>NW_026294573.1:21101069-22301069 GCF_007827085.1 Peromyscus californicus insignis | reverse complement strand
CCGTGTTAGCATCTGTCCTCTGCCCTTCTTGACATAATTTCCGATAGAGAACCAGGGATCCCTTGTCTTTAGTTCAACCGGGTCACTGGCCTCATCTTGACAAGCTTGGCATCCTCTCTGTTGTAATCTAACTGGGTGCCCTGATTTTTATGGTTGTGCATGGCTGTAATCTCAGCCCTATGGAGTCAGACAGATCTCTGAGTTCCAAGCCAGCCTGGTCTACAGAATTCGCCTTATTCCAGGGAAAGGGAGCTTCATGTGAATATGGCAAGTGCAGCTGGCCAGTGCGGTCTCTCAGTCTGTGAAATGGGCCCAGTGGCCTCTGTGACTGTCTGGGCCCTGCATGCTGCTCCTGTGATGCAGACCATGCTACTTGCGAGCAGTGTATGGATATTCCAGAAATCTCTTGACTCAGAGCCTGTTAATTGTTATTTCTCTCCGCTTTCAGAGAATGGCATTGATCCGGAAAACAACCAAGAAATAACACAGGACAGTCAGGGAATGGACGACATGTACTTGGAGATACTTGAGCTGAGACCTCAGCCATCTCATCCTTGGATTTTTTTTTTAAATGCTTTACAGAGAAGCATATATTTTTTATTAACAGTGCAGCAATATCTATAATGACTGAGAAGATCTGCCAAAAGAATAAAGCCTCCTACCCCAACTTCTGGTCCCTTTCCCTGCCATCTCAAAGGAGGAGACTTTCCCTGTGGTTTATCTTATAAACGACTGACTGTAGGCAGAGTGGTGTGGTCATGTTGGTGAGACAGTGTTAGCAGGTTTGTAGAGGGTCTGTCGCCTCCTCCCCTGTCCCCGTACTTTGTAATGTCAGTGTTTCTATGAATATGAACTTGATTTGTTTTTCCAGAATAAAGAACTTATTAATTGGAGACACAGGTGCCTAGCTGAGAGCCTTTGAAATGCCAGGGAGGACCAGCAAGGCCGGAGCGCTGCCGTCAGCAGGTGGCAGCACAGGCACCATCCCTACAGTTAAACAGGTTTTTCAGTTTTACTCCAAAGGAACGAACCAGCAGTCGGAGCTGGAGTTCAGTTTCTCTGCCACAGGACAGGGTGAACTAGCCCCAAAATAAACAAGCATCCTAGTTCTGATAATGTCAGTGTCCCTGGGACTTCTTTTTTTTTTTTTGGTGTTTTGAGGCAGGCTATTGTGTAGCCCAGGCTGGTTTCAAATTTGATGTATTGCTGAGGCTATCCTTGAACTCGCCCTCCAGCCTCCACCCCTCAGTGTGCTGAGATTACAGGTGTGCATCATCACACCTGGCTTTCTAGAGCCCTTTGGGACCTCTTCTGGAACTTCATGAAAGATCATATTCATCCTTGGCACTGAGGAAGGATGTGAGTAGCTTTGGGGAAAGTCTTGTTGCTGGGATTCTGTCCTCACAGGAAAGCAGGCCTATCTAGACCACAGAGTGTTCCTCCACGGCATCGTCCTGACCCGTGCCCAGCACAGTCCTTGTGGATTGTGAAGGGTCCATGGCTCCGGGGAGGATGGCCGCCCTTCCTTCCGCCCTTCCTTCTGCCCAGGGGCCACAGCACAGGCGCATCAGCCTTTGGTCCCTGCTTTGAACCTCTCCTCCTGAGGCTTGGTCCACGATGGGACGGAGTTTGTAGATCGCTTGGGTGAGCAGCTCGAAGGCCATGCTGGTGTTGCTGTTGGTCTCGGCTGAGGTGTCGGCCTGGAAAGTCTGCAAGAGGACAGCCAGCTTCTTCACTGGTCACACCTGACACCGAGCTCACCCTGTGGCCTGGCACCAGGAGGAGGATCTTGGAGGGTATTTCCTTTCTCCAGAGCCTGCTGCCCCCAGAGATGCTCTCAGAGGATGCTCTGTCAGTGACATCAATCAGCAGAAAGCTCCCACGCTGTCCTAATAGGAGCTAGTCACTGACTCCGGCAGCCAAGAAGGAATCTGGAATGACTCTTGACAGAAAGGGACAAGGGGATTGGGGAAGTACAATGGACAGAAGTGAGGTACTCACAAGATGTCAGTTCTTGATCAGCTGTGTGACAGGTAGGTGGCTTCTTCTGTCTCGGTGTTACTGTCCTGTCAGCACGTTGAAGGGCTGTTCTGTCTCTATAAGCTGTGCCTCCACTAGGCAAGAGCCACGATAATGAATTAAAACAAGCCCGGTGTGCCGCTATCAGAGGAGGCGGCAAATTCGAGAAAGGCTAGGGTCACAGCTGGAGGAGGGAGAGAGTCTCAGGTTCCCGAGAGTGGTCTTTGTCCAGAAGTAATAGCCATTGAAGCATTTTATACAGTAATGGAATGTGCAAAGGCCCAGTGCTCTCCAGAAGGCAGTGTACCTGGAGCTAGGGATGTAGTTCAGTGGTAGAGCCCACGCTTAATATAGCAAGGTCCTGGTTTCCATCCCAGGAATTAAAAAATAAAAAGACTGCGTCAAGATGGGAACCACACAAGGTACAAGGTCAGAGAGTACGTACAGATGGAAGAAAGGGGGCATGGAGTGGGCAGCCCTCAGACTCAGTGTGTGGCTTCATCCTGCTCTCCCAGGCATCTGGAGTCCTTGCTTCAGTGTGGAGCAGGCTGCTCTTGACTTCTACCACATTCGCTTGAAAGACTGCAGTAGACAAGACGATATGGCCCGTTCTGCCTCCCTGGTACTGTTGCAGTGTGAACAAGGCATGGAGGGAGCATTGTGGAGCATTGTCTTCTAAGTACGGCATGGTTGATACCACCTGTGTATACATGCATGTTTGTGTGTCTGTGGAGGCCAAAGAAAAACCTCGGGTGTGTCATCGCCCCACTGTAAGACTGGGTCTCTCCATGGACTTGAACTCGCCAATTAGGGTAGAGCAGCTGGCCAGTGAGCCCCAGGGAGTCTCCTGTCTGTCCCTCCCCAGCGCTGGGATTACAAGGGTGTACCACCACATCCAGCATTGATACAGGCTCTGGGCGTCCAGCTCAGGTCCTCCTGCCTTCTCGACGAGCACTGAGCTCTCTCTCCAGCCCTGGTTGCCAGCTTGATTGTTTAGGTGTTATCTTGACAAAAAAAACAAAGATAAAACAGGTTTATTGTCTACACTGTCTACACTGCCAGGGCAGCAGGCTGGGTGATAAGTAGCGTACCTAGTACCTTTTGAGACAGGCTCTCCTATAGCCCAGGTTGCTAACTGAATTTGGTATATGGCTAAAGATCCAGCTGCCTCCCTCTCCCAAGGGCTGGGGTTACAGGTGTGCACTATCAGCCTTGCAGGCTGTCACCAGCGTCCTCAGAGCAGCTGTGACTGTCTACAAGTGCCGCTCATAAGATCCTGTCTGTTAATGTTCCCTCATAGAGGGAAGGACTGAGGAGAGTCAGTGGACCTTCAGCTAGGGTTCTAACCTGTCTCCCAGCAAGCTGCATGTAATTCCGCCCCAGCTACATGTGGTTTTGGGGGAGAATACAGAGTGTGGAAGGCCAGCTGAAGGGGAACGCCATCCCTGTTGCTTTGGAGAGATTGTCACCATGTTGGGGTGGGACTTTTCAGTGATACAGCTGTTTGGGGGTCACCCACGCTCCTCTAAGTAAGCCCAATAAACTCACTGGTTCACCAAGATAGACCTGGTGAAACTGTTTCTGTTCTCGGTGAATAGACATCAGGAAAAATAATGCAACCGACGGGAAGTGGGGCAACGCACCCTTGGCTCTCTAGAAGAAGGTTATGGAATGTCAGTGTCAAGCATTCCCCCGAAAGGTCTAACGGGAACCAGAAGCTGGGCGTCTCGGTGGAGCAGGTGGAGCCATCCAAAGGAACAAGGTGTTTCTCAAAAGGTATTTGAGGCCTGACCGGATGGCTCAGTGACTAGTGTTTGCCATGCAAGCCTGTCCACCTAAGTTCAATCCATAGAGCTGTAAAGATGGAGGGAGAGAAACAGGCAAACAGTAATAGAAATATTTATTTTCTATACATAATATACATGTGTGGGTCTTTGCCTGAATGTCCGTGCACCATGTGTATGCCGTGTCCATGGAGGACAGAAGAGGCCATCAGATCCCCTGGAACTAGAGTTAGAGATGACTGTGAGCTGCTGTGTGGGTGCTGGGAATTGAATTTAGGTCCTCTGGAAGAGCTTGTTGTCTGTCCAGCCCCAAATAAATAATTTTGCTTTTATTTGATTGAAACAGGGTCTCACTATGCAGCCCTGGCTGTCCTGGAACTCACTATGTAGACCAGGCTACCCTTGAATTTGAAGAGATCCTATCAGCTCCTTCCTCCCAAGTGCTGGGATTTAAGACATGCACCAAGATGCTTGGCCTAAATAAATAAATTTTAAAAGGCATTTAGAATATCTTGCCAAAAATATTCGATGAAGAATCACCTATATTGAAGACTCTTCTGTGGAACTGGCTTTGTTCATGGCTGCTAGTGGCAAATTATTTGTAGATGAACCAGGATGAGGAGTTTGATCGAGGCTATTTTGTGTGACATTTCTTGTTAGATTTTTGTTGCTCTATTTTAGTTGATTATTTATTTACTTGTTTATTTGCAGTGTTATGAATTAAACTCTGAGTCTTTGTTCACGTTAAATGAGTGCTGGGCCACTGAGACACACCCCAAACACTGGTCTTTGAGAAAGAGTCTCCCTCTGGAGCCCAAACTAGCCTCAAACTCAAGATCTTCCTGCCTCAGTCTACTGAGCAGCTGAAATTACAGATACACGTCACCATGCCTGCTTGTTTGGTTGAGTTGCTGGGTAAAACTTGCCCCTCCCACACACACCCAAAAAATAAACCTAAGAGATTCTGTTATTCAAGATTGGTCTACAGGGACTGGAAAGATGGCTAGAAGGCCCTGGCTTGATTCCCAGCTCCCACATGGCAGCTCACAACTCTGTAACTCCAGTCTGATACCTTCTCCTGGCCTCCTTGGTACTACATGCGCATGGTACACAGACAGACATACAAGCAGACATTCACACACATAAATAAATGAAGGCACGGTGCGTATGCATTTAATCCCAGTGCTCAGGAGGCAGAGGAGGCAGAGGCAGGGGGATATTTGTGAGTTCAAGGCCAGCCTGGTCTACAGAGTGAGTTCCCAGACAGTGATGGCTACACACAAAGAAACCCTGTCTTGAAAAACAAACAAACAAACAAACAAAAAGAACAGCCTGGTCTACATAGCAAGCTCAAGGCTACACAATGAGACCCTGTCTCAAAAATAAACAAATAAATAAAAAAGCAGGTATGTTGGTGCATGCCTTTAATCCCACCACTGGGGAGGTAAGGTAGGGATAGGTGGTTCCTGTGAGTTTGAGGCTAGCCTGGTCTACAGAGTGAGTTCCAGGTCAGCTAGGGCTGTTACATAGAGAAACCCTGTCCTCAAATGAAATAATAATTTTTTAAAAGACTGTCATGTTGATTAGGTGTAATGGTACATGCCTTTAATCCCAGCATTCAGGAGGCAGAGGCCAGTGGATCTCTGTGAGTTCAAGGCCAGCCTGGTCTACATAGTGAGTTCCAGAATATCCAGTGCTATATAGAGAGACACTTTCTCAAAAACACAAAAAAGAACAAAACAAAAAAAGATTTACATGTTAAGCAGGAGTCTGTGACCCACTGCCCAGACAGCCAGAAGCCAGTGAAGTTTTAGGTGAAGGCTGGTATGCCTGGAAAGCATTGCCTGGGGTTCTGGGGTGTAGACTGGAGTTGGAAACAGACAGAAAAGGAATGGCTGTGATGGACTAAAGATAAAGGAGAAATCCTTGAAGCAGTCTTCAGAGGAAGAATTCACTAAAAAGCAGTGTGTGTGTGTGTGTGTGTGTGTGTGTGTGTATAGCTGGCTGTAACAACAGGATAAGTACTGAAGACAGAACCACCTAGGACTAGGAAGCCATCATGAAGAGGCTCCCTGTGCCTGTGTGGGGTGGGCCAGGAAAAGGAGGGAAGAACTGAAATAAGGTCTTAGTGGAGTTAGGAAAGACGAGGCCCCCATAGCCAGATATGTGTCTCTAAGTTCAGCACTCAGGAGACAGAGGCAGTTCTGTTCTCCTTGAGTTCTGTTCCAGGAGTACTTAGTGAGCTCTTGTCTCAAAAAATAACGACTGGGAATGTAGCTCAGTTGGTAGAGTGTTTGCCTAGCATACCTCAGGTCTTGGGTTTGATCCCTCCTGTACTACATAGACTAGGTAGAGTGGTACATGCCTGTGATCCCAGCAGTTGGGAGCTCGTGGTGGAAGCATTGGGAGTTCAAGGTCACCTTTACCAGGACTTTTAACCTTAAAACCAGCCTCTGATACGTGAAATCTTGTCCAAGGAGGAGCAGGAGAAAGAAAATAAGGACAAAGGAGAGAAATAGGAAGATGGTGGGAGGAAGTCATGGAGAATAAGACCACCCCCTAGGTCTGGAGGTGGAGCATGTGCACAAGGACCAGGGGAAGCCAAAGAAAAAGACTTTTGGGGGATGTGAATATAGCATCCCAGGGAAGACCTAGGCACCCTGAAGCCCTCTAGAGGAGGGCACAGTCCACGTGGTGGAGAGAGGGAGCTGCAGTTTTCAGGGCTACATCTTCCAGTGCAGGCACACACCCTCTGGGGCCACTGGGAGTCTCTAAGATCACCTCACATCACTGCAGCTGGGGGGGGGGGGGGGGCAGAGCCTTGATGTATGAGGTAGCACACACCTCGGGTCTGGCTCTGTAGCCAGACTGTGGAACTGAACTGTGGAACTGGCCTGCGTTCACCAGTTCAGCCATGACTGGCCATGATAGAGGAGTCTTTTGTCTATACAATAGTCAGGACTTCTGGACTTGGAGAGGTTGCTGTGTTGTTATGGCTAAGTTCCTAGCCATAGAAGGTCCATGGGTGTGAGGCCACACTGTGGGAAGAGGTCACATACCATGTCAGTTTCAAAACAGCCCTGTGAGACCAAAACTGTTGGTATTCCCGTTTTGCAGCTGGAAGCCGGGCTGAGGGACAGATGTGTGATTCTAGCCCGCTGGACACAGAGGGGAGACACTGGGCACAATGCATCATCTTTTTTTCTGAGTGGGCCAGGCCTGGGTGGCAGGGGATTTCCAGACTTCTTCGTCTCCCAACCCTAACTAGAAATTTGTTTGTTTTGAGATCTTTCTCACTATGTAGCTGAGGTTGGCCTGGAACTCATGAGCTTTCTGTCTCAGCTTCTGTGTGTTACCTACTCTGAGCCAATCTGACTATGACAAGGAACAACTGATTCAGGTTACCCTGAATGACCTGTCCCATTGTGGAAGAGGTAACCAGGCATGGTGGTGCGTGCCCGTCATCCTAGCACTTTGGGAGGTGGAGGCAGGAGGATCAGGAGTTCCAGGTCACCCTGCTTGGTTACACAGTCAGAGGCCAGTCTATGCTACATGAAACTGTCTCAAAAACAAGCAAACAAACATTGCCTAAGACTTTATGAATGTCTATAATCACAGAACAAAAGAAATGGTAAACCCATTTACCAATGACAAACATGAGGGCATTGGATAGGCTGCAGCCAATTGGAGAAATTCCTACAGGGTTCAGATACTTTGTATGTTTTGTGTTTAGTGGTGTTTGTTTGGTTTTTCAAGACAGGGTCTCTCCCTGTAGCCTTAGCTTTCCTGGAACTTGCTCTGTAGACCAGGCTGGCCTCCAACTTAGACATCTGCCTTCCTCTGCCTCCCAACTGCTGGGATTAAGGGCTTGTGCCACCATGCCCAGCCTTTATGGTTTTGTTGTTGTTGTTGTTGTTGTTTTGTGTTTTTTTTTTGTTTTTTTTTTTTGGTTTTTCGAGACAGGGTTTCTCTGTGTAGCTTTGTGCCTTTCCTGGATCTCGCTCTGTAGCCCAGGATGGCCTCAACCTCACAGAGATCCGCCTGCCTCTGCCTCCCAGTGCTGGGATTAAAGGCGTGCGCCACCACCGCCCGGCTATGTTTTGTTTTTTAAGAAAATTTTGCAGCCGGGCGGTGGTGGCGCACGCCTTTGATCCCAGCACTGGGAGGCAGAGCCAGGCGGATCTCTATGAGTTCGAGGCCAGCCTGGACTACCAAGTGAGTTCCAGGAAAGGCGCAAAGCTACACAGAGAAACCCTGTCTCGAAAAACCAAAAAAAAAAAAAAAAAAAAAAAATTTTGCTACCTAACCCTGGCTGGCCTGGGAACTGTGGTCTCAAACTGGCAGTAGTTCCTCTGCTGGGATCAGAGGCATCAGCCTAGGCTCAGATGTTACCTTATAGCATTTTCAGTCTTGGGGCTGGTGGGAGCTGGAGAGCTGATAGGCTCACATTCTGATACATTCTGAGAAGTAATCGAGAATGTTAGGCCGCTTGATCAAGGTGGCACAAGCTAAGGCCAACCTGGGCTACACAGTGAGTGTCACATTAATTGCTGCACTCCAGAGGCAGATGAAAGAAAATCATGGTGAGTTAGGGACTAATCTGGTTACACAGCACTTTCTAGGCTAGCCACCAATCTTGCCTAAAACAAACTAAAACCAAAAGAAAACAACCAAATAAATCCAAAACCGGCAGACAAAAACAAAACAAAAAAAGAGAAGGGGGTCACTAGCCCTAAGTGCTTACACCCTGCTCATGCCTGCTGCCACAGTTACATCCCTGAAGATGCCCCTGGAGTTCCGACCAACACTCAACATCAGTACCATCTCTGCTAGGAAGCCTCCACAGTCACCCTTGGCCGGTCAGGCCTGCAGGTTCCCTTGCATGTCAGAGTCTAATGCAACAGCCTCAGCTGGAGAGGATCATGCAGATGTTTGTCTGGGGCCAGTCTCCATCTCTAGGGACAAAGCAGAAGGAAGTAGGGCCAGGCGGAGGAAGAACCTGGCCCTCATCACAATAATGTCTTCCATGAAGCCACAGAGTGAGAAAGCTGGGTTTGATCTTCACACTTGTCCAGAGCTGAGGTAAGAGAATGAGGTTGTTTCTTCATTTGCTTGGTTTTCAGTATTCTAGTCTGGCCTAAACTTTCTTTTTTTTTTTTCCGAGACAGGGTTTCTCTGTGAGGCCCTGGCTGTCCTGTAACTCGCTCTGTAGACCAGGCTGGCCTCAAACTCACAGAGATCCACCTGCCTCTGCCTCCTGAGTACTGGGATTAAAGGCATTGCGCTATCATGCTTGGTTAGGCCTCAAATTTTCAAACTCGATATGTAGCTGAGGATGACCTTGAACTTTTGATCTTCCAGTCTCTGCCTGTGTGCTTTGATATGCATGTATGAAGGTATGTGCCACTGTGCCTAGTTTTATAAAGGTTTGGTTTTTTTTAAACTTAGGTTTATTTAATTTTATGTGTGTTTTTTTAAATAATACAAATAAAAAAGTGTGGTAGTTCACTCCTTTTTTAAAAAATTCATTTATTGATGGGCAGTGGTGGCTCACTCCTTTAATCCCAGCAGTCGGGAGGCAGAGGCAGGCAGCCTATCTCTGTGAGTTCGAGACCGGCCTGGCCTACAGAGCTAGTTCTAGGTCACACAAAGGAACAAGAAAAAAAGTATAAAAAATTTAATTTATTTGTATATGTAAGGTAATGGTGGCACATGCCTTTAATCTCAGCACTTGGGAGACAGAGGCAGGTGGATCTTTGAGTTTGAGGCCAGCCTGGTCCACAGAGTGAGTTCCAGGTCAGCCAGGGCTACACAGAGAAACCCTGTCTCAAAAAAAAAAAAAAAGGTGTATGTACGGGTGTTTTGCCTGCATGTATGTCTGCACCACTACCTGCTTGGTGCCTCCAGAGGCCAGAAGAGGGCATTGGATCCCCTGGGACTGGAGTTAGACTGTTGTGAGCTGCCATGTGGGTGGTGAGAATTGACTCTGGTCCACTGGAAGAGCAGCAGGTGCTCTCAGCCCTGAGCAGTCTCTCCAGCCCTCTGTAGGAATGTGTTGCTAGCATGTGTGTAGTGTACCGTGTACATACCTGGTGTCCTGGGAGGCTAGACAAAGGTCTCAGATCCCCTGGAACTAGAGTTGTGGATGGTTGACCCACCGGGTAGGTGCTGAGAGTTGAACTATTACTCTCCAACGGTAACAAATGCTCTGAACTCCTAAGCCATCTCTCCAGCCCCTGCCCTGCCACCTTTGTATTGCTGTTTGTTTTGTTTTGATGGTGTCTCACTGTGTAGCTCAGCTCAGGCTGGCCTGGAACATACTATGTAGATCAGACTGGCCTTAAACTCTTTTTTTTTTTTTTTTTGGTGATTTTGAGACAGGGTTTCTCTGTGTAGCTTTGAAGCCTGTCCTGGATCTCGCTCTGTAGCCCAGGCTGGCCTCGAATTCATAGAGATCCGCCTGCCTTTGCCTCCCGAGTGCTGGGATTAAAGGTGTGCGCCACCAACACCTGGCTGGCCTTGAACTCATAGAGATCCACTTACTTTTGCCTCCTCAGTGCTCAGATTAAAGCCACGGGCTTCTATGCCTTGAAGAAGGCAAGTTCTTTAACATCATCCTCACAGACGAGATGTTGGGTATGGGTGGCCCTGAGGATGGCCAGGTTCCAGGCAGTGTAGTAGGCCAAAGTCCATCATCCGAGATCCTAGTGGCTCTCCTCATTGTCTACCATGTGTCCAACAAATCTGTAGCTCATTCATGGTCAACTCCAAAATTTAACTCTAGTCAATGAGCTTGGGGTGGGAACCACGAGAAGCAGCATGTGCTCAGACCAGACTCATGCTACTCTCAGGGCTGGGGAAGCGCTAAACCAAGCTTGTACTGGAATTCCCCAGGCTACCTCACCAGCAAAGCAGTGGACACATGCTGGGCAGCTGTCTTCCAGCCCAGGAATGCTGCCAGAAATGACCACTTGAAGCCAAGAACCAAGAAGCATAATATCAGCTGTCAGTGAGGCAGGCTCCGAGTGAGCAAGCCTGTCCCTTATGTATCCCCCCCCACCCCCCGCCCCCCCCCCAGCTGAGGACCAAACCCAGGGCCTTGCACTTGCTAGGCAAGGGCTCTACCACTGAGCTAAATCCCCAACCCCCCAAAAAGAATTTATTTAAAATGTTTTTATTCTTGGTTTTTGCAATAGTCTCATGTCGCCCAGGCTGACCTTGAACTCTCCAAAGCTGAGACTGTCATTGAACTCCTGATCCTGCCTCTGCCTTCCAAGTTTGGGGATTCAGGCATTTGTATGAATCTCATGGAGAGGGAAACTTAGGCTAGATGGCATTGAGTTGCAAACCTGCTCTTAGATTTTTCTCTAAAAAGGGGTTGTGCTGAGAACTAGAAACCTAGCAGAGGTCCTGACCTAGTGGAACACTTCTGTAATCTCAATCACTCAAGAGGCTGAGCTTCAAGACTAGCCTGGACAACTCAGCAAGATCCATTCTGAAAATATGAAAGATAAAAGGGCTGAGGGTGTCTGTAGATAGCCAAGCCTTGTGTTCAATCCCGACAAAGAAAAAATGCCAAGAATTAGAAGGCAGGAACATGTCAGGAGACAGTCTTTTTGTCCTCTGGTCTCACTGGGGAGTCTGAGGCTGGCACCATTTAACCCTCCCTCTCCCAGAGTCAACACTGGCATGAGTCCTGCTTTCTGCTGGGGCGTCTGGGGTTTGGGGCTCTGTGGAGGAGCCGGATACCTGCCCAGTCCTCTTCCAGCTTGATGTCCCCCTGCCGCAGGGCCTGCTCGATGGCAGTGGTGACAGTGTCAAAGGCCAGGTCCACATTGCAGTTACTTTTGGCTGAGGTCTCCACGAAGGCCATGCCCATGGAAGCAGCCAGCTCCTCTGCCTCCTGGGTGGAGACGCATCGGGTGCTCAGGTCGCACTTGTGGCCAATCAGTAAGAAGATCACTTTGCCAGGGCACTGAGAGGATAGGACCTCCTGGTGCCAGGCTTGGATGTGTTCAAAGGACTCTCTGTTTGTCACATCAAAGACCAACAGAACGCCCACCATGTTCCGGTAGAAGGATCTGGTGATGCACCTGGTGGGGGCGGGGGACGACAGTGTAAATCAGGGGAGTCTCAACGCCTTTAGACAGCCTCAGAGGGCCCCAAGATCCACAGGCTTCCTACTCCATTCCAGCACACTACATTCAACTCAGCGTCTCACGTGGCCCATGCTGGCCTCAAATCCCTGCTCTCCTGCCTTCACACCTCCTAATTGCGAAGATTACAGGAGGTGTGGGGGAAAGGGGACAGTCCCCTCTTCCTACCCATTCTGTGTCTGATTCCCTGGCTGGCAGCTCCTACCCGTGGCTCCACACCAGTCTTGCTTTCTTCCCATCCTCTTGAGCGGTCTTTGCACCCAGGTCATTCATCTCTCTGGGAAGTAGTTCAATGTCTCAGTGCAAATCCCCCTATTTTGACATTTCCTTTAGGGCTGGTTAAGGGCTTTGGGTCGTCGGGGGTGGGGTGGGGTGCGGGGGGGTGGGGTGGGGTGCGGGGGGGGGGTGGGGTGGGGTGCGGGGGTGGGGGGGATGTGGCTCAGAGACAGCACATGCTGGGGTTGTGTGGCTTTGTAGGATGAATGACTGAGTAGGAAGGGGTTGGTAGGGTAGGGACCACGGATCCCTGCTTGAGCCCCTGCAGTTGGCACCTGCGGGCGTGGGTCCCCCCAGGTGTCTGGCATTGATCCCCCCTTTCCCGCCGCACCTGAAGCGCTCGTGACCCGCGGTGTCCCAGAGCTGCAGCTTGACCCGCAGCCCAGCGGGCAACTGCAGAGCGCGGCTGTAGAACTCCACGCCCACAGTGGGCTCGGGCTCGGGCTCGGGCTCCGCCGCCGGCCCGCGAGCAGCGCCCGCCACGTAGCACCGCAACAGTGACGTCTTGCCCACCGCCGCGTCCCCGAGCAGAGCGATTCGGAACTGGTAGCTGCAGTCCGCCGCCGCCGCCGCCTCCATGGGATCTGGGCTCCCGGCCGGCCGATCTCGGACCGTTTCTGTGCGGCCCCGCCCATCCTGTGGGGCCCTCCTCCTCCTCCTCCTCCTCCTCCTCCTCCTCCTCCTCCTCCTCCTCCTCCTCCTCCTCCTCCTCCTCCTCCTCCTCCTCCTCCTCCTCCTCCTCCTCCTCCTCCTCCTCCCCCCCCCCCCCCCCTCCTCCTCCTCCTCCTCCTCCTCCTCCTCCTCCTCCTCCTCCTCCTCCTCCCTCCTCCTCCTCCTCCTCCTCCTCCTCCTCCTCCTCCAGACCAATCCTTGGTGTAAGTCAGGGTGGAAATCACTACCTCTGTAAAATGGGGACAGTGACAACCCCTGCTTCGGAGGATAAAGTGACTTACACCTTTTTTTCTTTTTTTCCCGAGACAAGGTTTCTCTGTGTGTAGCTCTGGCTGCCCTGGAACTCGCTTTGTAGACCAGGCTGGACTCGAACTCACAGAGATCCGCCTGGCTCTTTTCCTTTTTTTTTTTTTTTTTTTAATGTTTACTTGTTTGTGTGTATGTGGGTGCACATGCGCCAGGGCACATATGGAGGTCAGAGGACTATTGGAAGGAGTTGGTTCCCTTCTTCTACCTTGTAGGCACCCGGGGATTGAACTCAGCAAGTGCCATTACCCCGTAACTCTTCTCACTGAATCCAAAAAAAAAGAAATAAAAAAGCCATCTATATCACACCTCTAAATAATCCTAGCCAGTGCAGCTGGGCAAGAGCAGAGAGGCATGAAACAGCTGGACTGGAGCCCTCCCCAAAGACAGGCTGTGCAGTGTCAGCATCGGATTCTTTGAACTTCCTCTCTCAGAGGCTCCCGCTAGGGCTGGGGTCAGTGACTGCCTCTGATTGCACCTGGCACCAGAATCCACATGTCAGCTGACCCATGCCATAGATAAGGCTGCGTAGCCCCAGAGGCCACCCCTTCCTGTGCCCTGCTTCCTCATCTGCTAAGGCAAATTCCCATGAGGCGCCTCATACAGAACTGTCTACCACAGCAGCTAAGGTTCTGCACATTTCCATGGGGAGATTTGGGTTGTGGTTCAAGGGCCACTTACCACTGGTTATGCAATCATAGCCAAGTTTCATCCCTGGGTGATTATTCCAGGAAGTGCTTGCTGGCTATCCTTTAATATATTTTAATTTATTTGCTTTACTGCTGAGCTCTTACTGGCCCATCCTACCTATTTTTTTTTCTTTATTATATATACAATGTTCTGTCTGCATGTATGCCTGCACGCCAGAAGAAGGCACCAGATCTCATTATATGTGGTTGCTGGGAACTGATCTCGGGACAAGTGCTCTCCACTTCTGAGCCATCTCTCCAACCCCATCCTATCTTCTACACTCCAGCACACGTACAGCTTGGGGAGGGCAGAGGCAAAGTTCCTGCTCTTGGAGAGCTCCCATTCTAATGAGGAAGGCAGACAAACATGTACGTATATGAGCTGGAGCAATAGCTCAGCTGATAAAGTGCTTGGCACCTAAACCTGAGGACCTGAATTCCATCCCCAGAACTTGTAATCCTAGCACTGGGAGGAGGCGGCAGGAACATATCTGGGGCAGTCTCCTACTCTACTTGGCAAACTCCAAGCCAATGAGAGAACCTGTCTTAAAAAACGAGGTAGAAGCCGGGTGGTGGTGGTGGTGGTGGTGGCAGCGGCACACACCTTTAATAACAGCACTTGGGAGGCAGAGGCAGGCAGATCTCTGTGAGTTCGAGGCCAGCCTGGTCTACAATGCAAGTTCCAGGAAAGGCACAAAGCTACACAGAGAAACCCTGTCTCGGAAAAAAACAAAACCAAACCCCACCAAAAACAAAAAAAAACCTAAAACAAACAAACAAAGGTAGAGTGTGAAGGTACATGTTTTTAATCCCAGTACTCAGAAGGCAGAGGCAAGCAGATCTCTGAGTTCAAGGCCAGTTTGGCCTACATATTGAATCCCAGGTTGTGGGGCGTTTACCCAACCACCCCCACAGTTCCCCAGAGTTTTCTTGAGTGCGAACAGCAGGAAATATTAGATAGAAGGATTTATTGCGGAAGAATATCGTGGAGATAAACAGATAGAAAATAAAGGATAGCCTCGAGAGGGCCTGGAACCTATTCCAACTTGGCCCCGACTGTCTCTGCCCCAGGGTTTTATAGAGACGCCAAAGGGTGGAGCAAAAGACCTCCTCCCCCAGCACAGCCAAGTGCAGACCATCTCAGACACCTGCACTCAGGCCCGTGGCCCTAATCATCCTCTATGCGGACCTGCTGGGTAAAGCCACGAGGAACCCGAGAATGGGTTCCCACACCAGGTCAGCCAGGGTTACATAGTGAGACCCTATCTCAAACAAACAAACACCCCCCACAAACTACCACTCACAGCTCTTCATGTGGGTGCTAGGCTAGGATCCACACTGTGGTCTTCATGCTTGCCCAGCAAATGCTCCTAAACTCCGAGGCATCTCTCTAGCCTGAAACCTATTTCTTCAGGTGTATATAGGAGCTGAAGGATGTAGCTTAGGGGCAATATATGGTAAGGCCAATGATAACCTCCCTAACATTGATGAGGGGAAAAAGCTGGGCCTGGCTGCAGGCTTGTAATTCAGCTACTTGGGAGCCTGAGATCTGCCTGGGCAAACTAGTGAGATGTGTAAGAGATGTGTAAAAACAAAAACAAGTACATGCCTTTAATCCAGCACTTGGGATGCAGAGCCAGGCAGATTTCTGTGAGTTCGAGGCCAGCCTGGTCTACAGAGTGAGATCCAGGACAGGCACCAAAACTACACAGAGAAACCCTGTCTCGAAAACAAAGCAAACAAACAAAATCCAAATAAGAAAAAGTCACCTCTCTACTATATACTATGGATGTGATATGACCGACTGTCTCAGGCCCCTGCTGCTGGGACTTCCATGCAGTGATGTGACTGTACCCTAGAATTGTAAGCTAAATAAACTACTTTTTTCCCCTCTAAGAAAATTAAATAAATAAATTAATGAAATAAATAAATAAGGCTAATGGAAGGGCAGAAATTTACAAATTAACCATACCATAGAATAGTTACTTAATTATTGGCAATAACTACTTATATTTTTTTTCTTTCTTTTTCTTTTTTTAGACAGGGACTCAGGTAGCCCTGGGTGGCCTCAAAATTTACCTTCACCAATCACAGCTCTGAGAGGCAGAGGCAGGTGGATATTTGTGTGTTAGAGGCTAGTCTTGTCTACACAGTAAGTTCCAGGACAGGCAGAGTTACATCATGATAGAGAGACCCTATCAAAACAAAAACAAAAAACAAACAAACAAACAAAAACCCCAATCAACCAACCAAACAAAAGGAACCTTATATTAACCATTTAATCCTGGGATTACAGACCTGGGTCACACTCAGAGGTATGAAGGATTCAACTCAGGACCTTGTGCTCTTCACCACTGAGCTACATCCCAGTCTGTTTATGTTCTTAGGCTGGGGCTCATCATTCATTCATCCCATGAGCAAACAACAACCCATGGTCGTGACTTTGAGTGTCTGAGCTGTTTTCAGAGTCTAGTCTGTCTACCTTGCTTGCTAGCTGTGATCCATTTTTCAATTTCCCGTGAAAAGGGCATCATCAAGAAGCCAGTACACAAGGTTTGTATGAAAATGAGATGGAATAATCTGGCCCAGCATAAACAGCAGGTGCTCAGGAAATGCTATTTAACATTAGCTTTGAACAAATAAAGGATCCATCTGGAGCCTCAATTGTTGGAGCCCACTAGGTTTCCTAGTGGCTGTACCCAGCAGGACTGCATGGGAGGTTGATTGGACCACGGGCTTGAGTACCAGGTGTTTGTAAGGGTCTAACTAGCGGGGTGGGGTGGGTGGGGTGTGTGTGGGGTGTGTGTATGTGTCTAATGCTCCGCCCCTTGGCATTGTTATAAATAGTCCTTTGGACTAACGCTCTGGGCCGATGGATAAGGATCCAGGCCTACTCGAGAGTCCGTCCTGTGTTTTCTGTTTCTCTCTCTCCTTATTTCTAAGTCTCTTATCCCTCATTCCTCAAGAGTTCCTGGGGTAAATAAGTGTGGGGGTTTAGCCTCCCTCAAGAAGCTCTCTACTCACTCCTGCATCCTAGGATGATACCCCTTTCCCACTACACCCTCAGCATCCCCTTCCAGTTACTCCCCCGGCATCCCAAGACGCTCGGGGCGGAGAACCCTTTCTAAGATCAGTGTTAATTCAAAGTTGCCCCGAGACTTAATCCCCAGGGACCGCGACCGGTCTCGGGTGTGAGTCCATCCAACTCGCTGTGGCAGGGGTGGAAGCCTCTCTAGTCCTCGATCAGGGCGGGCTCAAGAGAGGACTAGGCGGTGCGCGTGGACTACATTTCCCAGAGGGTCCGTGCGGCAGACGGAGGGCGCAGGCGCGGGCGTCGGCGCGAGCACTATATATAGCGGTTGCGGGCCCTGCTCCGTCCTTTCTTCCTGCGTCCGCGTGCGTCTATTGTATCCTCGTTGTCATGTACCGCGTCCCCATTACCTCCACAGATCGCCGCCCTCTGAATGCACTCTCTGGGTGCTTCCCTAAAGGCTTCGGGATGCAGAACCTGCCGCAAATAAGCCAGGCTTCTCCATATCGACGGTGGAAGCCTACAAGGGAGCCACGATGGCCGCTTGCGCAGTGAGAGTCCGCGGCCTGCGTACTGCGCCATTTGACGGGTGAGTGATGCCGGCCATCGGCTTGGTGGTGGGGCAATGGGGATCTGGCGACAGCATTTGCAGGCTGAAGGGGTAAGTGTTTGGGTGCGATGACCTAATTGGGATGACACCAACTGAAGAACCCTGTGACAGTTAACTCTGGGTCACATTTGGCCACTTAACCTCGCTCCAGTTATCTGGAGTTATCCTAGTGGATGCGAGGTATTGGGCTTGAACTCTTGGATCCTGGCACGTGCTGGGTTATCCCCGTCTAAGCCGTAGGCCTCAAACCATTAAGAATTTTTTTTTCGGGAAGACCTTGTTTAGAAACTCAGCTTTGTTGCATTCTGACTGCAGAAGCTGCCATTTTAAGCTTACCCTGATACTAAAGCAAGTTAGTTGAGAGCTTGTGTGTTGGGAGGGGGAGGGGTGCAGGCAGTAGGGTCATGAATTTTAGTTGGCGATGTCTCTAGTATACAAAGCTGTAACTTAGGTTCTTCTGTGAGCCAGGTGGTTTGTGGGTTTGAAGTTTGTGGGCTCTTGTAACCCCCATCACTGCCTGTGGCCCTTATCGAAGCTGCAGCTGCTTCTACATAGCTGCTGTGGTCAAAAAGGAGGCCCAGAGAAACAGTTTTCCTTGACGGTCGCGGTTCTGTTTACTGTAACTGATCTGCAACATTTTGGGAAAAGACAGCTCTGCCTTAATTCTATAGACGTATCTAGAGGTCTTCGTTAACATCAGTGTAAATAATACAGACCAACAAAAATGTCTTGAACGTGGAGTTGGTAGAATAGGGCTTTTGGAAGTAGTTTGCTGAACCCTAGATCATACAAGGGCAGTTCCGGGTATGTTCACCTGTTAGTACAAGCCATGTCATGGGCCGCATTCCCTGTAAGAGAAGGCCAGTTGATGATCAGGTGCAAGGAACTAAAGATAAGTGGATAATTGTGTTGCCGTTCATCTTAGCTTTTCCAGGTGAAGACTCCATGAAGATGGGCTAAGGAGACCAGAAGATGTGACAGGTGAAACGCAGCAGTAGGGCCTGGTGAGTATGGTGTTGAGATCACCTGATGGTAGGTAGATACAGCATGTTTCCAAGGGCTATGGCTGGTTGTGGCCATGGGGTCTCCAACTGCATGCCAGAGAAACTGGAGAGACTTTGACAGCCCAGGCCAGCACAGTGCCTGCAGCTGCCACTCGACTTTCCTATATATGTTGTGCCTGGGGTGGAAGCTTTCTACCTGCGACACTGCATTCCCTGAATATTCACAACAGCTTTCCTTCTGCAGGTTACACCCAAGGCTCTTGGAAGTCTGAAAAGCCAGCCTGTCTGCCTCAGCTCATTCACTGAGGTAAAGTTGCTGTCTGAGACAGCCTGACCCTCCGGTTCCCTTTCCCATCAGATCTTGATGCTGGTCTTGGTGGTCGTAAAGGAGGAAGAGCACACTGAAACTGGCCTCATAGCAATGTAGTCTTGTATAGAGCATTGGGTCAGATTCATACATGCCTAGGTTCTTGGTTAAAAAAAAAAAATTGGGGCCGGGCGGTGGTGGCGCACGCCTTTAATCCCAGCACTTGGGAGGCAGAGCCAGGCGGATCTCTGTGAGTTCGAGGCCAGCCTGGGCTACCAAGTGAGTTCCAGGAGAGGCGCAAAGCTACACAGAGAAACCCTGTCTCAAAAAACCAAAAAAAAAAAAAAAAAAAAAAATTGGATCTGAGAATTACAGATACCTCTGGGCAGTTGTATGTAGCATTGTTGACGTAAATACTTGTATTTATTTTTTAGAGTCATGTAACCAGTGAAGGGGCCATCATTTATGATTTGATCTACAGTTGGTTGGGTAAGTTAAGGGCTGTAATGAGCCCTGTCCCTAAGTAGTACAGCAGAATTAAAAAGATGGCTCCAGGTTGTAAAAACCTCAGCATCTTGGTAATTCATGCCTGGTCTGTGCGCTGTATTAGCTGCTCACAACCAGGACAGATGCTGGTACACTGAAGGCCACGAGGACATTCTGCTCAGCAGCAATGCACTTTGTACCATCCACTACCCGGCAACTGGGGAGATGGATTGTGAGGAAGGGAGCAAGCAGGGAACTCAGGCACTGGTCCAGGATGAAACCTAATCTGAGTGGACATCTATGGATGATTAATGCGGATATGGGACTGAGACCAGTTCTTGGGAAAAGCATGAGGTGGAGATTGAGCCTGAGGTCAGAACTAACACAGACTTTTTACTTCCTTTTCAGAAAAAATCAAAAGCAAGAGGACAGCTCTGGAAGCAAGGTTCTGCAAGCTGTGATGACATACAGATCAAGGCTAGTCTGGTCTACAGAGCTAATTCTAAAACAGACATCAAAGGCTACACAGAGAAACCCTGTCTTAAAGTGAAATGCTTTGTGATTTAACGTGTAATTGGGTCAATAAAGACTTTGGAAAGTGTCTTCTCTCTGTAATTTAAATAACTTAATGGCGATCTCAAATTCACTTGTGTCTGAAGGGGGATGCTAGTGCCTACTGAAATAACAGCCACTTGATCCTTGGTGTTGGAGTTCCTAGGAGGTGTTCTTAACTGCTAACCCATCTCTTCAAACTTTTTGTGAGTTGATATCCTATGAATTGTAAATTACTGCTTTCTGAAATTTTCATCTGTTACCATCCAATGTTGAACACCAGGATCAGGTCCCTTTGGGCTGTGTGTCTTTATAGTCAAAATAGAATGGAAAAGGAGTGCCTTATCAAAGCCTGCATTTTACAGAGATTGAGACATCTGTACCCTCCTGCAGAAAAGGGAACTGTATAAAGGCATATCTTGTGGACATAAATTGCTGTTGTCCTTAAATCATTCTACCCATGGTTTTTTTTTTTTTTTGGTTTTTCGAGACAGGGTTTCTCTGTGTAGCTTTGCGCCTTTCCTGGAACTCACTTGGTAGTCCAGGCTGGCCTCGAACTCACAGAGATCCGCCTGGCTCTGCCTCCCGAGTGCTGGGATTAAAGGCGTGCGCAACCACCGCCCGGCCCATTCTACCCATGTTTAATTGCAAGTAGTTGCCAGCTGATAAAAGTGCTGCAAGAGAAGGATGTATCTGACTCAATACTTAAGGCCTCCCAGTCCTCAAGTGTTACTTGGGAAACCTAAAGGTGGTGGTATGTTCCTTAAGACACTTTAACTTTTTAAAACTTGAATGCATTGGTGTCGCGCCTGCATGAGGGTGTCAGGCACCCTGGAACTGGACTTAAAAAAAAAAAAAAATGGGTTGGAGATTTACCTCAGTGGTAGGGTTCTTGCCTAGCAAGCAAGAGACCCTGGATTCGGCCCTCAGCTGGGTGAAGGGGGGATAAGCTGACAGCAGCCAGTGCCCTTAACCACTGAGCCACCTCTCCAGCCCCCAAAGTACATATTTCTTAAAAGTAGCCAACAATAAATGATGAGCCCGGCAGCGGCGGCGGCGGCGCACGCCTTTAATCCCAGCACTTGGGAGGCAGAGCCAGGCGGATCTCTGTGAGTTCGAGGCCAGCCTGGTCTCCAAAGCGAGTACCAGGAAAGGCGCAAAGCTACACAGAGAAACCCTGTCTCGAAAAACCAAAAAAAAAAAAAAAAAGATGTAACTGGTAAGAGAAACTCGAGTATGAAGATTGCTCAGGTATTTGGGGACACTTGAGTGTAACCCTCTTGGTGGTCAACAGGTTTTCTCTGTGCCAACTGTACCTCACCCTAGCTGAGGCTGGACCTCAGCAGATAGCAATGGAGGTGAATGTCTCCATCTGCAGCTGGAGTTTTGGGTGGGGTGGGAAAGCTACCTGACCTGGGAGAACAGTAAGTGCACTTGACAATGGAGTCACTTCTCTAGGACTCCCAAGATTTTTAATGTCATGTGACCTAACTTCCAAGTTCCTGTGTGAACACTTCCCTTGCACAGTTTACTGACAAATAAAAGCAGCACGTGAAGTGGCTCACCACCTCAGGAAACCTCAGTGATTTATTAAAATCGTACAAACCATTTTCAAAAAGATAAAAGCTTCAAAAAAAAAAAAAATACTACTGCCCAGATAAGTCCATCCTATGTCCTGGCTACAACATGGCAGGGATCTCTGAAGACACAGTGTCCAGGGGCTGCCAGTGACAGTCCATCAGTGCATCATACAGTTCCTCACTCTGCTCCATGAACTCCTTGTTGGCCTCAGTCACATCCAGCTGTGGCGCTGGGTCTGGAAGGAAAGGACAAGGTCGAGTCAGAAGAACCCCAGGAAGGAGGGGCAGACTCCTGCCTTCAGGCGTCTGAGAATGGGTGTCTAAGGAAGATGGAGAGTGTGTGATGGCAGCTGCTGTTTCTCCTTCCGGCTTACAAAGCTATGTAATTGTCTTAGATTTTCCATTCTGCTCAGATTTAAAATGTGAGTTTGGAAGACATTTAAGTCAATGAATCCAAAGTGCCACCTTAAGAACTAACCCAATGTCTGATGAAAGGCCTGGTCACATGAGCTGGGGACCTAGTCCTCTCTTTCAGAATCACAAATATATACATTTTCAAGGTGTGGTGGCATCCCTGTAACTCCATTCCTTGGGAGGTGGAGGCAGATGGATCATGAGTTTCATCTCAGCATGAGCTGATACTTGGGTTTTTTTTTTTTTTTTTTTTGGTTTTTCGAGACAGGGTTTCTCTGTGTAGCTTTGCGCCTTTCCTGGAACTCGCTTTGGAGACCAGGCTGGCCTCGAACTCACAGAGATCCGCCTGGCTCTGCCTCCCGAGTGCTGGGATTAAAGGCGTGCGCCACCACCGCCCGGCGATACTTGGGTTTTTGAGATAGGGTTTGCCGTCCAGACGAATCTCAAACCCAATCCTGCCTCATCCTGGACATTACAGAGGGGCTTTACCATGCTGAGTAGGAAAGATGCTCACAAAGAGAAGTCCTCAGGAGTGTCTCTCCCCAGGAGGCTCACTATGTGGCTGTCTGGTCTAGAACAATGCTGAAATGAAGTCCTGGACTACCACAGCAAGCTGAATTAGTTTTTTCCCCCTTCTCTCTTCTTAAGTTTTCCCAGAACTATGTAGACCAGGCTAGCCTCAAACTCATAGCAATACCCACGTCTTTGCCTCAAAAGCATTTAAAGGCTCCTACCATCACACCTGGTCTTTCTTTTGGTACGAAGTCTCACTATGTGACTCAACCTGGCTATGAACTCAAAGGAATCTGTGGGGGGCGCAGGCCTGTAATCCCAGCACTGCCGGGCAAAGCAGGAGGAACAGGAGTTCAAGGTCATCCATAGCTACACAGTGAAGACCAGCCTGGGCTTATATCTCAAACCCAAAACAAAGGCTACTGTGGGTGATTTCTAGTGTATTTCAGTTTCTCGTTTTTTTTTTTTCTTAAATTTTGAATCCCATTGATTCTTGGAGAACGCCCCCCACAACCCCCCAAGACAGGGTTTCTGTGTGTAGCTTTGGAGCCTGTCCTGGAACTTGCTCTGTAGACCAGGCTGGCCTCAAACTCATAGAGATCAGCCTGCCTCTGCCTACTTAGTGCTGGGATTAAAGTTGTGGGCCACTACCCCTCTGTGTGAACTTTTGTTTTGTGTGTGTGTGTGTGTGTTTTTATTTTTTTTTTTTTTTTTATTTTTTTTTTTTTTTTTTGGTTTTTCGAGACAGGGTTTCTCTGTGTAGCTTTGCGCCTTTCCTGGAACTCACTTGGTAGCCCAGGCTGGCCTCGAACTCACAGAGATCCGCCTGCCTCTGCCTCCCGAGTGCTGGGATTAAAGGCGTGCGCCACCACCGCCCGGCCCGTGTGTGTGTTTTTAAACCAGGTTTTCCCCTAACTCCAAAATGCCCCCTTTGAAGAACTATTTTTTTTTTTTTTTTTTTTGGTTTTTCGAGACAGGGTTTCTCTGAGTAGCTTTGCGCCTTTCCTGGGACTCACTTGGTAGCCCAGGCTGGCCTCGAACTCACAGAGATCCGCCTGCCTCTGCCTCCCGAGTGCTGGGATTAAAGGCATGCACCACCACCGCCCAGCTGAAGAACTATTTTTAACTGGAACTCACTGCCCAGGCTGGCCAGGCAAACACCAATGCACAGGAAATAAAAACAAACAAAAAACCCAACAAATACAAAATAACAGTGTTACTGTTCCAGAGCCACTGGGTGGGGCAGAGTGCCACAGCCCGGAAGTAATGGGCTCCCTGGGAGGGGCACTCATTCTTTGTAACATATGGCACCTAGCAATCATGGGTGTGTCCACGCCCACTGGAAAGCACACACACACACACACACACACACACACACACACATCCTTAGTGTCCCTCAGCATCTAGCTGAGGGCCTCAGAGCTGGAACAGCTAACAGGAGCAGGAGGGACTCTTACCTTCCAATGCATCATCCCCAACCTCTTCATATGTCTGTCAAGAGAGGAGAGGATGGTCAGGAGCCTGAGAAAATACTGGCTGGTTTTTGACAATCAGAACTGGGTCTCTAGCCTTGCCAACCTTTTCAAAACCCAAGTCCATGACCAATTTCACTGATGGTGAAATAGGACCGAGAGTTGCCAAATGTGCTTACCTGCATGGTGCTCTGTGTGTAGCCATACTGGGGATAGCTGTAGCTGTAGCTGCCTGTGTTCTGGTCGTAGCCCCACTGGGCATAGTAGTTTTGGTACTGCTGGTAATACTGGTTGTAGCTGTAACTGTACATCTGGCTGTACTCAACTGGCTTTACACGGCTCCTTACAGGAAATAAAACCAGATATAAGAGGATTTCCCTGACCAAGGGCTGACTAAGGCTCTGGGGGTCCACTCCTGCTGCCCTCCACACTCTGCATCCCCATCCTTGCTGTAAGGATGAAGGCACAAGACAGGACAGAGCAGTTAAGTGACTGGTCCAGGGTCACACAACTAAGGCACAAACACAAACCCAGGCAGTCGGCCTGCAGAACCCACACTCTTTCCTGGCTCAGGTTGTCTGCCTTGTCAGACCTAATTCTTTCTTCAAGATCCTTTTTGAAATTTTCTTTAAAGCTTTGTTTATATATTTTATGTATATGGGTGTTCTGTCTTTATGCACGTCTGCACACCGGAAGAGGCACTGGATCTCATTATCTTGGTTGTGAGCCACCAAGCAGGTGCTCGGTACTGAACTCAGGCCCTTTGGAAGAGCAGCCATAGTCTCAGCCACTGAGCCATCTCTCCAGCCCTTTCTCAAGAGCGTGGGAGGCCCTTTTCTCTGACAGCTGCAAAAGCTCAGGAAAACAAAACAAAAAAATCTGGACTTTATGGGGCTGGAGAGATGGCTCAGTGGTTAAGAGCACTCTTCTAGATGTCCTGGGTTCAATTCCCAGCACCTACATGGTAGCTCACAACTGTCTGTAACTCCAGTT
The DNA here is from genome assembly GCF_007827085.1 of Peromyscus californicus insignis. Taxonomy (NCBI): domain Eukaryota; kingdom Metazoa; phylum Chordata; class Mammalia; order Rodentia; family Cricetidae; genus Peromyscus; species Peromyscus californicus. Next base: position 22,276,205 of record NW_026294573.1, on the reverse strand, counting down.
CCAGGGGCTATGACATCCTCACTCACACACACACACACACACACACACACACACACACACACACACAGGCAGGCAAAAATACTAATGGACATAAAATGAAAAATAAATAAATAAATTTAAAAAATATCTGGAGGCTGGAGAGATGGTTCAGAGGTTAAGAGCACAGGCTGTTCTTCCAGATGTCCTGAGTTCAAATCCCAGCACCCACATGGTGGCTCACAACCATCTATAATGAGATCTGGTGCCCTCTTCTGGTGTGCAGACATACATGCAGGCAGAACACTGTATATAACAAATAAATCTTTAAAAAATGTGGGTTTAAGATGATTCAGGATGGATTTCCAACAACAGACCATGCCATTATGTTCCCCACATTACAGCAGTCTTCCTCCCCTGCAGTGATACTACTTGTGGTAGAGCTGAACTCAGTCTTCTTGCACATGCTAAGCAATGTTTTACCTTGAGCTTTCCCTTCCCCTGTGCTGAATTGTACACTGTGAAGAGGGTCTTTGCCAAGGCGCCTTCTGATTGGGTTAATAAAAAGCTAACAGTCAATAGCTAGGCAGGAAGTATAGGTGAGACTTCTGGGCAGAGAGAGAAAGGAAGAGGAGGAAGAACCGAGGTGCAGAGGGGAGACAAGGAGTCAAGGAGAGGATAAAGGAGGTGCCATGTGATAGAAGGCAGATTAATATAAATGGGTTAATTTAAATTGTAAGAGTTAGTTGGGGACAAGCCTAAGCTAAACACTGAGCTTTCATAAACGATAAGTCCCAGTGTCGTTATTTGTGGGCTGGTGGTCCAAAGAAGAATCTGACCACATTCCCCAGCTACCTTTATTGGATGAGTTACTTAGGACTTAACGTTTGTTTTTGCAGTGTTGGAGAGAGATACAATAGAGGGTTATTTATCGTTCTCATTATACTAGCGGGATAGTTGAATCTCTAAACAGTCTGGAATTGACAAGACGGCTCAGTGGATAAAAATGCGTAAGTCTGACAACCCACATAAAGATGAAACTCCACAGAGTTGTCCTCTGACCATATGCTTAGTGGGGGTCTGTGCACATCTTTTCGAGTTCACGCGCGCGCGCACACACACACACACACACACACACATACACACACACACACACACACACACACCATACACATACTACAATAAGTAAAATGAATTAAAATGTCTTAAAAATCACAAAATAGAGCCAAGTGTGGTGGCTCACACCTTTAATGCCAGGTCTTGGGAGGCAGAGGCAGGGCTAAACAGTAAGACCATCTCTATAAAAAGATCAAAGTGGCCAGCCAGTGCTGGCACATGCCCTTTAATCCTAGCACTTGGGAGGCAGAGGCAGGTGGATCTCTGTGAGTTTGAGGCCAGCCTGGACTACAAAGCAAGTTCCAGGAAAGCCAAAACCTGTCACATTCTTCAGCCTCCCCCAGAGCTGTAGGGACACTCCCTTTTTAACATACTCTGACCACTGCCACTCCCAACCACAGACAGAACGGCAAATCTACAAAGGCTCCACTGCCTTCAAAGACACAAAAAAACATGTGTGGAGAAGCTTCTGAAAGAGGCCCAGAACTAAGTGGTAATCTCAGGAGCACAAGAGGAGCTCAAGCACATGACAACGGGTTTCTACTTGTGAATTTGACCTAAGAGTGTCCTGTGACACCAAAAACATGCAAGGGCCAGAGCTGACCCCACCATGCAGCTGGCTGACTCCGAGGACAAGCACTCTGTCCTCATGACTGGTATATCCCACTGCTATGCTTCCCAAGCCAGATAGGAAGCCACGCTGTCAGCTGGAGCTGAGGATACCAGGCACCGCAAAGGCTGAAACACTTGACTGAGCGCTCCTCCGCCCCATCTCGCTCTGTAGACCAGGCTGGCCTCGAACTCACAGAGATCTACCTGGCTCTGCCTCCTGAGTGTTGGGATTAATGGCGTGTGCCACCACTGCCGGGCCTTGACTGAGCACTTTTTTTTTTGGTTTTTCGAGACAGGGTTTCTCTGTGTAGCTTTGCGCCTTTCCTGGAACTCACTTGGTAGCCCAGGCTGGCCTCGAACTCACAGAGATCCTCCTGGCTCTGCCTCCCGAGTGCTGGGATTAAAGGCGTGCGCCACCACCGCCCGGCTTGACTGAGCACTTTTAAGCCCCTTGATAGTGAAGGGGACTCAGCTAGTGCTAAGCAAATCCAACTGCTGATTACTGAAGCATCCAGCTCTAGACCAGGATGCTTCACTTCAGGCTATAGGAAAATAGTCCTTGCCAAGTACTTGGCTGGGCATACACAATATTCACATCTTTGACACCTCCTTTATGAATCTATGGATATCCATCACTCTATTGACAGTAATCGAGGTTCAGCTTCCTGGCTTGGGCTGGTTGTATCTCCTTCAGACACCTATACATTACTGTGAAATTCTCCAGGGCCTGACCATCCTTATTCTGAGTATTTGAGGGCACCTCCCCAGGGGTTCAGTGTGGAGTAGACAGAACGAATGAGAAGTCTGCAGATGGGCCTTGCTTTCTGTTTACAGCTATATTGCCAGAGTCAAATTATTGAACAAACAGGATTACACCAGAAACAGCCAATATGATCAACAAGAGAGGAGCTGTTGGACAGAACTTACATATAAAAGAATGTGCTGCAGTATATTCTAAAATAAAACCAGACAGGAGTATACTTCAGCAGTAGAGAATGTGCTTAGCATTTATGAAGTCTCAACACCCCCACTCCTACCACAAAGCAAGCAAAATCACACACCTACAATTGTGTAACTACATGGAAAGGCATATATATGGAATAAACTGAGGGGAAAAATGAATATTACTTATGAAATTCAAAACTGAGTACAAGACTCTGGGTTTGAACTTCATAATTACAAAAGAAATAAATCCTGGGCTGGAGAGATAGCTCAGAGGTTAAGAGCACTGGCTGCTCCTCCAGAGGTCCTGAGTTCAATTCCCAGCAACCACATGGTGCCTCACAACTATCTATAATGAGATCTGGTTCCCTCTTCTGGCCTTCAGTCATACATGCAGACAGAACAGTGTATACATAATAAATAAATAAATCTTTAAAAAGAAAGAAAGAAAGAAATCCTACCACACGTAAATGGACTCAATTTATAGCACATGTAGTGTATGAACAAGAAAGGGAATTGAGAAATGATAATTGCTTTTTCAAATTTCAGTTTGCTTGTCTGCACCACAGGGTGGTGCAGTGCTGGCCTGGAATCTGATCCTCCTGTCTCAGCTTCCTGAGCACTGGAATTACAGGTGTGTGGTACCACTCACAGCACTACAGTCAATTCAGAATAATGAAATGATGACTTCTAAAGGGTTTTATTTATGTGTATGTTTCTGTGTGGGGATATGTGTACCGAGGGCAGAAGGTAGGTGTGAGATCCCCGGGAGATAAAGTCATTGGTGGTTGTGAGCTGCCTAAAGTCAAAGTTGGGAGCTGAACTTAGGTACTCTGGAAGAGCAGCAAGTGCTCTTAGCCGGTAAGCCATCTCTCCAGACCTGTAACTTCCTTTAAAAACAATCTTTCTTTACTGGGACTATTGACCTATATGTTTAATCCCATCACTTGGGAGGTAGAAGCAGGCAGATCTCTGTGAGTTTGAGGCCAGCCTGATCTACACGGCGAATTCTAGGCCAGCCAGGACTACACAGTGAAATCCTGCCACACATTTACGTCTCTGTTGCTTCAACACAACCACTGGGAAGGTGGGAAGGTCTGTCCTGAAGTTTGGCTGCCCTTGTACTTCGTGGTAAAGATATCTCAGCTCTGCTACTTCTGCCAGTGGTAGGTGTCCCACCTAATTCCTAGCTATAGGACTGCCCTGTGCGCTGTGGCAGCTTGAGCAGCACCACTAGCTGTAACCTACCAGACGCCACCAGCCCCTATTGTAATAACTCATGGTATCTCCAGATGCCACCAATGCTTCCTAGCGAATGACATCTCTACCTGCTTAGAAATACTGCATTGGCTGAAGGATAAGAAAGGTCACTCAGGCAGGGCGGTGGTGGCGCACGCCTTTAATCCCAGCACTTGGGAGACAGAGGTAGGTGAGAACTCTCTGTGAGTTCGAGACCAGCCTGGGCTACAGAGTGAGTTCCAGGAAAGGCACCAAAGCTACACAGAGAAACCCTGTCTGGGGGGCGGGGGGGGGGGGGGGGGGGGGGGGGATGGGGGATGTCACTCAGGCCAGGAGTGATGGAACACAGCTTTAATGCCAGCACTTGGAGGCAGATGCAGGTGGGTCTCTGGAAGTTCCAGGCCAGTCAAGGATAAATAGTAAGACCCTGTCTCAAGGAATAAAACAAAGAAGCTAGGTGTAACCAGAGAGACCCTATCAAAACAAAAACATATGGATTTACAAAAGATTTTTTTAACCTAGCCAGTATGGCAAGTTAACAGTGAGATACATAATATTTCAAAAACTGCTTAAAATTCTTTTTTAAAAATGATTTATTTACTTTTGTTTTATAAGCACTTATGTTTTACCTGCATATATATATTATATATATATAATATATATTATATAATTATATATATATAATATATATTATATATATATATATATATATCTGTGGGAGGGTATCAGATCCCCTCACACTGTTACAGTTATGAGCTGCCATGTGGGTGCTGGGAATTGAACCTGGGTCCCCTAGGAGAATAGCCAGTGCTCTTAACCACTGAGTCATCAGTCCAGCCCAGCTGTTTAGACTTCTTAACCAGTCATTCCCACTGCAACAGACACTCATAGGAACTTTGTGGGCCTCAATACAGCTAAAACTGAAAGCAATTTTCCCTCTTTGCTTAATTCTAACAAATTCTATAGATAATTTCCCAACAGCACCTGCAGGGCACAAAGCAAGGATACATAACCAAACAACTTTCCCTGCTCCTACCCTCAGTGTCTGACAGGATCCCTAACTATAAGCTTCCAGGGGTGTGTGGAGGGGCATGTGGGCTGTGCTAGTTCATCCCCACAGCAAGTCTGGTCAAAGCACACAGTATCTGCCACTTCTGCCTCTCTGCAGCCGGTATCCCACATATAAATGTCCTGACTCCGCACACAGCCAAAGAGGCCCAGGGCAGGGCTGGTCCAGGCCTGTGCTCTCTGTGGGACTCACGCTTTAGGGATGGCCACACTCAGCCGCACAGGTTTAGACCCCAGTCCCACAGCTCCCTGGCACTCCGTCAAGGCTCGCTTCTGTTCCAATTCATCTGTGAATTTCACAAAACCATAGCCCCTGGAGGAAGAAAGAAACCAAGACACTACTTAGATCACAAATGTGATGAAGCCTACAAGAGGAAACGTGGGAAGGAGGGCAGAAGAGTGGGCTGGAGCACAGAGGATAAGGGCAGGAAAGGGAGAGTCCCATCAAACCCAAAGGGCAGAGTAGGCACATGGTATGATCCTGACATTTGTGGGGATTCCTTCTTTCAGTTACGGCCCCCATTCTTCTCCACACCTTTATCTAGGGGCTCCTTCTCAAACAGGAGCTTCGCTCCCAAACCAGTGCAAGGCAACATTACTGTCACTGTGTAGCCATGGGGTCAGGTGAAGCTTGCCCTGCCGACTGACTTTTCAGACTTTTTTTTTTTTTTTTAAGATTTATTTATTTATTATGTATACAGAAGAGGGCACCAGATCTCATTACAGATGGTAGTGAGCCACCATGTGGGTGCTGGGAATTGAACTCAGGACCTCTGGAAGAGCAGCTAGTGCTCTTAACCTCTGAGCCATCTCTCCAGCCCCGACTTTTCAGACTTTTTGTTGTGTTGAACTAGGCCTGTGGGGAAGCAGTTACAGATAGACTTGGTTCCTGTTCCTCTGGGGTCAAACTCTACTTAGAGACTGTTCATGATACCTACAGTTAGTAGCACATACTATCTGAGGACACTCTCTGGGTAACCCCATCACATGGAGTTCCACACCGCATTAAAGAGCACCCAAAGTTCAGAGAGGGTTGGTAACTAGCCAGAGTCACACACAACAGAAGCAGGTTTAACTCTATGTCGCATTACCAAAGCCTGAGTAAAATGACTGCACTGATTCAGAATAAGCCTTTTAGCTGCTGATGGTGGCGCAAGCCTGTAATTCTAGTACTAGGGAAGCTGAGCATTGAGAATTGTGAGTTTGAACCAGCTATGGCCATAGGGAATAAAAAGGGGAGACAGGGCTAAGTACCTGGGTGCAACCTCTAGCACTGAAATACAAAAAGAACGCATCTTTCTTGGAAAGGGGTGGGGTATGGTGGGTTCAATACCATGCACAATAAAGAAGAAAAGAAAAGAAAAAGAACTTTTTGTTTTGAGTAGGGAAATCAAACTCAGGAACTTGCGCATTAATAACAAGTTCTCCCACACTGAGCTACATCCCAGCCCTTTGATTGCTTTTTTCTTTTTAATTGTTTGTTTTTTCAGGACAGGCCAGGGTTTCTCTGCATAGCCTTGCCTCTCCTAGAATTTGCTCTGTGGATCAGGCTGTCACCTTTATTTATTTATTTATTCATTCATCCATTCATTTATTTATTTGTTTGTTTGTTTGTTTATTTTTGAGACAGAGTTTTGCTAAGTTGCCTAGACTGGTCTTAAACTCACTGTGCAGCACACAAAGACCCTGAACTTGTGACCTTGCTGCCTCAACTGGGATTATAGACCTGTGCCAACAAGTCCAGCTTAGTTTTTCTTGTTTTGTTTTTGGAGATAAGGTCTTGCTGTGTAGCTCGGGCTGGCTTGAGTACAAAATCCTTAGCTTCCACCTTCCAAGTGTTGACAGGTCTTTCCATTTTCAAATGGAAAACTTAACCCTACTTTTTCTTTTCCTTTCTTTTTTTAGGGGAAGGAAGAGTGTGAGTATTGAGAAAGAGTATCAGCCAGGCAGTGGTAGTGTGGTGGCGCACGCTTTTAATCCCAGCACTCCAAAGGCAGAGGCAGGCAGATCTCTGAGTTCAAGGCCAGCCTGGTCTACAGAGTGAGTTCCACCAGGGCTATAAAGAGAAACTCTGTGTAAGGGGAAAAACAAACAGGCAAAGACTCTCATGTAGCCCAGGCTGGCCTTGAATTCACTATGTATTCAAAGATGCACGGCCTTGATTTTCTGATTCTTCTGCGTCCACCTCCCAAGTTCTGGGAATACAGGTGTGCACTGTCACACTTAGACTAAACTATAACATTTTTAACTACACAGAAAGCCTTAGTAACAGAAATACAACAAACAGCTATCCATATTATTCTCTCTAATCCTGATGTCAACCATATAATATTGCTTCAATTTATAGATTAGGAAACAGTCAGTGAGTAGCTGTAACTTGTATAGTGCACAGTCCCTTGCCAGTAATGAAGCTGAGCTTCAAACCAGGATGTCTGGCTCAAAGCTTGTAGTCTGAGCTACCACCCTCCTTGGTGTCTCTGGAATACCTCCCCCCAGGAGGTAAGAATGCTAAACAAAAAGGAAACATAAATAGCAGGTAAGGCCTTACTTAGACACGCCTGTCTGGTCCAAAACCACCTTGCCTCCCCGGCAGGAGGGGTAGACTTTGACAAAGAACTCATACAGCATGCCATCGTCCACGTCTGGGGTCAGGTCCCCCACAAAGAGGGAGTACTCAGGGCTGAGAGGAGAGAAGAGTCAGCAAAAAAAAAAAAACAAAACAAAAAACAAAAAACAAAAAAAACCCTGCTGTCAGTTTCTGTTTCTGGAATCTTCCTTTCTCCCCTCTTCTTTTTTAAGACAAAAGGTTTTGCTATGGAGCCCAGGGTGTCCTCCCAGAAATCCTCCTGCCTAAGCCTCCTGAGTGCAGGAATTACAGGCACAGTTCAGGTAAGCATCTAAGGCCTTCTCAGGAAGGCCATATCTGATTTGCCTACTTAATCAGATCCCCCACTCTATTGCTTCGACTGAAACCCAGTGCCTCATGCATGTGAGGCTTAGCCTAGCAATACAGTTCAGTATACTTCTGAGAAAGGATTATGGAAACAAACACTGCACAAAACCTGTCTGATTCTAAGCATCAAGAGAGTACAGGGCTAGGTGTGGTGGGGCAAGCACTCAGGAGGCAGAGGTGGAGGCGGAGGCGGAGGGATCTCTGAGTTCAAGGCCAGCCTGATCTGCAGAGCAAGCTCTAGTACAGCCAGGGCTATATAGTAAAACTTTACCTTGGAGGGGTGGGGACAGGTGACACAGAAGCAAGCCTTTAATCCCAGCAGTCAGGAGGCAGAGGTAGGCCAATCTCTGAGTTCCAGGCAAGCCAAGTCTACACACTGAAACTTTCTTGTCTCAAGAAAGAGGGTGAGAGGGAGAGAGCCAGTGAGAGCGAGCAGGTGAGGGGATAGATCAGAGGCATCTCCAAGGCAGTTTTTTTTTTTTGAGATAGGGTTTCTCTGTATAACAGCCTTGGCTGCTCTGGAACTCACTTTGTAGTCCAGGCTGGCCTCAAACTCACAGAGATCTGCCTGCCTCTGCCTCTTGAGTGCTGGGATTAAAGGTGTATGCCACCACACCTGGCCAGGACTTTCTTTTCTTTTCTTTCTTTTTAAAGAAACTAGACATGGGTTCAATGTATATTTTAATTCCAATGATAAAATAAAAAGACTTTTATCTTCTAAAATCTAGTTAAGATGAAATGTTCAGACTCTGTTGGAACAAGGTCAGCCAACTTTTTCTAGAAATGTTACAAATATATTTAGTTTTGAGATTCAGTTTTTGTTTTGTGCCACCATGCCAGGTCTTAATTTAGCATTTCAAGCATGATACATATTCTTTGTACAAAATTAGAAGTTAGGTATGGTTTCTCATGCTCAGGGAGAAACAGGAGGATCCACAAGTTCAAGGCCGGCTTCAGCTGTATAGCAGGTTCAAAGTCTCAATACCTATATACACAGTAGAAAATGAACTCTGGTCCTCTGCAAGAGCAATACATTCTCTTCAATGCTGAATCATCTCTCCAGCCCATTATCTGGTTTTTTAAAAAGTCTCATGTGGCTCAAGCTAACCTCAAACTCCATTTGCTTAAAATGACCTTGAATTTTTGATTTATCTGCATCCACCTCCCATGTGCTAGGGTAACAGACGTGTCTTTGTGCCATTTTATTGGTGCCGGGGATTGAATTCAGGGCTCTCTGCATAGACACTGTCTAATGAGCTACATCCCCTGCCATTTCATTTACAGAACTTCAATAGGATCCAGTATGTTTCATTTGCTATTTTTTGTTCTCATACATTGCCCAAACTGGGTGTAGTGAATCTCCCCTGTAAGTCTCAGCTATTTAAGAGGCTACAGCAAGAATCTGAGGTCAGTTTAGGCAACATAGCCATATTGCCAACACCATGACACCGACTCTGTAACATGTCTTGTGAACATTCCAATAAATGAACATATTATAACTAAGCCACTTCTCTATTATCAAGCTATCTGGATATATGCTTTGATGAGCATTTAGGAGGTTACTCCTTGCACACATCCATGAATAAAGTCTGAGGAATGGAATTAAGGGTCAATAGGTAACAAGCCTGATAAAGCTTCTGAGAAGCTGTCTTAAAACTTTCAAAAACTTCTGAACACTAATGAGGACAACTCAAGTGTAGCACGAATCTTAAATGGCCTTATTAAGAAAATCAAACCTGAGGCCAGTTATTGGGATGAATGCTGGAAGATCAGAGAAGAAAAACAAGCCACAGCCACCTTACCTTGCTAATTCCTCAGCTGATCCTGTTTCCTCAGACTGGAAGCTTCTGAGTCCTCATCCAAATGGATCTCAGCTGAACTGCTGCTCAAAAGCCTAAAAGCTTAACCAGCTCTATCTAGTTCCTGATCCTCACGCCTTATATACCTTTCTGCTTTCTGCCCTCACTTCCTGGGATTAAAGGCTCACTCTCTGGGATTAAAGGCGTGTGTCACCATGCCTGGCTGTTTCCAATGTGTCCTTGAATTTACAGAGATCCAGAAGGATTTCTGCCTCTGGAATGCTAGGATTAAAGGCGTGTGCTACCACTGACTAACCTCTATGTTTAATATTGTGGCTGTTCTGTTCTCTGACCCCAGATAAGTTTATTAGAGTGCACAATATTTTGGGGAACACAACACCACCACACTCAAGTTTTTTGTTTGAGTAAAGGTGTCACTACATAGTCCTGGCTAGCTGAGAACTCAGTACGGAGACCAGGATGACCTCCGACTTGCCATGTTCCTCCTGTCTCTACCTCCTGAGTGCTGAGAGCTGGGATACCTGACCACAGTGCTGTCTTTAGAGTCTGAGATAGGATTGAAGAACCACTGTTAAGTTAGAAGCTCTGTGAAACAGGCAGGATTGCTTCCAATGTGGAAATGCAAAGCTGGACTGTCTATTCTAGCCTGGATTGTTCATTTCCTAACACAGCAGCCAAATACTTCTAGACAGCTACCAAAAATGATAATCAATTTACATTCTTACTGAATAAAACCTCAAAACCTGGAAAGTTAACATGGTGGAAGGTTAAGGGGTGTTGGTGTGGGACTAAATACAGAAAAGACATGGCCTCACCAGGTATGGTGGCACACACCTATAATCTTAGGCACCTATGAGGCACAGAGAGGACTGTTGGGAGTTAAGGCCAGCCTTGGCAACCCAGTGAATTCTTGGTCAGTGTGGGCTACAGAATGAGATCTGATTTCAATGAAACAAAAAATAAATAGCCAGAGCTCAGGATATAGAGGTCTTGCCTTCTGTGAGGGCTTGAATAAGAATGGTTAGCTGGGTAGTGGTGGTGCACATCTTTAATCCCAGCACTCGGGAGGCAGAGGCAGGCGGATCTCTGTGAGTTCGAGGCCAGCCTGGGCTATAAAGTATGTTCCAGGAAAGGTACCGAAGCTACACAGAGAAACCGAAAAACCAAAAAAAAAAAAACCCCAAAAAAAAGAAGGTCCCATAGGCTCGTCTATTTGAATGCTTAGTCACCAGTAAGTGGAACTCTTTGATAGAATTAAAAGGATTAGGAGGCATGGCCTTGATAGAGGAAGTGTGTCACTGGGGGTGGGCTTTCAAGTTTCAAAAGCCCATACCAGGCCCAGTCTCTCTCTCTCTGTCTGTCTCTGTCTCTCTCTGCAGCTCTTGCTTACTTCTCCAGCACCATGCCTGCAATGCTCGCCACCATGCTCCCCACCATGCTGATAATGGACTAAACCTCTGAAACTACAAGCAAGGCCCCAGTTCTTTCTAAGAGTTACGATAGTCATGGGATCTCTCTTCATAGTGACTAAGACACCTTCCATGCATAGAGTTCTGGGTTCAATCACCAGCACTGTGTATCTCTAACATTCAACGAACTGGGGGTGGGAGCACGAACCTATTAATCACAGCACTTAGGAGGTAGATGCAGGCAGAGGATCAGAATCTTAAGGTCATCCTTGACTACACAGGGAGTTTGAGGCCAGCCTGGGATATATGAGACCCTGTCTCCCCCACAAAAAGGAGCCATCCAAAGAAGGAAAGACAGCCTGGACATGATGGAGGTCAGGGGGTAGGAGAGTATAGTCTTTACAGCCCGACTGAACTCTCCACTCTCCTTTTGGCAGTAACTGGCACCATGACATCGTGCCTCTATCCAGACATATACTGGGGCTTGAGCTACACTCGTGTGGCTCTTTACTTACCTGTTGTCTGGTTGCTTCCCATAAGTGGCATAATTCAGTTTAAAACGTTTTGCCTGGAAATTTAAAAACACATGAACAAACTAAAACAGAGAAGGGTCTTTCAAAAGCCAAACAATATTTGAAAAAAACTGAAATAAATTACCTTGGCCAAAACATCTCCCCCTCTCTAAGCCTCAGCTTTTCTCCTGTATAAAATGAGGGGGTTGCACGGTTGACCGTTAAGGGCACTGCCAGCTCCATGGTTCTATGAGCCCAGGTGTGCCAGCTGGTACAGCTGTAAGCTAAGTAACTGTGGGAAGAGCAGAATGTAACTCTCTTGAAATGTGTTCTTGCTGCTACCAGCCTGTTCTAGATTCTCAATCAGGGAAAAGACCTAGAGTTGATTTCAAGTCTTTATTTTTTGGCTGGGGGTTGAACCCAGGGTCTTGGGCATGCTAGGCATACTCTACCACTGAGCTACACCCCCAGCCCAAATTTCGAGTCTTCTGTCCTAGAAGGCAGTACTGCAGAGTGGAAAGGGCCAGGGTCTCACAGGCAATCCATTTTCCCTCTGAATCTCGACTCTGCCACTTACTACCTATACTGCCTTAAGCAATCATTGTACCTCCCCATGCTTCAGTTTCCTGGTCCGTCAAAGACAACACTACCTATTGTGCAGGTGGCTAAAGGAGTAAATAAAATGAGAAGTATCCAGTAGCAATTCAATGTGGTGGAAATTAACGACACTAAAAAAGGCAAGGTCATTATCATCCAAATGTCCTTACAGGTGTGGCTCCTGGAAGGGGCTTCCCATTAATTTTATGCAAACACTTCTCGGCTGTGCCCAAATCTGCAAATTCCACAAAGCAGTAGCCAGCTGGGATTCTGGAAAGAAAGCAGAGAAACAGAGTCCTAAAGATGCCCATGTACATCTTGGCATGAAGAGAAGAAAAACAGTTTTCTTTCTTTCTCTCTTTCTTTCTTTCTTTCTTTCTTTCTTTCTTTCTCTCTTTCTTCCTTTCTGTTAAGACAAGGTCTCACTATGTAGCTTAGGCTGTTCTGGAACTCACTCTGTAGACCAGGCTGGCCTCAAAGTCAGAGATCAGCTTGCCACTGCCTTCCAAGTGCACCACCACCACCCAGCTTAAAAACAAGTTTTCAAGCAGAGCCACTATTACTACTACTACTACTACTACTCTACCTCATATTCCAGATCAGAAATAACTTGCAAATTTAATGCAAGGACAGTGAATCTGGACAGTTCTTGGATTATTATTATTTGGGGGTGGTGGTGGTTGAGGCCAGCCTGGTCTACAGAGCAAGATCCAGGACAGGCACCAAAACTACACAGAGAAACCCTGTCTCGAAAAAACAAAAACAAACAAACAAAAAGCCTGCCTTTCATCCCAGCACTCAGGAGGAAGAGGCAATTAGATCTCTGAGTTCAAGGCCAGCCTGGTTTACGGAGTGAGTTCCAGGACAGCCAGGGCAACACAGAGAAATGTCTTGAAAAACAAAACCATCTACATGAAAGCTCCTGCCACACGGCCCTGGATTCTACATTCAGCTTGTGGGGCAGATGAGTGTCATTGGAAAAGGAAAGATTGGCTTTTGTATGCTGAAAATCAGGAGCTCATCATGGTGGTACATGCCTGTAATCACAACACTTTAGAGAAGTGGTTCTCAACCTGGGGTCAAGACCCTTGGGGGTGTTGAACGACCCTTTCACAGGGGTTGCACATCAGATATCCTGCATATCAGATTCATATACAGTTCATATCAGTAGTAAAATTAGTCATAAAGTAGCAAAGAAATAATTTTATGGTGTGTGTGGGGAGTCACCACAACATGAGGAACTGTATTAAAGGGCTGCAACATTAGGGAGGTTGAGAACCACTACGCTAAACAATGCAGCTTAACAAAGCTTGTGCATTGTGTTAGTAGCCTAGTCTAGAGGTTCTCAGTATACAGGAGGACTAGCACATGTGCTGATATTATACCATGTACATGGGGGATGTGAGGGTCCTGGGGTTTGGGTATCTGTAGGGTCTTAGAACAGCTCCCCCATGAACACTAAGGGAGGAACCTGAAATTGTTCCCTCCTGTCCAATCACAACGAGCATGAGGTGGCTGGGCATTCTTTAAAATTTATAACTAATCATTTGAGAATTATTTGGAGTTTCTTTGTTTGTTTTTTTGACACAGGGTCTTACTATACATATTATAGCTCTGGCTGTTCTGGCCTTCCAAGTGCTGGGATTATAGGCCTGTGCCACTATCCTCAGCTAAATTATCTGAGAAGTCTATACAGTGTATCGTATGTGCAGGATCTCCAACTCCGGTCAACAGGCTTATGAGACAGGTTCCTGTCCCTGTTGAATCACCTCACTGCCCTCCCTCAGCCTTGTACTTCTGAACCCTCCTGATTCCTTGAAAAAGAAAGAAAGAAGGGGTGTGTGAGATGGCACACGCTCAGAATTAAACACAGGGGAGCTGGAGCTATGGTTCAGCAGCTAAGTGTTCAGCACTGCTGAGTTCGAGGCCAGTCTGGTTTATAGGGGACAGGACAGCCAGGGCTACACAGAGAAACCCTGGCTCAAAAAAAAAAAAAAAAAGGTTCTGAATTGCTCTCCCAAGGGGCCTCAGATTGATGCTCAGCAACCATGTAGGCCACTTTACAGGCTCTGACACCTCTGGCCTCCACGGGCACCTGCACATCCTTATCCCCACATAAAACACACACGTAATCAAAAATAATAAATCTTTAAACAAAGAGCCAGGATTGCTGGCACACCTGTGATTGGTATGCACCTGGGAGGCAGAGGCAGGATTGTCACAAGTTGGAGGCCGGCCTACGTATGGTACTACATCGAGACCCTGTTTCAAAATAAGATAAAGATAAATGAAACACACAAGTGCTTTAACAAAGATCACACAATACAGTTTTAAAACACAGGTTCCAGCACCCTGCCTGAAACACTGGGATACTGAAACCTGAAACACTCGGTGCTTCCGCTCAGTAAGCGCCCACCCAGAAAGCCCATGTTCCTTTTTATAATACTGTGTGACGACTGCTGCTACTCCCAGGTGAGAAGCCCTGATTTCGTGTGATGTTTATTCCCTTGAAGGGCAGCAACAGCAGGCTCTGGTGAGTGAGAACTGGAAAGATGAAGAGGGAGATGTACCCAGTGAGACGGTTTCGGATAATTTTGACGCTCATCACAGTCTCCCCCATGGTGGCAAAGGCTCTTGAGATGAAGTTCTCATCCATGTAGGGCTCCAGCTGCATAAAAACCACAGCAGACCTCAGTTCCGGGAGCCCCACTCTCCACTGCACAGAAGGGCGCATGGTTCCAACCTACTCCCCCACTTCAAATCGCTCCCCTTGCTGGGCGGTGTGGAACAGGTCTTCAGTCCCAGCACTGGGGAGCTAGTGGCAGGCGGGTCTCATGGTGAGTTCCAGAACAGTCAGGACTATGTGAGACCCCCATCTCACAACAAAAATAACAAAAACGCTCCTCTTTATGGAACTCCCCTGCCTCCGGCCCTAGAAACAAAGGGCCCCTCAATTCTTGGTGCTCCTCCCATTCCACCCCCCAAATCTCCTCTTCATTCCCATACTGGGAAGGGGGGACCCCAGAACCTGTAACCCGTGGATTCTGCATCCGGTGAATCTTCCTCAGGACGCCCAGCCTCCCTCCCCTATTAGGGCCGGAGTGAGAAAGGGCCCCGCTATGAAGGCCAAACTACAAGTCTGCCTCGCAAGTGCAGGGACTACGGCGTGCGTGCGCCAACACTGCCGGCCTGGCTGGTGTCACCGCCGCCCTCAGGCCCGCCCTCCCCTCGGTCCTCCTCAGAGCTGGGGCGGCCCTCACTCACGTCCCCCATCCACAGGCTGGCCGCCATCCCACACCCGGGCGGTGGGGACCGTGCGGGCCCGCGGCGCGCGCCCGCGCCCGCCTGCGCAGCGGAGACGGCCGGAGTCCGCGCCGGCGACACCTCCCGCGCACACGCAGTCGCGGCGGCCAGACGCGCCGATCCGGGCTTTCCTCGGCTCTGTCAGCCGCTTCCGGCTCCTAGGGGGCGTGGCCTCGACGCGGAGGGGCGTGGCTTCGAGTCGAGCGCAAGAAGGGTGGTTGGCGTCGGCTCTGAAAGAAAGCACGTAGGCTGGGCTACTCCGCTATTTAATAAAACCATGTAAATACTTCTATAATTAAGAGAGGGAAGGTTCGCTCTCTGGAGGGAATTGCAAGCATAAGCACGAAGGTAAATTCGTGACGGAACGCCTCGGGGAGCTTGGACGAGCCGCGGCGCGCACAGCTGTCCTCTTGCGCTGCATTCCAGCTCCAAAAAACGCTAGGGCTCTTTTGGAGATGGAATGAGGTTCTTCATTCTCATAAAGCCCTATGGCGGAGAGGGGTAAGGGACAGTTAGTTCTCTTGATAATCTAATCAAAGCCCTCTCACCCATCATTTTGAGGGGGAGGAGAGCGGGGCACGGTCTCTATGTAGCCCCCGCTGGTCCCTACGTGCCTAGTCACAGAGACATACCTGCTTCTGCCTGTTTTTATGCACTCCAGTCCTCTGAAAAAGCATTCCTTCTCTTTAACGCCTAAGCCATGTCTCTGGCTCCACGCTTTAATTTTTATTTATTTTCCTTGAGTCAAGGTCTCATTATCTTGCTCAAGCCGTCCTGTTACACACTATATAATCTAGGCTGGCTGCAAACTTTTGGCAGTGGTCCTGCTTCAGTCTCCCAAGTGCTAAGTTTACAAGTGAGAGACACCACTCCTGGCCCCTCCCACTTTCCACTTCATCACACCAAGGCTTTACCTCTGAGCACAAACCTACCCAAAGAAAATTCTAAGTAAATTTGGGTTTTGAGAGCTACTAAGGTAGGCTTATCCCAGGCTTCAACATCAGGTTGGTACTCAGTTCAGGTGGTGGCGCACACCTTCAATCCCAGACTTGGGAGGCAGAGGCAAGTGGGTGGATCTTTCTGAGTTTTAGGGCAACCTGGTCTACAGAGTAAGTTCCAGGACAGCCAGGGCTACACAGACAAATCCTGTCTCGAAAAACAAAAAAAAAAGTGGGAAGCTCCGGTGACAATGAAGCCAAGTGCCTAAAGGAGCCCTAAATGGCTTTCCATCCCCAAGCCAAGAATTCAAGTCTGAAAACAGGCCAACTATGAGTCTCCAAATTTCATGTTCCCTACTATTACTGTATGAATAGTGTTAAGGATCTGTTGAGATGGTTCAGTAGGTAAAGGTTCATGCCACCAAGCTTGAGGACTTCTGAGTATGCACACACACACACAAATGTAAAAAGTTTTCCAGAGGCCAGAGAGGGCACTAGATCCCATGGGACTGGAGTTACAGATGGTTGTGTGGCACCATGTGGGTGACGAGAATTGAACCAATGTCTTCTGCAAGAGTGGCCAGTGCTCTGAATCACTAAGCCAGCATTGTGGAATATTACTTTAACTATGTAAAAGTGCCTAAGGCACCTGATTGGTCTAGTAAAAAACTGAAGGGCCAATAGCTAGGCAGTAGTGGGATAGACAGGGCTGGTGGACAGAGAATAGGAGGAGGAATCTAGGAGAGAGAGAGAGAGAGAGAGAGAGAGAGAGAGAGAGAGAGAGAGAGAGAGAGAATGAATGAGCAAGAGAAGAGATAAAGAGGGAGAAAAGGAGCCCAGGGCCAGCCAGACATCCATCAGCAAACTAGACATGGAAGAAGCAGGAAAAATAGAACATACAGGATGAAAGAAAGGTAAAAAGCCCTGAGGCAAAACATAGATGAATAGAAACAGGTTAAATTAAGATATAAGAGCTAGTGGGACAAACATAAGACAAGACAAAGCATTCATAACTAATAGTACATCTCCATGTAATGATTTGGAGGCTGGTGGTCCGAGAAAGTCTGTTACTTTTGGCACCCCATTTTGGATGCCCAAATGATGTTTGACCTTCATTACATTGGCTGCACTTTAAACTACTAGCTGCCCAGTTGCTCAGGTCATAGCCTGGGGGGAATTCTGTTCCCCCAGACAAGGGCTCTGTTGCTGCCCTTAAAGGTAGCTTTAACTAAGTCTCTATTGTTCTAATAAAACTTAGCCGGGCGGTGGTGGCGCACGCCTTTAATCCCAGCACTCGGGAGGCAGAGCCAGGAGGATCTCTGTGAGTTCAAGGCCAGCCTGGGCTACCAAGTGAGTTCCAGGAAAAGGCACAAAGCTACACAGAGAAACCTTGTCTCGAAAAACCAAAAAAAAAAAACAAAAAACTTGAGATTTAAAGGCTGGAGTAAAAACCGGGGAGCTAAGAGAATTAAGAGTAGCAACTGACTTTCTCTCTTTACCTAAGTCCCAGAAGCCTCTCTCCTTTCACACTGCCCCAACTAAAAACCACAAGTGCCAGGTGGTGGTTAATCCCAACACTTGGGAGGCAGAGGCAGTAAGCTCCCTGTGAGTTCAAGGCCAGCCTGGTCTACAAAGTGAGTTCCAGGATAGCCAAGGATACAGAAAAACCATGTCTCGGAAAACAATAAACAAAGAAACAAACAGAAAAAAAAAAAAAAAACCCGCCAGGCGGTGGTGGCGCATGACTTTAATCCCAGCACTTGGGAGGCAGAGGCAGGCGGATCTCTGTGAGTTCAGGCCAGCCTGGTCTACAGAGTGAGATACAGGACAGACACCAAAACTAGAGAAACCCTGTCTCAAAAAAACCAAAAAAAAAAAAAAACCAACAACCCTCTCTGCACTCCCCCCTGCTACATCCTGTCAACTAGTTGTCTCTGAGCTCAGATTAATTTTATTAACACAAATGCAACACATCTTTACATAGTTAAACAAATGCATCATAAACCAATGTACCAAACACATCTTTGCCCCGTTATATATTCCACAACACTCCAATCCATCAGTTATACCTCCCCCTAACCCCACCTCCACTCACAATTCCTCAGGTTGAAACATTCTAACCCACAGGGAAGACTCTTTAAGAGGCTGAACAACTCAAAACAGCCTCAGAAAGTTCCTGAAACTGAGATTTCTAGGCCCCTCCCTGTCAGAGTAAAAAATAAAAGTTGTGAGCCCTCCTCAGACTGAGAGACTGCCCTGTAAGGGGAAGACTCAAGGCTGCAGACTGAGTACAGACCAGCTGAGCTGCTTGGAAATTTAGACCAGGGTCAGCTGGAAAGGACACTGTTCAACCTTTTAAGCTGCCTGCAGACTGTGCAGTGAGCTCCAGATTCCCAGCTTTTGTGAGCTGTCACCCATGCTAGCTAGGGTAGACTTTGATGAAGCTGTATTTCTGCTTCTGTAACTAACCCAAATAAAAATCATTGGTTCAGGCCGGGCGGTGGTGGCGCACGCCTTTAATCCCAGCACTCGGGAGGCAGAGCCAGGCGGATCTCTGTGAGTTCGAGGCCAGCCTGGTCTCCAAAGCGAGTTCCAGGAAAGGCGCAAAGCTACACAGAGAAACCCTGTCTCGAAAAAAAAAAAAAAAAAAACCAAAAAAAAAAAAAAAAAAAAAAAAAAAAAAAAAAAAAAATCATTGGTTCAAGTTGGATTTTGGCGGTATCCATAATTTAGTCTATTCTAGGCTCCCTGCTTTTGGTGAGTAGACACATATGTGCATAGCATCTTCCCAGGAATAATCTTACCACAGAGCATTCAAGGTAAGTTTTAAGCAAACACACCAGTTATCGAAAATGCAGGAGGATCTCCGTGAGTTCGAAGCCAGGCTGGTCTATAAACAGTTTCAGGACAGCCAGAGCTGTTACACAGAAGGAATTTGGGCCAGGTGTGGTGGCTGCTGGACTTTAATCCAAAAATGCTGGAAGCAGAGGCAGATAGATCTTTGTGAGTTTAAGGCTAGCCTGTTTTACATATTGAGTTCCAGACCAACCAGGGACACACAGTAAGATCTGGCCAAAATCTAAACAAAAAACCTTGGTTTGGGATTTAAAAATTCCATCCCAAAGCCAGGCCTGTAATCTCAGCCCTCAGGAGGTTAAGGCATGAGGTTCAGTAGGTCAGCCTGAGCTACACTGAGAGCCCACTAAAAAAAAGAATCTAACCACCTCTTGTGCATCATGATCACGAAGAAACTGCAGTGGTTCCTACTGCACAACTACCCAAGCACCTCTTGTCTTGTCCAGAGTTTGGAGCAGCCGTGTTGGCCACAGCCCTGACCACAGGCTCCCAGGCATGTTTACCCTGCCCTCTGAATGCCTGGCACACGGCAGGTGTGGCACACAGCAGGTGCTCCTTTAAAATCAACAACACAACTCCAGGGAACTGCACAAAACAAAGCCCATTTTTATAAAACTCTAAATTTATTCAAAGTGTTAAAAGATTTCACTCTTCCTTCCAAAATATTTTATAATTAAAACTATTTTCTCAGCCACTGTTACTTTCTTCTTTTAGGACCAGCCTCTGCCCCTCCCAAGCCCTTTCCTCTACCCTCCCTTTCCCAATACCCTGCCTTGACTGCCCAGCAGAGCCCAGCATGGCTTCCCAGTCCTCAGTGGCAGAAAGGCTGACCAGATTGGGAATGCACAGGTGATGCCCAGGAGACAGTGGGGTGCTTTGTGCTTATGGGGAGAGCTAGTTGGATTTTTTTCCAGTGGGTCATTGTTTTCCCCCATGGACACCTGTTTAGAGCCAAATATTTGGCTTAGGGTCACCCACAGCCTTGTAAAGCCTTTGTCCAGTTCTCCCCAGGCATGGGTCCACGACAACTGGATCTGATGACTATACCGTCTGTCTCCTTGTAAACTAATGTTAGGAACAGAAAAAGTGGCACATGGGAAGGGGGGCCTGATGGAGTTCCCAACTTTTCAGAGTGTAGGTACCAAAACCCCAGGGCAGGAAGTTTTGGGTTTTGTAGGCAAGGGCCAGGGCCTGCTCGGATCACAGGAGGCAGGGCAGTCAAGGGAAAGGTCTAACGACTGAGTCTAAGGTAAGCAAAGCTCCTTCCGAGACGCCTTCCCATCCCCCCTCATCCTGCAAGTCCCAGGATGACCAGAAAAGAGGACAAAACAGAAGGAAAGGATTCTGCTGTGGTGATGGGAAAGGAGATGATAGCTGCTCGGGTGGGGAAGGGCCTTCTGGAATCTGTAGTTGGCTGTTTTTCTGTTCTAGGAAGCTGGTTGGGGGCCAGAAGCCAGGCCCACATAGACTTCATCAGCTCTGTTCCTTGTCCTTGACTAATAGGACTGTGTGCTGGCCCCCGCTGGACACAGTTAAGACCACTCGGTTCTCCAGCTGTTTGCCAGTCATTTCCACAGGGCTCCAGGCATCTTCATCCTGCCCTGTGCCCAGCTGGTAGTTGGTGCCCATGCCCCAGGCAAAGACACGACCTAGAAGGGACAGGAAAAGAGGTAGCTGTCTTTGGAGTCTTCAGGCCTGCCTTGCCATACCAGGAGACACCTGGGACATGGGGGTCAATTTTGGCCTTGACCAATAGCAGTCTGGCAAGGTCCCAGCCCAGGAGTTCAAGGGAGTTTGGAAGAGCCGAGGAGACTGTGTTCTCTACTGCATTCTTCCTACTCCAGGGTACAACACATAGCATTGTTGTATGGGGGGTGGGGAGGGGCTACATCCTAAATCCCTGTTCTTGGAACCAGTCACCTTTCAGACTATTTAGGATGCTCCTGGGTTTGATATGCCACCCTCTGGTGGTCTTTTTAATTTTTTTTTTTTTTTTAAAGATAAGGTCTATGTAGCCCCGGCTGGCTTCAAACTCTCAGAGATGTGCTTGCCTCGGCCTCCTGAGTACTGGGTCTAAAAGTGTGTGCCACAACACCTGGTCTGTCCACTGTTTTCACAAAGGACACTGTTTCCACGCTGCAGTGCAAACCCCACATCGTGAGGACGTCCTCCCAGGTAAGCACAAACACCTCTCCAGCCTCAGTTCTCCAGGACCCCTGGCTGTGCACCTCTTTCTCAGGCTTTGGCTGCTATGTGTCCACATCCTCTTCTGCTGGACTAGCCAGGACCCACATGGCAGCTCACAACCGACAGTAACTTCAGTCCCAGGGGATCTTATGCCCTCTCCTGGCCTCTGCAGGCACCAAGCACATACACAGTACATACACATACATGCAGACAATACAACATAAACAAAAAAAAGTATTCTTGTGTTGTAGGATATATGCACACTGTGTATGAAGGTGTATTGCTGTGATTAGTGTGATAAAAAGCTGAATGGCCAATAGCTAGACAGGAAGATTAGGGGGGATTTCTGGGGAGAGAAAGGAAGAGGAGGAAGAACCTATAGGCCAAGCTTTCATAATTAATAAGAAGTCTCTGTGTCATTATTTGGGAGCTGGCTGGCAGGACAGAAAAAGACTCAGTTATATTCTTGAGCCCAGCATGATGGCACATGTTTGTGATTCCAACACTCAGAAGGCAGAGGCAGGGGGAGGTGGATCTCTATGAGTTCCAGGCCTGCCTGGTCTACATGGTGAGACCCCTGTCTCAAAAACAAAACAAAACAACAGCAAAAACACCCCAGGGCTTTTGAGAGTCAATGACAAAACAGTGTCATCTCCAATACAACCTAAAGAATGTGCTAGGAATCATGCTCCCCAGGCTCCAACAACACCAGGTCCAAGGAGCCCTACTTACCATCCTTGGACACAGCATACCCCACAGAGGCCCCACAGGCCACTGAGGAGACGATGGGCAGCCGGGAAATGAGGGTGGGTATGCTCTTCTCCTCAGCACCCTCTCCAAGGCCCAGCCGCCCATACTCAGCCCTGCCCAGGCTGTATGCTTTTCCTGTGGGATAAGGAGAGGTGAGTATCAGCAGGGGCAGAGTCTAAGTAAAACAGACTGTATACCAAGTGAATCCCCATGTCCTTGAGGGTCAGCACTACTCTCAGGTGGTGAGGTCTCAGAGCCTGGGGGTGGGAGCTAGAAGACGCTCTATACAACCCCCAGGGCATTCAGGACAACCTCACGAATGCAATCTATGTCTGGCCCAAACCATAATCCTGGGGACCTGGCTGTATCAAGGACTACTGTCTCCTATGTAGAAGGACTTGGGTGTCCTACCTTCTGAATCCATGCAGATTGTATGGTGCTGGCCACCAGAGAAGCCCACCCAGGACTTGGTGGAATTCTTGAAGGATGTCAAGTTCTGAGGAATGAAGCAAGATCCAGTGCCTGGAGTTCCTGTTGTCAAGAGTAAGGTGTTCCAGAAGCTTCCATTCTCACTGCTGTCCCCAGAAAGGCTGTCCCCACCCATCCCCAGAAAAGCCACCTTACATCATAGCTCTGAGGGGTCAGGTACCACACAAAGCAAAAACAAAGACTGAAAGCTTGATTGGAGTCAGGGCCATCGAGTCCAACATGATGCTAGGATCGGTACTCACCAAGCTGGTGATAGTTGGAGAGACCAAAGCCATAGACATGGCCCTCCCGGGAGATGGCAAAAGTGAAATAGGCCCCACAGAAGGCATCCTGGAACCGCACGCGGCCCCGGCTTCCCCTCGATTTCAGCAGCACACACTTGGGGACCAGGAGTCGCTCTGTAAGGAAAGAAGCCGCCAGGGTCAGTGACAGACACAGGGCCTTTTCTCTTCCACAAAAGTCCCTGAAGGAGGCTAAGCAGAGTCATCCTTGTTACAGAAGAGGTAGCTCAGGCCAGTGGCATTCAAACGCCGCTCCAACTTTTAACAGTCAAGAGAAGAAAAGCTTCAGTGGAACTTAAGCGCCAGGCATTTTCTGATTAAGTCATTTCTCTCCTCACAGTAACCAAAAGGGGTAGAGGGGGGGTTAGAGAGGAGGACTCAGCCTCCAAAGTCTGAGGGTTCGCCCCCCTTTTTTGAGAGGGTCCCATTATTTACTGGCTGGCCTCAAACTCCTGAGTGCTAGG
Organism: Peromyscus californicus insignis; assembly: GCF_007827085.1. NCBI lineage: Eukaryota > Metazoa > Chordata > Mammalia > Rodentia > Cricetidae > Peromyscus > Peromyscus californicus. The sequence continues at coordinate 22,252,693 of NW_026294573.1, read as the reverse complement.
ACTGAAGGTGTCTGCCACCACGCCCAGCTTAAAGCCTGAGGGTTTGTTTGTCTGTTTTCTGAGACAGGGCTTCTCTGTGTAGCCCTGGCTCTCCTGGAACTCGCTCTGTAGTCCAGGCTGGCCTCGAACTCAGAGGTCTGTCTACCTCTGCCTCTCAAGTGCTGGGATTAAAGGCGTAAGCCACCACCGGCCAGTCTGAGTTCCTAATGAACACTGCAAGTGCATTGGATCTACACCTCAACAAATCCCTCCTGCCTTTTACTTTGGCCAGGGACTAGCTTACGAAATCATCCCACTGGAGGTACCAAAGCCACTTACCAAGGCCCTGACGGCCACCACGGTTGGCAAATAATTCAGGCACACGGCCCAGCTGACCCTGCTCCCCACAACCCAAGGTGTAGAGGTCTCCATCAGTCGTCAGCATCACCAAGTGGTCGTTCCCTGAAGATGAGAGGAAGGCAGGGGATGAAGAGCTTATGTGGAAGACCCAAGGCTGAGCTGTCACAGCTCCTGTTCACAGTGTGCCTAACACTCACCTGAGGCCACCTTTACCACGGGCATGTCCAGCTGCACTTGAACGGGCACCATGCTTTTCTTCATGGGTTCCAACAACCCGATCACACCATTATTGTCCTAGAAAGGAGAGGCAGACACTTAAGCAGTCAGTCCTGCTGTTCTGTAACAGCCAAGCCCAGCTTGCTGGGGCCATGACAGTTGCCTGGTGAAGGGCAGTGGGCAGTAGCAGATATAGACAGTGTGACAGGCAGGGCCCTGGCCACATAGGGATATACTGAGGAACGACAACATCCAGAGTCTGGGAACTGTGTCAAATAAAGTAAGCCAGGTTAAAGATGTGAGTGGAGGTAAACAAATCCGGCTTAAAGTCAATTCATTGCTGAAGCAGCATGGCAAGAAGACAGAGGTGCAATACGTTATTCTGAGCATGTCTGTGTTAAAAAGTTCTCCATAAAAATGTTCACAACAAGGGCTGGAGAGATGGCTCAGAGGTTAAGAGCACTGACTGCTCTTCCAGAGGTCCTGAGTTCAATCCCCAGCAACCACATGGTGGCCCACAACCATCTGTAACGAGATCTGGTGCCCTCTTCTGGCCTGCAGGCACACATGCTGTATACATAATAAATAAATCTTTAAAAAAAAAAAAAAAAATGTTCACAACAAACCAAGCAGTGGTAAGCACACCTTTAATCCCAGCACTTAGAGGAGGCAGAGGCAGGCGGATCCCTGTGAGTTTGAGGCCAGCCTGGTCTACAGAGGGAGTTCTAGGACAGCCAGGACTACACAGAGAAACCCTGTCTCAAAGAAAAAGAAAGAAAGAAAAAAAAAAAGTACAGGGCATGCTAGCAAACTCCTTTAATCCTAGCACTACCCTATGTAAAATAAGATCTCTGAGTTTGAGGTCAGTCTCGTTTACATAGTGAGTTCCAATCCAGTCGGGATACACATCAAGACCCTGTCTCAAAAAAATAAACAAATGAGAGCCTGGCATGATAGCAGACAGTTTTAATCCTAGAGGCAGGAGGTTTCTATGAGTTCAAGGCCAGCTTGGTCTACAAAGCAAGCTCCAGGACAGCCAGAACTACATAGAGATGCTGCCTCAAAAAAATAAGTAAATAAGTCGGGCAGTGGTGGTGCATGCCTTTAATCCCAGCACTTAGGAGGCAGAGGCAGGCGGATCTCTGTGAGTTCTAGCCTAGGTCTACAAAGCGAGTTCCAGGAAAGGTGCAAAGCTATATAGACAAGCCCTGTCTTGAAAAACAAAACAAAACAACAACAACAAAAAGTAAATAATTGGGGGCTGGAGAGATGGCTCAGAGGTTAAGAACACTGGCTGCTCTTCCAGAGGTCCTGAGTTCAATTCCCAGCAACCACATGGTGGCTCACAACCATCTGTAATGAGATCTGGTGCCCTCTTCTGGCCTGCAGACATACATGCAGGCAGAACACTGCATACCTAATAAATAAATAAATCTTTAAAAAAAAAAAAAAAAAAAAAAAAAAAAAAAAAAAGTAAATAATTGAATAACTGTTTTTACAATAGTCTTAATAAGGAAATACTCATGAGATTCCATTTTGTTTTTAAATTTACTTTTAACATGTATGGGTGTTTTGCAAGCATATATGTCTATGCACCATGTGTACCTGGTGCCCAAAAGGGCTAGAAGTCACTGGATCTCCTGGAACCTGAGTTACAGACAGCTATGAGTTGCTATGTGGGTATTGGAAATTGAACCCAAGTCCTCGCAAGAGAAGGACATAGTCTTAACCCCCGAGGCATCTTTCCAGCCACAATACTGAAACCACATTTCCTGTGCTGGATTGTAGCTCCCTTGACATACACAAAGTCCTGGGCTTGATCCCCCTAATTCCAGAACCCAGGAGATGGGGGCAGGAGGATCAGAAGTTCAAAGTCATCCTCAGCTACATAGTCAGTATGGGGCTAACCTGAGATACATGAGACCTCACTTGTCTTAGGAAAAAGAACCCACAAAAAAAACAAAGACTACACTCCCCTGCCTTAGAACAACCATGTGATACTCTCCATCCCCACAAATCTTTCACACAAAGCCTCTAGAACAGGGTTGAGAATGAGAAAGGGATGAAAAGACACAACAGCTTCCAAGATCAGCTGCAGCTCATAGGCATCCGTGACCTACTCCTACTGTGGGATGGTCTGTATGTCAAATGTGTTGCTGATTGGTCAATAAATAAATCACTGATTGGCCAGTGGCCAGGCAGGAAGTATAGGCGGGACAAGGAGGAGAATAAAGCTGGGAAGTGGAAGGCTGAGTCAGAGAGACACTGCCAGCCGCCATGATGACAAACAGCATGTGAAGATGCCGGTAAGCCACGAGCCACGTGGCAAGGTATAGATTAATGGAAATGGATTAATTTAAGCTGTAAGAACAGTTAGCAAGAAGCCTGCCACGGCCATACAGTTTGTAACCAATATAAGTCTCTGTGTTTACTTGGTCAGGTCTAAGCGGCTGTGGGACTGGCGGGTGACAAAGATTTGTCCTGACTGTGGGCCAGGCAGGAAAACTCTAGCTACATACCCCTTCCCAAATACAAATATTTCATCATAGTCAAGCAAGTAGCCAGTGGTGTGGATAGTCCCAGATAAGATACCAAGAATTTAAATCTGGGCCCCACCTACGTATGTGGTCCTTACCTTCCATTCCCACCAGTAAGCAAGCATAATGGGGACAGGAAAGTGGATCATTTGGGTATCCTGAGTTACTTTTGCTGGCCAGTCCCCACACAACTTTCCAGACCCAGTCTTACCCGGAAAGAGCCCCAGAGGAAGACACGGCCATCTTCGGTAAGGGCTGCTGTGTGACTGTCCCCTGCTGACACTTGGACCACCTTCTCTTGCAGTTCCACTTTCCCAGGGACCATCTCTGAGCCCTCGACCGACGTGTCCCTTCCCAGGGCACCCTCATCATTGCATCCGAAGGAGTAGACCTGTGCCCAGGGTGTCCCATTAACATAGAGTCTGGTTCTGTGACCTACTCATTTAGGCCACTCCTTGTCACACACCCTTGCACCCAGGCTCCATCCAACCTGTCCCAACCCTGTGACCTACCTGGCCACTTCGGCTCAGACACACGGTATGCATGCCCCCGGCCTCAGCCTGCACAACATCTTGTAGAAGGGGCACCAAGGCTGGCTTCTTCCTCTCCAGCACACTCTCGCCCAGCCCCAGCTGGCCCACGTCGCCCTGGCCCAGTGTCAGCACCAAACCTGGCTCTGTGTTGTGGGACCTGTGTGAGACTGAAGGGTGGAGAAGACAGCCCCTGAGTGTGCAGGAGGAGGGCAGCAGAGGTCATGGCATGGGCTCTGGGATCGTGATGACCTGGGGTTCAAGCCCTTGCTCTGCCAACAGGCTATAGATAAGACCTCTGTGGGCCTACGTGTCCTCATCTGTGAAGAGAGGATGACAAGGGTATCTGTCTCAGGGGGTTTCAGGAGGATTGAAACCCCAGCACATTATTGACATGAGGTGAAAAGACAAAGAGGAGACACTGCACAGTGAGATGGATGTCGGTGGGCAGGGCACGAGGGCAGGGAGGGTACAAGGTAGTTTCCCATGAGCCCATGTCACAGATGTGGATCCACAGTGCCAACCTTTCACTGACTGTTTACTCTACCAACACTAGCTGGCTCTGCAGACCTCCCAAATTTAGAAGACCCTGAGCCGGGCGGTGGTGGCGTACACCTGTAATCCCAGCACTCAGGAGGCAGAGGCAGGTGGATCTCTGTGAGTTCGAGGCCAGCCTGGGCTACAGAGCTAGTCCAGGACAGGCTCCAAAGCTACAGAGAAACCCTGTCTCAGAAAAAAAAAAAAGACCCTTTGCCAGGCCTGGTGGTGTAAGCCTTTAATCCCGTCCCTTGGAGGCAGAGGCAAGCAGATCTCTGGGAGTTCAAGGCCAGCCTGGGTAACACAGCAAGTTCCAGGACAGCCAGGGCTATTCTATCTCAAACAAACATCAAAAACAGAAGACACTGTTTTACAGGACACGGAACAGAGCCTCCCCTAGGGTCAAACACCTGCCCAGGCTCATAGAGCTAATTAGCGGTGTTTGCACTGGACTCAGGAAGACTTCCTGGGTTAGAGTATTTATGGCCTCCATCTGAATGTCCCTCCACCCCCAGACCCTGATACAGGAGGAAAACAGACCACCCCACCCCTTCGGCCAGCATGGGCAGCACACTGACAGCTTCAGAGGAACAGGAAGGTACAGTAAGAACCCACAGATGCATTTGCAGAGAGGTGTGGGCCAACCAGTAGGTAGTGCAAAGCCTTGTGGCAGCCAATGGAAACCTGCCACAGCCCTCCAGTCAATGGCATCCAGTCCCTTCCCCAGGGGTGTGGCCTCAGCTGCCAGGGCCACTGCGGCTGCACAGAGGCTGCACCAGGCAGGGAGCCATCTGGTTGGGTTTTCTGGTCAGTTGGGTTTGGCCCACAGGCACCTTGGCAGGAGCGGGCGGCAGGACCGCGGTTACGAGCGTCTGCAAAAGACAGACACTGTCTGAGCATGCGGCTACACTCCTCCCTCCCATGCTAGGGGTCAATTTCTCTCGTCTTCGCCACACTCTGGGGTTGTAGGAGAGAGAAAAATTACAGGACAGGTCCCTCAAATGAAGCTGGGACATTATCTCATCTAACCCCCAACCACTCAGACAGGTCGATGGAGTTCTCCTCTCCACTCTATCAAGGGAAACTCAACCTCAGCCAGATTAAGTGACATGCCTGTGGTTACAACGAGAAAGTGGGAGAGCTAGGACCCGAACCCACCTCTGAAGCCCAGCAGGTCCAAGAGCCTCAGGCTTTCAAGCTGTCAGGTCAGAGCAAATGGACCTAAGCCAAGGACTTTTCCCATTATCAGGGGGAGGAGTCAAAGTACTTTAGACAGACCAAATCACAACGTATTTGCCTGGACCAAGTCCTAGCATCTTGGGGTTTTGTCTTTTTCTGACAGCACTGCTCAGAGTGCTCTCTGATCGCCTCAGCCTAGGCCTCTCTTCTGACTGCTACAGGGTTGGACTAGGTGAGATGCAAGAGAACCTCCGCTGAGCAGGGGTCCTGGACATCTAAGGCCCTCAGAGCTTCAAGCCAGGGAGGAAGGAGCATGGGCCCAGAGAGCTCACTGTTGGTTCTGAGACCACTCAGAACCAGGAAGGGATCAAGGCCAGCTTACCTTTCACCTTCTTGCTTTTGGGGATGGCATCTTCGGGGGGTGACCTTCTCTTAGCTATGCGCTTGGGTGGCATCTTCCTGTCCTGAAAAAAAATAGCCAAATACTACATGTCAGAATCACAAACAACTTCCTGTGCAGTATTTATCAAAAACCCTAAAAAGTGCCAGACGGTGGTGGCCCAACGCCTTTAATCCCGGTACTTGGGAGGCAGAGGCAGGTGGATCTCTGTGAGTTCCCGAGGCCAGCGTGATCTACAGAGTGAGTTCCAGGACAGCCAGGACTGTTTCACAGAGAAGCTCTGTCTCGAAAATCAAAATAAAACAAAACAAAAAAACCCTAAAATGTAAGAGGAATCACTCAGCAGTTAACACCTCTCAGCACATACCCCAGAACTGTGTGATAACTGTGTATGTAATGACCAAGCTCACAAATATTCTCTACTGCTGTTAACACTGGTGGGGGAAAGCGAGCAAACCACTGGAGTAATAGTAGTGGACTAAAGACTGGGGATATACCTCAGCCTGGTGAGAATCTGCCTAAGCTTCAAGTCCGATCCAGGTTCAAATCCCAGCACTGCATTAACCGGGCCTGGTGGCTCACCCCTGTACTCTCAGCACTAGGAATGTGGAGTCAGGAGGAGTGGACTGGTCACACATGTACAATATACATGATGGAATGGTATGAAGCCATCAAAAACCACATTTTTTAGAGACAAATCTATTGACTGGAAAGATGTTCCTTGTGATAAAGAAGAGCAGACAGAAGCCAGGTGTGGTGCCTACTCCTGACCCCAGCACTGTAGCACCCCAAATTCCAGGCCAGCCAGTCACACACACACACAAACATCAAAAACAAGTGGCACACGCTGGTAATCCCAGCACTCAGGAGGCAGGGGCCGGCAGATCTCCAGTCTACACAATAAATTCCAGGCCAGCTAGGGCTACACAGGGAGACCTCATCTCCAAACAAAGCAAAACAACAAACCACACAACACAAAACCCATACCCCCAAACCCAAACTAAGCAGTCTGAGAGCTGCCTGCTGTCACCCCCTTTAGCTTATTATTAACTATTATTATTTTGAGACAGGGTCCAGTGCAGTTTAGGATGGCCTTGAGCCCCTCCCCTTCCTACCCACACCTGAGCTGAATTCACAGGCATGTGCTTCCACAAGTGGCTGACATGCAGGGTTAGATGAATAGATTGCACACTGCTGGGCTGTGGCTCATTGGCAGAATGCTCCTTTAGTGTTTCTGAGGTTCTGGGTTTCACCCCGTAACAGGAAAAAAAAGTTTCAATTAAAATAAGCTAGGCTGGGTGCACACCTTTAGTCCTAGCACTCAGGAGGCAAAGGCAAGCAGGTCTGCGTCCGAGGCCGGTGTGGTCTACGTAGTGAGGTCTAGGACAGCCAGACACAGAAAAACCCTTTCTTGAAAACCAAAATAAATAAATAGATGAAAGTAAAGCTGGACTGGGCAGTGGTCGCACAACGCCTTTAATCCCAGCACTCGGGAGGCAGAGGCAGGTGGATCTCTGTGAGTTCAAGGCCAGCCTGGTCTACAGGACAGGCACCAAAGCTACACCGAGAAACCTTGTCTTGAAAACACAACCGACCAAACAAACAAAGCAAGCAAGCTGGGAGTGATGGGTCTTTATTCCAGCACTTAGGAGGCAGAGGCAGGCGGACTAGTCAGCCTGGTCTATCTACATAGTGAGCTCCAGGACAGGCAGTGTTATCCAGAGACTCAGTTTTAAAAAGAAACAAACAGAAACCCAGTAATAAATAAATAATAATAACAAGTAAATAAAAATGGTCCCAGAGTAAATGCTTACTCAGTGGTGGGGTACTGGGGTGGCGTTTAGGGTCTTCCCCAGGTAACACTGAGACACAAACCTACTGGAATCTAAGCAAGCTCACCAAGCTCACGGGTCCTTCACCTGACAGGAACGAAAACTCTGCTCCAGGCAACAAGCAGAAGTGAAAGGCCCTTCTCACTGTCTGCTGGCGATCTGGTCAGCACCACCCCCATGCCTCCTTCTGTAAGTAAGGTCCAAAAGCCTCAGGCTTCCCAGGGGTCCACTCAGAAGGAATGGACACAAGGCTAGACTGACTCAGAGGGAGGAGACCAGAAGGCATCTAAACAGGCCCAGGATCCTGCAGAGCCTGTGTGGGCTGTGGCTGGCCCACGCTTGTCATGAGGTGGCCATTCTGAACTCTGCACAATTTCCATTCCCCCAGCAAGGGGACCCCCTCCCTTCCTATTGCCTCTTTGAGACCCCTCTCGTCACACTGCAAATGACTGCTCTTTGGGGTGGAGCCAAGAGGCAAAGCCAGAGGTGGCTGACCTGCTTCCTGTACTCAGGGAGCTTCCATTCTAGTAAGAGGGTAAAAGCATTACAAAAGTCACCCTTGTCCCTCTCTTCCCACCCAACCCATCATTCCCTCCAAAGACACTAGAAAATGACTCGTGAATCTCTGCTGTACAAAAAAGTTTTACTTTTCAAAACAAGTTGAAGTCAGGCATGGAGGCAAATGCCTGTAACCCTAGCACTTGTGAGGAAAAGGCCATCCTCAGCCACACAGCCAGGCTGAGGACAGCCAAGGCTAGTGAGACCCTGTCTCAAAACACAAATCAAGAGGCTTCGAAGATGCAGTCAGTAAAGTGACTGCTGTGCATGCATATGAACCTGAGTTCAGAGCCCACAATCCCAAGACACTAGGCGCAGCACACTCCTACAATCCTAGTGCAGGGAAGTCAGGGTGGGGTGGGCATACAGATCCCTGGAGCTCACTGGCTAGCCCGGGGAACCCTGATGGAGGAACTCTAGTTTCAGTGACATGCCCGGTCTCCAAAAGTAAGAACACAATCAAGTTAGAAAGCCCGTGTCAAACCTCTGCCCCACGAGCACATGCAGCCCTCATGCCCATTCACATGAACACGTGCACACCACACACAACACACTCAACCCAACTCAGAAAGGTTGAAGACATTATCACCCCTCCCGTGGTTGAGGGAACTGATGCTTACAATGGTAAACTTACTCACCCATGTTCATACAGCAAAGGAGAGACAGAAAAAGGACCCAGGCACATTTTTTTTTTTTCTATGTAAAATTTTGAGACAGGGTTTCTCTGTGTAGCCCTGGCTGTTCTAGAATTCACTCTGTAGACCAGCCTGGCCTCAAACTCAGAGATCCACCTGCCTCTGCCTTCTGAGTGCTGGGATTAAAGGCATGCACCACCACCTAGCCTTGACTTTTTCGTTCTTAAAGGGGGAAAAAAACTGTGCTGTTTGTGGCAGTACAAACCTATAATCCTAGAACCTGGGAAGCTGACAAGATCAACCCAGGCTACCTAGCAAGACCCTGTCTCACCATCACCCCCCAAAAATGTCAGCTAAAGGCACACTATGACCCGGGAAGGAGTTTAAGATGGCCTGAGCAAGTGTCTCAGGATCCCTGATAAGTTTGGCCAAACTCAAGCAGCAGAAGGCAGAGCCAAGGGCGGGAGAGGAGGGCAGCTGGGCCTGCCTCAGAGGGCTGGTGCTCCATCTAACAGGTCTTGAGTCCACAGCTGCGGGGAGAGGTCCTGAGGACCCCCAATTTTAATGGGCACTTGGCAGTACGCGCAAATCCAGAAGCAACGCGGGGAAAGGGCAGCAACTTCTACAACGCGGGTGAGTTGGGTGTGCTGGGCAGAGGCAGGATTTCTGATGTCCACAAGTTCAAGCCAGCCTGGTCTACACACCTGTTCCAACAAATAACCAGGCCTAGAGAGGTGGCTCAGCACTGGCTGCTCTTCTAGAGGACCCAGGTTTGGTTCCCAGCTGCTCACAACCACAGTAACTCTAGTCCCAGGGGATCCAATGCCCTCTTCTGGCCTCCTTGGGCCACTGAATGCTTGTGGTACACACACACAGGCAAATCACTCATGCACATAAAAAACAAACCCAAGAAGACCTATCTCCTACCACCACATTTGCATCCCCACTTCCTCTCCCGGGATCCATCTTCAAGGAGTCTAAAAACTGGAACAGTGAGCAAGACTCAGAAGTGAAAACCAGAAAGGAGTCACCTTCCACTAATAAGCACCTACAGTGTAGGACCCTCTAAGAGCTCAGACCTGTTCTCATGGCAGGGACAGGTGTGCAGGCCATTCATGGCTGAGGTGAAGCCCCAGGGGACAACCCCCACCAAAGCTGGAGCTGCTCCAAGACCGTCTCCTCACCTGCTAGGTCAAATGGGTAGACAATCTACCAGGAGCAGGGTGCTCTCCTGTGACCTCACCACAATCCCAATTTCTGGAGTATCTGGCAACCCCGGCAGCAGTTCCTTCCCGCGCCTACACTCAAATTAGGGGCTAGACTCAGGAGCTGAAGAATGTCTTCGTGGGACAAGCTACCAGGAGAGAAGGGATGCCGGTGCAGGCTGCTAGGAACCGAGCTAGCACATTTCACACCAGGAAGTTCCTCACCCAGGTCCAGTGAGTATGTGGTACCGCCTGGGACTATCTGTTCACTTTTTCCCTAGAGAGGAGCCATGGCTTCTGGCAGATGTTAGAGCCACTGGCTTTGGAACACATTACCTTCATTTTACAGGTTAAGGACCAGACTCCTGTTCTGAGCTGTCTCTGCAACCCGAACCTGGTGAATCACTTCTAACTCACCTTCCCAAGCTCCACTAGGAAGGCCGCCCTTGGGTGAGGCAGCCTTCTTTCTCTATGTCCTCCACGCCCACTCCAACCCTTCTCAGAAGCTCCACAGAACCACTGATGTCTGTGACCCCAAACACTTCTGGGGGTTGCAAGTGCTGTGCCCCCATGTCTGGATTAACCTGACCCTGTGATCCAAAACACACTACAACCTCACCACCCAAAGTCGGCCTCTACCAGTCTATCAAAACCCTATCGGGTCACCTCACCTGGAAAACTATCCCCGCCCGGTTAAGGCTTCCGCTTTGGAGTTCCCAGGGCGTTGCACACCCTCAACTTCTGCCAGGGCACACGTGGTCGGAGGACATAAATTCTGGTGAACCAAAGACTTGCCAGCAGCAACGCTCGAGTCCCACGGGCATACTCGGCTGATCCCAGGGGCCCCTAACTGTGGAACCACGCAAGTCTCGCTAGGGAGCCCCTGCGCTCCGCAACGGGCATGGAGGCCTGCCATGGTCACCATTGTTCCCCCACGGGCTCCGGAGCGGCACCGCCAGGCAGTAACCGACCGGGTGACACAGGGTTGATGGGGGTGAAGGGCAGGCGACCGTCTGTGGACGCTGCCGCTCCCTCCCTGCCGGCGGCCACGCGCGCGTCCCCGGCCGTTTGAATCTCCCGCCGCGTGGCGGGGCGCGCGCCCGGAGCGCGGCGGCTAAGGGGGCTGCGCGGCCCGCGCGCGCGGGCGAGGCGGGGCCCACGCGGGCCGAAGCTCGTGCGCCCCCAGCGCCGCCCGCTTCACGTGCAGCCCGCCCCGCGCGACGCCCCGCGGATGGCGACCTCGGCCCGACGCGGCCCCGCGTACCTCCCAGCTTCCCGTCCCCCCCCGGGCTCCCCGCGAACCGGAGCGCGACCTACCTCGGTGCGGGGCGGCCGCAAGCAACTCTGGCGCTCGGCGGCCAGCGGCGAACTGCCCCGAGCATGCGCTCTGCGGGCCTCCGGCCGCGACCCGGGCTAGAAAGGAAAACAAAGAGCCGGGCGGCCCCTGGCGGCCAGCGCAGGAAGTGCGACCGGGTGTTCCCAGCTTGTACCCACTACTGTTTTGTTTGGGAGACCTCAAAATGGGACTAACTGAGAGACTTCAATAATCCTGGCTTGTTTGGGAAAACTTGGCGCGTGAGATCTGTACGGAGCAAAACAAGGCTGATAGTTCTTGTTCTTTAAGTGCCCATGCAGAGGGCTGAAAAAACCCAACTAATTCAGCCCTGGGTAGGGCTCAAGAACAGATTCTATTTGTGTGTGTGTGTCTTTTGAGATAGGGTTTCTCTGTGTAGCCCTGGCTGTCCTGGATCTCACTCTGTAGACCAGGCTGGCCTGCAAACTCACAGAGTTCCGCCTGCCTCTGCCTCCCTACTGCTGGGGTTAAAGGCGTGCGCCAGCACCGCCAAGCTAGGAATGACTTTCTAATTTAAGTCTACATGGGAAAAGCATTTAGGAGGGGTAACATTTGCTTATTTATTACATATGTCTGTATATAGTGTGTTTACCATGCCTGCAAAGGCCAGAAAGAAGGCTTGCCTGGTGCCCTAGAACTGGAGTACAGATGGTTGTGACCTGTGATGTAGGTCCAGGGTTTAGCGCTCTTAACCAGTGAGCCATCTCTCCAGCTCCAGCGCCCTCTTCTGCAGTCTGCACGCACTGCACTCACATGCACACACACACACACCAGACATAATTAAAAATAAATGGTCTAGGGGCTGGAGAGACGGCTCAGCTGTAAGAGCACTGGCTGCTCTTCCAGAGGTCCTGAGTTCAATTCCCAGCACCCACATGGTGGCTCACAACCATCTATAATGGGATCTGGTGCCCTCTTCTGGCCTGCAGGCATACACGAAGGCAGAACACCGGCTACATAACAACTTTGGGTAAAGTAGAACCAAGGAGAGTAAGAAGCCTGGGTTGGTGGCACTGCCTATGCCTATATAAAGTTCCAGAGGCTGAGGCAGGAGGGATGTAAATTCAAGGCCAGGGGGATGCATAGTGAGATTCTCAGAAAGAAAAAAATCAATCACTAAGTAGGGAGAGGGACACTCTGGATGCAGCTCAGTCATTTGTTGACAGCTTTCCCTAAGTGTGAGGTTCAAGGTTGGGAGGGCATAAGGCGGGGAACTATGGAAGTAAAAATGCCCTCTCACTCACCAACACCCGCACACCAGCAGCCCTGTAGGACGCAATGAGGTGACGTTCGAATATCGGACTGTGTATGGCCTCCCTATCTGAGGCAGTCATCTCTACAAACAGTATTTTCTGCGTTTCACGTTAATTCTGACTCCAAAAGTCATCCTAAATGGACATTTTTTGGTGTGTTTCCAATTTCTTTCTTTACATTTGTTTGAGACAGGGTCTCATTCTCACTATGAATACCAGACTGCCTGCCTCTGCCTCACTAGAGCTGGGAATAAAGGTGTGTACCATCATACCCAGTGAAGACAAGGTCAGCACCTAAAAAAGACCAGTCCCTTGATTGCCTGTTAGCAAAAGTGGGGCTCAGAGCTGGGGGAGGGGCCCCTCAACTACTTTTGTACACTCACCTGACACCACAGCTTACATGTGTGTGTGTGCATGTTCACACTAGCGTACTTGTGGAGGTCAGAGGACAACTTTCAGGAGTAAGTTCTCTCTTCCCACTATGTGAGTCCCAGAGATCAAAGTCAAGTCTTGAGACTTGGCAGCAAGCACCTGTACCAAGTGAGCCGTCTCTGGACGATTATTTCCCAACTGCATTTCCCTATTATGTCATGCCAGCCCCAGAACAGTCCCCCTAATTTTCCCTTACCTTTTCAGGTTGACCTCTGCCTCCATCATGACCTCCTCTCTTGGATGATAAACTGTGAAGTTTCTCCAAGCTTCACCCTGGAAATTCTGATCTCTCTGCTGTCTTTCTCCAAGATCTTAATCATTCACATGGCTTAACGGAATTACAGAAAAATGATCATCACTTATCTTACCTTATACAAATCTTTATTGTTTTGGAAAAGACTCATGTACCCAGACTGTCTACAAACTCCTAATCCTCCTGCTTCAGACTTCTGGGCTAGGATTATAGGGGGTGTGCTACCAAACCTCTGCACCTCAAACCCATTTATTTATTTTAAAATGTATTTATCGGCTGGGCGTTGGTGACCCACGCCTTTAATCCCAGCACTCGGGAGGCAGAGGCAGGAGGATATCTGAGTTCATAGGCCAGCCTGGTTTACAGAATGAGATCCAGGACAGGCACCAAAACTACACAGAGAAATCCTGTCTCAAAAAAAAAAAAAAAAAAAGCCGGGCGGTGGTGGCACACGCCTTTAATCCCAGCACTCGGAGGCAGAGCCAGGTGCAGAGCCAGGTGAATCTCCATGAGTTCAAGGCCAGCCTGGGCTACAGAGTGAGTTCCAGGATAGGCTCCAAAACTACACAGCGAAACCCTGCCTCAAAAAACCAAGAAAAAAAAAATTGTTGCTTTGAAGAGAACCTGGACAGAATTCCCAGCACCCACATGGTAGTTCATAACCATCTGTAACTCCAATTCCAGGGGATCCCATGCCCTCTTCTGATCTCTGCGCACATGGTATATAAAAATACATGCCAGCAAAATTCCCACAAAATAAAATGAACAAAGAGCTAGAGAGATAGCTCAGTCGTTAAGAGCACTGGCTGCCCTTCCAGAGGATCCAGCACTACCCACATGGCAACTCTAGTTCCAGGGGATCTGACACCCTCACACAGACATTCATCGAGGGAAAACACTAATATACATTTTAAAAAATGATTTCTTCTGGGGACTTTTAAAAATTAAAAGCATGAGCCAGGCGGTGCACACCTTTAATCCCCAGCACTGGGGAGGCAGAGCCAGGTGGATCTCTGTGAGTTTGAGGCCAGCCTGGTCTACAGAGCAAGATCCAAGACAAGCTCCAAAGCTACACAGAGAAACCCTGTCTGGAAAAACAAAAAAAATTAAATGAATGGATCTTGAAGAAAAAAAAAAAAGGGATCAAGCAAGTAGTCAAAGTGGGAGTTGGAACCTGACTTCTATTCAGGATTAAGTTATCCTGTTTATTTCAATGTTGGAACTTGAACCCAGGACCTCTCACATGCCAGGCAAGTTCTCTACCTTTGAACTAATCCCTAGCCCTTGGGCATCATACTTGCAATACACATGTCTGAAATTACACGCCCATGATCTTGATGCCCAGGATGTAAAACCTGGTCATCATGGCTGACTGACTGCATGTGCTCTAACCACTGAACTATTTCTCCAGCCCCATTTTTCCTTTATAAGGACAGTCTATGTAAACAGGGTGGCCTGGAATTCAAGAGTGCATGTAGCAAGTAACAATGGGATGGTTATGCTGTCAGCTCCAAGATGCAACCTACATCTTCACTCAGACCCAGCATCTTTCAGGACAGGGTCTTGCTATGACCTCCTGGCTAGATCCTTTTTTTTTTTTTTTTTGAGACATTGTGTTTCTTACTATGTAGCCCTGGATGGCCTTGAACTCTGAGCTATATTCCCAGACCTGTACAATTAAATAGCAAACCTGTTACTTACATAGTATTCTACCTATGAGCTGAGCATCAATGGTAGGGAGAGATCTAACTACAACTGAGGTTCTCACTAAAATGTTCTGTGGGAGGCTATCAATTTACTTCAAAATTAAGGGTACTTGCCTAGGTCATGGGATCAAGCACCAAAAAAACAGGGGCAGGAATAATTATGCAAGTTTAAAGCAGATGGGAGACATTTCTGTAGTAGCATAGTACAGATCGTTTCCTGGAAGCCTGTCCGGAACGCACTGTGGGAAAAGTAAGGGCAGTTCCATTGAGCCTCTAGGTTTTTTCTTCCCCAGTACCCGGTGTGGGCTTATGTTGATCCCCTCCCCAGATTGTCTCACTTCCACTGTGGGGTGAGGAAACATTATCAACTTTAGAGAGCTGGCCCCCATACCTGTGGTTCTGCTGTCAGACCGAGGCATGCAACCTTTTAGACAGGGCCAGTCACACCTCAGTTACATGCAAACTTAATGCCAACACTCCCACCAGCAGTCACAGCACCACTGATCCAGACACCCATCTCATTCCCACCTCCAGAAACACCCAACAGCTCATTGTACCAGCACGTTCAAGGCCTACCTTCTCCTATTCCACCATCATTCAGGGGCTTGACTTTCCCAAGATAAGGGTAGCCAGGACAGGAAGTCATCAAGACTTCCCATTATGACCTAGCTACCATCTTCACCACATCACAAGGCCAGTCATGGCTAAGCTGAACCCTCAACACACTGCTCACTCACTGGACCAGACCTATTGCAATGTATTCCAGAGCAAGGAATTCATTCTCAACCCTTGGGTGCATGAAACCCACTCAGTGTTTACACGACCAACTAGAAACAATCTGCACTCTTCTGCACACATGTACTGAAACATTAAACCAAGAAGGAAACAGAGAGTCAAAATTAATCCTTTAATTCACATAAATATTAACATTAGTTTCGTCAGGCATATCACAATTACAGGAAATTACTTGAATCTAGTGTGATCACAGTGATTATAGGCATGAAGAAGTACCACTTGTGGTTTATATGGCCCTGTGGAGAAAAGAACAGGGCCTTGTACATCCTAGGCAATTACTTTTACACACACCACATGGACCTCAAAAAGGTCTCTTGAATATATACAATATATATTTACCAGACTGAGAAGACCGAGGCAGAAGTGCTTGCCTAGTACTAACTGCTCTGGGTTGAACCCATAAAAACAGACAAAACTTTGCCAAACTACATATAGTTACAAGACCCCAAAGTCAAGCATCAAGTTAACCTTCAGCAGGTAGCTGTACAGATCCTCTTCTTTCCTGAACAAAAATAAGCACAAAGATTAGATTCCCAAAAAAGTCACATTGAAACCCTTAGCACCTCAGACTTTTGTCTCCTGCATGGTTTGTCTCCTCAGTCATCGTCCACAGGACTCTGAGAAGTCGTAGGAATATGCAGGTGCAGACTCGAAGCCCAGCTTCATCTCCAACGTTGTGGAAAGGGACTGTACATCACGGGGCAGAGCCCTATGCTCCCCTACGCCACCAGGACAGAGCCCGGGGAGAGTGACCTCCCGGGGTATCCACGTTGGAATGCTCGCCTAGTACCCAAATGATGTTTTTGCCAACCCCAACCAATACACCAAGCCTCCAAATCACACTCATCTCTGAGGACCACAAGAATTAAAGCCACCCACTAAAAGTAATGTACAGATAATGGTTGATATGTTAGTTCCAAAATGGAACAAAGATCACGGGACAGGCACTAGTATTCAGAGTACACTTACCTCAACCAAAGAGTTACTTGTAATCACTGGTCAGTTCTGCAAAAGAAAGCATTTTTTTTTTCAGTAAGTAAAATTCTAAAGCAACTTTAGAAACAAACATGTCAGGCCCACTCCCAGATTTCGAGATTTAAGGCTGTCTCCTGCATGGTTTGTCTCCTCAGTCATCGTCCACAGGACTCTGAGAAGTCGTAGGAATATGCAGGCGCAGACTCGAAGCCCAGCTTCATCTCCAACGTTGTGGAAAGGGACTGTACATCACGGGGCAGAGCCCTATGCTCCCCTACGCCACCAGGACAGAGCCCGGGGAGAGTGACCTCCCGGGGTATCCACGTTGGTTAGACACAATAAAGAGTTTCTCTTGCCAAAGGGCCTCAACTGTATATCTTCTCCTGACCCTCCAGCTAGAAGCACCCGATTCCCCAGTGCTGGCATTACAGGCTTGAGACTGAGACACCATGGCCACCCTCGGACGACTTTGATGCACACCGAACACAACACGCTTCCCCGCCAAACTGTCAAGTCATCGGCAGGCATCGTGGTTCTCTCCGACCAAAACGCGGGGAAGGGTAATAAATACAAAGCTTGGAAACAAGACGCAATTATTTTAAGTTAAAACCTTATCCACGAGAGCCGCTAACTACTGTAGTCACATGGCGGGTGAACTAGGGCCGAAAGCTTTTCTGTCTTTTTTTGAGACAGGGTTTCTCTGTGTAGCCCTGGCTGCTGGCGGTCCCTCGGTAGACCAGGCTGGCCTCAAACTCACAGTGATCCTCCTGCCTCTGGCTCCCGAGTGCTGGGGTTAGAGGCGTGCGCCACCACCGCCCGGCTGAAAGCTTTTCTTCAGCAGCGGTATCATTAAGGAGGAGCGGATGGAGACACTCCCGCGAGGAGTTTGCCTGGAAAAATCCCTGTCAGGCCGGCCCGGGGTTGGGAGGGAGCACGTGTCCGCCGGGAAGGCCCGCTCCGCGAGTGAAGCCCGACCTCCCACGCGGGGCCTGCCCAGCCGCAGCCCTTCCACTCAAAGCCTGTGCCGAACCCCGTCAGCAAACCCACAGCAGCAGAGAATGGAGGGTAAGACAGACAACTCACCGGTAGAAACTCACAGCGCGGCTGCAACAGCTTAAAAGACTGAAAAGCGCTGACGCGGCCCTTTTTATACCTCATGAAGCGCCCGGAAGTCAGGCTCTGCAGACTGCGCCTGCGCGACGGCATGTGCACTTAGGACCAATGAAAATGCGCTAAGGCTGATGGGCTCTTCTTAAGCCTTTCCGGATTGGCGAGCTCTTGCGCTTCTAGGCTGCAGGCGCTGGATTGTTGAGGTTGTGCAGTTTGTTTTCCCTGCTTGGATACACTGGCACATGCAAATGAGAAAAGACGTCTAGAGGAATGCTTTCTAGATTGCAGAGTTTGGATCTACTTTGTATATGGAAAAAACGTTTGATACAGAACAAGGGTGCGCCTGCAAAAATTGACTAGAGTTAAAAACTTCCGGTTGTGGGGCTGGAGAGCTGGCTTAGTGGTTAAGATCACTGGCTGCTCTTCCAGAGTACCTAGGTCCCATTCCCAGTACCTATATGGCAACTCGCAGCTCACAAATGATGCACATTAACTCGCACAAACACACACAAATAAAAGATAAACAAATACATTAAAACACACACAAACAAAAAACCTCTCACGAACTCTCAGTAGGAGGACTCCTGCCTAGAATTTGAGGTTCTGGTCCAGACCTGGTTAAAATGTTTAATGTTATACACACTTTACACCCAAACACATCAAACTATAATATAAAGATGCTGACAATAAAATGTTTGATGATCAAGGTATTTTTCACTGGATGTACGGGGTCCCGAACCCCAGTACTGCACACAAAAAACATGAAATGCTGCAGTGTGTACAATGCCCCCCCATAATACATGCACAAACAATAATAATACAGTATGGAGTCAGATGAATAAATTGACGGTATCATCAGATCAAAGCTGGCCTGAGCAGAAACACTGACCTTGTTCCTCTTATATATTAAATTGTGTGCTAATTGCATTACATACATTATTTACTATTACAATTCTAAAACACTAATGATATTTCACAGATTTTAAGATGTGAAACTAAGCCTCACAAATTTTGTTGTGAAATAATATTTACTTGAAAGAATGAAGCTGGGCGGTGGTGGCGCATGCCTTTAATCCTAGCACTCAGGAAGCAGAGGCAGGTGGATCTCTGTGAGTTCAAGGCCAGCCTGGTCTACAAAGTGAGTTCCAGGACACACTTTGAAAAAAAACAAAACACAGAAAAAAAACAAAACAACAAACACAAAATGACCCCCAAGAGGGCAACGTGTAAGTATTATGAAATACTTTTTATTTCATTTCCATCTAGGTAACAGCAGTGGCTTCTAAACTAGTCTCTCTCTCTCTCTCTCTCTCTCTCTCTCTCTCTCTCTCTCTCTCTCTCTCTCTCCATTCTCATATTTTGTAAGACATCCAGTCCATTCAGTATCTTGCCTTTATTATTATTATTGAATGTATGTATGATGTATATGCGGGAATGCTCCTGCTCCAGTGTGTGGATTTCTGAGGAAAGCTTTGTGGAGGTGGTTCTCTCCTTCAAACTTTATGTGGATCTCTGGGATCTAACTCTGTTCATCTGGTGGCAAGCATTTTCACTCCTGAACCATCTTGCTGGCCCTGGCCCTCTCCTTTCTGATTTGGTCTTCCAGACCTCACTCTCTACCCACAAAGAACCAAATTTCATCCACTGTTCAGTAAATACTGGGCAGTGTGTACCTTCAGAACAACCTCTGGAGACATGACCCCAAGGCTGTAGTAACAACTGGAGACCTGATCATTTGGGCCACAGCCATCTGGGAGCAAAGAAACACCCAGTAACAAGTTCTGACTTGTGGTTTCTTCTCGCTCTTAGTAAAGGGTAATGTGCTAAGGAACAAGTAGGAAGGGAGTCACTGCTGAGGTGCCCTGGGCTGAAGCTGGGCTGCTTGCCGGAAAGGAGAGGCAGCTCAGCTGCTCTTTGTGACATCAGCCTGAGGTTTAGTTAGCCGTGGTCCATGTCCAAGTAAAGTAGACTTGAGTGGGTTGCAAGTCTTTGTCCTCAAGCATTGCTTGAGGTGTTTGTTTTGACCTTGAAAAAACCTAACCTGTATAATCTCATTTTCTAGACGGGGGTGGGCGTGGGGGTGGCTAGGAAGGACAGGCACCTAGTGAAGTCCTTGGCACATAGGGGCTCCCAATACTTTCTCTGCAAATTTTCTAAAAAAAAAAAAAAAAAAGAAAGAAAGAAAAGAAAAAATTAAGACAGAGGATCATATACCTCCTAGGCTATCCCAGGCCTTGAATTTGCTATGTTACTCAATGTAAGCATTACAGCTTAGATGGAAAGGTATCCTGGCAGTTGGGTACCAAGGTATATCACAAAGTCACACCACACAACAAACCTCACACCAGAGATTTATTGACAGGACTATGGCTGCCTCTGCTCAGGCAAGAAACAGCAGAGAACTGAGCAGAAGGCAGGGCTTATGTAGAGTTTCTTGGGGGAGGAGGTGGAACTTTTCAGGGTGAAGCTCTCCAGAGTGAAGATAGGAGAGATTTCACGTCCAACGATTGGGTTTTTTACTCTGTCGGGTGGGGACAGGGTCCAGCTGTTAGGGAAGTTAGAGTGTTCTGTGGGTGGAACCTGGCAGTTGGAGGTCCTCAGGGGAGGGACTTGGCCACTCATGTGGCCTGGGGGTCGGGGGCTTATATTTCCCCCTTTTTTGTTTATTATTGATAAACAATCAGGTCACAGGAAAGGGGGTGATGTTATCATTAACTGCTTCCTGCTGAATTGGGGAGATGAAGTCCTTTGGGCAAACTTTATCTTCACCATCAGGGCATAATCAGGAGTCGCAGCCTCTGGCTCTGCAGCGAGGGGCCAGTGATCCTGTAATAGCAACTGATTGAAAGTCTGGTTAGAGATCTTTTGAACCTGTTGTTGAAGAAATGGAGGCAAGAGGTTTACAAGGCAGGGTGCAACTAGTAGGATGAAGAACAGCAGGGGAGGGGTTGAGAAGGGCGGCATCCAGTTCCACACTGGACTGTCAATGAGCCACTGGCCAGAGGCATCGAGCTGTTTCTTACATTTTTGGAGATCCAGCTGGAGTTGTCAGATCTTGTCTTTTACTGTACCTGACTGACAAGTGGTTAGAGCAGGTAGAGGTGAAAACAGCTGGAGAAGTGCAAGTGTCTTAGTGAGTAGAATTGCACAGTGGTGGGGCCGTGAAGGGTGTGGCAGGGAGTAAGCATGCCTACGTGGTGGGCAGCCCAAAGGGTGGAGACGGAGAAGCCCATTTGACAGGTAGCACAAAAGGGCATAGCCAGGAGAGAGGACACTTACTGGGTAAGCCAGGAGAGACGGATGGTTAGCAGCTGAAGAGGAAGACTCTGGAATCAAACGTGGTGGGTGGCAAAAGCCAGCAGAAACCAATGATCCATACATGCCTTAGGAGAGTCCGAGCAGCAGCTTGGGTCAGTTTGAAATGTTGGGACATGGGCATAGCTGGAAGGTGAGTGTAGGATCCTCTATCAATGCTACCTGAAAAGAGAGCACTTTAGAAGGGGGTGGTGTGGAGACCCTTGTACGTAAGGAGATGGGACAGGTGGTGGAAAGAGGAGACAGTACCAGGCTAACCTTTTTATTCAAGTTTAAGAAGTGCAGGTGCAGCCAGAGCACACAGACAAGTGCCCACCCTTGGACAGTAGGTTCTAAGTTTTTGATAAGTATGCAAGGGGTGCAAAGGAAGGTCCAGTTGGTGATCCAGGAACCCGAGGGCATATCCTTCCGTTTCTGTAACCCAGAAAAAGAAGGGGCGAGTGAAGGCCAGAAGATGTAGGGCCGGGGTCTGGAGGAGGGCCTGTTGAAGCTTATGAAGTGGCTTAGTAATGGGTGCAAGAAGGGGTTCATGTGAGGGGTCCAGGGTCACCTCATATAGCGGGCAGGTGAGAAGAAAGAAGGAATCCAAGAGCAGTAGAAGCTGGCCATCTCTAGGAAGGATAGAATTGTCCTTGGTAGTAGGGACTGTGAGTGATTGAATTAAGTCTTTTTTTTTTTTTTTTTTTTTTTTTTTTTTTTTGGTTTTTCGAGACAGGGTTTCTCTGTGTAGCTTTGCGCCTTTCCTGGGACTCACTTGGTAGCCCAGGCTGGCCTCGAACTCACAGAGATCCACCTGCCTCTGCCTGAATTAAGTCTTTTCTATCTAGGGTAATGAATGGCCTTGTGAGTTGGAGTGATAGCTAATCCCAAATAAGTAACCTGAGGGGTGGACAGCTGGACCTTAGAGGGATCCTATGTCCCCAGGCGGACAGAATGTTTAATAAGGTAGAGGTGTAGGCCTGGCTAACGTGCAGGGATCACTATAAAGTAGATCAGCTATGTAATGTGCAAGCTTTGATTTAGGAAGGGACAGAGGGAAGAAGTCAGAGGCCAGAACCTGGCCAAAGAGATGTGGGATGTCCCTGGGGAGGACAGTCCCCGTGAGTTGGGTGGAAAGGTGAGTATCTGGGTCAGTCCAAATAAAGGCAAAGATATTTTGTGGCTGGGATCAAGAGGCATGAAAAAGGCATCCTTGAGGTCTAGGACAGAGGAATAGGAGGTCTCTAAGGGGATGGTGGAGAGGGGAGTACAGGGGTGGGGTACTACGGGTGAAGGGGAGCCACGGCTGAGTGGATAAGTCAGAGATCCTGAACCAAGTGGTAGGTTCCATTAGTTTCACCACGGGTATGGGATATTAAAGGGGGAAGAAGTGGGGTATCAGGTGGAGAAGCTGGAGGTTTTCTAAGAGGCATCCCAACGGGGAATGAGAGGGGATGGAAGACACTGTTCCCATGGATGAGAAAGGGAAAATGTCACTGCAGGCTGTAGTTGTGGGCGTTCCCCAGGACTCAAGGAGGACCAAATGAGGACCAAGCCGTTCAATGGGTCGTCACCAGACTCAACCGGGGTTAGGGCCTTAGCCAGAGGAGGGACTCAGTGCCTGGTACCAGGGCTTTTGTAGACGCCAGAAGGTGAGGATAAAAACTAAGCTCTAGGAGGAGGGTCTCATCCACAGGAAAGGGTCTCTCATGGGGTAGAAATAGCCACGAGGGTGTAGAGGAGCTGTGGGATTATAGGCAGCTCTGGAGGCAAGGTAGAAGAGGGCAGGAGGCGTGCAAGAGCCCAGCTGGGCCTAAGGAAACTGCAGGAGTGCAGCTCCAAGGGTGGGGGACAGGGTCAGGTCAAGAGGACCAGCCATCGCTTAAAGATGGTGGATACCTCTACTTTCAAGAGTACCAGAGGAGTGCTGGACACTGGACACTCCAAGGTCACTTCCTCGATCTCAGGGAAATGTTCACATGGACCAAAGGGAAAACTTACCTAATTGCTGCTGGTGGGTGGGGTGCTGAGGGATTGGTAAGCAGGAAGGTGAGTCTGTTATAGGTAGACTGGAGATGAGGGATAGGGTCCCAGTGCAGCTTAGACCATGAGGGGAATTGCAGGCAATAGGAGAGTCACGATACCCAGTGTAAGCATTACAGCTCGGACGGAAAGGTATCCTGGCAGTTGGGAGCCAAGGAATACAAGTCACACCTCATAACAAACCTCACACCAGAGATTTATTGACAGGACTATGGCTGTCTTTGCTTGAGTAAGAAACAGCAGAGAACTGAGCAGAAGGCAGGGCTTATATAGAGTTTCTTGTGGGAGGGGGTGGAACTTTTCAGGGTGAAGCTCTCCAGGGTGGAGATAGGTGAGACTTCAGGTACAGCTGTGGGGTGGGGGCAGGGTCCAGCTGTTACAGCAGTGTTCTGTGGGTGGAACCCGGCAGCTGGAGGTCCTCGGGAGGGACCTGGCTTGAGTAGCTTACACTCAAGATGACCTTGAACTTCTCATCCTTCTGCCTAGGCCTCAGAAGGGTTGGGATACACTTTGCCTTGTTTTATGATGTGGGATTGAACTCAGGGCTTGGTGCATACTAGGCAAGCACTTTACCAACTGACTATATCCCCCAGCCCTGGGATTTTTGTTTATGAAGAGAAATACATAAACGACAGATTCTCACTTCTGCCTACATCTAACATAATCATTTATCTTCTTCGTTTGAAGTCACTATCAGTATTTTGGGTATCATTTTCTTTTTCTTTTTTTTTTTTTTTTTCTGAAATAGGTTCTTTCTGTGTAGCCCTTGCTGTCCTGGAACTCAGAGAACTGCCTGCCTCTGCCTCCTAAGTGCTTGGATTTGGGTATAATTTTTTTTTCTTCCAAGACAGGGTTTCTCTGTGTAGTTTTGGTGCCTGTCCTGGAACTCTGTAGACCAGGCTGGCCTCGAACTCAAAGAGATCCGCCTGGCTCTGCCTCCCGAGTGCTGGGATTAAAGGCGTGCGCCACCACTGCCCAACAGATTTGGGTATAATTTTTTTTTAATTAATTTATTTTTTGGGGGGGTATAATTTTTAAGTTGCTTTAATCTTCTGGAATAAAGTAAAACAAAACAGGGCCTGGAGAGATGGCTCAGTGGTTAAGAGCACTGACTACTCCTCCAGAGGACCCAGGCTGAATTCCCAGCACCCACACGGCAGTTCACAACTGTCTGTAACTCTTTTTTTTTTTTTTTAATTTTTTTAATTCGGAGCTGAGGACCGAACCCAGGGCTAGCAAGCGCTCTACCACTGAGCTAAATCCCCAACCCCCTGTCTGTAACTCTTAATACCTTCACACAGACATACATACAGGCAAAACACGACTAAAAAATAAAAATAAAATTTTAAAATGTAAAACAAAACAAAACACAGGGATATGGCTTAGTAGTAGAGCAATGAGGCCTGAGCTCAATCTCCAGCACTGAAAAATAAAAAATAAACAAATCCAGTTTTTTTTTAATATTCTAAAATACTTTAATAATTAATATTGGTGGGAAGACTGATATACAATGCAATTATTTATTTTACATGATTCTGTACATTAGGGGAATATCTTGACATACAATAGGCTAGGCTTTTCCTCCTTTACATTTACAATTGTGACTCCAAGTTACAGACAGAAAACACAAAGTCATCTTTTACATACACTAAGACAGAACCACTGACTAGATGCCACCCTCACCCAGGTTTCAGAAGACAATGAGATGAACAGTGAATCCGAGCCCTGATGGCACACAGGAGCGGGCAGGTAGCTCAGGCTTGGCACCGAGGGGAAGCAGCAGTGAAGGAAGACTAGAAAGTTTTTTTGCTGTCAGGCATGGTGGGTCATGTCTGTACTCCCTGCACTTGGGAGGTGGAGGCAGGGGGATCAGAGGTTGAGATCTTCCTTGGCTATCTAGTGAGTCTGAGGCCATTCTGGGCCACAAGAGACCCTTTCTAATAAAACAAAACAAAATGTCACCTCAGCCACAGACAACAAAGGCATATGCAAAGCAGTCCCCAAACCAACAGGAAAGAGTGGTTGGAATCAGGGCTGGGGACAGATCAGTGGCAGGGAGCACTGGCCTAGCTTGTGAGAACTTGGGTTCCATCCTGAACACACTGAACAAAATGCAATCACAAAGGAGAACGACCAGGTTAGCAGTTACGGCAACCTGTATCTATCCAGACTTCTAACAGCCTTAGCACAGTCACTGGGTTTCCTCCTTAACCCAAGTGTTAACGAGCTCTGAGGAGGTGGGGTCTTGTTCCATAGCCAGAAGCTACCATGCAGGAGCAAAAAACAAGACCATCTCTTCCTCCATGGAGAAGGAAGCACTATTTTTAAGGTCACTTGAGCGTTTTTTGTTTGCCCTCTATTTTAAATCTTCACTAAGTGTGATGCTAACAAGGAGAAAATCGCTGAGAGAACACCAACAGGAAAGAGAATAAAGCAGGAGAAACACTTGAAACAGTCACAATTTACTAAATACGAAGGCGAGGAAGAGCTGGGTAAGCCTGTTGACCTATGACCCCAGACGGGGAAGGCTGGGGAGGAAGACCTCAAGTCTAAGGCTAGCTGAGCTACATACTGACTGCAAACTAAAACTAAAAGACAAGAGAGAAACGGGACGTTTTCTTTTCCACTTACAATGTAAATCGCAATCAGGAGGGAACAGTGAGGCTGTGTGGGCTTCAGGAGAAAAATTCTTCGAGGTACATAACCAGATCTGCTTTAGGAAATCATACTTACATCACAAATACGAATGGGGAGGGCCTGATCCAGAAACTTAGGCACCGACCACACTGGCTACAGCATGGAATTGAAAAGGCAAGTGAGGTGAATGCTGCCAGAGAGGAGAGGCAGGAAGGCTACCGGAGTAGAGGGGCTCCGCAGTAAGGGGGGCCAAGAGTACCCAGGAGGGGCTCTGGCTGCAAGCATGGCCACCAGTGGCACACGGGTGCTCCCACAGGGCACCTACATCCATTGGCTGAAGTGATTGACAGTATCATTTGGTATAAGGAACATATATAGTCTATGGAGTTTAACCCATGAGTCAGTTCTCTGCCAAAGTGACACTAATATTAAGGCCTTTTTCTTGGTTTGTATATAGAAACCGTGCATGATACTCTCTTTTAAACAGCTTGATTACAGCTCCGACTGTTCAATGAGTAAATCCCCATCATTTCTTTAAGATAACTTTAAAATACGGACCAGGATGAAAGCCAGACATGATGATGCCTCATGCTTGTAATCCCAGCATGTGGGAGGCTGAGACAGGAGTGTAAGGCCAGCCTGGGCTACACAATGAGTTGCGGGCCAGCCTGAGCCACAGTTTAAGATCTTGTCTCGAAACAAAAGGGAAGGAGCTGGGAAGACAAGTGTCAAGGAGGGACACCCGGACACCGAGCTTCCTGTCGGCCTCAATCTAGGAGGGATAGCACATCTTCCAACTGCCATGCCAGGGGTCCAAGCACTTCTTCGGCAAGTGGGGGCCCTTTGCTAGAACGGTAGTGCCTCCGGGTTTTCTGGCAAGAGGATTTGACGGCTGGAATAACACCTACATGAGTGGGTCTCACACACAGCGCAGGTAGGTAAGGCTAACGGCAAAATCTGCCTCAGCACAAGCAGCGTCGCGGGGCAGGGTGTGCTGCAGCCAGTAAAACTCAGATCTGCCAAGTGCCCGAGCGTGGGTGGCTGGGGAGAGGGACGCCTTCAAGTCCACTGCAGTGTTAACAGGTTCAAAAGCGTTAGGCATTTCATTCTTCTCTAAGGGCGGCACAGGAGACTCCATTCCAGTGAAAGGCTACGTTAATGGAAGTGCTCTTCACCCCTGAACCGGATCCCAGAGCAGCCTGGCTGTGTGGGAAGTGCTATGGTTGCTTTCCCATGGTCCTTCAGTCCCCTTCTCACACTTCAGCATCACGGGCGATGGTAGCTGGAAGGGTCAAAAAGGGACAAGTTACCAGACAATTGAGACTGCTTTTCTATTCTTTAAATTTGTTTGGGAAAAATCAAAAGGATTTTTGTTGATTACAAAAATACATACACTTCTAGTGGTGCTGAAGGCTGAACCCAGGGCTGGTTTGTACATGTTCCACCACTAAATTAAATCTCTAGCTCTGGCTTTACTCTATTAGTACTATTATGTTGCAGCTGGAGAGGGAGCGGTACTTCCAGCAATTGGTAGTTTGAGGCAGGAGGACTGCTTTGAGTTCCAGGTTCCAGGCTAGCTTGAGCTACAGTGTGAGATCCTATCTCAAAAGGACGACAAGCTCCCCAAAGGAAGAACTGGTCAGACTTTGCTTGTCACTCTGCAGACAAGCGGCAAAACAGCTGTTTGTCAGAAGCCAAGTAAACGAAGAATTGAATCCCCTGGTTTTGTCTCATAGAACAAAAACAAAACGGAACAAAAACATGGATTTTCTCCTTAAGGATCTCCTATCTTGAGTTGATATGGTGGCAATTCAACTATAGGCTGAGGATGGAGGGTCTGAGAGAGGGATGCTTGCTCTCTAGACTCCAGGCATCTCCAGCTCAGTATGTCACAGGTGCATCAGCATTAAATGTCTGCATTTTTTTTCCCAGTTGCCCTTCTGCTGCAGAACAAGAGCTCGTAGAAACTCAAGGTTCTTCCTGATTGCCTGTTGTAACCAAAGGATCCAGAATTGTATGTACTGTGTATTAGGTGCTCAGTAAATACTTAATAAATAAACTAAGCTGTCCATACAGCGTATGGTCTCACAGATCTCACACTCAGGTGTGCTGGCTCACATCTGTAGCCTCTGCTCTTAGGAGGCTGACAGAAGGATCCAGAGCTCCAGACTAAGCTGGGCATGGTGGCACAGGCCTGCAGTCCAGTCTCGGGACAGTGAGACCCTGCCTCAAAAACAACAACAGAAGAAGTATCTGGGAGATTAGTAACTCGAGTTTGTCATCCCAGCACTTTGAGGGTAGGGGCTAGAGAGTTTCAAGCCAGCCCTGGTTACATATAAATTCTAGGTCTGGGCTACACAAAATGGCAAAACTCAGAAAGGCATTTACAACTGCCCCTTAGTTCTCATTCTCCTTTGTTGGTGGTGTTGCTTTGGTACAGGGTTTGATTTAGCCCAGGATGCTCTGGAACTTGTAGCTGAGGATGATCTTGAACTCCTGACCTTCCTGCCTCTATCACCTGAGTGCTAGGATAACAGACATACACTGCTGTGGGATGTCCTGTATGTTGTGAATACATGTTGCTATGATTGATTGATAAATAAAACACTGATTGGCCAGTAGTCAGGCAGGAAGTATAGGATAGGCGGAACAAACAGAGAAGAGAGACTGAGTGGTGGAAGCTGGAAGAGACGCCAGCCTGCTGTCCAGGGAGCACCATGTAAAGGCAGCAGGTAAAGCCACGGAACACGTGGCGACATACAGATTAACAGAAATGGACTGAGTATAAGTGCAAGAGCTAGACAGTAGTAGGCCTGAGCTAATGGCCGAGCAGTTTAAATAATATAAGTATCTGTATGTTTATTTTATAAGTGGGCTACGGGACTGCCGGGGCTTGGCGGGACCTGGAAAGAAAAACTCTAGTTACAATACACCACCACGCTCATATTATGCAGTGCTGGGGATGGAACCCAGGGCTTTGTGCATGCAAGACAAGCACTCTACCAACTGAGCTACATCCTTGGCCCTATTTATTTCTTCTTCTTTTTTTGGTTTCTTGAGGCCAGGTTTCTCTGTAGCCCTGGCTGTCCTGAACTCTCTCAAGACCAGGCTGGCCTAGAACTCAGAGATCCATCTGCCTCTGCCTCCTGAGTGCTGGGATTAAAGGCGTGCACCACCACTGCCTGGCGCATTATTCTATTCTATTCTATTTATTTATTTATTCTGAGACAGGGTTTCTCTGTGTAGTTTTGGTGCCTATCCTGGATCTCGCTCTGTAGACCAGGCTGGCCTCGAACTCACAGAGATCCGCTTGGCTCTGCCTCCTGAGTGCTGGGATTAAAGGCGTGCACCCTCACTGCTCAGGCTCATTGTTCTATTTTTAACGTGTGCAGTGTGTGGGTGCAGGTCCACATATACAATGGGCATGTGGGTGTCAGTCTTTGTCTTCCACTGGTTTGAGTCAAGGTCTCTTGTTCACTGCTATGTACACTAGGCTAGCCCATGGACTTCTGAGGATTGGCCTATCTCTGCTTTCCATCTCACCGTGGTGCACGGGGACAACAGACACTCACAGCTGCATCTGGTTTTAGTGGTTCTAGGGATCCAAACTCATCTTTACACTTTCACAGCAGTGCTCATCCATAGAGCCATCACCCTGGCTCCACTGTCTTTGTTCTTAATACAAGGTCTCATGGAGTCTAGGTTGGCCTTGAACTCACTACAGGGATGGGTTAGCCTTGAACTCCTGATCCTTCTGCCTTCACCTTCCAAGTGCTGTGATTATGGATATATGCCACCATGCCTGGCTTTCTAGATCAGTAGAATTCCTCCTATCTGAACAACTTTGTTATGCTTGTCCATTGGAGAAATTTTACTTTGCAGTAAATATTTGGATCTTTTGGGTCTTACCGTGTAAAATGTTTGCTGTCTTCATGAACCTCCATCTCCGAGCTTTTAAATTCATTCAATTCTTTTCTTATGGCAGCCTGTAGGATAGAAATAAGATTCAAGCATAGTTTTGCTCCTGAAGGGCAGCTGTGTGACTTGCCACGTATCTCTAATGGGCTAACCGTCAGGAGGAACCACAAGTCTTGGGTACAGCACAGAGGGAAGAAAAAAACCATGTCAAGAGAGCCAGCGGAGCTGAACCAGACACATGGTACTCTCCTTGACACCACTAAGCTTCGTGCAAAGCCAAGTCTCAAGTTAAAGCAAAGCATTAAAAAGATAGACTGTAAAGCCTTTGTACTTTCCACAGCACATTAAGCATGGTATAGAAGTGAGTAAGTATAATTATTCAAATACAGCACCAAATCTCCTCCAATTGCCGCTGTTAAAAATATGGGGATTTTTTTATGTTTTATTTTTCTGACGCTTTCTTTATTTTTATGTGCATTGGTTTTTTTGCCTGCATGTATGCCTCTGGAAGGATGCCAGATGCTCTAGAACTGGAGTTACAGACAGTTGTGAGCTGCTATGTGGGTGTGGGGAACTGAACCTGGGTCCTCTGGAACAGCAGCTGGTGCTCTTAACCACTGAGTGATCTCTCCAGCCCCCATGAATAGGATTTATTGGGATGGAGAGATAGCTTGGCAGTTAAGAGCAGCACTGCTCTTCCAAAGGACCCGGGATTCAATTCCCACATGGTGGCTAACAACTGCCTGTAACTCAGTTCCAGGGCATCCGATGCCCTTCTTCTGACCTCTCTGCATAGACAGACATGCCAGAAAAACACCCATAAACATAAAATACAGGAGCTGGAGAGATGGCTCAGAGGTTAAGAGCACCGACTGCTCTTCTAGAGGTCCTGAGTTCAATTCCCAACAACCACATGGTGGCTCACAACCATTTATAATGAGATCTGATGCCCTCTTCTTGCATGTAGCAAACATGCAGACAGAATACAATAAGTAAAATAAATACATAATAAATAAAATAAATGTTAAAAAAAACATAAAATACAAAAAAAGGGGGAGGGCAGGCGATGGTGGCACACACCTTTAATCCCAGCACTCCGTAGGCAGAGGCAGGTGGGTATCTATGAATTCAAGGACAGCCTGGTCTACAGAGTGACTACAGGGCAGTCACGAAAACTACAGAGAAACCCTGTCTCAAAAAATCCCCCAGAAAACAAACAAACAAACAAACAAACAAAACCAAAAACATAACAACAACAACGAAAAAAATTTTATTTCTATCTCAAAAAAAAATTTTTTTTTGGAGACAGTTTTTCTGGGTAGACCTGGGTGTCCTGGAACTTACTTTGTAGACCAGGCTGGCCTCAAACCCAAAGAGATCCACCTGCCTCTGCCGACTGAGGGCTGGGATCAAAGGTGTGTGCTGTGCCACCACTGCCTGGCAATACAGCTGTTTTCTCAATGTTTAATATAAAACTTGGGGGCTGGGCGGTGGTGGCGCACGCCTTTAATCCCAGCACTCGGGAGGCAGAGCCAGGTGGATCTCTGTGAGTTCGAGGCCAGCCTGGTCTCCAAAGCGAGTTCCAGGAAAGGCGCAAAGCTACACAGAGAAACCCTGTCTCGAAAAACCAAAAAAAAAAAAAATATATAAAACTTGGGGGCCGGGCAGTGGTGGCGCACGCCTTTAATCCCAGCACTCGGGAGGCAGAGGCAGGCGGATCTCTGTGAGTTTGAGGCCAGCCTGGGCTACCAAGTGAGTTCCAGGAAAGGCTCCCAAGCTACACAGAGAAACCCTGTCTGGAAAAACCAAAAAAAAAAAAAAAAAAAAAAAAAACAACAACAACTTGGGTTTACATCTTGGCATTTTGTATCTCGCTTTGAAATTTAGCATCCTATCAAAACTGGAAGCCTTGCTGCCGCTTACTCTCTCATAGTAACTTGTACCCTTCAGAGGAAGAAGAGTAGAACACGACTCTGAGGACGCCCACACTGGGGTGTGTGCTGGGCTCTGCCAAGTGCCTCTTTCTGCTACCTCCATGCTTAAACCTGCTTAAAAATCTCTCTTAATGGGCTGGAGAGATGGCTCAGAGGTTAAGAGCACTGACTGTTCTTCCAGAGGTCCTGAGTTCAATTCCCAGCAACCACATGGTGGCTCACAGCCATCTGTAACGAGATCTGGTGCCCTCTTCTGGCCTGCAGTCATACATGCTGTATACGTAATAAATAAATAAATCTTTTAAAAAAAAAAAAAAAAAAAAAAAAAAAAAAAAAAAATCTCTCTTAATAAGCCCTAAACCGGGCAGTGGTGGCGCACGCCTTTAATCCCAGCACTCGAGAGGCAGAGCCAGGCGGATCTCTGTGAGTTCGAGGCCAGCCTGGTCTACAGAGTGAGATCCAGGACACCCAGGTCTAACAAACTCTAAAAAACCCTAAGTGTGTTTCAAAATAAAATAATATTAGAAAAGAGAAGAGTAAGAAGGAAAATCAAAGAGACTATGAGAGCATTTTTGAGTTACCTTATCAGCAGGAGTCAGTTTGGTCCAAGGTTTATCTGCTCGCCGGTCATAATCCTGAGCATCTGTCACCTCCACATACTCATTAAACCTCAGAATCTTCCTGGCAAGTAGTTCAGCCACAGTTGGCCTTTGACTGAGCTGAAAGAAACAGAGGCAATCACGCATTCAAGTGGCCTTTACCATCACTGGACACTGGAGTTACATGGGGAGCTTGCTTTTATTTATTTATTTTGTTTTCTGAGACAGGGTTTCTCTGTGTAGTTCTAGCCATCCTGGAACTCATTCTGTAGCCCAGGCTGGCCTCGAACTCAGAGATCCGCCTGGCTCTGCCTCCCGAGTGCTGGGATCAAAGGCGAGCACCACCGTCAGCAGTGTTTTTTTCTTTTGAGATAAGGTCTTACTCTGTAGCTCAGGCTAGCCTGAAACTTGCAGTAATTTTCCTGCTGACTCAGTCACCTTCGTGCTAGAATTATAGGAATGAGCAACCACACCCAGACTACCTGGGAAGCTTTAACTATACCCGCCTGAGTCCCATCCTCCCCAAAGCTCTCCAAGGATTCTGGGTATCAGGAGTTTCATTTTGGACTGGCAAGGTGGCTTGGGGGGTAACGGGTGAGAGCACTTCTCACCATGTCTGATGAACTGCAGTCAATCCCTGGGACTCACAGTGGAGAGAGGGCTCACACCCACAACTTGTCCTCTGACTTCCACACGCATGCCATAACATGCAATACTCCACACACAAAATAGGTAAAAATGCATAAAAACTGTAAGCGTTTGGTTTCTTATTTTAAGTCACTTCATTGTACAGAACGATTGCCATGCCCCATGATCCGTAAACTTTAGTATGTGCTCCTAGTGCCTGAAGATCTGGCTACAATGCAGAGGCTGCTGCCTGAGGATAGAACTCAGTGCAAAGCACAGGTTCAGTGTCCACAACATCCTTTGTCCACCCCCAGCACTAGCCCCTCCCGCCTTCCTGCCCCAAGAAAAAGTGGATTCTGATTATAGATGGGTCTAGAATAGAACCTGAGCTTACATAGCTCTGAGACGTTCCCAGGAAATACCTGGTCACTGCTACCAAAATAGCAGATTCTGTGGAAATTATGACTTTTCCCCCTAAAGATTTATTTATTTATCTTAAGCGTATGAATACTCCATCTGCATGTATGCCTGCACACCAGCAGAGGGCATCTGATCCCATTCGGCAGTCACCTTCTTTTGTGTCCTGCTTGTCCAGTTTGGACAGCATACTGTTAGCAGCTGAGGAAAAGGCAGTTTCTTTGCCCAGTGGCTAAATCTGCCACACATGAAAGCAAACCTCATATGGAGGTTCTCCACACATGAAAGCAAACCTCATATGGAGGTTCTCCACACATGAAAGCACCCTCATATGGAGGTTCTTCAATGCCCTTCCTCCTCCCCATGTTGTTTTCCCCAGAGATTTACTTTTTGTTTTTTTGTTTTGTTTTTTTTTCCGAGACAGGGTTCTCTGTGTAGTTTTGGTGCCTGTCCTAGATCTCGCTCTGTAGCCCAGGCTGGCCTCGAAATCACAGAGATCCGCCTGACTCCGTCTCTCGAGTGCTGGGATTAAAGGCGTGCACCACCACCGCTCGGCTGATTTACCTATTTTTTAAAAGATTTATTTATTTATTATGTATACAGTGTTCTGTCTGCATGTGTCCCTGCACGCTAGAAGAGGGCACCAGATCTCATTACGGATGGTTGTGAGCCACCATGTGGTTGCTGGGAATTGAATTCAGGACCTCTGGAAGAGCAGCCAGTGCTCTTAACCTCTGAGCCATCTCTCCAGCCCTGGAAATTACATTTAAGGCTATACAATTATGTCACCTTAAATGTTAAAAGGCAGTAGGACTGGGAATGGCCTCTAATCAGCAAGGATAATTCCTCCATTCCTGGAGAGGGATAGAATAATTCCAGAAAGAATATCCATACTCTCACCGTTCTGGGATTTCTTGTTTTGTTTTTTGAGACAGGGTTTCTCTGTGTAGTTCTGGCTGTCCTGGAACTCACTCTGTAGACCAGGTTAGCCTCGACTAAGAGATCCAACTGCCTCTCTGTCTCCCAAGTGCTAGGACTAAAGGTGCTATGGCATTTGCCTGGCAAGTCTTACAACTTTTAGTAAGTCTCTAGAGAGCTAAGAACATATCAGAATCTGCAGGAGGCAATTATAAACGTAACAGGGAATGGAAAAGAAAAGAGACAACTCCAGTGCCAACATGGGCCCACTGCAGAAAAGTCTTATCCTGACTGACCTAGACTAGGGAGAAAATCACGTCTCTTCTTATTTCTCAGGTCTCAGGATTATTTCAATTACTTTCTTGATTCGAAAACAACCAGTTTATTTGCAAAATGGAATGCTACAAATTCTCCTATTATTGCTTCTATATATCAATAAAATTTTTAGTCTAAAAGGGCTCACTAGTAGAATAGTTGTCTAGAATGCACAAAGACCTTCTTTTGATCCCCAGCCCCCAAAAAACCCAAACAGAACCCTCCAGGAAAACAAGAAACCTCCCACCACATTCAGAGTTTTTGGTTTAAATGTATCATGTGCCAACCTCTCTCAAATATTACAAACAAACCAACAGAGGCACTCCTGTCAATATGGTGGGGGTTTCTATATAGATGTGCTTATTTTCCTAGTGATTTAAGGCATGAGTCCAACTCACTGACTCCAATCACACAGGTCATCCAAATACAAGGACACTGTACCTTTCTAGTGAGTCGACGCTTGATCTCTCGTTTCTCTGCTTGGCGATCAGCTTCATTTTTAGCTTCAGTTGACAGAAACAAAGGGTATTACTTCAAAATGACAATTTGCACAGCAAACATTTTAGTAATATAATACATATATTTCTTAGAGGTCAAACCTAGACCGAAATACTCCATTTGTGAATGGCTAATCAAGAACCCTTTCCTAGCCGGGCGGTGGTGGCGCACGCCTTTAATCCCAGCACTCGGGAGGCAGAGCCAGGCGGATCTCTGTGAGTTCGAGGCCAGCCTGGACTACCAAGTGAGTTCCAGGAAAGGCGCAAAGCTACACAGAGAAACCCTGTCTCGAAAAACCAAAAAAAAAAAAAAGAACCCTTTCCTAGCAAGGCAGTCTTTCCTGTTCACTGTATAGTCAAGTACTTAAGAGCAAGACAGAAAACTAGGGTGTCAGACTTGAGCCAAGGATGTTTTTCACTTTTTTTTTTTTTTTTTTTAAGACAGGCTTTCTCTGTGTAGCAGTCCTGATTGTTCTAAAGTAGCTCTGTAGACCAGGCTGGGCTCAAACTCACAGAGATCCACATGTCTGTCTCCTGAGTGCTTGGGATTAAAGGTGTGAGCCACAACCACCAGGCAGTTTTTCACATTTTTAAACATTTTCCAGCTACCTAAACATTTCCATGTGCTTAATGATCTACAGAGCTGAAAATATTTTTAATATTGACTATAGTGCTCTTGAAGAGGAAGTTTTCAGGAGACAGTTCAGTACACTTGCTGCACTAGAGGACCTGAGTTCAATTCCCAGCAACCACAGAGGAGGTTCACACCTGCCTGTAACTTCAGCTGGGGTGGGGGAATTCCACTCCCTCTTCTGGCCTCTACCATCACCCCACCTCAAACATGGCACACACTCACAACACATGTACACATATACAATAAAATAAACAAATACTTTTCTTGGGGAAAAAAGTTTCTAGGGGCTGCAGAGATGGCCCAGTGGTTAGAGGATCCAGGTTTGGTTCACAGGCTCAAAACCATCTGTAACTCCAGTTCCAGAGGATCTGATGCGCTCCTCTGGCCTCTGAGGGCACCAGGCACCCATATGCCGCACAGACATACATGCAGACAAAACACATAGAAATAAAATAAATTATATATATAAAAAATAAATGCATACTGCTCTTGCAGAGGACCCAAGTTTAGTTCCCAGCACCCCTACTGGCTGGCTCACAACTGCCTGTGACTCTGGCTCTAGGGGGATCTGATGCCTCTGGCCTCAGTGGACACCTGCACTCATGTGCATGTACACACATATATGCAATTAAAAATAGTAATAAATCTTTTTTTAAAAAAGAAAAGAAAAAATTTTCAGAGTAATCCCTAAGAATAGGTAATTGATATCGCACCCTGTCAAGGGTGGTCTCTACAAAGCTTCTCAATTCTAAATTCACTGAGTGACTAGACTGTGAATATAGATCCAAGCTCAGAAGCAGCTTCCAGAGACCCTGCCATTCCTCTGCTGAAATATGAACACTTTCCTTCATCCCACCACTTCTTGCTCCAGAGAATCGAATGTGTCTCTCCACTCTCTCACAGACATTCCCATCCCTCTTCACTGCACCCTTTCTTCCTTTGTGTGTCTCTCCTCTTCACCCCGTACCCTCCACATCCATGTCCACAGGGATGAAATAGATAAGAGCTGTCGAGAAGAGATCACTCTCCGAGGGGGCAAACAGGACTGCAGGCACAGCCAGAGGGATGGGATTTGAGACACAAGGACACAGGGTAGGTATCTCAGGACATGGCTGGTCCTTGTCCTAGGGGCTCAGCTCAGGCTCTTCACTGAGGTGGGTACTTCCAAGGAACAAGGACGCAGAGGGGCCTTCAGGGAAGGGTGTGCTGAGAGCTTAGGGTGGGAAGACAGAAGGAAGCCCTGGAGTGGAAGGACCTGGCTGGACTATTTCTGGTGATTTTACCTGGGATGATACAAGCAGGGATAAGATGGGAGTGGGAGGTGGGACTGCCATCTGTCCTCAGGAGCTCCAGACCCAGGAGAGGAAGGGGAGGAGCTCCAGAGCACAGGCTCTAACTCAAAACTCAAGTAAAACAAACTAAGTCACTCTTAGATGAGGACATCATTCCAAAGACTTAACTATGCACATGGACAGGAAGTTAGATACGCTCTCCTATTTGGTGGCTGCAGAAATACAAGTCAAGAGAGAAAAGCAGAATGAAAACCATGGATCAGGGGATTGTTTTGGGCCCTATCCTTAGAATCCACCAGGAACAGATATGTCCTGTACATCAGCTCGGCCATTACCTTAGCTCCCTGAACAAAGAATGCATAGGCCAAGCCTGCACACATTGTCACATTATCACAAATGCCAACATAGACCCCAGGATGCTATGAAAACATTTAAAAAAAAATTTCTGGCATATTATAGTACACTGAACAATACCATGGAGACATCTTTCTAGGAAGCTGGGCTTCCAGAGCAGGAACTAACTCTCCGTGGTCCTTTAGCAAACACTCCTGGTCTTACACACATTGCACTCACGGCACACAAAGACCTGCACTCACGCTGTAGTATATTGCGTTGCTCCAGTTCTTCTGCTGTCGGTCTTTGGCTCAGTCGCCTACAACAGAGACACAGGGTACTTAACTGTCTGTGGCAAAGCTCCAATCACTGTTTCTAAGGATTTGGGGGGTTTTTTTGGGCCAAGATTTATATTGACCTATAACAAAGAAATCAGTAAACTTTTTAACATATACTCCAGTAGCTTATTTGCTTATCATGAAGCCATTTGACACTGAGAGGGCTACTATACACACACTACTGTACACACTACTGCACACACACTACTGTACACACTACTGCACACACACTACTGCACACACACTACTGTGCTGATGTGGTGCCTCACACCTGTGAGGCCAGCACCTGAGGGTAGATGCCCAAGGGTAACTAGATCTGCCTCAAAACAGAAAGGTGGGCAAGTGTGGAGGGAGCCTGGCAGTTAGAAACACTGGCTGTTCTACCAGAGAAACTGGGTTTGGTTCCAAGCACTCACGTGGCAGCTCAAAACCGACCGGAACTCCAGTTCCAGGGGATCTGCTGTTGTCTTTCTTGGGCACTGCACACATGTGGTTACATACAGCCAAAACACTCATACACATTTTTAAAAAAGGAAAAAGAACTTTAAAACAAACAAACAAAAAGAATCCTTGCTAGGCATGATGGCCTTTAATCCCAGCACTCAAGGAGGCAGAGGCAATGGGATCTCTGTGAGTTTGAGGCCAGCCTGGTCTACAGAATGAGTTCCAGGACGGCAAGGGCAAAAACAAAAAAATTCTGTCTCAAAAAACAAACAAACAAAAAACAAACAAACAAACAAAAAATAGGTGTTCATTATCCCTAAGTGTGAACTGATGTCTCTGGTGGTTTTGGTTTCTGTCTCTGATTATTAGTGATGTTGAACATATTTTTGTTTTGAGACAGGGTCTCACTGTATACCTGACTGTCCTAGAACTTACTATGTAGAACAGGCTAGCCTCAAACTCAAAGATCTACTTGCCTCTGCCTCCCAGTAATGGGATTAAAGGTGGCACACCACATGTGGCCATGCTGAATATTTTTAAAATATACCTGATTGCCAAGTGGTGGTATATGACTTTAATCACAGCACTCGGGAGGCAGAGCCAGGCGAATCTCTTTGAGTTCGAGGCCAGCCTGGGCTACAGAGCAAGCTCCAGGACAGGCACCAAAGCTACACAGAGAAACCCTGTCTCAAAAAACCAAAAAAAAAGCCGGGCGGTGGTGGCGCAGGCCTTTAATCCCAGCACTCGGGAGGCAGAGGCAGGCGGATCTTTGTGAGTTCGAGGCCAGCCTGGACTACCAAGTGAGTTCCAGGAAAGGCGCAAAGCTACACAGAGAAACCCTGTCTCGAAAAACCAAAAAAAAAAAAAAAAAAAAAAAAACAAAAACAAAAAAAACCAAACCAAAACACACACACACACCCTTGATGGACATATATATGTGTTATTTTATTTCTTGGAAACAGGGTTTCCCACTGTACATCAGTGTGGTCTGAAACTTGTGGCAATCATCTTGCCTCAGCCTCCTGAATGCTGGGATTCCAGGCGTGCATTATCCCATCTGGCTGCAACACCGGGAGAAAGGCAAAGATCGTGCTGTCCGCTCCATGGACAGAGGCAGGAGGGGCAGCTGCTGAAGGGGAAAGGCCACACCCGTGACCACGGACAGACTGACTAGTCTACATATTTCCTGACAGAGCGGAGGCAGAGGTGGAGAGGGAGGCGCTGCACTGCTGAGCAGTCACTAAGACCTCGAGTCCCAGCACACAGGAGGCTGAGGCAGGAAGGCTGCCATAGTTGCAAGGCCAGTTTAGGCCACAGCATGACACTTCCACAAAACAACCACAAAAGAATTTACACTACAATCCCAGAACCCTCTGCAGTGAGAACACGGGTGGAAACTAATAGAACCCTGGCTTTCAGGTGGCCCCAGGATCAGTAGTCTGAACAAGACCTACAGACCAGGCCCCGCCCTGGAGCAAAAACTTGGGCGGAACTTGACAGTTTGCTTGTTAAACAAGCCTGCCAGGTAAGGTAAGCCTGCCAAATGAATGCTTAAGTGTGAGAACCACTGACTAGAATTAATTAGAAGAATGAAAAATCAGGGGTAAACACCAACTACCAGGGTTATGACTCAATTAATTGTACCAGTTCAGTGAAGTAGCATACAGTGATCAATAGTAATAAGAACAAAGACTATATATTTGGTTGCTGGTGGTGGTATGAGCCTTTAATCTTAGCACTCAGGGAAGCAGACGCAAGTGGACCCTTGAAAGTTTGAGGCCAGCCTGGTCTACATAGTTCCAGGCCAGCCAGGGCTACATAGTAAGACCTTGTCTCCAAAAAAAAAAAAAAAGACTATATGGTAACAGGAAAATTGTTAATATTTAAGAAAAAAAAAATGTTGGCCAAGAGGTGGTGGCGCATGCGTTTAATCCCAGCACTGGGGAGGCAGAGGCAGGCGGATCTCTGTGAGTTCGAGGCTAGCCTAGACTACAGAGCGACATCCAGGACAGGCTCTAAAGCTACACAGAGAAACTCTGTCTCAAAAAAACAAAACAAAACAAAAAAGATGATGAGGGCCTAGAGAGATGACTCAGTAGTTAAAAGCACATACTACTCTTCTAGGGGACCCAAGTTGGATTCTCAAAACCCACATAAAGTGGCTTACAACTGTCTGTAACTCCAGTTCCAGGAGATCTACACCCCTCTAGTCTGTGAGGGCACTTCACTCATGCATGCACATGCATGTATATAAACACACATGCACACACAATTATTAAACCTTTAGAATAAAGTGGCTAAGAACAATTTTCAGATTAAAGCACACTGAAGAGACAGGGAAACTCGATATCAAATATTACCTCAGACTGGAAATTAGATTTGGGAGTATAAAACCCTGCTATTAAAATTATGGTGGGCAGTGGGGGCACACACCTTTAATCCCAGCACTCTGAGGCAAAGGCAGGCAGATCTCTGAGTTTAGGCCAGCCTGGTCTACAGAGTGAGATCCAGAAGAGCCAGGGCTACACAGAGAAACACTGTTTCGAAAAACAAAACAAAACAAAAACCGATTGAGTAAAGTAGTACACCAACAATTCTAACACTTGGGAGGTGGAGGCAGGAGATGAGGACTTCAAAGCCATCCTCAGGTATATGGTGAGTTTGAGACTAGCTTGGACTACATGAGACCCTGCTTCAAAAATAAAGAAATACATATAAATAAGTACAAATGAGTATGGATAGTATACTAGATAAAAATACTACACTGAATACTAGTTTTGTTGAAATATTGGTAGTATGCTGTGGGGATAAGAGAATGTCCTTCACAGAAGACTGTGCTGAGGTACTTAGAAGTAGAGTCACCTGGTATGGTGGCGCACACCTTTAACTCCAGTACTCAGCAGAGGCAGGGGGATCTCTGTGAGTTCAAGACTAGTCAGAGCTATATCATGAGATCTTGTCTTAAAAAACAAAAATCAACTGCATATGTTAGTGTGCATATACCTGTAATCCTAGCACTTGATTGACTGAGTTAGGAGGATTCTGAAGTTCAAGGCCAGCCAGGGTTACCTAGAGAATTTGAGGTCAGCCTGAGATACAATGAGAAAACCTGTCTAAACAAAACAACAAAACAAAGATCATGAATATTTGAGTCTCATTATATGGCCCAGGTTAGCTTGGAACCAGAAATATTCTAGCTTCAGTCTCCCAAGTGCTGAGATTACATGTGAGAGACATCACATCCAGCTTACACTGTATTCTGAAAGGATCCAGAAAAAACAGTATGTGCATACTGGCAATGTACATAATAATCATTAACACAAACAAGCATGCATTAATACATCTAGGTAAAGGGTATTTTCTCACAATTCTTCTTGTTTGAAATGGGTATCTCCCCTCTAAAGTAAATGATACATAGTATGAGATAAAGGCTTCAGCACCTCAAATGCCGGAGTAGACAAAAGGCCAGCCTTGTTTCTTTTTTTTTTTAAATTTATTTATTTATTGTGCATTGTTGTTTTGCCTGTGTGAGGGTGTCGGTCCCCTGGAACTGGAGTTACAGACAGTTGTGAGCTGCCATGTGGGTGCTGGGAATTGAACCTGGGTCCTCTGGAAGAACAGTCAGTGCTCTTAACCACTAGGCCATCTCTCCAGCCCTGCCAGCCTTGTTTCTAGATGCAGCATACACCGACTATGTACGAGAAAAGCTAGCTGTCTATGACAGGTAAGAAGGCTGGACCTTAATTACTGGACACTGTCATTTAACTTCTCTTGTAGGGAGAAGGCCGAGAGCTTTTCTACCTGTTATCCCTTTTAGAGGGGCAGAAGTAGCTGGGCCATGCAGACACCTGTCTATACACAAATATGCTCATTACATAAACAAGAGGCTGGCCTGCATTTCACTTCCCTCCTTGATTCCAGTTGACTTGAAAAATATACTAACTTTTTGAAAAGAAATAGGTACATGGTACTTATTTATTAAAAAAAAAAAATACAGGTGTGATGAGTTAGGTTGGCATTTCATGGTTCAGCAAGAGGATAAAGTCACACAGGAACCTGCGTGCCCTGGGAACCAGCCTGCCTTCTTTAGCAACCTTTGCAAAACCTTCAGTCTTCTGGGATGGCTGAAAGCTCCCAGTGCCGTCTCTGACATTCCGACCTCCTAAAGCTTAGAGGAACTCCACCTGTCTAACATACATTGTTAGACATTATTCTTTTAAAAGACATATGAATGCTTTACAAACCCAAATGCAAAGGCCTACCGGATCAGCGTGTTCCCAATCTGGTGCCGTATTTCATTCCACTCCTCCTTGCTTTTACGAGGCCAAGAATTCAGGTTCAACTCTGGTTCACTGGGTCTGCTGCTTAGCTTCATTGCCAATGTGTCTTTCCTCTTCACTTTGTTGGCCAGAGCACCTTTACACAGGGAAAAAATGTTGAAACACAAAGGCACAGCTCATGTGAGCCAGGCAAGAGCGTGAGAATACAACTCCCAGCTGCCCAGTTGGTTTCAAATGATCCAGCCAAACACAGAGGAAGGAACAACATAAGACATTTAAAGATACTTTCAGCAAAATGGAATGAGACAGATAAAGAATACCTTCTCTCTTCTATCAGCCCTCTACACCTTCCTCATT
This sequence comes from Peromyscus californicus insignis, assembly GCF_007827085.1. Lineage (NCBI taxonomy): Eukaryota > Metazoa > Chordata > Mammalia > Rodentia > Cricetidae > Peromyscus > Peromyscus californicus. The sequence continues at coordinate 22,209,970 of NW_026294573.1, read as the reverse complement.
TAGTGAGAGTTTATTTTTTTACTTTATGTGCACATTTGTCTGTATGAGGGTATTGGATCCCCTGGAACTGGAGTTACAGGCAGTTGTGAGCTGCCATGTGGGCACTTGGAATTGAACCCAGGTCCTCAGGAAGAGCAGTCAGTGCTCTTAATCACTGAACCATCTCTCCAGCACCCTTATTATTTTATTTTGTTTTTTGAGAAAGGGTTTCTTTGTGTAACAGTACTGGCTGTCCTGGAACTCTCTCTGTAAACCAGGCTGGCCTCGAACTCACAGAGATCTGCCTGCCTCTGCCTCTTGTGTGCTGGGATTAAAGGCGTACGCCACCACTGCCCCAAAAGTGAAAGTTTCTAAAAATGTAATTGTCTATTCTGGGGCAGTCCTCTGATTTAAAACATGAAAGCTTTTATATTAATAGACTTCTAATCTGTTCAACTTTGTTCTGAGAGAGGATTTTACTATGTTACTATGTTGTCAGGCTGCTCTCAAACTCCCAAGTTCACTTGACCTTGCCACCTCCACCCCTTAGTAGCTGGACTAGAGTCATCTGTAAGTCTCCTCCTAGCCTTGCTTCCTTTGCTGTTTAGAGACAGGGTTTCATGTAGCTAACACTCCCACCCTCTCCCTCCCTCCCACCCTCCCTCCATCGCTCCAGTCCATTTTTGGTTTTTGAGCTAATTGGCAGCTTAGGCTATATTCCAACTAATGTAACACTCCTGCCTTAGTCTCTTAAATGCTATGGTTATAAGTGTAAGTCACCACACCTAAAAACCATACTTTTTAGTTTGGGTTCTCAAGAAGTTCATTATATTAAAGAAAAATCATTATTTATCTCTTTCATTAAGTCTTCCTTATAAGATTATTTTTAATGATGTATGTATGTCTGTGTGGAGGTATGTGTACATGAGTGTAAGTTCCCTCAGAGGCCAGAGGTATTGGATCCCCTGGAGCCAGAGTTACAGGAGGTTGTGAGCTACCCAATATGGGTACTGGGAACCAAACTCGGGTCCTCTGCAAGAGCAGTATCCATTCTTTTGTTTTGGTTTTTTCGAGACAGGGTTTCTCTGTGTAGCTTTGGAGCCTGTCCTGGATCTCGCTCTGTAGACCAGGCTGGCCTCCAACTCACAGAGATCCGCCTGGCTCTGCCTCCCAAGTGCTGGGATTAAAGGCGAGCGCCACCACCGCCCGGCTGCAGTATCCATTCTTAACTACTGAGCCAGTTCTCCAGTATCTCACCTAACTTTTCTGTATAATTCTTAAGTACCAGCTCTTCTCTATAATTCTTAAGTTTCTATCTTGAAGGTGAATGGTTTTGGTTTTTTATTTTTCTATTTTTGAATTGGGGACTGAATCCAGGCTCTGTACTTAACTTAGCACAGGCTCTACAACTGAACTACACCTCTGGTCTCTGGGTGACAAAGCATCTGAATGATGATGGCACACACCTTTATTTTTTTATTTTTTATTTTTTTTGGTTTTTCAAGACAGGGTTTCTCTGTGTAGCTTTGCGCCTTTCTTGGAACTGCTTTGGAGACCAGGCTGGCCTTGAACTCACAGAGATCCGCCTGGCTCTGCCTCCCGAGTGCTGGGATTAAAGGCGTGCGCCACCACCGCCCGGCTAGGCACACACTTTTAATCTTAGCACTAAGGATGCAAAATCCGAATGATTTTGTCAATGTGGCTCCCTCTCATGGCTTCCCCCAGCAGAGACATGGCAAAGGGGGGTGGGGGAGTGATCCTTCACACCAGTTTCCAGCAGCCAGAGGACTCCATGGAACAGGGAAGCTGTTCCCACTCTTGGTCTGCCTGGCCGGCGTGGTGCCCAGTTCCCAGCACTCGCACGCTCGCGCGCGCGCACACACACACACACACACACACACACACACACACACACACAGAACTCCCCCACTTGCCCTCCTTTCTTACTCTGATGGCTTTCGTCTTCTTCATCTTCATCTTCCTCATCTCGATACTGAATGGGACCCTCCGAATCCGAGTCGCTCTCCTTTTCTTCCTCTTGCAGACACTGTGGCAGTTTAGGAGTGACTGAGGTAGATGTCATGTCTTCAACAAATGCCAGTGGGCAGGTCTGCTCCTCTTCTTCATCGTCTGGACTAACAAATGAACATAAGTATATGTTTTTTTTTTTTTTAAGATTCTATTATGTATTTATGTATATTAGTGCTTTATCTGCATGTACAACTTTATGCCAGAAGAGGGCATCAGATCCCTCTAGAGATGGTTGTTAGTCACCATGTGGTTGCTGGGAATTGAACCTGGGTCCTCTGGAAGAGCAGGCAGTGCTCTTAACCTCTGAGCCATCTCTCCAGCCCACTATGGTTTTGTTTTGTTTTGTTTTGTTTTTTTCAGAAACAATGAGGCTTTTCAAAGGGATTGAAACATACAAGAAGTCCATTAGTGGAAAGATGCATAAATCCCTGTCTTAAACATTAACATTCTTCCCAAGAAGCCTTTTAAGATTCATGAATCCATGCACCAAAACTGCACAGAGAAACCCTGTCTCAAAAACAAACAAACAAACAAACAAAAATCATGAATCCGAAAAGCACTGGGTTCAAATCCCAGGCTGTTTCTTAGTAGACACTGGCACATTTCACAATTTGCCTCATTTCTTTCACAGAAGCCTTTGGAGTGGACACTACCCCCATTTAGAGATGAGATATTAAAAGAACAGAGAGGCTGAGTGACATGCCAGGAGTTGGAGAGATGTGATAACCCAGGGCTTCCTTGGTATCAGCAAAAGCTCTTAAGTACCATGTAATACATGTGTGTCATGTAAGACTTGTAGTGTTAATGCTCATATCTACAAAAGGCAATTTTGGTGTCAACACAGAAATCACCATAAAAATCCATTAAAAACCTCACAAGTTAAGAGAAATCAGCAAGGTAAAAAGCCCTGTTTCTGGACTGACTCTCTGGGCAGAGCATTCCTTGAACTTTAATTTACCCACATTTTCTAAAGGATGTTTCCCATGTGGGCTATCTACACTACACACAGAAACAGGAAGCAGGCAGAAACACTCACACTTTCAGCATTTCAATCGTGATGGGAAGTGACCTGGTCCGACCCAGGGTCCCACTGTCCTCAGAGAAGCTGTCACTGTTCTCAAACAGCTGTGAATGAGCTCTGTGAGCACCTTCCAAGGGAGGAGTCATAGGAAGGGGGCTAGTAAGGGCCTGTTGAATTCGGATATGCAGCGGGAGTGGGGGCAGCCTGGAGGGTATGTGGGGGTCCCCGAAGCTCTGGTCCTGTATCTTCTTGGGGACTTCCTTTTTCTGATTTTCCTGCTGGGATATGTCCTGGGATAGATCTAAAGGAGGGGAAAACTCAACTTCTGACACAACGTGAAAAGTCTTAGCAGGGAATGGTGGGGACCGTGGGGGCTCTGGAGGTATGTGAGTCGGCAGTGGGGGCGATGGGGAGGAAGGCGGGATTATCATCGGTGGATCCGAACACACAGTGACAGTTTTTTCTCTTTGATCATTTGCTGGTTTTGTTGTGGGTGAAGCAGCAGGCTCTGAGGTGGGTCCTGAGGTTGACGGAATGCCTCTCTTGGGTGGTAAGGGTGGGGATGGTTTCGGCAACAGTGTACCACTGTTTATTGCTTGGGATAGTTCAGCTGGAAAGAAGAGAACAACACCTTGTTAACATGCTTTACAAAGCACTGAAGACCTAGGTCAGAACTAACCTTTCAGGCAATTATATCATTTCATGGCTTTGCAATTCCTGAAACAAAATTGGTATTTATTCAGGTAGAGGATCTAATGAGTAGAGCTGTAAGAATGTTAATCTGATGATTAACATTTAATTACTATGATGATAGATATGGCAACTCTATGAGCTGATGGATAAACAGAATTGATGGGGGGGGGGGACGGGACTTACTAAAAAGCTGTTTGTAATTGAGCAGTGGTGGAGAATGCCTTTTACCCCAGTGCTCAGGAGGCAGAGGTAGGTGGATCTCTGAGTGCAAGGCTAGCCTGGTCTACAGAGGTCTACATGTATGTCTATGTGCCACATATGTACCTGGACTAGTGCCTCTGGAGTCCAGAAAAAGGGCCCTGGATCCCCTGGCACTGGAGTTACAGATGGTCGTGAGCTGCCGTGTGGGTGCTGGGAACTGAACCAAGGTTCTCTAGAGGAGCAGCCAGTGCTCCTAACTGCTATGTCATCTGTCCAACCCATAATCCCAGCACTCAGGAAGAGCAGCACAAGTTTGAGACCAGCTTTCTCTGCACACTTAGCTCCAGGCCTGCCAGGGCTATACAGCAGGACTCTGTCTCATCTGTGTCGTTGGGGCTGTGGGGGTAGAACACCACCAGCCAATAAAATTTAGTCTTAAAATCCAACCAACCTGGGTGGGCAGGATGGCTCAGTAGGTAAAGGCACATACCTCCAAGCATGATGACCTGAGTTTGATCCTTAACTCATAGAGGAAGGTGAGAAGCAATTCCTGAAAGCTGTCTTCTGACCTGTACAGTGCACTGCGGTATGTGTGTATCGGCACTCACAACATCATACACACACAATAATAATAATTAATTAAAACCAAAAGCACCCCAAGCTCTTGGCCATTCTTACCATACCCTGATAAATGATGATACCTGAAAATCTCAGCCTTGTATTATATATTGTTCAATAAAATTCAATAAAGCTATTTAATAAATCTTATTATGGCAAATGCAAAGTCCTTCAAAGAAATTAAAGTTTTTTTTTTTTTCTTTTCTTTTTTTTTAACGTCTTTTAAAAAGCTTTTTTAAATTCCTGGACGGTGGTGGTGCACACCTTTAATCCCAGCACCTGGGAGGCAGAGGCAGGTGTGGATCTTTGAGTTTGAAGGCAGTTTGGTCTACAGGGCTTGTTCTAGGACAGCCAACCAAGGCTACCAAAGAAACCTTGTTTCGAAAACAAAACAACTTGGGGGTAATTGATTCTTTTTTCCCACCATGTAAGTCAAGAGGATCAAGTTGAGGTTGTCAAGCTTGGTGGCCTTAAGTACCTTTCTCACTGAGCCATCTCACAGAACTATATGTCCTAAGTCTCCAGTACCCCTGAGTGACAAGGGAAAACAAGGTATCTTTTTTTTTTCTCTTTTCCTCCAAAACGAAACTGAAGCCAGACACGAGGTAACTTGCCCAAGGTCATTCTACAAACAAACATGGCCTGTAACATTAGACCATTACTCCATCCTCTGCTCCACACTGCCCTTTGTTAGTCTGCACACCTCTTCCGGCCCCTTGGTAAGTCCATGTTCACTTTGCATTACACTCTGGATTTGCTGGCAGGACAACTCTGGCCTCCATCAGCAGCATGTTCACAGGCATACACACAATGTGCCCTCAATACATGTTTATGAGACGCTCTTACTCTATATCATGACAGCATATATCCCTACTGATCTTCCCAGAGCCCACATGACTCAGGCATTAATCTATGCAAGAAGTGGGCCATCACATCATACAGAAGCTAACCTGTGAACCAATTAAAGAGGCGTTATTTTGATGAGCAACCTCTAATCATCTATCTGAATCTTTTATTTCAGTTTATCCAATGTTCTCAAAGAATCTATAAATTTCCTCAAATAAAATGTCATTTTCCCTTAATCTCATTCCACGAATACACCCAGAGTAAAGACTGAGCTAGTCCAGGACTGTCATATCACTTATTACAACTAAACTTCACACAGGGGATTTACTGCTGACACGGTAGTGAGTGCCTACAGTCTCAGCCGGGAGAGGAGGATGAGGAGTTCAAGACCATCCTTGGCCACATAGTGATTTCAAGGCTGGATTACAGATGAGACCTTGCCAGAAAAATAAAAATAAAAACAAGAAACCCCACCCAAACAAATAAATAAAAAGGACAATCTCGAAAACCCCTGTACATGATACACAAAGATAAGAATAGCAGTTAGCCATTCCATCTACAATAAAATTGGCCTCTAACAAGATCTTTTTTTTTTTTTTGAGACAGAGTTTCTCTGGGTAGCCCTGGCTATGTTAGAACTCACTTTGTAGACCAGGCTGGCCTCAAACTCACAGAGCTCTGCCTGCTTCTGTCTCCTGAGTGCTAGAATTAAAGATGTGTGCCTTCACCACAATAAGACCATATTTGAGCATTTTAATTTTGTTTTTTGAGACATGATTTCTCTGTATAACAACAGCTCTGTCTGTCTTGGAACTTGCTCTGTAGACCAGACTAGCTCAGAACTCACAGAGATCTGCTTCCCAGAAGCTGGGATTAAAGGTGTGCCCTCCACCACCCTGGTGAGCATTTTAATTTTTAATTGATGAAGTAAATCGCTTAAATTTTTTTGAGACAGGGTCTCACTATATAGCCTGTAGGTTGGCCTGGAACTCATCAACCTGGCTTTAATCTTGTTTTTTTTTTTTTTAAAGATTTATTTATTTATTATGTATACAGTGTTCTGTCTGCACATATCCCTGCAGGCCAGAAGAGGGCGCCAGATCTCATTACAGATGGTTGTGAGCCACCATGTGGTTGCTGGGAATTGAACTCAGGACCTTTGGAAGAGCAAGCAGTGCTCTTAACCTCTGAGCCATAGCTCCAGCCCTAATCTTGTTTTTTAAGATAGCCTCTCACTGATACCTGAGGCTTGCCAATTAGGCTAGACTGACTGGCCTGTGATCCCAAGAATCCACCAGCCTGTTAGTATTCTGAACCACCCCTTGGGGACCCGCCCAGCGTCCTGACATCATCAAGTCCCCTTTAAGAAAAAACTCCTCCCCCTTCTCCCTTTCCCTCCCCTCCTCTCCCCAAAAGTAGTGAGCGTGCATCTCCCTCCCTGCCTCCCTGCCTCCCTGCCTCCCTCCTTCCTTCTCTCTCCTCTCTCCCTTTAATAATAAAACTTGCCATGTGGATGCCGTGTCTGCATGGTAATGAGTAACTTTCCACCGCTTCACGCCGCAGCCCCATGCCGCAGCCCCACACCAGCCCCACACCGCGTATGCATGGCATGTCTCCCTCACCCACCTGGGCACCTTGGCCCAACCCGCCAAGGCCTGTCTCCCTAGCACTCACAGGGCACCATTACACCAACTTTTTTTAAGGTGAATTCTAGGGGTCAACACAGGTCCTTATGCTTGCAAAGGCATGTATGTACTTTACAGACTGAGCTCTCTCCTGGGTCCCAAGAGATTTTTCTTTTTCTACTTTTAGAGCTTTATTCTATTTTTATGTATGTTTGTGTGTGGGTGCCCACAGAGGCCAGAAAAGGGCACTGGGTCCCCTGGAGCTAACACTACAGGACATCAGGCCCACTAGTTTTGAAAGAACCAGAAGTGTGCTTAACTGATGAGTCATTTCTCCAAAGATTCCCACCCCCCTAACTCAGCCTATCATTTCTAAGTAACAGTTGATACTAAGTAAACCATTTGTGATCATAATCTTTCTGTGACAGAAACGGTACTTTATAATCAAAGCATTAGGAAGGTCACTAATTTTAGAATAAGGTCTAACTTTTAAATCCTATCTATTTAATCTTAATAAAAACTCTGACTTACCCATTTTTCTTCTGTGAGGGCCTGTCATGGAATAATGTTCCTGTTTTAGGAATAATAACCTGTCTTAGGTCACAAGGCCTGTTGCTCTGGGCTATCAATTTTTGAACTTATTATGAAGCCGAGGATGACCTTAAACTCATACCTCCCCAGTACTGAGATGATAGATGTGGAGCACCACAGCCAGTTAGTGATTTTAGGTGTTGCCAAAACTTAGAAACAGCACCGTCCCTGAGTAGGAGCATATCACCCTGTCCCAGGACTAGCAGCATGAGCATCCTCTGTGAATCTATTCACAGACTCACAGGCCCTAGGCTGGGCTGACATCAGAGCCTCTGGGATCAGTGTTCCCTCATCCACGAGGGCCTTCTAGGTGAACTGTCGAGATCACAGGTGAGTTTCTGTCCCACATTAGTTACAACCTTGTGAGTCACAACATCTGCACTTCTAGTTGCCTCTGCATATAACAGATACAATCATTCACTACAGCCCATGGTGGTTTTGAAAGTCCATGTGAAAGCTCCTCAGGTTCCTCAGAGCTAAGTCAGGACAACATCATCACTAAGGTGTTGCTATCGTGATGATCCTGTTCCTACGGTGCTACTACAACCTGTCTGTCCAACGCTACTCTGGAAGCCTGATAAGGTTCTAGTCACTCCACCCAGCTGAGTGACAGACATTAAGAGTCTTAATGAGGATACTTTTTATTCATTAGCTGTGCAATCATTAGCAAGAACTTTAATACTGTTTTTCCTGAAAAATTACACTTTCATTAGCTCTGAAACACTTATCAGTAACAGCTTTCCCTTTTTCTTCCCTTTCTGGAAAATTCTTGTATGAAGTGCAATTATGACAGGAAAATAGACCTAAGCAAGTCTTTAGGAAATGCAAAGTAATTTACTAAGCCTATAAACATATACTGATACACTTCCCTGCTTTCATTCTGTAGTGGTCCTGACTAGGCTAGCATTATACACACACACATACATACACATGCACGCACACACGCACACCAGCCAGCTGTATCCCTATCCCTCACTGTTCTTTAACATTCTGAGACAGGATCTCACGAAGTTTAAGACTGACCATATAGGCCTTGAATTTGCAATCCTGAGTAGCTGAAATCATAGGCCAGTTCTAGTAGGCCTGGCTCTTCCTTTACCATCATTTTTTTCTAAATCTATCTATCTATCTATCTATCTATCTATCTATCTATCTATCTATTTTTAAGACAGGATCTACAGACTCCGACCTGGAACCTGCTATGCTGACAAGGACAGTCTCAGCTTTGGCAAACTCTCCTGTCTCTGTTTCCTGAGTGCTCAGTTTACAGCATGCCACCACACCTGGCAAGAGTAGCACTTTAACTCTCCCCAAGATAAAACATGATGTTATCAGTACTACTTAAATACCTCTGTAGTTCCCATGAAGATACTATACTGGACACGGAATCACAAGTTAGGACACTGACAAAACTATCATTTTAGCTACTAGACTTATGTTTAGAGAAGGAACTGATAGTTTAAAGTAGATGAGACACTCACCTTGCCCCTTGTAAACCTTGCCATTATTCTTATTTCCTCAGTGAGACCAAAGGTCTTACCATGATGGTCAAGCTTGCTTTTGCCTTCAATATCCAGTCCATCAACTATAGGTAATGGATTTTTTTGTTACTGCTGTTTTTGTTTTTTTCAAAGAGAGAGGAGTTGAGACAGAGTTTCATGTAGCTCAGGCTGGCCTCAAACTCACATATCCAAAGATGATATCCTTGAGTCATGATTCTCCTGCCTCCACCACCTGACACATTCCCAAGTGTCACCAATGCCTAGTTCTAGGGAATATTCTTTTTAAATTTTCAAAAATGTAATTATCAGTCAGGCAGTGATGATGCACATCTTTAATCCCAGAACTTGGGAGGCAGAGGCAGGTGGATCTTTGTGAGTTCAAGGCCAGCCTGGTCTACAGAGTGAGTTCCAGGACAGCCAGGTCTACAAAGAGAAACCCTGTCCCCTGTCTTGAAAAACTAAAATCAAATAAATAAATTAAATAAGCAATGTTAAAGTTAGTTTTGTAATACCTATATAATAAAACATATTTCCCCATATTTCAACTTAATTTTACTGACGTTTCTAATTCATGGCCAGTTTTGTCTTATTCTTAGAACTTTTTCTTCCTTCCTTTCTTTCTTTTTTTTTTGACACCCGGCTGGCCTCAAACTCACAGAGATCTGCCTGTCTCTGCCTCCCAAGTGCTGGGATTAAACGCATGCGCCACACACGGCCTGGCTCTAAAACTTTTTTCTATATTGAGAATATTCCAAGAGATGAGTTAGAAAACTCTTTCACAGACCCAATCAGTAATCTAGCAGTCATTCAATAAAATAACTATCCAAACCAAACCAAATGCCCACCCCAAATCTGAAGACTCACCAATGACAGGGTTGCTGTTTCTGTGGGCTGGTTTAGGAGGGGGAATGGGGGGCTGCTTGGCAGGGGGGACGGTGGTACTAGTGGTGGAGGAGGCGGCAGCAGCAGGTGGCAGCAGAGTCCTGGGGGCTGGGGCAGGGGTGACAGAGGGATGAGCAGTCCTTGTGAGGTTTGGGGCAGCAGTGGTGACAGCAGGTGTCGTGGCGGTGGAGCCAGGAGTGGAGGAGACGGATCTCACGGCACTGCCAGACAAAGTCTCCTTTGCTTGCCCTTCGCTTGCTTCGTTAGAAGAGGACGAGAGTCTTCTTGGGGGGAGCAGAGGCTGCTTAGCTAGGTGCTCAGGAGCAGACTCCACTTCGGAGTTAGGCTGGCTTCCAGTGGAGCCTGTGCGATAAAAGAGGATTTCAAAAGGAAGAGACTGAAAGTGTGAACACATCTACAACCAACTTCATCAGTGAATTTACAAATTAGTTTACAGACCATTTTCCAGCTGCCTTCAGCATGCTTAGGGAGTGTCCAGAAGAGAGGTTCAGTAAGGGTAATAGGCTCTTGCTTCCTACAAAAGCCTACTACCAAGGACACATCAGGTAAGTGCCTGTCACACAAGCATGAGGACTGAGTTCAGATCTCTACTGTTGTGTGATACTTTGATTGCATACTGAGATTGACAATAAAGTTTGTTTCGGATCGGAGGGCAGAGCTAGCTACCTGCTGACCAAAATTAACCATAGAGGTTTTGGAGGACTGAGGACAGACAGACACAGGAAGTAGTAGGGCGGGGTGGGAAGGAAGGAAAGAGATAGGAGGTCACTGGTCACTTCTCGACCACACCGCTTCTCTGATCATTCAGGTTCTAACCCTGCTATTTGACTCCCAAGTTTTGATTGATGAAGAGTAATTAGATAAACGCACCACTCCATATTTATATAAAAGCTAGGTTCTAACCCTAGAGCTGTGCTGGGGGTGCAGTAGAGACAAGATCACTGGAGCTTACTGGCCATCCATTCTAACTAAGCAGTGAGCTCTGGGTTCAGTAAGAAATGCTGTCTCAAAATAAATAAATAAGCTGGGTGGTGGTGGCACAGGCCTTTAATCCCAGAACTGAAGGAGTCAAGCAGATCACTGAGTTTGAGGCTAGCCTGGTCTACAGAGCTAGATCCAGGACAGCCAAGGCTACACAGAGAAACTCTGTCTTGAAAAACCAAAATTAAATTAAATTAAAAAAATAAATTTTAAACCCACCCCCCAAAAAAGGAAAAAATAAAAAGGTGGAGAACAAAAAGGAGACACCAATGCTACTTCTAGCACCCACATGCATATGGTCCTGTACCCATAAAAGCACACACAAAATTCCTTGGGGAGAACACAATGTGGCGCTTGACAGAATCCTGCAGGAGAGCTAAGTGTGACGGCTCACATCTGAAACTCAGCATGTGGGAGGCTAAGTCAGGAAGACCACCATGAGATCCAGGCCAGCCTGAGCTTCAGAGTGAGACTCTGTGTCAAAGAATGAGGATGGAGAAGTGGGTATGGTGGCACATGACTTTAATCCCAGAATTTGGGAGGCAGAGGCAGGAAAATCTCTGAGTTTGAGGCCGGCCTGGTCTACACATAGAGACACTGTCTCCAAACAAACAAACAAACAAACAGAGAAAAAAGAAAGAGGCAGAGAAAGAATCATAAATTTAGGAGACTGGGGAAAGGCTGAGAGTAACAAGCAGAGAAGACTGCAGTTTCTCAAGAGCACGAACCCCCCTCCCCGCCTCCACCTGACTTCTCTCGCAGCCCTGAGGCAAACGAGAACAGTCTGTGGCTTTCAAACTCAGACACCCACTTTTACCGAGTCTCTTCTTTGGATCCTCTTCTGGAGTAAGATTCCTAAGACTTGATCCTCTCACTGGCTCTTCCTCCACTGGGACTGGACTAGGAGGCCTGGCACGCCCTATGGGGGTAGTGTGGCCATTCTTTAATGTGGCATGGCTCAGCTTTCCTGGTTCGTCACCACCTGCAAGAAGACAAAGAAAAGAGCTAAGTGACAGGCCTGGCATGGCCAGACGGGAAGAGCTGGCGGTTTCTAGCCTCTCTTACCACCTTCTTTCTAATACATAGGCTTCTTATGGAGATCTGTGTTATGTGGAGCAGAAAGAAGTAGTTCCTCTTTCAAAAGGGAACTTATTGTCTACTATATCAAGTAACGTGCTACATAAATAATCTCCTACATACATATGACAATGTTCAGGTGGGGGAAAAGCTCCGTGGAATACTTGCCTAGCATACATAAGGCCCTGTGACCTACACCCCGCACTGAGGAGGAAAGGGACACTCGTGATAGAAAGGCTATAGTAGGAGCGAAGAAAACTCCATTCTTCTGGGGTGGGAAAGGGTTTGGGGGAGCACCACAGAAAGCGGCAGGTTCTGAAAAAGGAACAGAAGCCCACCACATGGATAAAAGATAGACTATTTAAATTAAGACAATAGGAGGGGCTTGAAAGATGGCTTAATGGTTAAGAGCACATTCTGCTTTTGCAGAGGACCTGAGTTCAGTTCCCAGCATCCATGCCAGGCAGCTCACAATAACCAGTAACTACAGCTCTAGGGATCTTACACCTCTGACCCATATGGGCATCTGCCGTCATATGCACACACCCCGACAGAGACACATATACATAATTTAAAAAAGAAGCAATAATATATAAAGGCTAAAATTATGATCAGGGACTGGCAGTGAGTACAGTATTAGAGACTAGGTATTCACAGTTGTGAGTAGGACTACAATGATTAAGTATAGGACTGCAAAGGCAAGCAGGGACCGAGCTATGAAGATTAGGATTAGAAGGAGCAGGGAGGTGTAACGTTGTCTATCTTGCAGAAGGTTGGCTCTGGAACCTGTTAGGAGGAAGGGTTGTAGACAGGCAGTGACTGAACTGGAAAAGCAAGAGAAACTACTGTACATGGAGAAACAGCAGGGCTGACTGAGGGAGCCTGGGGACAGGAAGGGTAAATCCACGCTAACATGATATACACAGATTCCCTACACACTAAACTACAACGATGGCCACTAGCCTGGAGCAGTGGGAAGCCTTTGATTATCACACACGGCCGTGGAAAAGGAAGTGAGATCTTTCATGGAGCAATTAGACAAACATCCCTAGTGCCTGAAGTTCTTTCTCCTAGACTTATTTAGAAGACAAAGCTGAAAATGGTGAGGTCAGTGGTTAAGAGCACTGGCTGCTCTTCCAGAGGACCTGAGTTCAATTCTCAGTACCCACATGGCAGCTCACACCTGTCTGTAATTCCAGTTCCAGGTGATCTAATGTACTCTTCTAGTCTCCAAGGGCACCAGGGAGGCACATGGTGCAGACATATATTCAAGCAAAACACCCATACATAAAATAAAGATCTATAACTATATTTTTAAAATATATTTTAAAAAAAGAGAGAGCAAAAGGGGCTGGAGAGATGGCTCAGAGGTTAAGAGCACTGGCTGTTCTTCCAGAGGTCCTGAGTTCAATTCCCAGCAACCACATGGTGGCTCACAACCATCTGTAATGAGATCTGGTGCCCTCCTCTGGTGTGTAGGCATACATGCAGACAGAACACTGTATACATAATAAATAAATAAATCTTTAAAGAGAGAGAGAGAGAGAGAGAGAGAGAGAGAGAAGAGAGAAAAAACAGTGAAGTCAGAGACTGACAGTCTCATATCCTGGACACAGGACGATGTTAGTGTCTTTCCTTGCTTCCCACAGTAATGCTTAGAGTAATGTCATTTAAAGATTTGTTTTATTTTTATTTGTGTGGGCATACACATGTATTCTCATCTCTTGATATTTTTAGGGTTAGTCCAATAACTTCTCACAGACCAGCTCCTGTCAGCCAACATATCACCGCCCACTAAGAGATTAGATGGTGTCCTTCAAGCATGCCCAGTAAGCAGTGGAGTTTGGACTAAAGTATTGAAGAAAAGCCAAGTCATAAATAAAATATATCTCTAAAGCTAAAGAAACCGTAAAGCATTTTTACTAATTATTTGTTTTGAAGCAAGGTCTCATACTCAGTCTAGACTAGCCTTGAACTGGATTGAACTGGCTCTGTCGCCTACTGTTGTTGGATTATAGGTGTGACATACCACACCGTGGTGTATTTTTATTAAATTAATTAATTAGTTAATTATTAAACTAGCTTTTTCAGACAGAGTCTTACCATCTATCCCGACTGGCCTAGAGCTCTCTATGTATACCAGGCTGGTTTTTAACTTAGTAATCCTCCTGACTCTGCCTCCTGAGGTTATAGGTATGTACCACTATGACCAGGTGTATTTTATTTTCTTTTGTTTTTTGAGTGAGTTATCACTGGGTAGCCCTGGCTGGTCTAGTTACTCTGTAGATCAGGCTGGCCTAGAACTCACAGAGATCCATCTGCCTTTGACTTCCAAGTACTGGGACTAAAGGTATGTGCCATTATGCCTGGCTTTTCAATTATTTTTTTAAATTATTACTTTTATTTATGGATGTGTGAATGTGCATGGGTATGTATGTGCCATGGCTCATATGTCATAGAGCACATACTGAGATTAGAAGACAACTTGTGGCTATCAATTCTCTGTAGGTACCTTTACTTGCTGAACCATCTCTCTAGCACTGTACTTTTATTAATTTAAATTTTTTTTGTTTTGTTCTTTGTTTTTTGAGACAGGGTTTCTTTGTGTAGCCCTGGCTGTCCTAGAACTAATTCTGTAGAACAGGTTGGCCTCAAACTCAGAGATCCATCCGCCTATGCCTCCACTTACTCTGCTGAGATTAAAGGTGTGCGCTGCTGCCGCCACCACCTGGCTAATTTTTAAAAATCTTTTGTTGCTGATTTTTAAGTGTATTAGTGTTTTGTTTGCATGTATGCATGTATGTGCACTGTAAATGGATGGTTCTCTCCTGCCTGCTAGTTCCTGAATAACCACTCAGAGGCTTAATATTACTTATAAATTCTTGGTTAGTAGCTCAAGCTTATTACTAACTAGCTCTTACATTTAAGTTAATCCATTTCTCTTCATCTTTGCATCACCATGGGGCCCATGGCTTACCAGTGCTCTGGTATCTTGCTCCTTCAATGTCTGCTGGTGTCTCTCTGACTCCACCCTCCTTCTTCCCATCATTCTCAGTTTGGCTTTCCTAACTAACTTCCTGCCCAACTACCAGCCTGTCAGCTTTTTCTTAACCAATGAGAGCAACACACATTCACAGTGTATAGAAGGATCCCACAGCAGTGCACCACGTGCTTGCCTGGTGGCAGGGGAAGCCAGAAGAAGGTGATAGGTCACCTGGAACTGGAGTTACAGATGGCTGTAAGATACTACATGGGTACTTGGAATTGAACCCAGGTCCTCTGTAAGAGTAGCAAGTACCCTTAACCATTGAGCCATCTTCTTATTTTTAGGAGAGGAAGGGAGCAAGATGGCAATTCCACAAAAGTAGTAAACTGTTCCGTCTATGAAACTGAAGAGAAATGAAATAAATCAAGGTATAACACTGTGTTTTACATTTATAACCCACTGCTTTATAATAGTCACTCAAGACAGTCTCAACATCATTAACTAGCAATGGGTACTAAAACGTCAATGAGTGATCACTGTAAGATGAGCATGGAGGTGATGGCAATTTGGTCCAAACTATCAACAGGCAATCTGAAATAGCTGTCACTAATGCAGGTGACAAGTTGGAGGAAGACACACATGGAATCTTTGCTCCCAGGACCCTTCACCAATCACTCTATTTCACAGCTTAAGAGTGAAGCCAGGCCGGGCGGTGGTGGCACACGCCTTTAATCCCAGCACTCGGGAGGCAGAGGCAGGTGGATCTCTGTGAGTTCGAGGCCAGCCTGGTCTACCAAGTGAGTTCCAGGAAAGGCGCAAAGCTACACAGAGAAACCCTGTCTCGAAAAACCAAAAAAAAAAAAAAAAAAAAAAGAGTGAAGCCAGACACCTAGGAAGAAATAGGGAATCATTTTTAAAGTGTTCCTCCACCATAACTTCAGTGAGAGTAAAGCACAGGAAGAAAATTCAAACCCCTGGTGAGACCCAGCGAAAGACCACATGTAGAGACAGGCATATGCTCATCGTGTGGAACTCACCCTGCTCAGGGTCTTCCAATAGAACCCCTCTTTTAACCAGCTCTTCTCTTGGTTTTCGCATAGATATTTTTCGCTCTAAAACTAACATTAAATTGAAAAACAGAACTCAGAAATGTGGCAGTTGGAAGGTCAACATAACTCTTAGCATTATAAGTATAAAAAAATAAAGTGGTTCCTATTTCTTTTTTCTTTTCTTTTCTTTTTTTTTTTTAGTACAATGGTTCCTATTTCTTGTATTCTTAAGGAAAAAGAGAATAGGGAAACTACCTTTACATTTAAAAACTTAGCTGAGGATGGTCCCACATGTAATCCTAGCACTTGGGAGGTGGAGGCAGGTAGAGGCAGGATTAGTTCCAGGATAGCCTCAGCTACATAGACTAGCATGGGCTACACAAGACTGCCTCAAACAAAACAAACATCACCATTTGAGAGGAAGATGCTGAGGAATACTGCAGAGTTTGAGGCCAGCCTATGCTACACAGTGCTAGGCCATCTAGGGCATGGCAAGGCTCTGACCAAAACAAAACAAAATTAATTGCTGGGGCTGAGTGTTAGATCAAAAGTAGTGATTACCTGGCATGTTCAAGGCCCTGGGTTCCACAACTAGAACTACATATAAAAAAAAAAATCAAACAACAAAGCATCTTCATTTATTTCCTGTGCTGGGAAAGTATCATCTCCCAAAGAAGCCATATTCACATGTCTGCAGCTTCAGTGGGACTTCAATAGTAAGGCGTTTACAGATGAGCCATGCTGATGGGACATGGGCTAAGGGAAAAGAAGCACCTTAGATCTGCTACAAGACAGCTGCTCCAGAGTCTCACTGCGTATTCCCACCCGGTCCTTTTATTTTCAGATTTATTTTTGAGAGGGAGTCTTACAATACAGCTCTGACTGGCCTAGAACTCACTATGTAGCCCAGGCTAGCCCCATACTCATGGCACTCCTCATGTTCCTGGCTCTCAAGCACTGAGATAACAGGTGTGCAACACTAAGCTTGTCTTTGCTGAACAGATTTAATTGCATCAGAATACAACCTGGGAATGAGGCTATAGAATACAAGTGTCAGCCAGCCTTGCTGAAACAGACCTGTAAATTTCAGCTATTCCAAAGGCTGAGGCAGGAGGATTGTCATGGTTAATTTAAGGCAGTCTGTGCAATCTAGTGAGAACCTGCATCACAATAAAAAATAAATGGGGGGCTGGAGAGATGGCTCAGAGGTTAAGAGCACTGGCTGTTCTTCGAGAGGTCCTGAGTTCAATTCCCAGCAACCACATGGTGGCTCACAACCATCTACAATGGGATCTGGTGCCCTCTTCTGGCCTGCAGGCAGAACACTCACTGTATACATAATAAATAAATAAATCTCTTAAATTAAATAAATAAATAAATAGAGAGGCTGGCAAGTTTGCTCAGTGGGTAAAGGTACTTGCTGCCAAGCCTGATAGATGGATTTTGATTCCTGGAATCTACATGGTGGAAGGAAAGAACAGACTTTGCAAATTGTATTAGACTTCTCCTTGTGCTGTGATCTGACCCAACAAACAAATTGTAGTTTAAAAAACAACAACTAGCCGGGCGGTGGTGGCGCACGCCTTTAATCCCAGCACTCGGGAGGCAGAGCCAGGCGGATCTCTGTGAGTTCGAGGCCAGCCTGGGCTACCAAGTGAGTCCCAGGAAAGGCGCAAAGCTACACAGAGAAACCCTGTCTCGAAAAACCAAAAAAAAAAAAAAAAAAAAAAAAAAAACAACAACAACTAGACATCATGGTCCATACCATAGCACTTGGGAGGCTGAGGCAGAATAAGTATTACAAATGAGGCCATCCCAGGCAAGAAAGAAAGTAGATAGCAGGCCAATTGAGGCCCTGCCTAAAAAAAACCAAAACCAACCAGAAAAAGATGGCTAGGGCTGTAGGTCAGTGGTAGAGCACTTGCCTAGCCTAGTATGTATCCTACCTTAGGTTCATAAGCTTAATCCTCAATACAAAATGCAAAAGAGAGTAAAGGCTCAATGAAGGACCATTCATTAGCCTAAATCTAAAAAAATGGACTCTTCAAGTAGGAGGCTAGAGAAGTTTAGGGAGATATGAAAAAGTTGGGTACTTCTAAGATAGGAAGCTCAATTGGTAGAGTGTGTGCCTTCAAGCACAAAGCCCTGGCTTAATCTCTAGCGTCATATAAGTGAGATATAGCACATACCTGTAATCATAGTGCTCAGGAGGCAGAGGCAGGAGAATCACAATTTCAAGATCATCCTTGCTATATAAAGACTACAAGGATACCCTGCTACATGACACTGTCTGCTAAATTAATCAACTTAACAATAAATTAATTAGTAGAATTCCCCCCTTTTGTTGTTATGGTTTGCCTCATATAACCCAGACTGACCAAGGATATTCTTAAATTCTTGATCCTCATGCCTCCACCTTCTAAGTGCTAGGACCACAGCCTGTACCACCAAGCCCAGCTAAATCAGGGAATTATTCTTCTTTTATGTGTGTGTACAATTTGTATGTATATGTGTGCAAGCACACTTGGGCACAAGCAGGACATGGTCTGCACGCGAAGGTCAGAGGTCAACCTCCAGTATCAGTTTTCACCCACTTCGGTTGAGCTGGGTCTCTTGGGTTTGTTTGCTTTCTTCCCCCACTGCATGCCAGCTGGCCCCAGGTTTCTGGCGATTCTCTGTCTCAGCCTTTCATCTCCCCACAGAAGCACTGGCTTACAATAGTATGTGTACCAAATCTGGCTTTATGTAAGTTCGGGGGGTTCCAACTCAGGTCCTCATGTTTGCATCACATGCTTTACCTGCTCAATTACTCCTCAGCACAAACGGGACTCTCAAAATTAGAAGCCATATTTATTTTATTTTATTGAGACAAGTTCTCATGGTGGGTGCCAAGGTTGGCTGGAACTCAATATATGACTCAGAATGACCTTGGTCCTCCCCTCTGCAGGGACCACAGGAGAACACAAGTGCACTAGGT
Source organism: Peromyscus californicus insignis (assembly GCF_007827085.1). Lineage (NCBI taxonomy): Eukaryota > Metazoa > Chordata > Mammalia > Rodentia > Cricetidae > Peromyscus > Peromyscus californicus. The sequence goes on along the minus strand of NW_026294573.1, from coordinate 22,190,890 downwards.
CCTCTGTGCTATAAGGGCAGAAGAACCCAGGGCTTTGCTCAAACTAGGCAAGCACTCCACCCTCATCCCTCAGAACACATAGTTAAATCTTAGCATCTTACCTTCTGATGTCTCTTTAAATTTATCACTACTTTTTTTCTTCCTCCATTTCCACGGCTTGAAGATCTTGCCAAAACCTGAGAACTTGCTTTTTCTCTTGGTGGGAGGTGTTGTGTCCCCTGCTTCCACACCATCCAGGACCATGCCTGGATCTCCAGAGGGCTGCTCTGCTTCTTCTGTACATGGAGGAGAGCAAGGAGAAACCGCCAACTTATTAGTCCTGTATAACCTCTAAAAATGTCCCCTTTCTTCCTGTGGCAGCTGGAAAGGATGGGGCAATAATAAACAATCATGCAGACAAGTCACACTCTGGATATCGCACGGACAGCAAAGGTCCACTTTAGATCTCTATAGGAGCCAAATCAACCTGGATCATTTAAGAGAAAAATTCAGTGAGATGATGAGGACCACCAGGTCAACATTTTTAGCATACACAACGTAGATGTCCTCTCAATATGCATGAGTTCTGTATCCCTGAAGCAGGGAATTCCACCACTAAGGAGTCACTGTTAAATAGTACTCCCTCCCAGAAATTTCCAGGATTTAGATAGTTCAGGGGAGGGCACTTCATCACATGTTGACACCTTGAATCTGTTTATCAGATTTTTCTCCCCACACAAAAAAGACTCTGCATAACTTTGGGACTTAGGTTGGGGAGGGGCATTAGAAAGAAGATGCTTTGAAATGAAGGGAAATAGGGAGAGCAGAGGTGAGATTCTACTTTGCCATCACCCTATTACTTAGGGAAACCCTTGATATTAAGGATTTAACACAAAACATGGCTGACACACTACAAGTTCAGAACTGAGATCAAAGGTCTCCAGGGCCTTACAAGGACAACACGAGCAGTGCTTTAATGGTAGAGAAGGTAGCAGCCAAGGGGCGGGGCAGGAAGGCAGCAAAAAAAGCAGGAAAGCAACACAATGCAGCCTTGCACTCCACCTACTGTCCCAGGGTTCTCTGGAGAAGTCTAAAGGAAAGAAAAAGCTCTGTGGACTCACTCCTGGGATTAAGGTGCAATTGCTGCTTCACAGAAATGCATCAATACACACATCTGTAAACTAATTCATACTAGGAGCAAACAATGTTTGGGGGCAGGAAGAGTTTAACACATGTACTGAAGAAAAATTATCTCCTTTTAACACTCTAGGTTGGTGTTATTGTTACTTTTCAATTACTCCTGCCTCCCCCAAGACAGGGTTTCTCTGTGTAGCCCTGGCTGTCCTGGAACTTGCTCTGTAGACCAGGCTGGCCTCGAACTCACAGAGATCCACCTGCCTCTGCCTCCCGAGTGCTGGGATTAAAGGCATGCACCACCACCACCTGGCAGGAACAGTGTTTTCTTTCCTTCTCTCTTCATAGTTACCTAAATCTGTCAAATGTTTTAGAAGAACAGAACCTTAGTTCATGCAGTGGGGTGAAACCACACCCGGCCCTGCATTTTATGTCCTCCAATTCATTCATCCATATTAACATTTACTTATTCATCTATCTATCTTTGTATTTTTATGTTTGCTTGTTTTATGTGATAGGGTCTTAAGCAGCCTGGGCTGGGTTTGAATTCATTTGTAGCTGAGGATGACCCTGAACTCCTGATCCTCTATGGTCTTGTCTTCCCTTCAAATGCAGGATTACAGGTGTGAGCCACCACATCCGGCTTTACTCATATTTCTATTCTTCCTCCTCCCCTCTCCCATCCCTACTCTCAGTGACAAACTGCATATTATTTCAGTGACTCACGTTTGTCCAAATATTTAGAATCAGCCCAACTGCCTTTATAATATACAAGATCTCCCGGAAGTGCAACCATGAATCTTTTAAAAACTCTCCAGCCAGGTGTGATGGCATCCGCCTATGATCTTAGCACCCAGGAGGCAAAAGCAGGAAGATCAAAAGTTCCAGGGCAGCTTGGGCTACACAGTGGAACCCTGTCTCTAAAACACAAGGGCAGGGCTGAAACTCTTAAGTGTGGCACTGGCACAAGGCCCTGCATAAGCTGAGAAAAAAAAAAAAGACTAAATATTCAGGGGTCTCAGGCCCACCAAACTTGTTACCCCAGTCCCAGATTATTATCTGGAAACCTCACACAAGTTAAAAGAGACACAGGCAGACATTTCCTGGCTCAAACTTTTGCCTTTGTTGAAGAAGCTAGAAGATCCCATGTTGCAGAGCTTCTGCTCAGCAAGGCATTCCCATGGGGTAGTGAGGTGCCTCCTGCCCTTGTGCTTCCTAGTCTCACTCACATACAGTTCAAATTAAGAGGAAGCATAGGCTTGACTTGTTTGTTTTTTGAAACAGGGTCTCTCTGTGTAGTCCTGGCTGTCCTATAACTCTGTGTAGACCAATGAATGGTTCTCAACCTGTGGGTCTCAATCCCTTTGGAGGGGGTCAAATGACCCTTTTATAGGGATCACCTAAGACCATCAGAAAACACAGGTACATTACGATTCATAACAGTAGCAAAATTTACAGTTATGAAGTAGCATCGAAAATAATTGTATGGTTGGGGGTCACCACAACATGAGGACCTGTATTAAAGGGCTGAAGCATTAGGAAGGTTGAGAACCACTGATGTAGATCAAACTTGTCTCAAACTCATCCACACTTACATTACATTCCATATATACAACAGTGTGTGTTATTACACAAAATATGGTGGTACACACCTATAATCTAGCATTTGGGAGGTTCAGGAAGGAGAATTACTTGAAGTTCAAGACCAGCCTGAGACACAGAGTGAGTTCCAGGACACTGAACTATAGTAAGATCCTAAATCAAAAATAAAAAGGCCAGAGAGATGGTTCTGTAGATAAAAGCTTACTGAGCAAGCCTGAAGACCTGAGTTCTCTCACATAGTGGAAGGAGAGAACTGACTCCCAAAATATAGCACACACTCCCACTAATAATAGACAAAATAAGGGGCTAGACAGATGGCTCAGCAGTTAAGATCACTTATTGCTCTTTCAGAGGACCCAGGATCGAGTCCCAGCACCTACATGGTGGCTCACAACCATGTACAACTCTGGTTTCAGAGGATCAGATGCCCTCTTCTGACCTCCAAAAGCATCAGGTACACACATACAGTGCACATACATACACACAGGGAAAACATACATAAAACAAAATAGGTATTTTTTTTAAAAAATTAAAACAGTAAGTGTCTCATGAGCAGGACCCAATGGCTTACACTTACGACCCCAGCACTGTCACTATGGGGGTTGAGGTTAGAGGATTCCAAGTTTAGGGGCAGCATGGGCTACGTATATAGCAAGCCTCATCTCAAAGCAGACAAACCTAAAACGACGTACATTACGTAGTGGTTGGGTGTAGTGTAGTGTTCCAAATGTGCCAAGCAGGTCAAGTTGGTTCACTGTGTTGCACAATCATTAGCACCCTGTCTGGTGTGCTGTCTGCGTGTTCTATCAACTGCTGGGAGAGGCACAGTAACATCTCTAACTATGACAGAAATTCGTTCCTTTTTTGTGTGACAAGGTCTGTTGGATAATTGTAAATTTAGTTAAGTTTTCTTTTAAAAAAATTTAAAGAGCCAGGTGGTGGTGGTGCACATCTTTAATCCCAGCACTAGTAAGGAATTGGCAGGCAGATCTCTGTGAGTTCCAGGCCGGCGTGGTCTACAGAGTGAGTTCCAGGACAGTCAAGACTAAAACAGAGAAACCCTGTCTCGAAAAAAAAAAAAAAAAAAAATTTAAAAAAATTAACAGGTAAGGGTATTTTACCTTCATGTATGTCTGTGCACCATGTGTTTGCCTGGTGCCTGAGGGGGCTAGAAAGAGCTTGTTGGATCCCTTTGGACTGAAGTTGCAGACAGTTGTGAGTCCTCATGTGGGAGCTGGGAATCTAATCCTGGTCCTCTGGAAGAGCAGCCAGTACTCTTAACCACTGAGCCATTTCTCACCCCTTTAATAAATTTTTTAATTATGTGTACATGTGTGTGCACATGTGGTCATGTAGGTACCTGCAGAGCCCAGAGGAAAGGTATCAGATCCCTTGGAGCTGGAGTAATAGGAGGTTGTAAGCCACTTAATGGGAATGCTTAGAACCAAATTTGGGTCCTCTGCAAAAGCAGTACATTCTCTTAACATGGAGCCATCTCTCTAGTCCAGATGGTTTCCTCCTGAATGGACCCTTTTTTATAATAAGAAAATTCCTATACATTGTAGAAATACTTTTAACTCTATTTTAGTTTCCTATTTCATTTGACAACTGTCTTTTCGCTCCTTCGAACCAAGGTCTAGGCTGGCTTCAAACTCAAGTTCCTCCTCTTAGCTTTTCAAGTACTGGTCTCACAGGTGTACAGTGCCTCACCTAGTCAGCCAACTTTAACTGAGGTACTGAATTCATCTATGTTTATTATGTCCACTGTCAGTATGGCTTTAGTTCTGTCGTTTGTATTTGTCTTGTCTTCTACATCCATGACTTACTAATCTATGTGGATGTGGACCTTTACTGCATCCTGAACAATGAAAGACTCTCATTTAACTTCAATCTTCTGTCACATATTTCACCTCTATATACATCTAACAATAAACCACAGAACATATTTTGCTGTTTTAACAAACAATACTGTTATATTTTCTATATATCAAGCCAGGTTTGATTCCCAGCACCCACATGGTGGCTCACAATTCTCTGTATCTCTAGTCCCAGGGGATCTGATGTCCTCTCCTGGCCTCTTTGGGTACCAGACACACACAAGGTACACACATATACATGCAGACAAAACATCTATACATGGACTGGAGAGATGGGTCAAGAGCACTGCCTACTCTTCCAGAGGTCCCGAGTTCAATTCCCAGCACCCACATGTTGGCTCACAACCATCTGTAATGAGATCTGGCGCCCTCTTCTGGTCTGCAGGGATACATGCAGGCAGAACACTGTATACATAACAAATACATAAATCTTTAAAAACAAAACAACCCCATCCATACACATAAAAATAAAGAAATTGTAATTTGTGACAAAATGGGGATATATATTGAAATCTTCTAACTTCAAAGTCTGTGGCTCTTTTTCTATCATACTTCTTTTCATTTTAAAATAAATGTTTTTATATTTATTCTTCTCACATATATTACATCCCAACTGCAGTTTTCCTAACTCCATTCTTCCTAGTTCCCCCCACGTCCCCTCTCCCCCAGATCCACTTTTCATTTTAATTTTTAATCTGAAATCTTATTATACCTTATTATTATAACTTCTTACATTTGGATTCATTTAATAACAAAGGCTCGTAGCATACAATTTATAATGGGCAAGGTAATACACATCTGTAACCCCAGCATTTGAGAGGCCAAAGTGAGATCAAACATTCAAGGCCATCTGGTGTATAGGAAACCATATTTCAAAAAAAAGACAAAAACTAAACAGCAACAACAAAACACATACCAAATGCAATTTACACAATGACATGTTATATAATTCTTGTTCTCACAATTACCTACACAACTGTTACTAATCTCAAGTACTATTTAATATCAAATTTTATAAAAGGGCTGAAAAGACGGTACAGCAGGTATAGGCACTTAGTGATAAGTCTGATGACCTGAGTTTGCTCCCTGAGACCCACATGGTAGGAGAAAACAGACTTCTGTAAGTTGTCCTCCGACCCTGCCTGTACAATGTGCATGTGCACACGGACACAGACACGGACACGTATGGACGGACACACACACACACACACACACAAATAGTGTAATTTTTCATTTAAAAGGTTTAAATTATAAAGTTGGATTCAAATTAAATTCTTTTTACAAACTAATTTGTCATCCAGTTATAAGTCATTCAAATGTCCTGTGATACTTTATCAAGTCTTTCTTTATCCATGATCTAAAGAAGATTCATTTTGCTATTTGTCGGTAGAGCATGAGACTCTTAATCTCAGGGTCATGGGTTCGAGCCCCACGTTGGGTGCCAGTTTTGGTGAAATTATTAAGGCCACTCCATGTAGTTAAAAGGAGATTTATTTAATGGCATAACTTACAAATTAAGGGATAGGTAGGTCGCGGGGTCTGGGGAAGGTGTATTGCAGTCCAGCGGTGTTCTCTGGAGCTCTGCTTGGCCCACCTCCACCGTCCAGGGTCCCGGAACAGAGTGAGAGCACAGCCCATCCAGATCTCAGGTCTCCAGGTGCCTCCCTTGGCCCCGCCTTGTAGGCGTGACAGTTGCCGAAGTCTCAATGGGGGTTGGAACTTCCAGATCAAAGCTGGAATGGCTGCCCACTACAGCTATTTGTTTGTGTAGGTATGCATGGAGGCCAGAGGTCAGCCCTGGGAATCATTACCCAGGAGCCATCCATTTTACTTTTCTTATTACTTTATTTTAGCTGATGTGTATGAGTGTTGCCTGAATGTTTAGCTGTACATGATATGCATGCTCAGTACCTGAAGAAGCCAAAGGAGGGTGTTGGACTCTCCTGGAACTGGAGTCATAGATGGCTGTTAGCCAAAATATGGGTGCTGGGAATCAAACCTGGGTCCTCTGGAAGAGCAGCAAGTGCCCTTAACCACTGAGCCATCTCTCTAGCCCCTTGTTTTTCTCTTCTTTTTCCTTTAGACAAGGTCTCACATGCAGTCCTAGCTGCCCTGCAACTTGCTATGTAAACCAGGTTGGCCTGGAACTCACATAGATTCATTTGCCTTTGCCTCCCAAGTGCTGGGATTATGTGCCACCAATGTCCAGGAAGGTTTTTTTTTTTTTGGTTTGTTTCTTTGTTTTTGGAGGTAGAGTTTCTCTGTGTAGCCCTTGGCTGGCCTAGAACTTGCTCTGCAGAACAGGCAGGCCTTGAACTCAGAGATCAACTTGCTTCTGCCTCCTAAATGCTGGGATTAAAAGTGTGCACCATCACTGCGTACATTTATTTCTAAGCAAAGGCAGGACTGTCAAGATAGTCAGCAGGTGAAGGAATTGGCTGTACAAGCCTGATGAGATGAGTTTCATCCTCAAAACCACGGTGGGAAGAGAACCTACTCTTTCAAACTGACCTCCACATACTTGCCATGGCATAAATGATGCTCCCTGCCTGCCCCAATAATAAGTAAATACTTAAATAAATTAAAAAAGAAACACAAAAACTTGGCCATGGTGGTACATGCCTATAATTCAAACACTTCAAAGACTAAAGTAGGACGTTAGCTGTGTCTTTGAGGTCTAGCCTAGGGTACATAGTGAGTTCAAGGCCAGCCTGGACTTCACAGCAGAAACCTTGTCTCAAAACAATAAAACCAAACCATATCTATTAACATTTTGCATCTTCAGGTATTCACTATTTGTAAGTTATACCTACACATAACTAAATAAAAAACATAGGATTAAAAAATAAAGCCTAGATCAAAGACTGTCTAGTTTTATATATTCTTTTTTTTTTTTTTTTTTTTTTTTTTTTTTTTTTTTTTTTTTTGTTTGTTTTTCGAGACAGGGTTTCTCTCTGTAGCTTTGCGCCTTTCCTGGAACTCACTTTGTAGACCAGGCTGGCCTCGAACTCACAGAGATCCGCCTGGCTCTGCCTCCCGAGTGCTGGGATTAAAGGCGTGCGCCACCACCGCCCGGCCCAGTTTTATATATTCTTATTTTGGTAGTACTAGGAATTGAAACCAAGGCCTCTTGCATAGTAGGGAAACATTTTACCAATAAACTGTATCACTAGCCTTTCCATTTATTTTGAGGAGAGGCCTCACTTGCCCAGACTGGCCTTGAGCTCACACACTCTCACCTCAGCTTCCAGAGTACCTGGTCTTACAGATGTACAGCATCACACCTGGCCTACAACCAGTTCTCACTCACCTCTGCTAGATGGCTAAGTATAGCCAGGCACCAAAAATCCACAGAACACAAATCTTCAACATTCCTTCACTGGATTTGTAGTAAGTGACTAAATTACTTGGTTTATTTGAATTCCACATCTATCATTTGCACCTTATCAACTTTAAAAATTATGACTTGTTAATTTTTTGGTGTTCTGTGTTGTTAAGTCATTGTGTCATCCCCGTTCCCCCGGTTGGATACAAGTGTACGCGTGCATGCATGTATATGCCAGGACTCACGTGCGGTGGTCAGAGGACAACGTGGAGGAGTTTGCTCTCTCCGTTTTTGTTTTTGAGACAGGGACTCACTTTGTAGCTCAGGCTGGTCTTGAACTCACAGAGATTTGCCTATTTCTACCTCCTGAGTGCTGGGATTACAGGTGTGCGCCACCACTGCTGGCTTGCTCTCTCCTACCAGTGGGTTCCAGGAACAAACTCAGGTCATCAGTCTTGGGCAACAAGTACCTTTACTATCTAGGCAATGTTTTGGGCCCTTTTTGTTTTTTTATTTTATTTTAGTTTTTTTTTTAAGACAGGATCTTACTCCCCAGCCTTGGCTGACCTGAAACTTAATATGATCCTCCTGCCTCAGCCTTTAGAACTTTGTAAATAGCATACTTTACGATACTTTGCCACAGTACTTAACACATTTTTTTGTTCTCTAAAAGAGGCTTATTGTAGATTTAAGGAATAGTTTTAGAAAACTGCAACAAAATTATAGAAAGCAAAATGTTTCACTAATGAACAAAGCAGCCTTTGTGCAGAGAAGGCCTACAACTTCTGGAGATCTCCAACAGCCTTGACCATGGGGATTAGAAAGCGCTCCACAGAGGGAGAGACAGATAAGGTCTCTGCACTTTTAAGTACAGGCAGATCGCCTCTGCCTCAGGAAAAATGTATTTCCAACCACGTCAGCGGCAAGACTCAGGTTCAGCTGAGTGCAGAGTACTTGCTTAGCCTAGTCTAAGGCCCAGCTCATAACATGACCTGCATACTTTGTAGATAATGACGCCTGACCATGGGGGCTTGGGTTTAGATCCCCAGCACCCATGTAAAGGGCAGCATGGTAACTTGGGTCTGCAACCCAGCACCGAGAGGGTAGGGATGGAGTCAATAGCACCCTGAAGCCCATTAGTCAGATACTCTGTCCAGGTTCAGCAAGAGATCCTGTCTCAATAAGTAAGAGAGAGGGGCCAGTGAGGTTGCTCATAGTGTAAAAGCATTTGTCACACAGCTATGATAACCTGAGTTCAATTCCCAGAACCCACAGTGCAAAAGAACTGACTCCTGAAAGTTGTCCTCTGACCTCCACACACACACTGTGGCATGTATGCATTGCATTCACACATATCACACACACACACACACACACACACACACACACACACACACACACACACACACAAACATTTTTAAATGTGTTTTTATTTAAGGGGGGGGGGGGAGACCAGTATGGTGGTGTCTGCCTTTAATCCCAGCATTTGGGAGGCAGAGGTAGGCAAATCTCTGAGTCTAAGGCCAGGCTGGTCTACATATGGATTTCCAAACAAGCCAGGGCTATGAAGTGAGACCTTATCTTTTGTCTTTTGTCTTTTGTCTTTTGTTTTGAGACAAGGTGTCTGTCTTAGTTAGGGTTTCTATTGCTGAGAAGAGACACCATTACCATGGTAACTCTTATAAAGGAAAACATTTAATTGGGGCTGGCTTACATACAGTTCAGAGGTTTAGTCCATCGTCATTATGGTAGAAAGCATGGTGGCGCACAGGCAGACGTGGTGCTGGGGAGGTGCTGAGAGTTCTACATCCCCATCTGAAGGCAGCAGAAAGAGACTGGGACTCACCAGGCCTGGCTTGAGCTTCAGAGACCTCTCAAAGCATACCCCTAGTGTCATACTTCCTTCAACAAAGCCACACCTACTCCAACAAGGCCACACCTCCTAATAGTGCCATTCCCTATGGGCCAAGCATTCAAACACATTAGTCTATGGGGGCCACTCAAATTCAAACCACCACAGTGTCACTGTGTACCTCTGGCTGGCCTCCAACACTATGTAGATTCTATGGCCTGGAACTCACAGAGATCTGCCCGCCTCTGCCTCCTGAGTACTGGGTTTAAAAGTATGCATCACCAAGACCCCAGCATGAAACCTTTCCAAAGCGCTTTTGTGGAAGTCAGAGCACAACCCACTGGAATCTGTTCCCTACTTCTGCCCTGGTGGGACCTAGGAATCAAACTCAGGCCTTCTGGTTTGGTGACTATAGTCTATCTGCTGAGCCATTTTCCATATAGGCCCACTCCACTCCACCCGCAGGAAAACATTAGCAACACAATTTCCTTTTTTTTTTTTTTTTTTTTTGTCCTTTTTCCTTTTAAAGGAAAGGTTTCATGAATACATGAATGTACACAACACTACACACACCACATACACAATACCACCTAGACTACCTACACACATACACATATACACAGTTTCTTTTTTAAAGAAAAAAATACTGAACAGACTTAAATGTATGATAAATCTAAAACACTGAACTACATATCTTAATATATTTATCCTTCTAAAGGACCTAGTACGACCTTCTAAACAGCTGCCTACTGAAACACTTCCTAACAAATTAGCACCTTTGTAGAGCACCACTTTACTTCCAGAGGACCTAAGTCTGACTCCCGCTCCCACCCGCCTGCAGCTCCAGATTCAGGAGACCCAATGCCCTCTTCTGGCCTCAGTGGACAGCAAGCCCAGTGGTGCGCAGACATGCAGGACAAACACCATACAAGTAAGATTTAAATTTGTGTTTAGTTTTCGAGACAGAGTCTCTCTTACACAGCCCTATCTGTCCTGGAACTCAAATGGTAGACCAGGCTGGCCTCAAACTTAGAGATCTGCCTGCCTCTGCCGGGATTAAAGGCATGTGCTGCCACTACCTGACTAAAAAAAATTTAATTAAAACATTTTATTTATGATTATTATTGTGTGTAATTAAAAAAAATTGGCATGATTATGATAAAATCCAATCCAGGGTTTCATGCATGCTAGAAAGTACTTTAAACTAAACTATACCTCCAATCTCCCAAAATTTTTTTGTTACAGTTATTAGTGGCAAAACTGACTTCTTGTTCCTGAGACAGTATTCCAGGCAACCCAGGCAAGCCTGGCATTGAATATGTACCCAAGAATAACCTTGACCTGATTCTCCTGCCTCCACCTGAATGTAGGGATTGCAGGTTGTGCCACACCCAAGTTTATGTGGTACTAGGGATTGAACCCAGGGCTTTGTGCAGTTAAAAGGAGCACCCTCAGCTGGGCGGTGGTGATGCACACTTTTAATCCCAGCACTCAGGAGGCAGAAGCAGGAGGATCTCTGAGTTCGAGGCCAGCCTGGTCTACAAAGTGAGTTCCAGGACAGGCTCCAAAGCTACACAAAGAAACCCTGTCTGGAAAACAAACAAACAAAAAACAACAACAACAACAAAAGGATGAGCACCCTCCATCTTGAGTACACTCTTGAGCAACTAGAGTAGAACTCAGCCCTCTTGGTTTTTTATTAAAACCACACACACACAATGTGATCAATATAGAGATTAGATGGATATTCTTCATAAAGAATGACACTTAGGGGCTGGAGAGATGGCTCAGTGGCTAAGAGCACTGGCTGCCTTTCCAGAGGACCCAGGTTCAATTCCCAGCACCCACATGACAGCTCACACCTGTCTGTAACTCCAGTTCCAGGGCTTCTGATACCCTCATACAGACATACATACAGGCAAAACAACAATGAACATTTAAAAAAAAAATCATAGATTATAAGAAAAAAAAAAAGAATGCCACATCACTAAATTGTACCAGTTCAACAACTTGATGCTTTTCAAAATCCTTTCATTTCTACGGTGTGAATAAATGCCACTGAGACCATACTGTGTTTGTTAGAGAAGAACAAGGGAGCAGCAAGCACAGGAAAAGCTGACCCTGCATAAGTGGGTCACTGATCACATACAGGAGAAGGTTGGCTCTTGGAGCAGAAAAGCAACCTGTCACTGGAAGGGAGACAGAGGTTGGGGTATGTGGTGGTTTGAAAGAAAGTGGCCCCCAAAGGGAGTGGCACTGCTAGGAGGTGTGGCCTTGTAGAAGGAAGTGTGTCACTGTGGGGACGAACTTTAAGGTATCTTTTGCTCAAGCTTCCCTCAGTGTGACAGCCAGTCAACTTCCTGTTGCTGGCAAAACATAGCACTCTGAGCTCCAGCACCCAGTCTGCCTGCAGGCCGTCATGTTCCCACCATGATAATGAACTGAACCCCTGAAACTGTAAGCCGACACCCCAATTGAATGTTTTCCATATAAGAGTTGCTGTGGTCATGGTGTCTCATCACAGCAACAGGAAACCCTAACTAAGACAGGGTATCTCTACTTTGGTTTTTGATTTTTAAAACTTATTTAATTAAATTTCTGTGTGTGGGAGACAGGGTCTCCTAAAACCGAGGCTGGCCTAAAACTTGCTATTTGGCCCAGGATGATTCTTGAGCTCCTGATCCTCTGGCTTCTGCCTCCAAGTACTAGGGTTACTAACATGTACCTCAAGCCATCTCTCTGTTTTAACTTACTTTCCCAAGCTGCAAAGCGGTCCCAGAGGGTTTCTTATATTTTTCAGTATACCCTTTTCTAGAAAGCATTTCACTCTTTTTTTTAAAAAAAATAATTTTTTAAGATTTATTTGTTTTATGGATGTAGTGCTCCATCTGCATGTACACCTGCATGCCAGAAGAGGACATCAGATCCCATTATAGATGGCTGTGAGCCCCATCTGTGGTTGCTGGGAATTGAACTCAGGACCTCTGGAAGAGCTGCCAATGCTCTTGACCTCTGAGCCATGTCTCCAGCCCTGCATTTCACTCTTTTAGAAAGTGAAGTACTGAACTGATACTCAGCCTAGTGGTCAAAGTAAAGCAAGCAACCAGACCAACTAACTGGAGTCCTCAAGTCTGTGACTGGGTAAGTACTTTGTCATGCATGTGCTCAGTTTCAGGAAAACCTGACAAACACTTTCCCTGGGAAATCAGAAACTAACTGCAACAAATTATGAGACCCATCTGAGGCATCACCAGCTTCCCAAACTTGAATGCTTTCTTTAGTCACCACCACTTTTTATTTTGTCTTAGTGGGATTTTGTTTTGTCTTTGTCTTTGAGACGGGGTCTCACCATGTAGCCTTGGCTAGCCTAGGAACTCACTGTGTAGACCAGGTGAGCCTAAAAGCAGAGATCCATCTGCTTCTGCCCATACTGGGATTAAAGGTGTGCACTGTCCAGCTTAGACTTTTTATTTCTTAGCAGAGAGAAAAACAAAATACAAAACAAAACAAAACAAAAAAACAGATTAAAGAGGCTTCCTGATGCTTCCTAAACCAGTTACCCTATATACTTTTTTCCTAAATAGCACATTGTCCAGAAATAACCTAGATGCTTTCTCCTACTCTACTTTTTCTAATCTTCTTTTTAAAACCATTTTCCCCAATTATCATCATCAAATACCAAACCCTATAAAGGTAGGAGAATGTGCTCACCAAGATGATGGTCAAACTCATCACCTCACACTTGAACTCTGAGCCACACCCACAATTCCCAGCCTGTCCAGTCTGAGCTAGCCCCCGAGACAGTAACACCTCAGAAGTTCATACAGCACAATGTCTTCTGAGGAGCGAACATTGGTACAACAAAGAGAGCCCAGGACAGACTTGGAAAAGATATAAAAGTCTAAAACTCAAACTCAATATTAAAATGATCTTGTTTTTATAATTCGGCAGTTTTATTTCTAGATCACACACTTAACAATTGCCTGAACCTACAAAACATCAGGAAAACGCCTCTAACCTCTATGTAACAGCTCCTGTAACTTTTATTTTCTTCTAAGACTTGGAATTAACAAGTAGGCAACTTCTTAGCAATATAATCTAAAACACAGAACTCCAGAGAGCAAGTAAACAAGATTGTGAGAGGTAAACAAGTTTAACAGAGTGGAAACAACTTTAAAGTTTTCATTCATTTCTCCCAAACTTTCAAAAAAAAGCCAAAGTCTTGCATTCCAATTCCTAAGAGATACTAACTTCAGCTGTAAACCTGCCTCGTTTCTGCCAAGACGTCTATTTTTCTGCCTTCTATTACTCACCAACTGCATCTGGATTTACCGGTCTGGAGACATCAGCTTGCCCCATGATTATAATTGTCTTAGATGTATCCCACGACAGCAAACTATCCCGGACAAAGCAAACTTCTCTCAAAAGACAAATCCACACAAGGGACCAGCAATCCTGTATCACCACCAAATGCCAGGAAACAGCACGAGATCTGGAGTTTCTGTTTTCCTGTATCCCGGTCACCGGGTACTTGTGGCTCTCACAAATGTCTTCACGCCGGCTTTCTTCACACAGGAATGCCTGTCATTCCAGAGTGCACAGTGTAGAGAGCTCCAGTGCGGAAGGGGAGGAGACAGCCAACCACATTCTGGCTGCCAGTGGCACAGCCCAAAAGCCCACACCTCCTTTTCCTGACTTTGAGCTTGGTTGGAAGCCTCTAGACTCAAAGCCACAGAAGACAGGGAGCCTTCCCCAAAGTACAGCAGAGACCCTATACATTTAATCACAACAAAACACCCCACACCATCAGTGGGGGTCGGATAACAGTCTAATGTGGGTAGAAGTCCATTTCATAGTTTAGATATGAGCTTACTTGCAAAGCATCCAGTTATTCTAGAATTTCTGTGTTGTATATGGACTGATTATTTGGTACCTCCCCATCCACCCACATTGTGGAACACCTTTCCTTGTGTGTGTGTGTGTGTGTGTGTGTGTGTGTGTGTGTGTGTGTGTGTGTGTGTGTATTGGGGCTGGACAGATGGTTCAGCAGTTAAGAGCATTTGTTGCTCTTATAGAGAACCTGAGTTCCATTCCTAATACATACAGGGCAGCTCACAACTCCAGTTCCAGGGGATCTAACACTCTCTTCTGACCTCTGTGGGCACCAAGCATATGGACCACATACATATATGCAGGCAAAACATACATTAAAAAAAATCTAAAAAATATATATATATCCTAAATTCTTTGGAATCTCTGAAGTAAAAATGTATGATTACTTAGCCTTCCCTCCCTGCCTTTTTGAGACAGTTCCATGTAGTCTAGGCTACCCTCAAGCTGGACTATGGAGCCTTGAACTGCTGATCCTCCTGCCTCCACTTCCCAAAGGCTGGGATTTAGGCTGGCATTACAGGCTTCTACTACTACACTTGGTTATGCGATGCTGAGATGGAGTCAGGGCTTTTGTGTATACTAGGCACCAGTTCAGCAACTGAACTACATTCCCAGTTCCTATTTTAAAACATTTTTATGACATTTATTTATTTGTGTGTGTGTGCGTGTGTGGCACACACACATGCACAAACCTGTAAATGTCAGAAAAGACATTCTTTCTACCGTGTGGATCCCGGAGATGGAACTCAGGTTATGAAGCTTGGTGGCAAGCACCTTTACCTGCCGAGCCATCTTACTGGTCCCCTAACCCCTATTATCAACTTGTGTGTGTGTGTGTGTGTGTGTGTGTGTGTGTGTGTGTGTGTGTGTGTGTTTATGGTGTAATATGTGCATGTGTGCACGCATGCAGAGGCTCGTGTGGAACCAGAGGTCGACTGATATTGGTGTGTCTTCCTCAATAGCTTCAACAGTCTCTGTGCATGATGCTGGGGTCGTCATGCTTACACAGCAAGCACCAAGCCACCTCCCCAGTCCTGATCATCAGTTTTGACAGAGAAACAAGCAACAGAAAACCACAATGACAACAAGAAAAATGACTAAAATGCTAGGGCATAAGCACAAGGGAAAAAACAATGCTCAGGCAATATAATATAATAACACAGTTGGGCTGCCAGGCTTGGGATACCTGTGGTAATGGCATCTGTCCGTGACTGTCTCACACCTGTGTTAGAAGGCCTTCCTACTCACTGGTGCAGGCTCTTCACTATGTTTTTCATTTGTGTAAATTGCTCCTTTAGCCGGGTGGTGGCACACACCTTTAATCCCAACACTCGGGAGGCAGAGCCAGGTGGATCTCTGTGAGTTCGAGGCCAGCCTGGTCTATAGAGTGAGATCCAGGACAGGCACCAAAACTACACAGAGAAACCCTGTCTTGAAAAACAAACAAACAAACAAACAAAAAAGGTTCCTTTAGCTGGAATGTCTTGATCAAATCCAGGTAGGGATGATCTACCCCGACCCTTTAAGAACAGGCCCAAATTTTGCTTCCTTCACCAAAGCTTTTCCTTAGCCACATAAACAGCGTTCTAATAAAAATTCACTGAACACTGATTATGTGTCTAGCACTGTGTTGGCACCAAAAGAAAGGTTTTTCCCTAAGTGGTTAGAGTAATTGGAGCTACAACAGAATATAATGAGCACATAGGCAACATGCAAATACATAGGGTGTGTGTGTGTGTGTGTGTGTGTGTGTGTGTGTGTGTGATAGAGGAGAGGGAGAGAGGGAGAGAGGGAGAGAGGGAGAGAGGGAGAGAGGGAGAGAGGGAGAGAGGGAGAGAGAGAGAGAGAGAGAGAGAGAGAGAGAGAGAGACTAGAGGAAGCCAGAGAAAGTATGATAGAGGTGAGAAAAAGGAACAAGTATCAAGAGACACTATTGGAAAGACAAAGAACTGACCATCTGTCACACTGTGGTACAAACCAGCACTTGGGAGGTAAAGGCAGATTTAAGTTCCAGGCTAACCTAAGCTACATGGTAAAACTATCTAAAAAAACTCAAAGCAGACAATCAAACAAAGAGAATGGACCAGACCAGCAGTTCTCAACTTTCCTAATGCTGTGACCCTTTAATACAGTTCCTTATGTTGTGGTGACCCCCCCCAACCATAATATTATTTTCATTGCTACATCATAACTGTAACTGTTATGAACTATAAACACCTGTGTTTTCTGATGGTCTTAAGTGACCCCTGTGAAAAGGTCGTTTAACTTCCCCCCAAAAGGGGTCAAGACCCACAGGTTGAGAATCACTGGGCTAAGCAGTGGTCTTGGTGTCTATAACACCCTGAACTACAATCATCTTCACACTTCCCTGTAGTCTAAAAGCTCCTCATGATCAGGGCCATTATGTATTTATCCTTGAACTCCCAACACTTGATCAAAGTATCCTGGTGCACAGTGTACATGCAATAAGTCTTTAGCAACCTGAACCTCCCAGCTATGAGCATGCCTCATGCATGCTAGACAAGCATTAAGCTACAGCCCCAGCAAGAAACAAAATTAATCTGAAGCTTTGCTTATAGAACCCAGAAGTAAAAGACAATGGACATGCCTGCAACCTCAGCCTTCAGGATGTTGAGGTAAGAGGAATGACAAGTTAAAGGCAGCCAGTGTTAATCAGCAAGACCCTGTCTCAACTGGAATAAGGCCATCAGTGCAATGGAGGCCAGAAGAAAATGTGCAGACCATAGCTGATTCCATCATTCCGAATGATCATGAGAGTTGTTAAGAAACTCTCACTTTTGTGGGGAAAAAAATGTTATGTTCATAGTAAATTTTGAAAATTTACTCCTAATCAGGCATGATGGTGTATACCTTGAATTTCAGCACTCAGGAGGCAGAGCAGGCAAATTTCTGCAAGTTTGAGACCATCCTGATATACAAAGTGAGTTCCAGGACAGCCAGAGCTACATGGTGAGACCCTGTCTCAAAAAAAATGCCCTATCTGGGGTTAGAGGAAATATATATATATATATGTAGAGAATTCATGTCTTTTTTTTTTTTTTTTTTTTTTTTTTTGCAGAGGAGGATTGTAAAGAGTAAGTAAAAGAATAGACTGCCAAGTCCTTCATGTGACAGTAGTGAGGAATTAGGGATCACTTTGTTTCACGATTAAATCAGAAAAAAAGAATGAGGATATACCTGTGAATGGAGATAATTACTCACAGAGTTGTGAGGATTAAGTCAAGAGAAATACCTACAGCTCACTGACTGGACAGCGTAGCCATGGGGACCTTCAGGTTCAGTAGAAGACTATGTCTTAAACAAGATGGAGAACAACAAGCTGGGGCACGGTGGCACAGGCCTTTAATGCCAGCACTGGGGAAGCAGAGGCGGGCAGATCTCTGAGTTCGAGGCCAGCGTAATCTGCAAAACAAATTCCAGGACAGCAAGGGCTACACAGAGAAACCCTGTCTCAAAAAAACAAAAACAAACAAACAAACAAAAAACCAACAATAAAATAGATGGATAGCAACAGATGAATATACCTGATATTCCCCTCTGTCACCTGCATGCGTACACTATACACACCACACACAAGATGGAGTATGACAGAGGAAGACATACAATGTCCAACAGTGCCTCCATATGCATGTACACCCATGTGAGTTTGCATCTGTACCTACACATACATACATGCAAGTGGGTCCTCACACATACAAGAAAACATATATTCATCCATACACCATATATACAGACAAAAAAATCATCATGAACTACTACATAAGTGATTAAAATTACTGTCAAAGTCTCTTCCTGTTAAACCAATGATTTAACTAATTCAATATTCTGCCAGGGGGAAAAACAGGTTCCAGGAAATGTTGGCAGGGCAATAGCCACAGTGTACTTTCTATAATGAATCTAAGTCAAATAAGGCAAAAAGATTAAGTGAACTGTATTATTAATAAACCTCACTGGTCAACAATTTCTTTCTACTGTATTATATTTTCATGAGCAGAATGTAGTTGTTTTTTATAGTTACAATACAGGGGATCAAAAAGCCTAAGTTTTCTAATGAAGAAGAGCGCCAAAAACACATGGACAAGCCAACTGAGCTCTATCAAGGAACCAAGGCATCAATAACATGTAGGAACAGGCGGACAGACATGGAGGAGGCCATGCAAGGTTGGAAATGTGCTGACTGTTTCCTAGTAAGTAGCATTCACTGTTGCTGACTCAAAGCACTGCTGCTCCGTCTTCCTTCTCTCGCTTTCCTAACTCTGCACAACTCAGCTGGCTGGGAAACTGTCTCCAAGTAAAGGAAACAGGATCTGGGCAGAATCAGGCCTCAGTCATGTAGCTATGGGAATACAGTAACTGTCTAAGGCTAGCCATAGCACCTGAAAGTTATTCAGGAACTTCTAGCAAGGATTCAGGTTAAGGGGCATTCCTTTCCGGCTCATATGCAGAAGAATCCAGCCTTTATCCTCTCCTAAATAAAAAGTCTGAGTAATGAGCACCTGGTGCCACTGTGAGTCAATAGTAATTCCTGCAAAGTAACTAAGGATGACTTGTAAATGTTTCTATCAAACTCGCTCCAGCCAGTAATTCAAATGTACTTTGCTGTTTTCATGTATAAAATAGCCCTCCCTTCAAAATCTTCAATTTTTTAGCACCATAGGAAATATTGGGAGGGGGGTAAATAATTATTTTTTTCACAGAACATTTTGTTTTGTTTTGTTTTTCAAGATAGGGTTTCTTGGGGTTGGGGATTTAGCTCAGTGGTAGAGCGCTTGCCTAGCAAGCGCAAGGCCCTAGGTTCGGTCCTCAGCCCTGAAATTGAAAAAAAAAAAAAAAGTGATGGCCCTTTTGCCAGGCAGTGGCGCATGCCTTTAATCCCAGCACTAGGGAGGCAGAGCCAGGTGGATCTCTGTGAGTTCGAGGCCAGCCTGGTCTACAGAGTGAGTTCCAGGAAAGGCGCAAAGCTACACAGAGAAACCCTGTCTCGAAAAACAAACAAAACAAAACAAAAGATAGGGTTTCTCTGTATAATAGCTCTGGATGTCCTGGAACTCACTTTGTAGAGCAGGCTGGCCTCCTGTCGCTGCCTCTAGAGTACTGGGATTGAAAGTGTGAGCCACCACCACCCAACCTTTTCATAGAACTTTTAAAATCAAAGAAAAAATTATGTTTTGCATTACATGCACCTTTGCTTCTAAATTCAGTTGAAAAGCAGAGCCAAATGTACTTATTCATGCCTTAGGAAAACAGTCCAGTGAGATCAGAGGAAAGCTCCCACAACTCACGCCTATGCTTATCTGTCTATGCTAAAGCAGTCTGCTATCCTACGCTGACTTTTCTGAAAAGCTTTACAAGTACTTTAGATAAATATGCATCCCAAAAAACAGAACCTTCCAAGAAACAAGTTTGGTAACTGTCATCTCAACCTAGAAACTATTTCTTCTTGTGAAGAAAGAAGGCTTAAAAGAAACCTGATCCCAGAGGTGGTGACGTATGCCTAGAAGTCCTAGTACTTGGGAAGCTGAGGCAAGAGGATTGCCTTGAATGTGAAGATAGTGTAAGCCAGAGTGAGACTCTGCCTCAAAACAAACAAACAAACAAATAAATAAATAAAGATAAACAAGATCCGTTAACCATTAAACACTACACTCATATTCCCTGTTCCCTGGCTTAGGCACTAAGAACTCTAAGAGTACTACCTACATAAAATCTAAGGAAGAGCTATATGATAATTCTTCACTACGAACTTGACAGGACAGAGAATCACCATGGAAACCCACCTCAAGCTTTACTTAGAAGGGTATTTCCAGAAAGGTTTAACTAAGGCTGGCAAAATGGCTTGCCATGCAAGCCTGGAGACCTGAATTTGACCCGTGGAGTCTATATAAAGGCGTAGAAAAAAGAACCTACTTCACAAAGTTGTCCCCTGACCTCCACATGGATGCTGTGGCATGCATTGGCACAATATACTAAGTTAATAAATAAATAAATTTTACAAAGGTTTCCCTTAGGAGAGAAGACTCACCCTACATATGAACAGTACCCTCCCATGGGCTGGGGTCTGGCCTGAATAAAAAGGAGAAAGTGGACTGCTGAGATGGTTCAGCAGGTAAAGGAGCTTGCTGCTAAGCCTCACACCTGCATTCAATGCCCAGGCTCCACATGGTGGAAGGAGAGAACAGACTCCAACAAGCTCTCTTCTCAGAGCTTGTGCCTGACCTCCACAGACACACACCTGAAATGCACACACACTCACATAATTGAGAAAGAAAGAAAACCAGGCGGTGGTGGCCCACGCCTTTAATCCCAACACTGGGCAGGCAGAGGCAGGCAGATCTCTGAGTTTGAGGCCAGCCTGGTCTACATAGGGAACTCCAAGCCAACCAGGTCCACATCACCTCAAAAACAAATGAGTAGAGAGAAAGCTGCTTCCTGGCTGTGATGCCATGCTGCCCTGCAGCCACCTCACACCCTTGCTGCTCTGCCTTCTCCACCCCAGCTCCCCATGGCAGACCCCGTGTGACATTAAAATGTCAGCAAAAACAGTCCTTCCTCCTTTGAAGTGCTTCTTTGTTGGGCATTTGGTCACAAGGAGAATAATTACTCCTAAAACTAAATTTGTTGTGTTGGTTTGCAGCGATGTGAAGAGAGGAAAAAGACAGTGGGCTGGGTGTTCCTTTTTTCTTCTTCAGGTCATAGTCTCATGTACCCCAGGCTGTCCTGAAATTCCCTGAGTAGCTGAGATTGACCTTCGTGTGCTTAATCTGTATGGTGTGAGAATAGAGCCAACGGCTGTGCGTGCACTAGGTAAACACTCTACCAGATGAGCCACAACCCTAGCCCCTAAGTTTGGGGATTTATTGACTTGGTTCAAATTTTCTTTTGCTTTTAAGAAAAACTTTCTATAAATTCTGTGCAACCCAACTTTAGAATTCAACATCTATGTATATTTGGACAATAATTTCATATCTGTCTTTAGTTCTGTCCCTTTCTATGTAGGCCAGGAAGGCTCTGAGCCTTTCAATCCTCCTGCCTCAGCCTCCCAAGAACTGAGATTACAAATGTGTAACACCATGCCTAAATCGGGCAGTGGTGGCTCATGCCTTTAATCCCAGCACTGGGAGGTGGATCTTTGTGAGTTCGAGGCCATCCTGGTCTACAGAGCGAGATCCAGGAAAGGCGCAAAGTTACACAGAGAAACCTTGTCTCGAAAAAAAACAAAAAACCACCATGCCTGGCTACAACGGTATCTTTTCTGTGCTGGCGATCAAACCCACGCCCACCGTGTGTATGCTGGCAAGTGCTGTCCCACTGAGCTGTGCCAGCTCAAGTTCTGTCCCTTCCTAGTTTATTTGATAATTTCCCCAAGACACTCTGAATTCTCTTGCCTTTGAAGTCTTGGAATTACAGACATGTGCCACCATGGCCAGCTTTTCATTTATTTTCAGCATAGGTCACAGTGACCCTTAGAATAGAAGTATGCAGTCCTGGTAGCACATGCCTATCACCCAGTCACTTGGGAGGCTGACGTACAAGGAGTCAAGTGTTCAGGCCCAGAGGCTCTGAGTTCCAGGCTATGGAGGCCAGAGGTCGATGCTGAATGCACTCCGCCATCGCTCTACTTTGAGACAAGGTCTCTCACCCAGCCCTGACTCCCCAATGAGGCAGGCTGGCTGGACAGAGAGCCCTAGGGAGCTGCCTGGCCCCCTCTCCCCAGTGCCTGGATTACAACCACAAGTCGTCACACCTGGCTTTTTTGCATGGATTCAGGTGGGATGAACTCAATTTTTTACCAAGTGAGCAAACTCCCTAGCCTCATGACTATTTTAATTTATATAAAAAGTTAATTTTAGCCAGGCAATGGTGGCATACACCTTTAATTCCAGAACTCGGGAGGCAGAGGCAGGTGGATCTCTGAGAGTTTAGAGGCCAGCTTAGTCTACAGAGTGAGTTCCAGGACAGCCAAAGCTATACCAAGAAACCCTGTTTCAATTTAAAAAAAAAAAATCAAATCTCTTAAGATCTTAAATTTTCTTTTCTTTCTGTGTGTATTCTGCACCCAAGTGCACATGGACACGTGTGTGTAGGCCATAGGTCACTCTACAATCTATCTTTTGAGGCAAGGTCTCTCACTGAAGCTGGAACTCAATGATTCAGCTGTACGGACTAGCTAGCAAGCCCAGGAGATCAGCCTGTCTCCACCTGGTCAGCACTGGGATTACAAAGGCCACTGTACTTGGCTTTTGGATGGTGGTGGAAATGTGAATTCATGGCTTACTCTGCACAAGCAAGCACTTACTCACTGGGTCATCCCTAGTCACCTGAAACACTACCCTATTCTTTCCCTTTTCCCCTTCATGGCAGCGAGGGCAGTGTGCCAACTAAAATTTGTTGGAAGAATTAATAAATCCTGTCAGCTAAGTATCAACACATCATTACCTTTGATTGAGGTTAGGATACTAACTAGCCTTCACTGTTAACCAATATATAAGCACACACTGTGGAAGCATAGTGAAATTATAAGCAGAAGCTTGTGGCACATGCCTTTGTGTGTTCTGTACTAACTCAAACCACTCATCTTTTTAAGAATGTTGCCGGGCGGTGGTGGCGCACGCCTTTAATCCCAGCACTCGGGAGGCAGAGCCAGGCGGATCTCTGTGAGTTCGAGGCCAGCCTGGGCTACAAAGTGAGTCCCAGGAAAAGGCGCAAAGCTACACAGAGAAACCCTGTCTCGAAAAACCAAAAAAAACCAAAAAAAAAAAAAAAAAAAAATGTCTCTTCAGGGCTGGATAGATGGCTCAGGAGTTAAGAGCACTGGCTGCTCTTCCAGAGGACTGGAATCAACTCCCAGAACCCACAAGGCAGCTAACAACCATCTGTAACTACAGTCCTGGGCCATCTGACACCTTCTGGCCTTTGAGATCACCAGGCATGCATGTGGTGTACAGACATACATGCAGACAAAACAGCTATACACATAAAACAAATCCTTAGTCCCCAAACCAAAACAAACCCTCCAAAAATAAAACAACAAAAAAAGTTTTACTTTTATCTTACAATTAATACATTACTTATTAGTAGTAGTTTTTTTATCACTAGTATGTATATTTGTGTATAGGTGCACATGCCTGCATGGATACATGTTTGTGCAGATTCATGTAAGACCCAAGGACAATCTCATGTGACATTATCCAGAACACTGTTCATCTCCTTTGAAACAGGGTCTCTCACTAACTTAGAACTCATCAATTAGGCTAGACTGACTAGCCAGGGAGTCCCCAAGGATCTCTCTGCTTCCCCAGCACTGAGATTACAAACACTCATCACTATGCCCAGGACGTTCAAGTAGGTTCTAGGAATGCTTTAACAACTAAACCATTCCCCAATCTTACCTATCTATCTATCCATCCATCCATTCATCATCCACCCACCCTCCTACCCATTCTGCTTTTTGAGATGAAGAATCAATCTATAGCCCAGGCTGTATAGGAATTCATTATTTATCTCAAGCTGACATCAAACTAGTAGTACTCCTCCTGCCTCAATCTCCAGAATGTTGGGATTACAGGTGTGAGCTACCAGGGTAGGCATACATTATTCTTAAAAGCTTATTACTTCAGTACACAGTTTTTAAGCTTTCTTTTTTAGAAATAAGGTTTTAGATTAGCCCAAGCTACAGTAAACAGACTCTGTCTCAAAAACAAAAACAAACAGATGGGGCTAGAGAGCTGGCTCGGTTGTTAAGAGCACAGGATGCTCTTCTAGAGGACCCAGGTTCCGTTCCCATCATTCACATGGTGGTTCACAATCATCCATCACTCCAGTTCTAGGGAATCCAACACACTGTTCTGGCCTCTGCGGGCACTGCATGCACATGGTGCACACACTTACATGCAGACAAGCACTTATACACAAGAAATGAAAATAAATTGAGTTTTTAAAAAAGATTAAAGACTTCTTCTAGAGGGCTGGGGTTATAGACTCAATGGCACAATGTTTGCAGATCCATGAATTCCTGATTCTTCTGCCTCTGCCTCCAGAGGTCAGTATTCTAGGTATTCCTGACCACATCTGGCTTGTGTGGCCAGCACATTTAATTTCACAAAGAGAAATTAAATCTCCCAGAAGAAATATATACAAAAGAATTCCATGTTCACTTCTGAGTAGTGGAATTTAACAATAAAAAGTTCCCTCCTAAGTTTATGCTCTTGTCAGGGAAGAAAATAACAGAAGCTACTCACTATATATTTGTAAAGATGCCACATTAAATTTCCAGACAAATTACAAGAAAGCCTTTAGTACTTGTCCTGGGACTGGGGGGGTAGGGAGGGAGGATGCTGTATGTTTGAAGTCAGCCTCAGATACCTTGTCTCAAACCAAAACCAAAATCAAACAACAAAAAGAAAAAAGGAAAAAAAGGAAGAGAGAGACAGAGAGACAGAGAGAGAGAACAAAAGACAGACACACACTACAAGAGAAAGATGAAGTAACATTACTTTTAGCCTCATTTAATCTTAAAGGAATTTATCTCCTACGCCTGAAGGATTGCAACTAATTAGAGTTCATGCTTCCTCCTCCTTTTTAATAGGGAAGGGCTGTGCTGTTGACACACTTTTAGCTTTCAGTGTTAAGATAACAAGACAAAAAATTTCCCATAAACTCTGAAACAAGACGCACTAGGCAGGAGCATGGCTACTTCATAAATATTCTTGACCAGATAGAGCCATGGTTCTCAACCTTCCTAATGCTCATGTTGTGGTGACCTCCAACCATAAGATTATTTTCGTTGCTATTTCATAACTGTAATTTTGCTACTTTTATGAATCATAATGTGAATATATTATATATACAACATATATCATAATATATACATACACACACACACACACACACACACACACACATATATATATATATATATCAATCAGATGCAGGACATCTGATATGGGACACCTGGGAAAGGGTGAGAACCACTGAGATGGAGGAACGAAATCAACAACAAAACCAAACCCCTGCAACCTAGGAGGTACTTATACATTTAGACATAGTAAAAGCCAGACCTTTAATCCCGGCACTCAGGAGGCAGAAGCAGGAATATCTCTGTGAGTTTGAGGGCAGCCTGATCTACAGAGTGAGTTCTAGGATAGCCAGGGCTACACAGAAATCCTGTCTCAAGAAAAACAAAAATTTAGACATAATAGATACAACAGTCTCTTTGGCCATTGTCCGCTCATTCCTCAAGGGTACTCCACTTTATTCTATAGCCTTAGTCTACTGTTTTCTACACTAAATAAAGTAAAATTGACCATTTTGTTTAGGAAATAAATTGTTCACTATACTAACAAATCATTTCCTAAATGATACAATTCTTTAATTAAAAAAAAAAAAAAAAGCCAGACAATGGTGGTGCATACCTTTAATCTCAGCACTTGAAAGGCAGAGCCAGGCAGATCTCTGAGTTCAAGGCCAGCCTGATCTACAGAGCGAGATCCAGGACAGGCACCAAAACTACACAGAGAAACCCTGTCTAGAAAAAAAAAACAAAACCCAAAAGCCAAACAACAACAACAAAAAAAAAACCTCATACACTTAAAATAATATATATATATATATATATATAGTTTGTTTGTTTGTTTGTGTTTTTTGTTTTTCAAGACAGGCTTTCTCTGTGTAACACTTCTGGATGTCCTGGAACTCATTCTGTAAACCAGGCTGGCTTCAAACTCATAGAGATCCTCCTGCCTCTGCCTCCCAAATCCTGGGATTAAAGACATGTGCCACCACCATGGCCAGACATAAAATAGCTTTTTAAAACAGTATTACATTATTAACCTATTTCTATAACACCCAGAAAGCCTTTGTAAATTTACGATATAACTGAAGAAAGCTACACATTCTGCTTCTCCCGATTTACTTTCCGAATGCTGAGGTTATAGATGTGTACCACCACACCTAGTTTTAGGTTCAAAATTCACATCAGTGAACTGTATCTCATTAATTATTTCATCAAACATACTGCCAAAAGATATTTTCAATAAGTAGTGTTCATATCTTTCCAGGAATTGTTATGTGCAGAAACTTAAAAATTAGGTGGTTTAAAACATGTAGGGAGCTGGGAGGTGGTGGCGCACACCTTTAATCCCAGCACTCAGGAGGCAGAGGCAGGTGGATCTCTATGATCAAGGCCAGCCTGGTCTACAGAGCGAGTTCGAGGACAGGCTCCAGAAACCCTGTCTCGAGAGAGGAAAAAAAGGAGTGCAGTGTGCAGTGTGCAGCACGACCACAGGCTCTGCACATGCACTCCCGTGTTGTCTTTACAGTACTGACTACACTGTAGCCATTTCTCTTTGTGACTGCACACCAGTACAAGCTGGCAAGTGACACCTTCAGTGTATTATCTCCAAGTCCCCATGAAAGGGAGAAAGGACTAAAATAAGGAGAGTCCTCCCTTTTCTTCTTTCTCTCTCTTTTTTTTTTTTGGTTTTTCAAGACAGGGTTTCTCTTGTAGTTTTGATGCTTGTCCTTGATCTCACTCTGTAGACCAGGCTGGCCTGGAACTCACAGAGATCCGCCTGGCTCTGCCTCCCGAGTGCTGGGGTTAAAGGCGTGTGCCACCACCGCCCGGCTTGAGTCCTCCCTTTTCAAATCATATTGTTTAGTGATGAGACACGTTCTGAGATACAGGATAGGTAATTTCTTTATTGGACAAACACAACAGGATGATAACTAAGATGGCTACAATATTTCTAGGTAATTTCTGTTTGTTTAGTTTTCTTTCTTTTTTTTTTTTTTAAAAGATTTATTTATTACGTATACACTCTTCTTCCTGCAGGCCAGAAGAGGGCACCAGATCTCATTACAGATGGTTGTGAACCACCATGTGGTTGCTGGGAATTGAACTCAGGACCTCTGGAAGAGCAGCCAGTGCTCTTAACCTCTGAGCCATCTCTCCAGCCCCAATTGTTTAGTTTTCTTTCAGACAGGATCTCAATATAGTAGTCTAGGCTGGCCTCCAGAGAATGCTGGCTTTTTGTTTTGTTTTGTTTTGTTTTTTTAAATGATTTATTTATTTGCATTGGTGCATCTGTGTAAGGGTGTTGGATCCCCTGGAACTGGAGTCACAGACAGTTGTGAGCTGCCATGTGGGTGCTGGGAATTGAACCCAAGTCCTCTGGAAGAGCAGTCAGTGCTCTTTTTTTTTTTTTTTTTTTTTTTGGTTTTTCGAGACATGGTTTCTCTGTGTAGCTTTGTGCCTTTCCTGGAACTCGCTTTGGAGACCAGGCTGGCCTCGAACTCACAGAGATCCACCTGCCTCTGCCTCCCGAGTGCTGGGATTAAAGGCGTGCGCCACCACCGCCCGGCCAGCCAGTGCTCTTAACTGCTGAGTCATCTCTCCAGCTCCTGAATGGTGGGTTAAAGGCATGCACCAAGTCCACCTCTAGCTGATATAATCTCTTATACCATCTCTGTATAAGTGGTTTGTCACTGACCAAGGCACATTTATGTGGTGTATGACCATATTTGTGACAGGGTTCTAACTCTTTATTCCAGGCTGGCCTTGAATTCATGACGACCTACCTGCCTGTGGCCTCTAGGATGCTGAGACTGCACAAGCAGCCCCCATGCCTATTTTCACTGTGTTCACACTTGAATGACACATTTCACCGACATCCTTATGAAGCCAGAAAACATATTAGTTTTGGGGGAAGAGATGAAAATGACTAAAATCCACTATTTAAATTATAAAACTGTCAGATAATGAAAAAGCATTTTTTAGAAGTATTAGTTTTTGGCTCTCAAGGTGGTCCATTCAGCAGTAAAGGTGTGATCCCAGGAAACCATGGTAGAGAGAACCAACTCTTAAAAGTTTTCCTCTGCTCCCCACAGGTGTGTTATAACCATGTAAACCCACATATTACCACACAACAAGAATAACAATAATGGAATATTGCTTTTAATAATTCTCAAGCCTCTAGTACATATCTTTTTGTCAATTTTCATCAGAGACTAATAGTAGTACTAATGATTTTGTTGTTGTTTGGTTTGGTTTTAGTTTTTGGTTTTTGAAGACAGGGTCTCACAATGTAGCCTTGGTTGGCCTGAAACTTGATAGGCAGACCAGGCTTGATTCAAACTCACAGAGATCTACCTGCCTCTGCCTCCCAAGTACTGCGTTTAAAGAGATGTTCCACCACACCTGGCCTTTAATAGCATTATTTTTAAATAATGGGGCTGCAGAGATGGCTCAGAAGTTAAGAGCATTTATTGCTCTTCTAGAAGACCAGAGTTCAAGTCCCAGTACCCACATGGTGGCTCACAACTGTCTCTAACTCCAGTTCCAGGGGATCCAGTGCTCTCCTCTGGCCTCCACAGACACTGCACACATACGGTACAAAGACATATATGCAGAAGGAAAGGAGCTAGAAGCTTCAGGTCTTCCCCACAGGAATTTGAGAGCAAAAAATCTCTCAACAGGAGCAAGGATAGCTCAGTGGCAGAGTGCTTGCCTAGTATATACAAAACCCTGGGTATGAGTCTCAGCATGGCAAAACAAAACAAAAACAACTGCTAACTCTCACTACTCTTCATTTTAGAACACTACAAATAATTCTTCCTAAATATATCTTCATAATTATTAGCTGTCACAGTGTGGTATGGTGGCACACGCTTCTAATAGAACAATCAGGGAATATAGGTACAGCTGAGAGTTGGAGGCAGCCTTGGTTACACAGTGAAACCCTACCTCCTCAGACTCCCAAAAAAGTTAGCTATCTTGATTAAAACAAAGTTCTTGGGCTAGGCAAGTAGCTCAGTCGGTACAGTACTTGCTCAGCATGCTTGAAGCCCTAAGCTTGAACTCCAGCACCACAGTGGTACATATTTGAGAGGCGATAGTACAAAGATTGTTGAGTTCAAACCCAAAATCTGAAAAACGAGTGTATACGTATATATTGATATATATAGGAAAGAGGAAAAAGAATTCAAGAGCAGCTTTGGCTAATGCCTGGTGCACATAAAACTCTGCCTCAAAAAGGAAAACACAAGGCAACCTTAGTGGTGATGCCTTTAATCCCAGCACTTGAGAGGTCAAAGTAGGCAGATCTCTGTGAGTAGTTCAAAGCCAGCCTGGTCTATATAGTGAGTTCTAGGACAGTCAGAGCTACAATGTGAGACCCTGTCTCAAAAAACAAACAACAACAAAAAGAAAACACACACACTCTAGCATCTGGGGCTAGGGATGTGGCTCAGTAGTAAAGGACTTGGACTAGCATATGTAAAGTCATCAATTCAATCTCTAGCACTTCAACAAAGACTCAAAGGGATACATAGCTCAGTTCAGGGAATGTTTGCCTAGCATGCACAAGGACTTGGGTTCCACCCCAATCATTACATAAAACCAATTGTGGTACATACCTGTAATCCCCAAACTCATTTGAACTCACTTTATAGTGAATTTAAGGCCAGCCAGCCATGGTTGTAGGAGATCATGTCTCAAAACTATTTTTAAAGAGCCATCAAGCCAGGCATAGTGGTATTTTAGGCCACCCTGGTCTACACAGTGAGTTCCAGGCTATCCAGGGATACACTGTGAGATCCTGTCCCAAAGGGAGTCAGGGAAATTGGATCTAGATAGTCCAGTTGGTAAAGACACTGGATGCCAAGCATGACTACCCGAGTTTGATCCCCAGACCCCACATGGTGGAAGGACAGACTCTTGAAAGTTGTCCTTGACCTCTCCACTGCTGTGTTGAACATCACACACAAAAATAAATAATTGTAATAAAAAAATTTAAAAATCAAGTTATACATGAAATTCATTTACATGTCATATATACCTTGTCAAAGGTAATTTTATACAATTTTGTATTTGTTTTAGGATTGTGACAATCCCACCCTCAGTCAGGTAGAATTTCCCAATTATAACAGCATTCAAAAAGTTTCCGACTTTGTACAATTACAGATTTGATTTGATTTGATTTGATGTGTATGGGTGTTTTCCTACTTGTCTCTGCATAATGTTTGTACAGTGCCCCCAGAGGCCAGAAGAGGGCGCCAGATGCCCTGTAACTAGAGTTACAGAGAGTTTTAAGTGACTGGGAATCAAACTAAGGTCCTCTAGAAGAGCCATCTCTCAGCAGCCCCGTTACAGATTTTAGATTAAGAACATATCATGCACCAATCCAGTTTGCTGTCACTGTTGTTTCTTTCTTTCTTTTAAAGGATCTCATGGAGCTTAGGTATGTTCTTCTAAGTTCTGGAGGATGACCTCCTGAGTACATCCCCCAGTACTACAGGCTTGTGGCATCACATCCTACTTTTTCATTATATGGACTCGTCTTTGGGAACAGTCACTGTGCTATGAAAGTAAGTTCAACCTCCCGAATCTTCACAAATAAAGAAAAACTTGGTGACAAAACTAAATCTATTAACAGGTGCTGACTGCCCTCTAGTGTTCAAACTAAAGATCTCCCAATGAACTAGTTAGACTTTGGTAAAGACTGGAAGGTGCTCATCCTAGGCTCATTAAAATCAGAAAAAAAAACGCTCATCTTGCAAGATCTTAAACAAAAGTCTTCTAAACACGAGGCAAAAACTGCACCTGGATTTCCTGACTATGGCTACCAGGTCAGGGAGTCCAGAGAGTTTGGCCTCAGTTACATCAATGCCTATTGGGCAAGACAGAAGAAAATAAACTAAATTACCATCTCAAATACACTTCCTAGGCCTGAGGATATAGCTTGTGGTAAGGTTTTACAATGCCTGCATATACATAATTAGGAATCTGGTTTTTTTTAACCACTGACTCATCTTTCCAGCCTCTCAGGTCTCATTTACAATACAGCAAATGTCAACAAACAGAAGGTTGTTAGGACCCTCAATTATATTAAGAGTATGAATGGAGCCCAGCATTATATTATAATCAGAAGGCAAGCAGAGGGAACTCTGGGAGTTCAAGATTAACTCGGTCTATATAGTGAGTTCCAGGCTGGCTGGAGCTCCACGTGAGACCCTGTCTCAAAAAACAAACAAACAAACAAACCTTAGGGCTGGGGATGGTGGCAGAGGCAGGAGGATCTCTGTAAGTGAGGTAGCCTGGTCTACATAATGAGTTCCAGGACAGCTAGCACTGTGTAGAGACCCTGTCTCAAAAGGAAACAAACAAGAAAATAAGCTAACAAACAAGAGTATAAATGGATGCTGAGAGCAAAAAGTCTGAGAGCCACTGTTCTACACCAGCACATTGAGCAGGAGATAATTTACTCAAAGCTGTAACAGGTACGGACAAAGCACAAGCACCAATAAAAATGCAGGCCATACTTACCAAATGGATCTTCCATGCCACTATTAACCAGAGTAGGGAGATGAGTAGTTTCTAAAAATAGAAAAGGTACATGAGATATTGAAAATGTCAAATTTACCATCTCATATGTTTCTCACTAAAACTTATTATATAGCTTGAATATTATTGAAGCAGGGTGGCGGCGGCGGCGGCGGCGGCGGCGGCGGCGGCGGCGGCGGCGGCGGCGGCGCGCACGCCTTTAATCCCAGCACTTGGGAGGCAGGGGAAGGCGGATCTCTGTGAGTTTGAGTCCAGCCTGGTCTACAGAGCGAGATCCAGGACAAGCACTAAAACTACACAGAGAAACCCTGTCTCAAAAAAACAAAACACAGCACAGCAGAAACAAAAGACCCTTCTTCAACAAGGTGGAAGGAAAGCCAGGCAGTGGTTCCACACGCCTTTAATCCCAGCACTCGGGAGGCAGAGACTGGTGGATCTCTGAGTTCAAGGCTAGCCTGGTCTACAGAGTGAGTTCCAGGACAGCCAGAGCTGTACAGGGAAACCCTGTCTCAAAAACAAAAACAAAAACCAACAACAAACTCCTAAGAGTCAATCATCAGAGCAGCCCAGCTCCAAAGATGGCTAGTTCACCCCACAAGCTATGGTATACTATACTATAGTACACTATGGCATACCAACAGAAGGACTCTGAGGAGGAAAGAATGAGATGTTAACGTGTGGAATCAAGCTATCAGAGTTGATGCCTACTGTAGTTTAGATGAGTTAGGAACCCTGATCCCAGGTTACTAGTACTGGGAAATGGAACCTTTAAGAGCTAGCGCCTAGGGCTAGAGAGATGGCTCAGAGGTTAAGAGCACTGACTGCTCTTCCAGAGGTCCTGAGTTCAATTCCCAGCACCCACGTGGTGGCTCACAACCATCTGTAGTGAGATCTGGTGCCCTCTTCTGGCCTGCAGTCATACATGCTGTATACATAATAAATAACTAAATCTTTAAAAAAAAGAGCTAGGGCCTAATGGAGGGCACAGGTAACTTGATGGAACTGTTAAGTTTATGAGTGGGCAAGCTGTTATGAAGGCCTAAGCCTGAGCTGTTTTCCCTCCCTGCCTCTGCAGTAAGGTCCTTACCAGAGCATTCAGCAAAAGCTGGATAACTTACTGGTTCACAGCACATAAGGAAATCTCTGTCTAATCATTAGTTAACCACTAAGCCGAACAAATGCAGACTACAGTGGATACCCAGAACAAAGAACACACACTTTACAGGTTTACCCCAGCAGAGTCACCAAACAAACAGAAAGAAACCCATAGAGGAGAATTTTATTTTCAGGGCTGCCACATTATACACATTATATTATTTTAAATGCCCAATACATATATCCTTACATACATACGTGTGTGTGTGTGTGTGTGTGTGTGTGTGTGTGTGTGTGTGTGTGTGTAAAACCAAAGAAAAAGGGTTTAAAAATCAAGAAAGAGACAACACATAAATAGGAAAGTATGGCTTGTAATCAAGTAGAAAGAAAGCAGTCAAGAAAACTGAATTGGACTAGGTTCTTTAATCCCAGCAGTCAGAAGACAGAGTTATTCTGACCTCTGTGAGTTAGAGGCCAGTCTGATCTACATAGCAAGTTCCAGGACAGCCAGGACTACCTGGTAAAATGCTGTCTTACAAAAAAGGGGTGGGGGCAGTGGTAGTGCATAACTTTTATCCCA
Source organism: Peromyscus californicus insignis (assembly GCF_007827085.1). Lineage (NCBI taxonomy): Eukaryota > Metazoa > Chordata > Mammalia > Rodentia > Cricetidae > Peromyscus > Peromyscus californicus. The sequence goes on along the minus strand of NW_026294573.1, from coordinate 22,157,194 downwards.
GCACTCTGGAGGCGGAGACAGGCAGCTCTCTACGAGTTTGAGGACAGCTTGGTCTACGCAGTTAGTTCTAGGACAGCCAAGGCTACACAAAGAAATTCTGTCTCAAAAAACAAAAAGAAAGAAAGGAAAGGAGGGAGGGAGGGAGGGAGGGAGGAAGGAAGGAAGGAAGGAAGGAAGGAAGGAAGGAAGAGAGAGAGGGAAATAAAAGCTGAATCAAGAAATCCTAGCTGGCCGGGCGGTGGTGGCGCACGCCTTTAATCCCAGCACTCGGGAGGCAGAGGCAGGCGGATCTCTGTGAGTTCGAGGCCAGCCTGATCTATAGAGCGAGATCCAGGACAGACACCAAAACTACACAGAGAAACTCTGTCTCAAAAAACCAAAAATAATATACAATAAGCTACCAAAAAAACCTCTAAAGAGTCAAACAGGTTTCATGGGATTTGGTCTCTAACATCACAAAAAGAAGAAATCATGTCTAATTGGTTTTCTTTTTTTGCTTGTTTTTCAAAAACCTGTAGCCCAGATTGGCCTAGGCATGTTTGCTATGTACAGTCGTCTAGAGTGAACCATGGCTTTGTTCAAGCTATCTAGAGGGGTTATCAGAATCAAAATGTAAAAACCCAAGTACTCTCAGCACTCCAGATCACTCATTCTCCCCTAAACATTTTTACACCCACTCCATTCTTATGCTAAAAACTACACCCTCCTCCTAGAGCTAGGGAGTCTGTTCCCACCATGATGATCTGAGTCTGACCACCAGAGAAGACATGTTTACTTGAAAACAAAAACAAGTCTGGTGCAGGCTGGAACAGGAGAACCAGTCTCAAAACCTGTGTACACCAGAGGAAGGGCCAAGGCTGCTTTCTAGGCCCCATGTGTAGTCTTGTACTTGTGGGAACACACAAACACATACACACCTTACAAGAAGGAGATGGTGGAAGAGGAGGAGGAGGAGGAGGAGGAGGAGGACTTGGAGAGTGACATAGCCTCCTGAAGTCCTCCCTACCTAAAACTGTACTGGAAAACCATACCTTCTATAACGCCTTCCTGCACTCTTTATCAAAACAGGACCTTTTTGCTTTGCTTTCTTTTTTGAGACAGGGTTTCTCTGTGCAAAACAGACTCTTAAACCAGACATATTGGTGCTTGCTTTTAATCCCAGAACTCAGGAGGATCATTGAAATTTCATGGCCAGGACTGAATAGATGGCTCAGAGGTTAAGAGCACCAGCAGCTCTTCGGAGGTCCTGAGTTCAATTCCCAGCATCCATAGGGTGGCTCACAACCACCTGTAGTGAGATCTGGCGCCCTCTTCTGGGTTGTATGAATATATGTAGACAGAACATTGTATACATAATAAATAAATAAATCTTAAAAAAAAAATTCAAGGCCAGCCTGATCTACACAGTGACTTCCAGGCCCACAAAGGCTACAAAGCAAAACTCCAGTTTCAAACAAAACAAAATCGTTTAGTCCTTATCTAAATTTTATTTTCATTTAAAAAATTATGTGTATGTATTTGCCTATATGTATTTACATGCACCACATGTGAGCCTGGGGCCCTTAGAGGCCAGAAAAGGGCATCTGATCCCCTAGATTTACAGATAGCTGTGAGCCACCATGTGGGTGCTAGGAACCAAACCTGGATCCTCTGCAAAAACAGAAAGTGCTCTTAACTATAGGGCAATCTCTACAACTCCAATTTATTTATTTGTTTGTTTGCTTATTTATTTAGAGAGTCAGTCTCTCTCCCTCTCTCTCTCTCTCTCTCTCTCTCTCTCTCTCTCTCTCTCTCTCTCTCTCTCTCTCTCCACATGTGGAGGTAAGCATGCAAAAGTTAGTTCTCTCCTACTCTCTGGGTTCCAGGGATTAAACTCAGGTTAATCTAGTTTGGTGCCTTTACTGCCTAAGCCATCTCAGCCCCCAATCCCTATCTATTTTTTAAGTGTATCTCTATTATACTGTTATAATTTTGTAATACCTTAGGTTTTTGAAGACTGGGCTATTACATTACATCAGTATGCTCATAAAACATGCAGCCTCTACCATACAAGAGCAAAACAAAAATATCTGCTGGATAAAAAAATCCATTTTGGTTCTGATATTCTCCAAACTGTACCTGCCCACTTTTATTATTCATTCATTCACTGAGCAATGAGGGGATAGCGTTCCAGTGAACACCCAGAGCTGGGACTGGAAAGCAGACTTAGTGGTTAAGAGCACTGGCTGCTCTTACAAAGGACTCAGGTGATTCCCAGCACCTTCATGAGGTGGCTCACAACTGCCTATAACTCCAGGTCCAGGGGATCCAATGCCCTTTTCCATAGCACTTGCATGCACATGATGCATATGCATACACTCAAGTACACACACATAAAATTAAAAAAAAAACTTGAAAAAGAAAAAAGAAATACTAAGAACTGTGTGCTATGCAATATGCATGAAAATTAAGACTTTATCCTGTGCTGGAGATGTAGCTCGGTGGTAGTCATAACTGTCATTATGGCAATTAACTGTAACAATATAAAAACAAGGGAGCTGGAAAGATAGCTCAACAATTAAGAGCACTGGCTGCTCTTCCAGAGGACATAGGTTCAATTCCCAGTACCCACATGGCAGCTCAAAACTGTTGGTAACTTCAGTTCCAGGGGATCTGACACCCTCACACAGACATACATGCAGGCAAAACATCAATGCCCATAAAATACAAATAAATTATTAAAAAATATATAAAAACAAACTTTCTTTAATGGAGAATACTTTGGGGGGAAAAGGGTCTCCATAAATGGTTAGAGGTAGCTCCTATTAAGATACAAGGGGTTGAGCGGGCAGCAGTGGCACAAGCCTTATAGTCCCAGCACTCGGGAGGCAGAGCCAGGAGGATCTCTGTGAGTTCGAGGCCAGCCTGGTCCAAAGAGCGAGATCCAGAACAGGCACCAAAACTACACAGAGAAACACTGTCTGGAAAAACCAAAGATACAAGGGGCCACACAGTGGTGGCACAGGCCTTGAACCCCAGCACTCAGGAAGCAGAAGCAGGTGGATCTCTATGAATTCGAGGCTAGCCTGGTCTACAAAATTAGTTTCGCCTGCTCTACAGCATGAGCTCCAGGATGGTCAGGGATACACAGAAAAATCCTATCTCAAAAACCAAACAAACACAAACAAAAGATACAAGGGAAGGAGTGGGAATATAGAACTTGCCCATCATATATAGGCCCCAGCATGCCAACATGGCAGCCTCCCCCACCCCACCCCAAAAAAGACCTCCAAGTTTTACAAGGGGACAGACTCTCAGTCCAGTGTCCACCCACTCCCTTCTCTTTTTTAGCAGCAGCAGCAGCAGCAGCTTACAACAGAAAGATTCTCAGGTCACTTGCTCCTGGAAACATTCCATCAAGTAAAGCAAGAAACTAAGACTCAAGCATGTGCCATAACCCAGGCATGTGGAACAGGCCTAATCTCAGTACTTTTGAGACTGAGGCAGGAGGATCATTTCAGGTTCATAGTGAGTATCAGACCAGTATGAGCTATCATATATAGCAAGAGCCTGTCTCAAACAAAACAAGTTAATTTTAAAATTTTAAAAATAAAAGAGGTTACGTGAGCTGACTGTACAGTGACTGAGACTCTTATTTGGTTGTAGTTACTGTCTGTCTCTCTTCCTCCCCCAGTCAATGTCAGTCAGTAAAGTCCGTAGAACCCAAGAGGCGAAAACACTCCACTGCTTTGTCCTCAGGGCCGAGTCTTAACTTTCATTCATGGCTGAATGAGTAAAAGGATGGATTTGGAAATAAAGTATGCCAACATTAAAAAAGAAAGAAAGAAAGAAAGAATTTCTTCCTCACTACAGTATCAAACAAAATAGATTTAAAACAGGCATCTATTAGTTGAAAAGGCTAAACTAGTCTGTAATCCACCACCGAGAAGGCTGAAACAGCAATGAGAATATGAGGCTAGCCTGGGCTACATAGCAAGATCCTATCTTAAAAAGAAAATAATAAGACAAAGAAGCTAGACTAATTACCCTGACTCAATTCCACTGGAATGTTATGCATTTTACTTAACAATCTAAGTACGAGAGTTGAAGTAGGCAGGTATTTCTGATGTCACATTCATGGTATGTACTGACAGAAAACCAAGACTAAACTGCAGGTTTAGTCTGATCAAAAGGTTTGGCTAAGCAAAGAAATTAAGAAAGCATTTTCCTAAGTCTTAATACTCTTAAAAAAAAAAAAGTACATGTATTTGAGTTCAATGTGAGGTTTCAGGAACCAAAGTGGCCTTACCCATCATACTTCTTAATCTTAATAAATCTTTAATTACCTTCTGTCTTCTTCTTTTTCTTTTCTTTTTTTTTTTTTGTTTTTTTGTTTTTTTGAAACATGGTCTTACTGGGTAGCTCTGGCTGACCTGAAACTTGTTATGAAGACCAGGCTAGCCTCAAACGTAATCACCTTTTAATAAAAGATTAAAACCACAACTTAGTAATTCATCACCCTTTTGTCCCTAAGGCCCCATAAAATTGTTATTCTGCTTAGATACAGGAAAATCAAGCTGGAGTGAAGGCAGTAATCTTCAGAAAGGCTTATGGGAAAGACTTCATGGTTCTATGAATTTCAGTTCCTTGTAAGTCAGTTTGTTCAGGCTGGAAAATAGTTCCATAATTTTTCTCTAATATTCAGATCAGAACATTAAAGCAGTTTGTGGAAATATGATTAGTAGTTGCATTAAATTTGAAGTAACAGAAAGTACTAGGCTTGCTAGTTATATTTAGGTCAGCTTTCTTACCTGGGCTAACTGTATGGCTTTGGGCTAGTCATTTAACATTTTGGCAAGGTTGCATCAAATGCAAAGTGAGACCCAATACCTCACAGAATTGTGAGGATATAATAGTTACACAATGTGTATTAATGGGACATACAATATATACAGCTCTTCAAAAACATGGACAGCACTATTATGTTTGAGTAAATAAGCCAGAAAGTAGTAAGCCTGCTATAAATTCAGAATTTAAGAGCTAGGTGTGATGGTACAACCATAATAATCTTAGCACTTGGAAAGACAAAGTCGGGATAGGAGAGTTCAAGGCCAGACTAGGCTACATAGCAACCCAATCTCAAAGAAATAAATTTCCATTTCCGAAAACTGAAGAATAGCCGGGGCGAGAGGTGTAAGCACCATGGCAGAGCAGGGGCTACACAGTCAAGATATTGGATTCCAGTCCCAGCTCAACAAAAGAGGAAAGAAAAGTGTGAGCTAGCGAGATGGCTGAGACTGTAAAGGCTCTTGCTGCTTAAGCCTGGTCATTTGAGCTCCATTCCAGGCACCCAAGGGGCGTGGGAAAACAATCAGCTCCACAGAGTTGGTCTCTAAAGTCACACCTGCACTGGCCCCACACCCCCCACTTCCACACACCTTTAAGAAAACTTTATTTTATTTTTGAGATTAAGGTCTCAATTATGTAGTTCTAGCTGGTCTCCAACCCATGATCTTCCTTAGCCACAGAAGTATTGGGGTTACAGAGATGTGCCACCACAACTTTCTAGGAAAGATACAACCTGTATTAAGGACCTTCCATCTCTACACAACATTAATACAATCTGAGAGTCTCAAAGTCATTTCCATTATGAAATGCCAAACCGAATAATGAAGACTTTATTTGCCTAGGGTGGGAAGTTAGCCTCAAAACACCTTTCCTGGTTCATGTAAAGGAGTCCCAATTGTCTTCCTTCAAGGGATTTGAAATACCAACCAGTTTTCAAAGGGGTACCAACCTTGGCCTTTATAAAGCTTTACCCCTATGCTCAGTTTCGCGATGGGGTCTTTGACTGGACATACCGTTACTACACTATCTGACCAAATTGGATCAAATCCACGAATTCAGCGGTGTCCCGAAAGAATACATTTTATTCACTTCCCTCCCCTAAACAGCCTTCATTCTTTTTACCTGGTAAAAACCAACCAACCTGCTTTCTAGAATATACTGAGTTTCTAGGTTTCTCTACAAAGCAGGTTCTTCAGTGAACGGACGTTTTCTTTGGAGTTTTTGTTTAAAAAAGAAAAAGGATGCAGTCTGAGCAATCGAGGAGCTGTGTGGGCGAATGAAGTGCCAAAGACTATTTGCAGGCTTTTGCAGACGATGAATGATGCCCCAGAAATCACTCTCCTCCGATTTTCAGGTTTCTAAAGCCATGATTCACTTGAGTTCCCCCACCACCCCCCTACCCCCACCACCCACCCCCCGTCACAGCTGCCACACATATCGCAGTAAATTCCACTCTTAGTTTCCGGGGTTGGGACTCCCAAGTCTCACTTCTTTTTCTTAGACACCATCCTCTGGGAGAGAAAAGCGCCTCGAGTTTTGGTCCCTAGCTGCCGAAGGCTGACATTTAGGAACTGGACAATAACTTCCAGGTTTCCACTGAAACTATGCCAGGCAGGCTCCAAAGCCTCTGTTCTGCTCCGCCGGGATGCAGAGGTCTGAGGGAGGTCACTTTTGAAAGATGGACTTTGACCCGATCCAGTTACAGTAACCGGATCCCCAGGGAGCGGTCCCCGGCAGGACGTGTGGGCTCCCCCGGAGACCGCGACTCCATGCACGGCCACAAAGGGGGCAAAGCCGCGCAGACAAAAGGGCCCCGCGGAGGCTGGGGGGGGCGGAGAGCGCGAGTCTGCGCGGGCCCGGCCACAGGCGGGGACACCGCGGCGGGACCGTTGTGGGAGGGCCGAGGGAGGAGGCTACGGCCCGCCACGCCCTGGCTGCACGGACCGCCGCCCGCGCCGTTACCCCCCACCCCGGCCGGGCCCGCGACCCTCAGGCGAGCCGAGACCGCGGCCGCAGCGCGCGCGAGTCGCTCACTTTCCCTAGTTTGGAGAACTCACCTAGGTCGCCGCCGCCTCCTCAGGCTCCACAGCACTTTCTCCCGGAAATCCTACCTGGTCTCCGGCAGTCTGGCTCCAGCCAGAGCCTTCGGCCCCAGGGGAGGGGGGCGGAGGGAGCAGGCTGGACAGTGAGGGTAGGAAGTGCGGCCGCGGAGGCTCACGGGACTTGTAGTCGCCAGCAGTGGCCAGCTGTGTGGCGACCGGGACAAAATGGCGGGAACTGCCGGCCCTCCGCTGAGCGGTGCCTGGCCCCCAACTCTGCGGGTCTGGGCATGCGCCGCCCGCGGCCCCTGCACTGCACATAAATGGATTTGGGCAGCTTGCCTAGTTCTGAGCGAGGCGAAGGTCTCCGGGCTTGGGAGGGCACGTTCAGTAACAGATTCCCTGGTGATGCCCAAGAAAGGAGCTGATGCATGTGTAGTGTTTCTGCAGTCTGTGTCTCAAACTATTGAGAGCCAACTGAAGTACAAAAAACTTAGAAACGCCGGGCGGTGGTGGCGCACGCCTTTAATCCCAGCACTTGGGAGGCAGAGCCAGGCGGATCTCTGTGAGTTCGAGGCCAGCCTGGGCTACCAAGTGAGTTCCAGGAGAGGCGCAAAGCTACACAGAAAAACCCTGTCTCGAAAAACCAAAAAAAAAAAAAAAAAAAAAACTTAGAAACAAATTACCCTCAATGTGTGAAATTAAAGAACCCAGCCCAATACTTCCAGACCGTCAACTTCCACACTCCCTACTGTTGGTATTTTCTCCACTATCACCTAGCGGGAGCCACCATCTGTCTCTAAGATGCACTCCTTCCAGGGCCCCGGGCTATCACACTCCAGACATCATCCTTGCTGCTGCTGCTGGAGGATCTTTCTAAAAGCCAAACCCATGGGTCACACCCACATTAAACCTAAATGTAACTTTTTTTTTTTTTTCCAAACTGGGTTTCTCTGTGTAGACCTGGCTGTCCTGGAACTCACTCTGTAGACCACAGAGATCCACCTGCCTCTGCTTCCCAAATGCTGCGATTAAAGGCACGCGCCATCAACGCCCAGCCTAAATGCAAACATTTTTAAATTATGATACATACAGAAGAAAACAGGAGAAAAATCTATGCCTTTCAAACATACAATCTATAACATTAAAAAATAGCAACAAATTACAACCCAGTTGTAGTGACATACACCTGTATTCTTACTTGCTCTGGAGACTAGGACTGGAGTATGGCTGTGAGTTCAAGAACAGTTTAGTCTACACAGTTCCAGGGCAGCCAGAGCTACATAGTGCTTGGGACCCTGTCTCAAACAAACAAAAACAAACAAACAAAAAATAGACCAGCCAGACGATGTCTGGTAAAATAATAATAATAATAATAATAATAATAATAATAATAATAATTGCATGTTGTGGAATATTAAGATGTGTTACACTTATTTATGCTGTGGAATATTTGTTTAATGATGCAAAGATGTGTTATATTCTTTTATGTTGCATTTGTTTAACTCTGTAAAGCTGTGTTGCTTTGCCTGTCTAAAACACCTGATTGGTCTAATAAAGAACTGAATGGCCAATAGCTATGCAGGAGAAATAAATAGGCGGGGCTGCCAGGCAGAGAGAATAAACTGGAGAAGAAATCTAGGCTGAAGAAAGGGGAGGAGGGAGAGAAGGAGGAGAGAGGACACCAGGGGCCAGCCACCCAGCTACACAGCAAACCAGGGTTAAGAAGTAAAGAAAAGCCGGGCGGTGGTGGCACACGCCTTTAATCCCAGCACTCGGGAGGCAGAGGCAGGCGGAACTCTGTGAGTTCGAGGCCAGCCTGGTCTACCAAGTGAGTTCCAGGAAAGGCGCAAAGCTACACAGAGAAACCCTGTCTCAAAAACCAAAAAAAAAAAGAAGTAAAGAAAAGTATAGGGAACAGAGAAGGATAAAAGCCCAGGGGCAAAAAGTATATAGGATAATTTAAGTTAAGAATACTGGCTAGAAAGAAGCCAAGCTAAGGCCAAGCATTCACAATAAATAATAAGTCTTGGTGTGTTTATTTGGGAGCTGAGTGGCGGGCCCTCCCAAAGAGCTAAGAGTAAAAACAAACAAACAAACAAAATCAACAACAATTGCATGTCACCAAAATTAAGCTTTTGTGCTTCAAGATCATATATAAATAAAAAGGTGAATTCAACACATTTTCAAGTTCCTTTCCAGCTTCAAGGAGTTGTTTCATTACTTCTCAATAAACTTTGATTCCTACCCTTCTAAAATAAATAAAATAAGATGAATAATAAACAAAAAGGCAAGCCACAGACCAGGATAAAATAGTTGCAAAGCATATAATCAACAAAAGTCCAGTATTGAATATACAACAACAACAACAAAAAATCCTCACTGATCTCAAAAAAGATAAGCCATGGACTAGGGACAGCTCAATAGTAGAATGCTTGCCTTGCACACAAGATACTCAAAGTTCAATCCCTACTAGTACTAAATAAATAAATAAATAACACTTTTTGTTTGTTTGTTTTCGAGACAGGGTTTCTCTGTGTAGTCCTAACAGTCCTGGAACTCACCCTGTAAACCAGGCTGGCTGTGATTAAAGGTGTATGTTACCACCGACCAGCAACACTCTACTTTTTACAAAAGGCTTGAATACACTGTGTACCAAGGGATATAAACAGTTTGCAAATAACAAATGGAAGGTGTTAAATAGATGTAAGTGAGGTAGCTTACTAGGCTAGACTAATAAGGCTGGGGTTGGGACTGGAGAGCTGTCTCATTGGCCAGGAACACTTATTGCTTTTGCAGAGGACCTGGGTTTGGGTCCTAGGACCCACAAGGCAGTTGACAATCTTCTGTAACTCCTGTTACAGGAGATCTGACGCCCTCTTCTGGCCTCCATGGGTACTGCACACCCAAGGTGTATACACACACACAGGCAAAATACTCATTCATACATATATAATAAATATAAGTACTTTTTAAAAGTACTTCCTTCCCTCTTGGGTGGGTGAGATGGCTTGCTGTGGAATAATCCTTTTGTATGCTGTGAAGATTTGTCACTCAATGGATTTAATAAAAAGCTGAACAGTTGCCAGGCAGTGGTGGCGCACGCCTTTAATCCCAGCACTCGAGAGGCAGAGGCAGGTGGATCACTGTGAGTTCGAAGCCAGCCTGGTCTACAGAGTGAGATCCAGGACAGGCTCCAAAGCTACACAGAGAAACCCTGTCTCGGGGAAAAAAAAAAAAAAAAAAAAAAGCTTAACGATCAATAGCTAGGATTTTCAGGGCAGAAAGGATGCTGGGAAGAAGAAGGGGGGCAGCCAGATGGAGAGAGGAGGGAGCATGTGTAGGATATGAGGTAACAAGCCATGAGCCATGTGGCAGCACATAAATTAATAAACATTGGTTAATTTTAGTTGTAAGATCTAATTAGTAACAAGTCAAAGCTATTGGCTGGGCATTTATAATTAATAATAAGTCTCTGTGTGGTTATTTCAGAACTGGCTGGTGGGACAGAAAACCTCACCAACAATGGCTCACCTGGGAAGAACACCTTACCACCAGTCTTATGACTTGAGTTGGATACCTGGAATCCATGTGGTGGAAGGAGGGAATTGAGTCCACTGACTGCCATGTTCCCTCCGTAGCCCACATGAGCCCCTCTCCAATAAATAAATGAATAAATGAATGAATGAATGTACTTAAAAAAAAAGTCCTTCCTTCTTTTTTTTAAAAGAACTATTTTATAAAGATGTATTTATTTATTATGTACACAGTGTTCTGCCTGCATGTATCCCCGCAGGCCAGAAGAGGGCACCAGATCTCATTACAGATGATTGTGAACCACCATGTGGTTGCTGGGAATATGAACTCAGGACCTCTAGAAGAGCAGTGCTCTTATCTCTGAGCCATCTCTCCAGCCCCATGTACTTCCCTCTTATATTGATGTCTCTAAAACATCAGGTCATGGACATTAGAATACCCCTCAGTGTTGTCTTGTGAAGGTAGAGGTGTGTTCAGAAATTATAAAACTCTGTAAAGGCAGAAGTGAGTTGTGGACATCAGATGGTTGTGCCCTTCAAGCCACATTCCTGTAGTACAAAAATTCATGGTTTGTCATCCTCGAAGTGAGTGGCAAACACTTTGTCCACTGAACTGTCTCTCTAGGCCCCTCAGCATCTTTTCTTTTGTTTTTAGGCTTTCCTGTTCTATTAGGGAAGCATTAGGGCCTCGTATAATAAAGCTTTATTGTGTCGGGCTGTTTTGACCTGGCTTATATTCTGATCTGTACTTGTAGATTGAATGAGGAGCGTTGAACAACATTTGTCTGAAACAACACTTTATTTCATTTATTCTTGGGATACAGTTTCATGTGTCATAAGCTGGCCTCAAACTCACTACATAGCTGAAGATGAACTCGAACCTCTGATCCTTCTGCCTCTACCTCCCTAATGCTAGAATTACAACGGTAGGCTACCAGGCCTGCTTTATGTGGTGTTGAGAATTGAACCCAGAGCTTTGTTCGTGCTAGGCAAACACTCTGCTAACTGAGCTGCAGCTTAGCCCAGGAAATGGCATTTTTATTATTTCTGATTCAGAAAGTACTCACTTCTTTTGTTTGTTTTTATTTCTGTTTTTCGAGACAGGGTTTCTCATGTAGTTTTGGTGCCTATCCTGGATCTCGCTCTGTTGACCAGGCAGGCCTCGAACTCACAGAGATCCACCTGGCTCTGCCTCCTGAGTGCTGGGATTAAAGGTGTGCGCCACTGCTGCCTGGCTGAGTACTCACTTCTTTCTCTTTCTCTCGATTAGCAGTGATCTAGAAGCAGAAAGTTCCAGTGCTTGTGAAAGTTTATTCTGTGAGTTTACTTTTTAAAATATCCCAGTAGTTTTTGAAAAACAGAATTTATAATTAGAAAAGTTGCCCATTATTGTGTGCATAAACTTTTTTTTTTTCAGCACAGAGGAGCTCAGGCAGCCCAGGGTGACCTGGAACTCACTATTTGCTCAAGGATTACCTTGAACACCTTATCCACCTGACTCAGTTTCCTGAGTTATAGGATCACAGATGTTCTATCATTATAGCTTTGAGACTATTAATGTTGCTGCCACCTGCAGGTCCCATGGCTCTCTAACAAGTTCACAAATTCTCCCCCCACCCACTACCAGAGGAAGAGTTCTGAGTTCTCTGTGGAACTCTAGATTCACTAGAGAAAGTTTCTTAGTAATTTCCCCTGTTCCCCATCACCGACAGTCTGCCCACAAACCACAACTGTAATTAGGGGTTCCTAAAAGTGGGGTCTGTGACATCAGATTGAGCTTGGAACTTGTTTTCTGTCCCCTGCCCACCCCTCCACCCCATCCCCGCTGCCCCTGTGAGTAATAATACCTCAGTTTCCTCTTTCATAAAACAGGTATGATAACAGGAACACCTTCGCACAGATGTGGTGAAGACAGAATCAGGGCTTATAGAGGACAGTGCCTGGCACACGGCCATCCTGCAACAAATGTTAATCGTTGTTGTCAGGCAGACCAGCACGTCCCCATTCTGAGCAGAAGATGGTACCTTAACTGCACAGCAGGTCAGTGGGCAGAACTTTAGCATCTGTTTCTACCACTTATACCTTGTGACCTCCTCGGGCAAGCGTCTAAACCTTGCTGAACCTTGCGTGACCTCACAGGTGGTTTAGGAGATTCATGAAGTCATCTCTGTGAAGTACTGAGACAGAGCCTGGCATGGAGTCCACAGATAATAAACGGAGCGATGACGGAATGATGATTAACACAGAAATAGTTACCAAGGATAGCTAAAGGCTGACCGGCACAGGCTGCAAATGGGCACGTTCCAGGCAGTCACTAGCCCTCAGGCATTTTTCAAATTGTTGGCCAGCATTAAAAATAGAAATGTGCGCACACATGTGGTACACAGACATGCACACAGGCAAAACACCCATACACAGAAAATAATAATGAAATAATAAAACAAACTTCTTCTGGGTGTGGGGGTGCTTGCCTATAATTCCCCACCTAAGTGGGAGGTTGAAGCAGAAAGATTATTACTTTGATAGCAGTCTGAGCTACATAGCATGACCCTCTCTCAAAAACAAACAAAAAACAATCTGTATGGCGTAGACTATCTGTAATCCCAGGACTGCAGAAGGCGAGGAAAGGGGTTAAAGGGTCAAGGTCATGGGGCTAGGATTTGGTTCAAAGATAGACTTCTGCTTACCTGGCAGACACAGAACCCTGGGTTCAATCCCCAGCATCACAAAGGGTAGAGGGCTGGGCTGTAGCTCAGTCGGTAGCGTGCTTGCCTGGCATGTACGACACCCAGCACTCAGTTCCCAACACCACATAAATCAGGCACAGCAGTACATGCCTGTAATCCAGCACTTGAGAAGTGGAGGCAGGAGGATTGATTTAAGGTCATCCTCTGATACATAGGCAATCCTTGGCCAGCTTAGAATATATAAGAACCTGTCTAAAAAAAAGAAAGAAAGAAAGAGAGAGAGAGAGAGAGAGAAGGAAAGAAAAGAAAAATTTCCAGCTTAAGCTACATAGTGAGAACCTTCGTCTCAAAACAGAAACAAAAAAGCAGAAATTTCATGTTTAGGACCAGCTTCTTTCAGTTTTAAAATGTGAAGATCTGACCATATGTCACACTTAGCTTCGAAGAAGACAGTGTACAACAGAGAAAGCTAATTTATTCTAAGTAAGCCAAGTGACAGTCCTTGAAGAAGTGACAATAAACTAGAATTACAACTCAGGAATGATGGTAATCACATATAGTCTTAGATAGTGAGTTTGAAGCCAGCCTGGGCTACATGGTTCCTGAATGGTCCAACCTGGACTACATAGTGAGACCCTGTCTCAAAAAAAAAAAAAAAAAAAAAAAAAAAGAAGAAGAAGAAAGAAAAGGGATATTTAAAAAAAAAAAAAGCCAAGCTGTAAAGGTACAGAGGGGTTCAACTTATCAAGACATGGGAGAAAATGCTCCAAGCAGATATGCTACAGTGTCCTAAGGTCCAGAACAGAGAGATTAGGTTTGGTTTGGTTTGGTTAGCCCTGGCTGGCCTTGAACTCACTATGTAGACAGGGCTGCTTTCACAGAGATCTACCTACCTCTGTCTCTCAAGTGCTGGAATTAGTTTTTCCAGTTCCAGGGGATCCAACATCCTCACACAGACATGCGTGCAGCCAAAACACCATAAAAATAAATAAAAATTTTAAAAAGACATTCAAATTTTCTAAAATTAATAAATGTATTATGATTGTGTGAGTATGTGAGTGTGTGTGTGTGTGTGTGATACATGGCACACTTGTGAAGATCAGAGGACAACTTTGTGAGGTCTGTTCTCACCTTTCACCTTCACATGAGTTCAGGGGATTGACGTCAAGTTATCAAACTTGCATGGCAAACACTTTACCCGCTTTACTCGCCAAACCAATTGCCAGATTTCAATGTCCAGTTTTTCATTTGACAGTGGGGCAAATGCGATGTGTGTTCAATAGCAGCCATACCTTGAACTGTGGTCTTTTCCTAGTGATAAAGAAATACTCAGCTGATGCTGGCAGCAGCCATGAGCCAACCGCGGCTCCTTCTCATCAACTGTGCAGTTGGGCCGGGGGCACGGTGGAGACACACTGACTCTAACAGTGTACTATGTTGCCAGTATTTGTTAAGATACGGTATTCATGAAACTACATAAGCTACCCGTCACTTTCATTTCAAGTAGGCATTGTGTTAGATGATTTTGTCCGGCTGTCAGATACCATTTGGAAGTTTAGGCTAAGCTATGATATTCAGTGGATTAGATGTACAAAATGTATTTCTTGCTCTTTTTGTCTTGTCAAAGATAGCATCTTTCCAGCCCAGAATGGCCTTGATATTGCTATGTAGCTCCTCAAGGTAATCTCAGACTTGCAATCCTCCTGCCTCAGGTACCTTATTAGTGGTATCGTAGGTCTGGGCCACCTCACCCACCTAAAAGGCATTTTGATTTAGTGATTTCTTCCTCTCACAATGAATGGGTTAATCTTTGCTATATCCAGAACCATTTTCACTTCCAGGCTGGTCTCTGGGCAGTAGTTAACTGATGTAATAAACTAGAGGGTAGCCAGGTCAGAATGAAGATAGATTATGGTCAATTCTCAGCCACTGAGAAAGCAGAGGAGCACAAGGGTAGGGTCCATCTGTAGAAGCTCTGAACGTAAACATGACAGCCTGGAGGATGTGGCAAAGGGCAGACTTTACAAGAACCATGTTGCCCACCAGGCTGGACAACTGACATTCATTTTTTTCTAATGGAAAAGTGAGTGGAGAGATTTAGTCAAGGATAGAAAAAGACGCAGAGTTCAATTCATAATGCCTAGCTCAATTTGTTCTCAATATGAGGAGCATTGTAAACTTAAAAACATTACTAATACTATTGCTATTAGTGAGTGTGTGTATGTGTGTGAGTACACGTGTATAGCCTTGGCTGCAATTCACTATGTAGGCCAGGCTGGCCTCATGCTGGGATTAAACGAGTGTGCCACCAAACCCGGCCGTGAGAAGACTCCTTTCAGAAGCCAGTTCTCTCCTTCCACCATGGGTTCTGGGATTAAGCTCAGGGTGTCAGGTTTGTGTGGCTTTTGCCTTTACCCAATAAGCCATCTTGCTCTCCCTATGTACGTTATTATTTCATCCTTTTCGCTCATTTGACAAAAACAGTCTACCAAAATATTGTGCCCCAAGGAACGATTGGACACTCGAGATACAGGAATGAATGAAACAGACTCTGGGGCTGGAGAGATGGCTCAGTGGTTAAGAGCACTGACTATTCTTCCAGAGGTCCTGAGTTCAATCCCAGCAACCACATGGTGGCTCACAACCATCTGTAATGAGAGCTGGTGCCCTCTTCTGGCCTGCAGGTATATATGCAGACAGAATACTGTATATATAATAAATAAATAAATCTTTAAAAAAAAAAAAAAAGAAGCAGACTCTGTCCTGATCCTTCAGAAATTCACAGTCCAGAAAGGAAGTGAGTAGTTTGAGAAATAAGTACAGGGCTGGGGATGTAGCTCAGTGGTAGAGTGCTTGTTTAGCATGCACAAAGCCTCAGGTTTCATCCTGAGTACCCCAAAAAGAAAAAAGGACAAAGAATTGGTGGGCGCTACAGGGGGACTTCAACAGTGAACCCAATATACCATGGCCAGTGGGGAAGACGTTCTGTACAAAGTGATGGTAAAGGGTTGGGTGTGGAGACAGAGGCAGGCAGATCTCTGTGATTTCAATCCAAGCCTGGCCTACATAGAGTTTCAGGCCAGCCAGGGCTTCATAGTGAGACCCTGTCTCAAGAAAGAAAAGAAAGCCAGGCAGTGGTGGCGCAGGCCTTTAATCCCAGCCCTTGGGAGGCAGAGGCAGGTATGTCTCTGTGAGTTCAAGACCAGCCTGGGCTACCAAGTGAGTTCCAGGACAGCCAGGGCTGTTACACAGAGAATAAAATAAATTAATTAATTAATAAAAAGAAAGGAAAAAAAAAAAGAAGTCAACTGAAAAAGCAGGAGGTGTAATACAAGTAAGTGTGATACAAAGTAAGGAGACATACAAATGTCTGTTCCTAAACCTCCAAAGAAGTAAAACAGGGCAAGTGCCCCAGACAGCGAGAACAGCAGAAGATGGAAGACACCACTCTCTCAATAATGGGATGAGAGAGTGGCCATTCACTTCCCACAGATGAGGGAAATGCAGCTGGGAGAGATTAACCGGCCCCCACAGGCGGTCCAAGGGCCAGGGTAGAAGCCTGTAGGGCCTACAGGGAAGCTTCTGGCAGCTGCTGAGGCAGGCTCCCCATGGTGTGCCCTCTCTTCCTAAGGGTCAGGTGAATGGAATGGGATATTAAGATGCCTGCAATGCAGGAAGTTGCAATCCTGGTTTACCCAGTCTGCAGGCATGCTTGATTCATGATTGACTGTCACCTTTGGAATGATGGCTATTTGGTGACAGAGCTTTTGAGCTAATGTCTAAATGGATGTTCAGTTTACTTAATGTAATTCAAGAGCTGGGGACTGGGGACCTACTATATGCCAATTGTGATGCTAGGCACAAACATGGGAAGTCAAGTTCCCAAGTATTGGGGGAAAGATAATTCTTAATTACTGACTCTCTCTCTCTCTCTCTCTCTCTCTCTCTCTCTCTCTCTCTCTCTCTCTCTCTCTCTGTGTGTGTGTGTGTGTGTGTGTGTGTACGTGTACAGGGAACTCTAGCACATGGGAGGCAAACACTCTACTGCTGAGTCAAATCCCCAGCCTGACATTTTTTTTCAAATGCCATAAATCTGACAGTTAGGAACTTTAGGTAACTTGTAATGCCTTCATCTTTTTAGCATGAGCCATGTGCCCAGTACGGCATGAAGTAATTCAGAGAAAATTCAAGCTGGTGTGACAGCTTTCTCTGTTATCCTAGAAGGTATGATGTTAATGCAAGAGCTGTGCTTGAGCCCAGGAGTCAAGAGCAGCCTCAGCAACATGGTAAGAGCCTTCGTAAGAGAGACAGACAGCTGGTGAGAAGGCGTGGAGGGTAAGGCGTGCTTGCATCAAAGCCAGATGACCTGTGGGCATTCTTTCCCCAAAACCCAGGTAACGGTGGGAAAAAAAAAACCTGATTAATCAAAGTTGTCCTATGACTGCTCCACTCATAACACAGGTGAGCCCAAACATGCATCCCACATACACTACTACTAATAAAATAATAATAATAGTGGTATTAAATAATAATAATAATAATAAATGAAATCAATTTTTTGAGACAGAGCTTCTCTGTGTAGCTTTGGCTGTCTTGGAACTCACTCTGTAGACCACGCTGGCCTAGAATTCAGAGATCCACCTGCCTCTGCCTCCTGAGTGCTGGAATTAAAGTCGTGCACCACCATTACCCGACTGAAATCAATTTTTAGAAGAGAAAATTCAAGTTATCACTTTGTGTGAGATCTGTATTAAGCAGTTCTTATATATTATCTTCTTCAACGTTTCTGATCCTTCTATAATGTTACTATCATAGTATTAATGAGACAATATTTCTCATTTTACAAAAGTGAAAACTGGGCTTCAGAGATTTCGGCTTGAAATTCCAGAGATAATAAATAGAAGATCCAGAATTCAGATCTAGGTTTCCCTGGGCCTAAAGCTTGGGCTCTAGACCACTGCAGCACACTACTTCCACAGAGAGTCATTTTGTCAAAAGCCCTCAAGAATGTTCTCTGGCTCAGGTCAAAAGGGCGGGCCGACCTGCTGTTGCAGCGTCAAGCAAGTGGCTGGATGGTTTCCGAAACTGGTTTTATAATGCTGCAGGATTCGACAGACTGGGGGTTAACGCGAGATGATCCAGTATGCGAGACTGAAGAGGTGAAAGGAGCCGTAAGAAGGCTTCCTGAGAATCTTTATAATGACAGAATGTTTCGAATTGAGAGAGCCCTGGACCTGACCATGAGGCATCAGATCTTGTCCATGGAGCAGTGGACAAAATATGAGGAGGACAAACTCTACCTTGAACCCCAGCGGAAAGAGGCTATTCGGGAAAGAAAAGAGAAAGAAGGATGGACGAAGAAGCGATCTTGTAGTTGAGATCTGTGGATGTGCCTGGTCTTAGCATGTTTTTATGAAGTTTCAACTTGAATCACAATTTAAGAATTATTTGCTCTGCAGAGGCCTCTCTTTAAATAAATGTCTATTGTAACCATAAAAAAAAAAAAAAAAAAAAAAAAAAAGAATGTTCTCTGATCTATCCAACCAGGAACAAGATCCAGACAAGAGGGAATTTGTGCTTATAAAACCTTCCAGTCCAGGGGGCTGGAGAGATGACTCAGCAGTTAAGAGCACTGGCTGCTCTTCCAGAGGACCTGGGTTCAGTTCCCAGGACTTGCATGGTGGTTCACAACTGTCTGTGACCTTAGTTTCAGGGGACCCGACACCTTCACAAGGACATATATGCAGGCAAAACAGTAAAGTCACTTTGCTACCAAGCCCAATGACCTGAGTTCGACCCCTGGGACCCATATAGTAGAAGGAAAGAACCAGCTCCTATAAGCTGTCTTCTGACCTCCATATATATCCATGCAATAAACACTAGTTTTAAAAAAAAAAAGAGCTGGGCAGTAGTGGCAGAGGCAGGCAGATCTCTGAGTTCAAGGCCAGTTTGGTCTACAAAGCAAGTTCCAGGACAATCGGACTGTTATACAGAGAAACCCTGTCTAAAAAAAAAAAGTAAAATAATACCTTCTAGTTCTAGTTGAAGGCCAGACTCATTGATAAACACCTGAAATCCCAGCACACCAAAGGCTAAAGCAGGCTGACTTCCAGGACTTCTTGTAAGGGATGCATAGCAAGAATTTGTCTCAAGGCGGGCCGTGGTGGCGAATGCCTTTAATCCCAGCACTTGGGAGGCAGAGCCAGGTGGATCTCTGTGAGTTCAAGGCCACCTGGGCTACAGAGTCAGTTCCAAGAAAGGCGCAAAGCTACACAGAGAAACCCTGTCTCAGGGAAAAAAAAAAAAAAAGAATTTGTCTCAAAGCCAAACAAAAACAGAAGAAAACAAAGCCCTACTGTAGGGGAGTAGTACATGGTGATGTGTTCTATGCTCTTAGAACCAGAGGCCGAGGAGGGACGAATACTTACTTGGTCTTAAGAGACTGAGGGCAGCCTGGGCAGTAGAAGACCGCTCCCACTCCAAAATTAAAATAAATAATGACCACCACTACCACCCTCAGGGAAGTAAAGAACAAATCAAAAAATTAAAACAGTGTGCCTTGTAATTAGATCTGGTTAATCTCTAAAGCAAAGAACCCATCTAAAAGTTATTTCCTATTAATACAAATGCAAAATTTATCATTTAATCAGTAGCGAAAACTCAAAATCTGGTATCAAGATGCGTTGTACATGTTTTTTTTCTAAATGCGTGTGTGTGTGTGTGTGTGTGTGTGTGTGTGTGTGTGTGTGTCCTATTTGTGTACACTTGTGTGTGTGGTTGCACCCGAAGAGTCTGGAAGAGGACATCCTGTGTCGTCCTCTCCCAATCTCCACCCTATTCCCTTAAGCAGGCGTTTCACTGAACCGAGAGCCTGCCATTTTTCAGCTCTGCCTCCCACTCCATCTCTGCCCCAGGTTACAGCTCTCACCAGGATCCCAGGTGCTCTCAGCTACATCCAGCTTTTTACACAAGGCCTGGAAATCCAAACACAGGTTTCTGTGCTCGCACAGCGTGCAGCACTCTTGCTCACCAAGCCATCTCCCCAGCGCAGTACTCTGCTTTTAGTTCTTATGCTATATTTACATGAGAAAGAAAAGAAAACTATTTTGCAAAAGTCAAAGTCAGGTCAGCATAGTGGTGTACTAAAGTCACAATCCCAGCATGATTGGGAGGCAGGAAGATTGGGAGATGCAGCCAGCCAGCCAAGCTATATGACAAGTTCAAGGCTATATGGCGACATAATGAGATCCTGTCTCAGAAATGTGTGTGTGTGCGCGCGCACGTGCGTGTGTGTGTGTGTGTGTGTGTGTGTGTGTGTGTGTGTGTGTGTGCATGTGTGTATGTGTGTGTGTACATCAGAAACATCATACATATACATACATACATACACACACACAGAGGAGTGACATCTATGTTGTGCTTTGTAAACTGGATTGAAAAACAAACAAACAACAGAAACAATACAAAACCAGAACAAACTAGACAGCCATCGGCCCTGAGCTTTATGAACAGCCTCCTGTCTCCATGATTACTCCCAGTTGGGAGGAAGCAGCTGTGCCACCGCTTCCGTTCTCCTGTGGCACAGGTGAAATCTCTGCAACTAAGGAAGTGCCCAGAACTGGCTCTGTGACAGATGGGTCAGGAAGATCCATGCAGTGTTCAAACACAAATGTTTGCAGTGCAGTGTTCAAACATATAGATGTTTGCCTTTCCACCTCCATGTTGGTCCTGTGTCTCAACACAAAAATGCAACAAAGGAAGCTATGATTTATTGACTGTCACTTTGTGCTACCCTGTTTCCACAATTCATTTGATGATGTAAATATTGGAGTTCAGAAAGCTAGAACTCCTAGCTTAGCAACACTTTACTTATCAGTACAAAATCCTCTTAGTAAGGCACAATACTAATGTCCACTAATTGAGTGCATACTATGGGCCAGGCATTGTGCAGGGCATTCCCTGTGTATTTTAGTCAACATTCATGGCAACCTTGTGATATGATGACAATCATTAGAGAGACAGAGAGAGAGACTCATGAGGCTAAGCAGCTTCCAGGTCACATGGTTAGTAAGCGGCATCTGTTTGTGTTTGACTTCTCATTACAGATGTGCAACGCCAAACCCACTTTTGTTTCAGACAATCTTCAAAATGCATTCTATGAAGCCAGGCCTGGTGGTACAGGTCTCTAATCCTACCGACAACAAAGACACATGAGGATTGCAAGTTCAAGGCCTGCTTGGGCTATAGACAGAGCTCAAGACAAGTTAGACAACATAGTGAGACCCTGTCTCAAAATGAAAATAGGGGCTGGAGAGACGGCTCAGCAGTTGAGAGTGCTTGTTTGAAGCCACCTTGGTCTACATAGTGAGTTCCAGGCCAGTCAAGTTTGCATAGACCCTCTCTCCAAAAAGAGACAGAATGGCGGGGGGGGGGGGGGGGGGGGGGGGGGGGGGGGGGGGTCCTGTAGAAGAGCATAGCTGTATTTCTCATGCATTTAGTTTTCCTATACACTAACCTCCAAATCCCACCAAAACTTCAATAAAGGATTGTTTTCAAGCCTAAAGAAAGCTGGTGGATGGAGAACAGCTGTAGCTGTAGCTGTAGCATAGTACAGATGATAAATCAAGAGAATACATTGAAATAGACCTGGCCAATTCAAGAACGCTGAATCCTGGGGCAGAAATGGGAGAGAACTAAGCAGCCCTGCTATGTCCAGGAACTAATCTACTGCTCTCCCTGGAGGTGGAGGGTGAAAGGCAGCTGTGACAAGAACGAACTGAAGGTGAACTCCCTTCCCCCCCATCACCCTCTCTCAGCAATTACATGGAGGTTTATTCTCCTGAGTCACCCTGTACAATTAGGGGCCCCACATTAAAAAGGGGGCAAATGAGTCTGTCTCTCTGGAGAAAATGAAGCCCGATGTGAAGCAGTTTCTGCTAATGGATAGAGGTCTCCCAACAAATGGCTTCTCATGGTCAGTGACCTTTCTGGTCATTGGCTCCTGGACAAATGGCTTCATGGTCAATGACTCTCCTCATTCTGCACAGAGCTTTCAATCAGCCTTAATTCCACCTTTACCGATAAGCAGAAAACCAAAGATGATACAAGGGTGTCCCCCATCAGAAGAGCCAGAGAGCACACACCAGAGCAAACGTGGAAGGAACAGAGACAACGCAAATAAAAGTTTAGATTCGTTTTGTTATTAGTTTTCAATTGTGTTTGTGTGGGTCTGTGCAGACAACAGAGGGTTGGATCCCCCTGGCCCTGGAGTTACAGGCATGGATGCTGGGACTCAAGTTTGGGTCTTCTATAAGAGCAGTTTGTGCTCTTAATCTCTGAGCCATCTCTCCAGGACCAAAATAAAACTTTTAAAACTCTCAAGAGAGTAGCATGGTGTCACTATTTTGTAACCTGTAATCCCATTCTTGGGAAACTGAGTCAGGAGAATCATGCTTTTATGGCTAACATGGACAAAACCCTGTCCCCATCTCCTCTTCCCTCTCTGCCCCCTTTCTCCCCAAACAAGGCTGCAGGTGTAACTCAGTGGAAGCTCACTCACCTCTCCTGCACAAGCTCCTGAGCCGGAGCCTCGGTGATGAGGGGAAGGAGGGACTCTGGGGAAGACGTGGCCTACTAAATATGTACAAATATAGTTTTTAAATTGTGGGGAATTGGAGATTATTTAGTGGGTGAGAGTGCTTGCTACACAGGCGTGATGTCCTGAGTTCAGATCTCCAGCATCCAGGTAAGAGAAGAACAGGGCCACACGCCTGTCACCTCAGTGCCATGGGAGGTGGAGAGGATCCCAGAGGTTTGCTGACCAACCATCCTGCGGGAATCAAGGGGAAGAATGGGAGCTCCATGCTCAGCCAGAGATCCTGTCTCAAGGGAATAAGATGGAGATGACAGGGCAGGACACCGTATGTCCTCCTTTAACTTCTGAGGCCTGCACACATTAGTACATCTGTACTCATATGTATATACACATGTGTGCAGTATACACACATGCACATGTCCACACTTGGGTACACACGTGCACATACACACACAGAGCTTTGGGACTTAGGAAAGTCAACATAAGAGGCACAAAGGGAATCTTCAGTAATACAGAAAAGGACTAGCCAGGTGGTGGTGGTGCATGCCTTTAATCTCAGCACTCAGGAGGCAGAGGCAGGAGGATCTTTGTGAGTTCAAGACCAGCCTGGTCTACAGAGTGAGTTTCAGGACCACCAGGACTACACAGAGAAATCTTGTCTTGGGGGGAGACTAAAAAAACAGGACTATTCTAGGGGGAACACAGGTACCCGACATAGAGATTACCTGCCCATAGGCGAGGACTGTTAGAGGGGGAGCACGTGTCCCACACATAGAGGTTACCTGCCCAGAGGGAAGGACTATTCTAGAAGCATGTGTACCACACATAGAGGTTACCTGCCCAGAGGGAAGGACTATTCCAGGGAGAGCACGGGTACCAGACATAGAGGTTACCTGGAGCACGGGTACCAGATACAGAGGTTACCTGCCCGGAGGGATAGTTGGAGTCAAGAGAGAGCCACTGAAAGCAGTCATCATTAAGGACTCACTGCAGTGGACATGTTGGGATTCTAACTACTTAGAAGGCTAATGGAGCAGCATCACATAAGCCCTGGTTTTTTATTTTTTATTTTATTTTATTTATATATTTTTGGTTTGGTTTTTTTTTTTTGGTTTTTCAAGACAGGGTTTCTCTGTAGTTTTGCGCCTTTCCTGGAACTCACTTTGTAGACCAGGCTGGTCTCAAACTCACAGAGATCCACCTGCCTCTGCCTCCCAAGTGCTGGGAATAAAGGAGTGCGCCACCACCGCCCGGCTATTTTTGTTTTTTTGAGACAGGGTTTCTCTGTGTAGTTTTGGTGCCTGTCCTGGATCTCGCTCTGTAAACCAGGCTGGCCCCTAACTCACAGAGATCCACCTGGCTCTGCCTCCCAAGTGCTGGAACTAAATGCATGCGCCACAGGTGCCTGGCTTGTTTTGTTTTTTCTTTTTTTTTTTTTTTTTTTTTTTTTTTTGAAGTAGCAAAAGAACCTTTACCACTCTACACTGACCATCCTTAGTCCAAAAAAAAAAAAAATCAAAACTGAAATCCAAATCTTTTATTTTTCTAATTAAAAAACATTTCATTTATTTGTAGGAGGAGGGCACATGTACCACAGAGTGAGTGTGGAGGTGAGAGGTCTTTCCAGGAGTCAGCTTTCTTCTCCCACCATGTGGGCTCCAGGGATGTGCACTCAGATCGTCAGGTTTGGCAGCAAGTGCCTTTACCTGCTCAGCCATCTGTGTTTTGGCCTTTTTTAAAATATTGAATCATGTGTTTATTTTGTGTAGGATGGACACATATATGCTATAGCCTGGGTGTGGAGGTCAGAGGACACCTTGAGAGGTTGGTTCCCTCTTTCCAACAGGTGGGTCCCGGGGATCAAACTTAGGTCATTAAGCTTAGTGGAACGCAACTTTTACCCACTGAACAACTTCACAACCTAAATCTTTTTGTTGTTGTCTATTTGTTTCCTTGGGTTTTTTGTTGTTGTTGTTGTTGTTTTATTTATTTATTATTATTTTATTAAAAAAATTTATTTTATGTATGAATGTTTTGCCTGTATGCATGTTTAGTGTACCGTGTACACGCCTGGTGCCCACAGAGGTTAGAAGACAGTGTCATGTCCTCTTGAACTGGAGTTACAGACGGTTGGGAGCATCCATGTGTCGGCGGGGAACTGAACCTGGGTCCTCAGGACGAGAAGCCAAGTGCCTCTGACGGTTAAGCCCTCTCTCCAGCCCCTGTTGTTTTGCTTCTGAGATCCCAGCTCAGGCTCTTTGAACCTGCAACTCTCCTGCCTCAGCCTCCAGAGTTCAGGGAGTTATAGGCATGCTTGACCACATCTGGCCAAATTTATTTATTTAACTGCCCCCCATACTTTTTGAGAAAGGGTCTCTTTATTTTTTATTTTTTTAAATATATATTAGCCGGGCGGTGGTGGCACACACCTTTAATCCCAGCATTCAGGAGGCAGAGCCAGGCAGATCTCTGTGAGTTTGAGGCCAGCCTGGTCTACAGAGTGAGTTCCAGGACAGGCTCTAAAACTACACGGAGAAACTCTGTCTCAAAAAACCAAAATAAATAAATAAATAAACAAACATATAAAATATATATTATATATAATTTATTTTTATTTTATGTTCATTTGTGTTTTGTTTACATGTATGTCTGTGTGAGGGTGTCAGATCCCCTGGAACTGGAGTTACAGACAAGTGTGAGCTGCCATGTAGGTGCTGGGAATTGAACCCGGGTCCTCTGGAAGAGCAGCCAGTGCTCTTAACTGCTGAGCCATCTCTCCAGTCCCCGAGAAAGGGTCTCGTGTACTCCAGACAGGTCTCTAACTTGATGTGTAGCCTAGGAGAGTGACCTTGAACTTCTGATCTCCTGCTTCTACCTCTCAAGTGTTAGGGCTACAGGTGTGCACCACCACAGTCAGTTTATGTAGAGCTGTCAATCAAACCAGGGCTTCATGTATGCCAGGGAAGCACTGTACCAACTGAGCGACAAGCCCAGACCCTAGATTATTTTATTTCATGTGTGTGAGTGTATGCATATGAGCATACATGTATGTGAAGGCCAGAGGCCCACTTGATATGTCTTCCTCAATCACGCTCCACCATGTCATGATTGTAATAAATTAAAAGTTTCATAATATAAACTGATATTAAAATGAATGGGTTTGGTTTCTCCCTTCTCTTCCAGTAATTCAAAACAGCATCCAAGGGAGCTGCTTGTTTTGATGCTTATCATCTAATGTTTATTTGTTCCTTAAATTAGTTCCATCATTCCACACTCGCACTGCCTAGGAAAAACAAAAAACCAATTACAGTCAGCTTGACAAAAGGCCAGCTCAGTGACTCACATCCTGTCCACTTCTAAAGTTCAGCTCTGCTTCTTCATCGATGGGCATCATTGCTGTGAAGAACCTGTCACTGCAGAGAGCACCCAAGGCTAAATCCTCTCTCATTTGAGAAGAGAGCATGGAGAGGCTCACCTTGGCACTCAGGCACTGGCCATGCCACACAGACTGCACAGCCAGAAAGAGAGGGGAACGTTCCATACATTCTTCCTTACTTCATCCTTTTGGTTGTTTGTTTTTTTTGAGACAACTCTGTAGACCAGGCTGGCCTCAAACTCAGAGATCTGCCTGCCTCTGCCTCCTAAGGACTGGGATTAAAAGTGTGAGCCACCATCACCCAGTTAACACAATGTATATTAAGAGCTAGAATGTAGCGGGGTGTGGTGGTGCATGCCTTTAGTCTCAGCACTCAGGAGGCAGAGGGAGGTGGATCTCTTCAAGTTCAAGGCCAGTCTTGTTACAAAGCAAGTTTCAAGACAGCCAAGGTAACACAGAGAAACTCTGAAAAAACGAAACAAAGCAAAACAAAAAAATAAAGAAAAAGAAACAAAGAAAGAAAGAGAAGTGGACTGGAGATGAACTGGAGAGATTGCTCAGTGGTTAAGGCTGATTGAGGCTCTAACAGAGGACCTGAGTTTAGCTCCCAGCACTCATATTGGGTGACACACAACTAACAACTACTCGTAACTATAGCTCCAGAGAGTCCAACATCCTCTTCCAGTCTCTGAGGGCCCCTGAGACACACATACATATTAGATAGATAGAAAAATTAGGTAGATACATAGATAGATAGATAGACAGACAGATAGACTATGGTGATTTTTTTTGTACTGAAATGTGATTTTATTTGTATGTTAATAAATAAAGTTGCCTGGGGGTCAGAGCTAATAGCAAGTCATAGCAGAGCTGGGCGTTCATGGCGCATGCCTTTAATCCTGGCACTTGGTAGGCAGAGCTAGGTAGATCTCTGTGTGGTCAAGGATACAGCCAGCATTAGAGATACATGCCTTTAATCTCAATACCAACCATAAAAAATCTGGAGGTCTGTTCAAACAGGCAGTGACGAGGCGGTCATGTGGTTGGGTTTACAATCAATGAGAAGGCAGGACAGAAAGTCTATATAAAGACAAACACACAGGAAGTAGGCCTCTCTTGGCTGAAGAGGCTAGCTGCAGCAGACGGGTAAGACTCTTAGCTCTGATCTCTTGGCTTGCTTCTTTGCATTGGTTCTGTGTTTCTTATTTAATAAGACGGTTGGTTACATCTACAATAGACAGACAGATAGATAAATAGATATAGAGGGATTTGAGACATGCCTTCATGCAGCTCAGGCTGACCTTCAGTTCCCTGTGTAGCTAAGAATATCGTTAGGTTTCTGATTCTCCTCTCTCCATCACCTCTCAAGTGCAGGAATTACAGGCATAGGGTGAGGATCAAGGGCCTCCTGAACGCTAGATGAGCACTGTACTAACTGAGCTATAAGCCCAACGAGCTGAGTTTTCTGTATGTGGCGTATGCGCACATCCCGAGGCATGCATGTGGAGGTCAGAGGACAACTTTTGGGAGTAGGCTTTCTCCTTCCACCCTGTGGGTCCCAGGGACTGAGCTCAGGTAACCAGGCCTGACAGCAAGTACCATTACCTAAGGAGTCATTGTGCTGGTCCCTGCAGCTATATTCAAACCAGTCACTATATATATCCAAATGGTGATTATTTATTATTTTAGTTAATCTCTCCTATAGTCTGTAGGAAGAGGATTCATAGAGTACATGCTTAACATGTGAGGCTCTGGGTTCCATCTCAGCATCACAAATGGGGACGGCGGGGTGGAGACTAATGTAAAGTGGTCCCGCCTGCCTGCACAACACACTTACAGTAGCAGATTGCTCCTGGATATTTATGGTGTCTTTGGTGCTGGGTGCCAGACCCTGAACTCAACCCTGAACCTCAACCGCAGGCCCTAAAGTGAACTTTGAATTGGAACTCAAACATCCACACTTTGTGCTCATAACCATTATGCTCTACTGCCAAATGACTCCTCCCCTGAGGAACTATGCAGGTTTGTCAGTAACACAGAAATAGGGGCCAGGGAGAGGGCTCAGTTGGTCAAGTGCTGGCTGCTCAAGCATGAGGACCTGAGTTCAAGCCTCACAGCTCTCACAAAACAGGGTATAGGCGCACAGGCATGTAATCCCACTGCTGGGAAAATGAGACGAGAAACTTCCTGGGGCTTGCTTCCAGCCAGTCTAGCCTAACTGACAAACTCCAGATTTTCAGCCCGCCAAACCTGTCTCAAGAAAGAAAGGTGGATGGCTCCTGAGTCCTCATGAACACAAACGCTCACGAATGCACACACATACACATACATGCCTCCACATATACACACAAACGTACAAAGTAATACACTGACATCTGGCAAGCAATATATTAGGATTTATGCATTTAGGCACACTGGCAATTTCGCTCATTTGGCCTACTTCTGAAAAGTGGGACTGTAATGACCTGCATGAGAAAATAGACGTTGTGAAAGCTTAAATCACATGCCCAATATGCAAATAACTATGACGTGTTAGAGCTAGAAGCCAAAACACACTCATACGGGTGATAGTACAAGGAACATGGTGAAATGTGAAATACATGGTGTCACTTGGTTGCTATCAAGAGTCAGAGGGCAGGCCCGAGGATGTCAGAGGGCGGGGCTGAGGATGTCAGGGGCGGGGCTGAGGGCGTCAGGGGGCGGGGCTGAGGGTGCCAGTGGGTGGGGCTGAGGGTGTCAGAGGGCGGGGCTGAGGATGTAGCTCAGTCAGTAGAGGGCTCAGTTAGACCTCAGCACCACATAAGCCAGGCCTGGAAGCCTGTCTCTGGCATCCTAGTGCTTTAGAGGCTGGACACTCAGAAGATCAAAGTCATTCTTGGCTACATAGTGAGTTCAAGGCCCACTTGCGCTACAGGACATCCTATATCTAAATTAATTAATAAATAAATTGTGTTTTTTAAAAAGTTAGAGGTCAAAGAGCCAGACTTGGGTGGCCTTCTTGTGGCTTAGAACAAACCCAAGAAAGACAGAAATGCCTGACTTCTCTGGACCTATGTTGAAAAGCTTCATGTGGGGAGCTGGGGAGCTGGGGAGCTGACTCAGAGGTTAAAAGCACTTGCTACTTTTACAGAGGACCCAGGTTGTGTCTCCAGCACACACATGGTGGCTCAAAAACATCTGAAACTCCAGTTCCAGGGGATCTGACATCCCATGACCTCTATGGGCACAAGGACCCACATGGTACACAGACAAATTGCAGGCAACACTCATTAAATGAATAAAATAAATAACTAAAAAAAAATCAACTTAATTGTATACAGGTAAGAGAGAACAGCCCATACTTGCCAATGATCTGATGGCTTACACATGAAAGGCAAACAGAAGCATAGGTAACGGTCACCATGTCAGATTTCCCCTTTTGTGATCAAGAGGGTGGCACATGGCTATAATCCCAGCACTTGGGAGCAGAGGCAAGAGATTAGGAGTGTGTTTCTTTTTTTAAATATATTTATTGTTGCTGCTTTTTGTTTGTTTGTTTGTTTTTCGAGACAAGGTTTTTCTGTGTGATAGTCCTAGCTGTCCTGGAACTCACTTTGTAGACCAGGCTGGCCTCGAACTCATGGAGATCCACCTGCCTCTGCCTCCCGAGTGCTGGGATTAAAGACGTGTGACTCCACACCCAGCTTCTTGCTGCGGATTTTTAAAAACAGGGTCTCACTATGTAGTTATTATTCACGAAGGAGGAAAAAGAAAGGATTTTGCGATATGACCTCCCGGCCTTGTATTTTCGTATGTACGGAGTTTGAGGCTCCCAAGCGCTGGTGTTACAGGTGTGTGGCCTTTGAAAGCTAAGTCTATTTTGAAGGAGAAAGCAAAGTGGGGGTGCCTGCCCTACTGGTAGAACTGGATTTACCCCAAAGCCAATAAAAACACCGCTCTGCCAGATGCTGGCCAAGAACAAAGAAAGGCCAGAGTGGAAGAGAATGGGGAGCTTAAAAAAGACTGTATTCGGGAAGCTAATATGTGATAAAGGTGACAAGCCACCAAACCCTGGAGACATTGTGTCTCAGACAGAAACTAATTCACCATAGGAAGAAGAAAGGTGACTCTCTCCTTGAAACCATGGAGAATACAGACTTCAAAAAGTTTAAAGGCTGAAATGTGAAGTTAAAACCATAAAGTTAGTATAAGAAAATGTAGGATGGACACTTAAGATGGCCCAGTGGGTAAAGGCACCACAAATCTGGTCCTTTACAGGGGAAGGAAAGACCAGATTCCTGCAGGTTGTCCTTGGACCTCCACACTCAAGCTGTGGCATGCATATGAATGTGTTTGCAAGTGTGTGCGTGTGCACATGCACGCACACACACATAAATGTAATTTACGCAAATGAGACTGGGCATAGTGGTGCATGCCTTTAATCCCAGCACTCTGGAGGTAGAAGCAAGAGGATTTCTGTGAGTTCAAGACCAGTCTTACTACCTCAGAAGTATGAGGCCAGACTGGGTTTCATGAGACCATACCTCAGAATAAAAACAGAAACAAACAAAAATAAATCCACTTTTGTGGTTATAAGTGGGAGAGGCCGGGCAGTGGTGGCGCACGACTTTAATCCTAGCACTCGGGAGGCAGAGGCAGGCAGATCTTTTTGAGTTCGAGGCCAGCTTGGTCTACAGAGCGAGATCCAGGAAAGGCGCAAAGCTACACAGAGAAACCCTGTCTTGAAAAACCAAGAAAAAAAAAAAAAAGTGGGAGAGAATAAAAGTATAATTTAGGGCTTGGGGATTTAGCTCAGTGGTAGAGCTTTTGCCTAGCAAGCGCAAGTCCCTGGGTTTGATCCTCAGCTCAAAAAAAAAAAAAAAAAGTATAATTTAGGGCTAGGTGTAGTAGTCCATGCCTATAATCACAGCACTCTAGAGGCTGAAGAGGAAGGATTGCCTTGAGTTCAAGGCCAGCCTGGACTGAGAAGGAAGACCTTGTCTAGAACAGCCCAAACATCGGAGTCTAGAAATAAAAGGGAGACTGCCCAATAAGAAACAGTGTCTGAATCACCAGCTAACACACTGTGACAGCGTGTTCTAGTTTGCTTTCTGTTGCTGTAGTAAACACCATGACCAAAAATAATTTGGGGAGTGAAAGGCCTATTTTATCTTACAAGCCCCAGGTTACCATCCTTCACCGAGGAAGTCAGGGCAGGAACTCGGAGGTAGAAACTACAGCAAAGATCATGTAGGAATGCTGCTGCTTCTTTCTCTTCCTCTTCTTCTTCTTCTTCTCCTCCTCCTCCTCCTCCTCTTCGTCCTCCTCCTCCTCCTCCCCCTCCTTTTCTTTTTCCTCTGTCTCTGGGGTTGGGGGGGGCGGTTATGGAGACGGGGTTTCTCTGTGTAGCCCTGGCTGTTCTCTGTAGATCAGGCTGGCCTTAAACTCAGAGATTTGCCTGCCTCTGCCTCCCGAGTGCTGGGATTAAAGGCATGTACCACCACTACCTGGCTATGTATTTAACTTTTTTTGAGGTAGATCTTGCTATATAGCCCAGGCTATCCTCCTGCCTCCACCTCCTGAGTGCTGGAATTACAGGTATACACCACTATGTCTGGCATTTTTTAAATAAAACACCTGCCAGTTTTATACTTAACTGTGGTTTAGACCAGTTATTTAATTCACTTAACTGTTATGGGCAAGAATTAGCTGACAAGCTGGTCAGAGAATTCAGCCATGGCTCACGGCACACACGAAAATAACAAGTTTACACACTGCAATAAATGCTGCAGGATGGCAGCAACCGAAGAACCATCTCTGGCATTTTATTGGTTTTTAAAATGGTCATCAACAAAAATGTACTTTGTGTGTGTGGTTTGAGACAGGATCTTGCTTTGTAGCCCACACTGACCCTGAATTTGTGATCTTTCTCCTCGGGTCTTCCTAATGCTTTGATAACAGGATGGCTCCAACACACTACTATCATGAAGGGTTAAAACATCTCTACAGAGCTAGGGGGTGGTAGCAAATGCCTTTGATCCCAGCACTCAGGAGGCAGAGCCAGGCAGATCTCTGTGAGTTTGAGGCCAGCCTGGTCAACAGAGCGAGATCCAGGACAGGCACCAAAACTACACAGAAACACCTGTCTCAAAAAAAAAAAAAAAAAGTCTAAAAAGGATAATCACAAAGGACTGGGTCTGTAGCTTGGTAGTAGAGTGCTTTCTTAGCATGCTCAAGGCCTTTGATTTGGTTTCTTTTTTTTTGGTTTTTCGAGACAGGGTCTCTCTGTGTAGCTTTGCGCCTTTCCTGGAACTCACTCGGTAGTCCAGGCTGGCCTCGAACTCACAGAGATCCGCCTGGCTCTGCCTCCCGAGTGCTGGGATTAAAGGCGTGCGCCACCACCGCCCGGCCTGATTTGGTTTCTTTATTCCTCAATTTGGTAACGGGTGTGTGCCAGATTTGAAGGTAAGAAAATATGGATCAAGCTGGAGAGCATGTTCAGCAGGTAAAGCCTTGCTGTACAAGTACAGAAAGCTGAGTGCAGATCCAGGTTCCAGCTGGAGGTAGCTGGCTTCTGTAATGCCAGTGCTGGGGGTGGAGAGTCAGATCCGAGAGGCTCCCTGGCTGGCCAGTCTAGAAGAACCTGAGCTCCAGACTCAGGGAGAGAGCTCGTCTGGACAGGAAAAGTGGACAAAGGTGCTTGCTGTCCAACCTGACAACCGGAGTCCCACACTCGGCCCCCACAGGTCAACGTGCAGTCCGACTGCTAGACATGTGCACACGTAAGACCCCAATAAATAAATGTGATATGAAATTATAATCAGGTAGATGAGCCAACACTGAGTTTCATTAGGGTTGTTTGTAGGATCCTGAGTAAAACTCCTAAAAAAAGTAGAATTAGCCGGGCGGTGGTGGCGCACGCCTTTAATCCCAGCACTCGGGAGGCAGAGCCAGGCGGACCTCTGTGAGTTCAAGGCCAGCCTGGGCTACCAAGTGAGTTCCAGGAAAGGCGCAAAGCTACACAGAGAAACCCTGTCTCGAAAAACCAAAAAAAAAAAAAAAAAAAAAAAGTAGAATTAAAAAGCAAAGAAAGCGGGTTGGTGGTGATGCACACCTTTATTTCCATAAGACAGAGGTTGGAGGATTGGAGTTCAAGACCAGCCTGGTCTACAGATCGAGTTCCAGGACAGTCAGAGCTACAGGGAGAAATCCTGTCTCCAAACCCGCCCCCCCACCACCAAAAAAAAAAAAAACCTGAAAGTTTTCCTGAGAGAAAAAAGTGAAAAGAAAGAAAACTGTATGACGTCACATTCTGACCTCATCAAATGTGGGACTATGAGCTTTTTTTAAATTTTTTTTAGATTTACTTATTGAGGCTGGAGAGAAAGCTCAGTGGTTAAGAGCATTGATTGCTCTTCCAGATGACCTGGGTTCAACTCCCAGCACTCACATGGCAGCTCATAACTGCCTATAACTCCAATTTCAGGGAACAGGGCACCTTCACACAGACATACATGCAGGCAAAACATGAATGCACATGAAATAAGTTATTAAAAAGATTGACTTGTTTTACGTGTTCAGGTGTTGCCTGAACATGTCTGTGGACTGTGTGTGCCTGGTGCCTGTGGAGGTCAGAAGTGGGCATCAGATCCTCTAGAACTGGAGTTACAGAAGGTTGCTAGCAACCATGTGGGTGTTGGGAACTGAGCCTGGGTCCTCTGCAAGATCAGTTGCGGCTCGTTAACAGCTAAACCATCTCTCCAGCCACTAGCTACTTAAAAATACTGTTTATTACATTTATTTTGTGTGTACGCGTGCACACGTCCAGGAGCAGTTGTCATAGCATGTGGAGACAGAGTAGGACAACGTGCAGGAGGCAGCTCTCTCCTTCCACCATGTGCGTCCTGGAGAGGCCTCTGGTCCTGCACAGTGTGCCCACACCCATCATGCACAATAACGATAGTAAAACGGTAATATAATAATAGTAAATAGTTAAGAAGTTAAGTAATAATTATAGTAAAAAGTTAAGAACAAGGATCAGAATTGCAATTGTTTCTTTTCCGTCTTTATTACCATACGATGCCAGCTCACAACACTGTTACAAACTTATATATAAATGGTAAAACAACAAATACAAACATATGAAGAAGACAAAAAATAAATATAAGAATTAAAAAAAAAAAGAAAAGGCAAAACAATTATCAGAGTTGCTTTTGACATCTTCCTCTGAAAAGCTAGTATGTTCCAGTTCCTTCTCTTTGACTGGAGACAGGACTTGAACAAATCTCCATGCTATCCTGGGTCTTTATTGGGAAAAGACTGTCAAGGAAATGAAACTTGGTAAGGAGATCCTTTAACACAGGCACTTAGGCAGACACGTAGGGGAACTAAGTTCCAGGCTAGCTAGTTATGTAGTGAGTTCCAGGTGAACCAGGGCTACATGGTAAGACCCTGTCACCAAAAGAGAAAAAAAAGAAATCCCACATGAAGGAAACAGTTCAAGGGAACCAAATTCTTACCACGCATCCTCCTGAGGGGAGTCAGGCTGCCCGGCAACAGCGAACTGGGGCACTTGGGAGGTCTTTCACCTCCCAGGTGAGGACAGACTTTCTTAATCACATAAGTCTTTTGGGGTCTATTTTTTCCAGGTGAACCAGAGGTTTCAGCTGCTCTGCAAAGTTCCTCATGTCATCAGAGACCATGTCCTGCCCTGCTGGTGCGACCACACTTAACTCTACAAGATAGGAGAGTGACAGGGCCTCTGTGCTGTCTGTATTCCCTGGGACCAGGATTCGGAAAATCTTATACACCACAATCTTCATGATGCCCTTACGGAACAAGTGTCCTTTGGCGACAAACTCATGGTCCATGCGGAAGCCCATTTCCATCAAGAAGTCTGTGAGGTTCTCAGATGTGGCAATGTCCACACAGTTGCGCACCAAAGCGTGGCGGTTCTTGTCTCCCATTTCTGGCTGTCCCAGGTAACGCAGGTGCCAGGGTGCCCCTGCCCTGTCCATGGAGCGCCGAGCCCTTAGAACAAACGGGCTGGCCTGCTGGCCCTTAAGAAGGAATACCATCTCGTGATCGAGGAAAGTCTCGGGCTCCATGTTGTCACACAAACCACGAAGGCGATGGATGAGACTTTCCAAACTGTGGTCTAAAACACTTCCTGAAGAGAAAAAGACAGTGAGCTCTGGCTCTCACTAAGGGCCATGAAACTAGTAAAAGATAAACATACAAAATAAATTAATAGTTCTATGCATCATTCAATATGAACAATTCATGGGATTCTACTGGTTCTCTCCCTCCACCATGTGGGTCCCACAGTTTGAACTTGGGTTGTAAGGCTTCGCAGCAAGTGCCCTGTCCTGGTTTGAAAATTGTTCCCATTGGGGCGGGAGTGATGGCTCAGTGGTTAAGAGCACCAACTGGTCTACCAGAGGACCCGGGTTCAATTCCCGGCACCCACATGGCAGCTCACAACTGTCTGTAACTCCAGGTTCAGGGGATCCAATGCCCTCTTCTGGCCTCAGCACGGACATGATGCACATAATCCAAACTGGCAAACATACACAAATAAATAAAAAATATTTGCCACTTGGGAGGCAGAGGCAGGTGGATCTCTGTGAGTTAGCGGCTAGCCTGGGCTACAGAGTGAGGACTACGCAAAGAAACTCTGCCTAGAAAAACCAAATAAACAAATAAGTAAACAAATTACTCAATAACATTTTGGAGGGGCCAATGTGATGATTTAGTGGGTAGAGGTGCTTGCTGCCAAGCCTGATGACCTGAGTTCAATCCTCGGACCCACATAATGAAGGGAAGGAACCAACGCCGACACATCCCCTGACCTCTACAAGTGTGTTGTGGCACACACAAGCCCCTCCCAAACAAATAAAATGTAACAGAAAAATCTGATTAAAGACAGTCCAAATGGCTCATCAGGTAAAGACTTTTTGTCAAGCCTGAGGACCTGAGTTCAATTCCCTCTGACCCACACAGCAGCAGAGAAATGACTCCTACAAAATGTGCAACAGCACCTGTATAAACGTGCACACACACACATACTCATACACACACAAACTTAAAAAAATTTAAAGCCTAAATCTGTCCACTAAATATATTGTGTGGCCTTCTAAAATCAGCATTCTCCCTGGGTCTCATTTTATCATTGGGTCTTTACCTCTGTCCTCTGCTCTTTAGATAGAGCTAATAAAAATAAAAAAAATAACATCTCAGGGGCCATTACAAGATTCAAGTAAAGCCAGGCATGAAGGCGCTGCCTCTGAGCCCAGCACTCAGGAGGAAGAGGTAGGAGGATCTCTATAAGTTCAAGGCCAGCCTGGACTACATAGGGAGTTCCAGGCCAACCAGGGAGGATATAAAGTGAGCCCCTGTCTTAAAAACCAATACCAAAAAACCAACCAACCAAGCAAACCATCCCCCTAAAAGATTCCAGTAAGTAGATACAACACCTGAGATACTTAGTAAAGAGTAGAGATTCAGAAACATGAACTCAGCAGGGCCTGGTGGTCCAGGCCTGTAATTCTAGCTAATAAGGAGTCCAAAGCAGGACTACAGCATGGTCAGGTCCTGTCTGGGCTATATGGCAAATTCAAGACCAGCCTGGGTAACTGAGACCTTCTCAACAGTTTTTAAAAGGGCTATGATAAAACTCAGTGGCAGATCACTTGCCTTGGATGTTTAAGGCCCTCAGTTCAATACCAGTACACAAAACAAAACCGTAAATCCAAAAAACCTATCTTTTTTTTTTTTAAAGGCAGGGTCTCACCCAAGATGCTGTAAGGCCCTAGAACTTACTATGTAGTTCAGGTTAGCCTTGAACTCAGCAATTCTTATGTCTCAACCTCCTAATTGCTGGGATTACAAACATGAACTATCACAAACAGCTTACCACACACAAATACACACACACAACAAACTAGCTCTGGCTGTTCTGGAGCTCACTACGAAAACAAGAATGGCCTCAGAACCATGGAGATCTGCCTGCTTCTGCCTCCAGAGTGCTGGGATTAAAAGTGGGTACCACGCCGGGCGGTGGTGGCTCACGCCTTTAATCCCAGCACTCGGGAGGCAGAGCCAGGCGGATCTCTGTGAGTTCGAGGCCAGCCTGGACTACCAAGTGAGTCCCAGGAAAGGCGCAAAGCTACACAGAGAAACCCTGTCTCGAAAAACCAAAAAAAAAAAAAAAAAAAAAAAAAAAAAAGTGGGTACCACATCTGACAGTTTATCATAATTTTTAAAATTGTCTGAGCCGCCTCTCTGAAGTTACTAAGTTTTACTCAAAGGGTAGATATCTGATGAAGAAATCCCACTCCTGGTTACTTAGCCAAGAAAAAAAGAAAAGGAAACCAAACCCACAAAATACTTATAAGAAAGCCCATAGCAGCTGTTTTCACTGTAGCCAAAAACTGGAGGTAGACCAGATGTCCAGCCCAACAGTACTCGGACAGACAAATGCACTGTGATTTGCTTATATATAAATTTACGTATGTGTGGCAGGGTGGCATCGGCACACACCTTTAATTCCAGCACTGGGAGGCAGAAGCAGGTGAATCTCTGTGAGTTTGAGACCAGCCTGTTCTACAGAGCAAGTTCTAGGACAGTCAGGACTACACAGAGAAACCTTGTCTCAAAAAAACAAACAAAATAAAACAAAACAACAACAACAAAAAATTTAGTGGAAACTACCGAGCAACAAAAATCAAGAACTTACTGACACACATACCAATAACAATGAAATAATGCTAAAAGAAACCTCAACAAAATGCATCTTAGTTAGATGTGGCACAGGCCCATATGATCCATGCACTTAAGACTCAAGACAAGAAGATCAGAAGGGCAGAGTTATCCTTGGCCACACAGCCAGTCAGTCAGCCTGGGGGCTGGAAAGATGGCTCAGTGGTTAAGAGCACTGAACCTGGGTAAGTTTCCACCAGTAAGTACCCACAGAGTGGCTCACAACTGTCCCTAACGCCTTTTCAGGGAATCTTACACTCTAATCTGATCCCTGACAGTACATACATACATGCAGGCAAAGCACTCATACACAAAAAATAAAATTTTAAAACCTAAAAGATTTTTTTGAACATACTTAAAAATAAAAATAAGTCAGCCAGGAATATCTGAGACCATGTCTCAAAAAAAAAACATGTAAACTCTGTCAAGTGGGAAGGTGATCGATCAGTAAGGGCTAGGAGAGAGGGAGAATAAGTAATGAATGTCCAGTTTTAATTTTTCAAGATTAAAAAAAAAAAAGAGCCGGGCGGTGGTGGTGCATGCCTTTAATCCCAGCACTTGGGAGGCAGAGCCAGGTGGATCTCTGTGAGTTCGAGGCCAGCCTGGTCTACAGATCGAGTTCCAGGAAAGGCACCAAAGCTACACAGAGAAACCCTGCTGAAAAATAAATAAAAAAAATAAATAGATAAAAGTTAACAAGTGTTGTGCTGCATACCTATAATCCCAGGTACCTGAGGCCAGCCTGGTCTGCAGGTAAATTTCTGGCCACTGAGCCATCTTTACCACCCCACCTCCTTTTAAACATAGTGACTTCCCGGTCGACAGAAACTGTGCGGTTGTCCTTGTTAACTTTATCTCTACTTACTCTGGCCAGGAAAAAGAAAAAGAAAGAAAGAAAGAAAAAAGAAAGAAAGAAAGAAAGAAAGAAAGAAAGAAAGAAAGAAAGAAAGAAAGAAAGAAAGAAAGAAAGAAAGAAAGAAAGAAAGAAAGAGAGAGAGAGAGAGAAAGAAAGAAAGAGAGAGAGAAAGAGAGAAAGAAAGAAAGAAAGAAAGAAAGAAAGAAAAAGAAAGAGAGAGAGAGAAAGAAAGAAAGAGAGAGAGAGAGAGAAAGAAAGAGAGAAAGAAAGAAAGAAAGAAAGAAGGAAGGAAGGAAGGAAGGAAGAGAAAGAAAGAAAGAAAGAAAGAAAGAAAGAAAGAAAGAAAGAAAGAAAGAAAGAAAGAAAGAAAGAAAGAAAGAAAGAAAGAAAGAAAACTTGGCAATGCAAGCTCCCTGATTCACTCACCCTGCAGGAGGTACTCCATCATGTTAATGGTGCCCCCAGTGACTGGCATCATGGTGACTGGTGGGGCCTCCATGATGCCTCTAATTCCGTCCGAGACGACAGAACTGGAAACAGATCTTCCGATCAGAAGCACGGGACACACCTGGAAGAGGCACACTTGTCTATACACTGTTGGTAGTGTGGCACAGCTGACTTGCTGGGAAATCAAGACTTACGCATTCAGAACTCTGGACATCTGTTTATACAGCCAGTTCTAAGAACGGATGGCCAGAGACAAGAGTTCTGGCCCCGGAGATACGGCATAACCATCCCAGCCTCAAGTTCTGAACCCTCTAGAAGTTCCCTATGTAATCCTGTGGCAGCTGTGCAACCTCTTGTTCTGGATCATACTGTCTGTCTTCTTAAATAAGACCAGGGGCATTTAACCACCCATTCCCTCCTCCCTCAGCTACGTGGCTCAAACGAAACAACCGACATACAACTAAACTCAAAAAAAGGTGAGGTCACCTCGGGCTACACAAGAAAGGCCCCGTTTTCAAACATAAAGAAATAAAAGCTGGTCGTGTCGGGGCACATCTGTAATCTCAACACTCAGGGGCAGAGTTAGGAAGACGGCTGCAAGTTCGAGGCCAGACTGGTGTACACAGCAAGTTCCGGCCAGCTAGGGAATCACAGTGAGACCGTCTCAAAAAACCCAAAACAAAAGATCCGAAAGCGAACTAAGGACCTGTCTACCCTTCATCCTATACCCGTGGAGACTCAGACAGAGGCACCAGGGTACACGTGAGGGTGCAACTAGAACGCCTTTTCAAACGAGCCAGGCGGGAAGCGTGAAGTTAAAGTGACTGCACCGGTCCTCCCACGCGGGGATCGGGGGCACGTGTGAACTTACACTAGCAACACGCCTCCGTGCACGCTGCAGCTCCCCACAAAGTTAGATTTACATCCACGTGTGCACGCTAGCAATCCGCACTCCCCAAATGCCCAAACCCCGCCATCGAAGACCCAGCCAAACGGCCGAATGGATTGCCTTCCGCACTTCCGGCAGGAAGCTGACGGACAGGAAACCTCGCGACTGAAGCCCTGGAAGTAAGGGTGCCGAGAGGGCAGAGAAGGCGCCCGCCTTCTGGCACTGGACGGCAAGAGCGCATGTGCAAAGTGCAGTGCTGCGTGGTGATGGGGTCCTGTCCTAGAGTGGTGCGCTGGAGGTGACTGCAGGGCTTTACGTCATAGGACAGCGCTAGGGTTTTTTTTTTTTTTTTTTCCTTCCCCCAACTTCGACTACCTGGCTGTTTTGATCAGATCTCTCGAAACTGATTGGATACTATATTTAAATTTTGAACTCAGCCGCTGGGGGGAGTGAGGAGGGAAAGAGCCGCATTGAAAAAGGGGAGTATGTTATAAATTGGAGACATTCTAGGAGAGACCTGAAGGTGGCAAAGGGATGCTGCGCTCCCCAGCTAAGCACAGCGTTGTGCCGTTATGGACTTCAGCAGTAACACTTAATATTTTGTGTGTTTTCAAGGGTCTGGAGAAACAGTTCAGTGCTAGAGCCTTCCCTGGCATGCGCAAGGCTGTAAGTTTAATATGAAACAACAGCAAACTTGTTCATATGCCAAACTGTACATATGCCAAACACATAAGTCACAGTAGAGTGAACCATCCTTAATCCTCCAGGAACCCCCCTTAACATTCTCCCAGAGATCAACTATGTCGGGCAAGGGCATCTAGCTCCCGGTCAATCTGGTCAGCCTGTGTCAGTTCAGATCCCATTTTATATGACTGTCATAGAAAATCTGCTTGCTTTCCTGTCATCTTGCTCTTCCATCTGTCTTCTGGCCACTCTCCCCATAGTCTTGACTGTTTGATCTCCAGTAAATCTTTCTTTCTACCCATGGAGTGATCTAGTTCAGTAGTTCATCTGCACCATTGCTTGTAACATTCACTTGGAATGCAAAATACAAGACGGCATCAAGAAATGGAGTATCTGCCAGTCGGTAGCGGTGCACACCTTTAAACCCAGCAAGGAAGGCAGAGGCAGGCAGATCTCTGAGTTTGATGCCAGCCTGGTCTACAGAGCAAGTTCCAGGACAGCCAGGGTTACACAGAGAAACGCTGTCTCAAAAAGAAAAGAAAAAAGATATAGCTCATTGGTACCGGGCTTGCTTCATGCCTGAGGCCTTAGGTTTGATCCTTAGCACTGTAATTAATACTAATAACATTTGTAATGCAATGTTTTAAAAAATGAATGAAGCTGGGCGGTGATGGCACGTGCCTTTAATCCCAGCACTTGGGCGGCAGAGGCAGGTGGATCTTTGTGAGTTCAAGGCCAGCCTGGACTACAGAGTGAGATCCAGGAAAGGCGCAAAGCTACACAGAGAAAAACCCTGTCTCGAAAAACCAAAAAAAACAAAAAAAAAAAAAAACAAAAAAAAAAAGGTGAATGAAAAAGACAGTGGCTCACTCTGTAACCCAAGTTTTCCGGGAACCCAGGGCTGGGATGAGAGCTGGAAGCATTACCCTATTCACATAACTGCTGACTGATTTTTCCAGTGGGAAGACTCAGGCTACAGATGTTAAATAACATGGGAGAGACAGGCATGGTGGTTCATGGGACTACATAGTGAGTTCCAGGCCAGCCAGGGCTACAAAGGGAGACCCTGTCTCAAAAAGCCACTACACACACACACACACACACACACACACACACACACACACACACATACACACACACACACACACACACACACACACACACACAGGGGGGTGAGGGCTGGGGGAAGAGGGGAGCAAGATCAAGAGAGAGCTATGAACCTATGTGCAGCACTACAGACTAGACAAGCAAGAGAGGCCCACTGCTGGTGCATACTGACAAGTCTGACATGGAGTAGCTCACTGCTAGTACTTTTTGTGGATTTGAGGCCTGTGCCACAGGAGGGAATTCATGTCTGGTAGTGTAAACCTAGTCAAAAGTCTGTGGCTTGAGACGTCATAGGCCCTGGTGGAAGAAGGCACTGCTGTTGCTTCACGGAAGGGTCACGATGTGCCAGTCAAACTGCCTTGTCAATGGCTGTGTTTGCACACGTAGGCCAGTACCGCTCTCAGCCTCTTCAGAGACGCTGCTCCGTTTTGCAATGGGCAGTGGTTCCTATGGAGACTCCTAACTGGTCAATAGAGACTGTTGAGTGCTCAGCCATGAATGGGGCATCCATAACACCCCGAGGCTCAGAGAGCACCACAGAAGAAGAGGTGGGAAGGATGTTGGAAGCTGAGGAAGGGATGGTGGTGCTGAGGTCAAACACCGACTTCCGGGCGTGATATGGCCACGGCACTTTTGTGCTTACCTATACAAGATCTGCTTCAGATTGGGCGCATCCTGTCAGAGAGGAGGGAGAGGTTAAGGAGGCCCCGCCCCTCCCTGAAGACTTACAGCCAATTAATGTTTAATAGGGGAAGGAGAGGCATTTTCTTTGGTGCTGCAAGCTACTGATAAAGTGTATATGCTCCTGTGAGCAAGCCTAATGAAGCTTGCTTCATA
The DNA here is from genome assembly GCF_007827085.1 of Peromyscus californicus insignis. NCBI lineage: Eukaryota > Metazoa > Chordata > Mammalia > Rodentia > Cricetidae > Peromyscus > Peromyscus californicus. The sequence continues at coordinate 22,114,575 of NW_026294573.1, read as the reverse complement.
TTGGGAAAACCAATATGGAAGTAGAGACAGAGGACTGTTGGGAAAGGGTGGGGATCACTGGGATTGGGAGGGGGCCAGAGAGATTAGTGAGGTATGTATGACCAGGAACCAAATACATGTGTAGACGTATGAAAATGTCATATGAAACCCATGATTATGTAAAATTAATATACGCTAGTTTTTTTTAAAAAATCAACAACAAAACAGTAAAAGGCCGGCAAGATGTCGGAGTGGGTAAAAATGTCTGCCACCAAACCTGATAACTTGATTTGGCTATTAGGGACCTAAATAGCCAATGGAACGAGAGACTCCCAAAAATTGTCTTCTGACCTCCACATGTATGCCATGACAGATTTGTGCCCCCACACAAGAATAAATAAATGTAATTTAAAAGGAAGGCTTAATAAGCAGGGCATCATAGCATATGCCTATAATTCCAGCACTCAGGAGGCAAAGGCAGACAGCCCTCTGTGACTTATCATGCACTACATGATAAGACTCTTTCCCTCTCACTCCCTCCAAAGAAAGCTGTAATAAAATGGTAGTGTAGGTCATTTGGTACAATGCTTGCCTTGTGTACACGAAGTCCTAGGCTGAGTCCAGGGTGATGCTGCACACCAGTAACCCCAGGACCCAGGACATGGAGACAAAAAGGAAGATTAGGAGTTCAAGTGAGTTTTAGGCCAGCGTGTCATACATAAGACCCTCTCTATTTGGGGGATATTTTTGTCATACTAGAGATTGGACCTAGGGTATCATGCATTTGAGGCAAGTGCTTTAGCTCTAAACGGTAGCCCCTGCCCTGGGACTCTGTCTAGAAGAAGAAGAGGAGGAGATTGAATAGTTTAATGACAAACCAGTGCGGGGAGGGGAGAGAAGACCAAGTCAGAATTGTCCAGATTTCTGCCTTGGGTGGCTGAGGCCATACTTTTTCTTCTCCTACAAGATTGGGCAAATGATACAGAATACCTGTGTTGTCGCGACTGGAGGTGGCTGTTTCTCCTATAGAGATGCTAATTTCAGAATAGAACGTCCAATGATCAAAGTGGGTCATTTGAGACAACTAGGTATTTATCCAAATTGGAGCTTAAATAAGATTAAATTTTGAAGCCTGGCAGTGGTGGCACACGTCTTTTATCCCAACATTCTGAGGCAGAGTCAGGTGGATCTCTGTCAGTTCAATGTCAGCCTGGTCTACAGAATGAGTTCCAGGAGGCCAGGGCTATACAGAGAAATTCTCTCTCCCTTTCTTTTTTTTTTTTTTGGTTTTTCGAGACAGGGTTTCTCTGTGTAGCTTTGCGCCTTTTCCTGGAACTCGCTTGGTAGCCCAGGCTGGCCTCGAACTCACAGAGATCCGCCTGGCTCTGCCTCCCGAGTGCTGGGATTAAAGGCGTGCGCCACCACCGCCCGGCCTCTCTCCCTTTCTTTCTCCTTCTCTCTCTCTTTCTTTCTCTCTCTCTCTCTCTCTTTCATTTTTTTCTTTCATCTTTGGACAGAAATCCTGTTTCAAAAAAACAAAAACAAAAATCCAAAAAAATAAAATAAAATAAAATTTGAAAGAGGAACTAGACCTGGGCATGGTAGTTTACACTTGTAATCCCAGTACTTGGAGAGAGAGAGAGACTTGCCCAGGGCCAAGTTGTCTGAGCTCATATTTAAATTCAGGTGTTCAGGTGACACCAAGTCTGTTCCCATCTCTGTGAGAGTAAAAGCACGGTCACTGAATGATGATGTGATCTGCCCACATCCCCTTTACTTCTCTGCCCAAGTACTGCCAACCTACTGTCTGTGCCACTCACTCCAGCCATGCTGTTCTCATGGACCTAACATCCGACTGTCACAGATGCTCTGCCTGTCAAAGGTGCTCCTGGCTTCAGGCTTCTGCAGTTCCACCGTCTGTCTGAGACCTTCTCCTGCACTGAGCTGCGGGGTTCATTCTCTCGATTCCTATCTCCCTGCAAACCTTGTTTTCTTTTTTTTAAACGTGTGGTGTGTGTGTGTATGTGTGTGTGTGTGTGTAAGTATGTGAAAGGGTGCAAATGTATGTCCGTCATCGAACCTGTGGAGGCCAGAGGTCAACTGCAACTGTTGTTGCTCAAGAGCCCAGCAAGACCCAGAGATCCACCTTTCTATGTCGTCCCTGCACAGGACACAAGCGTGCCGCCATGCTTCTCTTTTCCCTGTGGGTTCTGGGGACTGAACTCGGATCTTCATCTTGCAGGCAAGCATTTTACTAACAGCCCTCTCCCCAGCCTCTCAAACCTCCCCTGGCCGCCTGTTTACCTTTGTATTCCATGGTCAATGTGGTGGAATATACCTGTCATGGCAGCTGCTCAGGAAGCTGAGGCAGGAGGATCACTGAACACCAGCAATTGGAGATCAGCTAGTAACACAACAATACTCCAGGCTGGCAAGAAGTTTCAGCGGGTGAGAGAGATTGCCCGATAACCTGAGTGTGATCCCCAGATCACATGGTGGAGTCAACTAACTCCCAAAAGTTAGCCTGTGATGTACACTGGGTACCTCCCTCGCCACGTCATACACACACCCATAATGAATTAAAGAAACAAAGCTTGGCTTGGTGGCACACGCCTTGATGCCCAGTACTGTTGGACCCCCGTTCCTTGAGTGGCTGTTGCCTTGCTTGCTGATCTTGATGAGATGTCCTCCCTATGCTGATTCCCTGACTGGTTTCCTTCCTCCTAAACAGCTTACCGGAGGTTTGTGTATCCTGCATATTGGCGTAAACAGCTAGGATGCAAGAATGTAAAACATCTGTAGCGAACTTCTACCGACCCCCAACCTCACCCCGGCTTCTCCCTCTGTGCTGTAAGCCTGTATTTAAGGCCTCTAGCCTCCTTCAATAAACGGCATTCACATTCGGCATTCTACTGAGACGAATGGCCTCTTGTCTTGTTTCTGTTTTAATCCTCAGCCCCTCGCTCGGACATGGTGAATGGGTGGTAGTGGAGGTGCTACACAGTACTCAGGAGGCAGAGGCAGGAGGATCTCTGTGAGTTTGAGGCCAGGCTGGTCTACAGAGTGAGTTCCGGGACCACCAGGGATACACAGAGAAACCCCTGTCTCAAAAAATAAAATAGGTAGATAAATAAATAAATAAATAAATAAATAAATAATAATAATTAATTAATTAATAAATAAATAATAAAAAAATCAACAAATTAAACTTTAGTTTGTGAGCATGATGGTACTTGCCTATAATCCCAAAAATTGGGAGACAGGAGGATTGCCAGTGCAAGTCCAGCCTGGCCACATAAAGCGATCCTGTCTTAAGGAGATAATGGGCTGGGTTGTAGTTCAGTGATAGAGTATGTGCCTAGCAGATAACATACCAAGGGCTAGCAGGGTGTGGCGGCACATGCCCTTGATCCCAGCACCAGTACCAGAGTTCAAGGCCATCCTCGGGTACAGATTGAGTTCAAAATCATCCTGGACTATAGGAGTCCTTGTCCTCCCTCCCCACCCCTGCCAAAGAAAGAAAGATTAGACAAGCAAAATGCCTCGAGATATGCGTGCCTGTGTGTTCATCATAAGTGGAAGCCTCGTGGACGCAGACTCAGATGCATGTTAGAGCTGAGAAAAGGAGCTGGACTTTACAGAGGCGTCCTCCACTCCCACCTAGCCTGTGCCACTCTGCACCTTTGGTTTGTTGTTGTCACTTTTGGTTTATTCTATTATGAGAGCCGCAGCACGGTTTTGTTTTTTTTGTTTTTTTTTTTTTTTTTTGTTTTTTTTTGGTTTTTCGAGACAGGGTTTCTCTGTGTAGCTTTGCGCCTCTCCTGGAACTCACTTGGTAGCCCAGGCTGGCCTCGAACTCACAGAGATCCGCCTGGCTCTGCCTCCCGAGTGCTGGGATTAAAGGCGTGTGCCACCACCGCCAGGCCGCAGCATGGTTTTTAATAGTAACCACCAACAGTAAACACCCAGCGACAAATAAATGATCCTGTCCTTGGTCTCAGGAGTCTGGTTTGTGCGGACACAGGAAAACATGCCAGGTCGTTTTTTGTGCCTAATGCTCCTCCCTGGGTGCTGACTCAAGAGTTTATCTTCCTGTCACCACCCCCTGGGCGACAGCAGCATGAACCACTTAATCTGGGGTGGGGGTTGCTAAGAAAGTCTGCCGCCCCAGGGTAATTGCCATATTTACTTGTTCCCTTCCATGCAGCCAACCCATCCCAGCTGCAGGTTGGTCGGGTGTTAAGCTCCCTCAAGGGGCTAGCTATAATAGTTAATGTATTACGCACGTCCATAAAGGATTAAAGATCAGCTCCACTTTAGCTGAACTGTAACTGTCTGTTTGGGTTTCCTGCCCCTCCACAGCCTGCTCCCTCCCCCCCACCCCATGCTGTCTGGGGACATCAGCGTTGTTTTCTGTCTGAGGATAATTAACCCACTGAGGCTCAGATTTCCTGGATGGAGGCTCTCAGAGACAGCTCCCTTTAGTGAGCACTTGCTGGGTGCCAGGCTCTGGGGTAAACACTTTCTGTGAATCTCTCTCCCTCATTTACTCCAGTTCCCAGCCCTCTGAGGCAGGTGGAGTTTTCCTAGTTTGTGGTTGCCAGACAGTCTACCCTACCATGTACTCTGCTATAAGTGTCTGGTCCTCTAATATTGCCTTACCATTAACCCCTTCCTGGGGTCAAAGTTTCACATGCCATTATGCATATTATCAACCTGGACAATTTCTTTGTTCTTTTTTTTTATTTATTTATTTGTATTTTATGTACATTGGTACTTTGCCCACATGCATGTCTGTGTGAAGATGTCAGATCTCTCTGGAACAGGAGTTACAGACAGTTGTGAGTTACAGACTGCCATGTCGGTGCTAGGAATTGAACCCAGGACCTCTGGAAGAGCAGCCAGTGCTCCTTTTTTCTTTTTCTTTCTTTCTTTTTTCTTTTTTTTTTTTTTTTTTGAGACAGGGTTTCTTTGTGAAGCTTTGGAGCCTGTCCTGGAACTTGCTCTGTAGACCAGGCTAGCCTTGAACTCACAGAGATCCACCTGGCTCTGCCTCCTGAGTGCTAAGATTAAAGGTGTGTGCCACCACTGCCCAGTGCACACACTTTTAAGAATAAAATAATCATTTTTTTTTTTTTTTTTTTAAAGAATTTAAGGCTTTGTCTGGAGGTGCATGCTGTGGGATGTTTTGTATGGTAAATGTGTTGCTGATTAGTCAATAAATAAATCACTGATTGGCCATTGGCTAGGCAGGAAGTGTAGGCGGGACAAGGAGGAGAATAAAGCTGGGAAGTGGAAGGCTGAGTCAGAGAGACACTGCCAGCCGCCACGATGACAAACAGCATGTGAAGATGCCGGTAAGCCACGAGCCATGTGGCAAGGTATAGATTAATGGAAATGGATTAATTTAAGCTGTAAGAAAAGTTAGCAAGAAGCCTGCCATGGCCATACAGTTTGTAACCAATATAAGTCTCTGTGTTTACTTGGTCGGGTTTGAGCAGCTTGTGGGGCTGGCAGGTGACAGAGATTTGTCCTGACTGTGGGCCAGGCAGGAAAACTCAAGCTACAAGTGCATGTAGCTCAGCTAATAGAATGCAAGAGCCCTGCATTCTGTCTCCAGTAGTGCATGTAAACAAAACCAGGCATGGTGGCAAATAACTGCAAAGCCACAACCAGGATGTAGATGCAGGAAGATCAGAAGTTCAAAGTCATCACCAGCAACATAGCAAGCTTAAAGCCAGCCTGGGTTACAAGAGACTGTCTTAAAAATTAAGTAAGAGCCTGGAGCAATGGCTCAGGGCTAAGGGCACTGGCTGCTCTTGCAGAGGACCAGGTTCAGGTCCCAGCACCCACATGGCAGCTCACAACCATTGGTAGCTCCAGTTCCAGGGGATCCATTGTCCTCCTCTGAACTATGCAGGCACCAGGCACTCACATGGTGCACATACATATGCAGGCAAAACACTCATACACATAAAATAAATAAACCTTTAGATAAGTAAGAGGTAAAGGCCTACCTGAGTGACAGGCTGAGTTCAAGGCCAGCTTAGATAACTGAATTTGGCCTTTCCTGAAAAAGGGAGAAAAAATGAAAATAGAGGGCCTGGGAAGATCGCTTAGAGGGTGAGAGCAGTTGCCGCAGAAGCCTGAGGACCTGAGTTCAAATGCCCAACGAGGCATGGCTTGCAAGGGCCTGAAACCCCAGTACCTGGGTAGAGACAGGTCTCTAGCCTGGCTCCAGTTTCACTGAGAGATCTTGTCTGAGGGCAATAAAGCAGACAGTGATAGAGCAAGATCCTTGATATTCTCCTCTGGCCTCTAGGAGCCCCTAGGCACGTGCGCGCGCGCACACACAATGTACACACCAACACCACACACCACACACACAAATACACACACACACACGCACAATTACTTTTCTCAAGCCTTGTTTTATTTCCCAACTAAGTTTCTGTGGTATCTGTGCATGTGTGAGTACAGGTGCCTTTGGAGTCTAGGGCTTAGGACCCCACAGAGCTAAAATTACAGGAGCATGTGAGTCTTCCAATGTGTGTGCTGAGAACAGAACTTAGGTCTTCTGGAAGAGCATAAGCACTCTTAACCTCTAAGCCATCTCTCCAGCCCCTTAACTTAATTTTAAAAAATGAAACAAGCCTGGCAGTGGTGGCGTGCATCCCAGCACTCAGGAGGCAGAGGCAGGTAGGTGTACCTGTGAGTTTGAGGCCAGCCTGGTCTACAGAGGTCCAGGACAGCCAAGACTACACAGAGAAACCCTGTCTTGAAACCCATCCAACCCCCCTCCCTCACCCCCAAAAAGAAACAGATGCCTTAACAGCGTAAGTGTGAGGTCCTGGGTTCAATCCCAGCACTGCAAAACCAAACAGAAACAGACTACAGAAGGAAGCCCCACTAGAAAGCAGGGACGGAGTGATTGGGCGGGAGTGCTCAGAAACTCCAGATTTCATCAGAAACCTTGTATAGCGCCCCCTAGAGGACAAGGCCGTTAGCGATGACGAGACCGTGCTGGGGGCTGACTGCATCTCCACTTCTTGGTCCTTGGTGAACGGGGTCTATCAACCATTAGTTACGTAAGAAACCACACAAAGGCCCCTGTTGGCATTTGTGGCTGCAAAAGTTGTGGAAGATTCGGCTCCTAGCTTCCACTCTGGTGGGAAGATGAGAACCCAGACTTCGGCGTTGGTGTGACAATGCAGATGTGCAACATTCCTCAGCTCCCCACAGGAGAGAGTGACACAGACGAGATGCAAATACTCAGGCTGAGACACCATCTCCACCTCCTACAGCCAGGCAACTTCTATGGCCTAGTGAAGATGAAAAGGAAACCTGTGTGACACACGTACCTACCGGGACTGCGGTGCCGGCATTCTGGCCATCCTAATTTTACAGATGCAGACACGGCTTGGTAGGAACCGTTAAAATGCTACAAGCAAGAACTGCAGCCAGTGTGGCTTTGTCATCACTGGTATCTGCTCTTCCCCTGGAGGACAGTCAGGAAAGGAGTGTGCAAGAAACGGGACCCTGTTCAAGGTGTGACTTAAGGAAAAAATCTTTCTAACCTAAAATTACAGGCTAGAGACTAAAAAGAGACAGATGTCTTCAGACTCTTGAGACTCTAGGAAAGGACTGGAAATGAAGCCCTATAGAGCAGAAGGGACTTGCCCAGTGTAAAACAGCAAGCCCTCAGCAACAGACAGCCTTTCTCTTGCCGGTTCCTTCTCAGCACAATTTCTTCATTTTCAGTTTTGGAGAGTTTCGAGGGAGAGGCTCACTTTGCAGCCCAGGTTGGCCTCCCAAATACAAGGATTACAGGTGTGTGACATAACACTTACAAACACACAGACACACACACACACACACACACACACACACACATACACACATACACACACACATTGGTTTTTAGAGACAGGGTTTCTCTGTGTAGCCCTAGTTGTCCTGGAACTCAATATGGTAGACCAGGCTAGCCTTGAACGTGGAGATCTGCCTGCCTTTTTCTTCTAAGTGCTGGGACTGAAAGTGTGTGCCACCCACCACCTGGTTATTTGTGTTATATTATATATGTGTGTATATGTGTGTGTACATACATATATACATATACCTTTTATTACATTTTATTTTATTTGTGTTGGGGAGGGTGTGCCACAGCATTCTTGTGGAGGTCAGAGGACATCTTATGGGAGTCAGTTCTCTCCTTCTACCATGTGGGTTCCAGGGATTGAACTCAGGCCATGAGGCCTGGTGGGAACAAGACAGGATCTAGCTATGTAACTCAGGCTGGCCTAGAAGTCATTATGAAGCCCAGGCTGGAGTAATTTCTTTAGTCCTATAGGCTTGGGCGGAATCCTGACCCTGCGCTAACCTGTGTGATTTTGATTAGTGATACAACAACTCTGACCCCCAGTATTTTCATTTGTCAAATTAAATAATGACATCAGTCTCACTGGGTTGCCATAAAGATTGAATTATATGGTATACATAGTATGCAGTAATTAAAATACATATCCAGTTCCCATTTTACAGGGGAGGAACTAAGTCTTGATGCAACTTCTCTTAGAATTGTACCTCCAGGCAAAGAAAGAGCCTGGAAGTTGAAGAAACTTCTAGATGAAGACTGGGTGGGTTTGACTAAGCCAACTTCCCCTTGAACTTATCACCAGGAGCTACCGTTTTGTCCAGGAGATCTAAAAGCCACCAGGCAGCCGGAGTCCTTGCCCAGCCTCTGTGGCCTAATGGACAAACAGGTTGTGAAACTACCGAGCTGTGACTCAGCCTGGACCTGCCCCACTGGTTACAGCCGGCAGGCTGGGGCTGTTTGGTTGAGTTCTGAAAGGACATTGTGTCTAACAAACACATCGCCTGTCAAAGCCCTGACCGGGTGCCAAGCACAGACTGTGAACTCTGGTCATTGGGGCGTCATGAATGACTGAACTGGGGTACCAAAGTTGTATGCCTCTCCTGCTTGTTATTCTTGTCTAATGACGCCTGGTGCTCCTGTCAGGATGAAGGAATGTGCTAGAGGCTGGGGAGCGCTCCTGTCTCTCCAGGGGAAGCTTGGCCTGGCCTTTGAGGTCAGCATTATGCAAAGCTGAGTTCAGAGCCCCGGCTCTGCTGCTGAGTGTCTCTGTGACCCTGGGAACCTATCTTTACCCTCTGTAAACTTCCTACTATAAAAAAAACACCCACCTTGAAAAGTTGTCATCTAGTGATAAAGTATGCAAAGTTCCTAAAGTATAGAAAACTCTCTGTAAGTTGGTATTAGAATCCTGTGCTGGAATCCATCCTTTCCTGATTCTAAAGGGAACTTGCCTCTTCTGCAAGGTAGGGTTCATAGTATGGCAGAATGTTCCCACTCACCAGCACTTGGGAGATGGAGGCAGGAAGATCTTGGGTTTAAGGCCGGCCTCAGCTACATAATGAGTTAGAGACTAAGCTGGGCTACATCAGAAGGGTCTCAAAAGAACCAAAAAACCAAAACCTTTTGGAGTTATACCATGTAGCCCAGACTAGACTCAAATTCATCATCCTCCTGCCTTAGCCTCCAAATTCCTAAAAGCTGGAATAGCAGTCTTGTATCTTATGTCTGGTTGAGAAAGAAACATTGTTAATAAAGAATTGTTGCCCGCTGGTGGTGGCCCACACCTTTAATCCCAGCACTCGGGAGGCAGAGCCAGGAGGATCTCTGTGAGTTTGAGGCCAGCCTGGGCTACAAAGCAAGTTCCAGGAAAGACGCAAAGCTATACAGAGAAACCCTGTCTCAGAAAAAAAAAAAAAAAAAAGAATTGTGGCAGCTGAAAAATGGTCCCCAAAGGCACCCAAGTCCTTATCTCTGACTGTCAATGTTGACAACGGATCGCATCACTTTGCAAATGAATTGAAGAAAGGGTGATGAGGCATTTTTGAATTGAAGTCATTATCCTGGAAGATATAGGTGGGTTCTGTTTGGGATCATATCTGTCATTATAAAAGGGAACTAGAGCCAGGCGGTGGTGGCGCATGCCTTTAATCCCAGCACTCGGGAGGCAGAGCCAGGCGCATCTCTGTGAGTTCGAGGCCAGCCTGGTCTACAGCGCGAGATCCAGGAAAGGCTCAAAGCTACACAGAGAAACCCTGTCTTGAAAAACCAAAAAAAAAAAAAAAAAAAAAAAAAAGGGAACTAGATCCTACTAAGAAGTTAAGAAGATGTGCTGTGGTTTAAGCATGTCGCACAAAGTTTATATGATGGAAACAATCCCCAGGGCAAGGACAGTGAACTGTAAAACTTCAAGAGTAATTAAGTCCTGGTGCTCTGTTCTCATGGCTTTCTTATAAACAACCGATCGCCATTTCTTCTCTCTCTCCTTCCACCAAGCCCTGGTCTCATCTGATGCCTTGCAGCATGTTTTTATACCCTTTCTGTTCTTTTTTTGAGACAGAGTTTCTCTGTGAAACAGTCTTGGATGTCCTGGAACTCACTCTGTAGACCAGGCTGGCCTCGAACTCACAGAGATCCGCCTACCTCTGCCTCCCGAGTGCTGGGATTATAAACAACTCCACACCTGCTTTTCTTGGTGCTCCAGTAACACCAAAGAGGTTCAGTTATAGAGGGCAAGCACTCTGCCAACTACACCGCACACCCAGCTTACATTTATTCATTGTCTATTTCCACTTATGTATGTTCAGGCTAGCCAATGTGTTCCAGCATGCCTGTAATCCCAGCCCTTGAGAGGTAGAAACAAGAAGATCAGGAGTTCAAGGTCATCATTGTCTATATAGAGGGCCCAAGACCAGACAGAACTACAGAAGAGCATGGCGGCGCACTCCTTTAATCCCAGCACTCAGGAGGCACAGGCAGGAGGATCTCTGTGAGTTGGAGTCCAGCCTGGTCTACAGAGCAAGTTCTAGGACAGACTCCAAAGCTACACAGCGAAACCCTGTCTTGGAAAATAAATAAATAAATAAAATAAAACCAAAATCCCAAGGGCTGATGGTTCAACAGGTAAAGGCACTTGCCACGAAGCCTGAGTTTGAGTCCTGGGACCCAAATATCGGAAGATGGTGGAAGAGAGAACCAGACCCCACAAACTGTTCTCCTCTGACCTCCACATTCACACCATAACTGAATGAATTAATGAGATGGCTTAGGGGTTAAGAGCACTTGTTCTTTCGGAGGACCTGCTTTGGTCCCCAGCACCTACAGAGTGGCTCAGAAACAGCCCTCACTTTATTTCCTGGAGGATCTGACACCTCTGACCTCCTTGGTCACAAGCATACATGGAGGCAAAATACTCATGCCCATATAATGAATCCAACCTGGTTGATGATGGTACACACCTTTAATCCCAGCACTTGGGAGGCAGAGGCAGTCAGAGCTCTGTGAGTTCGAGGCCAGCCTGGTCTACAGAGCGAGTTCCAGGCCAGCCAGGGCTACACAGTGAAACCTGGTATTGAAAAAAAGAAAACAAAACAAAACAAAAATACAAGAAAGAAAGAAAGAAAGAAAGAAAGAAAGAAAGAAAGAAAGAAAGAAAGAAAGAAGAAAGGAAGGAAAACATCACATATGGTGCTACAAGAAAGTTAACAAATCCAAAAACAGTTATCTAGCATGCACAGATCACAGGTTTGATCTCCAATTTTTTTTTGCAGGGGGGACAACACACCAATTTACCGAGCAGCCCAGGTTGGCTTTCAACTTGCAATCATCCTGGCTTAGTCTTCCAAGTGCTAGAATAAGAGGAATGGACCAGGACACCAATTGACTGTTGTGTTTATATTAAACATTTAGATCAGCTAAGTCTGTAGGAGCTGAAAGTGTGTCAAAATTGTGTAAATCTGAATGAACAGAAAGTTTGGGGGTTGCCAAGAGTGATGACACATACTGGTAATCTTAGCACTTGGGAAATGGAGGCAGGAGAGTGAAGAGTTCAAGTTATCCTGAATACATGGAAGTTCAAGGTTATCATAGGCCCCATAACACCCTATTGATATCATCATCATCATCTTCAGGGATCCCAACACTCAGGAGGCAGAGGCAACTGGATCTCTGGTATATTAATTTAAGATGTGCTACATTTGTTTATGCTGTGCAACATTTGTTTAATGATGCAAAGATGTGTTGCATTCACTTATGTTACATTTGTTTAACTCTGTGAAGCTGTGTTACTTTACCTGTCTAAAACACCTGATTGGTCTAATGAAGAACTGAACGACCAATAGCAGGGCAGGAGAGGGATAAGGCGGGGCTGGTGGGCAGAGAGAATAAATAGGAGGAGAGATCTAGAGAAGAGAAGAGAGAGAAAAGGAGGAGAAGAGGACAGTAGGGGCCAGCCACCCAGCCACACAACCAGCCATAGAGTAAGAAGGAAAGAAAGGTATACAGATAAAGGTAAAAGCCCAGAGACAAAAGATCTCTATGGGCTCCTGGCCAGCCTGGTCTACAGACTGAGTTCCAGGACAGCCAGGGCTACACAGAGAAACCCTGTCTTGAAAAACAAAACAAAACAACATCAACAACAATAATAAATAAAGGACTGGTTATGTCATTCAGTTGGTACACTACTTGCCTTACACACACACACACACACACACACACACACACACACACACACACACGCACACACACACACACACGCACACACACACACACACGCACACACACACGCGCACACACGCCCAAAGTTCCAGTTTGATCCCTGCACTGTCTTAACTGGGTGTGGTGGATGTGGGGGTTGGGCGGAGAGCAAGATCAGAAGTTCAATGTCATCCTCTACCACACAGTCAGTCTAGAAACGGGGCTCCAGCTGGCCTCAAACTGAAGATCCTCTTGCCTTGACGCTGGGACTACAGGTGTGTGCCTCCATTCACAGATCCAAAGCCAAGAGATTAACCATTTCATTTGCTTGCCATTTGCTTGGCTCAGGAGACCTCCTCCTAGACTGGAGGTCTGCATAGAACTTTCCGTTCCCATCTGTTCCTTTGCAAGGTGCCGTAGCATTTCCTGCGTCTCTGTAGACTCTCCTTTGTGGCTGAAACTTGAGTTACTTCAGTTGTCCCTAAAAGTTTCCTGATTCTGAGAAGATAGGGACTTGCTGAAGGCATGGTGACCAAGGAATCGAGGAGGATACTCACACCGACCCTGGGACCTGGGGACCCTCCGGAGACCACAAACCAAAGACCATGGCACTTTAGCTCCTCCCGAGCAGCTCAGCAGTCCCTCCGCTGTTTTATCACAACGCAAGGCTCTTCAGTGTGTGTGTTTGAGGCAGCGGCAGTGTGTGACGCAAGAGTGTGTAGACCAGAGCTCAACATCAAGTGTCTTCTCCGATCACTTTACATCTTTGAGACAGGGTAGCCCCAGCTGTCCTGGAACTCACTCTGTAGCCCAGGCTGACCTCAAACTCGGAGACCTGCTTGCCTCTGCCTCATGAGAGCTGGGGTCAAAGGCATGTGCCATCACTGCCCGGTAACTTTCTTTTTTCTTTCGAGTTTTTTCTTTTTCTTACATGTTCCAACAAATATACTGGGCACAATTCTTATGGATTCAGCTTGCTGAACGTGTCCTTCCTGGTACCAATCTCTGTGTGTTCTAATCAGCTAGACCAGACTTCATTGTGTATCCATATCTGGAGATAAGGAGGTAGGCTCAGGCCTTCCAGGCTTCCAGAGCATAAGATAAGCACATCTCCAGACAAAATAGCCCCATGCTGTTTCCAAGAGATGAGGAAGAGGCTGGGTGGACAAATTCATACACCCTTGCCAGGGTATTTGAGATGTGACTGACTCAGCATGTCCCCACCCAGATCGCCTTGAGAGTTGATGCTCCTTCTAGGCTGTTAAATATTTTCTCCACGCCCACCTGAGTCCTTCTCCAGCTCAGTCGTTAAGTACTTTGAACCCATTCATTTTGTCCAAACGAACAGTTTCGGCCCAATTTATCAACTTTTCCAGGTAGATCTGTTTCTACAGCTACACACACATCCTATGGCCTGACCCAATGGTTCTGTGTCTCAGAACCTCAGCCTATAAAGGAAAAGTCTACCTGCCCATCTTCTAAGACCAGTTCACCCACAGTTCCCCACTTGAAGACTTCTTAACTGCCCCCACCTACAGCTAACCTCAGAATGCCTTACTCTGACTGAACACTTGGTCACCGCCTATCTGTGTTGGATGGATGGATTAGACTTTTGCTGTCTTCTTCTCCTGTACGAGACCCAATTGCTTTTGAAGGCAAGGACTATACAATATTCATTCTTCCATTTCCATGAAAGTCTATCACAATGATCCCGGACCACTTAATTAGCCTTGTGATACTGAGTAAAGTCATTCATATCTCTGAGGTTTGGAGTGTGTGTGTGTGTGTGTGTGTGTGTGTGTGTGTGTGTGTGTGTTGGTTGGGAATTGGATACAGGCTCTCTCATGTGCTGTGGTATCTATGCAAGATAGTTCTTTTTTTTTTTTTTTTTTTTTCCGTAGCTGAGGACCGAACCCAGGGCCTTGCACTTGTTAGGCAAGCGCTCTACCACTGAGCTAAATCCCAACCCCGAGTTCTGGCTTTTTTTTTAAGACAAAAATCTCACTATGTAGACCACCTGCCTGGCCTAGAACTCACTATGTAGACCATTGTGGGGATATATTGTGTTCCCTAATAAACTTGCCTGAGGATCAGAGGACAGAGCCAGCCACTAGATCAGACACAGCCAGGCAGTGGTGGCACACACCTTTAATCCCAGCACTTGAGATCTCATGCCTTTGCTTGGGAAGCACACACACCTTTATTTATTTATTTATTTATTGTTTGTTTGTTTGTTTGTTTGTTTTTGTTTTTCGAGACAGGGTTTCTCTGTGTAGCTTTGCGCCTTTCCTGGAACTCACTTGGTAGTCCAGGCTGGCCTCGAACTCACAGAGATCCACCTGGCTCTGCCTCCCGAGTGCTGGGATTAAAGGCGTGAGCCACCACCGCCCGGCGGCACACACACACACCTTTAATCCCAGGAAGTAATATGGCAGGACAGAGAAAGCTATATAAGGCATAAGGAAACAGGAACTCACTCTCTTTAGGCTGAGGATTTCATAGAGGTAAGAACTAGTGGCTGGCTGTTCTGCTTCTCTGATCTTTCAGCTTTCACCCTGCTATCTGACTCTGGGTTTTTGTTTGTTTGTTTTTATTTTTATTTTTTTTTTATTTAAGATTTGAACAACAGACATTCATGCTGGACTCAAACTCATAGAGATCCTCCTGCCTCTCTCTCCCAAATTCTGGGATTGAAGGTGTGTGCTATCAGGCCTGCCCTAATTTTTTAATGTGTATATACTAGGTGACCCTTGCATTGAACAAATACCCATGTTGACAGAGCTGGAGCTCAAATGTTTTTCTTTAGATAAAGATTGATGTGACGAAGGACTGTTCCAAACATCATTCTACGTAGGAAACAGTGCCTGGTACATCGCAGGGAAGCAGCAGTGAATGGTGCTAAATACTTTGCTCAGTAGAATTGAGTCGGCTTCCGCTTTGGCTGCCCTTCGCCCTGGATTGCTTTGGCCCTCTCCAGTTCATCCAGGATTCACCCGGGAGGTTTCATCAGATCATGTGACGCAAAGCTCTCTTGGAGAGTCTCACTTCATTCGTGCTGAACTAGGCCGGATCTTCTGAACAGGCCTGTGAAGGGGGGTGGGGCGGGGCAGACATGGGCTGGAAGTCCTGGATCTGGAGCTGCCCAAAGGTCTTGGTGCTGACCCAGACAACAAATGGAACTCAGACCAAGAGAGATGCTGCCTGGTGGGGAAAATGTTAGCCTTCCCTCCCCCACTGTCCCAGGAGTCCAAAGTCCAAAGCTGTGTTCTGTTCTGAGCACACTGCTCACCCTTTGGTTTCCAAGGCTTTTTTTGGTGCTGAAACCACTTCTCCGTTGGTGTGAAGCCCTTCACTCCAACACAGTCGCTACAAGATGCCTGAAAGAGCCATGGATGTGTGGACGGACTGAACCCATGTTCCTGCTCTCAGGGATAGAGTTTCCTCTGAACGCAAGCTGGGAAGATGGTCCAGTGATAAATTGCTTGCACCCATGTAAAAATCCCTAGCACCCAGGTCAAAGCCTGTATAATCTTAGCTCTCAGGAAACAAAGACAGGTGACTCCTTGGGACTCTCCTGCCAGCTGTCCTAACTTAATTTTTGAGCTCCAGATTCAGTGAGAGACCCTGTCCCCCCAAAATATGATAGGGCCTGGAAAGATGTCTCGGGGTTAAGTGCAATTGCTGCTCTTCCAGAGGATCTGAGTTCTATTCCCAGCACCCACAATGCAGAGAGAGGGACTCTCCAACACCTGTAACCTTAGCTCCAGGATCTCCAACGCCTCTTCTGAGGGCACCTGCACTCACGTGCACACACCCAGACACACACACATGAACACATATACATGCATACACCATACACACACACACACACACACACACACACACTAAAACACAGTCTGTTTGCTTTCTAGTTACCAAGTTCTTGAGACTTAGCAGGTGTTATATTGAAAACATCATGTGTGTTATTTCCTTCAGAACTTATCAACCTTGGATAGGATAACACTTTGTTATGGAGCCTGTCCTGCGTGGTGTATGATGCCCGGCAACAACCCCTGGTTTCCACCCAATGAAGGTCAGGAGCACGACCAGTCGGGATAAATAAAAATGTCTCCTGACCTTGGCAAATGTTCTGGTGGGTAAATCATCCCTAGATGAGAGCGGCCACTTTTTTTTTCCTTCCGAAGACACCCCGCAGGAGTCAGTTTTCCCCTTCACCAGGTGGACTCTGAGCATGGATCTCAGGTCGCCAGGCTAGGCAGCAAGTGCCTTTTCCTGCTGAACCAACTCATTGGACCTAAGAGCACTCTTTTTTTTTTTTTTTTTGGTGTTTCGAGACAGGGTTTCTCTGTGTAGCTTTGCGCCTTTCCTGGAACTCACTTGGTAGCCCAGGCTGGCCTCGAACTCACAGAGATCCGCCTGGCTCTGCCTCCCGAGTGCTGGGATTAAAGGCGTGCGCCACCACCGCCTGGCTGTTTTTTTTTGTTTTTAAAGAAAAGAAAAAAAAAAAAAAGGACAAGGTCTCACTGTGTAGAGCTCTTGCTGGCTTGGAACTTTCTATGTAGAACAGGCTGCTCAAACTCATAGAAATCCACCTGCTTCTACAACCCGAGTGCTGGGATTAAAGGTGTGCCCCACCATGCCTAGCATAACTTTTCGATATTGATGGTGACATTACCATTTTGTAGATGAAAACATTTACACAAGTTATTAATGGTCCTAGGAGCACTTCGGCTCTGTTTGCTCATGCTCTGCCTCACTCCAGATGGACTCGCACTCCGAGGTGAGGCCCCTCCGTCTGGTTCCAAAGTCCAAGCTCTTTCCCCACCACTAGACTGAGCCCGACTGTCTGAGCGCTGGCCACAGAACAGCCAGGCAGGCAGGGAGAGGGCACTGGAAAGGAGCCAAGGCCACTGCCTCAGAAACTGTGATTGTTTTTTTTTTTTTTTTCCAAATAGGGTTTTGCCATGTATGTAGCCCTGGCTGTCCTGGAACTCACTCTGTAGACCAGGCTGGCTTGGAACTCAGAGATCTGCCTGCCTCTGCCTCTTGAGTGAGAAACTGATTTAAAATTTTTTTAATTATATGTTATTTATTCAGTATGTGGACGTGTGTGCATGACATAGTGTGTGTATATGTGTGTGTGTGTGTGTGTGTGTGTGTGTGTGTGTGCAAGTTAGAGGTCAGCTTCCACCACGTGGGCCCCGGGGATTTGACTCAGTTTGCAAGGTTTGACAGCAAGTGTCTTTACCCAGTGAGCCACCTCACGAGTCTGAGACTAGGATTCACTGAGTGCCGAGGCCCAGCACTAGCCTAGGCGTTCGGGTAAAGATAGACATTTACAACTGCACACCTTTAATCCCAGCACTCGGTGGGCAGAGGCAGGTGGATCTCTGGGAGTTTGAGGCCAGCCTGATCTAGAGAGTGAGTTTCAGGACAGCCAAGGCCAAACAGAGAAACCCTGTCTCAAAAAACCAAAAAAATTAAAAAAAAAAAAAGACATTTACCCCACACCAATTCACTCAACCCCTGTTATGAGAATAAAACAAAGCACACCAAGCAAAAATCCCTGCCTCTCTAGGGTTTTTAAGTAAACAGGAAAATGAGATAGCCACACAAATAATTATAAACTTGGATTTTAAAAAAAGTCTTTGCAGGCTAGGGATGTAACAATGATATACTTGCTTGACCAAGGCCCTAGGTCAACCTCAGCTCTGGGATTTGGTATGGGGGTTATGGTATGGAGGGAGAAAGTACGGCAAAATAAAGGATTGGAAATGGAAGGATTTTATAAGGATTAAATGTATTCTAGGAAGGGATGGGCAACCAGAGAAATTCTTTTCTGTTTTTGGGATAGGGTCTCGAGTAGTGTAGGCCGGTCTCAAACTTGGTATATAGCCAAGAATGACCTCTACCTCTGATCCTGTTTCCATATCTCAAATGCTGAGATTACTGACATCCATCTCCTTCCCCAGTTGATGTAGGGATCAAACCCAGGGCTTTGTCTATGTGGGGCAAGCACTCCACCAACTAAGCTCATACCCAGCCCAAGATAGTCTTTATGTTAATTATTTGATTAATTTTTTTTTTTTTTTTGGTTTTTCGAGACAGGGTTTCTCTGTGTAGCTTTGCGCCTTTCCTGGATCTCACGCTGTAGACCAGGCTGGCCTCGAACTCACAGAGATCCGCCTGCCTCTGCCTCCCGAGTGCTGGGATTAAAGGCGTGCGCCACCACCGCCCGCCTATTTGATTAATTTTGAGACAATGTTTTCTGATAGATCCCTGGGTGGTCTTGAACTCATCACATATATCAAGTTAGCCCCCAACTGTGGCCTCCTGCCACTCCTTTCCATTTGCTAGGATTAGGGTATACACCACCAAGTCTGACTGACCTCGATTTTGTTTTTTTATTATTGTTTTCAGAGAGAGGGCTCTTGTAGTCCAGTTCCTCATCCTCCTGCTTCTGCCTTCTGTTAGAGTGAGACGCTAGTTCCACCATGCCTTGTTCTATTTATGCTTTTCTTTGAGTCAGGGTCTAATTCTGTAGTCTAGGCTGGCCTACAACTTGTGTCTATCTTCCTGCTTCTGCCTCCCAAGTGCTGGAACTGTGGGCCAGGCTACCATACCTGGGTAGACATGTCAATCATCCATCCTGCTTCTGCCTCCCAAGTGCTGGAATTGTGGGCTGGGCTAGTATACCCAGGTAGACAGAAAACCTTTTTAGATGTAAGGTTCATTAGAACCATCTGTATAATGGAGCTAATAAAACCAGGCATGGTGACTCACACCTGCAATTCCAAAATTTACAAGACTGAGGCAAGAGATCCGTGAGTTCAAGGCTAACCTAAGCTACATAGCAAGACTCTATCTTTAAAAAAAAGAAAAAGAGCTGAGTGTGGTGGTGCATGCCTTTAATCCCAGCACTTGGGAGGTAGAGGCAGATGAATCTCTGTGAGTTTGAGGCCAGCCTGGTCTACAAAGTAAGTTTCAGGGCTATTACACAGAGAAACTTTGTCTCAAAAAAAAAAAAAGAGGTTGTAATAGGCTCCACAGAGAGGGATGTGAGATGTGAGGGGTAAGTCAATAAGGCAGACCATGCCTGTGAAGTAAGGGGTACCACATTCTAAGTCTTGTACTCCACTTCCTCTGCTAATAAATATTAGCTATTTTACAATAAACTATAAAATCTCCTCAGAAGATTTCCCAACAGCATAGGACAAAGGCTAAAAAGAAACTGTATTTTTACTAACTTAGGTATAAAACCCCAGGGCCTAGTCCACGCTGTCCGAGGTGCTATACCTCTAAGCTATAGCCCTAGACCAAAGTCCAAAATTCTCCCAGATTTGCCCGGGACTTTTTCCAGCCTCCGCTCTCATTTTTCCCTTTTTTGTCCCTTCAAGGCTTGGTGTGGTGGCACACGCCTTTAGTCCCAGCACTTGGGAGGCAGAGACAGGTGGATCTCCTGAGACCCTGTCTCAGAAACCACAGAATCCTCTTTTTCTGTGCCAGCTCCTTTACCCCGCTCCCTAAGTCCATCCTCGTCTTCCAAGCCTGAAGGCTGTCCTTGCTCAGAACTCCCTGGACTTAGATTTTTCCCAGGACTCATCCTGAGTATGTATATGAAATTCGTCTTTCTCTCTGGACTTCATGGCCTCGAGCACGGGTACTGTGTGTGTCCCATTCAAAGCTGTTCGGTCAGCATCCAGCTGTGCGGCAAACAGGAAGCACTCAGAAAGGCATAAACAATAAACAAAAAGTTTCGTTTGTTTGTTTGCATTTCTCTTTTCTTTCTTTTTTTAAACATACCTATTTTACTTTATCTGTATGTGTATTTTGCCTGCATGTATGTCCATGTCCCATGTATGTACCTCGTACACACAGAGGGCATTGGTTCCTCTGGAACTGGAGTTACAGACAGTTGTGAGCCACCATATGGATGCTGGGAATTGAACCCAGGGCCTTTGGAGGAGCAGCCAGTGCTCTTAACCTCTGAGCCATCTCTCCAGTTTTTGTTTGTCTGTTTTTTTTAGACAGGGTCTCTCTGCACACAACAGCCTTGGCTGTCCTGGAACTACCTGCCTCTGCCTTCTGAGAGCTGGGATTAAAGGCCTGCACCACCACTGCCTGACTTGAGGTTGGTGGGTTTTTTTGTTGTTGTTTTGTTTTGTGTTGTGTTTGTTTTTGTTTTTTGAGACAGGGTTTCTCTGTGTAGCTTTGTGCCTTTCCTGGAACTCATTCTGTAGCCCAGACTGGCCTCGAACTCATAGAGATCCACCTGGCTCTGCCTCCCGAGTGCTGGGATTAAAGGTGTGCGCCACTGCCACCCGGCTGTTGTTGTTTTTAAAAATGGGGTCTCATGGATTTGAGGCTGTCCTTGAACTAACTATGTAGACAAGGATGACTTCGAACTTCTGATTCTCCTGCTTCCATCTGGCCTGTTTTATGTAGTGCTGACATGGAACCCAGAGCTTCCTGTAGTCTAAGGAAGCTCTCTACCAGAATCCTCTAACACCATTTTTGTTGGGGAGGGGAGATAAGGTTGGCCTGAGTAGCCTTAGCTCCCCAGTTGCTAAGATGAGGCTTGAGCTACAACACCCAGTAAGATGCTCTTTGTTGACTCTCAGAAATTCGGCAGGAGCTCAGGTTATCCCTGCTATTCCTGTTATTCCTAGAGCAACAGGAACGGAAGTGATTTGGACTTAGGAAGAAAAGAATTTCCACTGCTAAGACCAGTAAGACTTATTTTGTTTCTGTTTTTTTTCTTTTTGGGGCCAGAGGTTGACTTCAGAGAAGGTGGAACACTCTGGCACTGTATGTGAGCTTTTCTGCAGGGAGCGGAAGTGACTTAGCCAAGGTCTCCAGCAAGGGAGCAGAAACCTAATCTGGCTAACACACCTGCTGCCACCAACCAAAGAAAGAGGAAAATTAAGGCAAGGAGCTTGTAATCCCTACACTTGGGAGGTAGAGGCAAGAGGATCAGGAGTTCAAGGCCAAACTCAGCTACACAGTAAGTTTAAAATCAGCCTGAGCTACATGAGACCCTGACTTTTCAATGTGAGGGGGGTGGGGGATGGGGAATGTTTGTGCGTGTGGTGGGGGTGGGACAGGACTGGCAAGATAGCTCAACACTTCCTGATATGCCTGAGGACTTGAATGTAATCCTGGGGGTTCAGAATGGGAGAAGGAGAAAACCAAATTTCTCAAGTTGTCCTTTGACCTGCGTATGTGTGTGAGCTTTAAAACTTAAAAAATGATTTTACTTATTTTCATGTTAGTGCGTGTGTATGTGTGTGTATTTGTGCATCATGTATGTGCCTGGTGCCCGTAGAGGCCAGGAGAGGGCATCAGATCTCGTGGAGCTGGAGTTAGAGACAGCTGTAAGCCACCATGTGGGTGCTGGAAACTGAACCCAAGTCCTCTACAAGACAACCAAGTGCTCTTCACCACGGAGCCATTTCTCCAGGCCCTTAAAATAACTTTTTCCCACCGGGCGGTGGTGGCGCACGCCTTTAATCCCAGCACTCGGGAGGCAGAGCCAGGCGGATCTCTGTGAGTTCGAGGCCAGCCTGGGCTACCAAGTGAGTTCCAGGAGAGGCGCAAAGCTACACAGAGAAACCCTGTCTCGAAAAACCAAAAAAAAAAAAAAAAAAAAAAAAAACTTTTTCCCTCTGAGTGGCCTTGGAGACCAGTCTGAGGTTATAAGATCCTGTGCCAAAAAGAACAAACAAAAAAAACAAGGTAACATGGTCTTTCTCTGTTGCCTAGGCTAGCTTTGAACATGCCCTGTAGCTAGGGCTAGCCTCAAACTCAAGATCCTCTTGCCTCAGTCTCCTGCAACCTGGAATTATAGGTGTACACCACCATGCCCAGTGTAGGGCAAAGGGGCTAGCCAAAAAAAAACCCATGCTAGCCCTGAAAATTGAGCCAGTGAAAGAAACCCACCCTGGCCCTGAAACCTGAGCCAGTGAAAGAAACACACCCTGGCCCTGGCACCCAAGCCAGTGAAAGAAACACTTTAGCCCTGAACCCAGAACCAAAAAAATACACCCTGACCCTGAAACCAGTGCCAAAGAAACACATTTTGGCCCTAGAATCAGAGCCAGTGGAAGAAATATGCCCTGGCCGTGAAATTAGAGCCAAAAGGCTAAAAAATGGCCAGTGAAAGAAACACACTTTGGCCCTGAAACCAGAGCCAAATCTGCCCCTGACCAACTAAGCAGAAAACCAGCCAATCCCTGAGCAGGAAAACGATCCAATCCCTGAGCAGAAAACCAACCAATCCCTGAGCTCGAGATCTAGCCAATCTGAGGACTGAAATCTGACTAATTCTCACCCTTAAAATCTTCTCCCTGGAAAAACTACGCCTCTAAGAAGTCCTTCTGTCTGTTCAGTTTGCTGCTCCCATTTTCCACCCTGGCAGAGGCAGCCACCCTCCTGGATTCTTCCCTCCCAATAAAGCTCTTGAATGAGGTTTGGGTGAGACCTTCTTTCGCAGAGATGGAGCCTGGGCCAAGCAGAGCAAGGCTGTAACACCTTTGCTGAGGAAACCTTCCCCTACCGGAGCAGAGTTGTTACACTCTGGGGGCCCTGAGTAGAACTGTAACAGTTTTGCTAGGGAAATCCTCCCCTGCTGGATCAGAGCTGGTACATTGGGGAAACCTTTCCCTGGAGCAAGGCTGTACCTGCTATGCTTACTGTGACCTGTTGTATTCCTAGGCTCCCAATTGCCAGAATACTTTTCCATCTGAGCTGTACAGTTGGTATTCCTTGGTTCCCGAATGCCAGAATCTCTTTTCATCCGAGCTGCAATGCTTACACTTGGCAGACCTTAGTACTCTCCTCTTCCATCAAGTACTCATTGGAAGTTGACTGCCATCACCTAGAGGGGACATAACCATCACCCACGGTGTTCTTTTCAACCCAGTGCAGCTCCGAGAGAGGGGCTTAGCTAAAACATTCAGCAACCAACACTTTTTTTTTTTTTGGTCTCACTGTGTAGACCTGGCTTGTCCTGGAACTCACTCTGTGGACCAGGCTGGCCTGGAACTCATAGAGATCCTCCTGCTTCTGCCTCCCAAGTGCTTGGATTAAAGGCATGTGCCACTACCACCTGGCAAAACCAACACTCTTAATGGAGTGAGGAGCAAGGAAAGGAGTGGGAACCACAGTCTATGTGGAATGTTAGGACAATGTAGTGAAGTTCTCCAACTGCCCTGTAGAGACCTTGGCTTCCAGAAGGTACTTCAGTGGATTGGGAAAGTGCTCTTGAATGTGCTGTAGCTGCTGCAACTGTCTAATCTATCTTGAAGGAGAACTTTCTGCTTTTGAGTTGGAAGTTGCTTTGTAGGACCTCACATTTCTCCATTGAGGTGCCAATCACAATTGCAATATAAATCATTAGTTGAGTAACAATCTTACACCAGGCTCCTCCACTTGACAGTTACTCCCAAGGGATCGGGAACTTCATCCCAGGATTCACTCCTGTATCTATAGGGCTCCTTACCTATTAGGTGATCAGCCTCTGTTGAGTGAGCAAACACCAGAGCAGCGGTTACAGATGTAACAAACATATCCAGCCGGAGGATCCTAAGGTGTGAATTTGTCCAGCACTTCTCCTATCTACCTGCTCTAGGACTCTGGTGACTATCTCAAAGCTGCAGGGGATTCCCTCTGCTCCTTCCAGGCAAGCCAAAGGATACAGTGCTGCAGTGTGTAAACAAAGCTGCAGAAGTCAAACAAATAATAACTAGCACCTGGCTGTGGACAGAGCAGCCAGGAGTTCAAGGCCATGTTTAGCTACAAAGCCAGTTCAAGGCCTCCATGCCTCCATGGGCTAATGAGACACACACACACACAGAGTAACTGTCCAAAAAAAAAAAAAAAAAAAAAAAAAAAAAAAAAAAAAAAACAAAGAGAAAGAAGGAAAAGGAAAAGGAAAAATCTAGTCATAGCTGCCTTTCACAAACTCCAAGCAGGGCAGTTGTGCTCAGATCCAGAATTGTTAGCTGTAGAGGTTTAAAACAAACTCATCACACACAAGCTGGAGCAGAGAGTCTTGAGAGTTTTCAGTTCCATGTACTAATTGAACAAAACATGCTTTAAGCCAGGCAGTGGTGGCACACGCCTTTAATTGCAGCACTCGAGAGGCAGAGACAGGCGGATCTCTGTGAGTTCGAGGCCAGCCTGGTTTATAGAGGGAGTTCCAAGACAGAATCCAAAGTTACAAAGAAACCCTATCTCAAAGAACAAAAAACAAACAAGCAAACAAAAACACAGCAAAACATATGCTTAAAAAAAATCCAAGTTGAAGGCCCAGCATGATGGCAAACACCTTTGATCCCAGTCTCCGGAGGCAGAGATAGGTGGATCTCTGTGAGTTTGAGGCCAGCCTGGAATACATAAAGAGGACAGCCAGAGCTACATAGTGAGACCCTTGGCTTAAAAATAAAGAAAAACATATTTAGATCAAGAGCTGGTGAAATGTCTGTGTATAAAGATGCCTCTTGCCAAACCTGTTTGATCCCCAGGTCCCAAGGGATGGAAGTAGAGCAGTGACTCTTTTCAATTGTCCTCTGACCTCCACACACAATTTTATTTAAAAAAAAAAAAAAACAGCTGGGCAGTGGTGGCACACATTTTTTTTTTTTTTTTTTTTTTTGGTTTTTCGAGACAGGGTTTCTCTGTGTAGCTTTGCGCCTTTCCTGGATCTTGCGCTGTAGACCAGGCTGGCCTCGAACTCACAGAGATCCGCCTGCCTCTGCCTCCCGAGTGCTGGGATTAAAGGCGTGCGCCACCACCGCCCGGCAGTGGTGGCACACATTTTTAATCCCAGTACTGGGGAGGCTGAGGCAGGCAGATCTCTGCAAGTTCGAAGCTAGCCTGGTCTACAGAGTGAGATCCAGGACAGCCAGGGCTACACAGAAGAACCCTGTCTTAGAAAACAAAACAAAACAAAAATAAACAGCCAGTCTGGGAACAAAAGCAATACAATACAAAGAACTCTGGAATAAAGCCTTACATGTTGTTACACACTCACCCAAGTAGCAGAGGCAGGAAGATTATGGAAAGTTTGAGGCCTAGCTTGCACAGTTACCTCAGGGGTAAAGGGTTCAAAAATCTTTCAAGGGAAGCTTTCTAGTAATGTTCAGGGTAAATGGGAAGCCAGCAGAATTCTTAGTGACTGTGTGTTTTTCCTCATGTGTTTACTAGTTCCTGGTACCAAGTAGCTTGATCAAAGTCAACACCTTTAAATAAATAAGCACAACTTAGAAGATGCATCTAGTTCTTTTCTTCTAATTTTTTAAAAAATTGTGTGTTTGTGTGTGTGCGCGCCTGGAATATGCACTCGTGTCCTGGTATTTTGAGACATTGTCTCTCTATTTTTTATTAACATATTTTTTTGTTTTTCGAGACAGGGTTTCTCTGTGTAGTTTTGGTGCTTGTCCTAGATCTCGCTCTGTAGACCAGGCTGGCCTCGAACTCAGAGATCCACCTGGCTCTGCCTTCCCAGTGCTGGGACTAAAGACATGCACCACCACCACCCGGCTTATTAACATTTTTTAATAATTTGTTTATACTTATTTTATGTGCATTGTTATTTTGTCTGCATGTATGTCTGTGTGAGGGTGTCAGATCCCCTGGAACTGGAATTACAGTTGTGAGCTGCCGTGTAGGTGCTGGGAGTTGAACTTGGGACCTTCTGGAAGAACAACCAGTGCTCTTAACCACTGATCCATTTCTCTAGCCTGAGACATTTAGTCTCTCTCTCAGTCTCTCTCTTTTTTCCAGACAGGGTTTCTCTGTGTAGCCTTGGCTGTCCTGGAACTCACTTTGTAAACCAGCCTGGCTTTTAACTCAAGATCAGCCTGCCTCTGCCTCCTGAGTGCTGGGATTAAAGCCTTTTGCCACCACCTGGAGCTAAATTGCTGTCAGCAGCTGCAGTGATCCTCCTGCCTCCCTCAACTCCAGCTTCCCCCAAGGACTAGGGTTTCAGGCTGGTGAACGGCCATCCAGGCATTTTACAGTGTTGGGGATTTGAATTCAGGTCTTCATGCTTGAGCTTACGCAAGTGTTCTTACCCACTGAGCCATCTCTACATTTATCTTTTTTGTTTTTCCAGACGTGGTTTCTCTGTGTAGCCCTGGAACTCACTCTATTGACCAGACTATCCTGGGACTCAGAGATTCACCTGCCTCCCAAGTGCTGGGGTGTGCTACCATGCCCAGCCACATTTAACTTTCTTTTTTTCTTTTTTTGGTTTTTTTCAAGACAGGGTTTCTGTGTAGTTTTGGTGCCTGCCCTGGATATCGCTCTGTAGACCAGGCTGGCCTCGAAATCACAGAGATCTGCCTGGCTCTGCCTCCTGAGTGCTGGGATTAAAGGCATGCACCACCACCACCGCCTGGCTCACATTTAACTTTCTTAAAAGACAGTATTATTCTATTTCTATTTATGTATATGCATGTGTACGCAGGTGCCATGTAGGACAAAGGAGAGTTTTAGATCCTTGGACCTGGAGTCATAGCCAGTGTATGGTGCTGGGAATCGAACTCAGGTCCTCTCCAAGAGCAGCCAAGTGCTCTCAACCTCTGAGCCACTCTTTTTGATAGTCCTGCCTCTTCAGTTCTAGACAAGAAGCATAATGTGGGGAGGGGAGAATCCTCAGGTGGTCAAACATCCTTCCTGTCGCAAGGATGTTCAATAGGGAAAAAGGCAGGAAGGCAGGTTGCCAAGGCCTCAGTCAGGCAAGTCCCACTGGCATCCTGGCTCTATGGCCTCAGCAATATTGTTTCCCCTCAATTGCAAACCTCTTCCAAGATGGTTGCAGCTTCAGAGAAGTGGCCTCCCACTACCCAGCTCAGGGCCACCTTAGTCAGAAAACATTGTCATTTATTAGTGCACAGTGCCCGACATGCCAACTGGGTGGCGGGATTGGCCACCCAAGCAACGGCAGACTTTGTTTTGCGGTGCCAGGGATCAAGCCCAGGGCCTCACACAAGAGGCCCAGTCAACCACTGAGCCTCAGCCACGTCCCAGCTGACTCGCAGTACCAGCAGTCCTCAGGCTTGCAATTACTGTGCACGGGCACAGGCAGGGCAGGGGCCATGAGGTCAAGTCCATGACGCAACCACAGCTTCTGGCTTATGCTAGGAGGTGAACTCTGACCTTCAGGAAATGGACAAACATCCCATTAACAAGGACTACAAAACAAACCTCAGTGAACTTTTATTTCTATTACCTAGAACTGCTCACAAGGCCAAAGACTTTAACACTGGACACCCCTCCCGCCCACCCAGGGGACACTGAGAGCGTCATAGCGTCCCCTCTAGAACGTACCCCCATGCTGAGGCCCCCTCCCCTCTCGCCCACCTTCACTGCAGGGAGGCCTTTCAAGCCTGGAGGGGGTGCTAGTTGCGTCCCGTGCCTGCATGGGTATGAAATGTGGCACACTGGCCAGGCTCCTGTCCCGCCTGGCCCAATGGAGGAGAGTGGGAAACAGCAGCAGTGTGTCCTGGATTTTCCCAGGCACCTACTGCTCGTGGAAGGGGAGGGAGTCAGAATTCACAGTTGTTTTGCTATGTAAAGTGCCTGTCAGTCCTTGGCAACTTCAGCCCAGCAATCCTTTTAAATCCAGGAGAGGGGAAGGATGGGACACTGGGGTCGGGGTGGTGTCCCTTGGAAGGATGACTGTAGACAAGGGTCCCCAGAGGCCTTCAAGGTCTTGCAAGAAAATTAGCCTGCTGTTGATGGTTTGGTCTGAGAGAGCCCAGAGGAAAGCATCAAACCTTGAGAAACTTAAGCCAACCCCTCAGCCTGCCACTGGGAATTCCAAGAGGCGCGGCAATGTGGCCAGGAGAAAGAGAACCTTGGTATCTGCCTCTTCCTGGGTGGGCCCTGGTGCCACCTAAGAAAGGCTCAGTTTTTGGCAAACATTCCTGGCAGAGCTGGAGGGATCAGAAGAACGGGGCACCAGCCTCTGCGTGGCAACAGTCTAGAACAGGACCTCCTCCCTCCTAGGACTTGACTCTAGCTCCGCGGTAAGGTCCTCAAGAGGCCAGACCTCACCCACAAGACCCAAAAACAGACTTCATCAGCATTTACTCCTTCCTCTTCCAACAGCAGAGGGACCAACCTGGGCTCTAACTCTCCAGAGACGGTGCGTGTGTTCTTTGGATATGTTTGGCCCCTCTCCCGGAACCTACACCAACAGGCATGGGAGAAAAGGGTACGAGGGCAAAGGAGAGAAAAAAAAAAAACTGAACCAATATTCAGGCAACCCCAAACCAGGCTGCCCAACAGAACAGGCTTTGGGGGAACTGGGCGCACAGACCAGCTGTGAGTCCAACTTTCACATTGATGGGCGGAAGGTAGGTGGGAGGTAATGAAATTGGAGAAGGAGGAAGGAGAGAAGGCAAGCTTCCTGGAGTGTGAGTCCCTTGAGGTCTTTGCTCCTTTCCCACAGGGGCAGCAGGGGCAGCAGGGGCTTCCCAGTCCAGGAAGGCCCTAGCACTTGTGGTGCCTGGGGCCCTGCCTGCTGGCACATAAGTCTGAGCTTTTAACCCAGTCACCTTCATCTGTTTTTAGGAGCAGGAAAGAAAAAGGGGCATGGCCTCTTGGGCTTTCCTAGTCTTCTAGCTCCAGGGGCAGAGCTGAGACACCCAAAGTCAGTGCAACAATCCTGTCCAGTCCAGTGAGGAGAAGGAAGGTGCAGCTTGCCTAGCGGGCTGCACAGCACGCACATGCCCATCCCCAGCATTCGGTGGAGGGACATGAGACAGAAAGGGTCCTGGATCTGTCTCCAGACACAGAAGTCCTTGCAGAGAGGACAGTGCCCCAGGGTCAGCCGCTCCGGGTGCTGGTCCCGAAAGGAGAGGAGTCAGGTCATATAGCGGGTGATGGCCCGGAGGGCATAGAGCAGGGCTGCTTGCATTCGGGCCTCGAGGAGCAGCAAGTTCACGTGAACCTGAGACACAGAAAGAACGAGGCTCGTTGACAGTTGCTCTGCAGCCCCCCCAGGCTACGATTCCCGACCCCATCTGGGGCACTCCCGCGCCCCCCCCCGCCCCAGGCTACGATTCCCGATTCCTGGGGCACTCACCTCACCCACGCCTCCCACCAGCACTCCCACCCGACCTGCAGGGCTCTGCAATCTGGTGCAGTGACTGCTGAGGAATTCCCCTGTCGTGACTAACGGCTTAATCTCTCAAGTCTAAAAGAAGAGCTACCATTAACTGGCAGGATCAAATGTTTCCATACATAGTCTCATGGTGTCTTCCCAACTTTGAAATGCAGGCAGTGTCTCCTCTCATTGTAAAGAGGAAAAGCTCAAAGATGCAAGGTCACGTGCCCAAAGTCACACTGCTCCTATGTGAGGCTTAAGATTCAAACCTATGCCTGCCAAACTGCCATTGAAGGCCCTGTGGGAACACGCCTCCGTGTACTCGATTTAAATGAAGTCTGAAATCACACAGTGGAACAGGATTTAACCAAGGACAACAGGCCCAGGTTCCCACTGTGACCGTCACTGAGTGCTACCCTCTGGATCTCCTACAGGCCTGGCTTGGCTGTTTTCACGTCCATTTTGCTGTTACCTTCTCTGAGTGGCGGAAGTGCCTCCAGAAGAGGTTGTACATCCTGCGGGTTGTCTTCTCTGGGTAGCAGGCCACGGTCTTGATATAAATTTTGAGGTTCCTTTCCAGGAGCTGGTTTACCTCCCCATAATCATAGTCATCATATCTGATGGAAAGACCCAGACAGCATTACTCACGATCTGCTCTCAGAAGCAGTACGTCCCACCTACCCCACCCTACAGAAGGAGGAAGAGAGAGTGGCAAGAAAAGCCAGAAGGCAGGAGGCAACCAGAGCCTGGTTCCTCTTAGAAAAACAGCTAACATCGTATGTCATAGGCCCATAGAGGACCACTCTAGGTAACACTGACAATGAGCATGCTCTATTGAGCTCTGACGGTGCCAGTCACGAACCTACAAACTACATACTCTGTCATATACAATATGCTGTGTTCACCAATTTAATTTCACTGAGAAGGGAGTGATTTCAAATCCAGCTCTCCTATACTCACTGTTCTACAGTAAAGGAGAGGAAGGAAGGTCAGTGCGTGTTAATCCTGGAGAACCAAGTGGTTTAGGGAAAAAGGAGACAGTGCTAATTCCAGACAGGCAAGCTAAGGCCTAGAGAAGGCAATTAACTTGTTCAAAATCCAAAAGCGAGCTGGCAGTGAGTCTAGAAGCTACTTGTCCCTCCCTAGTCCAGCTTCTATGTGTGTATGGAAAAAAGATAGGAAGGAAACACCTGATAATAAAATAAGGTGATCTCCTAGACAATTTTGGTGGGTTTTTTTTGTTTTTTATTTTGGTTTTTTTGAGACAGCATTTCTCTGTGTAGCCCTGACTGTCCTGGAACTCACTTTATAGACCAGGCTGGCCTCAAACTCACAGAGATTCTTTTGCCTCTGCCTCTCAAGTGCTGGGATTAAAGGTGTGCACCACCACTGCCCAGCAATTTTGGTGATTTTTGTTTCTTTTTTCTGTTTTAGGGTGTCACTTTCTTTCTTTAATTAAGGAATTTTTTTCTATTCATTTTACATACCAACCACAGATCCCCCACTCTCCCCTCCTCCTGCTCCCCAGCCCCCCCCCCCCCCACACACTTACTTTCTATTTTTATTTTTAGAGTCCTGAAGCCCAGCTGGTGAACTTGTTATACAGCTAAGGATGGCCCTGAACACCTACCTGATCCTTCTGTCTTTGCTTTCCCAGTTCTGGGATTACAGGCGTGAGCAAAAGCAAATAGAGAAAGGAAGCAAGGAAGGAAGGAAGAAGGAAGGGAGGGAGGGAGGGAGGAAAAGAGAAGGAAAAAGCCTGGAGTAGGGGACTAGCTCACACTTGCAATCCCAGCACTGGAGACTGAAATAGATGGACGGCTGTGAATTCAAGGTCAACCTAGACTATTGAGAGACACTACTTAAAAATAAAGTTCTGTGTGTATCTTAGATAAATCATTTTCTTTGGGGGATTTATCTCTGAGAACATGTGTGTGAGAGCAGTCAGTGCAAAGAGTGTGTAGAAGGGTAAACCCGAGATGGGGTGGCAGCACGTGCCAGTAATCTCAACACCTGCGAGATCAAAGAAACAGAGGGGTTCCAAATTTGAGCCACCAGACTCCTTCTTAGGATGGGGAGAGAGGGGCTAGGGGAGGAAAAAAAATGTAACAACAAAAGAGAAAAACAAAAAACAACCCTACAGACAACCTAAATATTCAACAGTAAATATCTCACATCACTTAAAAACAACTCTTCCTAGAAAAACCAGTGGACAGGCAATATGGCTCAGTGGGTAAGGAAGCTTGCCATCTAGACTGATGATCCAAGTCTGATCCCTCGGCCCCACATGGTGGAAGAAGAGGACAAACTCCAGCAAGTTTTCTTCTGACCTCCACACGGATACTGTGCCACACATTTGTACGTATACACACATACATACAAGTAAATAAAATAAAAATATTTTAAGTAGGAAAG
Source organism: Peromyscus californicus insignis (assembly GCF_007827085.1). Taxonomy (NCBI): domain Eukaryota; kingdom Metazoa; phylum Chordata; class Mammalia; order Rodentia; family Cricetidae; genus Peromyscus; species Peromyscus californicus. Next base: position 22,082,497 of record NW_026294573.1, on the reverse strand, counting down.
ATTTAACAAGATAAAAATATAACTCACTATACTATATCGTATAGAGTTGACCACACTTAATATTTTAGTGAAAAACCTCCCACATGCTGGGCTCTTGTTCATAATTTTCCTGAGTCGCGTAATAGGTTATGAATGTAAACATCATTATTTAAAATCTGCTGCTGATGCATATCTGTGCTATCCTTATTTATTACAAGAAAAGATGAGCTATTTTGAAATTTAAACATGAGTCTATAGCAGGGCAGAGTTGGTGCATGACTTTAATCCCAGCAGGCAGATCTCTGTGAGTTTGAGGCCAGCCTGGTGTACAGAGTGAGTTCCAAGACAGCCAAGGCTACACAGAGAAACCCTGTCTTGAAAAACCAAAAAAAAAAAAAAGGGCTAGAAAGATGGCTCAAAGGTTAGAGCACTGGCTGATCCTCCAGAGGTCCTGAGTTCAATTCCCAGCAACCACATGGTGGCTCACAACCATCTAAAATTAGATCTTGTGCCCTCTTCTGGCCTGCAGGCAGAACACTGTATACATAATAAATAAATCTGAAAAAACAAAAACAACAAAAAAAGAAAGAAACAAACAAACCATGAGGCTATGTAGTGTGTACACATGTATGCATAGGTTTATGTTTGTGTTCGTGTAGAGGTACCTGAATACACATACACACATGAAACCACAGTTAAAGAGCTTTGGGAGAGCAGGCCTGTAAGCCCAGCTCCTAAGAAGCTAACGCAGGGGAATGTCAAGAGCTCAAGGTTGGCCTGAAGCATACAAGTTCTAGGCTAGTCTGGGTTACAGAGTGAGACCTTACCTCGAAACACCAAAAATAAATAAGTAAGTAAAAGAACCTAAAACCATACAAAATAAAATAAAAGTGCTTGTCTAGCATGCTCACGGCCTTGGGTTCAATCCTCTGTATTGCATGACAAACAAAGCCCTGTTATCTCTGGGAAAGAGCGTAAAGAGTTTTGTTTATAGCATTTGAACAATGAGCGTTCACATTAGCTTTAAACCTGCAAAGACATGAACTCAGCCTAAAAATTATTATAAGGCAAGAAGAAAAGGAAAAGTAAAAATGACAGAGTGTTCAAGAAAGATTTGTAGCATCCACGTGACCTGAACCTGGGGGTCACTCGCTCACCTGATGCCAAAGACACAGTGGATGTAGTTCCAGATGGCCCTGCGGAGCATGGAGGTGTCCACATCGCTGTGCATGGCAATGGTATTATAGGTGAGGCTGTAGGCTACCTGAAACTTCTCATCCAGCAGCTGCCCTCCCTCAGGGTAGAGCCGCTGGATCAGTGAGTAGCCATGGTCTTCCCAGGTATAATCCTGAGGAATGAGGGAAGAGGTCAGTGAGCAAGACTTTGGAAGCCCAAGCCTGGCCAGGGATCTGTCCTCTGGACTTCTACGATTCACACCTTAGCTTTGCATAACACACCCTCCCTGAACCACAAATCTGATACAGTGCTTGCGCTGGGCCTGACAAACCAACCAGGATGTCCCAGGATGATGACCTTTCCCATGAATTGGGATCTTTTTGGTCTTCATTGCCCTTATGGGTTTTCTGTTTTGTTTTGCTTTGTTTTTTTCAAGACAGGGTTTCTTTGTGTAGCCCTGGCTGTCTTGGAACTAACTCTGTAGACCAGGGTGGCCTTGAACTCAGAGATCCACCTGCCTCTGTCTCCCAAGTGCTGGGATTTAAGTCATGTGCAACCATGGCCTGGCAGCCTCATGGGTTTTTGAGGGGAGAAGGTACCCACTTTAGAGCCACTGGAAGCGCCTGGCCCTGTTCTGTGCAGACCTAAAGCAGTGAGCACCATCAGCGCAGGGAGCCTCACCTGGGCTCGGAAGGTAGGGGGAGCCTGAGCCCCTCGGCGAGTGAAGTCTTCGTATCCAAAAGTGGGGTCTTCCACAAAGCATAGAATGTCTGGGTGCGGAGAGGGCTCCAGGATATCCGCTGAGGGCCATAGCAGATAGAGGTGTCAGTGAGGCTGAGCCTGGAGCACAGCAGGCTTCCTATCATCAGAGCGGCAACCGGAGTACAACAGGGGACCACAGAGAGCCTCTCCCCACACTAAGACTTTAGCTGGAGCCGCTCCTGGGGAAGAGGAGACTCCTGCCCAAGAACCCAGGAGGCAAGGCCCCCGTAACAGTAATAGTGGTAGTTCTGTGGGATAGCTCAACCTGGGGAAGGCTCTAAGCTTGGCTCCATCTACCTGACACAGTCCTGAAGGGCTAACAGACCAGGATTCAAAGGCCAAGTCTGAACACAAGACCCACGCTCAGAACCTCTTGGAAGGAGAAGGCATGGTGCATGGAGATGTCTACTCCCATCCAAAGGGTAAAGACAGAGGCAGCCCCTCGCAATGACGTCTGTGATTCTGTACCTGAGGGGGTTACCAGCAGACTTTCTGATTTCTCCAGCTCAAAGCGGTTCTCCATTTCCTCCTGGGAAGCCCCCTCATCCCGCAGCAGGCTCTCCTGCAGCTGCCTCATGCGTTCCATCAGAGCCTCCACATCGCGGGCAGCTTCAAAGCCCTGTAGAGAGGACCCAAGAATTACCATCTAGTCCTCTGGAAAACTTCACTCAGATTTCCCACATCCCAGGCCTTCCTGAGTGACCAGAAAGGACTAGAGCAGTTTGGGAGCCAGCCGCCACACTGGGCAGCTCACAGTCTGCAAGTCTTCCACAGGGACATTTATAAGGCCAGAGAGGAGACAGGTGTCTTCCTTCAGTTGTAATTTACAAGGTTTCTGACTTTTGTTTGTTTGAGACAGGGTACTCACTATGTAGCCCCGGCTGTCCTGGAACTTAGGATGTAGACCAGTGGCCTTGAACTCACAGAGATCTGCCTGCCTCTGCATCCTGAATGCTGGGATTATGGCAGTTTCTGTTGATTGGTGGGTTTTGTTTTCTTGCTTTTTTTTTAAAAAAAATATTTTTACGTGCATTTGTGTTTTGCCTGCATTCATGTCTGTGTGAGGGTGCCAGATCCCCAGGAACTGGAGTTGCAGACAGTTGTGAGCTGCCATGTAGGTGTTGGGAATTGAACCTAGGTCGTCTGGAAGAACAGCCAGTGCTCTTAACCACCAAGCCATCTCTCCAGCCTCTGTTGTCTGAATTGTGGTGCTGTTGCTGATTGTCGAACGCAAGGCTTCACACAGACTAGGCAAACAGCCACCACTGAGATACACCAAAACCCAAACTTTGTACAGTCAACTGAACAAAACCATGTCAGACATGGTGACTCACAGTGAGAGGACGGAGATGTGGGGAATCACCACGAGGCTAGCGCGGGCCACAGAGTAAGACCCTGCCTCAAACTCAATTACAAAACCAAACCCAAAACACCCACAAATAACCACAACAACACATCAGCTGGCACAATGGTGCACACCCATAGTCTCTACTACTTGACTCCACGGTAAGTTCGAGGCCATCCCAGGCTCAACACCAAAACAAACCAACAGAAACCCCAGCAGACTGCGGTCCTCAGAGGCTGTGTGCTGCTGTTAGGTCAGGCACATAGTGCCTCACTTACTCCTCACAATCCACCGTGGCTAGGTCTTTATCCCCATGTCACATTAAAAACAAAAAAAAACCCTGAGTTTTAAAGCCAAGCACTTTTGCTGTAGCCTCTCACTGTGAGGAGATGGGGAACCTGTGGTTTCTAGTCCCAGAGCAAAGGCCGCACCAGCTTCCTCCCACACCAAGACCCAGGACCATGACTTACCCCAGAGTTGTTCAATGGGTCCCCACTTGGGGGACTGCCTTGCTCGCTGGGGGGCGAGGGTGCCTGTGAGGCAGGGCTGCCCTCTGCATCTCCTTCAGGAAGTATTCCACAGCCAAACACGAAGGAGGCCAGAGAGTGGCAGTGGGTAAGCAGGACCAGAGCCTGGATGAGCTCAGCTAGGGACCAGCTGTGCTCGCCAGTCTTCAGTAAGGCCTGGAAGGGAGAGAGAGCTAACCCGCTTAGTGGCTGCCCCTGGGCTGCCACCACCACCACCACCCCACCCCACCCCACCCCCCATCCAGCCCAGGCTTCCTCAGGGTCCCAACTCTCTGTCTACCACACCTGGATATGCTCCTTCGTGATGAGCCACGGCCGATGCGCCAGCAGCTTGTTGATCTCGCTGAGTTTGCGGAGCTTTTCAGGGGCCCGGTGGAGGCCCAGCAGCCACTCGGGGTCACCACCGGTCTGCAGGAACTCAGTCATGTGGGAGCCCACCAGGTAAGAACACTGGTGGCGGGCAGCAGCCTGTGAAGGGAGTTGATAAGCCTGAGTTAACGTCCCTCTGGGCACCATTCTGGAAAGATCCCCTTGAGATCTAAGGGGTAGAAAAAAAAATCTGTATTCTAACTTCATCTGACCCCTTTGTTCCTCAGTTTCCCCATCTGCAAAACACACACTTAAAGATGCCTCTCCTCTCTTCAAAACCTAAAATTCCATGGACATCATCAGGTAAAGCTAGACACTTTCTCTTCACCTAAAAAAATCAACTCAGGAGAGTCCCAGCAAATGAATCTGAAGCTAGACCATTTGGCCACCCCTGAAAGCACCAGGCCCAGATAAACTTACCATGATGGCAATGTAGTGGCGCCAGGAGCTGGCCAGGGGCCCATCTGTATGCAGCAGCAGGTAGTGCAGGCGCCAGAAGCTGCTAAGGTAGTCGGGGTGGAGACCCATCACCACTGCCAGGTTGTCCACCCGTCCTGAAGACATCAGAGTCTCGAGTCCCAGGTGCTGCTCCAGGCTCTCAGCTCCTTCCTGAAGGATCTGCTAGGAAAGAGGAGAGCATGGGTTCGCTTCTGCCCCCATCCAGAGCAACGTCTTCCTTGTTCTGTATACATAGTTGTAGTATATAGATATAATAGCAGGAGACTGAACACTGCCATCACGTCCAAAAGAGGAAACTGATCAAACACTGATTAGGCAGCTGATATGACCTAGACATGTCTATGGATGTCCAAGTATATGTATTAACTCACTCAATCCTCAAGACAGCTAGGAAATTAGAGTCCAATTTTCTTTATTTTATTTTGTAATGATTTTTTTCCCCCAATGCTGAGGATCAAACCTAGGGCTTCATGCATGCTAGGCAAATATCCTACCACTATGCTATGTCCCCAGGCCCTTCCCCCTCCCCACCCCCTTTATTTTATATATTTCAAGACAAGGTTTCTCTGTGTAACCCTTGCTGTCCTAGAACTCACTCCGTAGACCAGGCTGTCCTAGAACTCAGAGATCAGCCTGCCTCTGCCTCCAGGGCGCTGGGATTAAAAGTATGCGCTACCCCTACCTACTCTTCTCCCTTTTTATAGATGAAGATTTAGTCAGAGAAATTAAGAAGAATGGTTGCTGGAGACTGGGGAGTAGCTCAGTGGTAAAATGAATGCTTAGCATGTATGAGGCCCTGGGTTTGATCCCTGGCAATAAAAAAAAAAAAAGAATGTATAGTTTCTCCTGTCTTCATAGGATTTCTCTTCTAATACGGCAGATGCAGACAGCCATGAAGGGTTGGGGGATGTGCAGAACATGTCACAGTCCTGAGTGTCTTCTCATGTAGAGCTGTTTAACTTCATGGGACTTTTTTTTTTTTTTTTTTTAAAGGATTCAGGGTCTCATGTAGGTCAGGCTGGCCTCAAACTTCTGATCCTCCCGCCTCTATCTCCCAAGTGGTGGGGTTATAGGCATGCACCACCATGACCATTTTTGTGGCGCTAAGGATCTAAGCCAGGGTTTTGTAGATGCCAGGCAAGCACTCCAGCATCTGCACTGAGCTATATACCAGAGCCCCTTTTCCTCCTTTTTTCCTTTTCTTCTTATTTTTTTATGTGGAGCTGGGTACCAAATCCTGGGCCTTGTGCATGGTAAGCAAGTGTTCTACCACCGAGCTGCATCCCCAGCCCTGACTGATTCATTCATCTAACAGATAGCGATCCAATTATGAATCTCCTTGAGTGTTTGAACTTGTCCTGTGAGGTGAATACTATTATTTTCCTCCATTAATAGATGAAGAAACCAGATCTGCTTGAAGCCACAGATCTGATAAATGACAGAAACAGGATTCTAATCTAGATGAACTCCAAGGCCTGTTTCTTTCTTTCTTTCTTTCTTTTTTTTTTTTTTTTTGGTTTTTCAAGACAGGGTTTCTCTGCGTAGCTTTGCGCCTTTTCCTGGAACTCACTTGGTAGCCCAGGCTGGCCTCGAACTCACAGAGATCCGCCTGCTTCCGCTTCCCGAGTGCTGGGATTAAAGGCGCGCGCCGCCCCACCACCACCACCCGGCTCTTTTTCTTTTCTTTTCTTTTCTTTTTTTTTTTTGCTGTTGTTGTTAAAATAAGAGTTATTTATAAGTGGAAAAAATAAAATACAAGAACAATATGTGAGGTTAAAATGCTGGGATATAGATGTAAATACCAGCGGGTGGTTGTTTACCTTCCATCACAAAGGAGGGGGAAGAGAAGTTAGATGTTTTGTTAGCAGGCCACAAACCATTTGGCCTACATGTAAGACAGCACAAACTCAAGACCAGACTAATCGATACAGTGAGTTAGTTCTAGGTAGACCATCTCAAAACCAGAAAAACAGGAAACGAAAACTCCATCGCTGTATAACAAATCCCTCTGTATGTGTATTCTGAAGGCATTCCCATGTTACCCAAGCACTAGAATGCAAGCTCCATAATGGCAAAGATTTTTTTGCCCCCCCCCCCAATACAGGGTTTCTCTGTGTAGCTTTGGAGCCTGTCCTGGAACTCGAGCTGTAGATCAGGCTGGCCTCAAATTCAGAGATCCGCCTGGCTCTGCCTCCCGAGTGCTGGGATTAAAGGCGTGCGCCACCACCACCACCACCCAACTATGACAAAGATTTTTGTCTATCTTACTCTCTATCCCTGGTTCCAAGGTCAGTGCCTGACACCGAGTCACAATTGAATAGCTATCTGTTAAATGAGTGAATGAGTGGGGGCTAGAGATGTGGATGAGGGTGGGTGGAACACCAGCCTAGCATGTGCGAGGCACTAGATTTGACTGTTAGCACAGAGAAAAGTAAACACATAACAATGAGCTAAATGCAGTGGCCGGCAGCTGTCACCCCAGCATGAGGGAGGCTGAGGCGGGAAGATCACTCACTGTGAGTGAGGTCAGCCAGGCTACAGAGTTAAGACCCTGTTGCAAAATCAAAATAACAACAGAGTGAAGGATGAACCAATTCTGTAGATGAAAGAGAGATAACCCTGCTGTAAAGAACACAACAAAACAGGCTTTGAACCATGACCTTGGTTCTGTGGTTATGTGACCACAGGGAGCTTGCTTTCTCTTCCCCACACACCGCCCCCCTTTTTGAGACAGTCTTTCTCCTCATCCCTGATGGAGCTATGGAGCCCAGGCTGGCTTCAAACCAATAGCAATCCTCCTGCCTCTGCTTTCCCAAGTACTTGGATTACAGGCATAAGCCACTGTGTCAAGTGAAACCAGTGCTCTGGACACCTGAAAACAATAAGCAGATGCTAATTTTAGAGCATATTTTTGGTAATATATACACTTTTATAAGTGATCATGGGTCAGATGAGACATGGATATATCTCTTGTCTTATTACGTAGAAATAAGCACTAGTTTGGGAATCTCAAGTCTGGCTGTGTCTCTATCATTTCACACACACAACCCCACCCCAGCCCCAAGGTATATCTGTGGAGCCTGTGTAGCTTTGGTGCCTGTCCTGGAACTCACTCTGTAGACCAGGCTGGCCTCGAACTCACAGAGATCTGCCTGGCTCTGCCTCCCGAGAGCCACCACTGCCCGGCTTTCAAGAGTCTTTTTTATGAAATTAAATAAATCAGGAGTGGGAAAATAAAAGATCCTGATCTACCCGTGTTCGACAGCTTTTCCTCCGAGGGACCAAAGACTCCTACCCCGCTTCAAACTCACCTCCTCCACTGGAATGAAGGCGCTGGGTCCTCGAGGGCCTCGCCGGGCCCGGCCCTCCTGGTGTTCCTATGGAAAAACACATGGTGGTCATTTGGCAGGAGGATGGAGAGGGCTGTTTGCCTGCTAGCCTCCTTCTCCAACCCTGGGACACAGCCAGGGGGTAACATTTAGACCCATTTGGTGAATAGCAAGTGGGTGAGAAAGCAGGGCTGACCTGCTCAGAACTCAGCAAGAACCCAAACCCCGGAGCGACCCGGGGAAGGAAATAGTGTCATGTTGCCTGTCTCCAGGAGGCCAGTGTCTTTGCAGTCCTAGAAGCCAAAGAGACAGCTCGGTGGGTACAGGTGCTTGCCACCAAGTGTGAAGACCTGGATTCAATCTCTGGGCACCCACATTAGAAAGAGACCTGACTCCTACAAATTGTCCTCTGGTCTCCAACACACACACACATACACACACACACACACACACACACACACACACACACACACGCTGTGATTTATGCACACATCCATTTTGTAAAACAAGAGATTAGACCATGTAACACATGCCTTTAATCCCAGCACTGAGGAGGCAAAGACAGAGGATCTCTGAGTTCCAGGCCAGTGAGGGTTACATAGTGAGACAATGTCTGGGCCTCATGGGGAGACCTTTTTAAAATAAGAACTCTATATTCCAAAGCCAGTTACCACCCTATAGGCCTATGAAGAAGCTTCAATTCTTCTCAAATAATCAGTTTTCTTACTCTTTTCATTTTTTCTTCAATGCTAAGGATGAACCTAGGCATGACGCTTGGCAGCTGGGCACATTCTACACTGAGCTGCACCTGTCACAGCCCTGCAAGCGGTCTTTTGTTGATCCTTCCGGCCACATCTTCTAGGCTATCACCACTCTGAGCCTCACAACTGTCCCTGCCCGCACTACTCTGCCCTCTCCTCTCCATCCTCTACCCAGCACCCATCTGATACCCGTAACCAGATTAACTTTCTCAAGAATGAATCTGATCCAGTCACTAAAAACCCAACCTCCCCTTCCCAAAGGCTTCCAGATAAACATGTGGTCCAGCCACATCCCTTTGGAGCTGAACGGCTCTCCCAGCCCTACTGTCCGTGACCCCACACTCCCCGTGTCTCTGCTTCCACAAGCACTGCCCACTAAGGGCCTCTTTTAAGTCGCTTTGCTCCCACATCACATTTTGTGGTGAGCAGGGCCAGGTCATTCATTCTGCTCTGTGAATGAAAACAGAAAGCAGAGTGGCGGACACACACACACACACACACACACACACACACACACACACACACACCCCAAGTGGGATGTGCAGGCTGGTGGCAGCTATTCTGACCTGAGCTTATTTGAGCCAGAGCCATGCATTCAATGAAGCTGCTTCTCCTGCTCCTAGAGACGAGGTCTGGGAGAACATTCTATTTATTCTCTTAGTTGCTGAATGTCAGCATGGGGCTCTCCATACCAGCCTTGACATAATTGACCCAAATAACAGTTCTGCCTTCACTACAAAGGGACTGTCCCCCAGACCTTTCTCCTGGCAAGATCCAGGCTTAGTACTTCAGATGTTCAAGGACCCAAAACTATACTCCAGCCTTTTATTCTTTAAGTGGCCAAAAGTCCCCGAAGGAGAGGCGACCTCTAGGGTCTACGAGATAACAAAAGAAAGAAGGAGTCTAGAGGCCTAGGTGTGCATTCTGGTTCTGCTGCTAATTTGCTGTGTGGCCTGGGAAAATTATTTAGGCTCTCTGAGGTCTGGATCCTGAGGACAGGACAGAAGGGGACTAGGCTGACATACTTTTTTTTACAGACAGTTTCTCTGTGTAGCCCTGGTTGTCCTGGAACTGACTCGCTTTGTAGACCAGGCTGTCCTTGATCCTGCCTCTGCCTCTGGAGTGCTGGGATTAAAGGCGGCATGCACCACTAGCCTCCATACAGGCCTTCAACCCACACTGCTAAGAGGTAGCAGGCCAGGCTGGTCTGAGGGCACACAGAAACACCACAGTCCCCAAGCACTCTCTCTACAGCTGCTCCCCTCCTCCCTTACTTGAGAAAATGCCCAGCAGCTCCGTCTGGGAGATAAGAACTGCTGACTCTACAGACTGGGCCTCCCTCATGCAGAGGACCTGAGGGCAGATAGCCAAACACCTGTAATACCAGCACTGGGGAGGCGGCTGAGGCAAGAGGATCAGGAGTTTGAGGACACCCTGGGCTACACAGTGAGATATTGCCTCTAAACAAGCAAACAAAACCACTGGGGTGTATGTGGAATATGCAAATATTAAAATTCTAAGATGAAAAATTAAAAAGAAAAGGAGAAAAAGGAAACCACAGCAGCAGAGGCAGAGAAATAAGGGCCTCTGGATGTTCGGAAAAGAGACTGCCTTAGGATCATCTGAGTCTCAAGTCTGAGCCAGGAGCCAACAAAGGAAGGAAACCATACCCCTGGGTCTTAAGTGATGGTTCTAGACCCATCAGTATTATCCAGCAAAATAAATAATAATAATAATAATAATAATAATAATAATAATAATAATAATAATGTAGAGCTGACCAAAGATAGGAGCTTTGGAGGCTGGGACCATAGCTCCTCTGTGGAGTGTTGCCATGTGGAGGGAGCCGAAAGCACAGCTCAAGCAGCCATGCTGCACAAGGCCCTGGGTTCAAGGTTTAGCACAAATAATAAATAAATAAAATAAAAATCGATAGCTCCACTCATCAGTTAGTAATGTGAGCCTCAGTTTCCTACCCTAATAATGGGACTTGCACTGGGTAGCCACAAGGATTTAATGGGACTAAGCCACACCATTTACCTCAGCACATCCACCAGGGAGAGCATTAACTTCATTGTTATTTCAAACAAGAGCTTCTCTGCCCCAGTGTCCGTTAGAATCCCTTTGTGAAGTGGTATACAGGAACCAAAGTCCCAGCTCCAGCAATCCACACGGAGAGGGAGGGGGGTCATTGTTGGTGCCACTTAGCGATTACTCTCTCAGGTACAGAGTACAGTGCTGAGTGCTTTCCAGGGAAAATCAGAATTAATTTGTCCATTTGACAATATTTTGGTGACTATATTACAGGCAGTGTGAATACAGCTGTGACAAGACAACGTCCCAGCCAGCTTTCCCGTCATTTCAGTTCCCAGGGAGAAAGCAAACAAATGATGAAAAGGTGAAACAGCGTGATGAGTAGTGACAGGGTGGGAGCGAGCGTGTGTGTGTGTGTGTGTGTGTGTGTGTGTGTGTGTGTGTGTGTGTGTGTGTGTGTGTGTGTGTGTGGTATTTCAGTTTAACAGGACAGGAAAAACCACTGGGGAGGTCACTGACCTGCCAGGTAGGTTGCGAAGGCAGCAGAGCCTTGTGAAGATGGAGGGGATACTGGAAAGTCCTGAATGCAAGACTAGGGTTTGGAATCCATGGCTCCAGTATCCTGAATGCTCCCTTGACCTTGACATGGGGCAAGTCCAGGGGAAGCTGGAGGAGCAGGCTCTCACTGCCAAGAGGTGGCACCATCAAATCAGCCCCCTCCCATTCCCTGGGACAGACCGTCAATAACAATGTTGAGTAATAACAGGAGTAGGTATTCCCTGGTTCTACTGGCCTATGCACTGACTTCATGTGTACTAACTATCAGGATTTGAAGGTAAAAGCTGCAACTAAAACTTTACAGATGAAGGTGCAAGTCACTTCTGGTCACTCAGCTAGGAAGGAAGTGGGAGGGGTGAATACAGAGCAGGTTCCTGCTGGTATGGAAGCCATTCCCCATTCTCAACAACCAAGATTTATGAACCAGCACCCAGGATTGGCCAAGAATGAGAGGCCTCTTATCTACTTAAGCCTTAGGAATTCACTACCCCCAACCCCAACCCCTTCCAGGGGAACTCTTGCCTTGAGGGCACAAAGGGTCTAGTTTCCTGTTGTCGATCCACTGTCTAGTACACTAATCTAATACTAGTCCAATAGAACTTTTGGGCCTGGAGCAACGGTTTAGTGGTAAGACTATTTTCCACTCTTTTTGTTTTGTTTTGGTTTTTTTCGAGACAGGGTTTTCTGTGTAACAGCCTTGGCTGTCTCTCTGTAGACCAAGCTGGCCTTGAACTCACAGAGATCCACCTGCCTCTGCCTGGGATTAAAGACATGCGCCACCACTGCCTGGCTCAACAAATAACTCTTTAAAGAGTACAGGGGCTGGAGAGATGGCTCAGCAATTAAGAGCACTGGCTGCTGCTCTTCCAGAGGACCTGGGTTCAATTCCCAGTATCCACATGTTAGCTCATAACTGCCTCTAACTCCAGTTTCAGGGAACACGACACCTTCACATGGACACACATGCAGGCAAAACACAAATGCACATGAAATAAAAAGAATAAATTCTTTTTAAAAAGAAGAGAAAAAGAAAGAAAATGCCTCTACCATATGGGCCCATAGGCAAGTCTGCAAGTCTGTGGGGCATTTTCTTTAAAAAAAAGTACCAATAGAGCTCTCCACATGAGGGAATGCTTTGCATCTGTACTGTCTCATACACACAGTGGTCCCTAGCTGTTCTTCACACCCAGCATTTGAAATATGACTACAACAACAAAAATCTTGAATTTTTGCTTAACAATTTGAATTTAGCTTAATTAGTTATTTTTTTGAGACAAAGTTTTGATATGTAACTTTTAAAAAACTTTCAATCCCCCTGCCTCTACACCACGCTAGTTCTAAATTTTGTTTTGTTGTTCTGCAGGCAGGGGTGGAATTCATCCTGCAGATGTGAACTCAGAGCAAGACTCCTAATTTAGCCTCCTAGATGCTAAGATTACAGATGTGTGCCACCATGCCTGGAGTTACCAGCTCTAATTTTTGTCAGATGTGGCTAGGGGCTGCCTGCCATACTGAAGAGCACACCTGAGGAGGCATGATTCCAACCCAGCCTTAGAGACAAAGACAGGGAAACCCAGAGGAGCAAGTCACCAGTGGCTTTTCCTCCTTTTCCAACTGAGGGATCACAAGGCAGCGGAACAATGAGGTTAGACGGCTCTCCGGGAGGACTCACCGGGGGGTCTTTAGACCCTTGGTAAAAGGGACTACCCCCCTCAGGGAACACCCCCTGGCTCCTAATTCAAGTTCTAGCTAGACAGTAACTTTTGTGTTAAACTCAAGAGCTCCCGTCCTATTTACATCTGATCCATATCAGCTTGAAAGTTATGGGGAGTATTTTTCATAGGGGAGTCAAGTGCCTGGCCTCTCCAAGGCCCCCCCTTCCCACTCTACCCTAACCGTTTCTGGAAATGGCACCAGACCTGGCGATTGAAACTCAGCACAAACTGACTTCCCAGAGTGCTGTTCACCAGCTGCAGGGGCCCCTCTGAGTCGCCTAACCTTTGTTCTTGTTCTCTGGAGTCTGCCAGCCCCAGGACTCAGCTAGAGACACCTGCTAAGTCATTCTATCAGCTCGGAAGGTCTGGTATTGCTCACTATCTGTCAGCTGAATCCAGAAAAGAGCCTGGGTTTACACCTGAGGTAGAGACATAGAAGCAGCCCCAGCAGAGAGGCAGAGAACATGGACCGGGCCCCAGGCTAAAGTGCTTTACATGTTTGATCTCACAAACACCTTATTTCCTCTCAATCATCCTGAGACAAACAGAACTTGTTGTCCCTTCTTTAGAGACAAGTGACCTAAACTCAGAGTGTTACCCCACTGGGTAACACTCTTTCTTACCCAGTGGGGCTTCAGTCCACAAGGGTCAATTAAACACTTAGTTGCAAAGGACTGTGAGCCCTGCAGGGAGTCACTGATCCAGGAAAGGGAGGCAGAAAGAAAGGCCTATGTGAGGCCGGGCGGTGGTGGCGCACGCCTTTAATCCCAGCACTCGGGAGGCAGAGCCAGGTGGATCTCTGTGAGTTCGAGGCCAGCCTGGTCTCCAAAGCGAGTTCCAGGAAAGGCGCAAAGCTACACAGAGAAACCCTGTCTCGAAAAACCCAAAAAAAAAAAAAAAAAAAAAAAAAGAAAGGCCTATGTGGAACTAGCTCACAATGGAAAAGAGACTGGAAGCAGTGTGCAAAGGGACTCATCTGGAGGAAAGCTTTTCTGAGGAAGTGACGTTTGAGGAAGTTATTCTAGAATCCAATATGGTTTTGAAAACATACCACTCAAGGCAAGAGTCTTGAAACTTTCTGGAGACAGGCATATCTGAAGGCCTTGACACTTTGAAAGTGGGTCTGAAACCATTGAAGAACTATCCATCTGGCCCTTCCCTGAGTCTTGACACTATAGTCTGGAAGATGGGCACCCTATCTTCTCAGGATTCTACTTGAAGCAGACACCTTTAAGGACATCTTTCCATCTTTTCTTTCTTCTTCTTTTTATTTTATTTTACTTTATTTTATTTTGGTTTTTTGAGACAAGGTTTCTCTGTGTAGCCCTGGCTGTCCTGGAACTGGCTCTGTAGATCAGGCTGGCCTAGAACTCAGAGATCCACCTGCCTCTGCCTCCCAAGTGCTGAGATTAAAGGTATGCACCACCACTGACCAGCAGATGGTCTTTTTCTTTTTTTTTTTTTTTTGTATTTTGTTTTTCCGAGACAGGGTTTCTCTGTGTAGTTTTGGTGCCTGTCCTAGATCTCACTCTGTAGACCGGACTGGCTTGGAACTCACAGAGATCCGCCTGACTCTCCCTCCTGAGTGCTGGGATTAAAGGCCTGTGCCACCGCCACCCGGCTCAGATTGTCTTTTCTTGAGGGAGCAGAGGATGTAGAAATGTTGAGAACATTACCAGCTTTCTCCAATACTGTAAAGAGACTTTCTTAAATCCAGTGTTGGGGGACACCTGTAACTCCAACACTCAGGAGGCTGTGGTGGGAAGATGGTCATGAGGCCAGACTGTCTGATCCTGTCTCATGAGATCCTGTCTCAAAATGGGGGGATTGGAGGAGGTTTCCTCTAAGGCACCCCATCTCGCTTGGATCCTACCCAAACCACCTGAGATTTTTTTTTTTCCCCTATTAGGCACTGTGGGGAGAGACATGGGCTGGCTCTCCCTCTCAGGCAGCAGAGAATATTCAGGAAGTCCCTTGAGAGGCACTGGGGGTGGGGAGGGGATGTCTGCTAAGCCAGTCTGACAGAAGCTAGCATTTTAAATGCAATGGCATGTTCCCTGCAATAAATATGTTCCAGGCACACAGCTTCAGGCCTTTACTTGTATTTTAAGTTAATTTGTTCAACAGTCTCTTAGAGATTCCATCAAATCCCTATGCAAGAGACTGCAGTCAGAGTGATCACTTGGCCAAGATAACCCGGCAAGGAAGTGGTGGGTGGGACTAGAGGCCAGCACTCACCCCAGTGCTTAGGTGCTCCCACTAACAACGGAGGTGCTCCCACTAACAACGGTGTTCACAAAGCAGACAGACGAAAGTGACCAGAAAAGGATGGGCAGGAGCGAGGGGTCGTTTCTTTCTTTTTCTTTTCTTTCTTTCTTTCTTTTTTTTTTTTAGAAAGCAGAGGGGAATGAGCTTTAGGCAAGGCTACCAGGCAGTTTGGTAGAGAGCAGCCATGCCCTGGGTGGTAGTCTGAATGATAATGGCCCGAGAGGGGTCGTTTCTTCACACAGATTCCTAAATCATTTGGAGGAACCACCCACCACCGGATGGAGAACCCCCAGAAATGACACTCCGCAGACATGGGCAGAGATTTTCTTAGGGTCACGCATACACCTTAGGACTGGCACTCTGCTGCTCTGTCAATACACCTTCCACACTGTTCTAGACTTAGAAAAAACAAAAACAGTATCTTCTACCCTGCCAAGCATTCTCCAATATCCTCGACATACACAGGCCAAAGGGTGAGGGTTAAGTTTAAGAAGCCTCTCTCTCGGGCCCTTTTGGGCTTCAATGTTCTCATTCTGTAAAATGGGGCTCAGTACAGTTTGTATTCGCTGTCTTTGTCAGACAAAACCTGTACCCTGGCATATAGCAGGCTCTCCATAAATGATAGACGGCGTTCATTGTCGAGTCTGCCGGGTGGAAAAGGGGGCTTTATAACAGCATTACACCTTGTCTCCCTGCTAAGTCCCTCTATTCTCTGAGGAGACAGCAAAACAAACTTTGAGGACCCCAGAACATTTTAATAGGAAGCAGCCTGAGACTTGTTAGTCTTCGGGAGTCGGGACCAAGGGTTATCCGCTTTCTCCCCCCGCTCTGGCCGCTGCCGCCGAGGATCAGGCGGCCAGCCAAATCCCTAAAGCACTTCGGCCAATTTCAAGATCGGAGGTGCAGGTGGGGACTGGGGAAGGGGCTAGATCTTCGCTGGCCAGTCCCAGATGGCTCAGTCCCTTTTCATTTCGCGGTCGGTGCAGAAACCGATCCTAGAAAGAGCTCCTGGCCCGCCTGCCCCCACCCAGAGGAAGGGAATCTGCGGAAGGAGGCGGGGAGGAGGAGTGGTCCGGTCTCTCCGGCCGGGATTTGCCTGGACTTGAAGACGCTCGCTCCACCAGAGCACAAACCCAGAGAGCCACGAGGAGGCGTCCCCTCTCATTGGCCGGGAGTCCGAAGGAGCCACGGAGGGCTCCGCAGCCCCCTCCCCCCCAGGGGGGGGGGTAGCGAGGGCAAAGGGAGAGGAGGGGGAGAGAGACCGGAGGCTGCAGTTGATGCAACCTTAGTGCTAGCTTACGTGCTCCCAGACCCCTAAGCCCGGTGGGAGCACCAGACTTAGCTCGGGACAGCCCGAGGCTCGGCTGTGGCTGGAGAAGAGCGGTGTCGCCCGGCGGCTGCTTACCTCTCGGGTCCCGGGGCCCGCGACGCCGCCCCTGGCGAACGGCAGGTAGCCCTTGATCTCGGCACGGCACTCGGAGTCCGCAACGATCATGGTGTGCGTCAGGACCCAGCCGCGGCTCGTCCGCGCCCGGGGCACCCGAGGGGGTCTGGGGCGGGCGCTCGCAGGAGGCCGGGGCTAGGGGTCGCCGGGGAAGCTCGAGAACCCCGGGGTGTCTCTCGGGATGCCCAGAACCGGCGCTACCACGCTGGACACTCCTTCCAGCGCGGCTTGGGGAACTGCGGCCGGCCTCGGAGGCCTGGGGTTGGCCGCGGCGCGGGGGTTTTCACGGCCCTGAGTGCCTCGGAAGTCCGCAGTGGCCAGCGCTGCTGGCGAAGCCGGCGCTCCTCAGCATCCCCACCGCGGAACTGCCAGCGCTCACCGGGCTCTGTCAGCCCGCTGCGGTCCCTGGAGGAGGGCGGGGACAAAAAAAAGCCCCACGGAGCAGCCAATCAGATGCCTGTTTCCCGGGGAGGCGGGGCCGACACCGCCCTCCGGAGCCAAGCGTCTCTCCAATCAGCATCGAGAAGCACCTGGGAACTCTGGGAGCTGTAGTTGGCCTCGCACAGATGCTGCAAACTTTTGCAAGAAGGGTTAGTCAGACCTCTGGCAATACCAGATGAGAGTGACAGCCCAGGGAGTCATTAGGGCTGCGTGATGAAACGGGACTTCACTGGGCTGGGCCAGACAGCCAGGTGTGAAATCCCTTCCGAGGAAGTTCTTCAGCTTTCCAGTTCCTGGAGGGACTGGTTAGGGCTGCGGAGAGCCCTAACCACATCCAGTTCTAATTATAGATCAAATACCACACATTTGAAGGCCCAGAGCCGCCACCCTGTCCCCTCAGGTCTTGAGGAATCTGCACCTTCAGAAGCACTAAACCAAGGAAATCACCTACTTTATTTGCGGAGTCTCTGGAAAAGCCCTCCTTGAAAAAATACCCTTTAATCTCAATCCTAGAGCTACAATTTCCCCTCTTCTACTCTGCCGGGGTGCCTTCACTCTTGTCTTCCACCCTCCAGGCGCTCCTGGAAACTTTGTAGCTTGGGTGTTTGGCTGGGTCTATTCTCACTTCTCCCTCTGGCCACTCCTCCTCTGACTCCTCTTTTTCCTTCCACTCCCTAAATGTGGGTGCTCCCCTAGGTTCTGTTTTTATCCCTCTTTTTTTCTAGGCACTCACCCTCATCACTTCTGGCACTCACCTCTCCTTTTGCAAGGAGCCTGGCTCTTCCAGAACCCCAGCACTTTAAGCTGGATACATCCATTCACTATTTTTCTTCAGGCCTCTTTTTTTTTTTGTTTCAATTTGAGTTCTCTTTATTCTGGTCAAGATGTCCTGGACAGGGCCAGAGCTGACTGGTCCTTTCAGACCCCCTCTGGAATAGTCTGAGTTTAGGCTTATGATACCAACAATGGTCTTCTGACTAGGTCTAATGTCTCTCTAGCTTCGGTGGAGAAGGTAGTTTGCCCACCCACTCCTAAGCGCCCCAAGCACTTGGGCTGGGCCTTTCTCTCTGCATTTTAATACTTTTCATGCTTTATCCTGCATTATCACTTTCTGTATATTTGTCTTCTTTGAAACTTTTGATTATAAACTTGTTTGAGGGCGGGGTCCATATTTTGACATCTTTTCCACCTACTTGCGCCCCTGCCACAATGTCCTTCTAGTAACAGACCCTTGGTCCCTGAATGTCCCTTTGGGTTATCTTCTAAACAACTCTATATCAGATTCAGCTTTAGTTTTAAAAATATAGACTCTGTGGACCAATCCTGTGGTACAGGATTCAATTAGGATCCCAAGGCCTTGGGTTCTATTCCCATTACCACGAAGACACACAAACAAAAATAATTATAATGGTAATGGCCAAATTAAAAAAAAATCCAGTGATATTTCATCAGCTATCAAATAAAGCTAGGCCTTTAGGTTGACTCTCAGGGGCTGCCAAGTTAGGTTTCAACCCCTTCTGCAGTCTTAGCTGTCACACTCGGGACCCTTCAACTTCTCCCTACCCTCTGCAAGTTCCACCCATTGAGGTTATATGGAGAATTCAAGGCCTTCAACCTGTTTGTGGCCCAAACGAAGCCTTCGAGATGCCTCTTCTCCCAAAAAGCCTTCTTCAGCTCTGCTGAAAGTCATCGTGCGCACTCCTCAACACCTTCAGCCTCCTTCTAGCCCTGTTTTCCAAACACACTGAGCTCCTTAACATGTTTACAAGTCTCACTGCTTCCTTCCAGTCAGTGGGCTGTGCTACCAGCCTCTCACACAAAGCGAGGACACTTCAGTTTAGAAAGGTAAAACTGATTGTCTAGGCCGGGCGGTGGTGGCGCACGCCTTTAATCCCAGCACTCGGGAGGCAGAGCCAGGCGGATCTCTGTGAGTTCGAGGCCAGCCTGGGCTACCAAGTGAGTTCCAGGAAAGGCGCAAAGCTACACAGAGAAACCCTGTCTCGAAAAACCAAAAAAAAAAAAAAAAAAAAAAAAACTGATTGTCTAGGTCACGAGGCATCTTCTTTTGACTGCATTAAGCTGTGGAAAAAAACTGCTGGCGGTGGTGGCGTACACTTTTAATCCCAGCACTCGGGAGGCAGAGGCAGGCAGATCTCTGAGTTTGAGCCAGCCTGGTCTACAGAGCAAGTTCCAAGACAGCCAGGACTAAACAGAGAAACCCTGTCTCGAAAAATGAAACAAACAAACAAGCACTTCATTTAAGGCAGGAATCATGTCTATCTCTGTATCTCTCATCTCACTGGCATGTGTATTTAATACTTTTTTTCTGTGCTGGGGATCAAATCAGGGTTTCATACATAGTAGAATGTGCTCCTCCGCTGAGCTACACCTCCATCCCCCAAGTACATATTTTTGAGTGACTATGAGTTGTTGTCTTCACAAGAATAATCCTTTAACAAAGATGGGCATAGTGGTACATTCCTGTAATCCCAGCAGAGACAAGGGAAACCTGAGCTACATGAAGAGACCCTGTCTAAAAATAAGAGGACACTGACTTTCTGATCTTCAGAGATGTGATTACAGGCTGCACTTCCAAGGACAATGATTTCGTGGAGGAAAATCAGAACACACTAGTAGTCTAAAGTAGATGATCTTTTGTGACCCAGCTTCCAAAGAATGAATGCAGAGGAGATGTAGGCTTTGAAAATTATTCAGCTCTGCCAACGAGAGTCCGGTATACACCCATTATCCCATTATAACTCTCACCACAACTTCCTTAAGTAGGTTTTAGGTCCCCATTTGGCAGATGACAAAACTGAAGTGCTCCAAAGGTGCGCTGGCCCAGGTCAGGAGGCTTAGTAATATGCAGAGTGTTCAAAGGCAGCATGACGTCATAGCAGAAACTGCCACACCAGGGATGAGAGAAGGCTGGGAATATCTAAGAGGCAGGCTGGCACTTGTAATTGATGCCTAAAGCAGATATATTAATTAGGAGTAAGAAACATAACTGTAAAGTGGCCTGTAATGGGTGTGTCCGCTCATCTTCTTCGTGACAGGGCTTCTAAGGAAAGCTAAGATATTATTTGAAGATGGCAGGGGCAGCTAGAATCTGAGCAAGAGTAACCAGTGTGGAGGTGGAGAGAAGGCTGAGCTGCCTCTACTCAGAAATCTGCTCTTTCCCTTCCTCTTTCATTCGGTAAATATTTTGGACCATGTTGTGTGTGCCAGTTGCTGGGCTAGGCACTGGAACCCCAGCAGCAGAGCTACATGCCCAGCGAGGAATGGGGAGGTATGTATGACTGGTTGGATGCATTCCTCCCCTCCCCCATGCCTTGCATTTTTGGTTCAGGCAAGGTCTCCTTCCTCCTGTTGCCATACTCTCCGGACTGTTGCATCAGCTGTGTTAAGGCCACTGATTGGCCAAAGCTATTTTTATTCCTCAATCGTATTGCAGTCCTGAAGACATGTCTACATCAGATCTGAAATGTTTCTGAGACTTCTTCAGCCTCGGATCCTCTCAGATTATGAACCTAATGG
The DNA here is from genome assembly GCF_007827085.1 of Peromyscus californicus insignis. Classification (NCBI taxonomy): domain Eukaryota; kingdom Metazoa; phylum Chordata; class Mammalia; order Rodentia; family Cricetidae; genus Peromyscus; species Peromyscus californicus. Next base: position 22,061,793 of record NW_026294573.1, on the reverse strand, counting down.
GACTCTCATCTATTTTTTTTATGATTTAATTTTGTGGCATCAAATTCTTGGATTACTTTATTATAATGGCCTTATATTATGACCATTCTAGGGGCTATGATTTATCACTCCTTGTGTCCTTTTTTTTTTTAATCTCTTATTGTTTTCCGGCTTCAGTCCCCAACTGCAGAACATAGTTTCTGCCCAGGGAAATCTTCTAGGAAAGAAGCCTCGCTCCAATTGGTTTGATAAAGCCAGAGGAGACAGTCCACACACTCGCCAAAAACCAACTCACACATATTCATTCATCACTCAGGAAGCAGGTATCGTGCGTGTGAGGTGCTGAACAAGGTCCTGGGCTGACAAAACCACAACCCACGCTGACCTAGTCCCTCAGAGTTGTCACAGACTCAGAAACAGAGTCAACAATCCTAACAGCGTTTTTTGAGGAGTCCAGTAACTCAGATGCTTGTTTTTATCTTTAGTCACCAAACTGAACCTGTTCCTTTCTCAACTCTTAGAATCTGTTTCCTTCCTTCCTTCCTTCCTTCCTTCCTTCCTTCCTTCCTTCCTTCCTTCCTTCCTTCCTTTCTTCCTTTCTTTTTTTTTTTTTTTTTGAGACAGGGTTTCGTTGTGTAGCCGTGGCTGTCCTGGAACTGGCGCTGTAGACCAGGCTGGCCTGGAACTCAGACATCCATCTGCCTGCCTTCAGAATGCGGGGATTAAAGGCGTGGGCCCCCACCACTCGACTAGAATCTGTTTTCTTATCTACAAGGAATTTCAAAAAGAGCCCTCTCTCCCGTCACTGTGCAGAGAACTAGTGTTTTCTGGATGACGTCACTTCCCTCGACTGCACATTTTGGATAGAAAACTTCAAGTGTGGAAAAGCTCGTCCTTCGTAATAAAATAGGAAAGCTAACCTTCTCTGGGTCCTTTCGGGCAATCAGGGGACTTGTCTAGTTTAATCAGTTGGGCGAACCCGCAGCGCCCCCTGCAGGCCAGATCTTGCTACACTAGCTCAGCCACCGTGGACTGAAAACGAGTGACAAGGCCGCTCCAAATGATTCAGTCACAGTATACACTATTGTCAGGCCCCACGTCATGGCCTCAAGGTCTTCACAAGAGGCCAGACGATGGCTAAGTAAACATCGCTTGGCTGCTGAAGAGCCTAGCAAGAAGTAAGCTTTCACAGGACTTCGCGACCTAAATATTTCTCCCATTGCTCTGGCCTACCCTCTCATCGCACAGGCAGGAAACCTCTGCTCAAGAGAGAATTAATTCGCTAAAGCCCCTCGGAAAGCTGTTTGCGGGGTGGAGACTAGATCTTGAGGTCCAGCCAATGGACATTTTAACTGGTTGATCCAGGGGCCGCTTATTTCCAGAAAGAACAATCTCTTTGCTATAGTGTCCTCCCTCTGCCACTCCATTCCAACGGGCCCTTTCAGGACAGTGGAGGTGAAGGATGCGGCCCTAGCTCTTTAAACCCGTGTGAAATCTGGACAAGCCATTTCTCTCTGCACCTGTTTCCTGCTGTGTCAAAGCAGGGCTGTTGTGAGGACGAACGCTAACGCCCGAAAACCCTTCAACAGGGCTTCGTGCAAACGAAGTGGTCAATAAAGCAGCCGGGGTTATTATTTTATATTGTTGTTTTCCCTAAAGTCTCCTCGGCGAAAGCTGCATCACTTTTTTCTTTTTTTTTTTTTGGTGCTCAGCAACAGGCTCTTCTTACGTAAATCGCGGCGGCCAATGAGCAGGAAGGTGGGCGGGGTTTTGTGGCAGCCAATAGGAGCCCGCAGCGACGCTCAGGATAGGACCAGGCGGGTTTCCAGGCCGACTAAGGAAGCAAGTCTCAAGGCTGTTGAAGGGACCGGAAGGGTCTTTAAAATCTTCCTCTCTTGCCTATCAACTGGGCTCTGATTGGTGTAGAACGCAGCGCCTGCCTAGCCTCCGCCCTCCCAGAGCAGAGCTGGTAGCTAAAGGCTTGTTTTTTTTTTTTTTCCTAACTTTTTGAGACCGGATCTCCTGTACAGCAGACGGGTCAGGAACTCAAACTCCTTATGTATCCAGAGGCTGGTCTTGGCTTTGTGATGCCTCTGCCTCAGCCTCCCAAGTAGCTGAGATTACAGGTTTGTATCATCTCCCTGGTGTTTTAAATCTCTACACATTTTTAATCCATCTACATTTAAATGCTTCAGTGTGTTACAGTTTTAATATTAAAGAGATCCTTACACGGGACATGATGGTGCACAGGCTTTAATGATTACTTCTATTTTTTATGTGCATTGTTGTTTTGCCTGCATGTATGTCTGTGTGAGGGTGTCAGGTCCCCTGAAACTGGAGTTACAGACAGTTGGGAGCTGCCATGTGTGTGCTGGGAATTGAACCTGGGTCCTCTGGTAGAGCAGCCAGTGCTGTTAACCTTTGAGCCATCTCTCCAGCCCCATCTTTGTGATTTTTACTACTTATTTGTATTGTCTTTGTAAGCTCTTACATAAGGGAGGGTCTCCCGTAGCACAGGCTTTCCTTGGACTTTATGTAGCCCAGAGGATGTCTTTGAACATCTGATCCCCCTGCCTCCACCTCTGGAGGGCTGAGACTATAGGCCGGTGTCATCTTGCTGGGCTCTTCAACTTTTACCTCTTTTAAAAATTGTATAGGATTGTGCCTGTATATAAGTGTGCAAGTTGCCCTCAGAGGGGTGTGCTACATGAGACCTCACCATGCAAAAAATCATTTGAGCAATTTCACATAAAATCCCCTATTTACGATTTCTCTTGTGACACCGAGCTCACCAGCCAGTAGCTAGATTTGTCTTTTTCTGTTTTCAGCAATCATAAAGTACCTGGGCCATTTAGCTTACCCAGATTATCCATAGGAACCTGAGTCTAAAACCCCCAGAAAATATACATTCCTCAGCATAGCTGTGCCTGGCAGCCCTTGCCTGTAATTCCAGCTCTTGGGACTGCTGTGGCAGACCACAGTTCCAAAGCAAAGTTGAGAAACTTAGTGAGACCCTGTTCCCCTGTTCCAAAATGAAAAGTAAAAGGGTAGGGAGGTGTTGGTGAGACAGCTCAGCAGTTAAGGAGACTGACTGCGGGCTGGAGAGATGGCTCAGTGGTTAAGAGTACTGACTGCTCTTCCAGAGGTCCTGAGTTCAATTCCCAGCAATCACATGGTGGCTCACAACCACCTGTAATGAGATCTGGTGCCCTCCTCTGACCTGCAAGGACACATGCAGACAGAACACTGTATGTATAATAAATAAATCTTAAAAAAAAAAAAAAAAGACTGACTGCTTTTACAGAGGACTCAGGTTCAATTCCCAGCATCCACGTGGTACCTCACAATCACTTGCAACTATAATTCCAGGGGACTCAATGCCCTCTTCTTTTTTTTTTAAAAAGATTTATTTATTTATTATGTATACAGTATTTTGCCTGCATTATGTCTGCACACCAGTAGAGGGCATAAGATCTCATTACAGGTGGTTGAGAGCCACCATGTGGGTGCTGGGAATTGAACTCGGGACCTCTGGAAGAGCAGCAGTGCTCTTAACCTCTGAGGCATCTCTCCAGTCCTCAATGCTGTCTTCTAACCTCCACAGGCATGCAAGTGGTGCACAGATGTACATGCAAGCAAGACACTCATAGGCACTTAAAATAATTTAAATAAAAACAAGAAGTGCACTGCAAGCTGGGATGTGGCTCAGTGTGGAGCAGGTGTGAATGAGGCCCTGGGTTCAATCTTCAGGACTACTCTCTCCTTTTCACTTTTACTCCCCGCCCCCCTTTTTTTGAGACAGGGGCTCATGTAGCTGTCCTGAATCTCCTTATATAGACCAGGCTGGCCTCCAACACATAGATCTTCTGCCTCTGCTTCCTGGATTGCTGGGATTAAAGATGTGCAACATTATGCCTAGACCTTCCTTTTAAAATGTGCATTTATTTATTTATCCTGTGTGTGTGGTGTGTGTGCCCGATCGTGCTCATGGTTCATGCATGTCATGGCATGCACATGGAGGCCAGAAAACAACTTGTGGAGTCAGTTCTTTCCTGTTATTTGAGTTCTGAGGATCAGCTCAGGTCCTCAGTCTTGTTGGCAAGTGCCTTTACTCACTGAGTCCTCTTGCCTGCCCCCTCCGCTTTTTTTTTTGTTTTTTTTGAGACAGGGTTTTTCTGTGTAGCTTTGCTCCTTTCCTGGAACTCGCTTTGGAGACCAGGCTGGCCTCGAACTCACAGAGATCCACCTGCCTCTGCCTCCTGAGTGCTGGGATTAAAGGCATGCACCACCACTGCCCAACCTCCGGCTCCCTTTTTTTTTTTTTTGTGCTAGAGAGCAAACCCTAGGTCTTGAAAATGTTAGGCAATTGCCCTGCCACTGAGCTACATCTGTATCCTCTACTTCCTCCTACTTTTGCAAGTACTTATTGACACACCTTTGCTCAAGGTCAAAGTGTAAGGCAACAGCAGAGGAGGAATCAGGAGTTTCTCATTCACTCTCCAGGCTCTTTGAACTCCTTTACATAGTGGTTAAATACTCATTAACTTCCCCCTCCCACTTAAGAAACAAGGTCTACTATTTTGCACAGCTAAAGTTGGAAACTTGGGCTCAAGCCTGGCAAGTTGGCACACGCCTTTAGTCACAGTAATGCGGAGGCAGAGGCAGTTAGATCTCTGAGTTTGAGGACAGGCTGGTCTACAGAGTGAGTTCCAGAACAGCTAGGGCTTCACAGAGAAACCTTGTCTTGAAAAACCAAAACCAAATAAATAAAATAAAAATAAAACTTTTTGTTTAATGTGTTTCTCCTGCATGTATGTGCACCAAAGCCATGCTTGGTACCCTTGGCCCTAGATCTCCTGGAACTGGAGTTAAAAGCAGTTGTGAGCTGCCATGTGAGAACTAGGAACCTAACTTGGGTCCTCTGCAAAAGAAGCAAGCGCCCTCAACTGCTGAGCCGTCTCTCCACCTCCTTTTTCTTGAGATAAGGTTTTGCTATGGAGTCCAGGACGACCTGAGATGCTCCAGTGTCAGCCTTCAGATTGTTGGGATTATGGGTGTAAGCCATTACAGGTAGGAGGGCCCCTGATCTGGGAGGTGTGTGTGTGTGTGTGTGTGTGTTCTTAGCAAGGTGTATGCACATGTGAGTGCATGAGTGTGGAGGGTGTCTTTCTTCCTCTCAATCACTGTCTGTCTTTTTATGTTTTGAGACAGGGTCTCTCATTGAACCGGAAGCTTATGGATTAGGCTGATGAGTAAGGGACTTCGGGGTCCTCCTGCCACCCTCCACCCCATGTGCAGTTACAGGTCCTAGGTCTTTGGGGGTCCTCCTGCCGCCCCCCCACCCCATGTGCCATTATAGGTCCTCAAGCATCCGCACCAGGCACTTGGTTGAATCATCTCTTCAGTCATAAATCTGGATTTAATTGGTCCTAAAATGATGGTCTTCCTCTTCTTCCTTGTCTCCCCAACTTCTCTTCCTAGCTGGTAATCAAACCCAGGGACTGACTATTCAAGCGCTACTGGGGTAGACTTCTATCTCTGGAGATTTTGTTTGTATCCCCAGGTATTTCCATGTGCAGCCTGAGTTGAAGACAACTTTTGAGTTAACTGCCGTGGAAACCTCAGACAGCCAGGATCACAAGTTTGTGTTGCAGAGACATGCACAGACATGTTGATAGGGTTCGTGCCACAGCCACGATACCAGTGCCAACACCAACTGAAGCCACTTCTCCACTTACTGCCGAGGAGCCTTGATCCATCCATCCCCAGACGACCATCTACACCACTCCTCACACCTGATCCATGTGGGGGAGGGAGCTATAGGGTACCAAAACTGCCACCCCAGAACTCTAGCTAAGGGCTTCGAGAACTCGTTCTGAAGTAACAGCTTGCTGCTCAGGGCAAATCTCTTCATGAGAACTGCTAGACGTTTCTTCACAATCTGTTTCAGTAACTTTGGCTGTAAAATTACACCAGGGCTGGGGTGTAGTAGGGCTCAGTAGTAGAGTGCATGCTAAGTATGTGTGAGACCCTTCATTTGATTTCCTAGTATTATCAATTATAAAAAAAAGTATGCACAATTAATGAAATTAATGTAATGATTCTATTTACCAAAAATAACTTAAGATGTAATGAACAAAAAATTGAAACATGCTCTGTACATATAAATTTTTGTGCAAGTTGTAAATAATCCACTTTGTGAAATTCCATAGGACTAGTTAAAAAACAAACAAAAAACCAAAAAGAAAAAGAAACAAGCTGGGTGGTGGTACATGCTTTTAATTCCTTTAATCTCGGTACTGGAGGCAGAGGCAGGTGGTCTCTGAGTTTGAGGCCAGCCTGGTCTACAGAGTGAGTTCCAGGACAGCCAGGGCTATACAGAAAAACTCTGTCTCAAACAACAACCACCCCCCCCCAAAAAAAAAGAAAGAAAGAAAATCAAACAAACCAAAAATGGGTTGGTGAGATGGCTGAGTAGGTAAAGGTGATTTTCACCGAGCCTGGTGCTCATAGCCTGGCCATGACTTGAGTTTGCTCCCCAGGACCTGCATGGTAGGGAATGGAGGCCTCGAACAAGTTGTCCTCTGACCTCTGTGGTACAAACACACTCACCCCCATCCCCAAACCTTCTCTACACCCAGAAGAACTGTTTAAAATACACACACACACACACCCCAAAAATAAAACAGGTCAGTGAGTAAAGACACTTGCTGCCAAGCCTGACAACTGAGTTCAGTCTCCAGGACCCACAAGGTAGGAAAGAACCAAGTATTCCACGTTGTCCTCTGACCTCGACACACAAGCTGTGGCACGAACACACATGCACATAAGGAAGAAGAGAAGTTCTAATAAAACAAAGCACTAGTGTGTTAGACCAGAACAAACCCCCAAACCAGAGCGCACCCAGTGACTGACAGCTAGTCTGGAAGCTGCTTAGACAGGGCTTCTGCAGGTCACAGGGCTGCTCTGGCCTCTGCCTGGTCAGTCTGGTTTGTTCATGTTTGAGATTTAGTGAGACAGTGATCTCAGTTCTTCTAATAAAGTACTGTTTCTTCTCCTGAAGCCAGCCAGTACTGATGCTTGTTGCATGTAAATGAGGCTATAAGTAATGAAATAACCAATGTAGTGTATCTCAAAAAGTATTTTGTGGAATGTCATGGGTCGGAAGTGGTGGCCTCTACCTATAGTTCCGGTATTCAGGAGGCTGGGGCAGAAGTATCAGGAGTTGACCTAAGCAACACAGTGGGTTCTGGGCTAGCATGGATTATATAGATTACATAGCAAATTCCAGATCAGCCTGGGTTGCATAGGGAGATCCTGCCTTAACATAAGAACCAGAGCGAAACATAAAAGCTTAGACCTGTGATCTCAGCACTTGAGAGGTTTAGGCTTACGGCTAGCCTGGGCTACATAGTGAACTCCAGACTAGCCTGAGATACAAAGATTTAAAAGCTAAAAGTGGCTGGGCGGTGGTGGCACGTGCCTTTAATCCCAGCACTCGGGAGGCAGAGGCAGGCGGATCTTTGTGAGTTCCAGGCCAGCCAGGTCTCCAAAGCGAGTTCCAGGAAAGGTGCAAAGCTACACAGATAAAGCTAAAAGTGGACTAGCACAGTGGGTCACACCACTATTCCTACCACCTAGGAAACAGTGGCAGGCAAATAGAAACCCCGAGTTTGGGCCAACCTGGTCTACATAGCAAGTTCCAGGCCAGCCAGGGCTACATCGTGAGACCTCATTTCCAAACAAACAAACAAACAAACAAAGACAGGCCTGGTGGCACAAGCCTTTAATTCTAGCCCCTGGGAAGCAGGCTGATCTCTGTGAGTTCAGGCCAAGGCCAGCCTAGTTTACACAGTGAGTTCTGGGCCAGCCAGGACTACATAGTGACAGACCCTGTCTTTCTTTTCGTTTTGTTTTTCAAGACGGTTTCCTTCCCTGTGTAGCCTTGGCTGTTCTGGAACTCCTCTGTAGACCAGGCTGGCCTCAAACTCAGAGATCCATCTCCCTCTGCCTCCCGAGTGCTGGGATTAAAGGAGTGTGCCGCCGCCGCCGCCGCCGCCGCCGCCGCCGCCGCCGCCGCCACCACCACCACCACCACCTGGCAACTCAGTAGTTTTAAGAACACTGGTTTTTCTTACTGAAAACCTGGGTTCAATTCCCAGTACCCACATGGTGGTTCACAACTGTAATTTCAGTTCCAGGGGATCTGAACACTTTTCTGACCTCCTTGGACACTAGGCATGCATGTGATGCACAGACATACATTCAGGCAAAACATTCTATACACGCCACATTTAAAAAACAAAACAAAACCCATCCACATCCACATACAAACACACATGAAACTCCCAAGGGCTAGGGGTGTAGCTTGGTCAACAAGATTTCTTGAAGGAAACACTGGGGACATACCTCCAACACTGTCACAAAACCAAGTGTGGTGACTTATGCTTGTAATCTGAACACTTGAGTGGTGGAGGCAGGAATCAGGAGTTCAAGGTCATCTTCAGCTACATTAAAAATTTTTTTAAGAAAAAAAAAAAAGAGCAAACAAACAAAAATAGTATATCCATCCTTTTTCTAGTTTAAACAGGTTTTGTTCCCAGCTTGAGAATTTGCATTCTGATCAGTTCCCAAGTGATGTTAATGCCACTGGCTTGAAGAGTTTTTTTTTTTTTTCTTTTTTTCTTTTCGAGACAGGAGTTCTCTGTGTAGCTTTGGAGCCTGTCCTGGAACTCTGTAGCCCAGGCTGGCCTCGAACTCAGAGATCCTCCTGGCTCTGCCTCCCGAGTGCTGGGATTAAAGGTGTGTGCCACCACCGCGTGGCTAGAGTTTTCTAAACATGCCTCAATGGAGGGGGTGGGTGGGATTGGAATCCCATGTTAATCTTAGAACTGTGCTGTTTTGTGTTTAGGACTTTACTTGACTTGAACTGTATTTCATTATTATTTAATACTTGTGGTGGTATATGACTTTAATCCTAGTACTCTGAGGCAGAGGCAGGTAAATCTCTGTGAGTTTGAGGGCTAGCCTGGTCTACATAGTAAGTTCCAGGACAGCCAGGGCTACATAGTGAATTCCAGACCAGAGTTATAATAGTGAGACTCTGTCTCAGAAAAACAAACTGTATTTTTCATTTCAGTGTGCTGTAATAAAAATGCTGTGAGTCATAATTTTCACAAAGTTGTACACATACACAATCAGGGGGCTCTGGTTTCCTTGATTTCAAGCCCCACCCCATGTACCCCCTAAACAAAATCTGGGCCCAAAGCTCTATACTGAGTATAGGTAATACTGAATTATTCCTAGCAACCTTTTCTCTCTTTTTTAAACTTATTATGTATATAGTAGTCTGCCTGCAAGCCCGAAGAGGGCATCACATCTCATTACAGATGGTTGTGAGCCACTATGTGGTTGCTGGGAATTGAACTTAGGAGAGCAGCCCATGCACTTAACCTCTGAGCCATCTCTCCAGCTCCCTGAAAACCTTTTCAATCCCTAGTGCTGGGATCATACCCAGGCTCTAATGCATGTCTAGGCAAGTATGTTACTACTGCATTACAGTCCAGCCTGTGTATTTGTTCTTCTTCCTTTTTTGAGGCATAGGCTCATTCATTCCAGACTATGTATCTTTTTTAAGAGTTTGTTTCTAGGCAGCAGTGGTCCAGCCTTTAGCCCCAGCATTCAGGAGGCAGAGGCAGGGGATCTCTGTGAGTTCGAGGCCAGCCTGGTCTAGAGATCCCGGACAGGCATCAAAAACTACACAGAGGAAACCCTGTCTCCAAAAAAAAAAAAAAAAAAAAAAAAAAGTTTGTTGAAAAAACTCATTTTAAAAAATGCATTATTGGTGTTTTTCCTGTGTGTGTGTCTGTGCATGTGTGCAGTGTCTGAGGACAGAAGAGGGAGTTAGATACCCTGGGACGGGAATTATATATGAGCCACCAGAGCCACCATGTGGGTGCTGAGAACTGAGTCTAGGTCCTCTGGAAGAGCAGCCAGGGCTCCTTTTGTCTGTTTTTTCAAGGCAGGGTTTCTCTGTGTCATCCTGGCTGTGCTGGGATTAAAAGGCTCCTGCTACCACTGCCTGGCTTGTGCATGAGTTCTAATTCTAGTTGTCTCAATTTGCAAAATTAGAGCAATAGCTAGTTGATAGTCCTTCAAGTAATGCGATGCTCTTATTTCTGGTCCTTGGAGACAGTCTTTCCTCTGCTCTCCAGACTGCTCCTAAGCTTCATGCACTGGATTGGGGGTTGTATCTCAAAGTTTCTCTGCATCCGTCTGATTAGATTGGGGTCTGTGTCATCTCCTCCCCTCACTCTACTTTTGAGTCCTGCCTAATTCACTTGATTGGAGTAGTGTCTGTCCCCCTATCACCCTCTATATATCAGACGCTTCAGACATGATTTACTGGTGAGAATTTATTATCTGTTAGTAGCACACAGACCAAGTATTAATCACTCAGAATTACGTCTCTACAGAAGTGGGAATAATACAGGCCATTCTGTGGAGGCCATATGCATTTAATGATGGTGTTCCAGGTTTTTTATCTTCTTCTTGTGCCGGTCAATCTGTTTCTGCAGACGCTCAATCTCCTCCAGGTGGTGCTTAATCTCGTCTTCATGGTGTTTCCTGAGGGCTGACAGTTGTTCTTTAGTCTTCTCTCTATACGGAGACAGTGGCTGAGGGTTTATTTCAATCCTCCATCCAAAGAGACCTTTATTACATTTATTTGTGAGTACAGATGTGTGTGTGTATGTGTTGTGTTTGTGTGTGTGTGGAGCTTGTGGGAGTCGGTTCTCTCCTTCTACCACGTGAGTCCCTGGCATCAAAAGTCGGGTTCACAGTCTTGGTTACGAGGCACCTTTACCCTCTGAGTCATTTCACTGACTCCCAAGGAGATTTTTATTCATTACCTAAGGCAAACAGGATTAGTGGCTGAGTAACCCCAGCACCTTGAGGGCTGAGACAGGAGGGATCACTGCAAGTTTGAGGCCAGCCCGAGTTCCAATACAACTTAAAATACAGAGCGCGACTGTCTTGGAAGCCCCAAAATCAGGGGCTGGAGAGATAGCTCAGTGGTCAAGAGCACCTGCTGCTCTTGTAAAGGACCCAGGTTCAGTTCTCAGCACTTACATGGTGGCCTACAACCATCTGTAATTCCAGTTCTAGGGGATCCAATAGTCTTTGGATGAGTTCCTAATTTAAGCTTACTGAGTTGGGACTGTGAAATAGGCTCAATGATTAAGAGCACTTGTTGCTCTTGTAGAAAACTCAGGTTACGTTAACTGTAGTTTCAGGGGATCTGACACCCTCTTCTGGCCCCCACGGGTACTGAGTACTCATGCAGTACACATATATACATGCAGGCAGGCAATACACTCATATACATAAAAAATAAAATAAGAGCTGTAGAGATGGCTGAGGTTAAGAGCATGCGCTTCTCTTCCAGAAGAATCCAAATTCAATTCCTAGTACACATGTAAGCAGCTCACAACTGCAGGGGATCTACTGCCTGGCCTCTGAGGGTCCCCACATACTTGGCACAAGCATGCATGCATGTATGCACACACACACATGTTTAAATAAAGATGTACACAACCATAATCAGCTTTTTAAAAAAGATTTAAAAAAAAAGATTTATTATGTATACAATGCTCTGCCTGAAAGTATGCCTGTACACCAAAGAGAGCACCAGATCTCATTATAGATGGTTGTGAGCCACCATGTGGTTGCTGGAAATTGAACTTACAACCTCTGGAAGAGCAGCCAGTGCTCGTAACCTCTAAGTCATCTCTCCAGCCCCAAGATTTATTTATTTTTATTTTATGTATATGAGTGTTTTGCCTGCAATCCCCCCCGCCCCCAAGACAGGGTCTCTATGTATGGCTGTCCTAGAACTTGATATGTAGACCAGACTGGCCTCAAACTCTGAAAGCTTTTCCTGCCTCTGCCTTCAGAGTGTTGGGATTAAAGGTATGCACCATACCTGGCATCTGCATGTATGTTTATGCACCAAATGCATGCATTGCCCATGTAGGCCAGAAGAGGGGTGGGATGCCATGGAAGTGGAGCTATAGACAGTTGTTAGACATCATGTGGGCATTGGCAATAGAACCCGGGTCCTCTGGAAAAGCAGTCAGTGCTCTTAACCGGAGCCACCTCTCCAGGCCCTGCACACTGCTCTTGCAAAGGATTTCAGTGTGGTTCCCAGCACCCCCTTCAGCAGCTCACAACTGCTTGTAACTTTAGTTCCAGAGCATCCATTGATTCTGGCTTCCCCGGGCATCTGTATTCATGTGCACATATCCAATTAAAAATAAAGTAAATCTTTAAAAGAAAACCCAAACACAACACAACAAAACAGTAATACCTAAGGTAAAGGATAGAGGTTCCAAGCCAGGAGCGGTGGCATGCCCCTAATCCCAGCACTTAGAAGGCTGAGGCAGGAGAATTGTTATCCTGACAATTTTTTTTTTTTTTTTTTTGGTTTTTTCGAGATAGGGTTTCTCTGTGTAGCTTTGCGCCTTTCCTGGAACTCACTTGGTAGTCCAGGCTGGCCTCGAACTCACAGAGATCCGCCTGCCTCTGCCTCCCGAGTGCTGGGATTAAAGGCGTGCGCCACCACCGCCCGGCCTGACAATTGTTTTTTGGTACTGAGACTTGAACCCCGGGCATCTGCATGTTTAAACTCTTAGTTCACTCTTAGTTCTTGAGCAACAATCCCTATAGGCCGAGGACAATCCTTAGCACAAGACCAAAGGAGAAACGGAAGCGAGATTAGCTCCTGGCTGCTCTCCAGTGTGGGCAGAAGTTAGCTAAAGATAACCGAGGGTTGGGAAAGGTTGTAGATAGATTTAGTCCACTCGCTCTTTCTAACCAGTCGAGAGAAATCTACCACTCAGGGTCTGAGTAGGGCGAAAGTCTCCCGGCTTGGGGTAAAGTCTAACTTTGAGCAGGTACTCCCAGCAGCTAAGAACCTAGCTCTTGCGAAGAATTGAAGACGCGTGGAGGATCCAGAAATGGCTGACAGAAGTGAGGTTTCAGGGAATGAACGCAGCCTTACAAAACTAGTGGGCGCGCGCGGGGGGTGGTAGGGGGCGGTTGGGGAGAAAAAAAACCGGCGAGTGAAACAGACTCAGAGGGTCTGCTCTTTCTGGCCGGTTGGATGTAAACACTGTTCAAAGCGCCTGGGAGTCTCGCACTGCCAGGGGTGCGGAGGGGGTGACCGTGGGCGAGGAATATGATAGCTAATAATAAATTAGGAGGCGAGCCTTGGGCTGAGTCCTGCAGACCGGTTTGGGGCTGGTGGAGAGCCAGTTGTGTGGTACTGATGTTAAACGTCTCAGTTGAGACACAATGGCTTCATCGACCTGGGAATTCTGCCAGGGGATGGGCGTCCCAAGGGACCAGGTAAAGATGGGTGGAGCGACAGAGGGCGTAGAAAGGACAGGGAGGGAGATGGGGGCTGGACTTGGGATCAGGTGGGCCTCACCGGAAGTACCGGTCCTCTTCGGCCTTCTCTCTCTTTCCGAAGGCCCCACCGGCTTCCCGGATGGAGCCAGCGCCGGAGTCCATGCTCTCCGACTGCAGAGAGAGACGTAGACATGGCAAAAGGCACAAGGAAGATAGGACCCGCGCCCCGGGATGGGCGGTGGGTCGGGCAGCCACCTACCGAGTCCGAGGCGTAGCCTCTGGTTTGCAGGACCCTCATAGCCCAGACGCCTGCTCGACCCCGAATCGCCAACGCCGAGCTCGCCATCGCCTCTCCCGCAGCTCAGCTCGCGTCGCGGGCGTGGCAGCTTCTCGCCAAGCGCGCTAACTGCGAGGGCGGCTAAGCTGCCAATCGGGACGGTGGGGAGGCGGGACGATCACGGGAGCAGCGAATCAGGAAGGAGGGGAGGGGCTTCGAGCAGTCCACCGCGAATGTCTAGAGGCAGGCGGGTTTATGCTTAACCAACCGCTAATAACGTGGGCTCTGGTGCATCATGACCGTGCAGTCTTGGGAGCAGTGTCCGAAGATGAAATCTTGGCTTTTGGTCTGTTTAGAAATGAGGCATGTCGTCCACTCCCAGTGCACAATTTCAGTCCTACGGTGGTTTTATTAAAAATGTAAATGATGGAAATCCCTACGGGCATCAATAAATCGGGGAAATACGAGGTTTGTGGTAGTTAGGCCTAGAATGCCGACAGCCTGGATATCGACCTCCAGCATACCTGTATTTGTACATATGAAATCATGTTAGTCCTTAGGAGGTGTTTTTGCTTTTTGGATATATTGCCACTTCAGTCTCTTCTCTCACAGTTTTTCAGAGAAACCTTTTTGATCTTCTTAGTTCTCAGCAATTTTTTTTTTTAAATCCTACCTCCCAGTTCTCTCTTCACAGTTTACTTTGTGAAGTTACCAGAGCCTTAGTAGGTAGTGAATTAGAATTTGTGAACTGTATTAATATGTCGTTGGATGGACCAGATAACAACTTCTGGTGCAACGAAATGGAAAAAAACTTCAAGGTACAAACCTGTAATCCAAGGACACACTCAGGAGGGAGAACAGATATGTTTCATCCAGCCTGTTCTACATAGGGAATTCTGGGCCAGCCAGGGCTTCACAGCGAGACCCTGTTTTTTGGTTTTGTTATTTCGAGACAGGGTTTCTCTGTGTAGTTTTGGTGCTTGTCCTGGATCTCATGCTGTAGACCAGGCTGGCCTCGAACTCACAGAGATCTGCCTGGCTCTGCCTCCCAAGTGCTGGGATTAAAGACGTGTGCCACTACCGCCTGGAACAAGACCCTGTTTTAAAACACACACACACACACACACACACACACACACACACACACACACACACACACACATGGCTAGTGCTTGCTACTCAGCATGTCACCTGAGTTCTCTTCCTGGGCCTCAGTGGTGGAAGGAGAGAACTGACTCCTGAAAGTTGTCCTCTGACCTCCACATGTACAGTGTGGCACTGTGCCCCCATAAATAAATCAGTGTAATTTAAAAAACTAAATAAGAAACTCTAAACACTAATACTTGTACGTGCAGTTCATAATATCTTCCCTCCCTTTTTCTCTTTGTTCCTCCCTCCCTGGACGAGATCTATTGTAGCTCAGAATGACCTAAAACTCCCTATGAAGGGAGCTGGAATCCCCGATCCTCTTACCTCTACCTCCCAAGTGCTGGGGTTCCAGGCAGTTCCCAGCTTCATAGCACTATTTCCCAACAGTCCAAAGGTGAGACTACTCCAAATGTTAAACTCTGAATGGATAAACAAATTGTAGCATGAACGTACTTCTGTGGAATTTGATGCAGTCATAAAAGGGAGTATATTCTTTTTTTTTTTTTTCCCCCGGAGCTGTGGACCGAACCCAGGGCCTTTCACTTGCTAGGCAAGCACTCTACCACTGAGCTAAATCCCCAACCCGTATATTCTTATATAGGCTCCTCTTGGATGAACTTTAAAAATATGCTACCTGAAAGAACTAAACACAAAAGGTATTGTATAAGTAGATTCCATCCATGGGAAAAGTCCAGAATAGGTATATCCAGAGACCATAGATTCCTTTTTGACAGACTGGGGGAGGAAGAAACTGCTTAGTGAGTACCAAATGTGCTTTTTAAAATAATTCTTTCTTTCTATGTATGTATGTATGTATGTATCTATCTATCTATCTATCTATCTAGAGACAGTTTCTCTGTGTAGCCTTGTCTGTCCTGGAACTCACTCTGCAGACCAGGCTGGCCTCAAACTCAGATTCATCTGCCTCTTGCCTCCCCACTGCTTGGGATTAAAGGCGTGTGCCACCAATGTCCCGCAATAATAATTTTTTTAATTTTAATATTAAAAAATTATATATACCGGGCAGTGGTGGCGCATGCCTTTAATCCCAGCACTCGGGAGGCAGAGGCAGGCGGATCTCTGTGAGTTCGAGGCCAGCCTGGTCTCCAAAGCGAGTTCCAGGAAAGGCGCAAAGCTACACAGAGAAAACCTGTCTCGAAAAACTAAAAAAAAAAAAAAAAAAAAAACTTAAAAAAATATACATATATGAGTTCGAAGCTAGTCTGGTCTACAGAGAGAGTTCCAGAACAGCCAGGGATACAGAGAGAAACCCTGTCTTAAAAAAGAAAAAAAAAAAAAAAAAAAAAGGCCAGGTAGGGTCTCGGGCCCTTTAAGTGCGGCTTGGCGGCGGAGGCGGTCCAGGAAGGCGGTCTTGGAAGTGTCACGTGAGGCTGCGCCTGCGCAGAACGGTCACGTGCCGGCTGGCCGGGAAAATGGCGGCTTCGGGAGAGAGCGGGGCTTCGGGCGGCGGAGGCAGCACAGAGGAGGCATTTATGACCTTCTACAGTGAGGTGAGCCCGGAGTAAGGATGGTGGCCTCAGGGAGACCGCGCTCCGGCTCCGTCCGCAGCGGCCTGGTGCAGCGGGACGCCTCCCGGGACCGTTGGCCCGTGCCGTCCGGCCTGGGGACTGCGGACCGGCTGTGGGGTGCATGCGCGGCCGCCACTGTGGCTCCTGGGGTTCCCGGAGTGCGGCCCGGTGGCCGGGCCTGTGGACTCAGACCCGGAGAGGGGCCGGCGAGCTGCTTGTTGTGCTGCAGCCGGCAGGCCGTGGAGTCTACGACTGATGGAGGCCGGGACCTTTCCCGGCGGAGACTGAGCTGCAGCGCACCTGCTTTTATTTGTAAACAGGAGGGAGGCCTTTCCCACTCCTCTGCCATGAATGTGTGAGTGGCAGTTTCTGCGGTTTACCAGTGATCAGCACTGTTCATCATGACACGAATGCGTTATGTGACCCCCATCTTTAACATGACGAACCTTAAGAGGGTGCATACGTACTTGCTTGTGCGACTTAATAGCAGGAAACAACTTGGTGTCAGGTAGGACAGGAGTGACCTGGGTCTGAGCCTTATTTACAATGGCACCGCCAGCGTCTAGTGCATGGTGGAAGTTTAGCATATATTCAGTGAATAAATGAATGGATAGACTGAATAAAAGCGAGCCATTTGGCGCCAGAGGCCCTCATATTGAATTCTTGCAAGGCAATTAGCTTGACTGCTATTGAAATCTTTGAAGGCACCAGTTCCTACATCTGTGAAAGGAGGGAGTTAATATTATAAGAGTTTTCACGACGATTAAAGAATTTTAAGAAAGCAGTTTGCAAATTATAAAGTAGAAGCAAGGCAGTCGTTTATTATTGTTTTGTTTGCTTGATTTTTTTTTTTTTTTTGAGGCAGTCGTTTTTTAAGTCAGGTGTCTCCTGTTAGCCCAGTTGGACCCTCCTGCTTCAGCCTCCGAAGTGCTGGGATTAGAGCCATTATTTGTGGTGTTAATAATAGTACTTGTTATGTAGTACTTTTTTTTTTCATAGTGTTGGCATTTTTGTTTTGCTGTCTGAGGGATTTCAATCCATTTTGGTGGAGAATGTGGGCAGGGCAGTGCACATCTTTTAGGCAGGAAGCAGGGAAAGAATGCCTGTGCTTTGCGGGAGTATTAAAGTTAATGTTGGGAATGAGCACATCCTCTGTAGCCCTGTCTTTTTAATCTTTCTTTTTTTTTTGGTTTTTCGAGACAGGGTTTCTCTGTGTAGCTTTACGCCTCTCCTGGAACTCACTTGGTAGCCCAGGCTGGCCTCGAACTCACAGAGATCCGCCTGGCTCTGCCTCCCGAGTGCTGGGATTAAAGGCGTGCGCCACCACCGCCCGGCTGTATCTTTCTGTTTGTAAGACAAGTTCTCACCGAAGTTTAGGCTGACTTTGCAGTGCAGGCTATCTAGAACTAGTGGTGATCCTCCTGCCTCAGCCTCCCAAATGCTAGGATTACAGGAAGGAGCCTGACACACCCAGCTTTATTCTTTTGCCAAGTATCAAACCAAGGGTTTTATGCATGCCAAGCAAGCACACCACCAACTGAGCCAATCCCAGGTCCCCCATAATGATGTTGAACGTTGCTCATAGTTCATGGTTCAGTGTACTTGAATTTTTCCTCTCAAAATGAAAAAAGGTGCATTAGTTGTACCCACATGCAGCTATATTGTCTTTGGTTCAAGCTCTGTGGAAGTGGCTGTGTTTTACTTATTTATTTATTTATTGTTTTGTTTTTTGAGACAGGGTTTCTCTATGTAGCCCTCGCTGTTCTGGAACTCTCTCTGTAGACCAGGCTGGCCTCAAACTCACAGATCTGCCTGTCTCTGCCTCCCAAATTCTGGGATTAAAGGCATGTGCTACCACTGCCTGGCTGTGCCACCCTGCCTGGCATCCGGGAATCTTCTTGATGTCTGATTGGGAGTGAAACTGTTAGGGTAAATTTCTTACAAGTTAGGTAATTGGAAACCTCGCTCTCTGTAATCCTCAATTTTTCTATGTGTAAAATGGGGATAATGATAATACCTGCCAAGTAGAATTGTTAAATATACATGTAAATTAAAAAAAATTGTGTGTAGGGTATATGTGTGTGCAGGTATGCACATGATGGGCACAGATGTGTGTGGAGGACAGAGGTCAGTGTCATGTATCTTTCACCATCCATGTTATTTTTTTGAGATACGATCTGTCACTGAACCTGGTGCTCGCCAGTTGGCTAGACTGGCGGTCAGTCAGTTCTGGGGATCTGCCTGTCTCATTCCAGGTGCGTGTGCCCATGCTCAGCTTTTCGTGGCTGCTGGAGAGCTGAACTATTACTGTAAAATTAGTTATGCTGCTGTAATCATTCTTCAGTAGTTAGTAAAGTGTTTGACACATGGTAGATACAAATAGTTGTTGGTCGAGCATATTAGTATTGTGTTAAGAGTAGACATGCCGGGCGGTGGTGGCGCACGCCTTTCATCCCAGCACTCGGGAGGCAGAGGCAGGTGGATCTCTGTGAGTTCGAGGCCAGCCTGGTCTACAGAGTGAGTTCCAGGACAGGTGCAAAACTACACAGGAAAAAAAAAAAAAAAAAAAAAAAAGAGTAGACATTCAGCTTATTTTTACTAATGGAATTGTTAATATTTTTACTTTTAGGTGAAACAAATAGAGAAGAGAGATTCAGTTCTAACGTCCAAAAATCAGATTGAAAGATTGACTCGTCCTGGTTCCTCTTACTTTAATCTGAATCCATTTGAGGTGAGTGGATTGTCACTGTAGCATCTAGTGGAGAGCTTTTCATGTGTGCAAACTGTGTGTGTGTGTGTGTGTGTATTATGTTGTCACTGCAACATCTATTGAGAGCTTTTCATGTGTGCAGACAGTAATGTGAGTGCTTATTATGTTGTTGCTGTAGCATCTGTAGTGGATAGCTTTTCATATATGCAGACTTATGTATGTACTTTTTTTTTTTTTTGAGACAGTCTCATGTACTCAGGGTTGGTTTTGAACTCCAAATCCTCCTGCCTTGACCTCCCAAATGCAGAGATTGTAGAAATGAACCACCACACTTGGCTATTTATTTTTGAAACAGGATCTTACTGTAACCCACTATGGCCTGGAGCTTACTTTATATCTCAGGTTGGCCTTAGACTCTTTGTGGTTCTCTGTGGGAGCCCGTTTTCAGGTTCTTCGTGGCTTTACCCAGCAGGTCTGCATAGAGAGGATGATTGGACCACAGGCCTGAGTGCAGGTGTCTGAGATGGTATGCACTTGGCTGTGCTTGGAGGGGGTGGGAGGGAGGTCTTTTGCTCCACCTCTTGGTGTTTCTATAAATACCTTAGTGCAGAGACAGTCAGGGCTCGTTGGAATAGGTTCCAGGCCCTCACAGGCTATCCTGTATTTTCTATCTGTTTATCTCCACATTCTAAATCTAATTCTAAATCCTATCTAATATTTCCTGCTGCTCTCACTCAAGAAAACTCTGAGCGGGCGGTGGTGGCGCACGCCTTTAATCCCAGCACTCAGGAGGCAGAGACAGGCGGATCTCTGTGAGTTCGAGGCCAGCCTGGGCTACAGAGCGAGTTCCAGGACAGGCTACACAACTTTGTCCTGTCAAATGTTCTCTAATGCTTTTGTAGCCGGAATATACAAGGTTTCGTTTTTAATATAGAGACATAGTTGAGCCTGATAAATTTAGCGTCTGTGATTTAAAAACCCTGCATTGCCAGGTAGCCTGTACTCTGCACTTGGTAGACAGAGGCAGGAATATCCCTACAAATTTGAGGCCAGCCTGGTCTGCATAGCAGCACTTGGGCCAGCCAGGGCTCAGTGAGATCCTATTTAAAAACAAAAACAAGCAAACAAATTTTGTTAAAACTGTTTTGTTATACAAAAATAAAAGATACCAAATACTCAGTAAAAATAATGAAGACCAGGAGATTTTAGATAAGCTAATGCACTTTGTGTTTTTGAACATATCTCCAGTGTAGCTCAGAGTGGCTCAGCCTAGCGCTCTCCTACCCCTCCTTCCTGAGTGCTGGCGTCATAGTGTGTTCCACCCACCGTGCTCAGCTCTGAACATTTCTTGTCGTCACTAACCACTGTTCTTTCATGTGTGATAAAAAGTCAGGTCTTTTCTCAAATCACAGTAAATTGACAGCTTGTCTTCCTTTGTCTTTCTAATAAAGGGAGGCAGGGAGATTCTGGTGCTGCCCTCAGTGGTGCTGACAGTTTTGGGTCTGTTCCTTCAACTCTCCAAATACACTGATTATTTAAAAAAAATTTTTAAAAATATGTGTGTATGTTTTGCCTGCATGTGTATGTGTGCACCATGTGCATGTCTGGTGCCCATGGAATCTAGAAGAGGGCGTCAAAACTGGAGTTCCATGTGGTTGCTAGCCACTGAGTGGGTGCTAGAAATTGAACAGTGAGCCACTTCACTCCCTTTTTATTGTTGTGCGTACTAGGTTGGCCCGCCTTGCCTTGCTTTCCTTTTCCCTTCCTCCCTCCCTCCCTTCCTCCTTTCTTTCTTTGGTTTTTCGAAACAGAGTTTCTCTTTATAGCCCTGGCTGTCCTGGAACTTGCTTTGTAGACCAGGCTGGTCTCAAACTCACAGAGACCCACCTGCCTCTACCTTCCAAGTGCTGGGACTAAAGTCATGCACCACCATGTCCAGCTAAGATTTATTTTTATTTTTTTTTGTGTGTGTGTGTATGTTTTATTTTTAAATTATGTGAATGTGTATCTGTGTGGGTTTGTGTTCATGGGTTCAAATGCACATGGAGACCAGAGGTATGAATTCCCTGGAGCTGGAGTTACAGGTGGCTTGGAACTGAACTACTCCTCTTCTGGAACAGTGCATGCTCTTAACCTCTGAGCTGTCTCTCCAGCCCGTTTTTATTTTTTCAGTCAGATCTCTATTTAGGTCAGCCTGTAATTCATGACAGTTCCACTCAGCTTCCTAAATACTGAGGTTATAGATGTGAGCCACTGTGCCAAACCCATCTCAACATCTTTACCCCACTTAGGTTCTGACATAATATGCTAGGCAGCCGACTCTGGGCTTGCCTTTGTTCTTTCTTGGCACTCCATGTCAGGCTGTTCTGTGTGGACATCCTTCTAACCCCACATGGGCTCTAGCACTCTGCCTTCCTACTCCTGCCTGTGTGTGGTCACTCTCTTCTTTGTCCCAGGTGAGCTCTGAACTCTGACACTGTGTTCTGGACTACGAAATTCAGAGTATATCACTTCACCTGGTTTTACTTAATGGATTTATATTGCTCATGACAGAAGAGGGGAACAGAAAGCTTGTAAGAGGGGGGGGATACACATGTAAATACACACACACACACACACACACACACACACACACACACACACACACCCACACCCCAGATACACATGCACATGCATTCTCTTCCTCCTTTTTTTTTGAGACAATGTCTCATGTAGCCCAGATGGACACTGAATTTGTTACACATCCAGGGATGACTTGATTCTGTTGTTCCCTTGTGGTAGGAGTCTAGGAGTGCTCCCCCACTGCCCAGTTTTATGGTTTTGTTCTGAGACTGCTGTGCCAAGGCTGACCCAGCATCACCATCTTTCTGCCTCTGTTTTCCTAGCGTTGAGATGACGGGTAAGGGTCACCGTGCCCAGCTTGACACTTTTGATCTTGGTTCTTCCAGGTTCTTCAGATAGATCCTGAAGTGACAGATGAAGAAATAAAAAAGAGGTTTCGGCAGGTACAGTGCTGTTGCTGTCGCTAGTGTGTGAGCTTTCTCTTTGTTTCTTCTAGATGGGGCTCATGGAGCTTGGGCTTGCCTAGAATTCCCTGTGTAACCAAGGATGATGGTCTTGAACTTGTGAGCCTCTGCTTTCTGGGATTGTAGGCATGTGTCACACCTGGTTTATGGGGTGCTGGGCATTGAACTCAGGTTTTCCTGTGTAGTAAGACAAATATTCTACCAATTGAGCTACTTCCTAGACATGATGATTTTTTTTATAATTTATTTAACTTTATTTTATGTGCATTGGTGTGAAGGTGTCAGATCCTCTGGAAGTGGAGTTATAGACAGTTGTGAGCTGCCATGTAGGTGCTGGGAATTGAACTCAGGACCTCTGGAAGAGCAGCCAGTGCTCTTAACCGCTGAGCCATCTCTCCAGCCCCTCTAGACATGATTTTTAAGGACTAGATACTTTTGGGCCAAAATTTAACCCCTCATCAAAATTTAACCCCTTCCAAATTAAGGCTCGATAACTGTCTCATGAACTTAGTGACATATATGTATAGTGATAGAAAATGTTAACTAATGTACCCAGAGTATGGTTTTCTGTGAATATAATGATGTGAATATAATGATATAGATAGATAGATAGATAGATAGATAGATAGATAGATAGATAGATAGATCTCCAAATAGAGTGTCTACAGACTTACTTTTATTGAGGCAGGATCTTATGTTGTCACACTGACCCCATACTCCCTGGTTTATATGACTGTTCTACCTTAGCCTTTAAGTAGCTGGGGTTACAGGCACACAGCATCTGCCTAACCCACTCAGTTACTTCATCTCTTGCAAATGACTGTAAATACTCAAGAAATACCTCGCTTAGGTTGGTGTTTCTTGTGAGATGGCTAAGCAGGTAAAAGTATCTGCTGCCAAGCATGACCACCTGAGTTTGATCCCTGGGACCCACATAATACAAGGAGAGAGCTGAGTCCAGAAAATTGTCCTCTGATCTCCACACACATACCATGGCATGTGTTCATGTTCCCCAACCCAGTAAATGTAAGAAGTTTTTAAAAAAGAAATACCTGACTTAATGTAACAAGTATTTATTAAAATGTCATCAGGAAAGTAGCTGGCTGGCCTGATTCTTGCCACTGCCTTTTTACTTTCCTAAGTTCTTCATCTCTTCATGCTGACTGTGATCTCCGATGCTGCACAACAGTCTTGTTAGTATCCGTGCGTCCTCCAGTGCAGTAGATTTCTCCACGTTGCTGACTCATGGTTACCTCTGATCTCCCAGCAAGCTATATTAAGCTAAGATGGTTTTTGTTTTTGCCTGCTCAGTCATTTCCCATCATATAACTTTATAGTTTTATTCTTCCTGAGCTCTGATCTGTGCTTAAACTTAGCGCTCCCCCCTGTTTCCAAGGTCTTGTTTTCCAGTATAGTCTGTTACAGTTGTTCCCAGTATACCAAGCACTTCAGTCCTTAGACTTTCCCTGCAGCAACACACTTGACGTAGCAGACGGCCTCATAGTTGCGAGTGCGCAGGCCTTGAGTTTTCACTTGTTCTCTTAGGGGCAGTGTGCACTGAGCAGGCGCTTTGGACCTCTCTGTGTCTGTTTGCCTCATGTGGTAAATGCGTCCAAATATTTAAGTCAGGTATTGCATACAGAAGGCTTTCAGTGATGTCTTGATAATCTGTGTGTACTAACCATTGTCCATGGATGTTTGTGTGCAAATTCATTACTTCTGTCTTTTTCTCTGATCCCTCTCCCTCCCCCTTACCATTCCCTCTTTTCCATTTACTTTTCCCTGTCATTCCTCCCCTCCTCTCTCTTCTGTTTCCCTCCCCCTGTTTTTCTCCTTTCTTCCTAACTATCCCACAGGTTTCCTTTATAGCCCAGGCCAGCCCTGAACTCATAATTCTCCTCAGTGTTGAGATTTCAAGAATGGGCCCCTATATTCAGTTTGTGCTAACTACTTGCATTGTTCATTTTGTCCACACAACAAACTATTTAGATGTAGGTACTTTGTATCTTTCCAATGATAGAGCAGGAAGCCGAAGTGAAGATAGGCAGAGTTGCTCAAGGACTCAGAGCTAGCGTGTGATTGAAGTTAAAATTACAAATAAGACTATGGCTCTGGTGCTTCAGGATTAACGGTAGATTTTCATCTCCTAACACAGTTCTTTTTGCTCCAGCTAGTTTCTGTCCATCAGTGACAGCCAGTCAGGAATCTTATAAATGTCTGAAAGAATCGTTTGGGGAGGTTTTTTTACAAAAAGTGCATGTTTTGTTTATTATTTACCCGTGTGTTCCGGGAACTGCTGATGAGCTTGACTCTTCTCTTCCCTGCAGTTGTCTATATTGGTGCATCCTGACAAAAACCAAGATGACGCTGACCGAGCACAGAAGGCTTTTGAAGGTATTTGTGTGTTTACCTGCTTTTGAGTAATTGTCAGTGCTAAGGAGGAATAGCTGTGGAGAAGCTGTGGATTTCAGTAAAGCAGCCATTTAAGCAGAATGTTAAAGAACTATTCCTTGGGGGCTGGGTGTGTATCTCAGTGCTTGCCTAGCATGCTTGAGGCCCTGGGTTCAATCCCCAGCACTGCAAAGAAAGTAGACTTTAACTTTGTTAGTTAAAACTTGCGTGTCTACCAATATACTTTCATTGCATAGAATTGTCTTTTTTTCTGAGCGTAAGTAAAGCGGGAAATACTTTATCAGTGTTTTCATGTAGATGTGATATGTTTAGCCTTGAGTGTGTATTTACTATTTTTTCCTAAGACTTTCAAGGTCATTGCTATGGTTGTATGCTTTTTAAAAATGAGTTTAACAATGGTAAATAATGTAACAACGTAGGGAATGTTTTTAGACAGTGACAGTACATTTACACTGCCTGAGTATAGATCAGACTTTGAGAGGGTATTTGCAGAAACAGTTAACTTCAATGTTTTGCATTAGCTGTGGACAAAGCTTACAAGTTGCTACTGGATCAGGAACAAAAGAAGAGGGCCCTGGATGTAATTCAGGCAGGAAAAGAATACGTGGAACACACTGTAAGTATTTCTAGTGCTGCTGTGTTTACAGGAAGTAATAGCAAGCTATGGGCACCGTGTAGAAGGGTATATGCGACCTAGCAGAGCTGACCACATAGCTGGTGACCATGTCCATTCTCTTGACCACTTACGTGGTGCTCATGAATAGCAACACAGCGAGCGTTCTTTCCTGAGAGAAGAGGGAGCTCAGGGTGAGGAGTGGCCAGGCTGCTGCCACCCCACTTGCCCTGCCAGTCCTGTGTTGTGTCGATCGTTTCTTTGGCCTCCCAACTAAGTTGCCATGCTACCCCAGTGAGAGTGGAGGAGCAGCGCGGCTGTGGAGGTGTCGACACCCTGGTTTTACTTTAGTGGGTATAAAAGGTTTGGAAATGAGAGAGGCTGTCAAGGATCTCTGAGTGGGTTTAAAGCAAGAGGAGGCCACGTTCAATTAATAACAACTCAGAGACTCATTTGAAACAAATTAAATTATAGCTTTTGTTTGTTTAAAATGTGGTTCCAATTGCTGGGGGTACAGCATAGCCTTAAACGTTCAAGATTGCCTGGACAGGCCTTAAATTCTTAATCCTCTTCCTGACCTCCTGAGCTGTGGGTTTATGAGTTGTATGCCGTTGCATCCAACGGAAGGACCTTTCTTCTTATTTTTGGTTGGATTATTTTGAAGGAGAGTCTTATGCAGTCCAGGCTGGCCTCGAATTAGCTATCTACCTGAGGCTGATCCTAAATTCTTTTTAAATCTTTTAGATTTATTTTATGTGTAAGAGTGTTTGGTCTGCATGTATGTATGTGCACCATGGGCATGCCTGGAGCTCAAGGAGGTCAGAAGAAGGTGTCATCATCCTCTGGAACTGTAGTTTCGAATGATTGTGAGCTTCTGTGTGGGTGCTGGGAACTGAACTTGGATCCTTGCAGGAGCAGCAAGTGCTCTTAACTGCTTAACCATGTCTCCAGCCCCTAGTCTTGCATTCTTGATCCTTCTCCATATCCAGTTGCTAGGATTATAGGCATGCATCATGTGCCCAACTAGAAAGCCCCCCCCCCCTTTTTTTTTGGCCTCTTGGAGCAAGAATCTCAAGACCATTTACAAGAGTGAGTTCAACAGTGAGTGGGTCAGGAGTCTGTCTTTGTTTTGAAGAGCTTTGGAATCTGAAATGGAACTTTATAGGCAGTAATAATAAAGACGGACCCATTTTAGATGAAGACAGTGAGGAGAAAAATAAGGAAAAGGAAAGTGTGTAACCGCGTCCTAATGGTTGTGTTGCACATGGCACTTAGAGAGTCAGTCCTGTTAGAGATTCTGTCTTTGCTTGAATGGAATCGTCCTTAGAATTCCTGGCCACAAGGTGGCAGTAAAGTGTTTCTGAGCCTGCTAGGCACGTGGCTGTGTGATGGATGACTCATAGGTGACTTTCGGAGTAGTGACAGTCTCTTGTGAATGATTATTAATTCTTATTATTTGTAAGCTCAGTAGTGACCAGAATGACGAATGTATCCATTAGTGTGATGTGAAAATTTTGGTTTCTGGGAGTGTCACAGTGGAAACAATCAAGAATGCACTTTTAGAAATCCTTTTCATACTTAAAATGCCGTACGTTTTCTAAGTCCTTCTAAAGCTTGGCAAATGTGCTTTCTTTGCTATAACTATGTGACCACAAGTTAAGAAAGCTGAATGGCCATGTCTAAGGCTGTTAGCTGTGGCTCAGCCTTTATGAGGTGGGGACAGCATGTCTGTTGGTTGCCTCTCACTAGTGCTGGCTGTGGGTACAGATTTTAGGGTAGGTTAGAGGAAGGATTCAAGGTTCCCAGTCTTCTTAGTTGCTTTACAGTGTTTTCTATTAGCAATGACTTTTTAGATTTAAATAGAAAGGAGGAGGCTCTTTGCCTTCATCTTGTTATCCTATGCCCATGGAAAAGTGCACAGATGTACAGCTCAGTGCTGTTCTTAAAGTATGATTGCTCATCTTTTGATGGGGAACAAATTCTTTTTAGGTTAAAGAGAGAAAAAAACAGCTAAAGAAGGAAGGAAAGCCTACAAATGTAGAGGAAGATGATCCCGAACTGGTAAGTTATTGGGAAACCACTTGTCCTGTGTGATTGGGGGGTTGAAGAGAAAGGCCTCACTTAAAGCATGTTATGTGGACATTTTTTTTATTCATCCTGTGTGTAGGTGTGTTTGGTGTTTGTCTTGTGTCTGTGTTATATGCATAGTGTGTGTGCTTGTGTGTTTGTGTGTAGAAGCTGGGGAGGTATCTGCTCTAGCACTTTCTATTTATTCCCTGTAGACAGGTTCTTTCACTCAACACCCTGGACCTGCCTCCACTGGCTATGCTGTCCCTGCCCCCAAGCATTGGGTTACAGGCATGCGTAGCCATAGTCAGCCTTTTACAAGATTGCTGGGGATTTGAACTCAGGTAGTCATGCTTGCACAGCCGGCACTTTTACCCACTAGCCCAGCTCCATCAGCCTTCTGTGTATAGGGCTGCTGCGGAGTTTCTCTGTGTAACAGTCCTGGCCTGTAGACCAGGCTGGCCTCGAAATCCCAGAGATCCACCTGCCTTTGCCTCCCAAGTGCTGGAATTAAAGCCAAGCACCACCTGGCATCACCATTTCTTGTATGTACACTTGATGGAGTTTATGGTTGATTATTTTACAAGCCACACATGCAAAGTATTATGTATAATTATGGTTTTTAATTTCTTTTGAGATACATAGAAACCATAGGTACATGTTTAGGAATCTAGGGCTGGAGAGATGCTTAGCTGCCCGGAGCACTTGCTGTTCTTGCAGAGGACCTGAGTTCAGTTCCTAGCATCCCTGTGGTGTCTCACAACTTCTTGTTAAGTGTAGTTCCAGGGGTTCTGATGCCGACTCTTGCCCTGTGCTGGCACCTACACACATAAAGAAAAGCAGGCACACACGCATACATGAGGTTAATTAAATAAAGAATTGAGGGAAACCAGGTGAGGTGGTTCACGCCTTTTAATCCCAGCACTTGGGAGATAGAGGCAGGTAGATCTCTCTTGGAGTTTGAGACCAGCCTGGTCTACATAATGAGTTCTAGGACAACCAGAGCTACATCAAAGGCAATCAGGGCAGGAACCTGGAGGCAGGAACTGATGCAGAGGTTATGGAGCGGTGCTGTGTATTGGCTTGCTCCTCATAGCTTGCTCAATCTGCTTTCTTATAGAACCCAGAACCACCAGCCCAAGGATGGCCTCACCCACAATGGGCTGGCCCTCTCAAATCAACCAATTAAGAAAATGCTCTACAGCTGGATCTTATTGAAGAATTTTCTCAGTTGATGTTCCCTCCTTTTTTTTTGAAAGATTTATTTATTTATTATGTATGCAATGTTCTGTTTGCATGTATATTTCTGCAGGCCAGAAGAGGGAGCCTGATCTCATTACAGATGGTTGTGAAGCACCATGTGGGTGCTGGGAATTGAACTCAGGACCTCTGGAAGAACAGCCAGTGTTCTTAACCTCTGAGCCATCTCTCCAGCCCCCCTCCTTTTATATAACTCTAATTTGTGTCAAGTTGGAATAAAACTAGCCAGCATACTCCTGTAGACACACACATATGCACACATAAACACATACTCATTCATATACACACATATATATGCGCACACACACACATGCAACCATATATACACATACAAAGGAACTTAGATGTTAGGGTATGGAGAGATGGCTTTTATTTATTTTTAATTTTTAAACTTTATTTTTATGTGTATGGGTGTTTTGCCTGCATGTATGTATGTGTACCACGTGTGTGCCTGGTATCTTCAGAGGCCAGAAGAGGGCATTGGATCTCCTGGGACTGGAGTTACAGACAGTTGTGAGCTGGGTGCTAGCAATTGAACCTGGGTCCCCTGGAAGAGCAGCCAGTGTGCTATTAATCACCGAGCCATCTCTCCAGCCCACCATTTGGAGCTTTTCTCTTTTTTTCTTTCTTTCTTTCTTTCTTTCTTTCTTTCTTTCTTTCTTTCTTTCTTTCTTTCTTTCTTTCTTTCTTTCTTCCTTCCTTCCTTCCTTCCTTCCTTCCTTCCTTCCTTCCTTCCTTCCTTCCTCTCTCTCTCTCTCTCTCTCTCTCTCTCTCTCTCTCTCTCTCTCTCTTTCTCTTTCTCTTCCTCTTCTCAAGACAGGGTTTCTCTGTGTAACCCTGGCTGTCCTGGAACTCACTCTGTAGACCAGGCTGGTCTCAAACTCACAGAGATCCCCCTGCCTCTGCCTCCTGAGTACTGGAATCAAAGGTGTGCAACAACACCACCTGGCTCTATTTAGAGCTTTTAAAGACACTAAAATATTTGGAGCTGGGGCATTGACTCAGTGGGCCATGCACTTGCTATGCCATTCCGAAGATCAGGGCTTGGCTCCTCAGATTCCCAACAAAACCTGGGCCAGCGTGGTGGCTGCCTGTCATCTAGAGCTCTAGAGGTGTGCTACACCAGCAGGAAGTGGTGAACTTCAGGGTCAGTGAGACACTACCTTACTAAATAGAGAGCAGCTGTGGCAGACACCCGACGTCAGGCCGCCACATGCACCGTATGTGCACCTGCCTACGTGTACATTCATACGCAAACACACCTTTATTCGTGCACCTGCACTGTACACACACAAAGATACTGAAATACTTATTACATGTTCCTTTACCCAATTGATGTTGTCCTTGTTAAAGGCTAGAGTTCGTCAGCATCATTTTTCCTGAGCAGCTCCTAGCAGCTCCTAGTATTAAAGAGAAGTTTTGGACTCCTTCATTTCTCTTTTCCTTCTTGTAGTGTTCTTTGCTCAGTAGCTCTAATTTTAGTGCATGATCCACTGATGTACACATGATGGATTATTTTCTGTACTTCCATGTATAACACAAGAAACTTTTTGTTTGGGAAGAAAACACTAAACAAGAACATAACTTTGTTCTGAAAAATTCATGGTTGGTTGGGCCTACAGATGTGGCTCACTGGTGAAGAGCATGTTTTACTCAGGCAGAGGACTTGAGTTTGGTCCCCAGCACCCACACAGTGGCTCAAACTGCCTGTAACTCTAGCTCCAAGGGATGACATCCTCTTCTGGTCTTGACGGACACCTGCATGCACATGTGCACAAACCTCCATGCAGGCACACACATACACACATGATTATAAATCTTTAAAAAAAAAAACCAGGTGGTGGTGGTGGCACATGCCTTTAGTCCCAGCACTTGGGAGGCAGAGGCAGGCAGAGGCCTGGTCTACAGAGCGAGTTCCAGGACAGCCAAGGCTACACAGAGAAACCCTGTCTCGAAAAACCAAAAAAAAAAAAAAAAAGAAGAAGAAAGAAGGGTGAGATGGCACTTGTTGCTCTTGCAGAGGACTGGGTTCAGTTCCTAATTCCCAGGTAGTGGCTCCCGACCGTCAGTAACTCCAGTCAGTAATTCCAGGGGATCCAGTGCCGCCTTTTTTATGGGCAATGCACACACACAATTCACACACATACTCCTACAATAAAATGAATACATTAAAAAAAGGACATAAGGGAGGTAGTCTCACTGCAACTTGATACACCATGGCTGGCTGATGGCCATGGGAGGCCCGCCCCTGTCTGAAGAGAAACAGTGGGGGAGGGACTGGGAAGAGAGGGGGGAGGGAAGACTTTGGTTGGATGTAAAAACAAAAAAAGCCTCATGAGTGTGGTGTGCTGGCACATGCCTGTAATCCCAGCAGTTGGGAGGCTGAGGCAGAGGATTGTCTTGAGTTTGAGCCCAGCTGGACCACATAGTTAGACTCTGTCTCCAAAAAAATACCCCACAACTATGTAGTGGGATCCGGGTCACTTATCTTTACTTGCTTTTCTTTAATTCATATAAATGCTAATAATAACTGATGCTGTAATAACAGCTACCATAATTAAAAGGCTCTGGGTGGGTGGGGGTTTAACTTGGTGGTAGAGGTCTTACTTCCAATGCTCAGGTTTTATCCCCTGTACTGTAAAACCAACAGAGCTTTGTATCTTTTTTTTCTTTTTTTAAAGATTTATTTATTTATTTTATGTGCATTGGTATTTGGCCTGCATGTATGTTTGTGTGAGGGTGTCAGATCCCCTGAAACTGGAGTTACAGACAGGTGTGAGTGGCCATATGGGTGCTGGGACTTGAACCCGGGTCCCCTGGATGAGTAGCCAGTGCTCCTACCCTCTTAGCTATCTCTCTAGCTCCACCTTTATATTTTCTATGCAATGCTGTGTTATCTTTCCCCATCAATGTATCTTAGAGTGTAAGGTGAATTGGTTTCAGAGACACAAAGTGCTTGATCAAGGCAGAACATGTTCTATCCTGTGTAGTAGTCCTGGGCGCGGGGCAGCTGCTGGCATGGAAGCTCTGCACAATGTCCTTCAAGGTCTTGGCTCTTCTATGGCTCTGGTAACAAGGATGTGGCCCCCATCTTCCTGGCCTGGGTGTCTCATCATCTCACTCAAGTGCCAGACAACAGAATAAAGGGGGAAGGAGGAATATGCCCCGCCGTCTAAGAACATCCTGGATGTCGTATATGAATATGTTGACTAAACTCTGAATCACATGGCCAGACCTAGCTATAAGGAAGTCTGGGGATTATGGGCTTTTATGTTTAGTGGCTTTGTCCCTTAAGACAGGTTTGCAGTTGTGGGTGGGGACAGCTATGTAGGATTCAGCTTGGGTCTAGCCACTAAGTCAAAGTTACAAAGTATTTGTGAAAAGGAGAGTAGAAGTCAGTCCTGGGGAATTTTCGCAGAACACCTCCATAATCTCAGTGGCCTGAGTGCTTATGTGCCTTCTCCCAGACACAGGTTCCTAATCTGCTTGGTAAGAGAGGAAAGGTCTCCTAGGCAGGTGGCTTTCTCCCTGAAGGGGCAGTGTTGTAATTACTTAATTTCAGCCTTGATATGAGATGTTTACCTTTATTTTCTTTTGTCCATAATTTTCTTGCAGTTCAAACAGGCAGTCTACAAACAGACCATGAAACTGTTTGCTGAGCTGGAAATTAAAAGGAAAGAGAGAGAAGCCAAAGAAATGCATGAAAGGTACACATCCCCGTATTCATCTTAACCTCATTGAAATGCACAGATTAGCTAATGCAGGCCTCTGGGGATTTTCCTAATGAGTTTGGTGGCACTTCATTTACAAGAAGAAGCTGGAGAGGCACAGTACAGCTCAGGGCTGGAGCTCCTGCCTAGCATACATGAGATAGGCTGTCTGAGCCAGTCACCGGTAAGACATTGTCTGTAGACTTTTGGGAAATTCTGACTACACCTGTCCATAGGGAGTTCATTCTATTGAGGAGTGCAGTGTGTTTTCTTCCTTTCTGGAATGCAGTAGAATGTTTGAGGCCAGGATCTTTTCTGGGCCTGATAGCTATGGTGTGTAGGCGGGATTGCAATGGAATAGCTTTAACTTGTTCTCAAGTATGATTTCCTCTGATTGTCACAAGTGGTGATGTTGCCAATTGTGGTGGTACACACCTCTAATCCCAGCACTTGGGAGGTGGAGGCTGGGGGAAAAAAAGCAGTTTGAAGACTATTTTTGGCTAAATAGCAAGTCTGGGGCCAATTTAAATTACATGAGACCTTGTCTCAGAAAAAAACAAAAGGAAATATTGAAGTCAATTTGGCTTCTGTATTTTGTTGTTGACTGGAGTAATTAGATTTTGCTAGTTGAGTTTGTATGAAATATCATTTTGGGATTAGGTTTTGTCGTCTGTGTGTTTTAGGATGAGGCCTCAGCATTGGCTCGGGCTTTGTGTGTCTCCCTGTGCAGCTGAGCCTTAGCTCATGTGGGGAACACGCTGTGAGCGTTGGGTAGACTGCTGTCTTTCCCTCCTAGGAAACGACAAAGAGAAGAGGAGATCGAAGCACAGGAAAAAGCCAAGCGAGAAAGGGAGTGGCAGAAAAACTTCGAGGTGAGTAGCTGAGGAGGTCATTCCAGAATAAGGAAGCTTAATTCCTGGGGGCTCCAGGGCTGCCTGGGGCAGACAGGGAAACAGGATGTGTGGGTGAGAGTAGGCACTGGGGAAGCGGAGTTGGGGGTCACCTCACCTTCGTAAGTCTTTCCCCCAAGAACAGTGAATTCAGAGGTAACAGGAAGTAGCACCCTATTTAGCTTGGAGGACAAAAATTTGTGGAAACAGGTTCTTTTGGGAGCAGGGAGTTGAGGTTGAGACAAGTTCTCATATAGTCCAGTCTGGCTTTGAACTCACTGTGTAGCTGATAATGACCTTGAATTCCTGATCATCCTGCTTCAGCCTCCCAAACATTGGGATTAAGGTGTATACCATCACAGACCACTGAAAACGGTTCTTGTGACCCAATTCTTTCTGCAGAGAGACTTCTGTGTTTTGTTTTTTTGGCTTTTTGAGACAGAGTCTCACTTTGTAGCCCAAGCACCTTGGAATTCACTGTGTAGCCTGGGCTGGCCTTGAACTATTGATGACCCTCTTATCTCAGCCACTCCAGTGCTGGGATTACAGGTATGTGCCACCACACCAGCTCACCTTGTAGCTTTTGACTGGATTCATTGCTCTTCAAGTGTCTGATACAGTTCTGGGTTGCATTTGCTCCGTCTTTTATAGGATTTAGAATTCAGGGTAGAGCTTGTTATTGGTTAACCATAATTTTTGACTTGGTTTCTGTCCAGCTTTATGAAACGGGAAAATGAGTAGCCTATTTGATAATGAGGTAGAGAGCTTTGTGGCCAGAGATTAGCTAGTTTGGAGACATCTCATCCAAGTTGTCAGAGGGGCAGCAGGAACATGGTGAAGAAAGAGTAGCTGTCCTCCCAGCTAGCTCCATAGTTGAGAAAACTAGTCATCCTCTCACAGTTGGACAGTGCTCTTTATTGCACTCTGTAGTCGGCTTTTGGGAAGGGTTAGAAGAAACAGCTAGGGGCCAGGCACGATGGGGCCTGTCTTTAGTTGTAGCACTCAGGAAGAGGAGGCAGGCAAATCTGTGGAAGCTCAAGCCAGCCTGGTCTACAGAGCGAGTTCTAGGACAGGCTCCAAAGCTACACAGATGAACCCTGTCTCAAAAAAACCAACCAAACAAAAAGAGGTAACAAGCTGGCTCTGGGAGTGTAGCTCAGCAGTGGGAACGTAACGGAGGGATTTGTGTGGAACACCCACCCAGAGGCCCGCAGTAAATAGAGTTGTGATAGCATCGCTTATGGTGGCCTCTTTCGAGCTACATTCAGAGGGGGTTGTGAAATTTTGCTGGGTCTCTAGAGGTGGGAGACAGCTCTGATCTGCTCTCCTCTTGGACTGTTCCAGAGGGCTGACCTGGGCTGGGCCGTGGGAGGGCAGTTGGCGGCAGAGCAGGTTCAGTCCCTTTTGCTAATTAGAGACCTCACCTTGAACTTCCTTTCCGTTTTCTTTCAGGAAAGCCGGGATGGCCGAGTAGACAGTTGGCGAAATTTCCAGGCAAATACAAAGGGGAAGAAGGAGAAAAAGAACCGGACCTTCCTTCGGCCACCAAAAGTAAAGATGGAACAGCGAGAGTGACCAGCAGGGCCACAGCCACAGCCTTCCCCGGCTGCCTCCTTCTGCTTCAAGGACTCATTCTTTCTCCACTTCCACCCCAACATAGAGTAGTGTTGGCTTTTTAGTCTATTTTGTTTTCAATACAGTTTAATATCAATCAAAGTAATTTGTACATTGAGAGGAGGGGCTTGGTCTAACCTTCCCCTGTCCTCACTCACGGAACCACCAGGATCGGAAGGGGCCACTGACTGCTGCCTCCTCTTCCTACAGCCTGTAGCTTAATGTTTTGTGTTTCACTGAATTGTGGTGGCTCAAGGTCATGCATAGTTGGTGGACATCCTCCAATTAAATGTCTTGCTTACAGTGGTATTTCTCCAGACCAGCCTGGGCCACCATGGGAAGCCTCTTTACTTGTTTCTAGGTGTGCCATCCTTGAGACCTAGAACCAGTAGAGGCATTGTGGACTCACAGGGCAGTCACTTGATGCCCTCATGCCCTGTGGTGGTTGACCACCCAGAGTGGTATGAGGCTCCCAGCCACTTAGACCTGTTCACTTTCCAAAGAGTTAGCCATCTTCCAGCCAGTCCTACTGTGTCCTCGCTTGTCTGCATTCATTAGTGCTAATATTCTTTTACGTATAATAAATTTTTATACCCAAGCCTTTGATGTCCTTTTCCTTAGGTGTAACTCCAAGGACAGGCAGGTCCATCATCTTGCATGGCCCATCCCTGCAAGTGCCTTGTGGTTGGACACACATACCTCCCTCCACTAATTTGGTGAACCTTAGCTTCTTTACCTGCAAAATGGGACTACAGGGCTGGGGATATACTCTGTGGTAGAGTGCTTGCCTGGCATGTGTGAGGTTCTAGGTTCAACCTTCAGAACAGCAAACTTAAGTACAGGAATTTCAAGTACGGCAGGAGGTCAACTGGGATGTAGCTCAGTAGGGGGGGTGTGAGGCCCTGGGTTTCGTCCCCAGCACCACCAGAAACTGATTGGTTTTACTGTAGGGACTTTGGAGTTGGCCACTGCATGTCTGACAGCCACCAGACTGTCCTGTCTGCAGCGTTAGACACCATTCACTTGGAGAATGAGGTGAAGCAGTGTGTGAGAGCATCTGGCTTACAGTACATGCTCAGGTGTCCCGCTTGCTATGGGAGACCAGATCAGCCTGTGGGAGGGCCTCAGTAGGAGTAGAAAGGTGACTTGTGCTGCTTGTAGGTGTGTCCGGTGGGATGGCTTACAGAAGATGTGGTGCACACACACACCTTCGCTTGGT
Organism: Peromyscus californicus insignis; assembly: GCF_007827085.1. Taxonomy (NCBI): domain Eukaryota; kingdom Metazoa; phylum Chordata; class Mammalia; order Rodentia; family Cricetidae; genus Peromyscus; species Peromyscus californicus. The sequence continues at coordinate 22,025,928 of NW_026294573.1, read as the reverse complement.
TCTTGTGGGTAGGGGGTGGGGCTTGGCTTTACTACCCTTCTGGGTACTGCTGGGCATGTCCAGACCACATGAAATAACAGCAACACCTAACACCAAACCAAGGCAGAGGGAGGGAAGTGTTGGGTCACTGCAGAGGTGCTGCATGTCCTGAGGTGACAGGGTTGTCTTGGGCAGGGAGAGCGGTACTCCATCATAGGGGGTTAAAACCTAGAGAGCTTGAGTTTATGGTTTATGGTTCAGCCACCTGCAAGGCTACCTTGGTTCTCAGAAGGCCATGCCAGCAATTAGCCATGCTTGCTTCTCTAACAGATAGGCTGACGTGGAAGTGAGACACTCAGAGACCTCTGCTGGATGCCTCACGGCTGAGGCACGTGAGCGGGCGCAGACCGAGGAAGGCACAGGTACTTGCTACTCCAGAGGCCCTTGTTCTTGTCCGTGGCAACCAGGGAATATGTCCTGGAGAAAGTGATGTTCGGGGAGAGCCGGCACAACTTGAAGATGAAGTAAACGCAGTGTTTGCTCCCTACATCTGGAGGCGGGTGGACTCGGGTACCCACAGCTCCCGGGACAGCAAGGGAGTGGCTGCGCCTGCTGTTCCATCCAGGAGGGATGATCATCTCAGTTACAGGAAGCCGTGGCAATACCACATCTTACAACCACTAAGTGAAAGGTCCAGGAAGTGGTGTCCCCAGATGTGGTTGCCCCACAAATAGGTCTGAGGACAGTAAATATGAGAAGATAGCAATGGAGAACAGGCAGATAGGACTTGTTCCTTTGGGTTGGGCGCCTACAGGTCACAAAGAGATTAAGTTTGTCATTGAAAGGAGGAATCTTCTGGAGCAGCTCACAGTGGCAAGCTGGAGAGGACTTGAGGGGAAGGTGAGGGGTCAGGAGCAGCAATCCCAGACGGCTGGTGGTGAGGTCATACCCAGGAATACTCTGCCTGGAGCATGGGGACCAGGGAGGTAGGATCAGTTCTTCAAGTCACCTTCAGCTCTTTGGGTTTCAGTAAGGACATGGTATTTTCTAGAAGGAACAGTCCATTTCCTCTCTGCCAGTTTGGCCATACACTGGCCTGAAAGAGCAGTCATGACTCTCACCCTGGCCGTGACTGCCCAGAACAGCTAGAGAGAGGGTGCCTCGAGCATTCAATTGAGGTCTCACAGCCAAGTCTGGCCTCTAGGGTAGGAGCTCTGTAGCCGCTTGTCCCCCAGAGAGGGAAAGGGAGCTCCAGGCACCAAAGGCTCCTTGGAGGTTTGCTGAAAGAGCTGTTCCACTCGTGTGGCTTGCTGTGAGTCACAAAGCCACCACCCCACACCTTCCATGACAGTCAACTGCCACCAAGACCTCCCTGGGCACAAGTACAGTGAACAGCCAGTGAGCTAGGGTGAGGATCTTAGCATTTGAGTCAGTAATGATGTCAACATCGCCTCAGCTTCCTCCAGTGAAGTACTGATTGCCCCTTGAAAGGCAACATGCAGGCAACTAGTCATGCCTTTGGCAGTCTAGTCAGCTATTTGGTGAAGAGGTAGGAGGAAAGAGGAGGTAAATTCCAGTGCAGAAGTTGGAACTCCAGGCAAGTCCTTGGCTCTTGTGGGAGCTGTGGTCTGTTGCTTCCATTAGACTAAGGGCTCTTCAGAAGGCAGACATGTGTTGTGGAATATTATTTTTAAATGTGTTACATTCGTTTATGCTGTGGAATATTTGTTTAATGATGCAAAGATGTGTTGCTTTTTTTTTTTTCTCGAGACAGGATTTCTCTGTGTAGCTTTGTGCCTTTCCTGGAACTCTCTCTGTAGCCCAGGCTGGCCTCGAACTCACAGAGATCTGTCTGCCTCTGCCTCCCTAGTGCTGGGATTAAAGGCGTGCGCCACCACCGCGTGGCTGTGTTGCATTTGTTTAACTCTGTGAAGCTGTGCTTCTTTGCCTGCCTAAAACATGTGATTGGTCTAATAAAGAGCTGAACGGCCAATAGCTAGGCAGGAGAGGATAAGAGAGAAAGAGAAGAGAGAGGCGTGAGAAAAGGAGGAGAGGAGGACACCAGGGGCCAGCCACACAGCCAGCCATGGAGTGAGAAGGAAAGAAAGAGATATAGAATAAAGAAAGGTAAAAGCTCAGAGGCATAAGGTAGATAATTTAAGTTAGAAAAGCTGGCTAGAAACAAGCCAAGCTAAGGCCAGGCATTCATAAGTAAGAATAAGCCTCTGTGTATTTATTTGGGAGCCAGGTGGTGGGTCCCCAAGGAGTAAGAGTAAAACAAAACAAAACAAAAAACTACAGGCATGTCTTCTAACGGGCTAGGCATCCCCAAAGGTAAGATTATCAATCTTCCTTGCTAAGAATGGCTATGGTATCTGTGATCCTTGGTGTGTCCCCTCAGACAAGTGTCTTCTGTAATCAGCTTTGGGGCTTTTCTATCATGGGGGGTCAATGGATTTGAGTCCATCTTGTTGAAGTTTGGGCTCCTGAGGACAATGCTGGAATCTTCCATAGTTTGGGCCCTTGTCCTCCGACAAGGAGTAGAATTCTTTAATTTTCTGCTTTCCCAGGCCTGGCTCTTCCTGAGGGGCTCAGCTTCAGGAGGGCCCAGTGTTGGCTGAACTGAGTCCGCTTGGGTGTGAGTATTTCTGTTGACCTTGGGGTTGGGCTCCACCCACGGAGGTAGCTTCCTGGCCTCAGGTGCCCCGCCTGTTCAACAGAGAACAGAGCCGGCAGGCAAGCTTCCCCGAATTCTTGTCCTACTGACATCCCTGAACAACGGGGATTGGAGGGCAGAACGAAGTGAGTCACCCATTTGGGTCTGGGCCTGACTTGGGCTTACTCCTCCCTCATTCTCTACCCTGCTTCCTGAGCTCTGAGGAATCCTCAAGAAACATGCTCTCAAGGAAATGGGCTCTCAGCGGCCTCCCTAACCGCAGCTCTGTCACCTCTTGGGCCAGCATCCTCACCACGGCTCAGGTAAGAAGCAAATGGTCTGAATGAGATTCAGGTGTGTCTGTGTGTCTGGCCCAAAGACCCACTTGGGCTTTGGATGGGTCTTCAGAGCTAGGTTATGTCTAATTTACCCTCACTAGCCCCCCTGATGGACACACACACACACACACACACACACACACACACACACACACACCCCACATCCTCTCAGTCCTCAGATCTTTAGCAATGAACAGATGTTGCTTGAGTTTTCCTGACTGGCCCACAGTCAGTACAAATTTCTGACACCTGCCAGTCTCACAGCCACTCAAACCCGACCAAGTAAACACAGAGACTTATATTGCTTACAAACTGTATGGCCGTGGCAGGCTTCTTCCTAACTGTTCTTACAGCTTAAATTAACCCATTTTTATTAATCTATACCTTGCCACATGGCTCATGGCTTACCAGCATCTTTACATGTTGTTTCTCATCATGGCGGCTGGCAGTGTCTCTCTCACCCAGCTTCCTGTTCTCTCAATTCTCCTCCTTGTCCCACCTATACTTCCTGCCTGGCCACGGACCAATCAGTGATTTATTCATTGACCAATCAGCAACACATTTGACATACAGACCATCCCACAGCAAACAGACAACTTTCTTTCATACACATCATACAAAATGCAGCCTCAGCTGTGTGTGGGCCCCAGTCTGTAGTTGATAGAGGCAGGAGGATCAGGAGCTCAAGGTCATCCCCAGCTCTGTAGCAGTTATGAGGTCACTGAGCTACATGAGACCCTATTTTAAAAAAAAAAAATCAGGGCCGGAGAGATGGGTGGTTCAGTGGTTAGGAGCAAATACTGCTCTTGAAGAAGACCTGAGTTCAGTTCCCAGCCCCCATGTCAGATGGCTGGCAACTCCAGCTCCAAGGGGATCTGATGCTCTCTTCTAGCCTTTGAAGGCACCTGTGCACACACACAGACACATGTATATACACAATTAAAAAATAAAATCTAGGGATTGGGGGTTTAGCTCAGTGGTAGAGCGCTTGCCTAGCAAGTGCAAGGCCCTGGGTTTGGTCCTCAGCTCCAGAAAAAAATAAATAAATAAAATCTTAGCTAGGCAGTGGTGGTACACACCTTTAATCTCAGCACTCAGAGGCAGAGGCAGGTGGATCTCTCTGAGTTCAAGCCCAGCCTGATCTATAGAGAGAGTTCAGGACAGCCAGGGCTACACAGAGAAACTCTGTCTTGAAAAACCAAAAATAAATAAATAAAAAGTAAATTAAAACCCTGCGCTGGAGAGATGGCTCAGCCTTAAGAGCATGTGCTGTTCCTGCAGAGGACCTGAGTTCAATTTCCAGCACCCATGTCAGGTGACTCACAAACACTTATAACTGCAGGGGATCTGATACCCCTACACACACACACACACACACACACACACACACACACACACACACACACACACACAGAGTATACACACACAAAACATATCACTTAAAATAAATAGAATTTAAAAATAGCCAGGCAGTGATAATGCACGCTTTTAATCTCAGCACTTAGGAGGCAGAGGTGTGCTGATCTCTGTGAGTTTGAGGCTAGCCTGGTCTAGAGAACTAATTCCAGGACAGCCAGAGCTACCTACACAGAGAAACCCTGTCTCGAAACAACAACAACAACCCCCACACAAAAAACCAAAAACTTAAAAAAACATAACATCCCCCTACATCCCCACATACACACAACACACCCTCACCATGCACAGATAGATCTCATAACCACTCACTAGATACAACACACAAATTGTCATCAACTGGCACAATATCTCTGCTGATTATTTGCCGGATGAAACACACATCTGAATGCTTTGTATTAAGATTTGATACCTTAGGGAGAAACTTACCATACCTCCTGGCTTGTGTATGTTCATTCTTGAGGAAGTCGCTGGCTATTCTTGGATCTTTGCTTTTTCATTTGGGATTTAAACAGTCAGCTTGTGAAGTTCCTTGGAAAATTCTCTTGGGATATGAATGTGCATGCACGCACACACACAGACACACCACTCATGTACATGTGTGTGCTCGTGTGCAAACCCATGCACACACATACAGAAGCCAAAGAAGGATGTTAAGTGTCTTCCTCTATCACTCTCCAACTTATTTTTTTATTTTTTATTTTTTGGTTTTTCGAGGCAGGGTTTCTCTGTGTAGCTTTGTGCCTTTTCCTGGAACTCACTTGGTAGCCCAGGCTGGCCTCGAACTCACAGAGATCCGCCTGCCTCTGCCTCCCGAGTGCTGGAATTAAAGGCGTGGGCCACCACCGCCCAGCTCCAACTTATTTTTATTTTATTTCAAGACAGGTTTTCTCTGTGCCGTCCTGGCTGTCCTGGAACTCTCTTTGTAAACCAGGTTGGCCTCGAACTCACAGAGATCTGCCTGGCTCTGCCTCCCGAGTGCTGGGATTAAAGTCATACAGCTGGGTAAATAGTTTTGAACTCAGTATGTAGCCAAGAAAGACTCTGAACCCCTGATCGTCCTGTCTCCACCTTTCAAGTGCTGGGATTATACATGTGAGCCACATACCCAATTGTGTTAGTGCTTTGGGGCTGAAGCACATGTTAACAAGGCCTTGGCCTGTAAGGAGTCATTTTAGCATTGATGAGGAATATCCCTGAGATCTGAACAGCAGCCAGGGGCTAGCCCAGCTACTCTGGAACTGGGGTTGGGCAGTGTGTGGAGAAGCCCTGCCCTCTTGGCTCTGTTTTGCCATGTGTCACTGTAAGACAGACCCTGGTCCTTTCTGGGATTCAGTTTCTCACAGTGTACAGGAAGGTGTTGGATCCCCTGGTACCTGAGGGGCTTGTGTCCTTAGTGTCTGTCACAGGACCTAGTGCCAACTGCTCAGTGTATGCGGGTTAGCTGGCTGAATTAATGAATGGTAAGCAGAGGGAAGCCAAAGCGAGGTGCTCCAGCATCTCGCTCGTTTGTGTACTTGGAAGCCCTCACCCAACTCACAATCTCACACAGACTCACTGGTGTTCGACCCCAGCTGCCCACACCTCTTCCCCCTCACTCCCTTGAACTCACTTGCAGCTAGCCTCTGGCTCAGGGGCTTGAGAAGTTTCCCCCTTCCTCCAGCCCTGTGGCTCTGTCCATGTTCCCACGGGTTTCTTGGGCCCAATGCTTCTTGGTTACCGGGATGCCCTGCCCAGTCTTAATGAGCAGGGCTGTACTTCCAGCTCTGTCGTCATCCTTTTCCTAGTCTAGCAGCCTCGCCCTTTCTCTCTTCTCTACAGAGGTACACACACTCGTACCTTCATCCACGCACACTCGGTACACACTCTGTCTATAGCTCATCCTTTTCTCTCGTCATCCCTTGGTCTCGTCTCTGTCCCATCTCATTCCTCTCATGCATTTCTGTTGACATCAGTTATTCTTCCTCCCTATATCTCTCCCTCCTGCCCTCTCCGTTCCCTCCGGACTCACTCTCACCCTCCTCCTTGTGCTAACTGGTTATTTTTGTCACCTCTCTCTCTCTCTCTCTCTCTCTCTCTCTCCCTCCCCCCCTCTCCCCTTCCCTCCCTCCCTCCCCTCCCCACACTCTGGCCCAGTGGCTACTGCGTACACCCACTCTGCCCCTTGCTCGCTCTGCAGGAAGTCTCTTCAGTACTCTGGTCTGGCTGGCTCAGCTTGGAGGTTCCTGTGGCATCCGTTGGAGGGGCCCCGGGTCACTCTGTTTCCTCCCGGGGGTGACTTGGCAGCGACAGGCTCTCTGTTTCCTCACTTCTGCAATTGCCAGGCTACAACAGAGGCTAGCGCTGGGGCTCAGACCCGGAGGGACACGCGGAGTCTACGGGTGAATAGTACAGGTAAGGAAGGTCCCAGTCCTGGCTAGGCCAGGGAGAACCCTACACAGATGTCCTCAGGAGGCCAAAGTCACAGGCCATACTGAAGCGGGCGGGTGGCTGGATTTTTAAAGACCCATTCTGGCATCTTTCTCAGGCCAAGCTTCATGTTTAAAAAGAGCTTTTCTGCTGTGCAACAGGTCAGACCCAGGACCTTACATGCTTGGGCAGTGCTCTACCACTGAGCTCTGTTGTTAGCCCTCTTTTATTTTTATTACTGTTTATTTGCTTATTGTGTTTGTGTGTGTGTCACAGTGCACAGTGTGTGTCGGTCAGAGGACAGCTTGTGGCAGTCAGTTCTCTTCTTCCCCCATCTATGTCCTGGAGATTGACTTTAGTCTTCAGGCTTAGCAGCAGGTGCCTTTACACCGAGTTATCTCATCAACGTCTACTTTCTACATCATGGTCTTGCAAACGGCTGAGGCTGGCCTTGGACTCACTGTGTAGCACGGGCAGGCAAGTCTTGGATTTTCTTTTCCCTTTTTAAAGATTTATTTTATGTGTATGAGCATTTAGCCTGCACGTGTGTGTGCTCACCATGTGTGTGCCTGGTGCCTTGGAGTTCAGAAGAAGGGGATCAGAACTGGAGTTAGAGTTGGTTGTGAGCCACCGTGCAGGTGCTGGTAACAGAACCTGGGTCTTCTCCAAGGGCAGTCAGTGCTCTAACCCCTGAGCCATCTCTCCAGTCCCAAGCTTTGGCTTTCAACCCTTTTGCAGCCTTCTGAGCTGTTGGCATGTCTGGCCTGTCATCAGGTCTGACGTAGGAAGAATTTCTTGGGACCTTGTCTTTTCTGAGACTAAGCTGGAGCCAGTGTGTCCTTATTCACCGGGAGGTAATGGCAGGGATGGGGTGCAGCTACTTAGAGCTCCCTGAGCAGAATGTCATTTGTTTAACTCCCTGTGTGACCTGGGCGAAGTTGTTCACCCTCTCTGTGCCATCCTCCCGGCGGTCTTTCCAGGGGAGGGTGAGCAAAAGGGTCTGGGACAAGGTTGAGTACTTGGGGACCTCACTCACTGCTACATTTCCCCAGAGGATGAGGAAGAGAACTGGGTCACTGGTACAAAGGACTAGACCCGCAAACAGTGGCCATGTTAAGTCTCAGGTGTTGGGGACAGAGCCCAGTGTGGTACTGGCCATCCCTCACGGGCAGGAAGTGTCGGGGTGAGGTTGACAGACCAGAGCTGCTGGGTGGGTCTTGTTCACTAATGAGGGATAAAGGACCCGGAGCTCTGCTCTAGATAGCCAAGTCCCAAAGAGTATGCTGGGGGTGTTGGAGGAGTGTCTGCCAGAGAAGAGGGAATCCCTTCCTCTGGGTACCCAGGCAGAGAAAGGAGGTGACTGGCCTGGCCTTTCTGGGGCTTAAGTTTTGCTTATACACTGGGGCTTTTTTTTGGGCAATTGAGTGGCTTCACTTTTCTCCTTAGTGATTTAAAATTCTGACCTTGTAGGTTTGTAAAGAGGTGGACAAAGAAGGCAGGTGGACGTGCTTTACCGACCATAGGGCAGTATGAACACGGTGTCACCGCCAGTGCTGATACCAGAGATAGTACCGCGAATGCCTCAAGAGGAGCGATGTGTTTGTTCATGTGTCTTCTCACCCTTAGGGTTTGGCATAACCTGTGCTCAGGGAAAGCACTGAGCTGGGTATGGTGAGCACATCTCTGATACCAGCACTCCGGAGGCAGAGGCAGTAGGATCAGGAGTTCAAGGCTAGCCTTAGCTACATAGCAAGTTGAAGGCCAGCCTGGGCTACATGAGACTCCCAACACCTCCCCTCCCAAAATCACATGTACTAAGTAGATGAAAAAATAGTACCATCAAAACTGTGCTTGTTTGGGATGGACAGTGAGCCACAGGCCAGCTGTGCCCTTACATCAGTCACCTTGGGTCACTCCATCTGATCAGGCATGGCTTGGGAAAAGGATTCACAGTCCCCGGCAGTGATGACCAAATGTGGCTCATGGATGAGTTTCCCCTCCTGATTATTGAGATGTGACGAACCCCTGGCATGGCATCTGTTTTATTTTATTTTTTTTAATTAATTTTTATTTATCTTTGACAATTTCCCCTCCCTCTACTCCTCCCAGTTCCTCCCCATATTTTTATCTTTTTATGGGAATTAAAGACCTCCCCTCTCCTGGCCTGCAGACAAGGTCTTGTTGAAGGCCATTAACCCCATCCTTTTCTATATGGGGCCCCTCGGTGGATAGAGCTTGGGCCCAGGATGGGAGGAAAGCTACGCTAGAGTCTGGGAGCCCTGCTGGGTGGGCTCTGCAGACAGGAGCTGAACCAGCTCCTAAAAGCAGGTGTTAGGTCCCCAGCACAGCTGCTCTGAGCAACCACTTTTTTGAATGACGAGGGTGGGAGAAGCCTCTAATGACCCCCTTTGGAGGGTTGAATGACCCTTTCACAGGGGTCACCTAAGACCATCGGAAAACACAGGTATTTACATTTCAATTCATAACAGTAGAAAATTTGCAGTTATGAAGTAGCAATGAAAATAATTTTATGGTTGGGGGGCCAGTTACCACATCAGGAGGGACTGTATTACAGGGTCACAGCATTAGGAAGGCTGAGACCACTGAGCTAGTGTGTGTATTTGTGGGTGGGTGTTCAGCTCTATGGTGGGATCTTTCATCAGTTTTGGAGAAGACTTCAGCTGGCTGATCTAGGAAATATGTCAGTAATTTGTGCGAAGCCCTTTCCAGCTCATAAAGCCCGTTTCCATTTACCAAGTGTGTTAACTGTCTTCCAAACATCTCGCCTTCCACCTCCTGTGACCTCATTCCCCCTTTACAATCCTGCTTTGAGGCTGGCAGGACACCCCAGTTTACAGATAAAAAATCCCGAGACTCCAAATGGGGGAGCGATTCTCTCAGGGTGGTAGTGGGTAGCACCACTGAGCCCAGAGTCCTGCTTCCTTGACTGCAACGACTTTCCCTCTGGCCACTGTGGAGGCTTCTTGACTGGTGGGGGGCCCTGTTACTGCTTGTTACTAGGGAGAGCCCCACGGGGACAGTGAGGGGAGCAGCACCTTGGCCATTAAAACTGCCATCCCCAGTCTGAACCTTGAAAATACTGACAGCGTCTTTCCCGGCCAATCTGACATGGCTTGCTTGCAAAAAGGCCAAAGCCTGCCGACCACATGCTCCCAGCTGTTGACCATGAGATTACCACAGGCCCTCAGACACGGAAGCAGGGGGCTCCAGACAGTTAGTCTGGACGCCATGTTGGCACTCCAGACAACCTTGGGATCTTTGTGATGATAAAGAAATCCCACCCTGTCTCGAAAAACCAAAAAAAAAAAAAAAAGAAAAAAAAAGAAATCCCTACCAGTTGCCATGACAGAGCGGGGCCATGTCCAAAACAGAGAAGAAGGGATTCCAGGGTTCCTGGAAATCTCCTTCCTGGAAGGTTTTGAAGGCTGCAGATGCCCACCCATCCAGTGAACACTCAGGCTCCAAGTCTGCTGGGAGAGACAGTCCCTTTAGAGTGTGAATGTCCCTTCCCCACTGACCATTGCATACAAATTCCTTTCTGCTCCTAGAACAATCTAGTAATTTGTGAATGGTATTGTGTGGAGGAAAAGAGTCTGTCAGTTTGGTAACAACACCCTATAGGAAGATTTTGATTTAGTTTATTTGTGTTTATACTTTATTTATTTATTTATTTATTTATTTACTTTGAGACAAGGTCTTGTGCAATCTAGGCTGGCCTCCGACTTGCTATGTAGATCAGGCTGGGACTTGAACTCTTGATCTTCCTGCCTCCATTCAAAGTGCTGGGGTTATAGGTGTGCGCCACCACCGCCCGCCTCATAGACACGTTTTAATTCACATCATGTGGCATATGAAGAAAAGAAATTTAGCCAGGCATGGTAGGCCACATCTGAAATCTCACCACTTTGGAGGCTGAGGCAGGAGGATTGCTGTGAGTTTGAGGCCAGCCTGAGATATAGAGGGAGACCCTATCACGGTGAATACATAAACAAACAAACAGGAAAAAAAAAAAAGAGGAAAGAAAAGCAAAAGGGAAGTTGGGGGTGAGAGCTCAGCTGAGCCAAAGGTTTATCTTGCATGCATGAGAACCTGGTGCATGGTCTTCATGTAGAAAAGCCAGTCATGGGGCACATGCTTATAATCCCAGTGCTGGAGAGAGCCACAACTGATTTTGAGGCTCGCTGGTGAGTTGGCCTAGCCTAGTCAGTGAGAGACCCTGTCTCAAAAGACAAGTCAGACTGAACCTGAGGAACAACACCCAGAGCAGCTGACCTCTCTCTCTCTCTCTCTCTCTCTCTCTCTCTCTCTCTCTCTCTCTCTCTCTCACACACACACACACACACACACACACACACACACACACACACACACATACACACACACACACACACACTTAAAAAAAAAAAGATTTATTTATTTATTATGTATACAATGTTCTGCCTGCATGTATGCCTGCAGGTCAGAAGAGGGCACCAGATCTCTTTACAGATGGTTGTGAGCCACCATGTGGGTGCTGGGAATTGAATTCAGGACCTCTGGAAGAGCAGCCAGTGCTCTTAACCTCTGAACCATCTCTCCAGCCCCCCAGTTCCCACACTTTCATATACACATGCACAGTCATACCTGAAACAAGGTAGGGTCCCCAGCAAACAGGAGAATTGGCTAATTCTAGCCCTAGCCCTGGGACTCTGTCCTTAAGAAAGATCTTTGTCAGATTTGACTGAGGAAGACCCCCTGAAATCCTGACTACAGACATGGATAAATAAACCTAAAGTAACTGCAAGATACATGACATATATTTTACCTGCTCAGATATTAAAAAAAAATCTTGCCGGGTGGTGGTGGCGCACGCCTTTAATCCCAGCACTCGGGAGGCAGAGCGAGGCGGATCTCTGTGAGTTCGAGGCCAGCCTGGTCTCCAAAGCGAGTTCCAGGAAAGGCGCAAAGCTACACAGAGAAACCCTGTCTCGAAAAAACCAAAAAAAAAAAAAAAAATCTTTAACTGGCTTGTGTACAATGCACAGTTTATATTTGTATTAATACAGATATGTATGTTACCTTTAAAAATTTGTATATTTTCAGAACAAGGGGACCAGACACCAACAAAAATGGCCCATATGATCCAACATCAAGAACAGCTTCAAGGCTACTAGCTGAGATGATCCAGCCTCACAGACTACTCCAGTCAGGACTTGACTATAATCCTAAATTTTCTCAGGGTCCCCCAAAGATTACCAGCACCTCCAATTAGCAGGAAGTAGCCTAGAAAACTAATCCCACATTCCCAAAAATAGATTATGGATGTTTGTCTTTGTTTAGGGGGTTGGCAACAAATTGTTATTGGTCATAGTCAATCTCTTTCTAAAAGAAGAAAGGGGGATATGATATAGAAATATATGATATAGAAATGATCAGTTAAAAGGGTAGATTATTGAATCTACCTTAATCCCCAAAACAACTGTTAATCTTACATTTTTTACATTAGTATGCATTTTGGTTTATTGATACAAATTTCAAGTCAATTTTGTTGTATTGTATGTATATTTCTACTTGTGTTTAAGATATTATGTTTATGTAACTCATTTAAAAATGTGATGTATAGTTAAGAAATACAGTTTAATAGTTATCTATAATAGTCAAACTTATAGTCATGTTAGTTAGGTTTTCTAGGTATATATAGATATAATTCAGATAGATAGGTAATCTTCAAACACTTCAAAGATCTACAGAATATGGCATTTAAAATGTCTTAATAATTTGGACTGTTCATGACAATGAGACACATCTGCTCCTGGCAGCACCAATTTACTTCATAAAAAGATGATGGGCATCAACAAAACTACATAGGAGTTTGCTTTCATTATGGCAAGATTAGCCATTTGGGCAAGAAACTACTTTTGCCTTGACTGCTTGACTGTATGTTGTATAATCTGGCCATGCAGGACCCACAGGAAAGTGACTGCTGAGCTTTGCCAAAACAAGGTGGGATGATCCTTCAGGATTCCTGCTTCACAGAAAAGTCTGCCAGATACTCTAGGCCTACAGGCTGAAGATGGATGCCCCAGTGTTGCAGAGGAACTTTGGGTGACTGTTCAGACAGCCAGATGTCTCTGTCATTTCTAGAATTTTGGAAGTTGCTTACAATGTACTTCCTGTTTACTCAGATAATATTATATCCTTCTGCGGTCTTTGATGGAGTTGAAGACTAGTTAGTTATAATTATAGTTTTTCTTAGTTATGATAAAAGATAAATTAGATATGAAACTTTAGACTCACAGAGATAGGATAGATGACAGAGTATTTTCTTTAATTTTGCCAAATATAAATAGACTAAATATTGTAACTATAATTCTTGCTTGATAACTGTTTTCTTATATGTAATTTTACTATGTTAAAGTTAAAACCTTCTTTTTTTTTTTTTTTTTTTTTTTGGTTTTTCGAGACAGGGTTTCTCTGTGTAGCTTTGCGCCTTTCCTGGAACTCACTTGGTAGCCCAGGCTGGCCTCGAACTCACAGAGATCCGCCTGCCTCTGCCTCCCGAGTGCTGGGATTAAAGGCGTGCGCCACCACCGCCCGGCCTAAAACCTTCTTTTTTGATTAGATAGAAAAGGGGAAATGCTGTGGGATGTTTTTCTGTACACTGTGAATTTGTATTGTTTTCATTGGTTAATAAATAAAGCTGCTTTGGCTTATGGCAAGGCAGGATAAGAGCCAGGTGGGAAATCCAATCAGAGATACAGGGAGAAGAAGGATGGAGTCAGGTTGTCATCTAGCCACCCAAGGAGCAAGATGCTAACAGACCAGTAATGCCACAACCACGTGGCAAAATATGGATTAATAGAAATGGGTTAATTTAAGTTGTAAGTGCTAGTTAGTAATAAGCCTGAGCAATAGGCCAAGCATTTATAATTAATATTAAGCCTCTGAATGATAATTTACAAATGGCTGCGGGACAGGACAGGACAGAAAAGCCTCAGCTAGCTCACTCAGTAGAGCATGAGACTCTTAATCTCAAGGTCATGGGTTCGTGGCCCATGTTGGGTGCCATTTGTAAATGGAGGCTTTTCTCTGTCCTGCCTGATTCTTAATGGGTATTTGAATACTTCCCAGGCCTTAGGGTAGATCTGTGAGTGTGTGAGGAGTTAGTCAAAGAGCAATTGGCTCCCAGCAGGGGCCACATCGTGGCTTAGGAGAGTCCCAGCCTGTCACTTCCCAGCTTTGTGAAAATAGACTGATCTATTTTCTTTCCTAATCCCATATTCTCTCCTGGAATAATAAGCATCTCATCTAGAAAAAAAAATTAGTATAATGAGTATAAACCTATTTTACAAAGCTGATTTGCATAAGATATATGATCCCAACTAAAAACTAATGCCTCAGATATCCCTAGTGAAGGGTGTCTGGTGTCCTGGGTTGAGGTGGGCAGGCTCAGGGTCTGCTCCAACAACTTTCAACCAAGCAAGGGGTAATTGATTCCAAGTGGTGGTGCCTGTATAGAAGGTCTGTGGTTTTCCTCTCTATGCAACCTCTAGTCCACGCCCTGTTGGTGAATGCACCTTCATGCCTGAGGGTTTGCAAGGAGCTGCAAGATTTGTGAGTGAAGTTGAGCATGTCTGATTTACACTTTATAAATATTTAGACATTTCTGCTCTTGCCCTCAACTGACTTCACAAAACAACAAGCTGGCCTGACAGTGAACTCAGTTTTACAGCCCAGTGTCTATGCTGGGGCATTAACTGGCACATTCTTTCTTCTGGCCAGTTCCTGGCGGTGCCTCCCCTCTCACTGTCCTGGTAGGGAACCCTTTTCTCAGGTTCCCTGAGGGCTGCCAGTGTTTCCAGTGGGTACGGGGTAAAGATACAAATGGAAAGATTCTTCTGTTTTCAAGAACATTTATGATTTACCCTACCCCCATCTAAGCACTGGGCCTGGGCAGTTGCTCAGCTTTGACCCTTCAGGGAACTGTGCCAAGGTTAAACTGAGTGGGTCAAGCCTCCTTCTCCTTCTAAGTATCTGTGCTCTCTCTCAGCTTGTATTTTCAAATTAAATTAAAAAAAAATTTAACTGAAAGGTTTATTTACCATACTGCCAGAGGCAGCAGACTGGGTACTGCCAGGAGCCCCGTCTACAGACTAAGGGTTGAGATGTCTCCCTGAACCATTGAAAGCTGTGCTGGCAGGAACTAGAGACTGCTTGGAGCTGGGAAGAGCTGGCATGTGGACCAGAGTCCCTGGGTCTCTGGATCCCTGCAGTTTGTTCCTCTGGCTCCAAACAGATGAGGCATCTGGGAGAGGAAGGATGGCCTGACCAACTGGGCTCAGGCCTGGTTTTAGTCAGTTTGTACTATCATCTGTGAGACTTGTTAGAAGCATGAGATTTATTTATTGTTTGTTGTTTTGAAGCAGGGTCTTTCTCTAAATAGCCCTGGCTGTCCTAGAACTCACTATGTAGAACGGGCTAGCCTCAAACTCACAGAGAACCACCTGCCTCTGCCTCTCTAGTGCTGGGATTAAAGGCGTGTGCACCATTCCCAGTGAGTTTTTTTTTTTTTTTTTTAAAGACAGGTTTCCTAGCCCAGGATGGTCTCTAACTCACTATGTACCTAAGGATGACCCTGAGCTTCTCTGATTCTCCTCTACCTCCCAAGTGTGGGGATTACAGGTATGCATCACCATGCCTACGTTGATGTGGTGCTGGAGATCAAATCTAAGGTTTCCCATATCAAATCCGCAGCACACCACCGACTGAGCCCGAGTTCCCACTGTGAGATTTTTTTCATGTGAAGGGACAGAGGCTCTGAGAGTCACATCACTTTTCTAAAGCCATTTAGCAAGTAAAGAAATGATGAACTGCCAGGCAGTGGTGGCGCACGCCTTTAATCCCAGCAGGCGGGAGGCAGAGGCAGTCGGATCTCTGTGAGTTTGAGGCCAGCCTGGGCTACAGAGTGAGTTCCAGGACAGTCACTAAAGCTACACAGAGAAACCCTGTCTTGAAAAACCAAAACAGAAAAAGAAAGAAAGAAAGAAAAAAGCAATGATGAACCAGACGCAAAGTAGTGTCTTTGTGGCTGGAGAAACCCCCTCCTTCCCACTTCATTTTACCACCAGTTGCCTCCCCAGAAAACCAGACACTTTTTTCTTTGACATTTACCTTGAAATTGTTGTCAGTGGCTTAGTGGTTCCTTTATTCGTTTCCTGGCTGCAGACACTTTGAGTAAAGAAATGAAAATGGTTCCGTCTCTGCTCTCAGTGAGGAAACATCATAGAAATCAATATCTGAAGTAGACATGGTGGCACACATCTTTATTAACCCCAGTCTCGGGAGGCAGAGGCAGGAGGATCTCTGAGTTCAAGGCCAGCTTGGTCTACAGAGCGAGTAGTTCTAGGGCAGCCAGAGCTACATAGAGAAACCCTGTCTTAAAACAAAACCAAGGGCTGGAGAAATGGCTCAGAGGTTAAGAGCACCGACTGTTCTTCCAGAGGTCCTGAGTTCAATTCCCAGCACCCACATGGTGACTCACAACCATCTGTAATGAGATCTGGCTCCCTCTTCTGTGTACATAATAAATAAATAAATCTTAAAAAAGAAAAAACAAACACGAAATCAATATCTAAAGCATATGGTGAGTGGGGCATGGTATTGTAGGCCTGTGGTCCCAGCAAGTCAGAATCCCAAGTTCAATGCCTGCCTGGACAACTTAGTGGGACCAAGAGAGCTAAAGAGAACTTGGGGTACAGCTCAGAGGTAGAGTGCTTGGTTAGCACTCGCAAGGTCCTGGATTTCACCCCAACTACGGACAAACAATCGCACTGAAGTATTATTTAGGTCTGTACACAGGGCAGGGCTCACAAGGTCCTGAGCTAGCCCTCTGACTGGAGACTTTTCTGGAGACAGTCACCATTGTTCCACTAACTGGAGCCCGGACCCCAAAGAATGAAGGTACTTCCTGTGTGGGTGATGGGCAGGGAAAGACTTCCCCACAGATGCAAAATGCCAAGAGCTGCCCAGCTGTGGAGTGTCCCCGTTCCCTGCCCTTTCCACATAGAGCTAGACCAAAAGTGTTTTCCTCAGGAGCCACACAGTCAGGGGGTCCAGCAGGACAGAGGAAAGGCTCAGACAAGGGGCCACCTTGACCCTAAAGGAGAGGGGCTGAGACCATGAACCAGGGCTATGCACATTTTCTGGTCTCTGGTATGTCTTTATTGATTGCAGAGCAATAGGTTATACCTACCATTGTTTAGTACACGGGCTGGGACACTGCTTATCATTAGAGATCTTGCCTAGCATGTATAAAACCCCAGGTTTGAGCTCCAGTACTGGGGGAAAAATTACAGCTATGACTTTCTAAAACAACTCAAAAAACCAAACCAAACCCAAACTATTATATCTTAACATAAATAATGCATTTTTACAGAAAACTGGATTTCCTGAAACAGACAGTTTAGGGGGAAAGAGTGGCATTGTTTACAAAGCTCTTTAATGTTGGATTAAATAAGAGATGGCTGGGGTTTCATAACCACTTCCACATTCACAGTGTGGTGACAAGCGGCTTTGCTAGAAGGAAACAGTTGGTACACAGATGTGTGCTGGTAAAAGGAGGTTTTTTCCCCTTTCTTGTGCTAGCCATGGAACTCAGGGCCTTGGACACACAGGGTAGCTGCTCTCTCTACCCCTGAGCTCAGAGGGATCTTTCAGATAACTGAAAGATTATTTTTCTTTGACTTTAAAAATATTTTTTATTGCCGGGCGGTGGTGGCGCACGCCTTTAATCCCAGCACTCGGGAGGCAGAGCCAGGCGGATCTCTGTGAGTTCTGGGCTACCAAGTGAGTTCCAGGAAAGGCGCAAAGCTACACAGAGAAACCCTGTCTCGAAAAACCAAAAAAAAAAAAAAATATTTTTTATTAAGTCATGTATGTGGTAGTGTACACCTTTAATCCCAGCACTCTAGAGGCAGAGGCAGAGGCTGGCAGATCTCTATGAATTTGAGACCAGCCTGGTCTACAGAGTGAGTTCTAGGACAGCCAAGGCTACACAGAGAAACTTTGTCTCAGAAAAAAAAAAAAAGATTAGTATGCATTAATTATACTGAATAATGGGGTTTATTACAGCATTTTGTGCATGTTTATAATGCATTTTGACCATATTCACCCCATTACCGTCTTCCTCCCATTAATCTGCTCTCCATTCCAATTAGTCTCCCCGAAAATATGCGTCTGTTTTCTGTTTGTTTTGTTTCTTTGATAAGCCAGTGACTTTCATTAGGGTTGCTCACAGGAACATGCAAGGGTGAGGATTTATTTATTTATAGGAGCATGGGTGACCTTGGCTTGTTTTTTATACTTCGAGCATGCTCCTGTGTGTATGTGTGTGTGTGTGTGTGTGTGTGTGTGTGTGTGTGTGTGTGTGTAAATAGTATTGTGCACATGTGTGCAGGTGTACTCACCTGTGTGTATTCAGAGCTGAATATTGGAGTCTTCTACCCTTTCTTGCAAAACCTGGAGACACTTTTTTTCCTGTTGTTTTCAGCTCTTCTGGCAACCAGCAAGCCCAGCAATCCCCCTGTCTCCAACTCTCACTGTTGGTATTACAGGCTTGCACAGAAGGACCATACCAAGTCTTTTCATGGGTGCTAGAATCCAAACTTACATTCTCATGCTTCAGCAGCAAGCACTCTTAGCCACTCTTAACAGCTCCTTTGTTTTTGTTTTGGTCAGGGTCCCACTGTGTAGTCCTGACTGGCCTTGAACTTGGAGCAGTTTAGGTATGCGCCACTACTCCAACTAGCTCATCTTCAACAATGTGTCAAAAATCATAGATAGTGGTTTCTTAATTTTTCTCTTTGAGAAAGGGTCACATGTAGCCCAGTCTGGCATTGAACTTGCTTTGTGGTACCTTAATCTATACCTTGCCACGTGGCTCATGGCTTACCGGTACTTTACATCGTGCTCTTCATGGCAGCGGCTGGCAGCATCTCCCTGCCTCAACCTTCCACCTCCCAGAATTCTCCTCCTCCTTGTCCTGCCTACACTATCCTTCCTGCCTGGCTGCTGGCCAATCAGCATTTTATTTATCAATCAATCATAGCAACATACATTTACAGCATACAGGACATCCCACAGCACTTCCTCTTTTCTGTTTTTTTTTAAAAGGAAGATTTTAACTTTAACATAGCAAAATTACATATAACAAAACAATTATCAAGCAAGAATTACAGTTACAATATCTAGTCTATAATATCTAGTCTATTTGTATTTGGCAGAATTAAAGAAGATATCCTATGTATCTTATATTTGTGAGTCTAAGGTTTTATATCTAACTTATCTTTTATCATAACTAAGGAAATTATAACTATCTAGTCTCCAGCTACATCAAAGGTCTCAGAAGCATATAATGTTACCCGAGAAACAGGAGAAGGACACAAGCAACTTTCGGGAGTCTTGCGAGAGTAGACAGAGACAGCTGGCAGCCTGGACAGTCATCCAAAGTTCCTCTGTAAAGTTGGGACATCTGTCTTCATCCCACAGGCAGTCACTTCTCTCTGGGTCCTGTAGAATGTCTGGCAGTTTCCACTGCGAAGCAGGAACCTGAAGGACCATTTTGCCAAGCAAAGTTCAGTGGTCACCTTCCTCTGGGTCCTGCATGTCCACTTGATCAAGCAGTCCAGGCAAGAACAGTTTCCTGCCAAAATGGCTATTTTTGCCAAGAAGAAGATAAACTCCATATGGAGTGTCTTCGATGCCCATCCTCCTCTCTGAAGTAAATTGGTGCTGCCAGGTGCAGACATGTCTCACTGTCCAGAAAGTCTAAATTTTTAAAACATTTTAAATGCCATATTCTGTAGGTCTTTGAAGTGTTTGAAGATTACCTGCCTAATTGAATTATATCTATGTATTCCTAGAAAACTTAACATGACTATAAATTTGACTATCATAGAAGACTAATTATTAATCTGTATTTTTAATTATCCATTACAATCTAAATGAGTTAAGTAAACATAATACCTCAAACAAGAGTAGAAATATATATATATATATATATATATATATATATATATACAGTATAACAAAATTAAGTTTACACTTGTATCAATAAACTAAAATCTATAGCAATGTAAAACATTTTAAACAAATTGCTCTTTAAAAGGAGGTTCATTAATCTACCCTTTCATCCTACCACACCTACACTATCCCCTTTTCATCTTTAGAAAGAGATTGCTTTTATAATCACCCTGCTTTAAATAAAAATATTGGTTTTTCTCTGTCCCACAGCAGAGGGCTCTTCTGATATGGGACACAAGAATCTCTCAACCTTTTCTTTTAGCAATATGCTTGGGTTTAGAGAAGGAGTGAGCCAATTCCATCTCCAAAGCCAGCTTGGTATATTTGGGAATTTGGGCACAGCTTCTCTTACTACTTCCTGCTGGAGGGGGGTGCTGTATCTTATGGGGACACAAGGAAAATTTTAGGATTATGGAGTAGTCCATGAGGGTGTATTGTCTGAGCCAGTTGCCTTGAAACCGTTCTGGATGTTGGATCATCTGGGCCATGGTGTCTTCAGAGAAGTTTCAGGGGGTCTTGGCTGGTTAAACCTGATGTATCTTAAACTGGAACAAATCCATAGCCTCCTGCTTTCTGTGGAAACAAAAACAGAGCCTCCTTTCCAAAGCAACATATCTTTAGATCCAAATTTTGAAGTCAAGGTACCTTTAAAATATACATATGGTTTAACACATCTGCCTTTAAAATCAAATGTCTCTCTGCAGCTAAAAATCCCAAAGACAACACAATCCAGATTCTCTGTGTGATATCCATCATTACATGGCTTATTTTTTAAACTACCTTTACTGTCTTTTTAAAAACTTTATTTTTTTAAAACTATTTGTTTATATTACTGTCTATATTCATTCTTCTCTCTTCCAATCCTACATACATTTTTACACATAATGTAAACCATTTAAAGTCTTGTTCCATCTGAATCTGCCTTATTGTGTAACTATTGCTTTAAACTGCAGCAGTTAGTACTGAAGCAGAAGTCTTGGCTGTTAGCTCCGCCCAATTTAGCTTTTCAACATTGTGGAGATAATTCATCACCAGCACTGGGAGCCATAGTGGATCTATGCTTCTATCCAAACAGCGTGTATCCCAGAAACCTCTCTTTTTTTTTTTTCTTTAATGTATCAGCAAAGGCTAAATCCACCACACAGCAGCAGCATAATGTGTGGCTTGGAGACACCTCATTACTGCCATACTACAGGTCAAGTGCTCACACCACAAACCCGCCATATAGTAGCTCAAGCATACAGGCTGCGACTGACTTGAAAGAGACAACTAGGAAGCTGTTTTAGCTCCGTTTTAGAATCTTCTTTCTCAGATTTTAGGTGGAAACTCTTGCCAACCTGTTGGGTACCATTTGTAGCTGAAGTTATCCTGTTCCTGCCCAGCTCCCATGGCCCTCAGACCCAAGCAAACATACAGAGACTTATATTATTTATAAACTGTATGGCCTAATGACTCAGGCTTCTTGCTAGCTGTTCTTATATCTTAAATTAACCCATTTCTATAAATTTATACCTTGCCACGTGGCTTGTGGCTTACTGGCACTTTACATCCTGCTCCCCATGAGTGGTGGTTGGCAGTATCTCTCTGCCTCAGCCTTCCACCTCCCAGAATTCTCCTCCTCCTTGTCCTGCCTATCCTATACTTCCTGCCTGGCTACTGGCCAATCAGCATTTTATTTATCAATCAATCATAGCAACATACATTTACAGCATACAGGATATCTCAGAGCATAAAGGCATGAACCATCATGCCTGGATTGTCAGATATATAGTTATATATTTCTTTCCTCTGCCAGAGTGATTCAGAGGCAAGCTCAGCTCACAGATCAAATTATTGCATAGATGTTTTTCTCTGGAAGGCCATATTATAGTTCTGTTTGCTGCAGAAGACTTTTGTAGATGTTATCCATTTCACATAAAAGTATTAACAAGATGTATGCTTAATGCTTAAGATTTAGTAAAAATGATAACTTCCAGGTTGACCAGACGGCTTGGTAGGTGTAAGAGTGCCTGTTCACAAGCCAGATGACCTGAGTATGATTCTTGGGTCCTATGTGGTAGAAGGAAAAAACCAACTTACAAAAGTTGTTTTCTGACCTCCTCATGGGCACCATGGCACTTGTGTGCACAGGCACACATACTTTTAATAAATAAATGTAAAAAACATTTTAAAAGATAACTTTCTTGATTTATCAAAGACATTTAAGAATTCTATTTATATTTGCATGCATTTTTTTTTTAGTATTATGGTTTTTGTGTGTATGTTTGTTTGAAGCAGAGCCCAAGTAGCCTAGATTGGTTTCAAACTCCTTATGTAACTGAGACTGGCCTTGAACTTTTGATCCTCTTGCCTCAGCCTTTTTTTCCCCCTCTGAGACAGGGTTTCTCTGTGTAGCCCTGGTTGTCCTAGAGTTGGCTCTGTAGATCAGGCTGGCCTTGAACTCACAGAGGTCCTCCTGCCTCTGCCCCCCTGAATGCTGGGGTTAAAGGTATGCACCACAAAAACAGGCTGAATATTTGTTTATCTGTTTTTACTCTTCAAGTCCTTGGTTGTGAAGAAGTCAGTGTTTCCCTTTTAATTTGATTTCACTGAATCTGTGCTTAGGAGACTGACAGCTGCTCACCATTGCTTTTGCACTGTCAGTGCAGATGGGATATAGTGAAAAAGGAAAATGGTAGCTGGGTGTGATGACTCACACATGTAGTCTCATCACCTGAGAGGCTGAGGCATGAAGAGTGTTGTAGGCAGACTTATCTGTCCCACCAGCCAGTTCCAAATAACCACACAGAGACTTATTATTAATTATAAATGCTTCACCAATAGCTCAGGCTTGTTACTAGCTAATTCTTACATTTTAAATTAACCCATATTTCTTATATTTGCTCTGCCATGTGGCTTGGTACCTTTTTTCACTATGGCAAATTCATCTCCAGCTTCCTCTGCATCTCCTCAAGACTCCTGAGACTCCTCCTCCTTTTTTTCAAGATCTCTTTTTGTCTGTCAGTTCAGCTTAACCTCTACCTGTCCAGCTATTGGCCAGTCAGCTTCTTTATTAAGCCAATCACAGTGATATATATTCACACAGTATAAAGGAATATTCCACAGAATGTCATGAGTTCAAGGCCAGTCTGACTATTTTTTTTTTTCAAGACAGGGTTTCTCAGTGTAGCTTTAGTTGTCCTGAAACTCACTCTATAGACCAGGCTGGCCTCAGACTTACAGAGATCCACCTGCCTTTGCCTCCTGAGTGCTGGGGTTAAAGGCATGTGCCACCATTGCCCAGCCAGCTTGGGCTATTTAGTGAATTTGAGCCTAGCAAGAGCTATGGTGTGAGACATCTCTCAAAACAATAGCAATAAGAACAACAAAAAGAAAAGCGATGTTTTAGTGTTAATATAAAAATCCTGGCTACATGATCTCATCCTTGACTCCTTGTTCCCACAGTCCACCCTTAGTGAATTGCTATGGTGTGACTGCTTTTAGGAATGGGAAACACCCCTGGAGAGCAGAAGCTGGCAAATTTGTTTCTGGGGAAGCAGCATAAAATATGTCCTCTGCCAGATAGGATGACTTGTGTCTGCAGTCCCATCTGTTCTGGAAACTGAGGCAAGAGACTCACTTGACCCTGTTCAAGGCCAGCTTGGGCATGGTGGCACATGCCTTTAATCCCAGGAGTCAGAGGCAGGTAGATCTCTATGAGTTCAAGGCCCCTGTTCCATGGATAGCTAAGGCTACACAAAGAAAACTTGACTTTGAAAAACAAAACCTGACTTGAAAAACAAAACAAAACAAAATCAACAAAAATATTCTCACATTAGCAGAATAATTTATAGTGTGACTCAGGATGATTTTTTTTAAAATGTTAGAGAAATTGTTGTGATTTATCAGGAATTCTGAGACCCACATATATGACATATAAATTACTATCACGCTAAATGGAGCAAGGACAAAAAATGTTCTCAACAAAATTTCAATGACATCCTATAGTTTCTTTAAATGTATTTAGTCTCTTTCAAGTGTTTTCCCTTTGGAAGGCCCCTGAAGGGATGATGTCATTAACAAAGTTTCTCACCCATTCCTATGCGGTAGTTTTTGTTCCTGGGAATAAATGTTGAAGAGACAGCTTTTCGTTCTCACAGGTGGCTCAGCCTCCATGAAGAACTGAAATTCACATGAGGTCTGAATTGTGAGTTGAAACTGGCCAAGTGAAAGGAATGGGGGATGGGGTTGTTCTTGTTTCCTTTCTGATGCTTTGGTAAACATTCCCACCAAGCCAGGCTGTGGTGGCGCACACCTTTTATCCCAGCACTGGGAAGGTAGAGGCAGGAGGATCTCTGAGTCTGAGATCAGCCTGGTCTACAGAGTGAGTTCCAGGAGAGTCAGGGCTACACAGAGAAACCCTGTCTGGAAAAAAACCAAACCAAACCAACCAACCAAACAAAAATTCTGACCAAAAACAATGTGGAAGAAGAGTGGATTTGCTTGGCTTACTTAGTCTGTCATTGGAGAAAGTCACGGCAGGGAACTGAAGGCAGAGAGCAGTTAGCTGTACCACACAGTGTTACCTCCAACCAAGGAACTCACTTCACAGCCAAAGAAGGACAGCAGGAACCACAGAGGATGCGACTTGCTGGCTTTTTATAGGGTTCAGGATCGTCTGCCTAGGGGATGGTATCGCTCACAGTGTGCTGGGCCTTTCTACATCAATGAACAATTGAGACAATCTCCCATGGACATACTCCACAGGCCAATCTGATCTAGGTAATTTCTGAATGAAAGATCTCCTCTCAGATGACTCTAGATTGTGTCAAGTTGGGGGAGGAGGGACTAACCAGAATATGTAGCTTCATGGTAGAACCCTTGCCTAGGCCGTGGGTTCCACCAGCATTCAGAAGGAGGATGGAGAGACAGAGAGAGAGAGAGAGAGAGAGAGAGAGAGGGAGAGAGAGAGAGTTCAAGGCAGCAGGTTGAGTATTTTGGAACTGTGAGGTCTAGATAGGTCTGAAGTCCTTCCAGAGAAGTCACTCTAGCTGGAGACTGGTGGGAAGGTGGCCCAGGGTGCAAGCAGAGTGGCCTCTGGAGAACTGGAAGTCAAGGCAAGGGACATGTGGTGGCTTCCTTCAGTCCTGGCACCGTGCACATCCTCTGCTTGGAATGTTTGTATCACCCTCCTTCATCCTCCAGGCTCTCACAAAGTGCCACCTGTTTCCCCAGATCCCTTTTTGTTCTCCCTAGAAGCGCTCCTTTTGTTCGTTGTGTGGCAGCCAGTCTGTCTAATTCCTTTAGCTGTTCTCCCTCAGGAGACCATAAGCTCCTTGAAGGCAAGGCTACTTGGCTGTGCTCTTCAGTATGCCTGATGTGAGTCTGTGCTCAGAGATATTTGTTGATGGATGGATGGATGGGAAAACAAATGGATTTGAGATCCTGACCACACGTTTTTTCTATAAATATTTAGTGTATGTGTATATGTTTATCTGCATATGAGTGCATTACCCTTGGACTGAGTTACAGGCACTTGTGGGTCACCCAGCATGGGTGTTGGGAACCGAATTCAAGTCATCTGCAGAAGCGGTACCCCCAACTCCATCTTGTAATAGAGGTGTGACCTTGGCTAAGTCATATCCACTCTGTACTCCTGTTTTATTAGATAAAGGGAGAGGCAAGGTCTCCAAGGAGAGTGGATACTGGGGGAAACTACTGAGTAGAATTTGAGGAGTGGGATGATGAATAGTTTTAATTTTTTTCTTTTTGGAGGCAGAATCTCGCTGTGTAGCCCTGGCTGGCCTTCATTTCAGAGATCTGCCTCCCCAGTGCTAAGAGTTAAGGCGTGTGCCACTGTGCTTGGCTTTAGCTTTCGTCTTTAAGGTACCTAGATTTTTGTTTTGAAATAACTTCAGGATACTTTTTGGAGGGAGCAGTGTTGAGACAGGATCTAATGCAGCCCAGGCTGACCTCAAATTCACTGTGTAGCTGAGGATGACCTCAAACTCCTGATCCTCCTGCCTCAGCCTCCCAAATGCTAGAATTACATACTGTGCCACTTACAGCCACCTCGCTAACTTCAGGACTTTTCTTTAGTGAAGTTGTAAAATAGTATGAATAAAGTCCATGCTTTCCCCAAGCCTTCCCTAATATAACAGACCTCGAATACAGTTGTCAAAACAGAGAACCGATTTTTTTTGCCCCAGTTCTAGAGGTGGAACTGAGTTCTAACATATCAGAGCAAGCGTTCCCTCACAGAGCTCCACTCCCAGCCCCAGGAAGTTCATGTTGAGGCAACATTAGTAACTAAATTATGGGTGTTATTTGAAATTTATCAGACTTGTTTCCTCTAGTAAACATTTACTCTGTTCCAAGATACAATCCAGGATTCTACGTTGCATTTAGTTTCTCTCTCTCTGTCTCTCTCTCTGCGTGTGTGTGTGTGTGTGTGTGTGTGTGTGTGTGTGTGTGTGTGTGTGTGTGTGTGTGAGAGAGAGAGAGAGAGAGAGAGAGAGAGAGAGAGAGAGAGAGAGAGATTCATGCTGTAGCCCAGGCTAGTCTTCAACTCGCTAAACTCACTATGTAGCCCAGGCTGGCCTGATATTCACTTAATCCTCTTGCCTCAGCCTCCCAAGTGCTGGGATGACATATGTGAGTTACCATGCCTGGCTATATGAATGTTTAGTCTCCTATAATCTCTGACAGTTCCTCAGTCTTTCCTTGTCTTTTGTGACATTCACACTTTGAATAGGCACTGGCCAGTCATTTTGAAGGATGTTTATAGTTTTGATTTGTTGGGTTTTGAATGGAGTAGGAGGGTAGGCTGGAGGTCCAACCCTTGGTCACATGCAGGCCAAGCAAGGGACCACTGTGCTATAGGCCTGCATTTGTTGAATGGCTAAAAAAAATTTTGAGACAGATTCTCATTATATAGCTTAAGGTGTCCTAGAACTCCTTTCATAGACCAGAATGACTTTAAAACCACAGTAATCTTCCTGCCTCTCCCTGCCAAGTGACTTCCATTACAGGTGTGTACCACAATGCCTGTCCTAAAAGTTTTTGCAATATGAACTTTTTAAAAATCTTTTTTATTTTATTTATTTTATGCATGTGAGTGCTTGTCTGCATGTCTGTGCACCACGTGTGTGCCTGGCACAGGTCCAAAGAGGGCATCCGATCCCCTGGAACTGGAGTTACAGCACATACATACACCACACACGCAGAGGCACACACAGAGAGGTCAGGTGACTAGTACAACTCAGTTCTCTGCTTCTTCCACGTAGGTCCCGGGCATCCAATCAGGCCACCAGATTTGGCGTCAGGTGCCTGTATCCACTGAATCATCTCCCAGGCTGCTAACCTTATCTATGCAGGCTCTGCCTCGCTCTTTTTTTTTTTTTTTTTTTTCTTTTTTTTCAAGACAGGGTTTCTCTGTGTAGCTTTGCGCCTTTCCTGGAACTCACTTGGTAGACCAGGCTGGCCTCGAACTCACAGAGATCCACCTGCCTCTGCCTCCCGAGTGCTGGGATTAAAGGCGTGCGCCACCACCGCCCGGCTCTGCCTCGCTCTTAATCCCAGGGATTAAATTTCAACATGAATTCTAGAGAGGACTCCAACATTCAAACTGTAGCAAGGAGCCTTGGAATTGACGTGGTAAGGGAGTCCCTCACTGGTTCTTTATTAACCAGAATCTTTGCGTGTTCTTCTAGGCACATACAGCACCCTAGGATCAGGTGACCCTTCCAGCCCAGAGCAATGGAGCAAAATGAATCCTCTCGCGTGGATTCTGAGTTTCGATACACCCTCTTTCCGACTGTTTACAGCATCATCTTTATACTGGGGGTGGTTGCCAATAGCTATGTGCTATGGGTCTTTGCCCGCCTGTACCCTTCCAAGAAACTGAATGAGATAAAGATCTTCATGGTGAACCTCACCATCGCGGACCTGCTCTTCTTGATCACCCTCCCACTGTGGATTGTCTACTATTACAACGAGGGCAACTGGATCCTACCCAAATTCCTGTGCAACCTGGCTGGCTGCCTCTTCTTCATCAATACCTATTGTAGTGTGGCCTTCCTGGGTGTCATCACTTATAACCGCTACCAGGCAGTGGCCTATCCCATCAAGACTGCTCAGGCCACTACCCGCAAGCGTGGCATCTCTTTGTCCCTGGTCATCTGGATATCCATCGTGGCTACTGCGTCCTACTTCCTGGCCACAGACTCCACCAACATAGTACGCAAAAAGGATGGCTCAGGCAATGTCACCCGTTGCTTTGAGCATTATGAGCCGCACAGTGTGCCGATCCTTGTTGTTCACGTCTTCATCGCATTCTGTTTCTTCCTCGTCTTCCTTCTTATCTTCTACTGCAACCTGGTCATCATCCACACGCTGCTCACGCAGCCAGTGCGGCAACAGCGCAAAGCCGAAGTGAAGCGCCGGGCGCTGTGGATGGTCTGCACGGTCTTGGCGGTATTTATCATCTGCTTTGTGCCCCATCACATGGTCCAGCTGCCCTGGACCCTAGCCGAGTTGGGCTATCAGACCAGCTTCCACCAGGCTATTAATGATGCCCATCAGATCACCCTCTGCCTCCTCAGCACCAACTGTGTCTTAGACCCCGTCATCTATTGCTTTCTTACCAAGAAGTTCCGGAAGCATCTCAGCGAAAAGTTTTACAGCATGCGCGGTAGCCGGAAGTGCTCCAGGGCCACTACTGACACCGGAACTGAGGTGATGGTGCCGGCTGATCAGACTCCTATCACGTTACTGAAAAAGTAATCTCTGTCAGACCCAGAGTCTCCTCTTCTGTGGACCTCACAGACTGAGCTGGGAGAGGTTTGTGTTTGTGGCCAACCCCTCCTGGGACCCTGGTGGACTGTAAAGTGTGGGAGTTACTTTCTCACTGAGACGGGGTGGCGGGACTGGCCGCTTGTTGGAAAACACCGAACTTGAATGTTTCTTTTCATCCATCTCTGGGTTAATACTAGCAACTGTGGCTGATGGTCACACTCCAGCTAGGGCCAAACCTTGGGGGTAGACTCTGAGGCACCTAGTTCATCTAACTGGGGCTGCAGCCTTAAGATTGGGCAGTGACTTCTGGGGGCTACAGGCAGAGGAAGGGGTTGTGGAGATAGGACTCTTCACCCGTCCTATGGAAGATGTTTGCAGGGAACCGTTGGGTTTAGGATGGTACCCTCCCTTCTCCACCCACAGATACAAGGTCTTTGTGACAGTTCTTAGAGGAAGTGGTTTGGTGGAAGCCTCTGACTGACCCAGTAACTTGTTTTAAATGTAACCAGAGGAGATAATACAAAAGCTGACTGGAAGCTAGGATGAGAGCTTATTTCCTGAGGCAGCTAAGTTTCTGCTCAGACCTGAGAGACTGGAAGAGATGGTTCCCTCAGGACACCACAGTTTCAACTTCCGGCAGGCAGCAACTTCTTTTGGTGACCTCTGGATACCTGCTGGTGATTTTTTGACCAGTGTGTTAATCACATTTCACTCACTGTGCCCAGCCTCCCTGTCAGAAACAATTCAAAGAAGGAGAGATTTATTTGGCTCACAGTTTCTGAAGACTTCTGTCCATCATGGTAACGAAGGCATGGTGGGGCAGCTCGGACTATGGAGGCAGGAACAGGAGGAGGCTGAGGTGTTCATGTGCCAGTGAGCCCGGAAACAAGACTGCACTTTTTTTTTTTTTTTTTCAAGACAGGGTTTCTCTGTGTAGCTTTGTGCCTTTCCTGGAACTCTTTTTGGAGACCAGGCTGGCCTTGAACTCACAGAGATCCACCTGGCTCTGCCTCCCGAGTGCTGGGATTAAAGGCGTGCGCCACCACCGCCCGGCACAAGACTGCACTTTAAACAGGGGATGGAGTACAACTGTCAGAAGCCAGCCCCCAGCCACCTACTTCTATAGCCAGTTCCTACCTCCTAAAGGTTCCACAGTCTCCCAAAGCAACACTGTTAGTGAGAATAAGCATACAGAACACAGTCCTGAGCCATCGAGATCAGGTAAAGGCAGTTGCTGCTAACACGGATGATCAGAGTTCGATCCCAGAACCCACGTGGTGGAAAGAGAACAGACTCCTGCAAGTTGTCCTTTGACCTCTTCACGCATGTTGTGGCACACACATGTCCCGCCTCTCCCCCCCATAAATAAATGTACAAAATCAATACAACAAAGCAAGACAAACATGACCCCATGGAGATGCAGGGTATCTTATATTCAAGATACACAAGCTATTACATTCAATCGAGGTCCAATCCTGCCCTCTGAGCAGTGGCTAGAAACCTCAGACTCAGAACTCTGGGGAACTTTCCTTGGTTTCCCGAGCCTTGTGCACCTTAAAAAAGAAAATGTTCTTTCTTCCAGCTAGTGTCCCCTTGACGTTGGACCAGTTGATTCCTGTCTGCCAGACAAGCATCGGCCGGTAACCTGACTGGGTTTGGGGTGATGGCTATGGGCTGTCCCGAGCTGACAGTAACTAGGTAACTAAAGTGGCACACTTGAACTTTGGCCTCTTACAAACTCAGGTTCAAGTCTCACCTGTGCTAGGTGCTGTCTAGGAAGTGGGAATTCAGTTTTCTACCTCTCAGTGTTATTAGCTGGGAGGTACAACCTACCTCGCCGGCCTGTTAGGAGCAAGCGCGTGCTCAGCTGACTCTTGTTTACTCATCCCTGATCCTCCCCGCATTCCTATGATAGGAAAAGAAGGGGTGGAGTTGGACATCTGGATTCGGGGTGCTGTTGGGGGCTTTGCAAGCCACTTACTGAAGTCATTGAAACTCGGGAGCTGTGACCGTGTCTGTGTAAAGTGAGTGGATTGGGCAGCCACCTGGGTAGACGGATGGGTTTCCAAAGAAAGCAGATGTGTTAGGCAAAGCAGAGGCCAGAGAGAAACCACGAGCACTGGGTCTCAGCCTTCCTAATGCCGCAGCCCCTGAGTACGAACCTCATGCTGTGGTGACCCTCAACCATAAAGTTATTTTCGTTGCTACTTTATAACTGTAATTTTGCTACGTTTATGCATCATAATGTAATGTAAATATTTTTGGAGAAAGAAGTTTGCCAAAGTGCTCTGGACCCACAGGTTGAGAAGCACTGCACTGGAGCCTGGAGAGATAGAATACGCAGCCTCCAGGGCCAGAGGACACTCCTGCATGCTTGCCCTTGAGTCCTGGGAGGTTTTTGGGGGCAGGATTCCCTTTCTTCCTTTAAGCTCATTCAGATGGGTGTCTGGTATCTTCAGCAAACAACCTCTTCTGTGTTTCTGTGCCAATACAGCATATTCTGAATTCCATTCATCTGCATATCCTCCTCGTCATTGTTTTGCAATATCCAATGTACCATGTATCCATGTTTACTTAATAAACATTTTTGTTTTTAAATTGGGTCTTTTTTTTTTTTCTTTTCGGTTTTTCGAGACAGGGTTTCTCTGTGTAGCTTTGGAGCCTGGCCTGGAACTCACTCTGTAGCCCAGGCTGGCCTCGAAAATCTGCCTGCCTCTGCCTCCGGAGCGCTGGGATCAAAGGTATGCACCACGACCGCAGGAAAAAAGAGGCTCAGAGGAGTTCAGTCACTGTATGAGAGCAAGTAAGTGGCAGAGTCATTAATATTCAAAGCTAGAAGTCTCAATAAGCACAGGCTTCCTCTCATCCCTCCTCCGCCATGTCACTGTACCCCAAGCTACCTCTTCTAGGCATCTTGTGGGTGCTGGGGCAGGAGCTGGTACAGGTCTCCACCCTGGTGTTGGAGGTCTTTTGTGCAGTTTATACGGCCTAAAACCCCATGGGGACTCTTCCCAGACTTAGGTACCTATAGTCAGGCACTTTGGATATGGGGAGATAGACACAGACATATGCTTCTAGGAACCCCAGGAGCCAGAGCAACATTCAATCCCATGCCTTTAATCCTAGCACTCGGGAGGCAGAGGCAGGTGGACTTCTATGAGTTCAAGGCCAGCCTGATCTCCAGAGCAAGTTCTGAGGCAGGTTCCAAAGCTACACAGAGAAACCCTGTCTCAAAAAAGAAAGAGAGAGAGAGAGAGAGAGAGAGAGAGAGAGAGAGAGACAGGCTAGTCGTGAGAATGGGTTCACTTGTCAGCTTGAAGAACTTTAGAACCTCTTGGAAACACCGTAAGAATCTCTCTGGGCTGTATACCCAGAAGCAGTGTTACAGAGTCATCCCATATCTAGTTTGACGAAGAGCTGCCAACTCGCTTCTGAAGTGGCTGCAACAGTCCGTACACTCACCCATACATAGCTCTATGAAGGATTTTGTTGCTTGTTTTGTTTGGATGCATGGTCTCACCTTGGCTGTCCTGGAGGATTTAAGGTGTGCACCACTCCACTCCTACCTAATACTTTCTTATTAGCCTATATTAAACAATAACATGCTCACTATTGACATTTTCTTACACGTGTAATGTACTTGGAACATATTCCCCTGTCGGAGCCTCCTGACCAGTCGACTGGGCATCTCTCTGGGTGGAGGCGTGTGGATTGTGGGGACAATGAAGACAGAACAGGGTTGAGAGGATTGCCAGTCAATGCCGGACAGCCCCAAGTTTATTTCACAGTCACCTTATATACAGTTTTGAAGGACAGAGGTAGAACAATGCACAGCACAGGCATTCAACCACTATCTATCCTGCCTTGCGTCAAGGAGCAGGCAGTTCCATTTTCTATCTTGATGTACTTCCGGTTGGCATCAGCAGCCTGCATCTAGCTAGATAATATGTTCCTTCCCTTGGACTAATCAGGACTTTCTCACAGTCCTGGAGCAAGCAAGCTTGAACTCTACTGACTCAGAATAGACTTCAGATTAGAACTGGAAAATTGAGTCAGTTGTGGGCTCCCACATTCCCCCCACCCCTTTTACTCCCACTTGCCCTCCCCCAGCTCCTGCTGACCCCTCTCTAGCCTCCTTCCTCTTCTTAACTGGCTCCACTTCCACTTTTGAGTCTCTTTCTGCTGTGTGACCCAGAGTTTCATTCGCGTTGTTTACTGGAGCATAGACGCCTTACCTGTCCTTCACCATTGAAGATGTCTGTTCCTCTCCCATGGACAGTTAACTGCATGCAAATCCTCAGGGAGGACTGGGGTCCCAGGAGGCCACTCCACATTGGGTTCTGTTTCCCCGAAGCCACCTTGTGCCAGTATTGTCCAACTCTGATGCCACAGAATGTGCAGTCAAAT
Organism: Peromyscus californicus insignis; assembly: GCF_007827085.1. Classification (NCBI taxonomy): domain Eukaryota; kingdom Metazoa; phylum Chordata; class Mammalia; order Rodentia; family Cricetidae; genus Peromyscus; species Peromyscus californicus. The sequence continues at coordinate 21,992,868 of NW_026294573.1, read as the reverse complement.
CTTGTTTTTAGTTTGAGTCCCTCAGATTACGAAGGGACTATTTTCAGGTACTTATTACTCATTTGTGTTCAGATTCAAGTCATCCAGACACCAAGGCTTGTACCGTGTCACAGAGTGGTCAATAAAGAGGCTGCTGGGACCTGGGACCAGTTCCCCTTTCTGTGCCTTCTAGTCTGTGATTTCAGACACACTGTGGAGCCTCTCTGGGCCTATTTCTGGTAAGTGGAAATACTGGCCAGGTGTAATTCTAGCACTTGAGAGGCTGAGGCAGGAGAATCGCTACAACTCCAAGACCACTCTGGGCTATGTCAGTATGTATCAGGCCAACTAAGGTTGCACAGTAAAATTTTGTCTAATTTTTTGAAAGATTTGTTTTGATATTTTGAGACAGGGTCTCTCTATGCCTGGCTGTCCTGGAACTAGCTCTGTAGATCAGGCTGGCCCTCGAATTCACAGAGATCTACCTGCCTCTGCCTCCTAAGGGCCTGGATTAAGGATATGAACCACCACCACCTAGCTCTAAAAATATTTCTTTTAAAGAATACATATAGCTGGGCGGTGGTGGCGCATTCCTTTAATCTCGGTACTTAGGACGCAGAGGCAGGCTGATCTCTGTGAGTTCGGGGCCAGCCTGGTCTACAGAGTGAGTTCCAGGACAGCCAGGGCTGTTACACAGAGAAATCCTATTTCAAACAAAACAAAACAAACAAACAAACAAATATATCTGTTGTTGATGTAATAGACCATTTTGTGGTTTAGAGTTGCTTAGGACAGTCCCTGGCACAGAATAAATGTCACAAATGTTGCCCCTGTCCTAACAGATCGTCTCTACTCCATAGAGCCCCTGTTTACAAGATCGCATAACACTAGCCCTCTTCCCCTTATGACCAGGCTCTCGTTGTGTAACCTGGTATTTTCCTTACAAACGGGCAAGTGCAGAGAGGAACTGGGTGTGACCAGCCAGGTTTTCCTTTGCTTTTACTTCTAGGGTATTCTACAGTTCATCGAAGCCATCACACACATGAATCAGGGGATTTCAGTCTTTGGATGGTCATGAGGAGTTAGTTCCCTTTTTTTTTTTTTTTTAAATGGGGTTTCTCTGTGTAGCCTTGGGTTTCTTGGAACTAATTCTGTAGTCCAGGCTGGCCTCAAACTCACAGAGATCCACCTGCCTCTGCCTCCTGAGTGCTGGAATTAAAGGCATGTGCCACCACCATCCAAGTGAGTTAGTTCCTTTAAATGGAGATAGAACATCAGAGAATACCCTCAACAGAGTGAAAAGGCTGTGCTTGAAATGGGGGAAATACTTGCAAACTGTGTGTGTCATAAAGGGTTGACGATATGCAAAAATACCCTAAAACTCAATAACAGGAAACAAAACTTGACTGAAAAAATAGACAAATGACTCGAATATAAACTTTTCTGAAGCAAACTGTCCGATAAGGACTTGAAAACATGTTTGGCATCTCTGATCATTAAGGGAAACCAAACTACAATGAGAGCAAACTAAAAAATAGTAAGCAGTGGTGTGGATGTGGAGAAACCGGACTTTTTTTTTTTTCAGTCTGGGTTTCATGAAGCTGGGATGGACCTTGAATTCACTATGTAGGTGAGGATGACTTTGAATTCCTGCTTCTCTGGCTTTGATTATAGGTGGGCACCAAAAGTTCTGATTTATGCAGTGCCAGAGACCTAAATCTTGGCTTAAGCATGCTAGGTAAGCACTCTACCGACTGAATCACGTTCTTAGCCCAACAAATTGGAATTCTTGTGTCTTCACTCGGGGACATAAAATTATGCAGCTGCTGTAAAAAATGCCGTGACTGTGTCTCAAACAATTGAACATGGCTTCTGGGACTGGTGACCCCAGATTATAATCCCAAAATTGGGAAACTGAAGAAGGAACAGTTCGAGGCCAGCCTGGACCATAGAGTGAGATCTTGTCTCAAACAAACAAACAAATAAACAAATAAACAAACAAATAGGCCTGGGATATAGCTCAGTAGTAGAGCACTTGCTTGGTATGTCTGTGAGGCCTTAAGCTCAATTCTTAGTACTGTGGGGTACCAGAGAGAAACCATCACATTATCTAGTAATTCCACTCCTAGATGTATACCTAAAGTAACTGTGACCAAGGAACCAAGTAGGTGTTTGTACACAAATACTCAGAGCAACATTATTCACAACCTCCCAAGATACAAACCACACAATTGTCCACTGAAGGATAGGTGATAAAATGTGGTATAGACATATCTTAAAAATGAAGGGCATTTGACATACGGTAAAATCATGAATGAGTGTACCAGGCTTTCTTTTAGACCACCAACCAGTTCCCAAATCATGACACCGAGACCGTATTAGTTGTGAATGCTCAGCCTAGCTAAGGCTCATTTCTGGCTAGCTCGTTTAACTTAAACTAACTTGTTTCTCTTTATCTACCTTTTGCCTTGGCCTTTGTTTACCTTTCTTCCTTCTGAATGTCATACTTCACTGCTTCTTGTGTCTGGCTGGCTGACAGCTGCCTGGTTTATGGCCCTGGGTGTATCCTTCTTTTTCTCCCTCATTCTTTTCTTTCTTCTTCTTTTTTGCCTAAATTTCTCCTATTTATTCTTTCGGCCTGCCAATACCACCTATCCCTCTCCTGCCTGGCTATTGACTGTTCAATTTTTTATTAGACCAATCAGGGCCTTTAGGCAGGCAAGGTGAAACAAATGTAACACATCTTTAACTAAGTAAACAAATGCAGCAGAAACAAATGTAGCACACCTTTACACAGTTAAAGTAATATCTGCAGCATAAACAAATGTAACACATCTTTAACTAAGTAAACAAATGCAGCAGAAACAAATGTAGCACACCTTTACACAGTTAAAGTAATATCTGCAGCATAAACAAATGTAACACATCTTTGCCTAGTTAATGTAATATTCCACAATGGATGAGCAGGGTGGTGGGGGCGCATACTTTTAATCTCAATACTCAAGAGGCAGAGGCAGGCAGAAGAGGCCAGCCTGGTCTACAAAGTGAGTTCTAGGACAGCCAGGATTACACAGAGAGAAAACCTGTCTCAAAACAAACAAACAAACAAACGAAAACCCAAAAACCAAACAAACAAAAACAAGGATGAATCTTGAATATGTTATGCTAAGTGATAAAAGTTAGGCACCAAAGGACAAATGTGTGATCCCACTTACGTGCCTGGTGCCTCTAGAGGTCAGAAGAGGGTGTTGGGTCCTCTGTAACTGCAGTTACAAGTGGTTGTGAGCCACCATTTGTGTTCTGGGACTGAACCTGTGTCCTCTGCAAAAACAGCAAGTATTCTTAAACACTGAGTCATCATCTCTCCAGCCCCATAAAATGATAAATATGTGATGGTGTCAGTTGTTAGCTTGATAGAATCTAGAATCCCCTGGAAGATGGGCTTCTGGGAACGCTTTTGAGAGATTATTTTGATTGTGTTAATTGAGGTGGGAATACCTGCCCACTCTGGGTGTCACCATTCCCTGGCTGAGATAACGATTTGTCAAACACAGTGGTTCTCAACCTTCCTAATACTGTGACTTTTTAATACAATTCCTCATGTTGTAGTGATCCCCAACCATAAAATGTAAATATCTGTGTTTTCTGATGGTCTTAGGCAACCCTGTGAAAGGGTCTGCAGTGGTATTTGCTCTGCCCGTAACCTTGGGATATAGGGTCCGAAGGAGGCGGTGCTTCCTGCCATTATAAGTGACCTCTTAAAAGGAAATGGAGAAGGGTCACTGTGGTGGTATTGTGTTCCCCAAAACATTGTGCACCCTAATAAACTTATCTGGGGTCAGAGACAGAACAGCCACTAGATACAAAAACCAGAAAATGGTGGCACTCACACCTTTAATCCTAACATTCCAGAGGCAGAAATCCATCTGTTCAAGGATACAGCCAAGCATGGTGACTCACGCCTTTAATCCCAGAAAGCCAGCCTTTAATCCCAGGGAGTGATGGTAGAAAGCAGAAAGGTATATAAGGCGTGAGGACCAGAAACTAGAAGCATTTGGCCTGGTTAAGCATTTGGCTGGTTAAGATTTTAGGCTTCTAGCAGCAGTTCAGCTGAGACCCATTCTGGATGAGGACTCAAAGGCCTCCAGTCTGAGGAAACAAGACCAGCTGAGGATCTAGTGAGGTGAGGTAGCTGTGGCTTGTTCTGGTTCTCCGATCTTCCAGTTCACCCCAATAACTGGCTCAGGTTTGTTTTTTATTAATAAGACCATCTAAGATTTCTGCTACAGGTCACATGCCCTTTCTCCCTGCTGCCTGCAAGGTGGATTCATTCCCAGTCAGATCAGAGGATGACTTTAGCTGTCTACTCCGTTCTGTATTCGTGAGTGTATTTCCTCAATTTATATCTTAATAAGTACCTATTACACATTAAATAGACTCACGTGGATTGATCATAATAAGCAGTGCCCAATGTAGGGCATGAACCCACAACCCTGAGATTAAGAGTCTCATGCTCTACTGACTGAGCTAGCCAGGCCTGGTTGCTCATACTTATAACCCTAGCATTTGGAAGGCTGAGGCAGGAGATTGCTGCCAGTTCAAAGCCTGCCTGGGTTACATATTAAATTCCAGACCAGCATGGGCTAGAGTGAGAGTTGATAGTTTACCTCAAAATAAACAATGTCTGTTTTGCTACTTTGGGCAAAAGGTAGGCATGGGGGTGTATAATATGAATTGCAAAACAGTCTTATTAATAAAAAACCCAGGGCTAGATATTGGGGTGAGAGCTGAAAGATCAGAGAAGCAGAGCAAGCCACAGCCACTAGCTTACTTCTATGAAATCCTCAGCCTCAACAAGGGAGAGACTTTCTGTTTACTCACGCCTTATATACCTTTCTGTGCCGTGCCATTTTCCTTCCTTCCTAGTGCTGGGATTAAAGGTGTGTGCCACCACACCTGGCTCTGTTCTCAGTGTGGCCTTGAACTCATAGAGATCTGGATGGATCTCTGCCTCCCAAATGCTAGGATTAAAGGTGTGAACTACCACTGCCTGACCTCTATGTTTAATATAGTGGCTGGCTTTGTCCTCTGATTCCCAGGCAATCTTTATTGGGGTACACAATATATCACCACAGGGGTAAATTAGTGTCCATAGGGGATCATGCTTGGGTTGTAATCATATTTCCTCTAGAGACCATTTTGGTTAATTTGAACAGAACTGGGGATGAGTGTTTGCTTTGGACACATTAAGAACCTAAATGGAGGGGAAGCTCATTTCCATGAAGTCGTCTTCCTAGTTCTCCAGTGTGAGTCCCTTCCTCTTCTCTTCCCCAGATGTCAAATCCACCACACTCAATAGCTAAGAGCCCAACACCCTCCTTCCTTCCCTTCCTCCATCTCAGAAATGGGTCTCCCCCAGCCCCGTGCTCTTATGTCTGAAGGCACTCTCGAGGATCAGGACATTTTCAATCTGACTAGGTCTGCCTTTTTTTGTTTTTGCTTTTGTTTTTAAAGACACACACAAGGACTGCAAAGCGAATCTTCAGAATCTGTGGGTGTGGAGAAAGGATGGCAAGGTTCACCGCAGACACGCACTCTGGAACCATTTCCTTAGCCAGTGCCACACCTCTTTGTCCCTTGGTGTGGGGACAAGACTGCCCAGAGCTGGTTCTTGCCTCTTGAATGGGCAACTGTGGAGGTCGCCAGGTGATTCCACAGACAAGCTCCCACGCTGACACTATAGAAAACACCAGGCACTCCCGGGGCCACCCTGTCTTCTACCACCAGAACCTGCTGCTGGCCACTTCCGGCCGCCATATGCCATTCGGAATTGATTGTGCTGTTTCTCTATCTTCATAAAAAAATCCGTCCCACTTGTTTCCTGTTGAGAGTTGCAAGTGGGAGAGCGGCATCCTGTCTTCCTTCAGCACAGTATCCACCCCAAACTGGTCAGTACACTGATCGACAGTGGCAAGGACACTCAGAAGCCGCTGGTCCACAGTGTCCAAGTGTGGATCAGAGAGCTCGGGGGAGATGGGGTCATGGGCCATGTCAGATTTTAAGGCAGACTTTAGACGTAGTTCAGTCTATTCCAGGTTGAAACCAGAATGATGCAACATTGATAGAGAGGGGCAAGAATGCTTCTCTCATCCAGCGAGGGGTTCCCAAAGCTTTTGGCATTATCAAGAAGGACACGCATGCTAGCGCCTTCATCGTCTTGAAAGCTTTCATAGTGGTGGCGGGCGGCATTGCCAATCAATTAATCAAAGACAGCAGTGTCAATGATGTCCAAGAGGCGTGGGCCTGAGTCACAGGGGGACGTTTTCTTCACAGCATCGCAGTAGCTCTCATCATATTCCCACCTGGCCAATTTGCCTTCTTGGTAAGTCCTGCCCCAGGGGTGTCAATGTTTCTGCAGAGGCCACACATCTGGAAGCCAAAGTGGGATGGATCCCTCCAACATGTCTCCACCAGCACATGCTGGCCCTGTTTCTTGGCAGTAATAGCACTTTCCCTAGAAACACATATTGTTCTCTACAGTTAGGAAGGTGCTCCGCAGCTGCTCTGAGGCTTGATCTCTGTCCTCAGACTAACATATCTGCCAACCACCAAGGGAGCTCGGTGGAAGCCCAGAATCCTGTCCAGATGAAAGGCTGCCACCTCTGCATTGTGTCTGTCGTAACCAGCATATGGCTCCCCTTCTACCGCTTAGGTTTGAATTACATTCTGTCCTCTTTCAAGGATCAGTAAAGCTTTTAGCTGTGCCCCTTTATAGCCCACATCAGCTTTAATGATTTTCTTAGTGGCTATGGCATGCATGCTTATCTTCTTCTTGGCACAAAATGGCCTACTGGACAAAGAACTGCCCTTGCCCCAACTGCTGACAGTATGAACACTGTCCTTTCCAGATGAGCAGGACACAAGGAAAAGTGACTACTGAACTCTGTCAAGACAGGGTAAGGTGGCCTTTCAAAATTCCTGCTTCTGAACATGGTCTGTCAGATATTCTAGGCCTGTAGCCAAATTGGATGCCCCAGTGATGCTGAGAAACTTTAGGTGACTGTCCAGGCTGCCAGCTGTCTCTGTCTATTCTCTAAAGAATTTCAGAAATTGCTTGCATTTTCTGTTTTCTCAGGTATTAGTATGTTCCTTCTCAGGTCTTTGATGGAGTTGAAGACTAGATAGTTACAGTTAGAATCTTCTTGTATCTTAGGTAGAACATATTAGTACTAGAATTAGAATCTTCAAGATAGGACAGCTATTGAAGTAATCTCGGTAATTTGCCATTTACCTATGTTCTGGACATTTAGCATGTGTTTCTTGTTTGATGTTACTCTTGTTGGTTGTAGTTCCATTTTTGTTTATGTTATTACCCTTTGTTTTTCCTGGACAATACTTAATACTCATTTTTTTTTTGCTTTTTTCGAGACAGGGTTTCTCTGTGTAGCTTTGGTGCGTGTCCTGGATCTCGCTCTGTAGATCAGGCTGGCCTCGAACTCACAGAGATCCTCCTGGTTCTGCCTCCCGAGTGCTGGGATTAAAGGCATGTGCCACTGCCGCCCTGCCTGATAATCATTCTTATTATATATAGTTTGCATTAAGTTTAGAACCTTCTTATTTAGACAAAAAAGGGAAATGTAGTTGTGCCTGTATTGCGAGACCCCCAAACAAGAACACCACAGAACCAATATCTGATGTAAGTACAAAGGGGTTTATTAAAGCAAGCCGGGCTTGTTTCGAATCTAACACTGGCCAGGTGAAGGAGGATGGCCCTGAGCTCTCAGAGTGAAGGGTTTTTAAAGGGAAAAACCACAAGCTAGGGAATACAAGCCTTTGCATTTCGGGGTCCTACTTCAGTCAACAGAAACATTTGGCCAAGAGAAGAACTACAGAGGACAAAGTACAGTTGGAGACTCTCCCAGTACTGTTGGAGACTTTGATGGATTAAGCCTTTGTTTCAGCTTCATAACTATTTCTTGGCCAGCAGCCTACCCACCCTGGAGGCGAGGGTTGCCTTGACTGGAGTCTTAGCTGGTGTTTATGTCTCTGGAACATAGTTCAGCTTTTATCTTCTTTTTTTTTTGGGGGGGGGGGGGTTGAGACAGGGTTTCTCTGTGTAGCTTTGCGCCTTTCCTGGAACTAGCTTTGCAGACTAGTCTAGCCTTGAACTCACAGAGATCCGCCTGCCTCTGCCTCCCGAGTGCTGGGATTAAAGGCGTGGGCCACCACCGCCCGGCCAGCTTTTATCTTAGCATTGCTAGAAATGAAGTTTTCTTTAAAATGGAGTTTGTCTTGCTCTCTCATAGTGGTATTTGCTCTGCCCATGACCTTGGTCTATAGAGCCTGGAGGAGGCGGTGCTTCCTGCCCTTGTAGGTGACCTCCCTCCGCCCCCTAGGGTTTCTCTGTATAACTTTGGAGCCTGTCCTGGAACTCACGCTGTAGCCCAGGCTGGCCTCGAACTCACAGAGATCCACCTGCCTCTGCCTCCCGAGTGCTGGAATTAAATGCGTGCGCCACCACGGTCCAGCTGTAGGTGGTCTCTTAAAAGGAAATGGAGAAGGGTCACATGCCCTTTCTCCCTGCTGCCTGCAAGGTGGATTCGCTCCCAGTCAGATCAGAGGATGACTTCAGCTGTCTACTCTGTTCTGTATTTGTGAGTGTATTTCCTCAATTTATATCTTTTTTTTTTTTTTTTTTGGTTTTTCGAGACAGGGTTTCTCTGTGTAGCTTTGCACCTTTCCTGGAACTCACTTGGTAGCCCAGGCTGGCCTCGAACTCACAGAGATCCGCCTGGCTCTGCCTCCCGAGTGCTGGGATTAAAGGCGTGCGCCACCACCGCCCGGCCAATTTATATCTTAATAAATCCCTATTACCCATTAAATAGATTCATGTGGATTGATCATAATAAGGGTCATTTGACCTCCGAAGGGGTCATGGCCCACAGGTTGAGAACCAGTGTTCTCACAGGAGACAGGGAGCACCCTGCGTTCATTTTCTTCCTGATTGTGCCTCATGCTCCAGCTGCCCTGTCCCCACACCGTGATGGGCGTACCCTTGAACTGTGGTAAACCCTTTCTCCCTGAAGTCGCTTCTGCCAGGGCATGTCATCACAGGAAAAGTAACAAAGACGACAGAGTTATAAAGAGCGGCAAAGAAGGCCGAGCCGGGGAGGAGCAGGCAAATGCAGACTCCCATGGAAGACTTCCTCATAGCAGGTTCCCATGTTCAAGGTGGTGTTTCCTGTCGCTTTCACACACAGTCACGTGAGTCACTGTGTGTGAAAGCGTGTGGTCAGTAAGGCCCGGCCATGTGGCTGTCTGAGGGACAGTGACGCAGGGAAATGGAAATGATTTGTCTTTTAATTCCACAAGGGCTCAATGGTCTAGCCACATACTGTAGGGACAAGTTAGAAAGAAGTCCACTGCCATCAAGTGACAATGGCAGAATTGTTTAAAAACAGAGCCCAAACACGACAGAGCGTTATATTCAATATTCAGTGCTCACAGGGCTTGTGGGAGTCCGTTGGGCGTATCTCTCCCCAGCTGTGTGCTCAGGGATGTCATGTTAGCAGTTTGGAATCTACCGTGTTGAAAGTATTCCCACAGCAAGAACAAGCAGGTGCTACAGATGAGGGATGCTGAGTCTGAATGTCACCTGCCACTGACTGGCTGTGTCATCCCGGAAATCACTTCACATCCTAAACTTCGGTTGACCTGTAGACTAGGCATAGTAAGAGCCAATCCCTAGCTGGGCGGTGGTGGCACACACCCTTAATCCCAGTACTTGGGAGACAGAGGCAGGCGGATATCTGTGAGTTCAGGCCCAGCCTGGTCTACAGAGTGAGTTCCAGGACAGCCAGGGCTACACAGAGAAATTCTGTCTCAAAAAACCAAAAACCAAACCAAACAAATATAAAGAGTCAATTCCGTTCTCTTTCCTCTCCTGGGAGAGGCATAATTTGATACTTGGGATGGGGTGTGGGTTATTTTATTAATTATTGTTTATTTATGCTTTGAGACAGGGTCCCATGTAAGTGCAAACTGGTCTTCAACTTACTAAACTGACTGGGCTGGCCTTGAACTGCTGCCTCTCCTGCCTCAACCTTGAAAGTGCTGTTATTACAAGCATGCATCACCATGCCTGACTCATTGGTTATTGGGGTGTGTGTGTGTGTGTGTGTGTGTGTGTGTGTGTGTTGTATGTGTGTTGTTTGTGTGTGGTGTGTGTGTGTTGTATGTGTGTTTGTGTGTGTGTGTGTGTGTGTGGTGTGTGGGGTGGGTGGGTGTGGTGAGTGTGCGTGTTGTGGGGGGCATTGCTGGAGACTGAAGCTCATGAGTCTTTTGGTAACTGTTGATAGCCCCCTCCACCCCCCAATGGCACCAGTACTGCCCCCAGGCAGAGTGTTGACCCACGACATCATCCCAGAAGTAACTTCACATACATTTACAGAAGAGGGCCAAGGAAGGATGTGACTGGTGCTCCCCACAGCCCCTGGTTCCATGGCTTACACTTGATTCTCTGGCCTGGTAATGACTGCTAACATGAGGACCGTTTACAACAAATGACTTCTAGCTAATAGCAGCAGCCGAAACTTAGAAGGCAGGAGGAGGATGGGAGGGACGTGGGACAAGGAGTTAGTTCTGGATCTGCCTCCCAGGCCTGCTAGTGCTGATTATTTGGCTTTAGATCACCGATGGGATCTCTGACCCTCAGTTCCTCCAATTGTAAAAATGAAGACAAGGATTCTGATGGATGGATTAGAAGGTTCCAGGGAGGTATTGGAGAGGAAATGATTTTGCAGTCTGCTAAGGAGCATTACACTCACTTAACATTCAATGTAATTGATTAACTCTAGCAAGGCTAGTTGCTTAATACCCATTCTCTCCTCTGACTAGATCAAAGAACTCCTGTTTTAGGAAACTAACTGGGGATGAAGATGTGGCCAATGAGATGCAAGCTGATGAGAGCGTAGTGTATGTAGTGTATGTCACATTGCTAAATTGTCACATACTGTTTAAACTCACCTTGCCTAGCGAGGGCAGGTGGCACAGTTAAGTGGCATGGGTGGCATCAGAAACAGTTTTATTTTAGGATCAAACTCAGGGCCTTATGCGTGCTAGCCAAGCACTCTATCTCTGAGTCCTACTCCCAATCCTCCAGAACCAGTGTCGTTTCCTGTATCCATTGTGCTGGCCATCAAGGGCATGACCCCCAGAAATAAATCAACATTGCTATTATCCTTGATAGTCCCATTCTCTCCTTTTTGGGACAGCGACTGTGGACAGAGACAAGGTCTAGTAGTGTCGAGAGGCACCCTAGGAGTCCCGTAAGTCAAGGTCCTACAGTTTGTTCCTTTCTCCATGTTGGCTCCCCTGGGATTCTGCCCACTTCTCTGCTCAGCTCTCCAATTGCATCCAAACACAGCCTCGGGCTTTGCAAGCCCGCCTCCAAGCTGCATCAGTAAACACCTGCCCCAGCCACACCAAGTTCTCTACTCCTCGGATCCTAGCCTGGGACCGTCCGACATCTTGCCCAAGAGGGGCTTCTGCAGCTGGGTCAGCGTCACTGTGTCCCTGCTTCCACCAGTCCAACATTCTCCACATCTGAGTGAGCTTCAGCTACTGGGCTCTGAGTCTGTCAAAAGAAGGGAGTGTGGCCTAGAACCAGAGCTTCTGGGTTCGAATTCTGAGATGGATTGCTTATGTGACTTTGCGCTGACCACTTCCCTTTTCACAATGTCTTAACAGACCCGTCTGTGGTACTGAGCCTGCCACCAACTCGAGAAATGGCTTCTCCAAACACCACTGTAGAGAAAAGGAACAGGTTATCAACTGCCAGTGATGTCAGCTGTCAATCAGGGGCACATCAGCCATGGAGCATGTAACTCTGGAGTTGACTGCTTGGGTTCAGGTTCCAAGAACTGTCAAACTACTGGCCAAGTATATGATGGTCTGGTCCTCAGTCTCCCACTTTGGTATATGAAGAGGGAAGCCATGTGTGTGCTTCTAGAAGGCGGCCGAGGACTGCACTGAGTTTGAGACTAGGGTTCTGAGACAGAGAAGCACTTAAAACACCCTGGAGGGATGGAGAGATGTCTCAGTGGTTAAGGCACTTGCTGCTCTTCCAGAGGAAGGTCCCCAGCACCCCCTCCATGGGTAACAACTGTGTGCTGTGGTGCAAAGACACACTTGCAGGCAACATACCTATACACTTAAGAGAGAGAGAGAGAGAGAGAGAGAGAGAGAGAGAGAGAGAGAGAGAGAGAGAAACAAAAACCTCCACCTCTGTTACATGTATAATTTCCTTTTTTTTTTTTTGACTCAAAGTCTCATGTACCCCAGGCTGACCTTCAACTCACTACTTAGCTGAGGATGAACTTGAATTTCTGAATTTTCCAAAAGCTACGATTACAGACATGTCAACCAATCCCAGTTTATGTAGTGCTGGGGAATTGAACCCAGGGCCTTGTACATGCTAGATTAAAAAAACAAAAAAACCCCAAAAACCCAAACCCCTCAACTCCCTGAGCTACAGCCTCAGGCCTGACTGACCTCTTTTCTTTTCTGTTTCCCGGTGCCAAGAGCTGAAGTGAGGGCACTCTATACCCTATGCATGCGCTCCAACGCGGAGTCCAAACCCATGTTTCTTCTCTCATATAATTGAATTAGGATAAAGCTCCACAACAGGAATTACTGCCTTCTAAAGTACCTTAACAATTTTCCTTTAGCCGGGCAGTGGTGGCGCACGCCTTTAATCCCAGCACTCGGGAGGCAGAGGCAGGCGGATCTTTGTGAGTTCGAGGCCAGCCTGGTCTACAGAGCGAGATCCAGGAAAGGCGCAAAGCTACACAGAGAAACCCTGTCTCGAAAAACAAAAACAAAAACAAAAAACAATTTTCCTTTAATTAACTAATTATTTAACTTTGTGGTGCTGGGAATTGAACCCAGAACCTCACACATACTAGGTAAGCACTCTTATCTATACATCCTGCAAACAAACTAAAATTTTTACTTTTTATTTTTCCTTTATTTTTTTTTTCTTTTTTGGCTTTTCGAGACAGGGTTTCTCTGTGTAGCTTTGCGCCTTTCCTGGAACTCACTTGGTAGTCCAGGCTGGCCTCGAACTCACAAAGATCCGCCTGGCTCTGCCTCCTGAGTGCTGGGATCAAAGGCGTGCGCCACCACTGCCTGGCTATTTTTCCTTTATTTGAGGCAGTCTCACTAACTCTGTATCCCTGGCTGGCTTGGAAGTCATTATGTAGTTCAAGTTGGCCCTGAACTCACAGAAATCCTCCTGCCTCAGCCTTCTGGATTATGAGATAGCAGATGTGGGCCAACCACTCTGAACTCCAAACTGCTTTTAGTGTTGTGGGGGTATCCACCAGAGAAGACTACTCAGACACAGGTTCAAGTCAACAGAAACTCTTTACTAGCTGGCCATCGACTACACTGCTACACTGGCTGTTTGGATCCCAGTGTAGCCCCGAGCCTTTCTCAGAGTGAGCTTTTTTTTTTTTTTTTGAGACAGGGTTTCTCTGTATTGTTTTGGTGCCTGTCCTGGGTCTCACTCTGTATCCCAGGCTGGCCTCGAACTCACAGAGATCCACCTGGCTCTGCCTCCTGAGTGCTGGGATTAAAGGTGTGCGCCACAGCCCCCGCCCCTCGACACCTCCCGCCCCTCCCCGACACCTCCCCCCCCTCCCCGACACCTCCCCCCTCCCCTTCTCTGGTTGAGCTTTTAAGCACAAAGACTGTGTTCTGGGTTGATGTATTTCAGTTAACAAGGACAGTTAGCCAGAAGCAGAACTACAGAAGCCAAAAGGCAAGGTTAGTACATTTGGAGACTTTCCCAAAACTAAGGATTTGATGGATTAGGTCTTTGTTTTCATTTTGGCGGGTGGTGCTGCATAATGCTGATTTTATGGCCTGAATGGTGCTTTCACCATGGAGTCAGTTGTGCTAAGGTCTGGGGTCTGTTACATTCGGAGTGTTGAGCCAGTTACGTTATCAGCAAACTGTTTGTGTACCCATCATGTCAAATATTTGTCGGTACTTACAGTTATACTATTTTGTTTCTTTGCTTTTGTTTTTGTTAGGATCTTGCTATGTAGCCCTGGCTGACCTGAAATTTGGTGTGTGGATGAGACTGACCTTAAATTAGCAGTTATCCTCTGCCTTTGCCTCCTGAGATCACAAGATTACAGGCAGGCACCACTATGCTTGGCTTATTTCTTTTTCATAATTAAAAAAAAAAATTTGCCGGGTGGTGGTGGCGCACGCCTTTAATCCCAGTACTCGGAAGGCAGAGGCAGGCGGATCTCTGTGAGTTCGAGGCCAGCCTGGGCTACCAAGTGAGTTCCAGGAAAGGCACAAAGCTACACAGAGAAACCCTGTCTCAAAAAACCAAAAGAAAAAAAAATTAAATTACTTTTGAAACAGGGCTTTGTGATGTAGCCCAGGCTGGCCTGCAACTGGCCTGGAAGTCTTGACTCTTCTGTCTCTACTTGTAAGTGCTGGGATTACAGGCACGCAACACCATACCCTGCACAATTATCTCTTTTGTTTTTATTCATGTTTAAAATGCTTCCTAGGTGACTTAATTTTTGTTCCTTTAACAGCAAAGGTGGGTAGGGTGTGGTACCAAGTTCTTCGAGCCGGGGAGGGGTAATTTCTTTGAAGAGGGAACTTAGAAAAAACATACTCACACTTTGTGACTACTTTGAAAATTGAGGATGTCACTCTTCCTCTCAACACCAGGACTTCTCTTTTCAGAGACATTTATTTCTAAATGTCTCATTCAGTTCCCCAAGCTTTGCCATTCTGGGAGAATGTGCAAGTGCTCCCAAATGATGGCAATTTGTCACCTTAGATGAAGCCTCAGATCAATTTCGAAGTCTCCTTGAACATAAATTATATCATCACTGTATAAGTCAGAGGAGAAAATTGCATCATTCTAGGAATTTGTTGGTGCCAGGTGTGGTGGCAATGCCTGTAATCCCATGCTGTGGAGTAGAGGCAAGAGGATCTTGGAAAAAAAGCAAAACAAGAAAAATGGGGGCTGAGGCAGGAGGATTGTTGTGAGTTCAACATCAGTCTGGGCTATGTAGTAAAGTTCCAGACTAGTCTGGGCTACAATGTGAGATCCTGTCTCAAAAGCCAAAACAAGGTGGCTGGGCAGCGGTGGTGGATCTTCGTGAGTTCAAGGCCAGCCTGGTCTACAGAGCCAGTTCCGGGGACAGGCACTAAACAACACAGAGAAACCTTGTCTCGGGGGTGGGTGATCAAAACAAGGAGCTGTGGAGATGACTCAGCAGTTAAGAGCACTTGCTGCTCTTGTGGAGGACCCTGGTTCCGTGCCCAGCACCCACACGGTGGTCCACAACCATCCATAGCTCTAATGCCAGGTAACCTGACACCCACTTCTGACTTCTGAGGGCTCCAGCCTGAATGTGGTGCACATCAGCTCACACATACATAAACTCTCTCTCTGTCTGTCTGTCTCACAAGTTAATAAATAAAATCTTAAAAACAAAAACAAAACAAAACTTCCAAGGGGCTGGGGATATATAGCTCAGTGGTAGAGTGTCTGTCTGGCGTGTGGAAATACTCGGGACTTCATTTCCAGTATCACAAGGAGGAAAGGAAGGAAGGAAGGGAGGGAGGGAGGGAGGGAGGGAGGGAGGGAAGGAAGGAGGGAAGGAGGGAGGGAGGGAGGGAGAGGGAGGGAGGGAGGGAGGAGGAGTTTGAAGGAAGGAGGAAGATTCTTGAAGGTAGGTAAGACTCAATTTCTCTCTCTGTAAAATGGGGAGAAGAGCAATCAGATGAGACAGTCTTTTAAAAATCCTGCATTTGAGCCTGTGAAAACCTGGTGGGATTTTCTTGTCAAATTTCCTTGTCTTGGGAAAAGCCAAGACTGAGGAGAACTGAGAGAAGAAACACAGAATTTCTTGTGGATGGAGGCAGCAGACCGTGGAAGTAAGACAGGACAGTGTGTGCCTTCATCTTCTTAGGTTTAACTCCTAGCTCAGCTGCTTCCTGAATGAAAAAAAGAAATAAAAAGGAGGTATGTGACTGCTTCTCGGTATGGTGGAGAAGAAAGTTTATTGTAGATAAATGGGAGAGCGTAGGTAGAGGCAGGGACATCTGGGACAGTCCAGAGTGGACATGAGTAGACTGAGCTGGGCTGTTGTACCCAGAGCCCCCCAAAGACCACCAAGAGACCAAATTCAATGCAAAAGCAAAGAGTCTTTGTATTGTTAGAGTTAACTCGGAATCCTCTGTCTGTCTGATGCAGCAGCAGAGCAGGAGAGACCCCCAAGTAGTAATGGGGCAGGGTTTTTAAAGTAAGGGGGGCTTGAGGTCTACAGACTACATAGGAACAGGCTCAGGATTGGTTTATGTGAGTGGCAATCATGTAACTTTTAATTGACTAGGGTTAGTTGGGGGTTACAATTATTCATTTTTTTGGATATTTTGGATATCCATTACAGGCTTTGTCCTTGAGCTGCCATGGAGGCTGGCTGGCCTAGCACGGACTGACTGTGGGGGCTGACTCAGTGGCCCAGGCTGTCACACTGACCCATGCACATAACTCTAAGTTGGTGAGGGGTCCTAGACAGTAAACAATTGGCAGAATCTTGAGTGGTCAGGTTACGTGCAGAAAGGGAGCTACTGCAAGGACTATGTCTTTTGTTCATGGCCCTTCCAGAGACTGCTTGCTCAAGTCTCAGGAAACTGAAATTGGGGTCTGATCTCTGAGAGAAGACTGAGCAGCCTGTTATGGTGTCTGTCTGGTCCTTTCAGGGCCGTGTGGGAAGAGGGGGGGGGAAAAGGAGAGGGGAGCGAGGAGGACCAGGTGCAGCCGAAATGGCTGGATTATAAGAGAAGAGCCTCTAGGGGAAGGGTAGCCCAGCTCCTGGGCTGGAGGGTTCAGGATAGGGGGTGGGGTATGCTGGGAGATCCTAGAGGCCGGTCTGATTTGATATGTTAAATAGGCACCTCAGCCATTTGTCCAGGGTTTGAGACTTAACACTTCCTTGGTGGAAATGTGAGCAAGAGGGCACTTGACCTCTCAGCCTCTGTGTCCCATCTGCAGTGGGGTTAACGTGCCATTTCTGTCACCTCGCATGCTCTTCTGAGGACAGAGTCATAGTGCATGAGCATCTACCACAGTGTTTGCATGGAAAGGTGCTCCGGAATGCCTGCTGGCATTTAATGATGGGCCTGGCCTTCTTCTCAGTATTTCTTCGAAACTTCTGAGTCCTCTGATTGTTAACAACCCAAGGTACAGACATACAAACTGGACCTATAAAGAGAGTTAAGTTGTCTGCCCCAGATTACCTGGCCGGTAAGTGGAAAAGCCTGGACTCTCTCATGACAGCTCCAGATCAGAGGTTGTGGGCAGCTGAGAGAGCATTCAGCGGGCCATCAACCCCAGGAGGGATGGATGGGAAGGATGGGGTAGGGGACCGAGGAGAAAAGCATGACCGTCAGTGGGTGGGCTTTGGTGCGTGATTCTCAGTGAACCGCTTGTTTCTCTGTGGGATTTAGTGGATTAGTGGATGACCAGGAATTCAAGAGAAGGAAAGTAAGTTAGAACAGAACAGGAGTCAGAGGTCACTGTCCTCCACCCCAGCCTGTCCTTAGATGTTGGGAGGGACCCTCTAGGACACGGAGTTCAAGCCAACTTTAACTTCCCAAGAATTACTGACTCTTTTCTTTCTTTTGGTTGACTCTTTTTTTTTTTTTTTTCCAAAACAGGGTTTCTCTGTGTAGCCCTGGCTGGCTGCCTCTGCCTCCTGAGTGCTGGGATTAAAGGTGTCCACCACCTTCGCCTGCCATTGATTGACTCTTTAAAACACACAATGTCTCATGCAGTCCAGGCTATTATTATTATTATTGTTATTATTATTTTGGTTTTTTGAGACAGAGTTTCTCTGTGTAGTTTTGGTACCTGTCCTGGATCTCACTCTGTAGACCAGGCTGGCTTCGAACTCACAGAAATCCACCTGCCTCTGCCTCACGAGTTCTGGGATTAAAGGTATGCGCCACCACTGCCCAGCTCTAAACCAGTCTTAATTTACTATAAAATCAAGGGTGATCTTGAACTCCTGATCTTCCCGCCTCTGCCTCCTGAGGTCCAGGATGATAAGCATGTGCCACCTCTAGCCCATGGATCTTATTTTGTTTCCTCGAGGTCAAATCATGCTATGTAGCCCAGGCTAGTCTTGAACTTGCAGTCTTCCTGCCTGAGACTCCCAAGTGCTGTATTAGATGAATGTGCTATTATGTCTGGTTTATACCATTTTACTTTTTTTTAATTTATTTTATTTTATTTTACAATACAATTCAGTTCTATATATCAGCCATGATTCCTTTGTTCTCCCCCCTCCCGCCCCATTTTACTTTTTTTAACTTTCTTTTTATTTATTCTTTTTCTTTTTCCTTTCTTTGTGTTTTTTTTTTGTTTGTTTGTTTTTTTTTTGTTTTTTTTTTGTTTTTTCGAGACAGGGTTTCCCTGTGTAGCTTTGTGCCTTTCCTGGAACTCACTTGGTAGCCCAGGCTGGCCTTGAACTCATGGAGATCCGCCTGGCTCTGCCTCCCGAGTGCTGGGATTAAAGGCATGTGCCACCACTGCCCGGCTTTCTTTTTATTTATCATTGTGTGTTTCACATCATGCATCCCCATCCTATTCATTTCCCCATCCCTTGGTATCCACCCTCTGTCCTTGCAATCTCCCCCACCCAAAATAAAATAAAATAAAATTTAAGAGAAAAAGAAAAAAGAAGGAAAAAATTAATCTCGTCATGGAAGCTGCAGTGTGACACAGTAAGTCACGCAGTAAACCCTTTTATCCATATATCTTTACTTGCAAGTGTTCATTGCAAAGAGTCTGTTCCAGGCCTCTGGTTTCTGCTCCACTGCCGATGCTGGGCCCTCACTGGAACTCCTCTTGGTTATCCTGCTGTTGCTCTGTGTCCTGGAAATCCTGCAGCTTTGGGTCTACAGGACCCGTCCCTTCACATGCTGTAGCAGATCACAGATGAGGCGGATGTTGGGTGGGCCAACACACAACCCTGGTTCTGGGTCTGTAGTCGCAGGGTTGGTCAGCCTGCCGGCTGTCCTCTGTCCTCACTACCAGGGTGAGCTCTCCTTCATTGCCCTGGCTAGTTCCCCCCTTGCAGAAATGAGCCAGGACCAGGGTCAGTTCTGCTGCTTTCATCCTCAGGGTCGGATCTCCCATACCTACACCTTCAGGCCAGCTCTACTGTGTAGCCCAGGCATGGCAAGGGACCACTCACCCGAGTGCTGCAGTTGATGAGGGCCAGGAACAGTTCTCCAGCTCTTATGACCTCAGGGCCAGCTCTCCTGCCTGCCTCAGGTGATGATGGGTGCAGGAGAAGGGGGGTCTCTCCCCACCCATGCTGCCACAGGACAGATGAGTAACGAGGACAGCTCTCTCATCCTCACAATTCCAGGGCTGGCTCCATCTGTCAATGGGGTTGGCCCTACTGTGCTGTCCATGTGAGCTGCAGGGCTCTCCCACCTGCCTCAGGCGATGATGGGAGTGGGGGAGGGGGTGATACCATGGTAATAGGAGTCATGAGCTGTGAATACAAAAAAGACTGAGGGAAAAGTGAGTCTGGAAGTTAACTGTGGGGAAGTGAGAGGAAGGACTAGTGGAAGATACGGTTTCTTTCCTAGGGTTGGTCAGAGCAGATTTATCTTGGCAGCAGCTCCGCATTTCCAGTGGTAAGTGTTTCCCGCATCTGTTTCACATGGGAAATCAGTGCCTTGGCTTTGGGTGGAATATGGGCAGGCAGAAATTCCCTCCTGCAACTCCCATTTCTCAGTCACCTCTGAATATGATCAGTGCTACATTTGTGTACTCTGATCTCATTCATTCACTACACTCCTTTGCCTCACCCTGGCCAGTCCAGCAAATGGAAAGAGATTACAGCTCTCCTCAGTTGTCTCTTCATAGTAACCTCTCTCCTTTCCACATCCAGACTCCCAGACTGGGTGTTCATTTCCCTTTGTCTCTTCTGCATACCAGGAGGGGTCACATTCACTTTGCAAACAATATGCACACGTTGGTATCTCCCTAGAGACAGAGGCTGGCAAAGGTCTCCTGTCCACATCCTGTCACGTGACTGTGATTATTACCTGAAGTTCTGGGTCACTCTTGGTCTTTGAGTCTGTCTTTCTGCTAGTCTGAATGAATTTAGCTCACAAACAAGCAATTGCTGACCAAGGCATACACTGACCTGAACTTGTACAGGATGTTCCTGCTGAAGTGGGCAGGAGAAAGAGGAACTGTGACTGATGGGTGACAGTCCGAGCAAAAGTCTTCCCCAAGTTCAAAGGCCCCGAATGGGGCAGAAAATAGCAGGATTAGGAGTCAGGGCTGGGGCTCCGCACAGCTGAAGTGTCATGGAAGAGAGGAGACTGAGCTAAGCGAGGTGATATTCCAGGCATGGCCCTTCTGCTTTTCTTTTTTGGTTGTTTTTTGTTTTGTTTGGACTCAGTAGTCTGTGGTGTATGGGTGGCTGAAAGGTACATTATCAGTTAGCATAGCCATCAATATTTACACTCCTCTGGAATTTGATTTTAAATGAATAACTTTTAGCATGGGTTACATTGGACAACCTGATTCTTTTTAAGTTTTTGTTTATTTGTTTTTAAAGTTTTTGTTTGTTTGTTTGTTTTTCAAGACAGGGTTTCATCTGTGTAGCCCTGGCTGTCCTGGAACTTACTGAGATCTGCCTGCCTCTGCCTCCTGAGTACTGGAATTAAAGGCGTGTGGCACCACCACCCTAATTCGAGAAATCCACAGTCTGCTTAAAGGGTAAAGGATTTTACCAGGAAGGAAGACTCACTACAGTACAGGAGATTTATTGTAGGATCCTGGAAGGCTGAGGTACAGCTCCACTCTGTGTTCTTCCTGAGTCCATCCCAGCATCTAAGCCCACGAAGGAGTAAAGAGAATGGCTGTGTGTATCTCAGGTCTAACGGGTAGCCCCAGGGCCATGCCTCAGGGGTGGGTACTTCAAGGTCATAGGTAGATAGGACAGTTACCTGCTACATCTCTAGAGGTGGTGCTTCAAGGTCATAGATAGAACAGATATCCACTACACTGCCCAGCTTAAATTTTAATTTTTAAATTGTGTGCATGTGCATGGGTATGTGCATGGGTGAATGCAAACGCCTTTCGAGTCCAGAAGAGGGCGCCAGATCCCCTGGAGTAGAGTTACAGGTAGTGATGAGCTACCTGGAGTGGATTCTGGGAACTAAACTGGGATCCTCCAGAGCAGTCTGTGCTTTTTACTCCAGCCCCTAGAAGTTTTAAATTTTTAAAATACTTTTCTTGAGACAAGGTTTCACGTGTCCAGGCTGGCTTCTAACTGCTATGTGAGCATTCCTGTTCTTCCTGCTTCTGCCCCCTGAGTGCTAGGATTCCAGACTTGTACCACAGTGTCCTGTGGATTTGACTCTTGGCATCACTTGCCAGTGATTCTCCCCGAAATGGTGCCAGTTAGCTCTGTTCCGTGAGTCATGTTAGCGTGGCTATCAGTACAGCAGCAGAGTCACGGGCAAAGGATGCTCTAGGACACTTCAAGATTTATGTCTTTACTCAGGAACAGCTGCAGGAGAAGGGCAGAAAAAAAGCTAAGGGGGAAAAAAGGAAGTTAAGACAACGACCAGAAGCCCAGCATTCTGGACATTCCTTTGATTGGCTCATCTCTGGCTTTATGAAAATTATTATTAATATTTTTCTTTATTCTTTGGAAACTTCATACATACATACAGTGTATCTTGATTATATCCACCCGAACCCCCCTTCCCAGTCTCCTCGATACAAGCACCTCTGTTCTTCTCCTCCTCCTTCTTCTCTTCCTTTTCTTCTTCTTCTTCTATAACCCATTTAGTCCAGTTAGTGCTGCCTACATGGAAATAGACAACCTACCAGTGGTCATACCCTTGAAGAAAAATGGCTTCCCCCTCCAAAGTCATCAGTTACCATCAAATAGCTCCTTAGCTAGGGGTGGGCCTCAAGAATGTTCCCCCATCCAAACAAACTGTATCCTATCTGTAGCCTCTGCTTCCTGGCTAAGGTTTGGATAGAGTTTGTTCTCCAAAGATTTATGTTCTGAAAGCTCAAAACCAACCTCAGGATGGTTGGTATTGAGTCTGTAGAACCCTGAAGGTACAGCCTCAGCCGTGGGTACTCCACGATCACAGATTAATTTTGGCTTGTGGGAGTAGGTTCATTCTCCTGGTGAATTGGTTAGTTCTCGAGAGACCTGGCTTTTATCAAATGAAGTCACCACTAGAGCATGGTCCCTTCTGCACACACAGTCACTTGTCCATGTAACAGATTTTCCTCCCCACTTCCCCCACCTTCTTACGATGTAGCTGGGAAGTGAGAGGTTTTAACAGCACAATGATTGAGCATCCCATCAGTAGAATCAAGAGCTAAACAAACCTCTCTGTAGAAAGTATCCAGACTTGGATTTTTATTTTTGGGACAGGGTCTCCCAGCGTGGACTGGCCTAGAACTCACTATGTACACCATGCTGGCCTTGAACTTGTGGCAATCCTCCTGCTTCTGCCTCATGAGGACTGGGTTTACAGACATATACTACCATGTCAGGCTCTCATCTCTGGTATTTTTATTCTTGCTGTGTTGGGAATTTAACGTCGGGCCTCACACAAGCTAGGTAAGTGTGTACCCCTAAGCTACATTCCTGGCTCTGGGTTTTAATAGCAACACAAGATGGACTGAAACGCCCTTCTCTTTCTGCTAGCCATCCCTGTACTATAAAGGAAGGCCTTGTACTATAAGGGAAGGCTTTGTCCTATAAGGGAAGGCCTTGTCCTATAAGGGAAGGCCTTGTCCTATAAGGGAAGGCCCTGTCCTGTAAGGGAAGGCCTTGTCCTATAAGGGAAGGCCCTGTCCTGTAAGGGAAGGCCTTGTCCTATAAGGGAAGACCTTGTACTATAAGGGAAGGCCTTGTCCTATAAGGGAAGGCCTTGTCCTATAAGGGAAGGCCCTGTCCTGTAAGGGAAGGCCTTGTCCTATAAGGGAAGGTTTACTGGTTCCTGCCAGTCTCTGCCTTTCCAGCCTAGAGTGGTTCCATGGAGCTCCTGAGCATCTGCTGGACTCTACTTCAAGGGATTTTCCCTCATTCATCTGTTTTCTTCACCCGAGTGAGGTAGGGTGGTAGCATGTTATCAGCATAGGGAGGAGCTTTGGGTTCCAAAGCTGATGCTCCTCCTCCTTGCGTGGCATGCCGGGTCACACTATGCCACCTTCCTGCGTCTGCTGTCCTCTTCTGTAAAAAGGACATAACAGTAGGTGATATTGTCTACCTCAGGGCTGTGAAGGCATTTGAGGCTGGGGGTGCTAGCTGCCACAGTGAGTAAGTTCTGCTCAACAAAGTGCTATTAGTGTACCCTGCCAACAAACACTGGCCTGGGCTGAGCATGTAGCTCAGTTGGTAGGATGCTTGTTTAGCATGCACAGAGCTGGGTCTGATCCCTACCACCACATTACCCGGGCTTGGTGGCACAAGCTGCCTGTAATGCCTGCACTTGGGAGGTAGAGGCAAGAGGATCAGGAGTTCAAGGTCGTCCTCAGCTACCTAGCAAGTTCAAGGCCAGCCTGGGCTACATGAGATACTGTGTCATGAGTGCATTATTCCAGAAACATGGACAAACACATCAGTGTCTTTCCACGGTGTTAGAATTTGTTAAATAACAAGTTCACAAAGTTCAGCACTTTCTTTTCTTACTTATTTTATTTTATTTATTTTGTTCGATGTATCTCTGTGTAGCCCTGGCTGTCCTGGAACTCGCTCTGTAGACCAGGCTGGCCTCAAACTCATGAGACTTGTCTGCCTCTGCCTCTCAAGTGCTGGGCTTAAAGGTGTGAGCCACCACTGCCGGACAAGTTTAGCAGTTTCAATGACAGAAATTTGTCCTGTTATCCCACCTATTATGGGAATTGGACAAGAAGAATGCGGCGAGGTCTTTTATGCCCATCTTAATTTCTAATATTAACTTTCATAGCACACGTCACACAGCATGCATTGAATACAGCTATATGCCTATGTGCATCCATATGGGTCACAGAATGGAAACAAGTTAAAGAGGCAGCAGAGCTCAAGGGGCTCCAAGGTGGACGGAGGCGTCTGTAATGATAAGATGGGAACCAGACCAGTGCCTGGAGGGCGCTGCTTCTGGAGCTGCGGGAGTCGGAATTGGAGAGCTAAGCTGCAGAGTTCAGATGGGAGGAGAAATACTGAACTGGGGTCTGAGAGCAGGAAGAGCGGGTTCAGGTCCAGGGCCAGATAGGGAAACAGGTGGATGGGCAGGCAGCTGAGTGGGGTGGGTCAAGAGCAGAGCTGAAGCTCCAGAGACAGTTGGGGAGTCCTCTGCCTGTTGGTTCTTTCGTTTGTTTGTTTGTTTGTTTTTGTTTTTTGAGACAGGGTTTCTCTGTGTAGTTTTGGTGCCTGTCCTGGATCTCGCTCTGTAGACCAGGCTGGCCTCGAACTCACAGAGATCTGCCTCCCTCTGCCTCCCAAGTGCTGGGATTAAAGGTGTGAGCCACCACTGCCTGGCTGCCTGTTGGTTCTTGATGCACATGCCAAGTATCAGCTGAAGGGCTGGTGCGGGTCCGTGCCATTTCGATTGCGGTGTGAGGTGGGTCACACCAGTGTTAGGTCTGTCACATTAGGAGTCCAAGTGAGGGAGGTCCACCCTTTCCTTGGATTGATGTATCCACTAAGTTCTTGGGCTTGGTTCCCTTATGTGTTTTAAGAGTTATTTTATTTTTATTTGTTTGTTTATTTATTTATTTAGGTTTTTCGAGACAGGGTTTCTCTGTTATTTATTTATTTTTAAGACAGAGTTTATTTGTGTAGCCCTGGCTGTCCTAGAATTTGCTCTGTAGACCAGGCTGGCCTTGAACTCACAGAGATCTGCCTGCCTCTGCCGCCTGAGTGCTAGGATTAAAGGTATGCTATTTTATTTTTAATTGTGTGTGTGTGTGTGTGTCTATATGGGGATGTGTGCACATGAGCACAGGTGTCTGCAGAGGACAGAGGCATTGAGTCCCCCTAGAGCTGGGGTAACAGATGACTGTGAGCTTCCTGATGTGGGTGTTGGGAACTGAATTCCAAGAAAAGTACAAATACTTAACCACCAGCTCATCGTTCCAGCTCCCTCCTAATATGGTTTTAATCCACCCGTGTGTCCCATGGTGTCAGTTCACTCTATCTGTTCTTAGGAATAAGTAGTTTACCAGTCTGTGTTCGAGGGGTGGTGCCTGACAGATGGTTCCGGGTCCACCCAGCTATATCATCCTTTTCCCTTGAAGCAGAGTCAAAAACTACTTGTAAAATGGAGACTCCTAGGACAAGGCATAACCACTATTTTACACAAGATGGAGTAACTCAGAGTCCAGCATAGCCTGCTCTCAACAGGGTCTCCAGAAACAAACTAGCTGAGAGTGTGAAGCCAGAAAGGCTGGGCTCCCCTGCACATCTCACACTCATTTTGTGAGTTTTATTCTTGTGTGTGCTGTTGGGGTGTGTGTGTCAAACCCAGGGCCTCATACATTCTAGACTAGCATTCTATTGCAGAGCTAAGCCCCAACCCTGATCTTGTGATTCTTGTCTGTAAAAATAGGAACAGTGACAGCCTCGTCTTAGGATTTCCCTGAGGCTTAAATGAGCTAGTCTGTGCAAACCCTTTAGGGCCAAGCCTGGCACAGAAGCTGCACATGTCAGTGCCTGTGTTACCTGCGTGTCTTACCCGGTGTGGTAGACATCTCTGGGCACATCATTAACATTCTTCCCACACTATAAAGTAAACCATTTTGGACTGCTTCCTTCAGGAGTTTCCTGGAAGAAGGTTTCCCTCAGGAGATTGCCATTCCCGTGTGTATTACTCACAAGATAAAACTCCCCAGGCAGATGAAACTGGGGAGTGGTGAAATAGAGCAGCCTAGTGAGCGGGCATGTCTCATTGTCAGGGTGGCATAGGTGCAAATAACCAGACCCCTTCTTACACGTTAGTGCTGTAGAATATTATTTTAAAGTGTGCTATTTTTGTTCATGCTGCATTTGTTTAACTCTGTGAAGCTGTGTTACTTTGCCTCTCTAAAATACCTGATGGTCTCATAAAGAGCTGAAGGGCCAATAGTGAGGCAGGGCTGGCAGGCAGAGAGGATAAATAGAAGGAGAAATCTGGGGGGGAGAAGAAGTAGCCAGAGAAGGAGGAGGACTCCATGGGCCAGCCACCCAGCTACACAGCAAGCCATGAGTAAGTGTAAGATTTACAGAAGTAAGAGAACAGGAAAAGCCCAGAGGCAAAAGGTAGACTGGATAAGTTAAGGAAAGCTGGCAAGAAACAAGCCAAGCTAAGGCCGAGCATTTATAAGTAAGAATAAGCCTCCATGTGTGATTTATTGAGGAGCTGGGTGGCAGGTCCCCCAAAAGAGCAAAGACAAACAGCAACACATTAGCTTACTTAAGCAGAAATAAAATGGGATGGGGGTGAGGGTAGGAAGTAGATACAGAGGAATTTGGATGAACTCGGGGACAAGACAAAGAAGACTGACTTTAAGAGGAACCAGAACCAGGAACTGAAACTGCCAAAATAGATCCAAACTCCCACTCTTCCTCACCGTTCCCTCCATCAGCAGCCTGGCCCTGGATGCTGATACAGCTTGCCTGGGCCTGTGTGACATCCTCCTGCCTTCTCCCCTTACCTAGGCCCAGCACCCACACAGTAGTCAGAGTGATCTTTTATTTGAATGGATCACTTTTTGGTTTTCGAGGCAGGCTCTTATCTTTGTTGCCTGGTCTGGCCTGGAACTTACCACATAGCCCAGGCTGGCCTCAGATCCACAGCTCTCTTCCTGACTCAGCCCCCCAGGTTCGAGCATTACAGGTTTGAGCCAGCACACCTTGCTCAGAGTGATTTAAAAATATTTTAAGACTGTGCTATGTCCCTGCACAAAACCTCTCAGGGGACCCCGGATCTTTCCAGATTCCTCACCAAACCTCACGGGGATTTGCTTGTTGCCTAACTTTTCCCCGCTCCTGTACTCCCTCCCTTTCCCACCCAAAGGTTGAGGCTCCTTTCTTGCTGGTTTGTGAATATAGAACCTCCTTCCACCTCAGGGACTTGACCATAATCTTTGCCCCAGGGATGCTCTTAACTCCTCAGGAAACCCACACCTTAATCCCTCCCCTTCCAGAAAACAAAAGGCAGACCGGGCATTCTTCCTAATGCCATGCCGGCTCACCTCATCACCGTGTAGTGAATTAGATAAATAAGCTCCCTCCTTCTAACAAAGAAAGTATTGCTCTTTCAACTATCTCTGTCTGCTCACTCTGTTTTTAAAACACTTATGCAGTCCTTATTTCTTGAAATAATAATAATAATAATAATAATAATAATAATAATAATTTGTAGTTGTAGAAGTGGTGTCAGTTTTACAAGACAGGGTCATGCTGTATAGCCCAGACTGGCCTTCAACTCATGATTATCCTCCTGCCTTAGCCCCCCAAGTCCTGGTATTACAGACGTGCACCCCCACGCCTGTCTTGTGATTGTGACTTCTATTTTCCTCTTTAGTACCCTTTCCCTCGCTATATTGTGGGTCTCAAGAGGACAGGAAGTCGCGTCTTTTGTGCGTGGCCGTATCTTGATCATGCCCATGAGAGCATACTCAATACATTTATTGACTGAATGGCAAGTGCTCCAGGATCTGCTGTGTATTGTCTCCTCAAAGCTTAGGGGCTGCAGGCCTGTGGTGAGAGTAAGAGCCAGGGAGCATTTAAGAGGCAAGGTCTAGTGAGATCTATTTGGTTCCCTGGGGACATGGCCCTGGGAGGGGATTAATGTAGTTTTTAATGGGATTCTTGTTGGTTCTTTTTTAAATGATTAATTTTTTAAATTAGATTTATTCATTTTATTTTATGTGTAGTGCTTTGTCTGCATGTATGTATGGGTACCATGTGAATGCTTGGTGCCCATGGAGGTCAGAAGAGGGCATTGGATTCCCTGGAACTGGAGTTAGAGATGGTTGGGAGCCACCATGTGGGTGCTGGAAATTGGACCTGGGTGCTCTGCAAGAGCACCAAGTGCTCTTAACATCTGAGCCATCTCTCCAGCCCCTCTTGTTGGTTCTTAAGAGAATGAATTGTTACCAAAAAGCAAGCCCAGTCCCTAGCTGGGAGGTGGTGACACACACTTTTGGGCCCAGACTCGGGAAGCAGAGGCAGGCAGATCTCTGTGAGTTCAAGGCCAGCCTGTTCTACAGAGTGAGTTCCAGGAAGCCAGGGCTACACAGAGAAACCTTGTCTCAAAATAATAACAATAATAATAATAATAATAATAATAATAATAATAATAAAATAGGTAAAAGAATTAGTAAAATTAGTTGTGTACATTATTGAATAATGATTATCTTTGGTGTTTATGAACCAGGGCTGGGGATGTGGCTCAGTTGGCAGCATGCCTGGAGCCCTGGGTTTGATCCCTAGTATCCTATATACCAGATATGGAAGTAAATGCCTGCAATCTCAGAACTATAGTGGTAAAGACAGGAGGATCCAAATCCAAGGTTATAAAATGAGTTTGAGGCCAGCCTGAGCTACATATGATCTTGTCTCTAAAATTAAAAAATGAAAATGTATGGGGATAAGGGGATTGTGTAAACGACCTAGTCTCATCATGGGACCTCTCTCTCTCACTCTCATTATGAAGTGACCCATTCACGGGGACCTTTACTGTAGGTTAGGACATCTGATCTTAGACTTCTGGTCTTCCCACCTATGAGCGAAATAATCTGTCTTTATAAATACTTATCCTCAGGAATTCCTTCCAAAAGATTGATTTTATTTTCACTTGTGTGTGTGTGTGTGTGTGTGTGTGTGTGTGTGTGTGTGTGTGTGTGTGTGTGTGCATGTGCATATGTGTGTAGATGCCCACAGAGGCTAGAAGAGGCACTGGATCCTGTAAATCTGGAGTTACAGGCTCTTGTCAGTCACTTGACCTGGGTACAGGGAACTGATCTCAGGTCCTCAGCAATCGCAGCTAGTGCTCTTAACCCCAAAGCCATCTCTCCAGCCTGCACTCAGATTTTGTGATCACAACAGAAAGTGGACAAGACCAAGATCCAAGGCAAAATCTCTGCCTGTCTTCCTCCAAGGCCCTAGGCTTCCTTGTTGCTGTCTGTGACTGATGACCCTCTCTCTGCCTTCTGGAGACTTCATAGTCATGTGGTACAAAAGGCTGCTCCAGCCCGAAGTGTGTCACCTCCCAGCTCCCCTGGACCTGTTGACAATCCCAGAAAACAAATTCTAGGTTCCTGGGAAGGAGAAATTGGCTGGCCTGACTTGGTTGAGGATCTAGTCTGGTCCATTTAGCTATGGATGGAGACTTCTAGAGTGCACCTCTGTTGGAAAGAGAGCATGGGTTGTCAGGCTGCCTCCAACTGTGTACCACCTTGAGGGCAGGGCTTGGTCCTGGGCAGTGGGGTTCAGTACTAGGTTTCAGTGGACAGTTACATCTTGAGCAGGAGAGCTCAAACAGTATCCAGGGTATAAAACAAATAAAAATTAATTACTATTTATTGAACTATGTGTCAGGCATACTTCTTAAATTTTCTAAGTACCAACTCAATCTTAAAGTCCCAATGATCCAACGATGTATTTCTTTTTTACCCCATTTTACAGATGAGAAAGTGGTGTGATAACTAATGATAGAGGCAGGATGCTAACAGGAATTCCAGCCTCAGGCTGGGGACTGTAGCTTAGTTGGTAGAGCGCGTGCCTAGCACACATGAAACCCTGGGTTTGATCCCTAGAACCTCATAGGCCAGGTGTGGGTCCAGCACTCAGAAGATAGAGGCAGGAGAATCCGAAGTTCATCATCAGTGGATACTGTGGGAATCTGCTGGAGTCCAGCTCCAATCTGTCGAAGGGATCTTGCGGGGAGGAGAGAGGAATGAGGAAGTATTAGATAGAAATATAGACGGAGACAACAAGAAAGACAGAGACACAGGATAGCTTCAGGAGGGTCTTGGGTCAATACCCAGTCGCCTCGAGGTTTATTCCAAAGGGCTTTTTATACACTGCCAAGGGGCAAGGCAAAAGGCCTCCCCATTTCAAGATCAAAGTACAGCCAGGTGTAGACCCTTCAAAACACCTGGTAACCATGCCTGTGGCCAAATCATCCCATTATGCAGCCCTGCTGGGTAAAGCGAGCTCAGATTCTGTGACCTTGAGTAAGGTCTAACTAGGGAGCCCCGATGGGCCCCCACAGTCTACATATGGAGTTCAGGTTTATCTAGGCTACACGAGACTCTGTCTTGGCAATACAAAACAACAATAACAGAAAGAAAGAAAAATTCTGGGGCTGGAGAGATGGCTCAGAGGTTAAGAGCACTTCCAGGGGTCCTGAGTTCAATTCCCAGCAACCACATGGTGGCTCACAGCCATCTATAATGAGATCTGGCACCCTCTTCTGGCCTGCAGGCATACATGGAGGCAGAATGTTGTATACATAATAAATAAATCTTTAAAAAAAAAAAATCTGGCCTTGGACTGAAACCAGTTCATTAGTCCTCTCTTTTAATTTTTTTTTTCAGTTTTTGATTTTTCTGAGACAGGGTGTTTCTGTGCAGCCCTGGTTGTCCTGGATCTCGCTCTATAGTCCAGGCCGTCCTTGAACTCTGAGATCCACCTGCCTGTACCTCCCGAGTGCTGGAGTTAAAGGCGTGCCAGCCACCGCCGCCTGCTTCTTTGGTCCTCTCTTACAGCTGGGAGGATGGCTCTACAGTAAAGCCGCTGCCACGCCTGTCAAACTGCGTCCGATCCTGGATCCACAGGGTAGAGAGAGACAACTCCAGCAAGCTGCCCTCTGACTTCACACGTGCTGACATATGTGGGAACACACAGAACCATACCAAAGGAATAAATGTAATAAAAAATTGAATTCTCCTCTTACAATGAGGAAAACTACATCTAGAAAGATAAAGAAATGTGTCCTGTGGCTGCAAAATAGCAAAGCCTGATTGCAACAGCCCTGTGGCCATTAGACCACACTTCTTTCATCACTTAGCCCACTATAACTTTTTCCCAATCCTAGGGGTCCAGTCCAGGCCTCCTACATGTTAAGCAAGTGTTCTACCCCAGTCCATCTACTCTCTTTTTAAAGGATAGTTTTATTGATAGAGTTTGCATACTACATAATTGACACATTTAAAGCATACAATTCAATGTATCCCAGAATAGTCACAGAGATGAACAACCATCACTGTCATCAGTTTGTTCACTTGATTTTTATAAATAACTCAGGGCTGGGAGATGCCTCAGCCATTAAAGTGTTTGTCATGTAATCGTTAGGAGTGGAGTTCAGATCCCCAGAAACCCATAAAAATGCCAGGAGGTGAGGCTGTTCTTCCAGCCTCAGGAGGCAGAGACAGGATCCTCAGAGCAAGCTAGCTAGCAAGACTAACCACATCAGGGAACTCTGGGATTGATTGAGAGACCCTGCCTCCGTGAATAAGATGGAAGAATGCAGATATCAGGACATCAGCCCCAGGCCTCCGCATGTATAACACATACCTGCACCCACGTACAGAACATGGAAAAAACAAAAAGATAATTCTTCCTCCCAAGAGGGAAAGTTATAGAGAGAGTGTGGCTGTAGCCCACTGTACCAACCAGTGTGACAATGTTTCTGGAAACTCCCACTGTGAATAAAACTGATGACTATGGCATGGCAGAGCTGGGAAGGGGAAGGAGGTGGGGAGGGCGAGAAAGTCCCCAGCATGGAAACAGTGACAGATCAAAGCTGAAACCCTGGCTTTCCCTGCTTATGTAACCAGTCTCTCCTTCATTGCATTGACAATCTCTACAGTGCTTTTGGCCTCAGCCAAAACACTTCCTCCTCCAGAAGGCCTTCCTTGATTTATCCTCCCAGACTGAGCTAGGTCCCCCTCCAGGGTGCCTCCAGACACCCTTCATTGTCAGAATTGTACAGGGTCGCTCTATCATGGTCTCTCTGACCTAGATCAGCCCCCTCAGTGCTGACCACATGGACTTTGGAACCAGAAAAATGGACAGATTTGTCTAGGCTCTGCCACCCTCCCCCTCTGCAACCTTTGGGAGGCACAGAGCAGCCTCTCCAGGAATGCACACCTCCTTCCCACTTTCCTCCTGTCCTTTCCGAGGACGACATCAGGCTGGGACCACGGACCCTTGCTTTGCAGTCAGCTGCAGTTCTTACGTGTGTGTTCTTCTGGGAAAGCCTTCCCCACATTCAACCTCTGTGCTTTTGACCCCAAATTCCATCAGTGGACGGAGCACCTGAGACAGGTCAACCTAGACCAGCATTCATAGGCCCCAGAGATTGGTCTAGGGATGAGACTGGGAAGCCCACCATGGTATTTGTTACAAGGTTAAAAAATAAAGCCAGAGAGGAGCAGAGAAAAATAAAATAAAATAAACCAGGCGGTGGTGGCATATGCCTTTAATACCAGCACTTGGGAGGCAGAGACAGGTGGATCTCTGTAAATTTGAGGCCTCTGCCTCTGGAGTGCTGGGATTAAAGACATGTGCCACCACCACCCGGCTACTTCAAAACTTACTTTACTTTTAAAGTTATTTGTACATATGTGTGTTTGTGTGAATGTATGCCACATGTGTGTGTATGCCTTTGGAAGCCAGAAGAGGGCATTGGATTCCTTGGAGCTGGAGTTACAGATGGTTGTGAACCACCTGATGTGGATGCTGGGAATGGAACCCAGGTCCTTGTCAAGTGATGAACAGCTAAGCTGTCTCTCAAGCCCCAAAACATGTCATTTTAGCTAATTAATTATTTGAAAAACTGAAGGCACATGAGACACAGTAAACTCAGGAAAAGCCGGGTTCCCCCTTTCTGCGCAAAAGTCGTCCTTGTACCAGGAAGAGGACAGGCTTATTTCTAGACATGGATAGCTGACACCAAGAGACCTAAGCAGATCAACCTTGTGTTCCATTCGTCTCTCCCTATAGAGATAATTGTGTGCTAATCATTACCCCACAATGTAATGTTCCTAGTGCAGCCCCTTTGTCTGGTCACAGTCCTAGAGCTTATTATTGGTTGTACTAAAATGTACATAAAGGACTGGGAAGAACTTACCTATGATCTCAGTACTTGGGAGACTGAGGCAGCAAGATTGTGAATGTGAGGCCAGCATAGGCTACTTAGAGAGACCTTGTTCCAAGTCAGCTGTGTCTCCAAAATAAAAAACAAAACAAAATCTGTAATGTGGATTTGCCTTTAAAAAGGGACTAGAGAAGCTGGGAGGTGGTGGCGCACGCCTTTAATCCCAGCACTCGGGAGGCAGAGCCAGGCGGATCTCTGTGAGTTCGAGGCCAGCCTGGTCTACAGAGCGAGATCCAGGAAAGGTGCAAAGCTACACAGAGCAACCCTGTCTCGAAAAAACAAAAAACAAAAAAACAAAAGAAGAAGAAAAAAAAAAAAAGAAAGTGAGTTGAATGAATGAGGGCTGAAAATGCAGTTCAGTTAGCAGAGAGTGCTTGTCTAGCACACACAAAGCCCTGGATTCAATCCCCAGCACCAAATAAAAGTTGGTATGATGGTGCACACCGTAATCCTAGTATTCAGGAAATGGAGATAGAAGGATCCGAAGTTCAAAGTCATTCCTAGCTACTTATAGGGAGTTTGAGGCTAGTCTGGGATAAATGAGATCCTGTCTCTTAAAAATAATTGATCAACCAATCAATTCAATCAATCAATCAAATATATTAGCTTTTGGGCCTAATGACTCTCCCATGTATGTGTAAATAAATTTGAATGCTTTTTTCCCCCTTTTTGCTTGAGACAAGGTCTCATGTAGCTCAGCCTAGCCTTGAACTCCTGATCCTCCTGTCTCCCTCTCCAAAGTATTGGAATTACAGGTATGTGCCTCCATGCCCAGCTCTCCTTTTTCTTCAATTTAAATTCATTTAATTTAATTCCTGTTCTTTAACTTAGTTTAACTCTTGGGCTAGCCATAGGACCCAGGAAGGGAGACAGAAGGCTTTCCTTTCCTACAGGAGTGTACACAATCTTGTGCACTAATGAGATACTTGAGCTGTTAAGAAACAATCAGTCCTGTGCTGTGAATGTGAAATGTCTCACCTGCTTCAGGCCTGGTCCTCAGATGGTGCTGGCATTTTGGGAGTTTGGAGGAAAATGAAGCCGGTGGAGTCTGGCTAGAGGAAGGAGGCCTCAGGGGACCTGGCTTTGAAGGTTCTTCAGGCTTTTTACTGTTTCCTGTCTGCTGTGAGGTGAAGAACCTCTTCCAGTCCTTGCTCCTGCCACCAAGCACAGGAAGACAAGCAACCATAGACCTAGCCCTCCTGAACCATGAGCCACAATAGACCTGTCCTTCTTCAGGTGGTTCCTGTCTGGTGTTATGTCAGAGTGAGGTAAGGGAAACAACAGCTATACTGTCGGGGTGATGCAGAAGGAAAATAGCAACTCTGTGCGGCAGCCTATCTTAGGGTAAGATTCAGGACACACTGTCCTGTTTCGAGGCCTCGCTGGTCAGAAGGGGACCCAGCACAATCTCTGGCATCCTTTATGCTTCTGTATTCACCAAAGCAGCCACAGTGGAATCCCCTCTCTTGATCAGGAAACTGGATGCAGTTTGAATAGTGATACGGGTCTGTAGGAGTTTATATCCCACCACCACCTCCACCACCACCACCTCCACCACCACCTCCACCACCACCACCTCCACCACCACCACCACCACCACCACCACCACCACCACCACCACCACCACGACGTACGCTCTTTTAGAACTTTTGACCCTGAGAGAAAGTGCTGGAGAAGATCTTGCTCCAGATGTTCAGTTCCCGATTTGAGGACATCTCATTTTGTGTGCCCAGCACTCCTTCTTTTGGAGAACTTCCCTTCCCCCAGCCATTTGGTATCCACAAGGCTGCCAATCACAGGATTCCATCTCTCCAGTCTCAGGAGTTAAACAGTCCTGGGTCAGCTAGAATTTCTCCGAACTTTAGAGCCGTGAGTAGAGACACTTGCAGGTGGGAGGCGTGAGGAACTGAGTTGTATGATGGTTCTCCTCCAGGGCAGACCTTTTCATAATATAGATCTTGGACCAGCAACACCACACTGCCACCATCTGGGAACCTGCTAGAAATATGCTACACTTGGTGCTATCCCTTTGTACTGACTGGGGAATTATGGGACTGGGCCCCAGAAGTCTATTTTAACACCTCACATGATCCTCTTATACACTAAAAACTGCCCCAGGGAAACGAGAAGTTTCTGTGAGTTGAATTCTTGTCTGGATCTTGCCCTTTTCTCTGTCTTGGCTGTTGACATTCCTTTTAGCTTCTTGATCTGTAACTTCAGTTCCAGGGATTGACTCCTTTGTAGCCTCCCTGAGTACAGCATGCAGATGGTACTCATCTATACATGCAGGGAAGGGCCTCCTATTTCAGACCTGCCCCTGCCTCAAGGATGTGCCAAGATCTTTTTAATTTCCTGCCGTTCATTTCTCCAAATCTGCAGCATAGACGTAGCATGTCTTCTGCAGCACCTCAGTGTGTGTGTGTGTGTGTGTGTGTGTGTGTGTGTACATGAGCACAAGTGTGCTGTGCTGAAGACAGAACCGGGGCATGGTGCATAGTAAGCAGATGCTCTACCACTGAGCCACACCCTCAACTCTATGAGTTCTTTTGTTTTCTGTTTTTTTTTTTTTTTTTTTTTTTTGGTTTTTCGAGACAGGGTTTCTCTGTGTAGCCTTGGGCCTTTCCTGGAACTCACTTGGTAGCCCAAGCTGGCCTCGAACTCACAGAGATCCGCCTGGCTCTGCCTCCCGAGTGCTGGGATTAAAGGCGTGCGCCACCACCGCCTGGCTGTTTTTTTTTTTTTTAAGATTTATTAATTTATTATGTATACAGTGTTCTGCCTGCATGTATGCCTGCAGGCCAGAAGAGGGTGTCAGATCTCATTACAGATGGTTGTGAGCCACCATGTGGTTGCTGGGAATTGAATTCAGGACCTCTGGAAGAGCAGTCAGTGCTCTTAACTGCTGAGCCATCTCTCCAGTCTGAGAGGCTTTTTTTGTTTTTGTTTTTCTTTTTCTGAAACAGGGTTTTGTTAAATATGCCAACCTCCCCTCGAACTAGTAGCAATTCTCCTGCTTCAGCCTCATGAGTGCTGGGACCCAGATATGCATCCAGCCCTACAGTTGAGTGTGAATGAATTCTTGGAAGCCCCATTGTTCCCTCTGGCCTTTTCTTCCTTAACCCAACTAGTCTGGCTCCTGTAATTTTCCTCAGAAGTCCAGTCATGACTCATTTTACTGTCACGTTTGAAGCTCTACTGAGTTTCCCTGAGGTAGCCCAGAACGGATGTGTTTTTCTAAATAGCAACTCTGGCTCATGACCAAATAGCATCTGAGCATGGCCACTTTGGATTGAGCTGAGTCCCTGGGGACAAGCCTTTCTACCTCGCGTCTTCCCATTTCCCACCCCCAACTACAAAGTGGCTGAAGTTCAGAGAAACGAAGGAGGGTGTGATTGTGGGAAAGTCGAGGGAGCAACAGGAAGGAGAGAGCCTCACTGTTTCCTCCTAGGCTGGAGGCCTCTTTTAGGATGCTGTTGGGGGTTCTTTGAGACAATGATGGGTGACTGGTGGGAAGGATACTGACCTCATCCATGTCTGCTCTGTGCCAGGTACCTGCATTTTCCGTGACCCTCAGGATCCTTATCACATCCCTGCAAGTTATAGGGAGTGCTCCATTGTGTGGCTGAGGAAACTAAGGTCCTGAAGTGGGTAGTACTGTGTCTATGCCTTGCTGCCCATGAACACTAAATCAGGCTCAGATGTAAGGAAGGCCAGGTTGGAGCCTCTCCCTATCTCTCCATCCTTTGTTGGTTCACTTAACATTCAAGTTCCAGTTAAGTACAGTGGAGGGCCAGGGTGACTGGAGATATGATTCGGCAGTTGAAGGTACACACTGCTCTTGCAAAGGACCCACAGTTGTCTGTTACTCCAGTTCCAAAGGACCTTCGTCTGGACTCTGCTGGCACTACACATATGTGCTGCATATACACATAGTCCAAACACATACATATAAAATTTAAAAAAATTCGTTGTTTATTTTTTGAGACAGTGTTTCTTTGTGTAGCCCTGGCTGTCCTGGAACTCACTCTGTAGACCAGGCTAGCCTAGAACTCAGAGATCTCCCTGCCTCTGCTGCGATTAAAGGCATGTACCACCACCACCTGGCTATAAAAATTTTTTTAATTAATTTTAACTGTGTGTATATGTGTGTGCTGGCTAATTTTATGTCAACTTGACACAGGCTAGAATCATTTGAGTAGAAGGAACCCCAGTTGAGGAAATGCTTCTATAAGACCAGACTGTAGGCAGGCCCATAGAGCATTTCTTTTTTTTTTTTTTTTTTGGTTTTTCGAGACAGGGTTTCTCTGTGTAACTTTGCAGACTAGGCTGGCCTCAAACTCACAGAGATCCACCTGCCTTTGCCTCCCCAGTGCTGGGATTAAAGGCGTGCACCACCACCGCCTGGCAGCATTTCTTAATTAATGATTGGTGGGGGAGGGCCTGGCCCATTATGGGTGGTGCCATCCCTGAGGTAGCTCTGGCTGGTCTGGAACTCACTATGTAGACCAGACTGGCCTTGAATTCACAGAGATCTGCCTGACTCTGCCTCCTGAGAGCTGGGATTAAAAGCGTGTGCCACCACCGCCCAGCCGTAAATTTTTAGAAACATTGTACTGTTTTCTGTAGTGTTTGCACCATTTTATAATCCCACCAACTATCAGCCACTTTTAGAGGTTTCCCTGTCATAAGAAATGATCAAAACGACAAAAGACAAAAACAAGCAAAAACCCAAAAAATCAGAGTGGGTATACACTTGTATTTCCAGTACTCAGGAGGCTCAGGCAGGGAGACTGCCAGAAGTTCAAGGCTAGTCTGGGCTACATAGTGAGTACCAGGTTATCCAGGGTTTATAGGAGGACTTTATCTCAAAAAAAGAGCAAGTATGATGTGCACACATGTAATCGCAGCATTTGGGAGGTGGGGGGCAGGAGGAATCAGGAGTTCAAGGTCAACCTGGGTTTCATCGAAAATCTGAGGCCAGACTGGGCTACATGAGACCCTATACCAAACTAAACTAAATAAACTAAACACTATATAGAAATTATCTTGAGGCTAGAGGTATAACTCAGTGGTAGAGCAGGAGCTAAACACATGTGAGGCCCAGTTCCCCAAACCCAAGTTAACAACGTACCAAGAACAAGGGATGGGCCAGGAAGACAGTTCCACAGGCAAAGCCCATGTCAAGTAAACTTGAGAACCAAAGTTTGGATTCCCAGAACCCCTGTCAGGGCCGGGTGGGTGTGGTGGCCCTCCTGTAATCCCAGTGACAGGGAGGTGGGAACAAGGACACTCTGGAGCAAGCTGGCTGGCTGAGAAGCTGAGGCCCAGGTTCAGTGAGAGTCCCAGTCTCAAGATATAAAGTGGAGAATGAGTGAGGAAGACTCCCAACATCTGCTTCAGGCTTACACATGTACCCACACATATGAACATACACCACACATACATACACATACAAAAGACAATAGAAAACACTGACAGATATAAACCCAGGTCACTATTCTCCAGACATGTCAAGCATGAGGGTTTACATGATGACTGTTATAAACATGGGTCATACACAGTCTTTGAACTGGAAATAGTTGGGTGTGGTAGCGCATGCCTTTAGTCCCAGGACTCACGAGGCAAAGGCAGGTGGCTTTCTGTAGTGGGACTTTCTTGTCGAACTTTCTTTGGGACCACCAGCCCCCAAACAATGATACAGAGACTTATTATTAATTATGAAAGCCTGGCCTTTAGCTTAGGCTTGTTCCCAACGAGCTCTTATAACTTAAATTAGCCTGTTTCTGTTACTCTACATTCTGCCACGTGGGCTTTTTATCTCTCCTCCATTCCGTATGTCTGACTCCCTCTGTGTCTTGCTGGCATCTCCCATGTGCCTAGATTTATCCAGAGTTCCTCTCCCCAGGAGTCCTGCCTATTCTCTCCTGCCCGGCTATTGGCCATTTAACTTTTTATTAAACCAATCACAGAGACACATCTTCACACAGTGTAAACAAATATTCTGCAACAGATTTCTATGAGTATTTTTGGGAAAAGAATCTAAATACACCGAGCTCTTAGTCCAATCATTTATTCTTCCAAGTCCTCTTTTTCGTCTTCCCATGCCCTGGGAGTCCTGGTATATATGCACTTACAGGCAGTAATCCCTTGGCAGTGCAAAGCCAGGCTTCCAGGGTCAAACGGAGGGGTGATAAGAATCACATAGAGGGGCAGTAATTGTTAATTATCATTTGTCACCCAAAAGGGAAGTGACTAATGGGGAAATGAATTAACTAAGGGTAAATTCGGGTAATATCTAAGAAGAGTGATCTTATGTGCTCAGCTATAATCTTAAACAAGATTGGAAGAAAATGTTAAGAATCTATAAGTCACTAGGTCAATGGGTGAAAATAAAACTGCCTTCTTTTTTCCTGTGGCTTCTATCTGTCCAAGCTATCTGCCTTTATTCTAAAGGGTAGGGGGAGGTGTGCTCAGTCGCTAGGCAACCTGTGTACAGCTAGATGCCTCTGGTGATGGTTAAAGGGAGATCTGGAACTAGAGGTAAGATTTGGGAAAGGAGGAAGTTAAGTTTAATTAGTACATCTGCCAGGCCTTCTCAAACAGGTAGTCTGGATGCTTAAGGCTGTTCTTAGAGAGTACAGAAGTATCTCTGATAAGGTACTTTCCTCTGTCTGTGGATGGATCTGGCTAGATGCTGCCAATGATACTAATTATAGGGACGCTTGAGCTGGGGTTCTGGGTGTGCATAGCTGTCAGCGCAGAAGGTTGTCTAACTATTCCTAGAAGTGATTACGTAAGAAATTAGAGGTCTATAAAGTTAGTAAAGCTGTAAGAAAAGGAGAAGCCGAGCTAAATTGTGTGAAGCTATTGCTTAAGGTCCACCTGACCTAGGTGGTGTCTTCGTGTAGAATTTACCTTAATTCAGGAGACTTATTATGTGCTGGTCTGGACTGTTATTTCTGTTAGTCCTTGAATGTGGCTAAGGGAGATATCTGATTCCAGCGTTAAAAGGAGAAGAAACAGATGGGCCTGAGGGAAGGAAGTCTTTCCTGAGGTCTTTCTCCAAATACCTGGAACGTATATGTCCAAATAGTGATCCGTCCACACTGTTAGCAATTCTTAGGAAAAAATCAATTGGGAAAGCTATGAAGGTACACATGATTTTCATAACAGAAGACAGCTGATATATAACAATCCAAATAACATCAAAAGCTCCTTGGAATTTGGCTTCCTCTGAAGGAATTCCTTGATCCCTTCTGGTAGTGGCTTTGCCATAACCAGCTGAGTTCTTACAGCTCGCCTGCCCTATTGATTCTCTCTTGAGCTCTAGAAAGTTATTTTCCCCCCACCCCAGAGCTGAGGACTGAACCCAGGACCTTGCGCTTGCTAGGCAAGCGCTCTACCACTGAGCTAATTCCCCAACCCCGAAAGTTATTCTTGAACTTAATAATAATAATAATAATAATAATAATGGAATATTTACTACATGCGGCCCATAGCACATAATAAATAAATCTTTAAAATAAAGTAAAATAAAACAAAAAATAAAAAAAAACTAAACTGGAAATAATTCAATTCAAGACCTTAGAGTCAGTCTTATTTTAGGGTAATTAGTTTTGTGTTTTGATTTGCACCTTCTCTTTTGTTCAGTAATATCTGTCTATAATAGTATAGCAATAGCCTTTCTTTTGTGTTAAGTTTTGAGTGAAAGAGTCCAAATCTACAGAAAAAGAATAGGAAATTATATAGATGTGTGATTGTTTGCTACTGAGCTTAAAGAAATCATAACAGCGTTTTTGGTATATTTATTTAGGTTTGTCCTTTGTAATACTTTACTAAGGAAGGGGAAAACCATACTCAGTGAATGCCTGGAATCCCCACACTGGGAAGCAAAGGTGGAGAGGAGTTCTAGAGCAGAGAGAGAGAGATAGCAAACCCTGTCTCAAAAAAACAGAGCCGGGTGGGGGTCGGGGAGAAGGAGGGAGAGGAGGAGGACAGGGAGGACAAAGAGGAAAGAGGTATGACATCCCTGAGAAACCTTCATCCATGGCTACCTGTTGCTTTTCCTGAAGCAAGAGAGAAGCATGCTCCAGTAGTTAAGTTCCTGGGCTCTGAAGTCATCCTGACCTAGTTTAGGTCCTTCTCTGATGCTTTGTTTTGTTCCATTATTATTATTATTATTATTATTATTATTATTATTATTATTACTAAGTTCAAGAATAACTTTCTAGAGCTCAAGAGAAAAACAATAGGGCAGGCCAGCTGTAAGTCTTGGCAGCTGCCAGGAGGAGAGAGAGGGAAGGAGAGAGAGACAGAGAGACAGAGAGAGAGTGAGATGCCTTTTGAGTTAGATGCAGAGATCTGCAATGGCGGAAGTTGGAGCTGGGACGGTGCTTTGGGGAAAAGTGAGGAAGCTCAGAACACCGGGGAAAACATGCCCAGGCTTTGGCAAGTATCTGAAAGAAAGAAAAAGAAGGAAAGAGGGAAAGTTACACTTTGGGCAGCCTGAATGGCAGAGGCTCCAGAGGTGACTGGTGTTCTTTGGTTTTCTGAAGTAGGGCCTGGCTGTGTAGCCAGGTTGTCTTTGAACTCACCATCCTGCTGCCCCAGCCTCCTGAGTGCTGGGAATACAGGTATGCTTCACTATGCCCAGCTTTGTTTGTTTCTTGCTAGTCATGTGACCTCAAGCAAGTTGTTTAACTTTTCCCTGACACAATGACCTCATCTATAGAGTGAACTCAATTGTGATTTTTTTTTCTTTTCTTTCTTTTTTCCTTTTTTTGATTTTCTGTGTGCACTTGTAAGATTCAAAGTCAAGGCCTATAGTTTTGTTTCATTATTTTGTTTTGTTTTGTTTTTGAGACAAGGTTTCAGCATTGAGACAGGGCTGGCCTCCAACTTGGAACAGTCCTCCTGTCTCTGTCTCCCCAGTCCTCGAATTTCAGGCTTGTGCCACCACAACCTCAAAATGAACAAATAAATACGAAGGACCACTCTGGCTAGAGGTCAGTACATGAGTGGAGGCTAGGCACGCAATCTGAGAGCTGGGAAGGCCTGGCCAACTAGGACCTTGTAGCTGACAGTAAGAAGAAAGTTTTTTATTCTCAAAAGATGCCAAAGGCTGGGTGTGTTGGCGAAATGTCTTTAATCCTAGCATTACAGAGACAGAGTCAGGCAGATCTCTGTGAGTTTGAGGCCAGTCTAGTCTACATAGAGTTCCAGGACAGCCAGGGCTACACAGTGAAACGTGTGTGTGTGTGTGTGTGTGTGTGTGTGTGTGTGTGTGTGTGTGTGTGTGTATTTGTATGTGTATGTATATATACTGCAAAGTCACTGGTGTGTTTGTTTTAATTTTTTTACATTTGTCTATTTATCTGTGTATAGAACATTGTTTTTTACTCACAAATAAGGCACAGGACTGATGTGTATGTACAGTATGTACTCTGGGAATAATATCTGAGGATATCTCGTTGTTTGTGGGCTTCCTCTGGTGGAGCAGTGGTTAAACTTACATGGTTTCATTATCTGTAAAAGCAAAATACAACAAGCAATTAATTTATCCTTTGATTCAACATACATTTATTGGGTGTTTATTATGTGACATATTGTGTTCTAGTGCTAAAATACACCCACAAAAAATTAACATTCAAGTTGGACATGATGGTGCACACCTGTGATTCTAGTATCTTGGAGAAGGAGGCAGGAGAATCACAAGTCAAAGTCCATTCTTGACCACAAATCTAGTTGGAGGTTAGCCTGGGCCATCTTGAAAAAAATACGCCCCTCCAAACCAAAATCCAAGCCCTCATGGAGCTTATATCCTGGTGGGGAGGGAGACAGTAAGCCAAATCCACAAGCCACTTGTTGGACAAATGTCATGAGATAAATTATTAGGGGTAAGAAAGTACAAGGAAGATAATAGTGTTCCCATTTGTCTCAGGATTTTTATCACTGTGAAGAGACACCATGACCATGGCAACTCTTATAAAAGAAAACATTTAATTGGAGCTGGCTTACAGTTTCCAAGGTTTAGTTCATTATCAGCATGGCAAGGAGCATGGCATCGTGCAGGTAGACATGGTGCTGGAGAAGGAAGTGAGAGTTCTACGTGTTGATCTGCAGGGAACAGAAGGAGACTGTGTGCTGCATTGGGTGAAGCTTGAGCATATATGAGACCTTAAAGCCGGTCCCCACAGGGACACACTTCCATCAATAAGGCCACACTTCCTAATAGTGCCACTCTCTATGGGCTAAGCATTCAAACACAGGAATCTATAGGGGCTATACCTATTCAAACCACCACACCATGTAAAGTACAGTGTCAGAGACGGTCTCAGTGAGCAGGCACATTTGAAGGAGATGTAAAGGAGATAAGGTGAGTGACACAGGCGTACGAGGGAAAAGCATTCCAGGCAGAGGGAGTGTGGAAAGCAGACAGTGCCTCAGCCTACCTGCAGGCTGGGAGAACATCAGTGTAGTTTTTGTTTGTTTGTTTGTTTTGGTTTGTTTTTAGTTTTTTTTCCAAGATGTTTTCTCTGTGTAACCCTGGCTGTCCTGGAACTCACTCTGTAGACCAGGCTGGCCTCAAACTCACAGAGATCCACCTGCCTCTGCCTCCCAAAGCTGTGGTTAAAGGTATACACTTTTGCAGAACATTGTTTTAAGGTGTGTTACTCTTATTTATGTTGCATTTGTTTAACTCTGTGAAGCTGTGTTACTGTGCCTGTCTAAAACACCTGATGGTCTAATAAAAACCTGAACAGCCAATAGCAAGGCAGGAGAAAGGATAGGTGGAGCTGGCAGGCAGAGAGGATAAATAGAAGGAAAACTCTGGGAGAAAGGAGAAAAGAAGGAGCCAGAGAAGGAGGAAGATTCCAGGGGCCAGGTACCCAGCTACAGGCAAGCCACAGAGTAAGAATAAGATTTACAGAAGTTAGAGAACAGGAAAAGCTCAGAGTCAAAAGGCAGATGGGATGAGTTAAGTTAAGGAAAGCTGGCTAGATAAGGCTGGGCACTCATAATTAAGAATAAGCCTCCGTGTGTGATTTATCTGGGAGCTGGGTGGTGGGCCCCCCAAAAGAGCAAAACCGAAAAATAAGGATGCACTACCACCACTTAGGGCCAGGGCATCTTAAGTGGATGGATGAGGAGAGGCAGTCCAAGAAGAGATTAGAGGTCTACTTGACAGAGTTAGGTCTTATGGGTCCTGTAGGCAATATAAAAAGGTTTTCACTCTGCGATAGACAGTTATTGGAAAAGCATGTGATCTGATTAAGGCTTTAACAGGAAACTCTTACTTCTGGGATAGGGGGGAGCGCAGAAATAGGACACTCAGAATCACAGACTGATGTGCTTATACCAACACAGG
Organism: Peromyscus californicus insignis; assembly: GCF_007827085.1. Lineage (NCBI taxonomy): Eukaryota > Metazoa > Chordata > Mammalia > Rodentia > Cricetidae > Peromyscus > Peromyscus californicus. The sequence continues at coordinate 21,948,290 of NW_026294573.1, read as the reverse complement.
TGGTAAACAGTCAGATTCTGCGAAGACTTGGAAGACAGTGTCTACTGACTGAGCTAATTAGATGTGGTGTGTGAGAAAGAAGGGTTAAGAATCTTACCAAAGTAGTTGCTTAGAAAATTGTTGAAATAGAAGCAGTTAATAAAGGTCTTTTCTTTTTTTTCAAAATATTTATTTATTTATTATGTATACAGTGTTCTGCCTGCATGTATGCCTGCATGCCAGAAGAGGGCACCAGATCTCATTATAGATGGCTGTGAGCCACCATGTGGTTGCTGGGAACTGAACTCAGGACCTCTGGAAGAGCAGCCAGTACTCTTAACTTCTGAGCCATCTCTACAGCCCCAAGGTCTTTTCTTTTTATTTGTATTTAAAAGATAGCTTAAAAAATAATCTTTGTTATTAATATTGTATTTGTAATTTTGGGTCTTTTTTTCTTGAGGGTCTCAGACTGAATACACTGAAGACTCCACAAAACCTGTTTTCAATCCCATTCCTTGCCCTCACTTGAGTTGTATTTTAAAATTAATGAAGCATTAAAAATTGTTCCTGAGGCCGGGGCGGTGGTAACACACACCTTTAATACCAGCACTCGGGAGGCAGAGCCAGGTGGATCTCTGTGAGTTCAAGGCCAGCCTGGTCTACAGAGCGAATCCAGGACAGGCACCAAAAATTCACAGAGAAACCCTGTCTCGAAAAAACAAAAACAAACAAACCAAACCAAAACAAAAAGCTACGGCTGGGCGTGGAGGCACAAGCCTGTAATACCAATCCTCGGGTTAAGGAAGAAGATCGCGAGTTCGAGACCAGCCTGAGCCACGTAATGAGACTTTGTCTTGGTGGGGGAAGGGCAAGTACTTTTCACCAAAGCTGCGGCAGCTGAGCAGCACCAGCATCCTGGGAAGCACTCAGGAGACAACAAGGCGTAGGACCCGGGCAATCAATCAACCATCTCCGCCGGCGAAGTGGGCGGGGCCCAGGCCTTTCCCCGCCCCAAGAGGCGGGACGCGTACTCAGGGTTCGGGCGGAACGAGGTGTTGATTGTGAAGCGACCCCCCCCCCCCGTAAGCCTACTTCCGGTTCCTAGGGATGCACATCCGGGGCACGCTAACACCGCGGTTTCCGCCACTCTGTTGGTTCCAGAGTGGGTCCGTAGCGGTCCCATGTTGTGCTGTGGGGCATCTGCAGCCTTCGGGTGAGTCTCCCGCCGCTGCCAGGGTGTGAGCGCGGCGGCTCGGGTGCAGCCTGCCGGGCGGCGGCCAAAGAGGTCTGCCCCGGTCCTCCTGGGTGGGGGTCCCGTCTCCGGTCCCTTGTCCCTGCCGGTCGCCCCTCGAGCCTTTTCCCTCACGCTGGCCTTGCCCCTTCTCCCCTCAGCGCCTCAGCCCCACCTCCGCCGCCTCTTCTCTGAGCACCTCTTCCGGACCCGTGCGTTAAGAACCCGCTGTTCTTCCACCCGGAGCGTTGGGGTTCAGCTCCGTCCCCCAGCTCTCCTCACCTGTGACCCTTCCCCCCTCCAGGGACTAGTGGATGACAAGAGTGTTTCGCCTGCCTTTGCGGAGCGAGACGAGGGCTTCTTGAAAGCCGCGATCAGGGCCGACTTCTCCTGCCTGGGGCGAGTTTTGCCTTGAGGCGCGAGGTTGCACTGAACCCTTGATCGCTTCCCCAGTTTGAGAACAACAAAGGCGTTCCCAGTTCTCCGCTCTGCTCTTAGTTTTCCGGGCTCTCAGAAGAGCAGCGAACAGGTGGCGGGCTCGCTGTCGGGCTTGTGTGATCTTGTTAATTGACAGGTCTTGAGTACGTCCTGTCCGTTTTGTGTCCTCTGTCCCACGAGAATGGATGTGCACAGCTGAGGCAGAAATGCGGATGCTCCGCACTCTGCATGGCTTTTAAGTTAGAGGACAGTTGTTATGACAGAGGACCGAGTTTGTTGGGAGATTTATAAACTTACTTTTTAAAACGTTTCGTTACTGTTTTCTGCTAGAATTCACTACTGTAACTCAAAATAATTTTCCTTATGAGCCAGACATTACTTCTTAGAATATTCTTATCCTTTTAACTTGTTTTTAGTGTTGCCACCGTAGTTTAGAAACCATCATTTTCTTATTTTGAGATTAAAGACATCTTACATTCTCTGGAGGTTTTTCATCATCTATAATGTGAAAGGATTAGACTTAATAATGGTTAGTGTCCTGGTTCTTAGATTTTGTGATCTAGGGGTACAGGTTTGGTAATCACCCCCCCATCTGTTTTTTTTTGGTGTTTGTGGCATTTCATTGCAACTATCATTTTCTTTTGTGTGTGATCAGAATTAATAATTAAATATGAGCCGGGCGGTGGTGGCGCACGCCTTTAATCCCAGTACTCGGGAGGCAGAGCCGGGCGGATCTCTGTGAGTTCGAGGCCAGCCTGGGCTACCAAGTGAGTTCCAGGAAAGGCGCAAAGCTACACAGAGAAACCCTGTCTCGGAAAACCAAAAAAAAAAAAAAAAAAAAAAATTAAATATGAACAGAACAAATACAGCGTTTACTATTGGTTTCTCTCGGCTGTCCTCCCTCATACACACGTGTGAGAGTGTACCATAGACTGGCTTAGTCCATAATTGGCTGCTCTCTTCACCCATTTTTAGCAAAGAACTTGGGAGCTTGGCCGTGTTAGTCCTAGGTGCCCCAGAGAAAGACCCTCCAGGTTGGTTGTCAGGATTGAAGTGGTGAGGGGTGCCCCCATGAAAGTTTATCTGCCCTCCTGCACCAGCACTGGGAAGGGAGCCTCTGTTGGGCCTGACCCCTCATTGCCCTCCTTGAAAACAACCCCAGTGACCGTGGCTGACTCCAGTGGTTCCTTTGCCTCTACGTTTGAAGAATACTTCCTTTTTATATTTATAATTGGTGTACTGCTTTCAACTTTTCTCATTTTTGAACTTTATATTTCTTTCCTCCCCTCCTTTACTTCTTTCCCTCCTTCCTCTCTTTTTTTGTGGTGTGTGTTGACCCCAGGCTGGCCTGAAACTTGCTATGTAGCTGAGAATGGCCCTGAACTCCTGACCCTCCTGCCTTCACCCTCTAAACTCGGGGATTACAGGCCTGTGCCATCATGCTTGACTGTTTCCTAAACATATTTTCAGTCCAAAGCTAGTGAGATTTTTGTAGTCTATGGCCAAAGGGAATTGAGAGTTCAAATGTACTCCCTTCATTGATACCCAGCTTTAAGAATTAATGATGATTTTTCCAAAGTCTTTTTTTTTTTTTTTTTTAAGTTTGACTGTGTATCAGTGCCTGGTGCCAGAGGAGGCCAGAAGAGGCCAGGAGAGGGAGTCAGATTCCCTGGAACTGTAGTTACAGATGGTTGTGAGCTGCCACATGGGTGCTGTGACTCAAGCCTTGGTCCTCTGAAAGAGCAGCCAGTGTCCTTAACCACTGAATCATCTCTCCAGCCTACCAAGATATTTTTTTTTTTTAAAGAAGTCCTGCACTTACATTCAGAATGATAAGTTTTATTTCTTTGAAAGCTGTAGACTAGTGAGCACAATATAGTATTTGGTGGGCCGTATTGATGGATTTAGGATATTGGAATGAAACTATTTAGGATCAGAAATCTATGCCATGACCAGGCATGGTGGCACATGCCTTTTTAATTTAATCTCAGCACTTGGGAGGCAAAGGCAGGTAGATGTCTGTGTGTTCCAAGCCAGCTGTGTCTCCAAAATAAAAAACAAAACTAATTCTGTAATGTGGATTTGCCTTTGAAAAGGGACTAGAAGATTAAAAATCAATCCCGCCGGGCGGTGGTGGTGCTCGCCTTTAATCCCAGCACTGGGGAGGCAGAGGCAGGCAGATCTCTGTGAGTTCGAGGCCAGCCTGGGCTACAGAGTGAGTTCCAGGAAAGGCGCAAAGCTACACAGAGAAACCCTGTCTCGAAAAACAAAACAAACAAACAAAAAAAGGGACTAGAGAAACAAACTGTTGATGCAGAAGTAGAAGTTAGTTTTTTAAAGTGACACTGTCATGTTGTGATCTAAATTCTACATAGAAGCCCCTAAGTGAAATGAGAGTCTCTGCTCTCACTGGAGCAGCCATGGTCATGCCCCTGGACTTGGGACAGGACACTAATAGACTTTGGAGGTACTGAAGAACCTGCCTTTCTTACTTAGCTGCTGCCTTAGTTAACTGTTCTGTTGCTGTGAAGAGACACCATGACCAAGTCCACTCTTACAAAAGCAAGCATTACGTTGGGGACTTGCTTACAGTTTTATAGAGGGCTAATCCATGATCATCATGGCAGGAAGCAGACAGGAGAGAACGAGCAGACCTTGAGACTGAGCCTGGTCCTTGCCTTTAGAAACCTCAAAGCCCACCCCCAGTGACATACCTCCTCCAACGAGGCCACACCTATTCCAGCAAGACATCTCCCACGGACCAAGCATTTAAACATGTGAGCCTGTGGGGGCCGTTTTCATTCACACCACCACAGCGGCCAACTCTCTAGTCACTCGAGACAGTATGGTTTAAAAGCTCTGAAGAGGAATCACTGTCGGGTTTCTTTTCCTTTTTTTTTTTTTTTTTTTAAATTGAGACAGTTGCTCTGTGTAGCGCTGGCTGTCCTGGAACTTGAGCTGTAGCCCAGGCTGGCCTCCAACTCAGAGACTCCTCTCCCTCTGCCTCCCGGGCCCTGGGATCAGAGGCGTGGGCTGCCGCCGCCGCCGCCGCCGCCGCCGCCGCCGCCGCCGCCGCCGCCGCCGCCACCACCACCACCACCACCACCACCGCCCAGCTTCATTGTTGGTTTTCCATAGCAAGTTCTACCTGAGGTTGGTTTTAGTTTTTAAGCCCTAGAGCTCAATTTAGAAAGCATTTCTGCATGTTTTATATCTACATGTTTTCTGGTTTGGACTTGATTATTTTTGGTTGTTGTTTTTGTTAACTTGTTACTGTACTTTGTCACAAATGCTTTAATTTTTTTCCCTTGTATACTATGATATTTAAAGGATGATGCAATTTTAAATATTTGAGAAGCAAAATCTGTCTCCAGCCTGTCCTTCCTATTATCCTTGGATTTGTGATCGCCTGTGCTACTTCATGACTTCATCCTCTTTCCCCACAAATAAAAGGCTCTCATGAAGCTTACTTTCTAGTAGTTACTTGTCTAAAAGATTTTTGTGTATTACAGGTGACTACATGTTACTGTAGTTTGTGTATCATTTAAATGGAAGGACTGGAGAGATGGCTCATCGGTTAAGAGCACTGACACGCTCTTCTAGAGGACCCAGGTTCAATTCCCAGGTCCTACATGGCAGCTCACAACTGTCTTGTAACTCCAAGATCTGACACCCTCACATAGACATGCATGTGGGCAAAACACCAGTGCGCATAAAGTAAGAATAAATAGATTATTAAAAAATAAATGGAGGAAGACTAGTTCAAATAGAAATATACAGTATAAGGACTGGGTTATTTTTCCATAAAGTCTCCTAAATGGTTTATAACAAAAGGTTGAGTTGTACTTACAGTAAAGTACTAAGAAAAAGAGTTGGACTATATATATATATATATATATATATATATATATATATATATATATATATACACATATATATATACACATATATATATACATATATATATGTATATATATATATTTGTTTTTTTTCTTTTTAAAAAGATTTATTATGTATACAATGTTCTGCTTGCATGCCAGGAGAGGACACCAGTTCTCATTTCAGATGGTTGGGAGCCACCATGTGGTTGCTGGGAATTGAACTTATGACCTCTGTAAGAACAGCCAGTGATTTTAACTGCTGAGCCATCTCTCCAGCCCTGGACTTTATATTCTGATTAACTTAAAATGTAAGTGCACGTTCCTGTTCTGAGTACGTGTCTTAGCTCTAAGACACATTAACTGCTTTACATTAGGGAACATGGCACATGATGGAACACACCCTCTTAGAGCCATCAACCCAAGTCAAAGGTAGCTAGTAGAATGTAGAAGTATTTTATTTACAGTACATTTAAAAATTAGACATTTAAGCTGGGTGGTGAAGGCACGTACCTTTAATCCCAGCACTTGGGGGACAGAGGCAGGCAGCTCTGAGTTCTAGGCCATCTTGTTCTACAGAGCTAGTTCTAGGACAGCCAGGGCTACACAGAGAAACCCTTTCTTGAAAAAGCAACACCCCCCAATATAACCAGAATTTAAAGCATGGGCCTCATAATATTTGTTTTTAATTTTTTTTTGATTATACAAAATCATTTTAAATCACAAGAAATCATAGTTTAAGTCTGATTTTTTTGGGTTGGGGATTTAGCTCAGTGGTAGAGTGCTTGTCTAGCAAGCGCAAGGCCCTGGGTTCGGTCCACAGCTCTGGAAAAAAAAAAAAAGACTTAAAAACATAAAAAAAAAGGTCTGACTTTTTTTTTGAGATGGAGCTCACATATTCCAGACTGGCCTCCAACTCCCTATGTAGATGAGGATGATCTTGACCTCTTGACCTCTTAACCTCCGTGTCTCAAATGCTGGGATTATGGGCCTGTGCCACCATGTGTATCCTAATGGTTTATTTTAAATAAGTTAACAGATCAGTCCAGTACAGATAGTGTTTAATATCTTAAAGATCCTACTACAGATTGTGGTAGATGCACTTTAACTTATTAGTTTGGTAATATTTGTACCAGCTTGATTTTTTTTTTCTTCCAGTAAAATAGTGAGCAGTAATCTTTGTAGTACAGGTCTTCCAATAAATATAAATTGGATGCCTACCGTGTCCATTATAATATTACATATTTAGATTGCTTACATGAATCAGGTGATCTTGTATAGGACCAGCAATTATATTAAACTCTGAATCTCATCTTGTTTATAAATTTCTGGGTTCAATACTTAATATAATTAGAATTAAACTAATTTAAGAGGGACATTGTGCACATTTGTAAGCCTGGTACTTGGGAGGAAGTAGGAATTTTGGTGAGTTTGAGTGAGATTCTATTTCAAAAAAATCAACCCAAACTAAAAATAGAAACTAAACTCCCAGAAAATGAAGAGTTAATTTTTAGACCTAAGAACATGTCTTTTACCTGTGAAAATGGCATATGCTTTTTAAAACTAGATGTGTGATTTCCTACTGCTTGTAAACCATTTGGAGTTTATTGCTTGAGTCTCTAACACAGCTTAATAGAAAGATTTCATTCTTTGTAAGTAGTTTTCATTTGGTGATTTCTTTTACAACTGAACTACAAAAGTCTGTAGTAAAATAGCAAACAAAACAAAATAAAAAGTAAAGGAGGAGGAGGAGGAGGAGGAAAGAAAAGGTGAATTCAGGTCGGTGTGGTGCCTGGTACCTGCAGTCACAGGACTCCGGCCACAGCCGGGATGGGGATTGTGAGTTCCAGCTGAGCCTGGGCTCCACAGCAAGACCTTGTCTTACACAAACAAAACTGCATGGCACTTAGTCAGGCAGTAGTCCATTCTAAATGGTTCATACATTATTTTCGTTCGTTCGTTCGTTTGTTTGTTTTGTTTTTTGTTTTTTTTTTCCCAAGCCAGGGTTTCTCTGTGTAGTTTTGGTGCCTGTCCTGGATCTCACTCTGTAGACCAGGCTGGTCTTGAACTCACAGAGATCCACCTGGCTCTGCCTCCCAGTGCTGGGATTAAAGGCATGCACCACCACCACTGCCCAGCCGGAAGATTTATTTTTAATTATGTGAGTTGTGTGTCTTCGTGTGGGTATATGCACAATATTGCAGGTGCCCTCAGAGGCTAGAGGCATTAGATTCCTGCTGGAGCTGGACTTACAGGCGGTTGTGAGCTGTTGGATTTGGGTGATGGGAACTGAACCAATGCACACTCTATTTTTTTTTTTTTTTTTTTTGGTTTTTCGAGACAGGGTTTCCTGTGTAGCTTTGCGCCTTTCCTGGAACTCACTCTGTAGACCAGGCTGGCCTCAAACTCACAGAGATCCGCCTGGCTCTGCCTCCCAAGTGCTGGGATTAAAGGCGTGTGCCACCACCGCCCGGTCCAATGCACACTCTTAACTGTTGAGTCATCTCTACAGCCCCTGACTAAATGCCAGGAACAAAAATGGCGTCTGTGAAAAGCACCCACCAGGCCTAAACTCTGACTGTCACATGAACTAAGGATCCTTATGCTGGGTCACTGTAAACCAAGCACTTCCACAGCCTCATGACTCAGGGTTCCTGCAGCTGGAATTCCTGCAGCTGGGGGGCCTAATTTGTATTTTGTTTCTGAAGTATTTTTATTAGCATATTTTAATTATACACAAGGCTGGAGAGATGCTTAGCAGTTAAGACAGTGTACTGCTCCCAGGACTTGGGTTCTGTTCCCAGCACCCATACCAAGCAGCAGCTAACTGCCTGTAATTCCAGTTCCAGGGGATCTGACAGCCTTTGTCCTCTCAGGGCACTTGCACACATGTAGTACACAAAAACCTCATGCAGATAGATAGATAGATAGATAGATAGATAGATAGATAGATAGATAGAGAGAGAGAGAGAGAGAGAGAGAAGTAATAAATATAAGTTATACACAGGAATGGCTTTAACTATGACACTTTTATGCATGTATATAAAGCATTTTGATCATGCTCACCCTCTCATTGTTTCTGGTTTTTGAGACAGGGTTTCATGTAGCCCAGACTGGCCTTGAACATCATTTGTAGTTGAGAATGACTATTTTAACTCTTGTTTTTCCTGCCACTATCTCCCAAGAGCTGTGACTGTGTGCACCGATGGTTTACTGAAGCTAAAATAATGGTCCAGTAGGGTTCCCTCTCAATTGTTTTACATAATTGTTTGGCTAAAATCTTTAAATAATCAAGGTAACTTTCAGAGACGCCATTTTTGTTCCTGGCATTTAGTCAGTATGTGACGAAGCTGCTGCATTCTCCCTTTTCTTTATCCCACTCCAGACCTCAGAGCCAAGAGCAGAGGACTGAGGAAACAAAGCGGTTTGCTCAGATGTATGTGGTCACGTTAGGGTTTGCAGTGGTGTGGATCCCATCCATTGTCCCTCTTCATGTTTTGAAATCTTAGAGTGGAAAGGAAGGGTAGATTGCAGCATTTCTGTCCCATCCAAGCCATTAGTGAGGTGAGGTCAGCAGACAGTCAACTTTGTGCTTTTCATCAGTTTTTATCTCTTATTTGTTTAGGTTTTTTTTTTAAGATTTATTTATTTATTATGTATACAGTGTTCTGTCTGCACATATCCCTGCAGGCCAGAAGAGGGCGCCAGATCTCATTACAGATGGTTGTGAGCCACCATGTGGTTGCTGGGAATTGAACTCAGGACCTTTGGAAGAGCAAGCAGTGCTCTTAACCTCTGAGCCATCTCTCCAGCCTTGTTTAGGTTTTTTTGAATGTCATTTTGCTACACATAGGTGGCCTCAAATTCACAGCAGTCTCTGCCTCAGTTTGCTGAAGGTTTCGTGCTATGAATCCAGGCTTGAGGCACCACACCTAGCCAGTTATTACCACTTACCTTGAGCATTTGCTGTGAGTCAGGTACTCACTATTGCACTTCAGTCAGTGCACTTCCGTGGGATCCGCACACATGAGTAGTGAGAACTGGGAGAATGAGAGCTGGAAGGGATGCAGAAGGAAACTCGCCTTCTTCTCAGCGTCCTCTCACTATCTGCCTTTTCAGTTCCGGCCCCTCGTGACTGGCATGTATAGCATACATTTTTACATCACTCAGCTTTTACAATCTTTAGTATTGTCTGGAGACACAGGCAATGTATTGAGAGCTCTGACTTTGAAGATAAACCTGCCTGAACTTGAATTCCAGTTGGTGACTTAGGTATATAACCTCGAGCAGGTTATCTGCTGTGTCTTTAGTTTTCTCTGTAGAATGGTGATGATGATTGAAAATGGCTCTTGTGTTACAGGCATAATGGAAAAATGAAAATAGTGTATAAAGGTACTTGGAACACTGCACGATCCATAAAAAGCATTCCATAAATGTTAGCTATTAGTACAGTGAGCTCATATTTGGATCTCCTGGGAATATTTGTGACTGTGGTGAGTTTTGTATATATGCTGAATAAAAACATTGTGATTGGCATGTAATGATGTTAAATTGTCCAGAAGTTTGAAAACATCCTTTCTTGAAGATTTGTGTAGAAAGGTCTTGTGTGGAGTTTTAGAATCAAAGCCATGTGACAAAGATAAGCAGATCTGCAGGCCCAGCTTATCTAATCTGTCATAGTAATTTCTTACTCTTTGGACCTTACTTCTAAGGCTAAAGTCTTAGTTCAAAGATTTTATTTTTAACTTAAATTTTGTAATGAATGTGTATGTGTATGGGTATGTGCATGTGGGTACCATTGCCTGAGGAGACCAGAAGAGGGCGTCGGACCCCTTGGAATTGGTTTACAAGCAGCTGTGAGCCATCTCATGGGAGCTGGAAATTGAACTCAGGTCCTCTGAAAGAGCAGTATGAGCTCTAAATTGCTTCTGTAGTCCTTCAAAGGAACTGTTACTCATGTCATGCACATGAAGTAACTGAGATCTAGCAGGCCTTATCTAAGGTTTCATGGTTAGTGTCAGAGCTGCTAAATTGGACTTCTGTAGCCGGTCCCAAAGTGTACGCCCCCAAATCTTATGCTTGCCAGCCCTGCCTCGTACAGAGGTCAGCTTTGTTGAGAGGTACACAAAGTGAAGACCCCTTCAGTGCTCTCACTCTGTAAGCTGAAGTGACAGTACGTCAGTCAGAGTGATGGGTTTTGTTTGTAGATCGTTGACGTAGTAATGCATTTGGAGAATAAAAATTAATAAACCCGGATGTAGGTTTCTCAGTTCTTTCAGCAGTTAGAGTACATACTTTTGAAAAACTTAGTTTTGATCATATAGTAGATGGTTAATGCTGTTCAAATACCGGAGCCCTGGCTGACATGTAGATCAGATAAATAGACACATAGAATGTTAGAAAATGTGTGAAATGAAATGTATTTTTCTTATATAACTAGAAGCAATGCATTTTTAGAATATTCATGCCAGAGCGTAATATTATGTGTCCAATTGCAACTCCTACTGACAAAATGTAACTTTCTGAGAACTGTTAAGGTTGCAGTTTAAAGGATAAAGGAGTTTGGGGTTCTTGGAGTCTTGAAAATCAGAGAAATTCTAAAACTGATTGACAAGCTGAAAACTCAGGAGAGGTCTTAAGGCGTGTTAGAAGGAATGGAGTTGTTGGGTTTAGTTGTTACTAAACTTGTGTTTTCTCCTCATGTATATGTGTAGTATGCTTGTATGTGTGTATGTGTGTGCATGTGTTTGTGGTTTTTTTTTTTAATGATTTTGGTGTTTTGCCTGTATGTTTGTGTGTGTGAGGGTATCAGTCCCCTGGAACTGGAGTTAATAGACAATTGTGAGCTGCTATGTGGGTGCTGGGAATTGAACCCAGGTCCTCTGGACGAGCAGCCAGTGTTTTTAACCACTGAGCCATCTCTTCAGCCCCTAGAGACAGCTTTTGTTTTGTTTTGCTTTGCTTTGTTTTGAAACAAGGTTTCTCTGTGTAGCATTCTTAAAAGAACATTCTTTTTTTTATATTATTTTATAATTAACTTAATTTCACATATCAGCCATGGATTATTCCCTCGTCCTCCCTCCTCCCACCCCCATTCCTTCCCCCCAACCCACCCCACCTCCCACCTCCTCCAAGGCAAGATCTCCCCTGGGGAGTCAGCCCAGCCTGGCAGACTCAGCTAAGGCAGGCCCAGTCCCCGTCTCCCTACACCAACATTCTTAAAAGACATGAAAGGCTCTGCCCATGGCAGGCAGGCATCTCTTTCCCTGCAGTCTAGTTACTGTATAGCCTTTCGTGAGTAAAGATGAAATCGTGCCATTCTCTTGCTTGACCCTTGTCGCTTTCCCAGAAGCCGTACCAGTATTACCAGTCATTAACTTGCTAGCACTAGTCCTGGAATAGGAGACCAGCTAAATCCCACATGATTTTTGTGATGTTTAGAAAAGAAATTCATATCCAGAAAGCAAACTTGCCTTCAAACATTGCCTAACTGCCCTCTCCTCCCTCCCACTTTCTTCGTATTTTCTTTCCTCCTTTTCTTGATGGTAGGGTCCTACTGTGGAGTCCTCATCTAACTGGAATTTGTAATCCTCCTGCCTTTGCTGCCTTGGTGCTGAGATTAGGGGCATGTGGTGTTCATCTTGTAGTCAGTAGAGGTAAATAACTAGAACCTGTATACCTCATCTACTTCCTCTACTCCGAGGAAAACTGGTTAGACTTAGAACCTAGATTTATCAGTCATCTTTGGAAATTAATATTGTGAAAGAGGCAGCCATGACTTGTTCTCTATCTGGTGGCACTGTTTTGGGAGGCTGGAAAACGTTAGGGGTGGGGCTTAACTAGAAGTGGCCTTTGAAGTTTATAGCCCCTAGTTCCAGTGTTAAAAAATTAAACAATTAGGCCAGGTGGTGGCGTTGCAAGCCTTTAATCCCAGCACTTGGGAGGCAGAGCCAGGTGGATCTCTGTGGGTTCAAGGCCAGCCTGGTCTACAGAGCGAGCTCCAGGACAGGCACCAAAACTACACAGAGAAAGAAATCCTGTCTCGAAAAACCAAAAAAAGGGTGTTGGGGATTTAGCTCAGTAGTAGAGTGCTTGCCTAGCAAGCGCAAGGCCCTGGGTTCGGTCCTCAGCTCTGGAAAAAAAAAAAAAAGAAAGAAAGAAAGAGAGAAAAAGAAAAGAAAATTAAACAACTAAGTCAGATGTAATCCCTGCACTTGGGAGGCTGAGGCAAGAGGATCAGGAGTTCAAGGCCACCCTTAGCTATTTGAGACTCTTAATTTTTTTTTTCTTTTTTTTCGAGACAGCATTTCTCTGTAGCTTTGGAGCCTGTCCTGGAACTCAAGTTATAGACCAGGCTGGCCTCGAACTCACAGAGATCGCCTGTCTCTGCCTCCTGATTTCGGATTTTTTTTTTTTTTAAACAATCACCGCCCAGCTAAAAAAAAATTTTTTTAAACAGTTACATGTTTAGTAAGTGCTTTTATAGAAAAGCATACTTTTCTGGAAATGCCACAAAATGCCTCCAAGAGAGTCAAGTAAATCTCTCAAAGCTCAAAAAGAAAAATATGAATTTCAATTAACATAAAAAACATGGTCTTCAGTTTTTAGTCAAAAAGTTGCCTAAAGTTGGTAAATGGTAAAGATCAATAAGGAACTTTTACATCTTCCAGGTATAAATCTAGCAGTAAATACAGTAAATATTTTTTTCCCCAGATCAAGTTTGTTTTGCAGATGGACAGTCTCTTGTTTGATTGATTGTTTTTGAGACCTTGGCTGGTCTAGAATTCTCTATGTAGACCAGGTTGGCCTCAAACTCATAGACATCTGCCTACCTGTCGATTAAAGGTGTGCACAACCATGCCTGTCTAGATGGCCAATTTAAAGGGCTGTTTTACAAACACTGGTGCTTGAGTTCATCCTTTTTTCTTTGGTTTTCAGAGACAGGGTTTCACTGTGTAGCCCCAACTGTCCTGGAACTCACTCTGTAGACCAGGCTGGCCTCGAACTCAGTGATCTGCCTGCCTCTGCCTCCCGAGTGCTGGGACTAAAGACGTGCCCTGGCCCCCTTGAATTCATTCTTAAGGCACTGGAAAGATCTGTAAGACTTATCAAGACAGCAGAGTACCTGAAACTGTCAGTGTTACTATTTACTGAGTATTTATTTCTTCAATTTAAATTTAGAATTGGACTCAGCATAAAAGCAGGATGCTAACTTTGGAGTTATATGCCAGATTTACCAGTTATTTGGAACATTTTTGAGTGTTTTATGGTACCCTTCCCCCCCCCCTTTTTTTTCAAAATTATTTTTGTTTCCTAAATAAGATCTTATGTAGCCTAGGCTGCTGTTCCTGTATGTTCAGAGAATGGTTCATAATAACCATGTTTCAGGTTCAAGTGAGCGAGTTTATTTACATACATAGCAAGCAAAAGTAAAAGAACAAATAGTAAAGAGCAGATAGCAAAACACCATCAGATTGGATACAACATCTACTTAGAGACCTCTGGCTGTACCAGACAAAGGTAACATCAGGTCAGGGTTTAAAGTACCCAGCAGAAACCATCTGGGGAAGATGAGGCAGTCAGCTGGACCTCCTGCTGAGAGCTTTCTCTCCGTGGATGGGCTTCCCGTGGCTGAACGGGCTTCTTATTCCCACTGTAGACATTTTTTGTGCGTGGGATAAGCAATAGTAGTATCTGTTTGTTACCTCCTAGCTGTTCTCAAGGTAATTTTAATACCCTTAGCTGCTGGCTGTCTCCCTCCTCCCTGGTACAGAGTCCATTCTGCCCTAGGAGAAGGTGTTTTGGAGAATACTTGAAATAAACACAGTGGAGTCTGGGACAGAAGGACAAGCCCATGGCATTTTACCACTTTAGAGTATATTGCAACTGCCCTCCAACTTGCTATGTCGCTGAAGGTGACCCTGAATTTCTCATTCTTCTGCCTCCTAGGTCCTGGGATTACAGATATGTGCCACCACACCCAGCTTCCTGCTTTGTTTGTTTAGAAGTATCTGACCGGTTGGATATATAGCTACTTTGTTATTTTCACACACACACACACACACACACACACACCTTTTTTTTTTTTTTTTTAAGCTTGTGTATTCCATTCAGTAGCCAGGAGAAAGCCAGGAAGCCCAGGGAGTTAAATAAGAAAATAAGAAAACAAGGGGCTGGAGAGATGGCTCAGTGGTTAAGAGCACTGACTGTTCTTCCAGAGGTCCTCCAGAGGTCCTGAGTTCAATTCCCAGCAACCACATGGTGGCATACAACCACCCGTAATGAAATCTGGTGCCCTCTTCTGGTCTGCAAGGACACATGCAGGCAGAATACTATATACATAATAAATAAATATTTAAAAAAAAAAAAAGAAAATAAGAAAACAGCCAAAAACCAAAATTTTTAACTATTTGTTTTCTGTGTCTGCTGTGACAAATTACCCAATTTGGAGTCTTTTCTCCCTATCCACCCCTCCACCCCCCCAGAGAGTTTCTCTGTGTGTCTTTAGCTGTCTTGGAACTCACTATGTAGACCAGGGTGGCCTTGAACTCAGAGATCTGCCTGCCTCTGCCTTCTAAATGCTGGGATTAAAGGCGTGCGCCACCAACTGCCCTGGAGTTTTAAGTCAGTAGAAACATATGTTTGCTCACAGGGCTGGTGGTCAGTCAGGAACCAAGTATTAGCAGCCTCCTCCAGAGGCCGTGGGAGAATTCCTCAGGCAGGTTTCTAGTGGGAATTGCTTGCTTTCCTCCGCCTTTATCACTCCAGTCTGTCCCTCCTCTTCACATGCCTTTTCCTCTGTGCATTTGATTATTGATTACTTGCTGTGTGCTACCTGAAGCTAAGAATATTAAAACTGATGTTGGTCACAGACCTCAAAGGACCAAGAAAAAATGGATAATTTAAACAAAACTTTTTGTTACTGTTTTTTGAGGCAGGAACTCCCGTAGCCCAGACAGGTCTTAAACTGTATAGCTGGGAGTTAAAGATGACTTTGAGCTCTGATCTTCCTGTCTCTACTCAAGTGCTAGGTTTACAAGTCCATGCCCCATGCCCAGCCAGAATTGTTAGCTGTCAGATTTACAACCACTAGCAGGGCTCAGAGGGAGGGTTTTGGAGAGCTTTTAACTACTAACCATTGATGAAGCAGGCAACTCTTTCACTTATAACTGAGATTTTCAAAGTTAGGGTCCTATTTCTGGCTTTTAGTTTTATTTCATAAATGTAGTTAGCATTTTTCCCTGTTGTGATCTTGGCCTGTTTTATGCCTTCTTTTGTGCTATATCCTGAGAACAGTTTGAAGATACATATAGCTTTGTAGCCAAATCTGAATGTGATTTCTCTTCTTAGCCCAGATAACTTTAGTTTAGTTTTTTTTTTTTTTCTCCCCGCGACAGGGTTTCTCTGTATAACAGTCCTGGCTGTCCTGGAACTCCCTCTGTAGAGAGATCTGTCTACTTCTGCCTCCCTAGTGCTGAGGCATACGCCGCCAGCACCCAGCTAATAATTTATTTGTTTTTATTGTATACGCATTGGTATTTTGCCTGCATGTATGTCTATGTGAGGGTGTCGGATCCCCTAGAACTGAAGTTACAGACAGTTGTGCGCTGCCATGTGGTTGCTGGGAATTGAACTCAGATCCTCTGGAAGAGCAGCCAGGATCTTAACTGCAGAGCTATCTCTCCAGCCCCAACTTTAGGTTTTATTTAGACTTATTTTTGGTACTTTGGTGTGTGTGAAGTAGAACCTAATTTGTATTTCATCAGTTAGTAGTGAATGTGATCTTTAGTCTTTCTTTCTATCTTCTTGCTTTTTTTTGAGACAGGGTTTCTCTGGCTATCCTGGAACTCACAGAGAGCCTCCTGCCTCTGCCTCCCAAGTGCTGGGATCAAAGGTGTGCGCCACCACTGCCTCGCCTGGATCTTCAGTTTCTTAAACTGCCTGTTTGTACCCTTTGACAGGCTTCGGTCTGAGTCTTCATTTGCCCCATAATCGTCAGTGAGCAGCAGATGTAGATAGGGTTTGGTTTGTATTGTAGGTGTTGAACTTTTTTTTTTTTACACCCCCCTTCCCCAGCTAAGGACTGAACCCAGGGCCTTGCCTTGCTTTGCTCTACCACTGAGCTAAATCCCCAACCAGGTGTTGAACTTTACCTTCCTAACTGTGAGGATTGCCTTTTTCTTACATTGGTTTTATTGTTTGACAGTTTATTTCACATAACAGGATCTGTTAATCTATCCTTCTCTTTTCTTCACCCATAAATTTGCCTCATTTCCATAGATGGGAGACTGTGGTACTCTATCTATTTTTCCTCTCAATATTTTGAAGGCCTAGTTCTTCATAGATTTGTAATTAATGATAGTATATGATGTGAATGTTCTCTGCATGTTGATACTCAACTTTTCTGCTTGTTTTACATACCAGTTTGTCTCTGTAGCTCTGGCTGGCTGGGAACTCACGATGTAAACCAGGCTAGACTCAGAGCTGCTCCTGCCACTGTCCCACCAGTGCAGGATTAAAGCTGTACACCACTACACCCAGCTGTGGAGTTCATATTTAAACACTTTGTAGGTTTGAGCTGAAGTTTGCCTTTCTAGTTTGGTGTTTTGTTTGTCTGTGTTTTTGTGAGAAAATCGACACATCAAGTATTTTAACCATTTTCAAGTAGAATTTGGTGACATTAGGGGAATTCACAATGCACAACCATTATCACTATCCTCTGGTCTCTTTATAATGGGTTTCCGCTCTAACCTACAGTAACATTGTTTCTGTTGATCTTTACACATTGTTTAAATCATGTGACCCCAAGATGGCCCTGTGTCTTAGGCGAGCTGGGAGGTGAGGCTGAGCAAGTGAAGGGGAGCATTTGGTGCAGGCATCACGTGCTCCGGCAGTCCTCCCTCCTGGCTTCTTTCTCTACTTGGTGCTAAGACTTTCAGTTTTTATTGCCTCTGTTCTTGTGTTCCTCACAAATATTTATTAATGCCATTTTGTCTAATTTTCAGTAAGAAATATATAAGTATTGGAACATGCCTTCACTTACTTATTTGAAAGCTAATGTATAAAACCCAGATGCCCACTTTTCATCACCACTGACAGGCACTGGTAAGAGGCACAATTAACAGGACACCATAGAAACAGCTTCTGCTCTCTTCACGTCGTCTGTGCTGTAGCTCTTTAAGACTTCCTAGTTTATGAGTTAGAATTGACTTTGACCTGCTTCTTTAGACTTCGGGGTCAGGCACTTGTTTATGAGTTTGCATCCCCCTTAGGACAAATTAGTAATTGTTGAATCATATTTGAAACAACCATCTTTTTAATTTAATTTTTCTTTTTTTGAGACATGGCCAGCCTCAAGCTTGCTGTGTAGCTTGGGGCTTGGCCTCCTAAGTGCTGGGATTATGGTGTGAGCCACTATTCCCAGTGACAGTCATCCTGAAAGTCACTAGAAGAGGGCACTTGGTTTTTGTTTTCATGCTTTAAGGTATATATAAAGTATATTTAAAATACCAGGGTAGCTGGGGAAGGATGACTCAGCAGTTAGGAGTGCTTGCCGCTTCCTAGAAGACCTGAGTTCGGT
The DNA here is from genome assembly GCF_007827085.1 of Peromyscus californicus insignis. NCBI lineage: Eukaryota > Metazoa > Chordata > Mammalia > Rodentia > Cricetidae > Peromyscus > Peromyscus californicus. Next base: position 21,930,184 of record NW_026294573.1, on the reverse strand, counting down.
TCCTAGCACCCAGCGGGTGACTCACAACTGCCTGGAGCTCCAGTTCCAAGAGATCAAATGTCTTCTCTTGGTCTCCCCAGGCACACAAGACACTCACATGTACATAAATAAAATTTTTTTAAAGGGGCTGGAGAGATGGCTCAGCAGTTAAGAGCACTGACTGCTCTTCCAGAGGACCTGGCTTCAATTTCCAGCATCCACATGGCAGTTCACTGCTGTCTATAATGTCAGTTCTAGGAGGCTCAACACTCACACAGACAGACGTACATGCAGGCAAAACACCAATGCACATTAAAAAATGAAAATAAGTAAAAAATTTACAAAACTATTATATTAAAAAATTTTTAAAAATATTTTTAAAAGATCACCATAGTAGTTATTTACTAACTACCATTAAAGTCTTAAATTATTTCACTCATTAATAAATAGTTTAGCAGGGTATAGTGTTGTGGGCCTGGAGTTTCCTGGGTGTAGTGTTGTAGTTTCAGCTCTTTGGGACACTTAGGCAGGAGGATTGCTTGAATTGAGGATTTTTGAGCCCAGCCTGAGTAGTTTAATGAGTTTCAAACAAAAATAAAACAAAACGTTAAAGTTTTGGTGATCACAAATTCAGGTTATTGTTTATGACTATTATTGGTATGTTATTTTTATTTTATTTGTTGAGGGAAAGTTTTGCTACCTAATGCAAGAAACTCATAGTTTCCTTCCATCTCCCAGGTGTTAGGATTAGAGAACTCCACCTCCACCCCCAGCTTCTATGTTGTTTTTATTTTTAGAAGGAAATTTTACATCTGTTACTGTGTGTGCATGTGCTTATGTGTATGCTATGTGTGTGGAGTCATTGGATAACTGTGGGAGTTCTCTCTTTTCACCATGTGGGTTCTGGGGATCAAATTCAGAAACTCCGTCTTGGTGGCAGGTATCTGTACCACGAAGCCATCTTTCCAGCCTTTAGGGCATTACATTTTCCTTGAGGAAGTCTCTGTAGCATTTTCTTTGGTGTGTCCTAAAAATACATCTAAGTATGTGGAAAGAGTAGCAGATAAACTCAGATACATTGTAAGCAGTATAAAGTATATGGACATTCTGTTTTTTTCTACAACACTATTTTTTTAAATGATTCATTGTTTTTATTTTATGTGCATTGGTGTTTTGCCTGTAAGGTGTTGAATTCCCTGAAGCTATTGTTAACAGACAGTTGTGAGCTGCCACATGGGTCCTGTGGAAAGGCCTCCACTGCTCTTAACTGCTGAGCCATCTCTCCAGCCCCAACACTGTATTAAAGATGTCCAGGGACTGGTAAGATGGTTCAGCCAGTAAAGACACCAGCTGCCAAGCCTGAGGATCCCAGTTTGATTTCCAGGATCCAGTTGGTGGAAGTCGAGAACAAGATTACCGGAAGTTGTCCTGTGACCTTCACAGTTGGGCTATGGTACCTCCACACACATGCACACATGCACAAAAATATATAAATGAATAAGTATAAATAATAAAAAATACAAATGAATAAAAATGTAGTTAAGAAAAGGGACTGTGTTAATCCTTGAATGTTTCTGTGCATACTTAACTGCATGTAAGTTTCTTTGTTGTACTGATAATCAGATATTTTGCATTATGTCTATACTTTTCTTGAAGTTGTAATTAAGAGTGATACATACTTTTACGTCAGCACAATATATATAAATATGGAGTCAGACTTTTCTTTGGGCAACCAGCTCACAAAAAAGGACACGGAGACTTATATTAACTATGAAAGCTCGGCCTTAGTTTAGGCTTGTTTCTAACTAGCTTTGATAACTCAAATTAACCCATTTATGTTAATTTACTTTTTTTACCTCGTGGCTTCATTACCGCATGTCCGAAATGTCTGTCCTGCTTTTGCTAAGTTTTCTGGCGTCTCTGCCTTCTTCTTCCCAGTATCCTCTATGCCCAGAAATCCTGACTAGCTATTGGCTGTTCAGCCTTTTATTAAACCAATCAGAGTGACACATCTGCACAGTGAACAAAAAGATTATTCCATAACACAAATATATACTCAGTTTCTCTATCTGCCTAAGAGCTGTAATAGCACGTTGAAATAGATGTAAGTTATGCTTATGGTCATTATGATTACAAACCAAATAATGTGTAGATCCAGCTACAAAAGAAATATTATGAGGTAGGAATCTAGAATTTTGAAGTAAAGTATTCACTACTAATTATTTATTTTCTAACTTCTTAGCCATGAAAATAAAAGTTAAGTTGTGATATTATAAAAAGATTTGGCTCTGTTTCTGAACATGTAAATCTGCAATAGTATTTTAAAAATTGGGTGTTTTGGGGTCCGATGGCTCAGCCTGATGATCTGAGTTGAATTCCCAGAACCTTCATGGTGGAAGGAGAGAACAGTCCCCTACAGGTTGTCCTCTGAGCTCCACGTGTGCCCTGCACATGCCCCTTATCCCCAAAAATAAACAAGTGAAAAAACTAATGTTGGCATGGAAGTGGTGACTCAGAGAAAGTTAAAGCTACCTCGGGGGCAGGGGTGTCACTTGAGTGCATGATTTCTAGGCCAGCATAGACAACATTGTGAGGACCTCTCCACAAAAGAAAACCTCACAAAAGAACAGAACAACCTTTTTGAATCAAACCAGTTTTTAACTTTTTCATTGACACTTAGAGAAATTTCTTAGGAAATACTATTTTTCTTCTGAATTTTATATTTTCCTTGAATTTTTTTGAGGTTGTAATTTAACTGTAACATTTTTCCCTTTCCTAAACCTTTCCATATACCCCTCTCTGCTCTCTTTCAAATTTTTGACCTCTTTTTTGTGGTGATATTTATTGTTTTCCCTAAAATATTGTGCACTCTAATAAACTTATCTGGGGTCAGAGAACAGAACAGCCACTAGATAAACATAGAGGCCAGAAAATGGTGGCACACACACCTGAGTCATAGCTATTATTACTTGGTGTTTTTAAGTCTTCATTTGCAACAGAAAAATGTTAGGTTTCACTAATGGTGAAAATACATACAAACTGGAACTATTCCATGGAAATGAGAATTCTAAGATTTTTTTTGCAACAACTCTGCATTGCTTATATTACCCAAACTGGAACCAAGAATAGTGTTTTTGTTATTCAGCTTCCTAGATCGCTAGTGAGTGGACTTTCTGTTATATAGCCTATGTCAATTAGAAAAAAGTTGGGGTGGCATAAATACTAAAAGTTTTATCAGCCGGGTGTTGGCAGCACATGCCTTTAATCCCAGCACTTGGGACACAGAGGCAGAGGCAGGCGGATCTCTGTGAGTTCGAGGCCAGCCTGGTCTACAGAGCAAGTTCCAGGACAGCCTAGGTTACACAGAGAAACCCTGTCTCGAAAAGAAGAAACAAAACAAAACAAAAGTAGACTATAGTATACTTAGATATATGAGACTCTGGGTTTCCTCTTTAGAATCACACACAAAAAGAAAATAATTCAAGTTTTAGCACATTGATAAATACTGAAAATGTGAAGAATGCTTGCATCCTTCCATTTAACATATTCTTATATTTCAACCTACAAATTTTGGGAAGGAAGAATACTATATTGACAGCAATAGTACTTAGGTGCATAGTGTGATGGAAATACGTATTGTCATTAATACATTTTTTTCACAGATGTGCTAGGATGTGTATTTGAAAGTGTCTCACCTACCACAGTTGCTAGGATCTGAGGAGGTCCTCTAACAAATCGTTGAGTTTTGTAGGCTACTTGGATTTGACTTGACTTTGCTGGTATTGTTTTGTTTCTTTCTTTCTTTTTTCTTTTTCTTTCTTTTTTGAGACTGTGTTTACCTGTGTAACGAGGCTGGCCTCAGAGTTGCAATAATCCCCCTGCCATGGCCTCTTGAGTGCTGAAATTATAGGTGTGTGCCACCACACCCAGTTTTTGTTTTAAAATGATGGAAATGACTGGTGATAACTGACCAGTTACTTAAAAATATCAAGCCTGAGTTTTCAAAGTTCCTTTCTCTGAAATATGGAAACTGTCTTTTTATTCCCTTCAGTTGAAAAGCTGAGAGGAAGGATATTGGTAGTTTTAAAGATGTTAACAAGAATGTTTATTTTCAAGGAAGAAACAAATAGAATTATTTTCTAAATGTTTTTCATAAAGTCGCCTTGTAACTTACTACAGAGTTCACACTGAGTAGCTCAGGATTTTAATATGGTTTTGGATAGTTTGAACATTTGATTTCTTACTTTTAGAACTCATTACTGCCTTTTGGTCTGTAAAAAAAAAATTGTATTCTCTTTTAATGTTCAGATTTTTTTTTTTTTTGTTTTTCGAGACAGGGTTTCTCTGTGTAGCTTTGCGCCTTTACCTGGGACTCACTTGGTAGCCCAGGCTGGCCTCGAACTCACAGAGATCCACCTGCCTCTGCCTCCCGAGTGCTGGGATTAAAGGCGTGCGCCACCACCGCCCGGCTTAATGTTCAGATTTTTAAAAATAAATGACTTTTGGATTTAAAAGCAAAATTAAAGAACATGTTATTGACACCATTTTTAGTAATTGTCTTCACCTCCCTCTATCCCGGTGCGGATTTTAACCTTGCCCCAGGGAAGAGATTCCTCTCCCTCTTTGCTGAGAGCACACTCACAGTGCAGTTTTTACATCCATATCCCTTGATTGAGAAAACATGGAGTGTTAATAACTTTCTGTGTAGGAAAGACTCACAGTTTCCACAAATGAATAGTGAAGGCATTCTGTTTCTCGAATAATTTCATCCTATTTTGTTTGCTCTTATGGGTTGAAATCATATTTACAAATGTATGTTTACATAATACAGTAATCACATAAAGAGACTGTAATTTAAGGTAGTTATAAATTGGTAAAACAAAGGGGTTTATTTTTTACAGTTACAAATCAGTTTCCTGGTCACGTGGATTATGCTCCTCTGTGTGGAGCAAAACGAGCCTGGGAGGGTTGTAGCCATGAGCTGTCATTTGTGCATCCTGTAGTTCTGCAGTGCAGGTTGTCTGCGTCATACAGTTGGAGCAGTTTTGAGGTTCTGTAAGAGTCACATGTGCATTGAGCACATGTACTTCTGACCTTCAAACTTTGTTTTCCTTTGACATTTAAGAGCAGAGGAAAGAGTAAAGCTATTATCACCTAATTGTTAAGGCTTTTCATCTGTTTGTATTGCTTGAACTTGTTTTCTGTCTTTTTCATGTTCTTATGTGTGACTCTAAAAAGTATATTATACAAGTTTGGTGGGTACCAGCAGAAATGAAGGCTGTGGTTCCCTGTTTCCCTTGTTCATTTCATTATCTCGGCAGTGGAGTCTGCACTTTAACTGTGTAGTAAGGTGGGTTCGGTGGTTGGTCAAAGTCACGCAGGTGAGACTTCAGGAGTATCCATCAGAAAAGAGCCAGCCCCAGTTAGACAGGAAGGGAGTATTTCATTCTTATAATGTATCTCCTGTTAGCAGGTCAAAGAAAGGCTTAAGAACTAAAAATTAGTACCAGAGGAACAGGGTTTGAACAGTAAAGATTTATTTAAATAATTACCTAGTATATTAGGGGAAGCTCATTATTTCAGATTAAATTGGATCCTAGCTTTACATAATTATTTTTTCCTTAATTCTCGTATTTAAGGTTTCACTTTACTTGTTTATTTGTCTTATCAAGATCCAGAAGAATTACATTTTCATTTAAATTGATTACATATAGACAAGTAGTTGATTGTGATGTATTTAATTGATTTTCCAGTTTGTCCTATTTAAAGCGATTCTGTGTGTCTGTGTTAACAGTTATGTAAATGTTCCACATTAAAGCAGGTTAGATGTTATCATAACTTACTGACCTGCTAGGCCAGTCTCTATCATTTTAAACGTAACCCTAATCCTTAAAAAAATTGTTTTATTATCTGCACATGGCTGTCATTGTAAAGTGTTTAATGCATTAGGCACTATAGTAACCAGTAGAAGCGGCTCCACGTGTTGGCTTTTACAGAGCTTTCCAGAAGGCATTGCGTACAGCTCTCGTGACTTGGAACAGCATGTCAGTTTTGAAAAGCCACGTGCAAGTTTGAGATTTTGAGATTGGAACTAACGTAGAAAGCTTGAGTAGCAAAATATTAAAAAGTTATTCTCTGATGACCTCGATGATAATACTTTATGAGTATATAAATCTTTGAATTCCTCTCTTGTTACAAACAGTGTGTGAAGACTGCAGAGACCTGCAATCCAGTCACATAAGTGTGTAAAGAGATAGTGGTCCTCATGGAAGAAGAGCAAGACCTACCAGAGCAACCGGTGAGTATTTCCTTCAAGTTCAAGGTGATTGTAGAAAAGCTAATCTGAAGAGACTTTTCAAGTATAATTCAGTTATACTTACAGAATCCAAATTAGAAATGAGAATAAAGAACAGGATCCTTAGTAATTTCCCTCTAAGAAAGCAGTGTTGTATGTTCTTTTGTTTGGGTTTTGAGATGGAGTCTTGCTATATGCAGTCTCGGGTGGCCTCACGTGTGGTCCTCTTACCTCAACCTCCCTGATTGGGATCACAGATGTGCACTGCCTTGCCTGGTATGTTGCATGTTTTTAAACTCAAACTTGGCTAACTTACTGCACTCCGCATTACCAGGTGAGTATTGCCCTTTTCCCTGTGTGCTGAGAGTTGCGTTCTCGTGATTACTTTGCCATTCTTTAGCCTTCTCCGTTAGGTAACTGTAAAAGTTAGGGAGACATGAGTAACTAATAAAATACCTCTGGAACTAATAAAATCATCTTGAACAGTATATATAGGGTGTGCACTGTTGAAACAAACAGCTGACCTATAGACACTAAATGTACCAAGGAAAGGGACATCATTGAGTGTTTATGTAGTGAGACAAGAGTCTACGCATGAATTCAGAAAGACTTATGTAAATGTCGACAGACTGTTGAAATGAGAATCGTTCATTACTCCTACCTAATTAACGAAGTGGGAGACTAACCAGCTAGCGGCTCATCTCTTGGACTGCTTCCTCCCATCTCTTTCGGTTCGGTTTCTGTGACACTGTATGCAGAGCCTGACTACTGTTAGAGGAAAGGAAGAGACCGAAGCACTCGAAAGCCGGAACTTCTGTCGTGCGGTTATTGTTAGAGAAAGTCACTTTTTTTTTCTTGGTTTTTCCAGACAAGGTTTCTCTGTATAGCTCTGGCTATCTGGGAACTCACTCTGTAGACCAGGCTGGCCTGGAACTCACAGAGATCACCAACACCTGTCTGGAAAGGCATTTTCTTACTGGCTCGTGCTCCCAGTATAAATCTGTCCAGGTGACTGTGTGACCACATGGACATGTCAGTGCTGTTGGAAAGGGCACAGTATACCTGACATCACAGGGTGAAGTACCAGTGTTGGTAAGGCGTCAGAAGGCATCCAAGGGAAGACATGACCACAGGCTTCACTAGACTCTCTACATAAAGACAAGGCAGACAGCAATGGTATGACTCATTAAAATAATTCTAGCAGGCTGTTTTGGTTGGTTTAGGATGGGGGAAATAGGGATGTAGGAGGTAGTCCCCAGCCGAAGTGGCTCAGACCTGGAATCCCAGCACTTAGAATGATTAGTTTTTTTGTTAACAGAAACTAGGGTCGTCTAGGAAGAGGAACCTTGATTGAGAAAATGGCCCCCATCTATATTGCCTGGAGCAACACCCCTCATGGTTTCTGTTTTAGTTCCTGCTGACTTCCCTCAGTGAAAGATTATTTATTACCTGAGAGTATAAGATGAAATAAACCTTTGCTCCCAGTTGCTTTTAGTCAGTGTTTATCACAGCAATAAACCCTAATGAAGACATTTGGGGAATGGAGGCAGGAGCATTAGGAGTTCAAGCTCATCCTCTGCTGTATAACATGTTCTAAGTCAGCATGGGCTACATGAGACCCTGTCTCAAAGCAATAACTAAAAAGAGTATTTGAATTGGTAGAGGAAGTGTTTCTGACTATAATCTCTGGACTCTAGAGGTGATACAAACAGCTTTGTCTTCCAGCTTGCTCCTGTAATTAGTAGATGCCTAGTGGACAAGCACAGAACCTGAGAAAACATGGAGTACTTCCTGTTGGAAAACACTTAGGAACCTGAGTAAGTGTTTGATTTTCAAGAGAAGAGCTGTTTGCAGGCTGTGGTAGAGATCCCTATGGTAGAACAAGTGGCCGCGCTGCTCGCCAGCTGCTAAGACAGACGGCTGCCTCAGCTCTGAATTTCACTTCCTTTTCCACGAAGGGAGTAATCTGGAGGCTAGAAAAGACAGCCTCCCTGAATGGGGTTTTCTTTTTGTTTTGGAGGCAGTGTTTCTCTAAGAAGCCCAGACTGGCCTGAAACTCATGAGCCCCCTGCCTCAATCCTCCCAGGTCCTGAGATCGCAGGAATGCACCACCATACCCAGATCATGGTATTTTAAATAAGTTCTGATCTCCCAGATTTAGAAATTTTACCTCATAAGCCCACTTTGTTTCTTTGAGACAAAATCTGTTTGTGATCCAGGCTGGCCTTGAAGTACAGACAACTCTGAGTGCTGGGAGTACAGTCACATAGCACCATAGTCAGCAGTCCAGTGGACCTGAGACTTAGAAACACAGTTGTCAGACCAGTGTTCATTATCTCTGGGGAAAAAAAAAACTAAACTAAACAAAAGCCAGCGAATGAGAGATGCGTTTGAAACAGCTGCAAAGAAGCACGCTGCTTACATGTCATTACTGTTTTATTCAGCAGTGATGGCAGGGAGGAATGAAGGAGTAGTACCAGAAACTGCATCCCTGCGCTGCTTTAATGTCGACTCGTTAACAGCATCCTAAAACGGAGTGAGCGGACCTTAGAAAAAACTGTGCTGTTTGGGTAGTAATATTGACAGGTCCAAGTTTTAGAAGTGACTGGCTATAGGATACTAGGAAACTGAGAAGAATTCTTCAAAGTACCAGAGAATAGTAACATGATTTCTTCAGCGATGCTCACTCTGTAAATTGCAGTGAGCCCTCTCCCCATCTTCTTTCTTTCCTTTTTTGGGGTGGTGGTTGTTGTCTCGTCCTTGTTTCTTTTTGTTTTTCTTTGTCTCCAGTACTAAAGGTTGAAGGAGGGCCCTGCTCCCACTGAGCAAGTGCTTTACCTCCGAGCTAGCCTTCAGGCATTTCCTATTGTTTAGTTACTCTTGGTTTTCTCCTTTTCAAGTAGAGGCTTACACCATCAGAGGGAAGGGCCCTCCATCTGGAGGTAGGAGTGCTGTATTTTGTAAGGTTGGTATGGTAACCTTACAAAGCTATTTGTAATTGATGATTTCCCCTCACTCTTAGCTCAGTGTGGCCTGGTAGTATTATTTTCTAGATGTGCCTATTTTTCCAAAAAATAAAAGAAGGTCTACCATTTTATTTCCTGTGTTTGCCATATTATACTATGACTAATGCTGACTTTATGTTCCCATGTGTTTAGGGGACAAAAAATGCAGTAAATAGATGAGATGAGTCTCCTTCATTTATTACCAGATTTTTGGTGGGTAGAAAAGAATAAATGTATAGTGTGTATATATGTATGTGTTTTTGTGTCTAATACAATTGGGTTTAGCAACTCATCCCCGTCTAATGCCTGAAATTAGCACACAGCTTAAAAATTACTATAGTGAAGTGGACAGTATAGGGGAGTGTGTTCTAAACCAGCACAGTCCAGCTGTGGCCTTTAGTTTACTCTGAGATTTGTTTTTAGGGCATCCCCTCCCATCTGTGCTGATCCAGTAGCCTCTTTGTTTTTACACTTAACGTTGTTTCCCTCCTGTCCGTCGTCTGTCTCTGTCTTATCAGACTGGTCTGTTATCTTGCAAGGCCTCAGAGGCTCCCTGTTATCCTCAAGGTAGGCCCCGCTCCCTGATCTACTGTGTACTGATGCTGCCCTGTGCCGTCGTCTCTTCTTTCACACGCACTACTCCGAGGTGCAGTGAGGCTTTAGTACATTGATTTCATGTTCTTTATTCTAGTTGAGCCCTTTTTATGACTTTCTGTACATACTGGCCTGTGCCCCCACTCCACCCCAGATACAAGTTCCTCTTTACCTACTAAATTCAATTTATCAGGTTTCAGCTTAGACTAATAACTCCCCCCACCCCCCCAGCTGAGGACCAAACCTAGGACCTTGCGCTTGCTAGGCAAGTGCTCTACCGCTGAGCCAAATCCCCAACCTCAACTAATAACTTTTTATTTATTTATTTATTTGTTTATTTTAGACAGGCTCTTTAAGCTCTGGCTGGCCTGAAACTCACTATGTAGTCCAAGCTGGCTTTGAACTCACAGAGATCCACCTGCCTCTGTCCCCCCATAGTGCTAAGATTAAAGGTATGCGCCACCACACTGGCATTCTCAGTTGAATTAAATCATAGAATACTATTTCTGTATGTGTTTTGTTTGTTTGTATGTATGTATGTATGTATGTGAGGAGGTCAGAAGAGGGGCTCAGGTCCCTTGGAACTGACATAATGGTATGTACGTGCTGGGGATTGAACTTGGGTCCTCTGCAAGAGCAAAAAGTACTCTTTAACTACTGAGCCATCATTCTAGCCCCCAAATCATAGAATACTATTTAAAGGTGGGTTAGTAAGAGCTGAAAATGTTAATTGTAAAATGATGACAGGCAGTAAACTGTAGTTGAACTTTTCTTGTTTTCAATTCAGTTTCTATTTAAACCAGTTTTCCTTATTCCTTGGGCTACATCTCTTTCCCCCCACTTTTATTATAGGGTTAGATTCTTTGTCAGAGTCTGCATGTCATCCTGGGGTTCTTCAACCCCTTGGTTGGCTTATTGTAAGGAACTACTGTCATGTAAAAGTTTCACATTTTTGTGTAATAACATTTATTCTAGGTCTAATAAAAACAAAATGAAATACATATTGGTTAATATATAGTAAAATTTCTCTACCAAGTGTCAGTATCTGTGAATTAAACCAACTAAGGGTAAATATAATGGACAAAAAATATTTTTTAGTGCACATATTGTATAAACAGTCTCATTTCCTAAATAATATAGTATAACAACTATTCACATAGTATTTATAGTGTATTAGATATTGTAAGTAATTTAGAGGTGGTCTAAAGTACATGAGAACTATGCATGGTAATATAAAGGACTTGAACATCTACAGATTTTGGTATTAGTGAGGATTCCTGGAGCCAGCCCTGTGATACGGAGAAACAACTGTGTTTGCAGCTAGGGTTTCAGAATGAGATTACTGCACTGATTTCGATGTGTACTGATGTTTGCAGGTGAAGAAAGCCAAGATGCAGGAACCAGGAGAACAAACTTTAAGGTATTTATAAAATTGGACTTCATTTAAATGATTGTGCTGATTAGTATAGGGGCATGCTTTGTGGTGACTGCTGCCTTTTAGGTTTTCACTGTTACCTTTGCATTTTGAAATGATTTAGTTTCAGATTAAAATTCCTCTTCAAAATAGGATTGATGAGACTAGTTTGGGCAGCACAGCAAGACCCTGCCCCCCAAAACCAAGCAAAAATCTACTTTTCCAAAATAGCTTTCCCTCTGATACTTAGGCAGATCTTTTGTTGATGTTGTTATGCCTTCATTACTTATTAAACAGTATTACTGAGTTCATTTTATATATATCGGGCATTTGTGGAGAAACTCATAAATGAAAAATGATATATTCTTCAGTCAAATGTACAGTACAAAGGAAGGAGAGACCAAAATAAGGGAAATAGGAAGAGTTTGGCATTAATTGTCAATTGAGCGTGTGGTACTCCAAACGCTGGTTCCACTCCTGTAGAAAGGAGGTGTCTGTAGCACCTCATGGTCTGTCTCCAGTGCCTTCATGATGGTCATTTTTTCCAGTTGTACCTCCTGCCGGTTAGCCACTGACCACCGAGCCAGGAACTGCATCATTTCCAACACGTTTTTCAAGATGCTATTTTTACTACCACATAGATAATTCCAGATTGTTTACCCTGCAACTGACACTCTGGCCATGTAGCTCATGCTTCCATTTTAAATTTCTAGCATATTTTCTTTATTACCCACTGGCTTTTCTCTCAAAATGGACTTCAGTTTCTTTCTTATGCTAGTTAAGTTATAAGATCTATTACTGTGGGGTGGTGGTGGCCCATACCTTTGATCTCAGCACTTGGGAGGCAGAAGCAGGTGGATCTCTGAGTTCAAGGCCAGCCTGGTCTACAGAGCAAGTTCCAGGACAGCCAGGGGTACACAGAGAAACCCTGTCTAGAAAAAAGCCAGGGGGAAGAAAAAAAGATCTACTACTATAGTCTGTCCCTTGAACATGTTAGCTTTCTCCACTCTTCCTGTGTTATGCTTACCAGCAAAAGTACATCCTTGCTTAAACCCAACTGTCCACCTATTCCATGCATATTCCTGATCTGCTTGCCAATAAAACCACAACTTTGCTTAAACCCAGATTATTCACTTACTCCCTGTCACCATAGCACTGTAATAGAACAGCACCAAACTATACTGACTCATCTTAGTTTCCATTCATGGTTACGTCTCAAATAGGCACATAGATATCCTTCTCTGTGTGTCTGATTTCCCGGTGTCTAAAATCATCTTAAGTCTGTCTTCCTTTCATCTTTGCCTCCTGTCTTCTCCCTTTCTCTTTACTTCCCACATTTTTATTCACTCAGCGAGGGAACTTGCTACCTAATTCAAAGAGAAATTAGAGACATTAAAAAAGAAGCATCTTGCTTCCAGCAGATTGGTTGTGGATACTTTCTGTTTCCTTTTCCTGGGAAGTCAGTTCTCCTGCTGCGCTACAGAACCTGCCAACTCTGTCTTTTCCTGCAGTTCTTTTCTTCCTTTGGTAAGCTTTAAATCTATGGCTAAGTATCCTTAAATTTACCATTTACCCTCTTCCTTTGACAGTCATACTGTGTAGGCCATGCTGGCTTTTCACTTGTGACCTTAGCTTCCTGAGTGCTGAGGTTTAAAGACTTAAGCCACCATGCCCAGCCTTAAACCTTCCCCTCCATCCACCACACTAGGGATTGAATGTAGGGCCTTGAGGATCCTAGGAAGAGCTCTATCTCTGAGCTACATCCCACAGCCCTTAAAACACTTTTAAAAGTGTAATTCATTATCAGTGTGTACGTGAACTTGTGGGACCACTGACACTATCCATCTCTGTAACTTTTATTGTCTTCCCATGTTGAGACTTCATACCTGTTAAACAGAGCTTCCCTTTACCCCTCTCTGCTTGTCCCTAGCATCTTCCATTCTACATCTTTCCGTGTTTGTGAGATTAGTCTGTGGGATTGACTGTTCTAAAAACTTCATGTAAAGGACTATACGATTATGTATATAGTAAAAATGACGTACATATATAGCCTTTTGTAATTTAGTAATGTCTTCAGGTGTGTCTCTCTATAGCATGTATCTTTTTAAAGATGAATAATACTTCTACTTTTTCTTTATTTCTATCAGTCATTGATAATTGATAAGAGTTCTGTTGAATGAAAAGATACTTAGGCTGTTCAGTTTATGAAGTTTGAGTGTTTTTCTTTTTCTTTTATTTTTTGGTTTTTCGAGACAGGGTTTCTCTGTGTAGCTTTGGAGCCTTTCCTGGAACTCACTCTGTAGCCCAGGCTGGCCTCAAACTCACAGAGATCTGCCTATTTCTGTCTCCAGAGTGCTGGGATTAAAGGCGTGCACCACTGCCTGGCAATCATTTTTATTTTTTTGTTTTTTGTTTTTTTTTTTTTTGGTTTTTCGAGACAGGGTTTCTCTGTGTAGCTTTGCGCCTTTCCTGGATCTCGCGCTGTAGACCAGGCTGGCCTCGAACTCACAGAGATCCGCCTGCCTCTGCCTCCCGAGTGCTGGGATTAAAGGCGTGAGCCACCACCGCCCGGCTAATACATTTTTATTTTTTAAGCAACTTTGTTGTTAAGCAAAATTTTACATTTATATGTTCTGAAAGCAATTATTTTCAGGCAATATACAATTTCTCTGGGGACAGTTTTAAACATTGAACAAAGTGCTAGAGTTAATTCACTATTTTGGTAGTGTGTTTCTAATCTGTTCATGTTTAGTTGAATGTGTAGGGGATTTTGCTATAATAAAATTCTAAATCATACTAGAATCAAAGACTTTTTAGAATTGGTATGCCCAGTGTGTCCGAGGACATATCACTTTTAAGATTCAGGATCTAGCGCCGGGTGGTGGTGGCGCACGCCTGTAATCCCAGTACTCAGGAGGCAGAGGCAGGTGGCTCTCTGTCTACAGAGCTAGTCCAGGACAGGTTCCAAAGCTACAGAGAAACCCTGTCTCGGAAAAACAAAAACAACAACAACAAAAAAAAGATTCAGGATCTAAAAATAGTCTTCAGCAGTGACTATAACTAACTCAGAGTTACCCAAGTACACAGAAAAGAAACTCGTTGCAGTTGGAAATGTGGAACTCTGGCCCAGTTTCAAGTTCTTCCTTGTGTGAATTCTATTTAAGTAGGTATGAGGTGGGACTCAGAAGTCCTTAACTTTTACGTAAAATTCAGGGCACTATGATTTAGCATGTTGGTGTGGATCAGTATAACTAGTTCATGCCATTTCTTTCCTGTCCCCTTTAATTTCCATGGTTATAACTTGGGTAGTACATTGTTATTCCAAAAGTGTAATCATTTGAGCAAAGATAAAATTGAACTTTGTTTGAAAATTTTGCTTTAAAAATTAAATTTCCAGGCTATGATGGCTAAGCCATTAAAAGCACTTACTGCTCTTGCAGAGGAACAAGATTTGTCCTCGGCACCCATATGGTGCCTTACAACTGTTTATAACTCCAGTTCTAGGGGATCTGAAGCCCTCTTCTGGCTCCATAGTACCAGGCACACACAAGTCCATATTACATGCATGTCAGCAAAACTCTCATATACATTAAAAAAAAAAGTGGTCTTTTTTTTGTTTGTTTGTTTTTTCAATTAAATGTGGTAGGTATGATGGTGCATGCCCCTAATCCCAGCACTTAGGAGGCAGAGGCAGGTTGATGTCTGAGTTTGAGTCCAGTCTGGTCATTATATCAAATTTCAGGCCAGTCAGGGGTACATAATGAAATCCTGCCTCTGAATGAATGAATGAATGAATGAATGAATGAATGAAGCTGAGGAAATTCGATTTAACATTCAAAATATACCAGAAGAAAATTCTTTATTAATACTTTGATATTAGAGGTTAGCTTGAGAGGTCATGAGAGCTTTAAATGTTGCTATGTAGAAACTACTTTTACCTCCGATTAGGCATTTTTATGCTCAGATGTACAGCCTCTGGCACAGTAGCCCTTACCTCTCCCTGGGAAGAAAGAGTAACAGGGTGTAAATGTGGGAAGTGTACATGGGCTGGAACCAAGAAACAGAACAGCTGTGGTTACTGTGTGCTTGTTATATCTGGACTTAGCTACTTTGTATGTATTGTCATTCATTATCTTTATAACCCAATGAGGCACGTTCTGTTTTATCAAACTCACTGACAAATAAACTGAAGCTTGGACAATTGTATCAGTTGTCCAAACTCTACAGCTAGTTATTGGAAAAGTGGTTTATGAACTTGGCACTCCAGCTCTAGAGCTTACATTTGATAATAAAGTTAGCTAGTTTTTTGTGATAGATAATGTCTCACTCTTTTGTGCAGACTTGCCTTAAACTAATTTTGTAACCCATGCTGGCCTCAAACTTATGATGAACCCGCCTGCCTCAGCATCCTAAGTCCTGGAATTAGGAGTGAGTCACCACATGCAAATAGAAGGTGTACTCTAACCACTATGCGATCGTGGGAGGAAGTGATGGAACAATGGGCTTACAGGGAAAGAAAAGGAGGAAAACATTAGAAAGGACTCAGCTTGGAGTCATTGCTAGTTCAGAATTTTAGTGGCATACTCGCAACATTGTAGTTTCTAATGTAATGACTTAATCCTCCTTATTTATATGACTTACCTATTAGAACTTCTCTTAACTTTCTTAGGCTTAATTTAAAAAAAAGCTATAGTGCTTGCTTTCCACACGAGGACCTGGGTTAAGTCGCTGACACTACAGATAGACAGGTTAGCAGACAGACAGCCACAGTGAGCTGGTGTCCTGGGTATTAGTTTTGTTGGTATCAACTTTGTCTCTGGGACTCTTGTGGCCTCGGCTGGCCTCAGGCTCATGTATTAGAAGATGGCCTTGAACTCCTGATCTTTCTGCCTTACATCTCCCTAGTGCTAGAATTATAGGTATATAACACCACACCAAACTTCATTTTTTTAATAATAGAGAATGGTTTTAAGGCTCAGAACTCCTCCTTGGGAACAAACTATTTAATTTTTAAAAAATTCTTCAAATTAAGATTTGTAGCTGATGATGACCCACTTTCTAATTAGACATCTCCCTACTTTGTTATATTTTTAACCAAAGTAACAGATACACAGAATGGTGTGGGAATAAAGTACCATGTCTTTCAAATTACCAAAAGAATAGATTTCAGATGTTTTTACCACAAAGAATAAGCATGTGAGGTGGTGTTTGTTAACTAGCTTGGTTTGCATTTCAGAGTATAAATACCAACACATTACATTGTGATCCATCCGTATACTATATATATATATATATATATATATATATATATATATATATATTGAAGTGACAGTACTGTATTCGATATTCAGAGTTATTTTAATGTATGATCTTAGAGAAAAATGTTTGACTTGTTCATGACGTAGCTGGGGCTTCCAAGTGATACGAAATTTCAAGGGTCTCAGGATATGACAAAGAGCAGTCGGATGTCGAAAGTGCTGCCTTGGGCCTCCTCCTTTCATCTGAGTTGCTAAAAGCCAAGAATTAGGAGATCATCTAGATTTACTTCTTACTGGAACAGCCTAAGGGGAGATGGGTTTGAGCTTATCCTTTTCAGCATTATAGCAACTCATTCAGGGGCTAATATGTTTGTTTTGGTTCTCCTAGCCAAGTAAACAACCCGGATGTCAGTGATCAGAAGCCTGAGACATCCAGCCTTGCGTCAAATCTTAGCATGTCAGAGGAAAGTAAGTACTATGTTTTATGCACGGTGGATGTGGTATTACTATAACCAAGGGATGTTATTCTTGTATAATGGGGTTTCACTGAGTGTCTGGGTTATCCAGAATATCTAGAAGGCTCTTCTCCCAATGTTCATACCTGTACTCTGATAAGCGTCATTGACATACTAGCTGAGGACAAGTCTCAAGGAATCTGCTCATCCAAGGAGTCATACTCAGTGCCTTTATTTTTGTTTGGATGTTGAATTTCTAAAATAGTAGCATTTTATTAAAATTTAAAAAGCTTGTGGGCTAATGTCTGACTGTTACTAAAAGAGGATTAAAACAAAAACTTGAAATAAAACCAAGTAATCCTACCTATCAATCAAATGTTCATCCTAAACCCCAACCCTAATTTAACTCAACTCTCCCTCTTCTCTGTAAATGTGTACAAATAACTAAGCATTATTGGATGGAATTACATACTTAACTGAGTAATTACTGCTCGTCATAAGCACAGACCTCAGGTGAGTACTCCGTCTGTTGGGAAGCCTTCATTTCTCTGCGGAGCTTTCCCTTTTAATTTATACCACCGCTTCTCTCAGAACATCAAGACTCACTCTCAGCTTTCCTCCTGCTTAGCTGCTGTCTTCTCCAGTAAAAGCCCCGTGAGGAGGAGTTGCTGTGCTCACTCCCCGTCTCCAGTCCTCCCCCTGTGTTTGTGATACTGCCTCACTTCCTCCTTGTTAGAACAGAAGAGTATCCCTGTCTTGTCAAATCTAAATCCTTTTATCTGCATTCTAAACCCTCTGGCCTTCCTCTTGGAAGACTTGGTGTGATGGTCTTCTCGCCTCCCTCCTGCATCATCACATTCCTCTTCTTAACTCTTCTTGCCATAAAGAGGTGTGCTCTGCTAGCTGCCATCTTCAGAAGGCAGCAAAAGCTCTTTGCATCTTTTGTGATTTGCAGATTTTCTGTGTTTCACGACACATCGGAACCTCGGAAAGGGTTGCCTTCGCTTGCTCCCCTCCGCCTGTTCACTCTTCAGCTGGTTGACTTAGCTTCTGTTGTCTCTCTTCCCATGAAACTGCTGGGCAAGGTTCTCAGTTCCTGTCATATTTGCCGACTGCAGCAGACATTGGTCTGTCCTCAGACTCCCCCTCTCTCAGCACGTCTCCTCTCATGACCCTTATCCCCTGATGGCCCTTCTTCCAGCTGTACTGTATTTAATGTTAGGAGGCCCCAGGTTTGGGTTCTAGGCTACCTGCCTCCTCAGGGAGCCTCCCATCCTTTACTTAAATGTCATATATTGTTAACAAATTCCAAGTTAATAATTTAAAGCAGGGTTTCTCTATGTAGTCCTGGATGGCCTGGAACTCATTAGGTAGACCAGGCTGGTCTTGAACTCACAGAGATCCTCTTGCCTCTGCCTCTTGAGTTTTGGGATTAAAAGCATGGACCACCATGCCCAGCCAAATCCCACATTTTTATTTTCAGTCTGATTTCTCTGATTTCATTTGTGTATCCAATTGCCTACTTGAAATTGCTAATTATGGTCTGAAAACAAAGTCATAAGTAATATATAAGAAGCTTTTGTCTCTTTGAACCAATCAGATTGTCTCCTCCTCTCCCAAACATACCCATTGTAGGAAGCTGTATTACTGTCCCACCATCTGTTCAACTGACAAACCTGGAAGTCCTCCTCCTCCTCCTCCTCCTCCTCCTCCTCCTCCTCCTCCCTGTCTTCCTTATTCCATATCTCGGAGCTGATTAGAGTGATGTGTTAGTGTTAGTGACACCTGCACTCGGCCCATCCTCACTGTTGTTACTGTAGTCTAAGACAAAAACTACTGTTTCAATCCCCTACTGTATAATGACAGATTATGCCCCAGCTTTGTAATCCACTCCAAACAAGTCTGTCATTGGAGGAGAGGTAGATAGGGCTTGAGTACCTGTCAACGGAGAGAAAACCATCTTGCAGAATTTGAATGACCCTACCTTATGTTCTATGATGGATAAGATGTTCACACCTAATTGATATTACCTTCATTTCTGTCTATCTGAATATAGATGAAAGTGATCTTCAAGTTTTTAATAATCTTTTAAAGGCCTCAAACAGTGTCATTGGACAAAATCTTTTACACTAACTTCACACTTGTAAGTTTGTCTTACTCTTGGGTGTGAATTGGCCCCTCCTCTCTTGACCTTCCTTTCTGTGTGAGTCACTCTGGGAACCTTGTTAGGTAAAAGCCAGTGCTTCAGCTTCAGTCCGTCTTTGCACCAGAGCAGCTCCTTTGGTGCTGCTGAGGGAAGTCTGAACAGTTGAGGAGGAGGCTGGCGGAGCAGTTACGGTGCAGCTCTGTGGGTGATGAACTGAAGGGGTGCTAGTATGTGGCTCAAGCTTTATCCCGGTTGTGAGCATGAGAGTCAAGCTTTCATAGCCACTTTTTCCAGACAAAGTCAGGAGGGCAGGAGGGCATCGGAGGGAAAAGTCCTGCACTCCCTGGGTCTCAGAGCATCTGCTTGGCCAGACTTTAACAAGCCTCTATTATAAAGTGGAAGGTAACAACACAGAAACTGCTCTCGTCTGCACTGCTGTTGAGTCTGCATAGCGATAGCAATGGTTTCCAAATGAGACCAGGCACCTTTACCAAATCTGTCTCACAGGTCGTTCCTAGGGCTTCTCACTAAGAGTAGAGTAAGTACCCCGAGTCTAGATGAAGAAGAAGCATCATTCAATTTCTTAGATATGGGTTTGGCTTTCTAAGTTTGTCAGTGAGCATGGCTGAGAGCCTAGGGCGTTTTCCTTCAGAGATAGCTTAGTGATGAGAAAGTGGGAATTAGTTGGTTTATCTTCAGATCTTTTCTGTGTCCATCTATCCCTCTCCATCCTATCTTGCTTCTTTTACTGCCTCTTAAATTCTACAGGCAGGTTTGTAAACAGAGAAATGAGGTGTTTTCTGCTACACAGTCTTTGGAACTTTTTGGCATCCAGTCGGTGTGTTATTTACTTTGAAGGACTATATAGTAAGATGTGTTTTCCCATTTGATTTTTTAATGTTCTAACTTTTTTTTACCTGATAATATCTTTCTTTCAGTTATGACATGCACCGATTACATCCCTCGCTCATCCAATGATTATACCTCACAAATGTATTCTGCAAAGTAAGTTGAATAATTATTTCCAAACTTTTCTCTAGGCTCATTGCAAAATTTAATATTTAACTATTTTCACCTCCCTTGTTCTGTCCTTACTCCAGTTTTCGTCACATCTTAATAAAATCTATCATCCTTTTAAAAATCACATGGTTGCTGGAATAGATTACTATTGCGTGGAACCCACTCTAATTGAGTAGGCACTCAAAATGTAGACTACTGATCAAAAAGCAGTTAGTGATAGGATCATTTCCTTTCTCTATGTTGACATACGGAGCAGTAAAAGCAGCTCAGGATGGCTCCAGATTGACAACTCTGAGACAGGGGTGGTGGGTGAGAGTTACAAAGAGGTACATTTTAGGCCTTCATAGCATACGGTCAGTGCTTAAGACCCAGGTTAATCATCTTTAAGGTGGGCCGGGTGCAGAACAATGTTTGTACCAGGTTGCGGTTATGTATTAATGAAGAATGGACCTATTCAAACAGACATAAACAGCTGCACCCACTAAACCAGTGTGCTCTTGCTAGTTTAATGAGCAAATGCAAGAGTCATGAAGAAATTGGTAACAGAGGTGAGAGAGCCCTGTGAGGCTGCTCGGAAAAGGAAACTGGCATTTTTCTTTGTTGTACCCATTTGCTTATACCTTTAGTTAAAGAAACAAGCTAACTAACATTTCCCACATTCTGGTGTTAACAGGAATGTCTTCTTGGGCCAGCCATTCTCATGCGGTTTTCTTCTGTGGAGTGTTAACACTGTCTTCTGGAAGCATTCTGGGGAGATTTTACATGTCATAGGATGCTCCACTCTTTTGACATGTCATCTACAAATGTACTAGGTCTCGGTCATAGCTGTCCTGGGGTGAATTCAGCCTATAGGCCACAGATCGAGCACACCTAGATTAGATACTAAATGTGAAACACATGTCAACTCTGCAAGCTTTCTGGTATCCAAGTTGTACTGTTAATTAGTTTGAAAGACTAACAAGTGAGATAATGCATCTTTTCCTTTCATTTTTGAAATATTCTGACTATCCTGGTGATATCTGTAAAGACATATGGGAAAAGAGACTATGGTCTTTACAATATCTGGAAATTAACAGTCCTGAGACAGTATTATTTCAGAATATTCTCATGTGACGTGAGTAGCAATTGTTGTCTAAACTATTTTCCAGGCTTAGATCTGGCTAATGAGACTGTTGAAATACGAGTCTATTGCGTACACAGATTCATCCCCAACGTGCATAGCTGCTGCTTTGGGATTCTTTATTCGGGTGTGCCCCCTCCCTTCATTTCCGCCTCCTCACCACGTACTGGAGCACTGCATTAAAATCCCTGTTTAACTGGCCTCCGCCCCACTGTTATGTCCATTTCAGAAAGCAGTGGGCCATTAATCTTTATTAAAGAACAGCTCTGCTCTTGCCGACCTTCCTTCGGTGAGCCAGGGCCTTCCTGTTGTGGAGGTTTGTCCGACTCTCGCCTGGCACTCAGGCCGTGTGTCTGTCTTTCTACTTTTGCATGTTCCTTCCCTTTCTGATGTACCTCCCTTAGGATAGTAGAAGGCTTCCTCTCAGATAGGAGACCCTGGCTCTCCTTTCTTGCGCCTTTGCAGCGCTTTGCTCTGTCCTGGAATACCGTCTCTCAGTTGTGTACAGTTTACCTGCTCGGCTCACATGCTTCTTCCTTCTATTCTTCTTTATTATCTGCTTCTCCCAAAGGTGGGTTTTTTTGGGGGCGGGGGTATCTTTTCCCATAAGACATCCTCCTACCCCATATTTATTAAGCTTTTATGGTATATAATAGCACTTCTTCTTACATCATAATATGCCAAATAAAATAAATAGAATTTATATATAGGGTATAGTAGAATGGGTAAACTACCAAGTCAGAAAGCCAGGGTGAAGTTGCAGGGATTTCACTGGTGAATTTGGTTCCCTGGCTGTCACTGGTGTGACTGGCACCGACTAGTGGCAGTGTGCTGAAGTTTAAAGTGACTTCTGAGGTCTATCAGCCAAGCTGGCTCCTGTTTCACAGGAAACACAGGACACTGGAGCACACCTCCACTCCACCTGGGGTTTTTTGTTTGTTTATTTGTTTGCTTTTTTGAGATAGGATTTCTCTGTGTAACAGAGTCCTGGCTGTCCTGGAACTTGCTCTGTAGACCAGGCTGGCCTCGAACTCACAGAGACCCACCTGCCTCTGCCTCCCGAGTGCTGGAATTAAAGGCGTGCGCCACCATGCCTGGCCACTCCCTAGTTTTGATGTGGTTGCTTTTCCTTGCTCCATCAGCCTCGCCTTCCGTGTCTGAGAACTGCAGTTGGCTCAGTGCTTGGATGAAGAGACGCTGGCTGCTAATTCTGTTCTGTCCATTCTTGAATTGTTCTAAAGTGTTGCTTTTGTTTTGTTTTCTGAGAAAGGGTCTTAAGAGACCCAGGCTGGCCTCAAACTCACTACAGAGTCAAGGGTGACTGAATTCACTCTGTAGTAAAAGATGACATTGAACTCCTGATCCTTCTGCCTCCACCCCACAAGTCCTGGGTTTACAGACTTGCCCCACAAAACTCAGTTCATGTGGTGCTAACAATCAAATGCTCTACCAACTAGGCAAGTGCTCTACCAACTGACTATGTCCCCAGCCCAGATTTTAGTCATTACCCAACATAGGGTATAAATAAGTGATCCTCTTTTAGGGGATTAAATAAGTATCTCGTTTAGGGTCTTGCATGTAACATAGTTCTTTGTAGGGTAATAGTAAGAACTTGGGAAGATGTTTGAAACTATTTACTTTTTCATAAAATTATTCCTTGGAAAGAGTAATGGACAAACTTGTGTTTTCTGACCATAATAAGAGTTATTTTGCAATGGAAAGTTAATCTCCTCATTCCTGGATTCTTTGTTTTAGTGATATTAACTGTTTTGTCCATTTTCATTAATTAAAATGAGCCACATATGGAAGTTTTCATTTTCTTCATTTTCCTAGACCTTATGCACATATCCTCTCAGTTCCTGTTTCGGAAACCGCTTACCCTGGGCAGAGTCAGTACCAGACACTGCAGCAGTCTCAACCCTACGCTGTCTATCCTCAGGCAACCCAAACCTACGGACTACCTCCTTTTGGTAAGCTGTCCTTTTTATGAGCAGTTCTTAAGAACGTTTCCATCAGTCAGAAACTTGTGTCCCTCCTCAGAAAGCAAGGAAACATTATCCTTTATAGGGTGTTTACTCATTAAGTGTGTGGTAGAAGTTGTGTTTACAGCTTTCCATAATTATTTGGTTACTCACCAAAACTTGACTATTACAAGGTCTTTACTCTGAAACTTGGGTCCCCCACCAAATGCTGAGGTTTGTGCTCAGGCCCTCCTCCTGCCATGCTAGGCTCTCTGACACTAAGCTGTGCTCCCCAAACTTTATTAAATCTTGCTACATTCGTTTAGGCTGGTCTTGAACTTGCTGTATAGTAAATGCTAGCTTGGAAGTTTCAATCCTCCTGCCTCAGCTTTCTGAATACTGGGTTTACAGGTGTGTGCCCTGACACCCCAGCTAGAGGCTTGGACTCATCAGAAGACCCGGGGATCACTGTCAACTTTACTTACTTTATTAGAATATAGTGCCATGCTAAGGGAAACGTAGTCAATATATTTTGAGGTGACTGATTTCTGCTAAAACCATGTAATCTAAATATTGATAGACTATGTCTCACGGTAGGTTTTTGTTTTGTATTGTTTATCATTGCTGTTTTCTGGGTTTTTGTTTGGCTCATTTCTCTCTCCTCCCGTACCACTCCTTCCCCAAATTGATCAAATGTTGTTCTCATGAACCAAAAGTGCTTTTAGAGTGGAAGACATCCAAAGCCATGTGCATAGGGAGTTGTTTTCATTAGTTTTATGTATCTTGGATATGAACTGTAAATCAAAATAATTTACTGGGAGTTAGTTTGAGGTTGACCATTTAGTATCTGTGGCAAATTTTTTGCCCATGTATAAAATGACAGTTATGTACAGTATGCCTTAATGCTCCTCTGCTCTAGCCTAGTTTTAAATTTTTTTGTTTTTGTTTTTCGAGACAGGGTTTCTCTGTGTAGCTTTGCACCTTTCCTGGAACTCATTCTGTAGCTCAGGCTAGCCTCGAACTCACAGAGATCCGCCTGCCTCTGCCTCCCGAGTGCTGGAATTAAAGGCATGCGCCACCACCGCCCGGCTAAAATTATTTTAATATTAATCGAACTTAATATGTTAAAAGTTAGGTTTTAGGGGGCTTATTGCTCTTGCAGAAGACCCAGGTTCAGTTGCTAGTACTGACTGTTCACAACTTTCTATGACTCCAGTTTTAGAGGACTCAGCTGTCCTCTTCTAACCTACTTGGGTACCAGGCACGCTGTAGATATACATGCAGGCAAAAGACTCATACATATAAATAAATCTAAAAAAATTAGTAAAAAAAAAAAAGTTATGTCTTTGAGACTTCATTGAAACCAGCTAAGGTGTTGTATTTTAAATCTTGTAGAGAAGTTACCCCACAGATGCTGGGGACTTGAGTGTGCGTGCGTGTAGCTTGTCCACTCCTACGCCTGTGGCTCTCTTGACCAGTGTCTTGGGTTACTGGCAGCTGTCTAACTTTTAGGCTTCTTAGCATCCTCTGGCTCCTTGGTCAATGCCAAAAAGAATTGAGGGTGTTTGTGTGCTTTCTTGTTCTGCTGTGCTGGAGATCTGTCACATAGCCTTCTGAACACTACACAAGCACTCTACCTCCTTCTGCAGACTGTTTTCTTCTCTCTCTCTCTCTTTTCTGAGAGTGTTTTATAGCCAGGTTGACCTCTAATTCTAAATCCTCCTGCCTCAGTTTCCCAAGTGCTGGAATTATAGGTATGCACCACCGTTTATGGCTCCTAGGTGGTAATAATTCATAACAGGATTTCTCTATGTTGCCATAAGCTCCGTGATCCTCTTGCTGCAGATTTCCAAGTGCTGGGGAATCCTGGCATGCACCACCATACCTTGATGTGTGGGGATTATTTCTTTCCTTTTTTAAAAAAGTTAATTTTTAAAAGATCTATTTATGTATGTATTTATGTCTGTGGGTGTTTTGTCTGCGTGTAAGGCTTCCCACAAGAAGAGGGCGTCAGATTCCATGGACTACAGTTACAGATGGTTGTGAGCCCACCCGTAGGTGCTGGGAACTGAACTCAGGACCTCTGGAAGAGCCAGTCAGCGCTCTTAACTGCCGAGCCATCTCTCCAGCCCTGTGGTCATTTATTATTGCATCTATTAAGCTAAATTTTCCTCGGATGGCTCCTGATAGGCTATGAGCTGTCCAGTAATTATTTTTGTATATCTCCCCCTCATTGTCATTGCAGTTTATGATTAGCAAGCCCAAGCTCCACAACACACTGAATAGTTGATCCCATCTGTTGTTGAATAACAGTTTCTTTTACCCTAAACTCAGTTAATAAAACACCTCACAGCCAGGTGGTCATGACACATGCCTTTAATCCCAGCACTCGGGAGGCAGAGGCAGGCAGATCTCTGTGAGTTCGAGGCCAACCTAGTTTACAGAATGAGTTCTAGGAAAGCCAGGGCTACACAGAGCAACCCTGTCTCAAAAAAACCAATAAATAAAAAAATAAGTAAATGAAGAAATGAAGAAAACACCTCACAAGGTGCTCGTGTCTTTTATAGTCATTGTATCTCTCTCATACTAGAAAAGGAAATTCTTTAAATAAAACTCTTCGGAGAACTTTTTTTATATTACAAAGACTAATTGGTAAGGATGAATATCTTTATTTATTGTAGTTGGAGGCAAGAGAAACTTACATAGATTATCCTGTCAGTAAATGGGAGAAAAAAATAATTGATTATGTTGACTTGATTTGACTTTAGGTAATATATGATACTTACTGATAAAAGACTAGGTTGGGGCAATGTATATGATAGATGTGTTTTCTTCCATTTTTCCAGGGAAGTATATGAGATATTTGCAATATATTTGTGTGCATGTATGTATGGTGTGCAACGTGTGTGTGTGTGTGCAGGTGCATGCGCCTGTAAGTCCACTCAGGCCAGAGGAGGTCATTGAGTATCCTTCTCTGTCACTCTGTCTCATCCCTTTGTGGCCCAGTCTCTCCTGAACCTGGATCCTGCGTTTTGGGGTAGGCTGGCAGTCAGCAATCCCCAGTGATCTTCCTATCCTTGCCCACCTGAGACCAGGCACATACTGAAGCCATGCTTAAATGTGGGTGCTGGGATGCAAACTCAGATCCTCATGATTGACTAGCACAACACTCCTAACCCCATTTATAATACTTTTTAAAGTTACGGTGTCTTTTCTGTTTGAATTTTGTGAATTTTGTGTGCATGTATGTGACTGAGTGCATACACAAGCGAGAGTCAGTTCTCTGCTGCCACCTGGTGGGATCTGGGGAAATCACACACGTTGTCAGGCCTGTATGTAAGTGCCTCCACCTTCTGAGCTATCACAGGCCTTCCATTTGTCTTTTTGAAACGGTCTCACTTGGCTCAGGCTGGCTTTTAATTCTGTGTGTATTTAAATCTGGCCTTTAACTCCTAATCCTCCTGCCTCCACCTCCCAGATGCTGGGATAGCAGGCCTGTGCCACCATGCCCAGCCTAGTCACCAAGTCTTTAAATATCATTTTCTTGGGACCATCAGGGTAACTCAGCAGATAGAGGCTCTTGAAGTACAAGTCTGACAACCTAAATTTGATCCCTAGAACTCGTACATAGGTGAAAGGAGAGAACCAATTCCACAAAATTGCACTGTGGTACCCACAAATGTGTATGTGAGGGTGTATACACATGAGTGCAACACTAATTTAAATAAAGACTATTTTCTTGGAATTTAATACATGGCTGTCTTTGGTATTATATTTATTTAGATGTAAAAAATGCTTCCTTTTTTTAAAAAATTATTTTTGTTTTTGAGACAATTTTGCTGTGTAGCTCCGACTGTCCTGGAACTCACTCTTTAGACCAGGCTAGCCTCAAAATCAGAGATCCACCTGCTTCTGCCTCCCAAGTGCTGGGATTAAAGAAGTTCGCCAACGCCGGGCAGTGGTGGCGCACGCCTTTAATCCCAGCACTTGGGAGGCAAAGGCAGGCGGATCTCTGTGAGTTTGAGACTAGCCTGGTCTACAAAGTGAGTTCCAGGAAAGGCACAAAGCTACACAGAGAAACCCTGTCTCGAAAAACCAAAAAAAAAAAAAAAAAAAAAGGAATTTCACCAACGCCGCCACCACCCTTTTTTTGGGAAAATGTGTCTTTTGAAGTCAGAATTTTAGTAGGTGTGTTACCCTAGTGCTGTCTTCAGGTTAACTAGTCTATTAATATATTTCAGGAATAAGTAGACTTTTGAAAATGTCATTATAATTATAGCCAGCCACAGTGGCTCACCTCTATAATTATAGTACTCAGGAAACGGAGGCAGGAAGATTGCCATGAGATTGGTCAGCCGGGGCTACATGAAACCATGACTCAAAAAAACAAACAAACCCACATACACACAAAAACACTAACTAAATAAATAAACTTTCATTATAATTATATTTTTAAATGTTTACTGTAGCTGGGCAGTGGTGGCACACACCTTTGATC
This sequence comes from Peromyscus californicus insignis, assembly GCF_007827085.1. Classification (NCBI taxonomy): domain Eukaryota; kingdom Metazoa; phylum Chordata; class Mammalia; order Rodentia; family Cricetidae; genus Peromyscus; species Peromyscus californicus. Next base: position 21,902,439 of record NW_026294573.1, on the reverse strand, counting down.
CCCACACTCAAGCCAGCCTAGTCTATAGAATGAGTTCTAGGACCTTCAGGACTACACAGAAAAACCCTGTATTGATGGGGGGGGGGTGTTCACTGTATCAAGCAATATGTTAGATTAGGACTTCACATTTTGTATTATTGTCTCATTTAATCCTTAAAGCAGATCTTAGTGATATGTAGTAACATTGCCCCCTTTGAGCAACTAAAGTCATAAAATTAGTAAATGCTGAAGATTAGATTTAAGCCTCAGTCTGATAAATTCTCCTAAATTTTGGTCCTGTATCAAAAAGATGGTCTCAGAGTTCAGCTTGAAATCAAAATGTCCTTTTTAAAAAATTTGGGAAAAAAACTAGAAGAAATGTAGAAAAGTTGCTAGGGGTAGTCTTTACTCGTAATCTTTCCAGAGCTGTAGAAAGTTGGGTGATGTGATGGAAAGGGGTTGGAAGCCTCTTGTCTGGTGAACTGAGGAATGAGGAAAGGATGCTGTTCCTTTTCTTTCAGAGGCTTACACAGTGTGCTCGGAGCTGGTACTGATGTGGTTATTTTGAAAGATCTTCGATGTGAGGTGTATTAAGAGTTTATTCCATTTCTCGAATCAGATTCAGTTCTAGAAAGTTTTATCAAGTGGAACTAATTAGAGATACAAAAATTTGTTTACAGAGATACTCATTGCAGCATTATTTATATATAGTAGTAAGAACAGGCCAGGAGGTGGTGAGGGCGCACACCTTTAATCCCAGCACTCGGGAGGCAGAGGCAGGCGTGTCTCTGAGTTCAAGTCCAGCCTGGTCTACGAAGTGAGTTCCAGGACAGCCAGAGCTACACAGAGAAACCCTGTCTCAGAAGAAGAAACAAAAACAAAAAACTTAGAAACATATACATGTGCATTGGAAAAGCATATGTTAAATTGCAGTATGTCCATAGGATGGAAAACTCAGTAGCCATTATAATGTATGGTCTTTTTTTAATGTTTATTTAGTTATTTTATTTTTGTAATTATTTTGCCTGCATATATGTAAATGTGCCACATGCATCCGTGGTGCCTGTGGGAGGTCAGGAGATGGTATCAAATCCCCAGTGGAGTCACAGGTGGTTGTGAGCGGCCATGTAGGTGCTGAGAACTGAACCCGGGTCCTCTGCAAGAACAGCAAGTGCTCTTAACTGCTAGGCCATCTCTCCAGCCCCAATTTAATAGTCTTTTAATACTTACCTTTTGCTTTTTAGTTATGTGTAGGGGAGGTGGAAGTCTGTGTGTACCCCTAAGTATACTGTCTGTAGAGGCCAGAGGTATCATATGCCCTGGAACTAGAATTACAGGCAGCTGTGAGCTGCCCAACCTGGACACTCAAAACCAAGCCCAGGTCCTCTGCAAGAATAATGCATTTTCTTTACCTTTGAGCTAGCTCTCCAGCCCCCATAATTTATAGGCTTAAAATATCTATGGCTATTGGTATAGCCATTGTGGAACTTTTTCAAAAAAGTAAAAATAAAATTCACATATGTGTGGGCGTTTACCCACCAACCCCACAGCTCCTCCAAGTTTTCTTGAGTTCGAGCAGCAGGAAATATTAGATAGAAGGATTTAGATTGTGGAGATAAACAGATAGAAAATAAAGGATATCCTCGAGAGGGCCTGGAACTTATTCCAACAAGCCTTGACTGGCTCTGCCCCAGGGTATTTATAGAGACGCCAAGGGGTGGAGCAAAAGACCTCCTCCCCCAGCACAGCCAAGTGCAGACCATCCCAGACACCTGCACTCAGGCCCGTAGTCCTAATCATCCTCTATGTGGACCTGCTGGGTAAAGCCACGAGGAACCTGAAAACGGGTTCCCACACATATGGCTGAGCTGTAATACATTGGGTTTGTGTCTGAAGGACATTTAAGTCATCTATCACAGGGATACTTGAATATCCATGTTTATTACTTCACTATTCCCAATATTCAGAAAATGGAATCAGCCTTAACAATCAACAGGATTGCAACCAGGTATGGGACACACTGAAATAGAGGCAGGAAGATTAGAAATTCAAGGTCTAAAACAACAAATCAAACTGATAACCCAGAAAAATGAAATCATGACATTTACAGAAAAATGCCCGAAGTTGGAAATCATTATGTTAAGTAAAACAAGCCAAACTCAGACAATCACCAAATGTTTTCTTGGTATGTGGAAACTAGGTTTAAGTTGTATATTCGCAGGGAGGGATCTTGTAACTAGAAAGTCTTGAAAGGGGAGGAAGAGATTTTAAGGGAAGGGAAAAAGAGAAGGTGATGGAGTATATTTGAGAAGGAAGCAGAAGGAAGCAGCTGCTGAGAGATGCCAGGGTTGTGGGCAAGGAAGTGGACCTTGGGAGGGTGATGCATCAGCGTGAATTATGACACGTACCTGAAAAAACCATAATGGAACCCATTACTTTGTATGCTAACTAAAAAGTTAATTTTAAAAGCCTGCACATGCACACATACAAATATATTTGAGGTTTTAAACGAAGTGTGATAGTGCACAGGTGTAGTCCTAGTCCTTGGGAGTCAGAGGCAGAAGGACATAAGTTCACGACCAGCCTGGCTGAAAACAGTAGGACCCTGGCTCAAAAAAATACATAAATAAGTGAAGGAATGAAGGAATGCTGGGGAGGTGGCTGAGCAGGTAAAGGTGCCTGCTGACAAGGTGGTGACCTGAGTTTGATTCCTGGATCCTACATGGTAGAAGAGAAGCTGTCCTCTGACTGCGCGCGCGCGCACACACACACACACACACACACACACACACACCCCATAAAACAATTTTTGGTTTCCTCATTTGCTCTGTGCAATAGTCCTATAGAATTCAACTGTTTGGTCAGACTACTTAATATAAGGAATTCTGGAATATATTTACATGCGTAAAGGACAGGAGCTACAGTGATACTACAGGCAGTTTTCATGTTGTCTTTTATTCCTCCTTTCCTTAAAAAAAAAAAAAAGTTGTTTATTTGAGTTTCTGGCCTGGCATGATAGCACACACCTGTAATCTCCATACTCAGGACTGGTCCACATGGCAGATCTTGGCCTCAGAAAGTAAAATACTAAGTAACAAGGCTAACAAGACATTCTTACTCGATGTATTGCTGTAGATGAGAAATTGCTTTAATACTGTGTGTTAATAAACATTTTCACAAATCCAATTCTTTAGGGTCTAAACCTACTTGGGAAATACAACCACATTGCTTACAATAAATATGGAAGTTATTGTTACATGTAAATGATACTTTGCTTAACAAGAGTAAGTATATAATGCCAAACCACCAAGAATCATAGCACTGAGTCTTATCTTTTACATGTAAAATTTTAAAAATAAATAAAATAGTGGCCCAGGGAGATGTTCAGTGGGAAAGAGTGCTTGCTTCTCAAGCATGGGGATCTGAGCTCAGATCCCAAGCACCCATGTAAAAGCGAAGTGTGGCAGTGTGTGTGCCTATAACCCAAGCACTAGGGGTGGGGACAGAGGCAGGAGGATCACTAGTGCTTGCTAGCTGTCAGCCTAGCTCTAGGTTCAGAGAGAGACCCTGTTTCAAAGAGAAAGGCAGAGAGATAGAACACCGTGAGAGATGTGGGTAATTCTTCGGCAGTCCATTAGTGTAGTTAAGTTTGGATGATAGAAATATACATAACTTTTTTTTTCTAAGTTACATATTTCAAGATGTTTTTAATTTGGGTTTTTTGAGACCATGTGTTGCCATAAAGTATGCTGGCCTTGATCTCACAATCTACCTGTATCAACCTGCTGAGCACCACCACTCAGCTAAGTTATATCTTTCGGTTTTTTTGTTTTGTTTTGTTTTTTGAGACAGGGTCTCATGTAGCTGAGGATAGCCTTAAAGTTACTCTGTAGCCAGGAGTGACATTGAGCTTCTGATCCTCCTGCCTTTTCTTCCTGCGTGCTGGGGTTATAGACATGCACCACCATGCCCACTTTGTGTGATAGAATTGAAGCCAGGACTTTTACATATGTTAAGCACTTTACCAACTGAACCACCACTGGGGCCTATGTAATAGTGTTAATTTTTTTTTTGAAAGCAGACATGTCTTTCCTAATCTAGGAAACAAAGTTTATAAATCAGTTTAAGAGAAAGATGTATTTAAAGTATTTTTTAAAAACTTGCTGCCGGGCGGTGGTGGCGCACGCCTTTAATCCCAGCACTTGGGAGACAGAGCCAGGTGGATCTCTGGTTTTGAGACCAGCCTGGTCTACAGAGTGAGATCCAGGACAGGCACCAATGATACACAGAGAAACCCTGTCTTGAAAAACAAAACAAAACAAAACAAAACAAAAAACCCGGGCTGGAGAGATGGCTCAGAGGTTAAGAGCACTGCTTGTTCTTCGAAAGGTCCTGAGTTCAATTCCCAGCAACCACATGGTGGCTCACAACCATCTGTAATGAGATCTGGTGCCCTCTTCTGGCCTGCAGGCATACATGCAGGCAGAACACTGTATACATAATAAAAAAAAAATTAAAAAAAAACCAAAAAAACAAAACAACATCAACAACAACAACAAAAAACTTGCTTATCTCATGGGTAAGTGAATTTTAACTTATATAGACTATCTCCCACTTTGACAATGTGAATTTCTCATTGTACATTGACATCAGTCTTTCTGTAGGACAGGTACTCTGGTTGTTAACTCTTCTGAATCCTGGTCAATTGCTCCAACTGTTGAGATACTTCTATTGGGGTTTTAGCAAAGTTTTTGTTCCCGTGACCCCATCTTTGAATTCTGAGAATATATTTGCTTGTGGTGTAAGTAGGAGAATCAGTAATTTCTTCCTACAAGCGAATTTGTTTTAAGATTTCAACTTTAAACATAGCAGCTGGTATTGCAAGCATAGCTGTGCTCCTCAGCCCATGTGTTGTGTGTAACTGGTCCACTTTATCTGATTCAGGTGCACTGTGGCCAGGTATGAAACCTGAAAGTGGTTTAATTCAGACTCCATCTCCAAGTCAACACAGTGTTCTTACCTGCACTACAGGGTTAACCACAAGCCAGCCAAGCCCAGCACATTATTCTTACCCCATTCAAGGTAAATAGGCATGGTTGTGTGCGTGTTATTTAATTTTTATGGTTTTTTATTTTTAATCTGCCCGTATATCCAGACAAACTGGATGATACAGGAGCACTGTCAGCTAAAGAAAAAGGAATGGCATGCATTTGTGCATGCTTTTTATGTCAGGCAAATCCGAGCCAAAAGTGTGGTTTGTGAGTTGCTTAGGCTTTGAATGTGAGCTGCTTAATAGAGTGAAGCCTTCTCTTTTGCATGCTGATATCCAGAAAGCTTCTCTGGATTTGGTTCCGGTCTGGTCTCAGTGGCATCTTCACATGTAAGTTGGCGACTCCTCAAGTCAGGATTTGGCTGGCTTCTATGTGAATTGTCGGTGGAATGTGCAATGCAGACTGCTTTTCTGCTGGTGGCTTTTGTGACACCCCACCCCTACCCCACTTACTACTTCTTGGTGAGAGTATTTCTTTTGCTCAAAAAGGTGATTATGAGGCTGAGGGTGCAGGTTCGTGGTGGAGTGCTTGCCTAGCATGTGTGAGGCCCTGAGTCGCATTCCAGCACTGAAGAAAAAAGTTGATTTTCGTTCTTATTCAGGGCGAAACCTACATTTTAAGCAACTTTACTTTCCTGAGTTCTTTGAAAAGGTTAGAATTTTATAATCAAGATGGGTAGGCAAAAGGGCATATTTAATTGCCTACTCTGCCAAATCCATTGATCCAGGGTGGAAAGCAGTGTCCATGTACCTGGCTTCTCATCTGTCTCCATGCCTCTGTTTTTGTTTTCTTGTTTTACAGCCTTTTACTTTTCATTGTTTTTAAAATAAACTCCAGAGGGATGAGTGCAGACACCAAAAGCCTCTGTAGATAGGAGCCTTGCTGATGGAAAAGACTTTTAACTCTTTTTTGTTCATTGATTTGGGAATTGTTTGATTCTTGGAACAGAGAGGCCACTTTATTCTTTGTTTTGGGTTTTTATTTTAGGTTTTAATTTTATTTGTGTGTATATATGCATGTGCATGAAGGTACCCATAGATGGTGTCTACAGAGACCAGAAGATAACTTGGAGCTAGAGTTGGAGCCTGTTGTGAGCTGTCCAACATGGGTGCTAGGAACAGAGCTCAGGTCCCGGAAAACAGTGAGTGCTCTTAACCACTGAGCCATCACTTCTGCCCTCAACTTTGTTCTTAAGACCTAGGTCTAAGCTACCCTTACCTCCAGGTTTCAGAGTCTCCTCTCTTACAGTTCATCCTTTTTTTGCCCCCGCCTCCCTGTTTTCTTCCTTTCTTTTCTTTTCTTTTCTTTTCTTTTCTTTTCTTTTCTTTTCTTTTCTTTTCTTTTCTTTTCTTTTCTTTTCTTTTCTTTTCTTTTCTTTTCTTTTCTTTTCTTTTCTTTCTGCCAACCAGGAGGAACAAAGCTTAAGGACATTACCCAGGCTCACCTTGAACCTTTGGGCCTAATAAAAGAACCTCCTAACCCAGTCTTTTGAGGCCATCTGGAAGTAACACACACCATCACGTCTAATTTTGATTTTATCTTTAGTGTTTTCCTAAATTAATAGACTTTTGAGATCAACAGTGAGGTAATTAGGTCCCCTTAGGGATACACATAGGTCATGAAGGAAGAGAAGGAGGAGTAAGGGTTCTCTTCCTACTGGGGTGTAAAAATCTCCATTCTTCTGTAGTTGTTTAATGCTCACTTCTCTTCCCTTGGAAAATAAGTGGAGTCATCTTGGGGGTAAGCTGGAAGTCATTGCTGTGGTGGGTCATGAAAGCATCTGTTGGAATTCTTTCACCACTGTCCTAACCTGTCGTGTGCTAGGTGTGTGTTTCCTGTGACTCTGCTGACTGGTTTCCTTCAGTGAACACTTCTGTGTTCTCAGCCATGGCTAGGTGTTCCTCATGTCATCTTCACACAACCCTGTAAGTACTATAACCCCATTTTCAGATGGGAAGCCTGAGGCACAGAGAATCTAAGTAACTGTTCATAGTCACCAAGTAAGTAATCAAGTCAGGATGGAGGTGCAACTCTAACTCTAGAGTGTGAATGGAATATTTCTCTCAGGATTGAAATCATGGTGTCAGTATGAGCTCTCCCTATTTGAGGAACTGTACTAACAAATATCTAACTTTATTTTTCCTCCATTTATTATTAGCACTCTGACACAAGGTAGAAATTTTAAAGGCATCAAGTTGTTCATTTCTACTATTTAATCTGAAGAAAAAGTTTATAGGAAAGCATTGGCTAAGATGCTGTATAAGCGTTATTAGTGGGTTGATGTTCATGGCATTTCATAGTTAGTGCCTCTCCCCTGCTTTCTCTTCCCTCAGGACACACTGTTCTTTGGACTCTCATTTCATTCTAATACCCAATAGTCTTTGACCAGGAGTTTTCCTTTCATTAGTAGACTTTTTTTAAAAAAAGATTTATTTGTTTACGTATATGAGTGTTTTGCCTACATGTCTGTGTGTGCTTCACATGCATGCCTAGTGCTAGTGAAGAGGATGTTGGGTCCCCTAAAACTGGTGTTAACAGATTTTTGTGAGTCATGATGTGGGTGTTGGGAATAGAACCCAGGTCCTCTGCAAGAACAGCAAGTGCTCTTTCTGGCCCCTTTTTAAAACTTGTGTAGCTGTGTGTGGGTGTGTGCATATGAGTGCAGATGTCCTTGGACGCCAGGAAAGGGCGTTGGATTCCTTGGAACTGGAGTTATAGTCAGTTAGGAGCTTCCTAGCATAGGTGCTGGGAACCTAAGGAAGGTCCTCTGGGGCAGGGGGATATGTGCTCTTAACTGCTGAGCCATCTCTCCATCCCCAACAGACTTTTTTTTTAGTATACTTTTCTTGTGGAAAGAACGGTATTAGAAACCAAGATCTGGGGTTATCAAGGTGATCAGTTGGTAAAGAGGCTTGATTCCCAGGATACACTTGGTAGGAGAGTGCGGAGTTGGCCTCTGACCTCCATATGAACACACACACACACACACACACACACACACACACACACACACACACACACACACAAATGAATGTAATTTTTAAAAAGGAAAATATATGTATGAAATCACAAATGAATAGATAATGTAATATAATGTAATTTGTTTTGCTTTTGTTTTTCGAGACAGGGTTTTCTCTGTGTAGCCATGGCTGTCCTAGATCTTGCTCCTTAGACCAGGCTGTAGATCCACCTGCCTCTGCCTCCCAAGTGCTAGGATTAACGGCATGCACCACCATTGCCCAGATATAAATGTAATTTTTAAAAAAGAAATGGAGCGCTCAGGATGACCCAGGGGGTAAAATCACTTGTCTTGGAAGCTATACAACCTGAGTTCAACCCCCAGAACCCCCAGTGGAAGGGAAGAGCCAGCTCCCTCCTATAAGTTGTCTTCTTACTCACACCATGGCACACATGCACTAACATGCACAAATGAGCCTGTGGGGTCCATTCTCACTCAGACCATTGCAACATACACATGCAATAAATTATTGTTAATAATAGTAATGAAACGTTTCTTAAACCAAGATGAAGAGGGGGATCTTTGATTGGTATATAAAATGAATAAAATTTTTTTTCTTAATTTAAATAAACAAAGATGTGGGCACATTGCTACTATATAGGTATCAGGTGTCTATTTTTTTAGATACTCTGTTAAAAGAGCAAGAAATAGGCCGAGCCGGGTGGTGGTGGCGGCGGCGGCGGCGGCGCACGCCTGTAATACCATCACTTGGGAGGCAGAGGCAGGTGGATCTCTGTGAGTTCGAGGCCAGCCTGGGCTACAGAGCGAGTTCCAGGACAGGATCCAAAGCTACACAGAGAAACCCTGTCTAGAAAAACCAAAAAAAAAAAAAAAAAAAAAAAAAAAAAAAAAAAAAAAAAAGCAAAAATATGTGCTCGAACCTGTGTCAGTACACATATGTGAATATTTGAAAGTTAAACATGAATCCTTACTGATTTCTCTAGCTCTAATCCATTATCACATAGATCATTACAGACTCTGTTCATTGCTGATGTAAATCTGTACTCCACCATTTATTGTGTGTGTGTGTTTGTGCACACAAGCGTGTATGAGCATGTGCCCAGCATGCATTTGGAGGTCGGGGGACAGCTTTGGGTATCGGTTCTCCCCTTCCACCATGGAGGTTCTGGGGTTGAAGTCAGGTCCTTAGATTTGGTAGCAGATGCCCTTACCCACTGGGCCATCTCCCCAGTCCTTGTTCAGGAGATAGTACTTTGATTTATTAACCTAGCTTCTTTTTTTTTTTTTGGTTCTTTCGAGACAGGATTTCTCTGTGTACCTTTGGTGTCTGTCCTGGATTTTGCTCTGTAGCCCAGGCTGACCTCGAACTCACAGAGATCCGCCTGGCTCTACCTCCTGAGTGCTGGGATTAAAGGCGTGCGCCACCACCGCCCACCTAACCTAGCTTCTTGAGTGCAGGTTTCTTTTTCTCTTATTTTTTTTTTTTTTAAGTATATTGATACAGTCCAAGCACAGGGAATAGTACTTACATTTAGTAGATAGTGTTTGACAAATGAATGAATGACCTACTTAAGCAGTCAGTTTTAACCAAATATGCAGTTTCTGCTAGCTCCCAAAAGCTTGGAATTGGTTTGAGTTTTTGTTAGGTATTTTGTTAGGTACTGAGAGAATATAACTCTCAAGAGAGTGTCACTGGACTGTCAGCCTCTAACAGAGAAAAAGATTTTGTCCCTTCATACCTAGTGCAAGCAAGACTGAGTCTCATATTTGTTGAGTGTCATCTTTGGTTTGTTTGTTTTGTTTTGTTTTGTTTTTTGAGACAGGATTTCTCTTTGTAGCCCAGGCTTTCCTGGAATTTGAGCTGTAGCCCAGACTGGCCTCAGATTCAGCGATCCTCTTGCCTCTGTCTCCCGAGTGCTGAGATTAAAGGCGTGTGCCACCACCGCCTGGCTGAGCCTCAATTTTTATATGTTGGGTACTTGGCTAGATGCTGAAGATAATAAGATAGCAAAATACGTCTTGGTGGAGCTTACATTTTAGGGGAGGAAATAGAAGTCACAAACAGTAAGAGTTTTGTAAGGGCTCTGAAGGAAGAAAAGGTCCATTACCATGACAGGAAGGGACTCATTTTAACACAGAGAGAGAGAGCATCTCTAAGGGTCTTCCTTAGACATGTTGAGAAGTCATTGTGCTGGGAGGGAGAGGACTGGGGGCGACAGTCCTGGTTGGGGTACCTTTATTGGCCTTAGACCTTTAAGAATTTGTCTTGTTTGAGTAACGTACATAGAGCTATTGTGAGCAAACAAGGTAAGATGACGTGCTTTAAAATTAGAAAAGTGAGGCCGGGCGGTGGTGGCGCACGCCTTTAATCCCAGCGCTCGGGAGGCAGAGCCAGGTGGATCTCTGTGAGTTCGAGGCCAGCCTGGTCTCCAAAGCAAGTTCCAGGAAAGGCGCAAAGCTACACAGAGAAACCCTGTCTCGAAAAACAAAAACAAAAAAAAAAAAAAAAAAGAAAAAGAAAAAATTAGAAAAGTGAGTAAAACCCAAATCCTTTGTATATAGTTTAGGCTGACCTTGAACTTGTATTTAAAATCCTCCTGTCTCTTCCTCCAGAGCATGCTGGGATGCGGGCTAAAACTATAGGAGTGAACCACCATTCCTGACCTTGCACAAGCTTTTTTAAAATGAAAGAGAGACAGCGACAGAGGAATATGCATACAAAGAAAGAGAACAGCTTTCAGGAGTTGGTTCTCTCCTTCCTTCCATTGTGGCTTTCAGAGATCAAATTGAGGTCACCAGGCTTGTACTAATCGAATCGCTGGCCCTGCTCACGCTTCTGTGTGCCATTAGCCCTTGAGGCCGTAGCCCTTTATTTGAGCCATGCTTTTCTCATGGCAGCTCTGCTTGCTGACCTAATAGAACTTGGTTCTTAGAACAGGTGAGGAGCATGTGAAAACAGCAGGCCATTTTAGAGATCTGACAGCATTTCCATGCTTAAATAGGAGGTGTTATTTGAGTTTTATTTGGTTCTCTAAGTTTGTGCTTTCTGTTTCATGTTTCATTGTTCTTTATTACTGTAATATTGTTTATTGAGACCATCATATATGTGTGTAGGATGGTTAGTGCTCTTTTTTTTATTCCTAACTTCTTAGCCATAGTTGTATATAGGGTAAAGCATGTAGTGGTTATGTACATTTTTAGGTAAATTAACTTGGGTTCAGTGATAGTTATAAGAACCTAAAATATGCCACTTAGTTTTTAAGATTGAAGACTACTACATTTCTTTTATTGTTTTTTGGGGCTTGGATCTCATGTGGCCCACACTGGTGAATATGAATTAAATTCACTATGGATATGAGGCTGGCCTTGAATTGATCCTCCTTCCTCCACCTCCCAAGTGTACCATGCTTGATTGATTATTACATTTCTGAAACTACTTTGCCAGAGTACATTCCTCCCATGTGCTAGTGACAGGTATAATTGAGTAAGAGAGTGCTGGGCAGGAGAGGGAAGGAGGAGAATGAACTACACTCCGAGGAAGGGGAGTTGATCTGGAAGTGACTACAGGGAGAGGTGAGTGAGCTCTCTCCCCTCCCACTGAAGTCACTTGTGTTTAGTATCTTCTGCTTCAGGCCTGCCTAGGAGAATATATTGTACTAGGCTTTTTTCTTTTTGGACCACCAACCATCTCCCAAATCATGACATGGAGACATACTATTAGTTGTGAATGCTCAGCCTAGCTTAGGCTTGTTTCTGGCCAGCTCTTTTAACTTAAATTAACCTGTTTCTCTTTGTCTACCTTTTGCCTTGGTGGGGTTTTTTTGTTTTGGTTTGGTTTGGTTTTGGTTTTTCGAGACAGGGTTTCTCTGTAGCTTTGGAGCCTGTCTTGGACTAGCTCTGTAGACCAGGCTGGCCTCGAACTCACAGAGATCCACCTGCCTCTGCCTCCTGAGTGCTGGGATTACAGGCGTGCGCCACCACCGCCCGCTGCCTTGGTGCTTTTTTACCTTTCTTTTCTTCTGTATATCTTACTTTTACCCCTTCTCCGTGTCTGGCTGGCAGATGCCTGGCTTCTGACCCTGACATGTCCCTCTTTCCTCATTCTCTTCTCCTCTCAGTCTTCCTGCCTAGCCCTCTCTCTGTCCAGCTATTGACCATTCAACTCTTTATTAGACCAATCAGGTGTCTTAGGCAGGCAAAGTGAAACAATTGTCACATACCTTTACACAGTTAAAGTAATATTCCACAGCATACACAAATGTAACACATTTTTGGAGGAGGGATTTGAGACAGGGTTTCTCTGTGTAACAGTCCTGGCTGTCCTGGAACTCACTTTGTAGACCAGGCTGGCCTCGAACTCATAGAGATCCACCTGCCTCTGCCTCTTGAGTGCTGGAATTAAAGGTGTGCACCACCACCACCCAGCCTGAATGTAATACTTCTTTACATAATTAAAGTAATATTCCACAACAATATATTGCTTACAGAACCTGGAAACTACCAGAAAGTCTTTTCCCCCAAAATGACTAAAATAGTTTAGGAGTCATCTATCCTGTGTATTACTGGTTGATGCTTCCTCTTAGGAAAATGGAGTAAGCCATAGCAGAGAAGAAAGTGACTATTGATCAGAAGCAAACACCATCTATTATTATTAAATGCATTTTGTTTAGTTGTGTTTAGGAAAAGAAGTCCTTAAAAGCCCTGTAATCGCCCTGGGGCAGAGTGCTGTAGCTTGTCAGTGACTCTGAGGAAAGAGCAGCCGGAGAGAGAGGAGTTGGGAATTCCAGGTGATTATCAACCCCACTGAACACATCATCTGAACTGTTCTCTGGCCGAGCTCTTCGGCAAGCTGAGCTTGTGGCAGGAGCAGTGACTGTTTTTGTCTAGACAGGCTTTCAGCACAGTGCCCTTTGGAAGGGGAGGAACCTGGTTCTGGTCTGGCCTGAGTTCATCCCCCTGAACTTTCTCCCACTCCATCCCTAGTGGAGGTTTTCTTACTGGCTTCCCTGGAGGACTTGGTTGCTGGTCAGTTTGATTCTCTGGTGGTGGCACATTTGGTGAAGGTGACAGCAGTAGGAAATATGTCTCTGTGTTTATGATGAGAAGAGGTCAGAACTGGTGCCTTATTCATAATCCTGATGGCCCTGTCTGCCTGGGAAAGCCCTGTGCTATTGGCTAGCCACTGAAGCCTGGGTTAGTTAGAACCTCATGGGGTCTGTTACAAAAGGACGTAAAACTTAGTCCACATTCCTTAAGACAGAGTCCAGGTAACTCTGATAGAGTCTATTTTTACCTGACAAGATGAGATTTAGATTTAATATTTTCTGAGTTTTTGCAGGTTTACTGATAAAGTCTAAATAACAAATCGTAGTGGTATTTAAAATTTCTTTGTGTGCGTGTGTGTGTACATACATGTATGAATGCCCCAATGCACATGTAAGCATCAGAGGACAACTTGTGGGAACCAGATTTCTCCTTCTACCATGTGGGTCCCAGGACTCGAACTCAGGTCCTCAGTCTCGGCAGCAGGCAGCATTCATTACCTGCTGAGTCATCTTGCTGGCCCTCACAGTGCTTTCTGATCCACATTAATAACCCTTCATTTGGATATAGCAGTTCTAAGCATTTTAGAATTTGGAGAACTATTTCTCAAAGTAAATATGTCACTCCGGAAAGACATAATATGGGACAAATGGCCATAAACAATACCAGAGCAAAGGATTTACCAGCGTTCTCCTGACTCTCAGGTCACTTGCAGGGAAATCATTCTTCAGCTTCTAGAAAAGACTGGCTTAGTTCTGACTTCACTGGTGTGTCAGTGTGAGCTGTGAATTGTGTATTCATCATTCTGGGACTTTGGTCCCAGAAAGAGCGGAGGACTCGAGTTGAAGCAAACATTCCAAGTGTTTGGATTCTAATCCTGTCTCACTGAGCTATGGCATGCAAAAACAAAACAAGTGTTTGCTTTAAAAATTATTAGTGGATTTTATGTGCACGATTTGTCTTATGTCTGTGCAGCATATGTGTGCCTGGTGCCGCAGAAGCCAGAAAGAAGGCCTGTAGTTGCTTATGATTGTGAGTCATCATATAGGTGCTGGGGCTTGAACCCCGGTCTTTTGGAAGAGCAGCCATACTCTTAACTGTTGAGTCATCTCTCCAGCATCCAGCATTTGCCTCTTCAGCCAGTATTCTTTGTCTCCTCGAAGATATGTTCAGTTAAAACAGATTACTTTCCCTGTCTTTAAGCCATTTACCTGTGATCGTTAATGTCTCCTAATACTCTCAATCCTGTAGCTTCAAGCACAAATGCCAGCCTGATATCCTCGTCATCCGCAATTGCCAATATTCCAGCAGCAGCTGTGGCCAGCATCTCAAACCAGGTACCGTGCCCCATCTGTGCATCCTCCTTGATGTGATTCACCTGGCTTGCACTTTGTCTCTTCTTTCCATGGTCAACTTGCCCATTGAAGAAACAACCAGGAATAGTGTAGACTGTTGAGTCCTGGCTGAACACCCTCAGAACTCTCTGGATGCTGTCTCGTTTCTCTTGTTCCGTGCTAATCCTCCCAGGAATATGGTTCTGTCTATAGCATTACCTACTGTGTTTACCCCAAGCCTAATCCTGCCCCCACTAGAATGTGCCCTCCATAAAGGGCAGGGATTTATTTTTCTATTTTTGTTGACTTTTATGTTCCCAGAGCCTAGACAAACCCCTGGCACTCACTTAAAAGGCACTCATAAGCATTGTGGGTGAATAAATACTACCTCCACTCATTCCCTTGTTAATTGTTTGCAATTAGTCTTTTGTTCTTTTCTTTCTGGTTTTTGGTTGTTCAAGACAGGAGTTCCCTGTGTAGCCCTGGCTGTCCTAGAAATCACTTTGTAGACCAGGCTGGCCTCGAACTCACAGAGATCCACCTGCTTCTGCCTCCTGAGTGCTGGGATTAAAGGCGTGTACCACCATGCCCAGCCGTGATTTGGTCTTGATCACTGTTACATTACGTGTGTGCTTAAATGCTCACTGTAGCATCTTCAGAGTTTGTTTTGTTTTGAACATGCTCAGACTTTTCTCGGCAGCAACTGCTATGACCACTGCTGTTTCCACCAGCTGTTTTGGCTACAGTTCACCTACTCTGATCGACTTTCTGTGTCTCACTGTCCCACTCTTGCTGCCTTTGTTCTTTCTTAAGTGCACAGTTACCTTGGGGTTGAGGGGGCGCTGTTTTGTTTTGGGTGGGTGGGTTGTTTTTTTGAAGTAGGGCCTCACTATGTACCCTTCGCTGTCCTGGGATGCGCCATAGTCCAGGCTGGCCTCAAACTTACATTGACCCTCCTGTCTGTCTCCTGTGCTGAGGTCACATGCCACCACAGTGGCCCGGTGTATCTATTGAATTCCTCCCTGTCCTCCATGCAGCCCTGTGCAGGCTCCTTTCTTTCATAGCTTTCCTCTTGGTGGTCTTCTGAGGACAGTGTCCTTAGGTTTTCACATTATAACTTACTTCTGAAGAGTGTTGGACCAAACTCACATTGTCAACTTAGATGATGCATCTGTACTACTCAGGTTTCTGCAGTTTGAAAATCATTGCTTTCTTGGGACTGCTAGGTAGGTAGATAAATAAGAATACAGTGTTTTAGGAAAATAATTAGGACTAATAGGGAAGAGAAAGCCTCTTGTGTTACTACCTCTTGTAATAGTCTTGTTCTCCTCCCTTTGGCCCACAGGACTATCCCACCTATACTATTCTTGGACAGAATCAGTACCAGTCCTGCTACCCCAGCTCCAGCTTTGGAGTCACAGGCCAGACTAACAGTGATGCTGAGAATACCGTATTAGCAGCTACCACATACCAGACCGAGAAGCCTAGTGCTGTGCTACCTGCACCAGCCACACAGAGACTTCCCTCTGGTGAGTACAGAAAGCCAGACTAAGGACACTTCGTCCAACAGGTTTCCAAGTAATGGTAAAAATGGTTTTGTTCTGGGCTAAGTTGCTTTCACTGTGCCATTGGTTTCCCTTTCCAGTTTAAACTTTGCAAACAGACTGTGATGAGAAAGTAGCAAAAAAAAAATCCGTAGCTGCTGAGAGCAGAAAAGTGGTAACAGTGAGAAGATGTGTTTCTGTGCATACTCTGCCCTCCCAGTAAGTGTGACACACTGGACAGGGCTCTTTAGACTAAGGGCGTATTGTTCAAGGTTGCAGGGCTCCAGTTTTAATCCAGGCATGTCTTAGACTGCTGCTAGGAACTCAGCAGGAGATTCTGTCTCTTAAGTGTCTTTAAGAGTCCAAGAACAGCTACAGTCCTTTCCCAACAGTCCTGACATTTGACTGGCAAGTCTAGACACTGCCTGTGAGTGGCACTGGGGCTCGTGGCTCTGCCTGCACTGCCACCAACAGCCCGAGGAGTACCCTTCCACTTAGGGACTTCTCACTTGTGTAAAACCCAATCCCTGGGGCTGGAGAGATGGCTCAGAGGTTAAGAGCACTGACTGTTCTCTCAGAGGTCCTGAGTTCAATTCCCAGCAACCACATGGTGACTAATAACCACCTGTAATGAGATCTGGCGCCCTCTTCTGACCTGCAGGCACAATACTGTATATGTAATAAATAAATCTTAAAAAAACAAAACAAACAAGCAAAAAAAACAATCCTTGACTATACTACAGAATTCTAGAATGAGCCAGAATGAACCAAGTTAGTGAGTAGATGAGAGAAAGTACATGCTTTACAAGTATAAGTATGGGAACTAGAATGCTTGGGAAAGACCACACAGCCCTTGAAGCTGTGGCTCAAGAGAGTTGTACTTTACAATGGCTGCAGATAGGATTTTGTGTCTAAGTTACATTGCTCAAAAAATGCAATTTACAACAAAATTTAAAGAATAAACAGAACTTAAAATTTAATGTTTAAATGTTAAGTAAAAAGGCTGGATGTGGATGTGGTGTCGAACACCTTTGACACTTAGGAGCCTGAGGCGGTTGGATATCTGTGAGTTCTAGGCCAGCCTGGGCTATAGAGTGAGACCATATCTCCAACAAACAAACAAACAAACAAACAAACAAATAAACCCAAAGGTTACAGATTAGTTCTTCCATTTTGGACTAGAGATGACTCCATAGTTAAGCACACTGACTGTTCTTCTAGAGGACCTGGGTTCAATTCCAGGCATCCACATGGAAGCTCACAACTGTCTGGAACTCTAGTAGTTCCAGGGGATCTGATATTCTCTTCAGGCAAAACCCTCATTCATATAAAATAACAATAATTTTTTAAATATAAAGCTGATTTATTTATTTCTCTTAAAAAAATTTTTTTTAGATTTGTTTTATGTCTGTATGTGTTTTGTGTGCCTGTGTGCTTTTCTGCTGCCCTTGAAGGTCAGAAGAAGGCTTTGGGTCCCCTAGAACTGGAGTTACAGGTGGCTCTGAGTTTCCATGTGGGTGCTGGGAACTAAACCCAAGTCTCCTCAAAAGCACCAAGTGCTTTTATCCACTAAGCCATCTCTTAGTCAAGGCCATTTTCTTCATAAATGAAATTGTAAGGTGATTTTTTTCATGAGGTGTATTGTTTAGCTTTAGGAACAAGAGAGGGGGTACTAGTACAATTAAACTTGAGGTCATACATTCTGGCCCTAAATAGACATAATTTGTTGTTTGCTGCCCTTTGGGGATGTCTTTAGGAAGGCAGATACTGTCTCTGTAGGCCAGTGGTTCTCAACATGTCTGTCATAGCCCCTTGGGGTTGTCCAGTGACCCTTTCACAGGGGCTGCCTAAGACCATCAGAAAACAGTTATTTACATTACAATTCACAACAGTAGCAAAATTACAGTTATAAAGTAGCAATGAAAATAATTTTTTGGTTGGGGGTCACCACAGCATGAGGAACTGTATTAAAGGATCACAGCAATGGGAAGGTTGAGAACTACTGATGTAGGCAGATGTTGTCTCTGTAGGCAGTTCTGGTTACTTCAGTCTCCCTGCCAGATTGTGGTGTATGGGGCTTCTCTCTCTTCCCAGGTTCCTTTATTTTAAACCCTGTTTTTTTTATTGCTCCTCATGCCGACCCCTCCCCTTACTGTGATTCTCATAGCCTGTGACTGCTGACGCTTTTCCTTTCAACAGACTCATCTACAAGCCCATCTTTGTCCCAGACTACACCAAATAAAGATGCCGATGATCAGTCCAGGAAGAATATGACTGTCAAGAACCGGGGCAAGAGGAAAGCTGATGCCGGTTCCTCCCAGGACAGCGAATTAGAAGTATGTGAAGAAACTCACTGGAGTTCCATGTTCCGTTTTCCTCACTTCTTGTCAAGTGCATGTCTGGAATTTGCAGAGATAATGTTATTGTATGTTGTATCCACTTGAATTCCTGGGGTGGGGCCTTAATTGACCAAAAGGAAAAAAAAAAGTAAGTAAAAGAAAATCCTTCCATGTGCACAACTTAACTTATATATCCCTTCCAACTGTTTTCACCAAAGCACTGAAAAACCTTTCTGATTCAGGGTAATTTTAACAGAAAGACAAATTCTTCTCCACATGGAGGACAGAAAGAATACACTGCATCTTAGGAGGAAGCCAAGGGAGCTATGAATGATGTCATCCTGTTTCCATTGAAATCACAAAGGAAGTGGGAGGAATAGAGTGAGTGATCTGTGAGACACACAGATCTGGAGACTGCTTGATGAGAGTGCAGGGACCCGTGCTGTGCTGTGGGCACTATGGGCACTTCCTGTGGTCATAGATTTCAGTTATGGTTAGAAAGAATAGAAAAACATACAAAATTCTAATGTTAAGATTGTTACATTACTTTTTTTGTGGTTTTAGTTTTTCTTTGATGTGGTTATTTAAAGTAAAGAGATAAATTTAAATGTGTTCTTTGACACAAGTAAATTGAAACTGCTCTATAGAATCTGTCTTCCTCTTCATTTCTGGGGTGCAAACCCAGTAAGAAATAGGGAAACTGTAGCTAGAGTTTTCCTGCCTGGCCCACAGTCAAGACAAATCTCTCTCACCTGCCAGTCCCACAGCCTCTCAGACCTGATCAAGTAAACACAGAGACTTATATTGCTTACAAACTGTATGGCCGTGGCAGGCTTCTTGCTAACTGTTCTTACAGCTTAAATTAATCCATCTCCATTAATCTACACCTTGCCACGTGGCTCGTGGCTTACTGGCATCTTCACATGCTGCTTGTCATCGTGGCGGCTGGCACTGTCTCTCTCACTCAGCCTTCCACTTCCCAGAATTCTTCTCGTCCTTGTCCTGCCTATACTTCCTCCTGTCTGACTACTGGCCAATCAGTGTTTTATTTACTAACCAATCAGAGCAAAACATTTGCCATACAGAACATCCCACAGCAGGAAACTAACATTCTGATATCATTCTTAGGAAAAATGGACAACTCTCTTTTTTAAAATTTGTATCAAAGAGTATATGATGCAAAACTATACCGTTTTTGCTGGATATAGTACACACCTGTAGTCCCATGAATTCGGAAGGCAGCATCAGGAGATCAAGGTCACCTTTGGCTGCATGAGTTGCCTGAGACTCCACCTAAAGAAAGCTTTTTAAAGGACTTTACTGTTTGTTACAATTTGAAAATTTTTATGTGTATGAGTGATTTTTTTTTCTTTTTTTATGTGTGGGTGTTTTGCCTGCATGTATGTCTGTATACCATGAGCATACCTGGTGTCTACAGAGGGCAGAAGAGGTTGTCTGGTCCCCTGAGACTGGAATTAGAGACAGTTGTGAGCCCACATGGGTGCTAGGAGTCAAAACCTCTACACCAGCAGCCCCAACGTTACCATTTTAAGAGCATAATCCAGTGTTATTAAATTTATTAGCCACCATTTCTGGAACATTTTCGTGTTCGTTTTTCTTTGTTTGAGGCAGTCTTGCTCTTGCCTTGAACTCCTGGGCAATCCTGCCCCATACTCCTAAGTGCTGAGGTGACAGGCATGAGCCCCTCTGCCCTGTGTTCAGAACCTTTTCGTAGTCCTAAACAGCCTGGGTACCTTTTAAACGGTAGCTCCTCATACTCTTTCCCAGCTCATGACAGCAACTGTTCTGCCTCTGCTACTGTGAATTTGCCTGTCTGGATACATCTCACTGTGAACGGACAGTCTGTTTCCATTTGTCAGGCTCATTTCACTAGTGGAATGCTTTGGGGATTCATCTGTTGCAGCATGGATCATAATTTCATTCTTTCAATGGCGTATTGCATCTTGCTTATCTTGTATCTGTTGAAGGACACTTCACTTTTAGACCAATGTGAATAATGAGGCTTTGAGTACTTCATACTATACTTCTTGAGTTCTTTATCCAGAGGAGTGGAAATTGCTAGATCTTATTCTGTGTTCAGCTTTTTGAGGAGTCTCCAGATCTTTTACACTTTTACATTCCTGCCATTAGCCAGATTCTCATCAATGTTTGATATTTCTCCTCTCCCCTTTTTAAATTGTATTTTAGGTGGTGGTGGTGGTGGTGGTGGTGGTGGTGGTGGTGGTGGTGGTGGTGGTGGAGGTGGTGGTGGTGGTGGTGGTGGTGGTGGTGGTGGTGGTGGTGGTGGTGGAGGTGGTGGTGGAGGTGGTGGTGGTGGTGGTGGAGGTGGGGTGGTGGTAGTGGTGGAGGTGGGGTGGAGGTGGTGGTGGTGGTGGAGGTGGTGGAGGTGGTGGTGGGGTGGTGGTGGGGTGGTGGTGGAGGTGGTGGGGTGGTGGTGGAGGTGGTGGTGGTGGTGGTGGTGGTGGTGGTGGTGGTGGTGGTGGTGGAGGTGGTGGTGGTGGTGTAGGTGGTGGTGGTGGTGGTGGTGGTGGTGGTGGTGGTGGTGGTGGTGGAGGTGGGGTGGTGGTGGTGGAGGTGGTGTAGGTGGTGGTGGTGGTGGTGGTGGTGGTGGTGGTGGTGGTGGTGGTGGTGGTGGTGGTGGTGGTGGTGGTTGGTGGTGGTGGTGGAGGTGGTGGTTGGTGGTGGTGGTTGGTGGTGGAGGTGGTGGTGGAGGTGGTGGAGGTGGTGGTGGTGGTGTTGAGACAGGGTCTCTCCTCATTGCTCAGGCTGTCTTGGAACTTACTATGTAAATTAGGCAAGCCTGGAACTCACAGTGATACACCCAGCCCCTCCCCTTTTAAAATGAAAGCTCCCCTGTTGGGTGTAAAGTGACATCTCACTGTAGTTCTTATTTGCATTTCCCTAACGACTAATGATATTAAACATCTTTCCATGACCTGGAGTCCTAAAGCTTTGTAGTGTTTTGAAATTAAAATGCGTGACTCTCCACCTTTGTTCTTTCTCCAGGGTGATTTTGGCTATTTGGAGATCCCATCAGATTCCCTATGAATTTTTCAAGTTTCTTTTCTTTTTTTAAACCTCAGTTTATTTTAAATTGATAATAATTAAGTTCAGTTTCACATAAACACTGTTTTAACTTGAGTTTAACTTTAACACACACTGTGGAGGGGCTGGAGAGGTGGGTTAGGGTCAAGGGTACTTGTTAAGAACCAAGGTTTGGTTCCCAGCACCCACATGGTGGCTCACAGCCGTCCATAACTCTAGTCCCAGGAGACCCGATGCCTTCTTCCAACCTCCAAGAATACCAGGCATGCATATGGTGTTCAGATGTACATTCAGGCAAAACAGCCATACACATAAAATAAAAATAAACCGAAGGAAAGAATTTTAAATAAACAACACAGGAGATTTGGATGTGATTCAGGCTGTAGATAGACTTGGGTGTTGCCATTTTAGCAATATCGTCTTCCCCTCTGTGAATATTTATATTTATGTTTTTCCATTCTCGGCAGTATTTTAGGGTTTTCAGTGTATTGTGCAAATCTTTTATTTCGTTGGTTAAATAATTACTCCTGAGTGTTATTTTCGATGGGATTGATATTTTTTTTTTGTTTTTTGGTTTTTCGAGACAGGGTTTCTCTGTGTAGCTTTGCGCCTCTCCTGGAACTCACTTGGTAGTCCAGACTGGCCTCGAACTCACAGAGATCCGCCTGGCTCTGCCTCCCGAGTGCTGGGATTAAAGGTGTGCGCCACCACCGCCCGGCGGGATTGATTTTTAATCTTTTTTTAAAATCACCCATCGCATTAAAACATCAGGTTTCGTTTTTTTAATGTATTGAAGACATTATACTCCAAGCCTATTGAGATATGTATATATTTTATAAATGAAAAGGCACTGAATTTTTGTCAGATGCATTTTTTGCATCAATTGAGATTATCATGTGTTTTTCCTCTTTTAGTACGTTGCATTGATTAATTTTATGGACTGAATGAACCGTCCTTACATTCTAAGAACTGATCCCACTCAGTCATGATATATAGTTATTTTTATATGTTGGGGAGTTTCACTTGCTACTGTTTGGTTGAGATATGTGCACCGTTTTTCATGGGGGCTTTCCATGATGCTCTGGTCTTGTCTGGTCTTAGAGTAACACTGGCTTCACTGTATGAATTAGAGAGTGTTCCTTCCTTTTCAGTGTGTCTGTGGGAAAATTTAGAAAGAATAATGCTAATTCTTACTTAAATGTCTGCTGTAATTCACCAGTGAGGCCACTGAATCTCAGGCTTTTGGGGGGGGGGGGGTGAGGGGATGTTTTAAATTATTGACGTCATCTCCTTACCAGTGGTAGATTTTACCAAATTTTCTGCTTTTTCTCAAGCCAGTTTAGGTTGTATTGTGTGTTTCTTAGGAATTAAACTATTTTACCTGGTTACCCAACTTGTTGGCACACAGCTGTTGAGAATTCATAGTCTGGGTCCTGGTTTCTCGGAAGTCACAGCATGGTCTGCGCTTGCATTTGTGGTCCTAGTAATTTGAGATGTTTTTCCTCTGTCAGTCTTGGTGAATGTCAGCTCTGTTGATGTTTTCAGAGACCCCATCGTTGCTTTCGTTGGCTTTTCTCTGTTGCCCTGTTCTCTCTTGGTTCTCTCTACTTTCTACATCACTATTGCCTCCCTTTGTAACTGGCTTCAGTGTGCCCTTCTTCTCTAGGCCTTGGATGGATACTGGGGTGTGGCTGTAATTTGAGAGCTTTCTTCTTCTGGGACTGGGGATTGAACCCAGAGCCTTAGCCCTGTAAAACACGAGCTCTTCCCTGAGCTCTTGAGGTTTCTGCTTCCTTTGCCTCCTTCCCTTTGTTATGGATTCTTTATATGTAGCGTTGGTGGGCCACAGCAGTTAACAGTCCCTGTCTCCACTCAGTTCAGGGATTGCAGGCATGCTCCCGTGCCAGCTGCTTTTTTTTTGTTTTTGTTTTTTTTTTTAAATAGGGTCTCTATGGGTATCCCTGGCTAGCCTGGAATTCTCTGTGTAAATCCAGATGGCTTCAAACTCACAGAGATCCCCCTGCCTCTGCTTCCCAAGTGCTGGAATTAAAGGCGTGCTCCCGTGCCAGCTGCTTCCTTCTTTTTTAATGTATGCATTTACATTTAAAATTTCCCTTTCAGCATTGCTCACTGTGTCTCGTAAGTGTTACTATGTTGCATTTATTTACACTATATTAATTACTACCATTCATCTCTAACTTTATTTAGATTTCTTTTTTGGACCATTGATTATCTAAAATTGTGTTACTAAACTCCTACATATTTGTGGATTTTTTATTTTCTTCATTTTATTCCACTGTGGTTGACAGATAACTCATATTTTTGTCTCTCCCTCCCTCCCCCCAGCGGGTATTTCTCTGGGACTTGGATGAAACCATCATCATATTTCATTCCCTTCTTACTGGATCCTATGCTCAGAAGTATGGAAAGGTAATTCAAGTCTTTTGTTGTAATTCCCTCCTCTGGCGAGATGAGCAGCTGACCTAACTCTCCCGACTGTTAAGGTAGAAAATCCTAGCTATTGGCCATTCAGCTTTTTACTAGCTCAATCAGGTGCCTTGGTCTTGTAGCACAGACTGGTCTCGAAATGTCAATTATACTACTGCCTGTAAGCCTCCTAAGTGCTGAGATTACAGGTGTGAGCCACGACCCCTAGAAATAAAGCAGATGTGCTTTTTACAAAATGAATTGTACCAAACAAAATTCAGTATGTTTAATCTGCAATG
The DNA here is from genome assembly GCF_007827085.1 of Peromyscus californicus insignis. NCBI lineage: Eukaryota > Metazoa > Chordata > Mammalia > Rodentia > Cricetidae > Peromyscus > Peromyscus californicus. Next base: position 21,878,377 of record NW_026294573.1, on the reverse strand, counting down.
TAAACATTACTTTAGCAGAAGAATGAGTTGTAAGAAGGTTAGCTCTGTGTATTTCTTTTTTCTCTTAAGACAAAATCTCACTGTGTAGCCTTGGCTGTCCTGGAACTCAGTCCTCCTGCCTCAGCCTCCTGAGTGTAGAACTGTGTTTCTCTACACATCATCTCCAGGATCATGTTTCTTCCTTTCTAGAAATAAATTATAAATTATAAAAATAACTTTGTTGTCTGGCTACTCCCAGTTATCTTGGGTTGCCAGGAATCTCTTCTTTGAGTACTTTTCAGAGCCTGGCCAGTGGACAGAAGCTCCAAAACTACATCCCTAAATCCCTTAGGAAAATACGCTCTAAGTGAAGACTGATGCTACTTTTTTTTTTTTTTTTTTTTTTTTTGTTTTTGTTTTGTTTTTCAAGACAGGGTTTCTCTGTGTAGCTTTGCGCCTTTCCTGGAACTTGCTCTGGAGACCAGGCTGGCCTCGAACTCACAGAGATCCGCCTGGCTCTGCCTCCCGAGTGCTGGGATGAAAGGCGTGCGCCACCACCGCCCGGCTCTGATGCTTCATTTTAAAGCAACCTCATTGGTTGCCCTGCACATACTTTGACTCTGGCCTTCTTTACTTCCTGGCTGGTAGGATTGTTAGGTGTCTAGTGTTCCACGTGTTGTAGGAGCAGAAAAGGGATTGTGCACATTACAGTAGCAGTATTTTAATCATTGTTATAATTTCCCTTTTATGAAAATACTGGTTTCTAAAATTGAAATCTTGACTTTTTTTTTTTTTTTTTTTTTTTTTTTTTGGTTTTTTCGAGACAGGGTTTCTCTGTGTAGCTTTGCGCCTTTTCCTGGAACTCACTTGGTAGCCCAGGCTGGCCTCGAACTCACAGAGATCCGCCTGGCTCTGCCTCCCGAGTGCTGGGATTAAAGGCGTGCGCCACCACCGCCCGGCTGAAATCTTGACATTTTTATTAATAACTGTCCATAGCCTCTGTATTCTGTAATCCCAGGTTCTTATAAATGTGAGTGAAGTTGCATCAGTAAGATTTAAGTACTGTGTGACTGGTATTGTGTTAGACTAGGCTCAGAATAGTTTTGAAATGTCTAAAAGTCAGAACCAGTGCTGTGAGTACTGCATCGAGCACTCTTCTTACTCCTTTTTTTGTTCCAGGACCCAACAGTAGTAATTGGCTCAGGGTTAACAATGGAAGAAATGATTTTTGAAGTGGCTGATACACATCTGTTTTTCAATGACTTAGAGGTAAGTGGTTTAAATTGTTTTTCTGCTTCTGTGAGGTGTTTTGTTCTGTAATTGTTCGTGCCTGGGCTTGATTTAGTAGGTGGGAGATTAGATAAGACGGTGGGAAGGTTATGCTAACAGAACACCACGGGCCTCTGTCTTGGGAAGAACAGTGTCATGGTTATCACCAGATCTCAGTAGAGCTACTTTAGACTTAGTTGATTTTGTTTCGTTTTTTTAGGAGAGTTGGAGACGTGATGTTTTGTCTCATTTTGTTTTGAGACGGGGGTCCCATGTAGATCACACAGGCCTCAAACTCACTGTTGAAGATGACCTTGAACTTGTGATTCTCTTGCCTCTACCTCCTGTGCTAGAATTACAGGTGTGCCACCATGCAGGGGGTTTATGCAGTGTTGGGGGAAGAACAGAGAGAGGGGTTTGTGTGTGTTAGGCAACCATTCTACCAGCTGAGCTAGGCCAAGTTAGAGTTTGTTGGAAGAGTTTAAAAGATACTTTTAAACGTAGATTTTTAAGCACAGGAGTTAATACAAAGAATGGCACTAGGAAAGAAAGTATAAGAAAGGTTTCTCAGAACCTGTCCCCCGAGGCAGGTCTGGTGACACACACCTATCACCCCAGCAATTAGGAGGCTGAGGAAGGAAGATCATGGGTTCAAGACCTGTCTCCAAAAAATAAAATAAAAATTTATATTTGTCTTGGTTACTTTATTCGGGAGTAAAGTACAGGAACACTAATATAAAAGTCAGTGATCTAATATGTTAAATTTAAATAATATATAAAGGGTCTCATCATTTCTACTCATAATTGGTTTTGTTTGTTTTGTTTTGTATGAGCCGACTCACTATGGAGCTCTAGCAGGCCTGAAACTGTAGCCCAGGCTGGCCTTGAACTAACAAGAGCTCCACTTGCCTCTGCCTCCTGAGTGCTGGGATTAAAGGCGTGCGCCAGCATAGCCTGCTACTGCTTCTGCTGCTTTAAAAAAAAAAAAAAAAAAAAAAAAATTCCTTCCTTTTTTCTCTTTTTTTTTTTTTAAAGTGTGTATGGGTGTTTTCTATTCATGTTTGTGTCCAAGCATAAAACGGAGGCCAGAAGAGGCATCAGCTCCCCTGGGACTGGCATTACAACTGCCCTATGGGTTGTGGGAAACAAACCAGCCCCTCTGGAAGAGCAGCTTGGTCTCTGAGCCGTGTCCAGTCCCTATGCCCAGCTTCTTGATTATATCTTGACTATTTAATTTTACCTTTTTTTTTTTTTTGGTTTTTCGAGACAGGGTTTCTCTGTGTAGCTTTGCGCCTTTCCTGGAACTCACTGGTAGCCCAGGCTGGCCTCAAACTCACAGAGATCCGCCTGGCTCTGCCTCCCGAGTGCTGGGATTAAAGGCGTGTGCCACCACCGCCCGGCCTAATTTTACCTTTTTTTTAAAAAAAAAAAAAAAAAAAAAAAAATTACCCTTTTGGTTCCTTCGTCTCTCATTGATAGATGATTACTGTAACTTGTTGCTATTAGATGTTTTTTGGTCCACTTTAATTGACTATTTTTTCTTTTCAATGTAATTTGTCAAAGGTCATTATATGACACAGATCATTTATGCAGTATCATATATGCAGTATAAATATTTTCTTTAAATAATTTGCATGCCTTTTGGAAATCCATAATTTCTTAGTTTTAATGAAGTATCATTTACTATTACATTTTTCTTATATTAAAATGTTTCTGGCTCTTGTTTAAAGTATATTTGCCTACTTTCAACTGGCAAAGATATTCTTCTGTGTTTTCTTATAGAAACTTTTAATATTTTTTGTTTGGTTTTGAATTTTTTGTTTTGTTTTGTTTTGTTTGCTTGTTTTTGGCTTGGAGGTTTTTGAGACAAGGCCTAAGTCTGTAGAACCCAGGATGGCTTTAAACTTAAAATCCTTTTGCCTCAGCTACCTGAGTGCTGCCATTACAGGCATACACTCCCACACCTGGCTCTGACTGTAGCTCTCTACATGTGTATTACCCATGTGTGTGTAAGTGAAGCTCTGTGTACTCACTGTTTTATGATGGGGGCTAGGAGAGTAGAACAAGCGGAGACTACGTGGTGAAAACTCTCGGCTTGGCTTTTCGAGTTTCCCTGAGAAGTGAACATGGTTCAACAGATGACAGGATCCAGAGTGGGAGAAGTGCGGAGTGGGAGTCTTGGGCTGGGAAAGTCATGTCCCATCCCGGGCTTGAGCCATCATCCCTGTTGAAGAGACTGGTGATAGTTGTTCCGGCCAGAGGAGTGGGTACCGGGAAACAGGACAGAAGAGGACAGGGAGCCGGTGTTTTTACTTCATGCCTTTACACGCCACACTGTGTGCTGCATATATTACCTCACTTTTAAAAACAGTAATTCTCAAGTAAAAGAACATCTTACAAACACAAAGTAAGCCTGTTCTTTTTAAATACAGACTGTTCTCCAGCAAATCAGATTATTCTGGCTCTAACTCCAGTGCTCTGACCTAAGCTCTACAATGCTTCCATCTTCCCTCAGCTTCACATGTTGACATGTTGGGACAGCGTAGTTTTTCATCAGATTATTCTGGCTCTAACTCCAGTGCTCTGACCTAAGCTCTACAATGCTTCCATCTTCCCTCAGCTTCACGTGTTGACATGTTGGGACAGCGTAGTTTTTCATCAGTTGAAAACATTAGTTGAAAACCGACTGTGTGGCAATAATTATTCCCAAATTGTATTTGTAATGATTTTCTAGACATAGTCTGCACTCAGGACTGAAAGTACTGGAAGAATTTGACCTGAATGTGTTCCTGCCCCCCAGATCAGTAGTTCTCAACTTTAGGGGGCATAAGAATCCCTGGGGAGTGTCCTAAAATTGGAGATTTTAAGACTTCAGTTCCAGAAGTCCCAGTAAGTCTGTCATGGACCTGAGAAAATGCATTCTTAACCCCTTCCCCAGAGGACTCTGGTATAGGTGCCCTCTGGTGTCAGGGGAAACAGCAGCCAGTTACGCTCCTTCTAGTCTCATTCTACCACTCACCAGTGTAGGACCCTGAGAAAACCGTGTTCCCCCCTTTAGAATACAAGTTCTAGATCTAAGCGTTGACTTGGATGGCCTGTGCTTAGGCTTATAGTGTAGGTAGGCATTTCTGTTCCAGCTCTTCTGTTTTTGTTTTGTTTTTAAGATTTGTGTATTGAATGCTCTATCTGCATGTACACCTGCATGCCAGAAGACGGCATCAGATCTATTATAGATGGTTGTAAGACACCACGTGGTTGCCAGCAATTGAACTCAGGACCTCTGGAAGAGCAGCTGGTTCTCTTCTGATACCATACTTTACCAGCATCTGTTTCATCTACAAAAATTAATTGTATACAATCAGGACAGTGGTGTGTAAGCCTTTAATCTCAGCACTTGGGAGATTGAGGCAGACATCTCTGAGATTGAGGTCAGCTTGGTTTACAGAGTGAATTCCAGGACAGACCAGACTACAAAGAGAAACCCTGTCCTTAAAAAAAAAAAAAATCAAAAAAACAAAACAAAACAAAACAAAAACCAATTAATTGGGTCCATGCTACATAAAGACATTGGATTAGATGAAGATGGTACATTGAGGGCTGGAGACAGGGCTCAGTGATTAAGAACACTCACTGCTCTTCTGAGGACCTGGGTTCAGTTCCCAGCGCCTAGGCCAAGTAGCTCACAACTGCCTGTAACTCTAGACCCAGGAGATCTGACCTCCTTCTTGCTTCTGTTTGTAGTTTGCACATGTACATCTACAGACACACACATACACATAAAAAAATAAATAAATCAGCCGGGCTGTGGTGGGGCACGTCTGTAATCCTAACACTTGGAGGCCGAGGCAGATCTCTGAGTTCGAGGCTAGCCTAGTCTACAGAATGAATTCCAGGACAGCAAGGGCTACACAGAGAAACCTTGTCTCGAAAAAATAAAATAAAATAAATCTTAAATGATGCAGAGGAGGTATAAGTCCTGCAGCCTATGTTATAGTAGAATTTACAGTGTAATAGAGAACATAGAGGCACTGGGCAGTGTGAAGAGGGGCTGTGGTGGTCCCTTCACCTGGGGACATGAACTGTTGTGGGAAGAGCAGAACTGAGTGATGGAACTGTTAAGGGAGGTTTCTTAAAGACGATCTGCTGTATATCAGGTCTTCAAGTCCTTCAACAATGGGGAGGTCCACATGCTAGACAGACTATGAAGTATTGCATCATCCTGCCATTATGTGTGGTCCTTTATAGTGTGTCATGGAGTAATAATACACTTCTGTTCCCTGGAGTGAAATAGTGTATTTTGTCTTCTAACAGGAGTGTGACCAGGTGCATGTGGAAGATGTGGCTTCTGATGACAATGGCCAGGATTTGAGGTGTGGTAAACACAGTGATGCCTTGAACATCAGTACGTCCAGTATGTGCAAAATACGGAGTTCAGAGGAAGAGAAAGATAAAAACGCTCACTGTCTATTGTTAGAAGAGTCAGAAACCAGTGTAATTAACCATGACATTATGAGGCAGTGATATAAAAGTGATGGGAAGCAGAGAAGGAAGAGAAGTGGTAATGATCTGTATAGGGAGCAGGTCACCACCGTTAGAGAGCCTCAGTCGTGTAGCGTTTGACCAAGACCTCAAGAAATATCAGGGAGGGATACTAGATGATGAACCAGCATCTCAGAGTGAAGAGTATACTGCTTGCTGCTGCTGGTTTCCCTTTACCTAGATTTTCTGTCAGGGGAAAGCATGCTTCTAGACTGGGCAGTCCTAATTGCATATAAGCCTCAGGCCTTTTGCTCAGTAATTGTGGAAGTTTGGGGGTGTCAGGAATAACCCTGTGAACAGTAGTCTTAGCTGTCTTATTGCAGTGAGAACCAAGCCAGGGCAGTCCCGTTGGCAGCTCAGTCTCCTCATTCCTCTGTTAGCAACTCTTTCTTCTGGTCTTTTAAAAATAGATAGTATTGCTTACCGTTGCATATATAGATGCATGTGTGCATGCATGCGTGCGTGCATGCATGCTTGTGGAGGTCAGAGAACAACTTTGTGGACTCAGTTCTCTCCTTCTACCTTTACTTAGTATGTGATGATTCATTCGGGTCACCAAGCATGGGTGGAAAGCACGTTTACTTGCTGAGCCATTTCAATGGCCCTGGCCCAGTGCAAGTTCCCAAACATTTAAAGACTTTAGAAGAAAAAACTATCCTATCTTTTCTTTTCTTCTTTTTTTAAGTTTTACTTTTTAAGTATACAGTGTTGCAGGCCAGAAGAGGGCACCAGACATCATTATAGGATGGTTGTGAGTCACCATGTGGTTGCTCAGAATTGAACTCAGGACCTCTGGAAGAGCAATCAGTGCTCTTAACCTCTGAGCCACCTCTCCAGGCCCCCCCTCCTTTTTTAAATCACTTTATTTTTTTATTTTACGTGCATTAGTGTTTTGCCATGGGAAGTTTCCCCTGAAACTAGAGTTACAGACAGTTGTCAGCTGCCATGTGGGTGCTGGGAGTTGAACCTAGGTCCTCTGGTAGAGCAGTCAGTGCTCTTAACTGCTGAGCCATCTCTCCAGCCCTATCTTTTCATGTTAATTTGTTTTAATGTTTTATCCTTTTTCATAGGTAAAATGTTCTTCCCTAAAATTAAGCATTTCATCTATGGCTTGTAGTTTCGTTTTTTTGAGACAAGGTTTCTCTGTGTAGTTTTGGAACCTGTCCTGAATCTCGCTCTGTAGACCAGGCTGGCCTCGAACTCACAGATTCACCTGCCTCTGCCTTCCAAGTTCTGGGATTAAAGGCGTGTAACACCACACGCAGCTCATCTGTAATTCTTAACGGCATAGCAGAGCTAGAGACACCTGTCCATGCAGCACTAAGAAGGAAGCCCTCCCTGCAGAGCAGCAGTCACGCTTGTGTGTTGTGCTTTAACGGCTGAGGCTCCATTTGTCTCTTTAGGAAAGCCTCCTCTCGAGCTATTTATGGCCTGTTTGCTTATACATTTATTTGTTTGTTTGTTTTCTCTTATATGTGTGAATGATCAGATTTCCCATTTTATGTCTTAGCAGCTTTATTTGTTTTACTTTTTTTGAGACAGGGTTTCTCTATGTAGCCCTGGGTGTCCTTGAACTCAGATCCACCTGCCTCTTGCTGGGATTAAAGGCATGTGCTGTTGTAGAATATTATTTTAACTAGGCAAAGGTGTGTTACATTTGTTTATGCTGCAGAATATTAATTCAACTGTGTAAAGGTGTGTTACTTTTGTTTTTGCTACATTTGTTTAGTTATGTAAAGATGTGCTGCATTTGTTTCACCTTGCCTGCCTAAGGTACCTGATTGGTCTAATAAAAAGCAGAATGGCCAGTAGAGGCAGGAAAAGGATAGACTGGCAGACAGAGAGAATAAATAGAGGAGAAATTTAGGCTCAGGAGAAAGAACGAGGAGGAGGAAGAGAACAAAGGAGACACCCCAGGCCAGACAGACAGACATAGAGAAGCAGTGAAAGTAAGATACACAGAAGTAAGGAAGGTAATAAGCCCAAGGCAAAAGGTAGATAAAGAGAAACAGGTTAAGTTAAAAGAGCTGACCACAGAAACATGCCTAAGCTAGGCCAAGCATTCAAAACTAATGAAGTCTGTGTCATGATTTGGGAGCTGGTTGGTGACCAGAATGAAAAAACCTGATACATTTTGGCACCCAATGTGGGGCTTGAACCAACAACCAATATTACGAGTCTCATGCTCAACCAGCTGTACTAGCCAGACATTCAGAACTGTTAATAAGAAGTCCCTGTGTCATGATTTGGGAGCTGGTTGACCAAAAAGAAAAAGCCTGGTACAATATACCACCACATCCTGGCTTCTTGGCAGCTTTTTTAGTATAGAATCTTACACTTAATGTATTGAACCCTATTTTGACATGTTTGGGTTTTTGAAAAAAAAAGTCTAGCCTACACTGCTCTGGAACTTGTTATGTAGCCCATCTGACCTTACATTTATGATCCTCTAAACGGAGTCTCCCAAATGCTGGGATTACAGATGTGAGCCACCATGGCTAGTTCTATTTCTCCTTTTTACAAAGCTGTCTTTATATTTACATAGTTGTATATTCTTTTTTTTCACTCTATAGTATTTGGTCACTAGTGAAAACAGTGTTGTATCTCAGGTCGGCCTCTAGGGAGTGCTGGTGCTTAGGTTGTCTTCCTCTCAGTGGTCACCATCATTCTGTCCTGAGAAGGTAAAGAGAGGCCAGACATGCATGGTGGTTCACACCTGCTGTTCCAGCCCTTGGGAGGTAGAGAAAGGAGGATGGGGAGTGCAAGTCCAGCCTCATCTACCTAGTGAAGTTGAAACCAGCCTAGGCTACATAAAGCTTTTTCTCAAAACAAAAACAACAAATATCTGTGAGAAGACTGTTACAGCATTAGCTTTGTTTATTAGACACAAAGAACAGACCACAGAATCTCAAGCCTGTAGGTATGAATTTTAATTTTTCATTGTCCTCTGTCTTTGCAGCAACTATAGTTTCTCAACAGATGGTTTCAGTGGTTCAGGAGGCAGTGGTGGCCACGGTTCATCGGTGGGCGTTCAGGGAGGTGTGGACTGGATGAGGAAGCTGGCCTTCCGCTATCGAAAAGTGAGAGAAATCTATGACAAGCATAAAAGCAATGTGGGTGGTAAGTGTGGACAGCCAGTCTGAACCTTTTTCTCAATGCTTTCCTGCATTCCTTTCCAAGAGTGCCTTAAATCCCCCTTGCAACTTCTTAGGAATTTATGCCGTGTTAATTCTGTATTAAAAAAAGCAAAACAAACAAACAGATATAATTGAAACCCTTTGGAGAATCTACACCACTGGTGGCCATTAGAATGGAAGATGATGGTGAAAGGCATGAAAGGTCAGAAAAAGACTCAGCAGTTGAGAGTGCTGGCTACTTCTGCAGAGAGCCCAGGTTCAGTCCCCAGCACCCACACAGTGGCTCTCAACTATCTGTAACTCCAGTTCCAATGGATTGATGCCCTCTTCTGACCTCTTCGGGCACCAGGTGTGCATGCTATACATATAGATACATGCAAACAAAGCATACAAATAAAATAAAAATCAATTTAAAAATTAAAATTTAAGCCGGGCAGTGGTGGTGCATGCCTTTAATCCCAGCACTCGGGAGGCAGAGCCAGGCGGATCTCTGTGAGTTCGAGGCCAGCCTGGGCTACCAAGTGAGTTCCAGGAAAGGCTCAAAGCTACACAGAGAAACCCTGTCTCATAAAAACCAAACAAACAAACAAACAAAAATTAAAATTTAAAGAATGGGAACTGATAGTTGAGGCTCTGTACCATTGATGGCTATTAGGATGGGGATTTCAGTAGAAGCACTGCATTCCTAATTCCTCCTAACGTGATGTTGGACCATTAGGCTATTTTTTTTTAAAGATTTTATTTATTTATTATGTATACATTGTTCTGCTTGCATGTATCCCTTCAGGCCAGAAGAGGGCACCAGATCTCATTGTAGATGGTTGTGAGCCACCATGTGGGTGCTGGGAATTGAACTCAGGACCTCTGGAAGAACAGCCAGTGCTCTTAACCTCTGAGCCATCTCTCCAGCCCCTATGCTATTTTCTTTAGACAAGTATCTGTTTGTAAAGAAAATGTGCTGCTAGTCAACATCATTGCTGTGACAGAACACCTGAAATGATGAGTTTAAGAGCAGGAAGGAGTTAGGATTTATTTGTTTTATTGGTCATTTGGCCCTGTTATCTTGGGCTTGTGGCAAATCAGAACATCGTGGCAGGGAGAGGCTGGCCACCTCACTGCAACAGAGAGAGGGGAAGGGGAAAGAGAGAAGAGGGGAGAAGGTAGCTTGGTTCCTAATATCCCATTAAAGCACCTGCAGTGGGGCCGGGCGGTGGTGGTGCACACCTTTAATCCCAGCACTGGGGAGGCAGAGCCAGGCGGATCTCTGTGAGTGCGAGGCCAGCCTAGTCGAGATCCAGGACAGGCACCAAAACTACAGGGAGAAACCCTGTCTTGAAAACAAACAAACAAAAAGCACTTGTAGTGAGGACAAGCCTTCATTACACTAGCTTTTGGGGAATAGGTAAAATCTAAACTGTAATATGTTCCACAGATTATTGGTTGGTTGACTGGTTGGTTGGTTGGTAGGGTGTTGAGACGGTCTTGTTATCTAGCCCAGCCTATCCTTGAACTTGCTCCCTAGTACTGGGATGCTAGACATGCCCTCACCATACCACCTCAATATATTACATTTGAAGCAGTGTTTTTTATTTTTGAGTTACAAATACTAATTAATTGACTAGTTAATTGGTACTAATTAATAGACTGCCATAGTTTGAATAGCAGATATCTGTACCCATCATGGCAAGTCAAACAGTTACTGCACTGGCTGGGACATAGGCCTGGGATTATAGAGGCAGTGTCCGGGCACTGTCATGTGAAAGGCCTTGGAAATTTTACCTGCCCAGAAATGTTGTAGGTGGTAGTGTGCCTAAAATTCTGTTATTCAGAACTAATTAGTCATGGATTGTTCAAAATAGAAGAGACATTCGAAATCTACTCTAAATACCTCATTTGGCAGTTGAGAAACACCCATCATAGGGTCTAGCATAGCATAACACAGTCACATGGCAAGGTAGTAGGCTGGCCCTATTCCCTGACTTTAGGTCAGTGCATTTTCCAATCTTGTAGTTCCTTTACTAGTGATGTGCGCTTATAAGAAAATTATTTACAACTATGAGCCATCACTCTCAAAAAAGACTGCACACAGTGCTGCATGAAGTTTAGTCCTTGAGTAGATTACCCAGGAAGGGGCTCTGCCATGTCACCCAGTCTGTGACTGAAAGCAGAGACAGGACTTTGAAGTTCAGTTGGGTTGTCTTGTGACAGCCCTGATAGTAAATAAAATCTTGGGCTTCTAGATCTCAGAAATCAAATTTCTTTTTTCAGAACCTCCCCCTCCTGTTGTTATTTTTTATTCTTTTGGGGGGCCTGCCATCCAAATAAATCACACACAGAGGCTTATTCTTAATTATAAATGCCTGGCCTTAGCTTGGCTTGTTTCTAGCCAGCTTTTCTTAAATTACCCCGGTTACCTTTTGCCTCTGGGCTTTTTCCTTTTCTTCTGTAATCTTACTTTCACTATTATTCTGTAGCTGGCTGGGTGGACAGCCCCTGATGTCTTCCTCCTTCTGGCTGTGCTACGCCTCCCAGATTTCTCTTACTTATCCTCTCTGCCTCCCAGCCCCGCCTATCCTTTCTCCTGCCTCCCTATTGGCTGTTCATCTCTTTATTGGACCATCAGGTGTGTTAGACAGCTTCACAGAGTTAAACAAATGTAACATAAACAAAGTAACATACCTTAAAACAATATTCTACCACACCCTCCCCTAAGCCTGAATCTCTAATCCTTTCCTGCCTACTGACTAGACCTCATTTCCTGGAGAAAATGATACAGCACACCATGGGTCTCCTGAGCCTAATTGGGAGAACATATAAAAAGTGCTACCAGCCAGACATGTGGCACATACATTTAATGCCAGCACTAGGGAGGCTGAGGCAGGTGGATCTCTGAGTTCAAGGCCCACCTGCCTGGTCTACATAGTAAGTTCCAGGACAGCCAGGGTTACATACACTAAGACTGCCTTTAAAAAAAAAAAAAAGTAACACCTCCCTGTAATGCAGAACTTTTTATAATTCCAAGTCACCCTTGTTCTTTGAATATTGTAATTCAGAGTGTCTGACAGTGGGCTTCTGTATGAGACCTGCTACGTTTTATGCCCAGTTAATCTAGTCTCCGAGAGCAGTATATAGTATGCTGTCGGCTGGAGTGGTTTCAGAAGGAAAAGGTGCAGGGATTGGTCCTTCCCCTGGAATCCTGACTGGCAGGTTCCTGTGCGGTGGAAGCAGAGCTTGTACCAGAACCTCACTGTGATGTTTATGTCAGCTGACCTTGTTGTGGTGTGCCCATAGGAGAGAAAAGATTTTGGTGAGGAGTCACATTTGAGTAGCACCATTCTTAAAGTTTTTAAAACATGAGAACGTATAATCTTGGGCTCATGGGAGTTGCTGCTTCTATGAATAGCAAGTCTACTGGCTACTCTTCTCCAGCACAGCACCTGACAAACAGCTTAGAAGGAAGGGTTGGTGTCACAGTTCCAGAAGTTCCAGTGGCAGGAGGAGAGGGCAGCTGGTCACATCGAGTCCACAGCCAGGAAACAGCCAAGAGGACTTGTGCTCAGCTGCTTTCTCCTTTGTATTCAGTCCAGGACCCCAGCCCACCTCAGTAACCTGATTTGATGCTCCCTCACAGACCTGACCAGAGATTGGTTTCCACGGTGATTCCAAACCCCATCATGCTGTCTATCAAATTGCCCCTCATGGCAAGTTTCTGTTGTCAGATTACAGTGTGTCTGCTTTTCTCCCAAGGCCTCCTCAGCCCCCAGAGGAAGGAAGCCCTGCAGAGACTGCGAGCCGAGATCGAGGTGCTCACGGACTCCTGGTTAGGAACTGCACTCAAGTCCCTGCTCCTCATCCAGTCTCGGTAAGGAGGTGTTTCCTCTATGGCTCATCCTCGCCAAGACACTGCTTCCTAGCCCTAGTCCAAGATAGGCCATCCTTAAATGGAGTTTAGGAACCAGGAATTAGAAGGCTCAAATGCGCTGGCAATGGTGGTGCACTCCTTTAATCCCAGCATGTAGGAGGCAGAGGCTCTGAGTTCGGGGCCAGTCTGGTCTATAAGAGTGAGTTCCAGGGTAGGCAACACAGAGAAACCCTGTCTTGGAAAAGGGGGGGAAAAAAAGCAGGATTTAAATGTAAAGGATCTCTAGACAAGCATAGTGATACACACCTTGGTCCCAGGTCTTGAGAGATGTAGGGAGGAGGATCAGCAGTTCAGGGCCATCCTTAGCTATATAGTTTGAGGGCAGTCTGGGCTTCATGAGACTGTCTCCAAAAAGGAAAAGGGGAGAAACAATGACTGTGTTAAGATGAAGGGAGCTGGGTGATGGTTGTGGCAGCACACACCTGTAATTCCAGCACTCCAGGCAGAGGCAGGTGAATATTTGAGTTCAAGGCCAGCCTGGTCTACAGAATGAGTTCCACAATAGCCAGGGCTACACAGAGAAACCCTGTCTTGAAAAAAAGAAAAAAACCAAAAAAGACTAAGAGAGCCAGAAAGAGGTCAGTATGTGCTTGCTACCAAGCCTAACGGTGTTAGTTCTGTATACACAATAAATGTCACTTTAAAAAGATGAAGATGAGCCGGGCGGTGGTGGCGCACACCTTTGATCCCAGCACTGGGGAGGCAGAGCCAGGCGGATCTCTCTGAGTTCAAGGCTGGCCTGGTCTGCAGAGCGAGATTCAGGCACCAAAACCTACAGAGAAACCCTGTCTCGAAAAACCGGAAAAAAAAAAAAAAAAAAAAGATGAAGATGATTCAGGGAATTTTGCCTTGAAGGCTAGAGTGCAGCTGTAGCATGTACCATCACCCTGCTGCTCTCTCTCCCTCATGTCTATAACATGTGGAACAACAACAAAAACCACCTCAAACTGAGGATAGAAACCAGTGGAGGTAAGGGACCTAGTGAATTTTTGTGATATCTGGAATCCGAGGGGCTGTTGTGTGATGAGCAAAGAGAATTTAAATCATGTCTCACGAGAGTGGCATTTCCATTAAATAGAATGACAAATAAAAGCTCTCACTGTGCATTTGTCTTCTAAAATGTGGTACCCATAACAGGAAGACTTAGTGAGAATAGCTAACAAGTTGCAGTGAGAAACAGTGGCCAGGGCTGGGGAGTTGAGAATGGAGTCTCAGTGGTTGAGAGCACTCACTGCTCCAGGAGAGGACCCAGGTTCAATTCCCAGCACCCACATGTGTATGAATAGCCATCTCACTGGTCCCTTGGCCCTTTAGTATAGAAAATAAAATCCGAATCAGAGTAATAATTGAGCTGGGCGTGGTGGCGCAGCAGGCAGGGGGCAGAGGCAGGCAGACCTCTGAGTTCAGGCCAGCCAGAAAGAAAGAAGAAGAAAGAGGAGTGCTCTACCGCTGACACTGAAAGAGGAGTGCTCCACCGCTGACACTGAAAGAGGAGTGCTCCACCGCTGACACTGAAAGAGGAGTGCTCTACCGTTGACACTGAAAGAGGAGGAGTGCTCTACCGTTGACACTGAAAGAGGAGGAGTGCTCTACCGTTGACACTGAAAGAGGAGTGCTCTACCGTTGACACTGAAAGAGGAGGAGTGCTCCACCGCTGACACTGAAAGAGGAGTGCTCCACCGCTGACACTGAAAGAGGAGTACTCTACCGCTGACACTGAAAGAGGAGTGCTCCACCGCTGACACTGAAAGAGGAGTGCTCTACCGCTGACACTGAAAGAGGAGTGCTCCACCGCTGACACTGAAAGAGGAGTGCTCTACCGTTGACACTGAAAGAGGAGTGCTCTACCGTTGACACTGAAAGAGGAGTGCTCCACCGCTGACACTGAAAGAGGAGTGCTCTACCGTTGACACTGAAAGAGGAGTGCTCTACCGCTGACACTGAAAGAGGAGTGCTCTACCGCTGACACTGAAAGAGGAGTGCTCTACCGCTGACACTGAAAGAGGAGTGCTCCACCGCTGACACTGAAAGAGGAGTGCTCTACCGCTGACACTGAAAGAGGAGTGCTCCACCGCTGACACTGAAAGAGGAGTGCTCTACCGTTGACACTGAAAGAGGAGGAGTGCTCCACCGCTGACACTGAAAGAGGAGTGCTCTACCGCTGACACTGAAAGAGGAGTGCTCCACCGCTGACACTGAAAGAGGAGTGCTCTACCACTGACACTGAAAGAGGAGTGCTCTACCGTTGACACTGAAAGAGGAGTGCTCTACCGTTGACATTGGTCAGGCGCGTCCAGCTGTGAGGTTTCGGGTCAGATCCTGAGGAGCTGACCCATTTGAATTCTTATGCCTAGGTTGTCTCAGTTTCACCACTTTCTTCTTCTTACTCCTTCTAGAAAGAATTGTGTGAATGTTCTGATCACTACCACACAGCTGGTTCCGGCCCTGGCCAAAGTTCTCCTATACGGACTAGGAGAAATATTTCCTATTGAGAACATCTACAGTGCTACCAAAATCGGTACGTTGTTCTCCCCGGGCCTCTGGGGACACTGTCCCCACGGCTTGTGTCACTGCCTGCTCTGCTGCACAGTTCAGTGTGTTCACCATCCAGTGTATGTGCGTGCAATCTCCTGCTAAGACCGTTGAGGCTTAGCAGTTACCGGGTTTGCTCAAGAAGTCAGAACTAGTAAGCTCCTTTCTCCTGCAATATTCATTCATTCATTCATTCATTCATTCACTCACTTATTCTGGCAGAAAAATCTGTTACTGAGACCAGCTGCCTGGCTAGGTTACAATATGCCATCAAGTCTGATGGCCTGGGCTCCATCCTCAGGACCAGATGGTAGAAGGAGAGAATCAGCTGCACAGGTTGTCCTGTGATCTCCACCCTCGTACCATGGAACATAGATGTACACATCCACACGAGATAATAAATAATAAAAACATGTTAGCTGGAGAGATGGCTCAGCAGTTAAGAGCACTTGTGCTTACAAAGGGCCTGAGTTCAGTTTCCGGAACCCACATGGTGGCTCACAACCACTCATAACTCCTGTTCTAGGGGATCTGATGCCCTGTTCTGGTCTCTGAGGGCAGCAGGTACACACATGGTACACATGCATGCAGGCAAAATACACATAAAATGAATAAACCTGCTGGCCTGTTTGACCTAGGTGAGTCACTAACCCTATGATGGTCCATCATCTGTGAAGTGAGGAAGGAGAGTTACATGAAAGAGCTCTGAAGTGTGGGAAACACAAGAACAGAGTGGTGGAGGTGGTCACAGCTGTTCTGCCCAAGCTCGGGGTCCTCTCTCTTGACACACTCCTTTGTGCTAAGGTTTTGGGAGCCTGCCCTTTAATGTGAAGGCTAAAGTGAGTTGTTTAGTAATGGCATGCTTTCTCGTTCTTTGGGAAACAGGGCTCTGCTCCTAACTCCTAACCGAGTAGTCTGCACAGGCTGCCAGGGAGGCAGATGAACGGAGCAGCAGTCCTTATCTTTGGTATTGAAAAGGGTAGAGAAGACTGTTCTAATAGGAAGTGTGGTTTTCTTTATAGGTAAGGAGAGCTGCTTTGAGAGAATTGTGTCAAGGTTTGGAAAGAAAGTCACGTATGTAGTGATTGGAGATGGACGAGATGAAGAAATTGCAGCCAAGCAGGTAACTGTAGAAAGGAAAAAAAAAGTCAGTTCTGTGGTTGTGCACGAAGCAATTAGAAAGACTGTACAGTAGAGCCTGTACAGTGGACACATCTGTAATCTCTACATCCGGAGGCTGGAAGAGGATAATGGACTCCGTGGGGTGGGGTAAAGGAGGGATGAAGGCTGAGGATGTACCTAACTTGGCAGGGTGCTGTCTGGCCACATGAAACCCAGGTTCAATCCTCAGCACTGTATAACCAGGATAGAGCCTGCCTGCACTTGGGAAGTACAGGCAGGAGGGTGAAAGGACACCCTTGGCTACATAGTGAGGTCACAGGATGCATGAGACTGTCAGAAAAGGGCCTGGGGAGAAAAGTGGTCCAAGTGAAAAGACTTTACAACTGTTGGGTGTTTGTGGTGTGTATCTCCCTTCCTCACTCTTCTTTAAGAAAAGATCATTGTTTTCCCCAGGTGGAAAATGTGTTAGATCCTCCTCTGTCCTTTCTTCCCTGCCACTCAGCAGTCTTAGAACCAGGCCTGGGGATGTAGTTCAGTGGGATATGCTTGCTTACATGCACTAGGAAGCCCTGGGTTCAGTCCCCAGCACCACATAAAACTAGATATAATGGTACACATCTGTGATTCCAGTACTCAGGAAGTGGGGGCAGAGGGATCAGAAGCTCAAGGTCATCCCTATGCTACATGGCAAGTTCAGGGTGCCCCTTATTAACCCTGCAGTGGGCCTCATCTTCATCTGAGATTCTGAGGACATCAGACTGATTGCAAAAGGCAAACTGTTCTGAACTTCCCAGTCTTTGGGGCTGTCTTTAAAAGTAAGGAGGGCCGGGCGGTGGTGGCGCACGCCTTTAATCCCAGCACTCGGGAGGCAGAGTCAGGCGGATCTCTGTGAGTTCGAGGCCAGCCTGGGCTACCAAGTGAGTTCCAGGAAAGGCGCAAAGCTACACAGAGAAACCCTGTCTCGAAAAACCAAAAAAAAAAAATAAATAAATAAAAGTAAGGAGGAACCAACCAAGTACACTCAGTCGGGGGTTGTATTGTAGAGAAAGGCTTTGTGGTTTTGAAAGCCCTGCAGGTTGGTTTGCATAGTTCCCTGTCACTGTGTAGGCCCCAGCCCTGGGCCATCCTTCCTTCATACAGGAAACAGTAGATGAGTTTGGGCTATGGAACCTAAAGTCAGGTAGATTAAGCCAAGTGTGGTTGTGTGCACCCACAGTGCTGGCTACTTGGGTGGAGAGGAGAGATGGATTGAGCCCAGGAGTTAGGGTCAGCTTCACCTACATAAAAAGGCCGTCTCTCAAAGTCGAGTGAAGTGCACTATTAGCTGGGCGGCAGTGTGTTTACCCTCTCGGAATCTGTTTGTCTGCTGTGTGGGTATATGAAAGTGCTCTCCTTGGCCTGGCTCTTTTGTTTTGGGATCTAGAGCCATGGCTTACAACTAGGGCTGCCCTGGTTTTCTTCATCCAGTTCATACAAACCACAGCAGCTACTAGTGAACTATATGATTGACAATCAATTGGCATCATTACTTCATGTTTTCATCTGCCACTTGATAGAGCAATTCATAGAGCTTGATAGAGCTTTTCCGTGTTAATCATCGAAGCTTTTGATTCTCCAGTTCTGCTCAGTCTCCCTTTGGAGAAGACATCAGTGCCTTCTCAGTCTGGTGAAGGGGTAGGGAAGAGAGAGAAGAGCTGAGCACTCTCAGAGTTCACCCCTAAGCTAAGGTCTGCAGTCTACTAGGAAGTATAGTCTCCAGGGGTCCAGGGCGTGTGTAAGTCATGTGTAGTAGCCAGTCATCAGCATGAGAAAAACACTCATTAAAAACATCTACATGCTTTATGCACCTTACCTACTTTCTGTCAGGCATCTTTCTGCCAGCCTTTCTGGAAGAAAACTAGTCCTTGCATGAATGTGCCCAGAGGATGAGGGAACTGATTCCCAACAGCCTACCCATGGGCCATCCAAGCTGTCAGTGTCCTTCCTTCCATGACAAAATGCCATGATCTGAGGCCGGGCGGTGGTGGCGCACGCCTTTAATCCCAGCACTCGGGAGGCAGAGCCAGGCGGATCTCTGTGAGTTCGAGGCCAGCCTGGACTACCAAGTGAGTTCCAGGAAAGGCGCAAAGCTACACAGAGAAACCCTGTCTCGAAAAACCAAAAAAAAAAAAAAAAAATGCCATGATCTGGCACTGCTGTCCTCTTCCTCTGCTGTCTGCTAACAACTTTACAGTTGAGCCCAACAAAGGTAGCTGACTGTGGGCCAGAACTGTTGTAGAATCTCAGCATTCTGAATCACCCGGTCAGTGAAAGAGATCGCATCCACTTCACACAACATGGCTTCCAGACTAGCACATGGTCTTCTTGGTGCAGCTCTGGTGATGTGACATCTGTACACTGCATCGTGGACATAGTATTTGAGTGAAGACTTACAGGAAACTGACCATCCACAAGGCAGGAAAACTTACCTTAGTACGAGCTTCCTTCCCACCTGTCAGTTGTAACAGGACTTCCTGTGTTGCTCAGACTGGCCTTCATCTTGTAATCCTCCTGCCTCAGCCTCCCAAGTGCTGGGATCACAGGCATTCACCACTACATTCAGAAATACTAATTTCTTATCGCCATTTTATTTGATCCTGAAAACCTTAAAAGCTGAGACAGGTATTTGGTAGCATTGAAATCTCATAAAAATTCCTCACATACAATCTATGTCTCGTACTGTACAAAGTTCTGACACATGGACAGATGGTTACCAAGAGCCTCGAGACACCTGTGGAGGAGAGGGTGCGAGTTAGGTCCCAGAAGCTGGGCTAACTAGCCTTCCTTCTTCTCTTCCAGCACAACATGCCCTTCTGGAGGATCACAAACCATGGAGACCTGGTGTCCCTGCACCAAGCTTTAGAGCTTGACTTCCTCTAAGAACTGGAACGTGGAGCTTTCCTTCCTTGTGAGCTTCTTTTTACCTCCGACAGGAGTCAGAGGCCAGAACCCTCTGAGACCCTTCTCTGTATGTCTGTCTGTCTGTCTCTCTGTGTCTCAGCGCCCCCTCCCCTTCTCCTGTGCTCTTTCTCTCTCTCCGTGGAATGCTGGCGAGAACACAATCAGTTTTTGCTAAGAGTGAGCGAAGCCCCGTCCATAGTACAGCAGGAGGCGGCTGGAAAGAACAGCAGACTTCCCCCGCTACCGTGCTTGAATTCTTCCTTTCAAAAAGGAAGATCGAGAAGAGGCAACGCGTGGGGCACAGTTGCACTCTTGGTGCATGGACAGACCGGGAGCTGCTCATGCTGACGGAAAATGCGTTTGTCCCATGAGAACATCTCCTGTAATCTTAGCTGTAGAACTCTCTCCCAGTGAATGGGTATGTTATTTTTGTAGGTGAGGGTCTGGTCTCTGAAGCACCCCTCCTTTTTTATGAAGAAAGCGGTGTGTAAAGTTTCTGTGACAGTAGTAATGGAAATATCTGAAATACCTCTCTGTGACAGCAGCACCTCTTTAGTGGCCCCAGCACTCTGCTCTCCCAGGAGGCCCCTTGCTGTTTCAGGGCCCTGGTCACTTACTAACTTAGGCGTCTCCCATCTTGTAAGCCTCAGTCTCCTTGCCAGTCCTTCTTCCTCTGTAACCAGAAGTCACAACCCTGGAACCTTCTTCCCACAGACAATACATCTAAGCCTTTAGCTTATAATTTAGAGGCTCTGTCCCAGGAGGCTCAGCCTCCAAGTTGGAGAGAAGGGACTCGGGCTTCTTAGGAATTTTATCCTTGGCTCCTGAGGTAAGATTCTACCTAGTGCTCCTCCAGAGCAGCACCTGTTCTCAGCAGATGCTCGCTCTGCTCCGTGGCCAGCTCAGTCATCGGGTGCTGGCTTCACACTCCCTGCCCTCTGTTTCTCAAATCCACCTCTCTCTGTGCAGCTCTGGCCAGCCCCTGCCCACTCAATTCAAGTCAGAAAGTCCTAAAAGCTAAAAAGTCTGCTTCCTTTGCCTGCACTTACATGCAGTTATATCTCAACTTGTATTTACCCAGATCTATGCCTGGGAGTGGAAAGCAGATAGCTATAATCAAAACCCAATTTCCCAGCTGAAGTGGGAAACCAGGCCAGAACGACTCTCTTGACTTAAATGCCTGAAAATATAATCCTGAGCTAGGTGCAAGAGCACCTCTCAGCCTGCCCCCTAGATGGCTTGGATGGGAACCTGGGCCTAGTCCCAGCCTTCAAGCCCAGCTGGTTTTTGTATTTTTGTTTTGTTTTGCTTAAAGGCACTATCCCTTGAGGACCAATGTGGGTACCTGCTTAATTGGGGTAAACTTTCCTAGAGTTGAGGAAATGTACAGCCTTGGTCCTCAAGAGGTCCTTGACCAACCCCTGGCTACAGTCACTGTCCCCAGAGATGCTGTAGCACAGAGCCAGGCTCCTCTTAATGCCAGGCTACTGGACAGCAACAGAAGAGCCGGCATACCATCTTCAGAACTGTTAGCAATGCTCCTGAGACCAGCAGTTGAGGAAGGGGCTCAGACAGGAGGTGGGGTTGGTGCTCCATCTTGGCCACTCATTTGGCTTGTTTTGAGATAGGAGGTGGGAACAAAGTTGGAGTCTAAGCCAGTCTTCCCTAGGCTACATTCACACTATCCCAACACTACCCAGCCTTGTTTCATGGTCTGTCCCAGAAAACTAAAGGGTAAGTTTTTACTTTCAAACCTCAAACCTTTCCCTCATTGCCAGTGTAGTTTCCTGTCCTACTGCCTGCTCCAGAACTTAGGTGTCAGAGCTAGTATCCCAAGAGACTTGGCCAGCTTGTCTGCGGTTCACACAACAGGGGCCACCTATTGGTCTTCAGGCTTTTAAGACTGCCAAGTGGTAGCACACACCTCTCTGCACACAGGTAACACCACAAACACTTCAGGGGAAGACTCTTTATTCTTAGAATGTAACCTGGAATCCTTTTCCTCTTGCCCTGCCTGCCCAATTTAGCTCTTTACAACAGGATTTTGGACTTGGCTAAGAGAGGCAAGGAGATATTCTGAGCTGAAGAGCCTCTGCTCTGGCAGAAGCCACCCTGTCAGAGGGCAGACAGGAAGCAAGAGTGTGTTGGTGTGTCCACCAAAAGGAGCATCCAGGGACTGCTGCCCTTTGTCCCACAAAGGCCTGGGAAGGAAAATGAACTGGCAGCAGTACGAGAAAGATGGCTCCTTGGTTACTAGCATCGGCTGTTGATGCAGAGTTCCAGGGTGTGAGCACCCACAGGGCTGCTCACAACCATCTGTAACTATGGTTCCAGAGGATCTGATCCCCTCTTCTGGCCTCTTCAGGCACCAAGCACTTATATACACGCAAGAAAAAAACTCATAACCTAAAATAAAATGTCTTTAAGAAATTAAAAGCTGTTGGAATTGGACCTGAAAGAAACTGGGTCCTTTCATCAAAAGAGGCAGTCTTTACTGGAAAGAGCACCCTGAAGTGATTAGCTGGTAAATCCTTTCCCTGATGGATCCAGTGTTTTCAAGGGTTAGTCTGGACATCTCATGGTGTGGGCTAATTCTAGGAGTGTCTGTGGAGTTGCAGGAATGTTCCGGGATAAGAGGTGACTTTCGAATGTAAAACTGACTGTGCCTTAGCATCACCATGTCCAGTGCCCTTGGGGCAGCTGGTGATGTCCAGGAGAGTGGATACCTGCTCCAGAACTTAGGTGCCTGTTTGGGCTGTTGATTTGGGGGTGGTCTGCCTTCTCTACAAGTTGGGTGTCAGAGCTAGTATCCCAAGAGACTTGGCACAGCTTGTCTGCGGTTCACACAAACTCAACCCTTACAGCTCCAAGTAGACTCTAACTGGCATACTGCAGCTTGCAAGCATGTGGCACTTCTAGACACTACTTTGAATGGGAGTCACACATTGACAAGAGCACCAGGCAAAGCATGGTGCTGTCCTCCTGGAGAGTACAGGCTAGCCCCTCAGAGGCAAGCTTGGGCTCTCCTTCCTTATTCCTCCCCAGGGTGCAGCTGAGACCCTTCTTGAGTAAGCTTATGTTCCTTGCTGCTAACCTGGTCTCCATCTTAAAGAAGCTACAACTATCCAGACAGATTCATTGTAGATGCCAAGTTGGAATTCTGAGCTCAGATACCTTAACTACAAGAGGCAAAAATCTGCTTGTGTCCCAGCCCTGTCCGCAGGCCACCCGTCCCCCCTCTCCCCCGAGTCAGCTCTAGCAGGCAAGGCTCCCTGGATGCCTCCTAGCACACTGAGCGGAGCTATCCACTAAGGACCATTTCTACTTGGATCACCACTCTCCCTCTGGACTTCAGATGCCCTCTTTAGCAGGAAAAGGCATCAGTTGGGTTGGATGTATTTATGTGACTGCGGGCATTTGTGGCTATAGAGTCCTTGACCATAATGTTATACGTAATGGGAACTATCTTATAAACTTGAAAAAAATAAAATTTTTATTTTCTATACAGTATTCTCATTTGTCTTTTCTAAATAGGGTTAGTCCAGTTGCTAAGCCGTGCAGGGTCCTAATCAGGGCTTCATTAAGAAAGATGTCACCCTTTCAATAACTGGGTCATTAATTTCACACATACAAAAAGTTGGAAAACAAGGAATTGTTTTTATTTAAATTGTTTTTAGAATGCACTGCTTATTAAGGTGTAGAAATGGAGTAGATTTCATGAACTGTCAAATGTACTGAACTGTGCTAAAGACAAGTCAGTCTGTGCTAAGCATAAGCTGCAAACCAATAAAACTAACATGAACCTTTAGATTTCATGTCACACAAGCCAGTTTTTCTCCATTCCTTCACATTGGTCTGAGTGGCTTTTACTGACCTGAAGAACAACCAGTGAAGGAAATTAGAATTTGTTTGTTTCTGAGGGTCAGAAATGTCAGACTAATTTCCTCCAGGAAGTGTGAAGTCATCTCATACCCTGGTTAGTAGTCTTTCAAGCCACAGTACTGCTGAAGCCGACTGTTAGCTGTTGTCTGCATCCTGCTTGTTACAAGCACAAGTTCCAAGTGTTGACTGCCTTCCAAATCCCAAGAGCAAGCATCTCCATCTCCTCTTAACAAAAGATTTCTCCTACAAACCCTTCCCTAACATGTCTTTTTCATTTTTCTTTTTCTTTTTTTTTTTTTTCAAGACAAAGTTTCTTTGTGTAGCCCTGGTTGTCCTAGGACATGTAAATCTTAAAGTGGTTTGTTTTTCTAAAACAAGTTTCTTCATGTTTAAAAGTTCTTGGTCAGGAGCTGGAGAGATGGGCCAGCAGTTAAGAGCACTGGCTACTCTTCCAGAGGACCCAGGTTTAATTCCAAGCACCCACATGGCAGCTCAGAACTGCCTGTAACTCCATTTTCAGGGGATCTGACACAGGGTATCTGTCCCACAGACATGTGCGGGCAAAATACTAATGCACATGAGATAAAAATAATTTTTTTTTTAAGTTATTGGTCAGGTATGATGTTCCTGTCTTTAAACCTCAGAAGCTGAGGCAAGATTGTCAAGACTTTGGCAAGCCTAAGCTACATGTGGAACCTTGTCTCAAATGACCAAAAACAAAACAAAATATAGATATATTGATATATATGTCAATGGGAATCTTCAAGGACATTTTCTAATTACAGGTAATATCACTAATCTCTAAACTTGGAAAACAACTTTGTATGGTAGTACACACCAGTAACTGGGAAGTTGAAGCAGGAAGATAATGTGTTCAAGATTATCTCGAATAGGATAGACAGACTGTTAAAAACAAGGCTAATTGTAGTAACATGTATTTCTTTTTAAAATTTTTTAAAAGCCGGGTGGTGGTGGTGCACACCTTTAATCCCAGCACTCGGGAGGCAAAGCCAGGTGCATCTCTGTGAGTTCGAGGCCAGCCTGGTCTACAGAGTGATCCAGGACAGGCACCAAAACTACACAGAGAAACCCTATCTCAAAAAACCAAAAAAAAAAAAAAAATTGTTTTTGTGCCTGTATATGCATGTGCAAAGGCCAAAGGAGAATGCTGGATCCCCTGGAGCCAGAGTTACAGGCAGTTGTGAACTACCCAGAGTGAGTTCTGGGAACCAATCCTCCAGAAGAGCTGGGAGAGCTCTTAACTGCTGAGCCGTATCTCCAGCCCCAGCCCTGACGTGTGTTTAGTTCAAGTACTTGATAGATGGAGGCAGGAGGATCAGGAGTCCAACCTTGGCTGTATGATGTGTTCCAAGGTAGCTTAGCTCTCTAAGCCCTGTTTCAAAAACACTAAGTGTACATCACTGTATATTAGGTAGAACATGTAACTTTATATAGCACATGATTATGTATTTTAGGTAGTATAACACACCGTTTGGATTTAATACACATAATCATTTGACAACTTCATCTGGAATACAGGTGAAAACTCAGCCAAAATTAAAATTCTAAACACATCTGGTTTTGCTTTGTTTGAGACACAGAGTCTCATGTAGTCCAAGCCGGCCTCTGTCACTGAGGAGGAGTTTGAACTCGTGATAGTCTTGCTCAGAATGGTAGGTGCTCCACACTGGCCCAGCCCTCTACAGATCTTACCCGTTGTGTAAATGAGGATAACAGTGATTTCAGGTGTGTACCCCTAGAAGCGTGCCTTTATAAAATGGCCCCTTCTGATGTAATCACATCTAGTCTTCATGAGATGGTGGAGATTGCTTTGCATGCTCTTTTAACAACAATTACTGGTCTATGAAATTCAAGTCTGGAGAATTAGGTCTTTTCTGTCCATTTTCAGTATGAGAAGCGCCACCTTCTCCCAGAGCCTCTTGCTCGACCCCCGCCTGCATCTCTATAGCCTGGTTAGCTGTGGGCCAACAGCACTCCACAGTCCTCTCCTGGTGGGACTGTCCCACAGGACCAGCACTTGCAGAGATTCCTCTCCACCAACATACCACATGACTCTAGACTCTGCTTCTCGGGGGGCTTCAGGCTGCAGACACTGCCAAAGTAGCTCTTTCCGCACCTCCAGTGCCTCAGTTTCCCAGAGAGGCCTTCTCTAACAGTTGTGTGTAAAGCTATAACTTGCCCACAACACACACCCTCTCACCTCTCTTGCCTGGTTCTTTCAGCACTATGACACTACATATTTTGGTCACACTGTTTATTTTACCTCTACACCAATAAGTGACTGGTAGAACTATCTTAGGTCCCAGCACTGGGAACTAGAACCTTTTCTTCTACTTTAAAAAGTAGCACCTCTGGCACCTTTTTCCTGTTTCCTGTTTCACCAGACCACAGACTTCCCAGAGCAGAACGCTCCCTCTCCCCAGAACCATCACTCACATCCATATCCCAGGAATCACCTCTTACCTATGGAGGACTCCCAGTACTTTACCTTCCACCCAGCCTCTCAAGCTCACCTTCTAGTCCTAAAGATGCTACTCTGCAGGCCCAGAGGCAGAGCTGCTAAGACAATACACTAGAGTCTGCCCAGATGTGAGTTCTGCTGCCTGCCAAATGAGCAACGCACTCTGGCTCACCAGCTAATGCATCTTGGAAAGCAAAATGGGATATTTTGTACACTGTGTGATGATATATTGCTGTGATTGGTTTAATAAAGAGCTGAATGGCCAACAGCTAGGCAGGAGTTTAGGTGGGACTTCTGGGCAGAGAGAGAGGAAATAGATGAGTCTAGGCGCCTGAGACGCCAACAAGACACAGAGTGAGTCAGACATACAGAATGAAAGAAAAGTAAAAAGCCACAAGGCAAAACATAGATTAATATAAATGGGTTAATTTAAATTATAAGAGCTAGTGGGACAAACCCAAGCTTTCACAATTAGTAAGTCTCTGTCGTTATTTTGTGGCTAGCTGGTGGGACAGAGAAAGGCTAGCTACATTTGCTGCCCAACATGGGGCTCGAACCCATGACCGTGGGATTAAGAGTCACATGCTCTACCAACTGAAAGGGGAAATGTTGCAGGAGAATTGTTGGTATAGCCATTGCACTGTGTCAATAAAGCCACCTTGATTCAAAGGATGAAGTCAGTACTTGGCTGTTCGGGATTAGCCATAGAGTTCTTGAAGGACTCATGAGGTCTGTTAGAGAGGACAGGAAGAAAGAAGAGAGGATTTCTGGGCAGGTAATTTGGGAAAAACATGGAGAAAAGGTCAGCCAATTGATTCTCCAATGTCCTTGGATTTACTAGGTCTTTATCTTAATTTCTGATTGCTGAGTTTTTATTATACTGGAACAATTTAGATATTCATTACAAAGTCATACCTAAGTCCGCCCACATCTCTATTCCAGGGGTCTGAACCAGTTTTACAGGTTCCAGGTCCCTGCCACCTGTCTATAATAGAAAGGGTGATGGACTATACTTAATGGTACATACTGGTTTGGAGAATTTCATGTGGTTTTAATAATACTGTTAAACACATGCACACATGTTTTCTTCCTTTCACAGATTGAGGTAGGAGGTATGTATACTAGCTAGAATGAAAAATACTCAATGGATAGTACATGGCCTAGACCACAGGTCCATAAGGCACTTGGTTTTAAGGTGGCCTAAGACCCACAGTAGAGACAGCTGCATCTCGACCCTGGAGGGGCTGAGGGTCACCACTGGCCTCTGGTCTTTGAAATCAGATTTGTCCAGTGGGTTATCGAGAGGAGCTTGGGCTGCCGCCAATTCAACAGTTAGAATGATGCTCCCAGAACTTCAAGCGCTCTCAGGATTTGTTGATTGAAGCGAATGGATAGGGTGGGGTAGGGAAGACATGGAGAACATCTCCCAGCACCCCAGGGCCTTCTAGAGCAGGCCAGAGAACCCAGGAGACGGGCCACCTCCACCAGTTACCTGAGAAGTGAGAATAGCAACAAGAGGCTTTGGTGATGGCAGCTCTGTTGGTTGGACAGGAAGAGAATGGCTTGTGTGTGATTGGCCTTTGGCCCTTCCAAGGCCCAGCTCCCCACATCTTCCTCACTGGCTGAATCAGAACCTGCCTCAAAGGACTTCTTCCCCATCTCCAATCCCTGGCAGAGAAACCTCTGCTTTGACCTTGGGGAAGAAGTTGCGTGCTAACTGAGTGGCGCGCCTGTTATAAAGCGGCTTAGGCCGTTTTGAAGGAAGGAGACTTCCGACCCCATCCACTTGGTCGGGTTCCCAGTGGCAGTGAGGGTGCAACCAGAGGTAGTAGATCACACGCAAAGTCAGTCCCAGGAGGAAGCAGACTCCTCCCATAATCAACCACACCTGCAAGGTCCCACTGGGCAGCCAGGTGCCGCATGTCACCCAGGTGCTGGCCAGCAGCACACTGTCACTGAGGATGAAGACCAGGTGGATGATAGACCGGCCTCGGGTGCGGCCCCCAGCCACATTGAACCAGGAGAAATAAAGGATGATTGCCACTGTCACCCGGTACAGCCACTCAGATCTGGAGTTTGGCATAAATTTTGTGCCTTGAAGCCAGACCCAGAACAACAGTACCAGCCACAGGCTGAGGAAATGCAGGGCCACGTAGTAGGGGAAGAGAGCTGAGAAGAGGGCAACGGCAAAGATTCGGGGCCCCAACAGCAGCAGGTTCCACAGGAAGTAGACGACAGAGGAGCTCCAGCCCAGGCGGGGCTTAGAGGGAAGACAAGTACGCAAGGCCCGGTGGTAGTCCAGTAGTGCCCACGAGATGCCCAGGAAGGATGAGCTGATGCCAAACCCTACCAAGAGCAAGAAGAAACAAGTCAGCCTTGACTACAGCCTGCCTGGCACCCCCCAGAGCTCACAGGAACCCTCGCAGGGTTCTAGAAGCCCCAAGTTGTTCAAGAGATGGTTGGAGAGGGAGAACATCCAGTTAAGTTCCAGCCAAAGAGAGTGCTCTGGTAGCATTCTTAAGGATGGGAGACCTTATGTCTCCCTGTGCCTTAGCCCTAAGCCTCTTCTAGGTCCTGGAACTCTTCCAGTCCCAGACCCTGGGAACAGAATTAACAGCTCCAGTCCCCTTTCTCCATGTCAGAAAGTAGACAGAAGATCTCATGGAGTAGCAATAGACTTCCTGCAGCTGTCCTCAGGACTGGGAGCAATGGCCTGCTTCCCCACCCGCCCTTCCTCTTCTCCATGTCCAGCTTGGCCCGTTATGCTGACTTTCCAAGATCCAATGATAGGGGTCCTATCCCACCTCTGAACTGCCTACCCTTGACTGGGAGCGCCAGCGCCTCCAAGGAGGATGGAGTGGCTTGAGAATGCCCTATAACGTGTCTTCCCTCACCTCTTCTAATTCATTCACTCAAAAGAAGTTTGCTGAGGGCCTGCTGTGTGCCCAGAACCCACCTGTGGCCTGGTACTGAATCTGTAGCTATCCCCTTCTCTTATTCATCCTCACTCTGCAAACCCCAGCTTGAATAACTTCTGGGGTTGCCCTTTTAGACCCACCCGACTCTGCAGCCAGAGGTCCCTGTAACAAACCACCCACCCAATTAACATAGCAATTACCTGTTTTGTTTATTTATTTCGAGACAGGCTTGCTCTATGTAGTCCTAGCTGTCCTAGAACTCTCTCTCTGTAGACCAGGATGGCCTTGAATTCAAAGATCCGCCTGCCTCTGCCTCCTGAGTGCTGGCATTAAAGGCATGTGCCACCACAGCCCGGCCTGTTTTCTATTTATGAGCTCCTGATAATATCTGTTTGCTCAATCAAAAGTTGAGAAAAACCTGTCTCCCCATGCTAACCAACAGTGTAGATCATCTCCACCTGGTTCTGATCTCAAGGAAATGCCATGTACCTAGTGAGTGCTGAAAATGAGCAGGTCACCTTTCTGCACCTCTCTTAAGTGAAGTGAGGGGTTCTCTCAGGTCCCACTGTGAGTGATGACAAAGTAGGTTCCTTGGGGAACTGCTGCAGAGGACCTTGAGGTATGAAGGGATGGGGAAGAAAAAGGGAGCCCTGGGCTCTCAATTCGGTGTGAGGTAGAGCCTTGCTTAGTCCCAGGCTGGGCCCTTGGTCTCGAGGAAGTCCCTCCCTCCCAAGGCTTTTCACTGTACAGATTTCTCTGAGGGTTTATGGGGCCCTATGGTCTCTGCCACCTGTCTCTTCTGGTCACTCAGTACACCTAGTGTAACTATTTGTTTTACAGGCTGGGTGGAGGCTCTGTGTATCTGGCTCACCATTGTGTCCCCACCACAGTGAAAACAAAGAGAAAATATGAGTATCTAAAGGTTCTCTGTGGGGAGCAGGTGAGGTCCTGAGTGGATGTGTGTTACTGACATGAGCATGGCCATGCCAAAGACTCCAGTGTCAGTAACCTATATAGTTTATTTATTGTCATCAAAATAATAAAAAGTACAGCACTGGGGAGGCAGAAGCAGGGGAATTCTGTGAGTTTGAGGCCAGCCTGGTCTACGTAATAAATACCAGTCTAGCCTGATCTACATAGGGAGAACCTGTCTCAAAAATAAAAGATGGACGGGCTGCAGAGATGGCTCAGAGGTTAAGAGCACTGACTGCTCTTCCAGAGGTCCTGAGTTCAACTCCCAGCAACCACATGGTGGCTCACAACCATCTATAATGAGATCTGGCGCCCTCTTCTGACCTGCAGACATACATGCAGGCAGAACACTGTATACATAATAAATAAATCTTAAAAAAAAAAAATAAATAAAAAAAAAAAATAAAATAAAAGATGGAGAGCAATTGAGAAATACACCTGATGCTGACCTCTGGTTTCTGTAATACACACATACACCTGCAAATACACACCAACATATATTCACACACATACACAGATACATCATGTACCAGGCCCTGGGCTTTATATGCATCCCCCACATTTAATCTTCTCACCACCTCCACAAGAAAGGTTCATTTATCATGCCCACTGTTCAGATGAGAACAAACTGGTAGTCTGAGTCCCTTTTCTAACTTCATGTAGCTTGAAAATGACTAGATTTGAACCCAGATCCACTACCTAGTGCTCAGCCTCCCTGTTTCCTTTTTGTCCCCCCAGGGGTGAGAGCACTGCTGACATCGGAAGGGCACCGGAGGGGACAGCCACTGGCCCAGCACTCACATTGGTAATATTCAGCATTGCCACTCTGCAACACGATAGTCAGCACCAGTGTGAGCTGCGGGGTGGACTCCAAGAAATTCTCAAAGAGCCGCAGCATGCTGATGTCCAGGGTGAGGAAGTCTGCATAGGCTATGTCACTCTCAGATGGCAGCTCCTGCTGCCATATGAACAGCACCTGCTGCAGCCCTTGCAGGCACCTAGGCAGAACACACAGACGCCCGGCAGGCCAGGTCAGCGTTCTCTACTTTCCACCATTTCCTACCACTGAGTGCACAGAGGTAGCTTCAATCTTAGCTTGTAGATTAATTGCTGTGGAACCTTAGTCAAGCCACCTCACCTCAAAGAACCTGTTTCCTCATCCATAAAGTGGGGACATACAACGTCTCCTCTTGCTGGTCAGGCATGGTCCCAAGTTTATCAAAAGCCCCATTTTAGAGATGAGAAATGGAACTAAGACGCAAATAAGAGGCCTGAGAGATGGTTTAGCAGCTAATTGCATTCACTGCTCTTACAGAGGACCAGAGTTTAGTTCCCAACATCATATGAGGTGGCTCACCTCTAACTCCAGCTCCAGGGGATCCGCCCGACACCTTCTCTGGCCTGTCTGTAATATAGCCGCCCTTCACACTTGTCTGAGCTGTACTCATGTTCATACAATCCCTCAGGCAAAATGACAGCATTCAAGCCCCCGCCCCTGCTGGAAGCTGTATGCAGCTTTGCCAAGATCTGAGAATTCCACAACAGATTCTGCATCCAGCTACCCCATCCCAACCCATACCACACCATGAAGCCCTGCCTTCATCACATGATCCTGACCCCTTGGTTTCACTTTCTCCCATCTCACCTAAGGGCTTATTCACGACTTTAAAAAAAAAAAAAGTCACCAGGCCAGCACTGTGCCAGGGACTTTCTCACTACCCACCTCTGTCACTGGCTGAACATGGGGTCTGCCCAGTTCAGAAAACGCACACAATCCACACACATTTTCAAAGAACCAGTCTGTGTCCAGCCCTGGCTCACTCCAGGGACACAGGTGATTCAGGCAGGACCCATCTCTGCCCGTCTTCATTCCCTGATGGGGAAGCAGATGTTCACAGAAAAGGACAGGAATGAGAAAGAGAGGGGGCGCTGTCCTGGAAGTCGGGGCTGCTGCCCAAGGAAGCATGAAGCTAGTTGTGCCAGGACAATGTATGGACGGACATGTGCCTTTTTAATCTGCTCAGAACACCAGTTGCAACTATTGCCATCCATGCTAGAACACTGAGTAAACTGAGACCCAGAGAGGTCAGCGACTCACCTATTACGAGTCCTATTACGATAAAAACAATAAGCCAGGCAGTGGTGGTGCATGCCGTTAAGAGACAGGTGGATCTGAGTTTGAAGCCAGCCTGGTCTCAGAGCGAGTTCCAGGGCTATGCAGAGAAACCCTGTCTCAATAATAATAATAATAGTAATACATTTAAAATTAAAATAATAATTTAAAAACCGGCCTCGGGCCCTATTATACCAGGGTTTCTCACTGTCCTCACTTGTCTACCAGCCTGCCTTCTTCACATGACTGCCACTTAGTACACCAAAACCAGCACAGAATTCACAGATGGCGGTGCCAAACTTGGTTTCTGGGGAATCTCTTAACTCCAAGGTCCCCAAGCCCCCTTCCTCGCTTTCCTGAACCTGGGTCTTCATCTGCGACCGGGGGAAGACTGGGCTTGGCTCTGAAGGCTGTGTCAACTCGCTCGCGTTCTTCTTTCCTCGACGGGCCGGACGGGCACTCACCTGTACAGATAGCCAAGCTGCAACAGATGCAGCAGCGCCAGGAAACGACGCGAGTGCTTCGACCCATGCAGGTCCGCCGGGTCGGAGGTCAACCAAACCCAGCTGAAGAGCTGCATCTGCACCGAGGAGAGGCCCAGCAGCGCCAGCACCAGCGCGGCCCACACGTAACGGCCACCGAGTACATACTGGACGACGGCCCACAGGTCGGCGACCACGTCCAGCAGGAAAGACAGGGTGCCCACCACGCCCACGACCAGGTTCAAGAACACAGAAGAGCGTAGAGACAAAGGCATGGCCCGCTCCAGCCAGCCTCTCAACCGCGGGCCTGCCCTCCAGCCCGGGTCGTCGGGCAGGAAGGGGGCGGGGCAGTCCTCGGGGGGCGGGGCTGCTGGGCGGAACTTCCCCCTCTCGCCCTGTCCGGGGAGGAGCGAGGCTGCGACCACGCCCCCCCAGCCGTCCCACCGCCCAGACCCCGCCCCCAGCCCACCCGGTCCAGAGCGGCTGCTACTGCAGGTTTAGATTTTGCGTTTAAGGCTCAAGCAGGCGGGAAGGGCCACAAGGCAAGAGCCTAGAGTCCAGGCCACAGCTGTGATCCCTCACGGCTGCACTGTTACAAAACCAATCAAGAAGACTTTTTAAAAAGTACCTAGGGGTTTTGCAATCCGGGGGCCCATCTTCCTGGTGGCTCATTTGACTACGGCAATCAAGTGCATAGTAGTTTGAAACATATGTATTAAAGGGAATAATGCACAAAGACATGTACCACGAGCATGTTTTGTGGATAAAACGTGAAACTTGGAAGAAATATGCTTCTTCGGGACCTCTCTGGTGAATCCAAATGTCCCATCCTAGTTTATTCTCTGCAGACACGGGAGACTGATGGCAACGGTCATCTCTCCATGGGGTGACACTGCCCAATTTTACCGGGAGAAAGGCAACCCAGTAAGAGGGCAGCGTGGTAGTGCCTACAGTCATAGGACCACCAATACATGCAGGCTTGGCAGCAGAGTCAGCACGAGCAGGAGACCAGGCACCAGCTTAGAGCCAAGGCCATGCAAGCAGGTAGCATAGGTGTTGAATGCCACCTGTTGCATAGCACACACATGCTCATTGCGGCAGATGTCCCCACAGGTCGAATAGTCATAGCTGACTGAGTTATAGATGTAATAACGTTGCAGCATGTGCTGGTCACTGGCGATGCGGGTCAGGGCCATATGCATGGAGCTGATGCCTGCATCCTGCACCTGGTAGGCATCTGTCAGGCGGTATTCCAGCTCCCAGTGTGGAGTCTCTTGCGCATTCGCCTGAGTCAGGTTCAAGAAGTAGGTCACCATGTCCTGCATTAGAGACACGGAGTATGCCAGTAATGAACAGTTGTTTAGTTCTACCCACAACCCAGCCTGTCCCCAGGCTCTCTAGAGCAAATATAACAGCTGCTGTTTGTTACTGAGCACTCAGCCAGGTATACCTAGGGGCAGACACCCTGTGCTTGGTTCTGACGAGGTACCTGCACCTATACCCTCATTCTCCTGATGAGGACACGGAGGCCTAAAGAGGTTGTTGGAGTTTGAATCGGAAGCGTACCCCACAGGCTCGTTTTGAATATTGTTCCCCAACTGGTAGCACTATTTTGGGTGGCTGTAGAATTTTTAGGAAGTGGATTCTAGCTGGCAGAAGAAGACCTTTGAAGCTGGTGCTGAATCCATCTCTGCTTCCTGCTCAATGGCAATGAGGCATCCCTGACATAAGCCACAAGCCTTCCCCACCAGGATGGAGTAAAACACTCTGAAACCATGATGTTGGCATTGTGGTCACAGTACTGCAAAAGGAACTTTACCTTCCCAGCGTGTATAAGTATTCAGTGGCAGGGGTGGGATTAGAACCCACATTGCTTAACTCACTATGTCTGTTTCCTGTCCTGCTAAACTGGCAGGACAGGCTCCCCACAGAAGCTCTGATGCTCAGTAAATCTTTACAGAATGACAGGGAGTAATCATTGGCAGCAGCGGGGGAGTGGGGGGAAGTGGGGGGGGTGGGGGGTGGGGGTGTGTGTGGCTGGCTGGCAGAGGTTACAGAACTGTGGCTGTTGGGGTTCACATTCATATAGAGTCATAGGGCTCGCTAGGACTCAGCGGTGCCTTCAGACCAGGAAACACTTTCCCGTGAAGTATCTGGTTATTACAGACGGGTAAGTGGCGCTTCAGTGAGCCGGTGGGAACTGAGTGTGCCGGGCACAGGGCATTATTGCTAAGTCCTCTCTGCCTGCCACTGAACAGAGGAAGCAATGGAGTGGCCTTGCACACAACAGGATATACTCTTCAAAGTCCTCAGGGTGCTCACTTCGGCAGCACATATACTAAAATTGGAATGATGCAGAGAAGGTTAGCAGGATGACACGCAAATTCGCGAAGCATTCCATATTTTTGTGTGGTTTATAGGCTTTGATTACTTTATATATTTATAAATGGGATTATATTTATATATATAAATATGATTTATCAAAAAAAAGTCCTCAGGCCTGGGGCTAGCAAAATGTATCCCCAGAATCCACATGGAGAAAAGCAAGAACTAACTTTGGCAAGTCATACACACACATATAATTTTTTTGCACTATATATTTTTTCAATCCTTAGATCTGAGCAGGGGAGATGGTTTAGTGTTTAAGAGTAGTTTTAGTTTAAAAAAAAATCAAGCCGGGCAGTGGTGGCGCACGCCTTTAATCCCAGCACTCGGGAGGCAGAGCCAGGCGGATCTCTGTGAGTTTGAGGCCAGCCTGGGCTACCAAGTGAGTTCCAGGAAAGGCGCAAAGCTACACAGAGAAACCCTGTCTCGAAAAACCAAAAAAAAAAAAAGAGAGTAGTTTTAGTTTTAATTTTGTGAGGTAGAGTATACGCAACATACATGCAGGTACCCACAGAGGCCAGGGGAAGGTGTCAGATTCTCTGAAACTGGAGCTATAGGCGGTTGTGAGCTGCCTGATATGGGTGCTGGGAACCAAGTGAGTGCTGTGCAAGAGAGAGCAGTACATACTGTTAACCACTGAGCCACCCCTCACTCCCAAGGCCACTTTCTGCACAACTATGAGGAAAGGGATATATCCTAGTGCGCACTCCCGCGTGCACACACTCAGACCGAACAGGGTATGGAGGCTCACAGCTGTAATCCCAGCACTCGGGAGCCTGAGGCAGAAAGGTTGAATCAGGGCTGGAGAGATGGCTCAACAGTTAAAAGCATTGTTTGCTCTTCCAGAGGACCCAGGTTCAATTCCCAGCACCCACATGGCAGCTCACAACTGTTTGTAACTCCAGCTCCAGGGGATCCGACAGCCTCACACAGACGTACACGCAGGGGAAACAGCAATGCGCATAAAATAAATGGTCATTATAAAAAGAAGAAAGAAAGGTCACATCATGTATATGGTGACAAATCCCTGCTCCGCAGCCTCTGAAATGCCTGTAGGATCAGATACTTGCCAGCACTCCGAGCCACCACCCGCTGGCAGCTGTGCCTGTGCCCTGGTCACAGCAGACACCGTCAGAACAGTTCACACTTCTGTCCCCAGCTCTCTAAATCCAGAGTTCTTCCCATGACCTTGGTCTGGCCCTGTGCTCTCTGGGGTCACCCACTCTCCGTGCTCTTCCCCTAAAACACCAAGCCCCTTCCCACCTCAGGGCATCTGTCTTGCTGTTCCCTCTACCTTTTCTACAAACCCAGCTGGCTCACTCAGTTTACACAGAACTCAAATGCCACCTTACTTATGACACTTCCCTTGTCCCATCCACGTAACACAGCCCACACATTCCAACTCATCAGCCCCTTTACCTTCCCTCCCATCCCCCACCATCATTCTCTCCCTCCCTCCCTCCCTCTTTCTTCAGCGTTGGAAAGTCAAACCTCGTGTCTCTTCATGTTAAGGCAGCACTTGGCCGCTGAGCTGCAGCCACAGCCCCCGTACCTCACCCCCACTTGGAGGCAGGGTCTTCTCACTATGTTATTGTCTGATCTTGAACTCACGATGTAGTTCATTCAGGCTGGCTTTACATTTCAGTCCTGTGCCTCAGCCTCTCAAGGGCCTGGGATTACAGTCCTGTGCCAGCAGCCCTGGCCACCACCCTGCCTTTCCTCTCTCCCGTGTTTAATTGTATGGATTTGTTTACTGTCGTCCTCCTGCACGGATTCTGGTGAAGGAGAGCAGTTACTCTGCTGTTTGTGTTGTGTCCCCAGCTTTGAACAGGGTCTGGCATGTGGCAGGTGAGTAGTACATTCTACTGAATGAAGGAAGTAGCATTTCTTTGTCATTTCAACAATCTCAGAACATCTTAGGAGGTGAAGATGTCCTCATGGTGTTAGGGGCTGGGTCCTAGTTGGTGTATGGAAAGGGGCAATGGACTTGAGCTCAGACTGTGGGGAGTCTTCCATCCCAGCCTAAGAAGAGGCAATTTTATCTTAAGGTTCGTAAGCTGCGGAGAGGCAATATGAAGTCAGTATTTTAGGAAGATTAATTCCTCCTGGGTGTGGCGGCAGGTAGGGGGCAGTGACAGTGATCCAGGACAAAGAAAGACTTGGGGGAAGAACTGACCTGATGAGGTGGCTCCAAAGTTCGAACCAACATTCCCTTCCAAGACTCAGTGGTGAGTAAGTAGCAAGCAGATTAGGCAAGGTAGTGATACATTTAGATTCCCACCCCCAGCCCCAGGAGACCCACACTCCTAACCTGCAGGTTCAGTGTGATTCGATCATACTCAAAAACACGGATGCCTGGGTTGTTGGCTCCATTGACCACTCCAGGTAAGGTGGTCTTCCATGGGGTGACCCCAGGTGTGAGGAACATGACGCTTATGGGGGCACCTTTAGGGAAAAAGACAACAGGCTGAAAGGGACTATGGGAAGAGGGAACGGGCAGTGGCCAGCTCCCTCAATGGAGTACCTGCACTGTCATAGAACATCCGGAAGCTGTCGGTATGGTGGTGCCCAAAGAACTGCCCCGCTATGACGCGATGGTGCTTCTGGACCACCTTCAGGTACTCCTCATTGAAGCTCTCTCGGAACCAGGCCCTGTCCTGTGTCTTCTCAAAGAACCCTGGGGGCACGTGGCCAATAATGTACACCTGCAAGAAAGAGGTACTGGGGTCAGAGATGCTCTCTCCAGCCCCCACTTCCACCTTCCCAAACCCGCCCAGGTCCTCAAGGGCAGGCGGACCAGCAAGTGCATCTCCTCTGAACGTAACCCCAAAGCACCTCTTCCACAAACCCTTCCTGACCCTTCAAAGGGTGCTCTTCTCAGAGCTGGGACTGATCCTCCATGGCTGTGTGAGGACACTACGCTGTCATGTGCATTTGTGTTTTATGTTCCTCAGGTCACCCAGGCACTTGGTCACCATCACAAAAATGTAGAATGAAGGCAGAATTAGGAGCATGTGCTTAGCCAAGGATGGTGGCGCACACCTTTAATCCCAGTACTTGGGAGGCAGAGGCAGGAGGATCTCTGGGAGTTCAAGGCCAGCCTTGATAATGATAGAGTGTGAATGAGCCTTGGGGTCAAACTGCAGCTAGTCACCAGTCGCCTATCATCTCTCTGAGCTTCAAGTTTCTCATTTGGAAGACTATTCACCTGGGGGAGTGGACTGGCTGATTGTGTGTGTCAACCTGACACACGCTATAGTCATCAGAGAGGAAGGAGCCTCAGCTGAGGAAAGGCCTCCATGAGATCTGTAAGGCATTTTCTCATTTAGTGATCAATGGGGGAGGGCCCAACTCATGGTGTGTGGTTCCGTCCCTGGGCTGATGGTCCTGGGTTCTATAAGAAAGCAGGGTGAGCCAGGCGGTGGTGGTGCACGCCTTTAATCCCAGCACTCAGGAGGCAGAGGCAGGCGAATCTCTGTGAGTTCAAGGCCAGCCTGGGCTACCAACTGAGTTCCAGGAAAGAAAGGCACAAAGCTACACAGAGAAACCCTGTCTCGAAAACAGAACAAAACAAAACAAACAAACAGAAAAAAAAAAAAAAGAAAAGAAAAAAGGAAGCAGGGTGAGTAAGCCAGGAGAAGCAAGCCAGTAAGCGGCTCCCCTCCATGGTCTCTGCATCAGCTCCTGCCTCCAGGATCCTGTCCTGTGTGAGTTCCTGTCCCGACTTCCTTCAGTGATGGACTACAGTGTAGAAGTGTAAGCCACATAAACCCTTTCTTCCCCAACTTGCTTTTTCATCATGGTGTTCCGTTGCAGCAACAGAAACCCTAAGACATGGAGTTGCTATGAAATTAAATGAGGGGTCCATCTAAAATGCAGAGCCGTGTGCCGCTGCTGGCATGACATGAAGAGCTCTCATCCGCAGCAGCCCTGAAATCCTCCTGGGATGGGCTGGGTGATGCACTGACCCAGACATGAGCCACTGTGCCGGTCCTGAGTAGCTGCTAGCTCAGCAGACGAAGTGGACACACCTAACATCCGGGCACCTCCTTGGGTACACAGTGTGCACGCCCTACTGCCGTGGGTGCAGCAGCGATGGAAAGACATCTGAACTTGGAGCGAGGAGACTGAGGTTCGAGACTTGGCTCCACTGCTTACTGTGTGATGAGCCCATCACGGCTCCTTGAGGCCCTAAGTGTCTTCACATGCAGTGGGTTTCAGGTCCTCAACTTACAGGGCTGCTGTGGTTGGCGGAAGCCTCCTCTGGGATAGGCTGACACAGGACCCTCTAGGATGCCTGGTGGGAGACTAATTTCAGGAAGTAGCCCAGGGGCACAGGAAGAAGCAGGAGCGCTTACCATCTCTCCGTCCCGGGATGCATTGCTCAGCACATCTCCCAGCCACTGGAATTGCTGGCCGGGGTCGGCCATGCTGGCTGTCTGTTCGTTGCTGCTGTAGTACAGATTGGTGTTGAGGACCACAACTCGCCCTGCCCTGCTGGGACCCGGCAACTTCTCAGAATAGAAGGCACCTAGGATGTCACAGCCAGGGATAGCCTGAGGTGGGGACCTCCGCCACCCTGCACCTCACTTTCTGACATCTTTCCCTTGAGCCCTCTCTTCCCATAGGAGAGGCATCTAGGGGCAAGAGCACAGGTTCTGGAGCTGAGCTGTGCGACTTGGGCAAGTCAGTTCCTTCATCTCTCTCTGCTCTCAGTGTTCCTCATCTGGATAATGGGCTAACAATGATGCTTAGTCTATCCACATGCACTGCTGACCGTCTTCCACTCAGCTGTCTGCCCCAGGAGCTGACCTATTTAGACTACATCAGTGGGCTTCTGTGCCCACTGGGCTATGGTTTGACCAGTGAGGAGTCCCAGCAAATGGAGACCCAGGTAAGAGAAGGAAGTAGGGTCAGGGACATTTGAGCTGGCTGTGTGTCTACACCAGACATTTCTCAATTGAGTGATGTGGCCTCCAAGGGAATATCTGTCAAGATGCTCAGAGACACATTTGGTGGTCACACTGGAGATGGCATCTAGTAGACAGTGACCAGAAACACTGCTAAACACTCTACTATTGTAGGGACAGAACAGTCCTGCCAGAGAAGAAACCAGGCAGCCCACAAGGCCTGTAGTTGCCCAGGTTCAAATCAGCTTGAGCTAAAGCTCCTGGAGCTATCCTAGGGTCGCTAGGAGACTCCAGCAGGGTGCTGAGGATAGTGCCTGGCACTTACTGGTTTATGATCATCTTTGCTGCTCTGATTCTTGGCTTTGGGCTTTGGATCCTGGTCTCAGCTCCCTTGCCAAGCTATGTGACCTGTCAGTCTCCTTTGTAAAACGGGGATAAAACCTGTACCTATTTCAGGGCTTGCTGTGAATATGAAATCAGATCAGACCCTGTCTGACATACAGTTTGTGTCCATACGGTAACAAGCGCCATTCATACCCTCTTTGAAGAGAGCGAAGGATTCATTGCTAAGCCAGGGTCTCCACAGTTCCGCC
The DNA here is from genome assembly GCF_007827085.1 of Peromyscus californicus insignis. NCBI lineage: Eukaryota > Metazoa > Chordata > Mammalia > Rodentia > Cricetidae > Peromyscus > Peromyscus californicus. The sequence goes on along the minus strand of NW_026294573.1, from coordinate 21,838,200 downwards.
ACCTGATTGTAGATGCTGTTGCTCTCAGCTGGGAACTGGTTTTTGGGGTGAAAGTCATGATTTCCTAGAGCAGCATAGACTTTAGTATCTGAGAGAAAAAGAAGAAATATTAAGAAAATATGCAAGGGCACCTAGCCCTCCTCAGCAGCCACTGGCCCTCCAAGCCAAAGGGGACGAGAGATAACACAGATGAGGAGGATCCAAAGATAGGCAGAAAACCGCATGAGATAGCATCTGGCCGAGCTCCACTGAGGACCGGGAGGGAAGAGTTGTGAGCTGCCCGGTCCCATTTCCTTACTCTACCCTAGCAGGGAATACCCTGACCAGACCCATTTCCTAACTCTATCCTAGCAGGGAATACCCCGACCAGAAAGGAGGCCCCTCAGCGGGTAATGGAGAGAAGCAATTCCTTATGATGACCAGCCACTTGTGTTCCTGTCAATTACAGATTATCTTGCTTCTGGGAGGAGGTCTGGCTCACCTCGGGAGATCTTGGAATTTTCCCTCATTCACGTAAGTCAACAAATATTCTACTGCACACTGCCATATGCCAGCATGGAGCTGGAACCGGGCTCAGACCCAGAAGCATCCCAGTGCAGTGAAGAGCGAATAATCAGATCACATGAGGGCTGCCTGCTGTGAGAGGGGTGGCAAAGGCTAGGAGTGGGCGGGGAAATCCCTCCTTCGGGTGGGCTGTGAATGAGACTAAGACATTCAGGGGAGCCCAGCAGGCTGCCTGCCTCCTCATAGACAGCCTCCTGCACGTTTTTTTTATGTTGTCAGTTGTGGTAGTAATGGTAGGTTTTGCTTGTTTTGTTTTTCCCTGAGACACGGTCTCATTGTGAAGCCCAGGCTAACCTTGAACTCTGGATCCTCCTGCCTCCACCTCAGTGCTCCAGTACCTCAAGCTCATTTCTGCCTTCTGTTAGTCTCTGTGTCTGGCATGCAGTAGGTGCTTAATAAATATTTAACAATGAACAACAACAACAAAAAATTCTTGGAAAAAGCCAGGCATGGTGACATACACCTTTAATCCCAGCACTCGGGAGGCAGAAGCAGGCAGCTCTCTGAGTTTGAGGCCAGCCTGGTCTAGGTTAAGTGAGTTCCAGACAATGATGTTGCAGGACAGTCAGAGTTACGTGGTGAGACCCTGTCTCAAAGAAGGCCCCATTTAAACTGAGCCTGGTGGCAGAAACTTATAATTCCGGCTACTCAGGAGGCCAAAGTGAGAGAACTGCAAATTCAAGTCCTGCTGGGCCACAGATGAGTTCAAGGCCGACCTGTTGAACTTAGTGAGACCTGGTCTCAAAATGGGCTAGGGCTATAGTCCCCGGGAGAACACCTATCTGGACTAGCAAGCGAGAGGCTGGGGGTTCAGTCCCAGTGCCTCAGAAGAAGGAGGTGGACCCATCTGAGAGAAAATATGAATCCCTGGCATCCCAAGTGCTGATGAAAAAGCACCTATTGTTTTATGATTGAACGTTCCCATAAATGTCTGCTAATTGACTGTATGAATGACTAGACTACCTTATGTCACCCGCAGACAAACCGGCGGGACAGGCATCATAATTTCCCCCTTTTCACAGGAAGAAAACAGACGCTGGATGAGATCACCCAGCTGATGGGAGAGTAAAGCTGGGGGCCTGCTTTGTTGCCGTTCTCCTGGTCTCGCCTTGTACACCTAAGCTCTCAGCCTCTCTACTACATAGAGGCAAGGCCAGTGTGCCAAGTGGAGGTAGGAAACAAATGGAATAAAACTACAGAAGCAAAACTCCCCAGGTCAGGCCTTGGTTCTCCCCACCCCTTCTGTTTCCTTTTGCAGGCTGAGGGTCCAACCCGAGGCCTGTGCATGGCGGGCAGGCACTCTACCACTAAGCCACATTCCTGGCCCCTTGCCCTTTTTGAATGAATCCTTTGAACTCTCTGTGATGCAGCTCACATCTCCAGAATGAGGCCTGCTCTGCTTGGTCCGCGTTTAAATTCTCTCTCACTTCATCCAGCATGGTCTCATTTTAGCCCCTCTCAAAACGAGGCGTGTCTTCCTACCGTGGCTCTGAGAACGCACCCGGTCATTCATTATCAGGCAGCACTTTTTTTTTCACATGGCCATATATAAAATGATTCACCTTACAGCCAGTGACACCTTCAACATTAATAAATGTGACACAGACTACAAAATCTGTCATTTTTACACGTCTTAAATCGTGGTCAATGAAGTGTTTCCTGGTTTTGTGTGTGTGGTGTTTGTGTGTACATGTGTGGGGGGGTGCACTCACCCCTGTGGGTGTAGATGGAGGCCTGAGGTTGACAGTGGGATGTCTTCCCAGTCACTTCTCTACCTTATTTTTGAACTTTCTCACTGTCATCTTGGCTAGAGTGGCTGGCCAGCCAGCCCGCAAGATCTGTCCGTATCTGTCCCCCCAGTGCTGGGTTTACAGATGTGTGCTGCAGGGATCTGACCAGACTTGGGTCTTCATGTCTGGTGACCAGTGTTTCACCACCCAGCTTCCTTACTCATTATTTCACTTTTATTCGAGAAGTTCTGTGTGGACCAGAGGAAAGAGGCTCAGGATTGGATATGAGTCTGGATCCCTCACTAGAAAGTGACTTCCGAGGTATCAGTCCCTAACTGCATGGGGGTAATAATAATAGAGCTGGGGGTGGGGCAAATAGCCCATTTGGACCCTAAGTAGCAACCTCTGCTGAAAGATGAACAAGTCTATCTCCATGGAACACGCAGGGCTAAGTTAGAGAAGCGGGCAGATCCCGGTGTCTCTGCAAACGCTGGTTTGTATCAAGGGAGGAGACCACGGGAACAAGAGCTGCTCAGATAGGAGCACAGAGCCCCACACTTGCCACGTGACCTTGACCAGCTGACTTGACGCCAAGACTCACGTTCCCCGTTAGGAAAACTAAGCTGGTAACAGCTCCTATCTGTGGTTGTCATGACAGCGAATGCACTAAAACCTGCCAAATTCTCAGAACAGTTCTTGGTACTTAGCACTTGATATATATATATATATATATATATATATATATATATATATATATATATATATATACACAACTGTTGTTTATTTTATCATGATTCCGAATGTGGATTCAGGGGGCCCATGAATATGACCTTTAGAAGTAGACGGGGTAGACACTGGCAGGCAGCTTCCTCAGGTTCCCAGCTGGCAGCCTGTGGGTCTGATTCGGCACCCAGGGCCTGTTTTGCACGGCCCACTTAAGATCATCTTCAAGAGCCAATAGGTGGGGCACACAGCCCCTCTCCTCCTACCATGTCCCTCCAGGTGGCTCACTCACTCCCACTCCCTGCCCGTTCTGCCTGTTCGAAAGGCTTAGGAAGCTCTGAGCAACAGCACTTCAGCTGGCAAGCAGCATCTCCCAGAGGCCTGACAGCCAGACGGTCTGCAGGCAGCAGATGCCAACGCCAGCGTCAGGGCAGGATACAAAGGCCACGTGAGAGCCTGAGTGAGCTTGCCCAGGGATGCCTGTATGGAACTGTAGAGCCTGGCAGGTGTGAGTCTGGCATCAGACAGTGAAGAGGGTAAGGTGGAGGAATGGCCGGCAATTAGTTTAGTGGCCACCTGTGTTTCCACAGGCCAGTGACTTGAGAAGATCGTGCAAAGGTGAGAGATGGTTGTCGTCAAGCACCTGAAACCTGGAGAGCAGCCGCTGTGGTCAATGAAGGTCTGAACTCCAGCTCTCCTCCTGCTGCTGTGCCCCGTGCCTGACCCACTTGGGGATCAGGGAACACTGACGACCGGACAGTGAGTCCTACCTGGGAAGACCTCCCTGATGAGGCTGGTCAGACGTTCCACAATGGCCAACACAGCTGCCTCCCCTAGCCTCTCATTGGGGACGTGCGGTGTGTCATCCCTGTAAAACACCAGAGGGACAGTTGGGACAGGCTTGAGACAAGGCTTGAGACAAGGTTTCTCTGTATAGCCCTGGCTGTCCTGGATCTCTGGATCTTGCTCTGTAGACCAGGCTGGCCTTGAACTCACAGAGATCCACCTGCCTCTGCCTCCGGAGTGCTGGGATTAGTCACCCTTACTGTAACAGTGTTATAGTTTTTAAGGAACACTCCTCAGAGGTATCAGAGCCCTTCCCCCGAAGCAAGACTCCCGGGCCCAAGAAATGGAGGACTGTCCAAGCCCTCCTGAGACACTGCCACATTCCTTAAGGGTGTAGCCTTTCCTCTCCCCCTGCACAGGGTCCATCGGGTGGTCACCCCACATCATAGTGAGGGACAGTCAAGAACATTATGGATTTCATTCTACTTGGAGAAGTGTCCACTGAAACTGGCAGGAGCACCCGGAGCCGTGCTCAGCAGCCTCCCGGGTCACCACTTCCTGTAGGAAGTCCTTTTCCGTCATGTAGGTCAGGTGCCTGGTGCAGTTCCCACACCCCTGCAGGTGGCCCTCTCTCCTGGCTGTATCCTCTGCGAGCCTGAAAGCCCTTTGAAGGCCAGTCCCTGGCTCTGCCATCTCAGATCCCCTGTGCCTACCCCAGGACTGAACACATGACAGGCTGATTTACCAAGTTCTCTAAATCCTGGATATTCAGCTGAGATGAGGATTAACAGGGACAGAGGAGGTAAAGGGCCCGGCTCACATGTGACATTTGACTACCCTTACCCTGTCCAGAGAATGAAGTCTGGCTTTGGCTCAATCTCCTTCATGGCGTAGATGGAAGAGTTGACAAGGGCCCAAGGAGAATCACAGAGGTAGTCACCCCAGGGGCCGGCATTTAGCACAGGCTGGGAGCCGGCTGATGGGCACACCTGGAGGGGGTCTTCGGATACGGTGTAGTTGGGGTCCAGATGCAAGTCAGAGATGTGCCAGAACCTCCCTGTGGGAAAAGAGAACCTCCCTCAATGCTGGTCCCTCAGGCTGGATGAGGAAGGAGCCCTGAGGTAAACACAGGCTCCTCTGGACACCAGGTTTCAGGAAAGAGTTCCAGAGCCCCACTCTACCCAGAGCAGAGAACAGGCTCGCTCTGTACCCAGCCTGTGACCTTTTGGTGAGGTTCTTACCATTGCCTCTCCCAGTACCCACAGCAGCCGCATGGGGGATGGGGCCATATGACCCTCACGGTGCTGAGCGGGTCCTGGTTTGCAAGCAAAGAGAGAAGAGTGAACACGTTAAATAACTCAGGCTCTGGATCCACCGAGGAGCTGTGTGGCCTTGGGCAAGCTGAGTCACTCAGCAAGCCTATCACTGGATCCAGACCCTGGCATACCCCGAGATATGAGCGAAAAAAATCTGCCCTGGGGGAGAAGGCTTACCCACAAATGAGTTGGGAGAGCATGCAAACCCTAGGGAGTAAGTGTGGAAATGAGAGAGGATCAGAGCAGAGGAGGAACGGGTCAGTCTCAGGCCGGACGGAGCTCCACACATGGGCATGCTCACCAGTGTGGATTTGGGGCATCGGTACACGCTATGGGGTAGTGTCGCTATGGGGTAGTGTGTTTGTGGAAGTGGTTGCCTGGATTTTCCTCCAAACCAAGGGAAGCTGGTGTAATACAGAGAAAGGAAATAGCAGAAGCAGGTGAGATGGAACACGGAGCTGCTGTGACCAGCTTCTGGTTTTTTGAAGACAGGACTGGCTTTGAACCCAAGGTCATCCCGTGTCAGCATCCCAAGTGCTAGGACGACAGGTGTGCACTGCCACACCCAGCTCTCAATGACAGCGTCCTGAAAGTCCCTCTAGCCTCTGCCTTCAATCCTGTTTCCGGCAGAGATAAAAGAGAAGCCCAGGATTACCTCACCCCCCACCTGCTGTCATTTCTTCCTTCCACTTCCTCTAACTCAGAGCATCCTTCCCCACCAGATGCTGTGCCTGGGGCGGGTCCGGGACATGAGTGTGGCACCAAAACAGGCCCTGACTCTCATTCCTAAACATTTCCTCCCAGGTGCTCTTGAGATCTTGACCTATGCCTGATTTGGGGAAGGGACCCGAAACTTGCTTACACTAAGATATAAATGACTGGTTAAGCAAATCATTGCCTCCTCCCAGGTACTTTACAGCTGCCCTGCCCACAGCCCTGGAAAGTTTGGACTACTATCTCCACTTTTCTGATAAGAAAGCAAAGGTCCAGAGGTCAACAGGCCTGAGACTATGTGGACAATGGCAGGGGTCCCATGGCTCAGACTCTCTAGGGAGATGTGATTGCTGTCTGATGAACCCAGTACCTGTTTTAGATGGGCATCTTGATTGACAGTATGTGCCTGCATTTTGATGGTTTTACCCATATGAAGTCTTTGTTTATCATGGGAGAGGGGATTTAACCTTTCCACACAGATTTCAACCCCTAATATATTTGAAGTTATTCCTACAGAAACAAAACTCAAAGCCAGAATAAAGGAATTAAACGCCCCACTCTAACCAATGGTGGACGAGCTTTCCAAGCAGTGGGCTTTCCAAGCACCCTGCATCTGCTAGCTCCTGCATGTGGTCACGTTTTAGGCAAAGCTCCCCAGCCTAATGCAGCAAGTTGAACTTCTGTCTGGTGTCCTTGGGAGACCCCGGCAGAGGCTACTGTTCTGCCTCAAGGAGGAGCTTTCTCAATTAACCACAAGCACCAGCCACTTGGTTTCTCTGATGTCAGCCACAGTGGGTATTTCTTCACTCCAGAAGGTTCTGGCTGGTGTGGAAGGCTAGGCCAGTTATCAGTTTCTAGTAAAACTGAAACTGAGCCCAACTGCCTCCCTAGCGTTTCTGAGTAGGGTGTGGTATGTGTGTGTCACTCTGAATCAAACTCAGGGCCTTCTGCATGCTAGGCAGGTGCTCTACTGCTGAGCCATACCCCTAGCCTTCTCCTTGTTTTGAGAAGGCTCTATTATGGTTCTCAAAATGACCTCAAACTCTTTGAGTTCAGGTGAGCCTCCCATTCAGCATTCCAAGTAGCTGATACAACAGGTATGTGTCACCACAAAGTGGTTCAAGTAAGGATTCTCTTTTTAGGGGGAGGGGTATCCAGACAGGGTCTCTTGGGGTAGCCCTGGCTATTCCAGAACTCACTCTGTAGACCAGGCTGGCCTCGAACTCACTCTGCCTGCCTCTGCTTCCCAAGCACTAGGATTAATGGCGTGCACCACCATCGCCCGCCCAGATGAAGTAAGGATTCTTATGTTTACTTGATAGATGAAGAAACACAAGTTCAAAGTCAACCTGACTTGGAAGCTGGGATATAGTGTTCTTGTGGCAGTTAATCTTAATCCCAGGAAGTTAGCTGTTATGTCAGCCATAAAAAAATGGGAGAGGGGAGCAAGTATAGTTATGCCTATCTCTAATCCCAGAATTGGGAGGTGAAGACAGGAAGATCAGGAGTTCAAAGCCAGCCTGCAGCTAGAGAGATAACTCAATGGTTAAGAGCACTTGCTTTGTATGAGGTCCTGAGTTTGGATCCTAGTGCCTACATAACAAGGTGAACATCCCACTACTGTAACCCCAGCTCTGACAAGGGTGGAGGCAGGAGGATTGCAGGAGCTGGCTGGCTTCCAGCTCAGCTGAGAAAACACAAGCCCCAGCTTCAGGGAGAGACCCTGCCTCAAAGGAATAGCTAGAGGAAGACACCAAACGCTTTCTTTGGGTCTCCACCCACTCTCACATACACTCACACAGGCACACACATATTAGTTAGTTAAATCTTAAAACAATAAGAGCAGAGGCTTGGACTGGAGAGATGGCTCAGAGGTTAAGAACACTGGCTGCTCCTCCAGAGGTCCTGAGTTCAGTTCCCAGCAACCACATGGTGGCTCACAACCATCTGTAGTGAGATCTGGTGCCCTCTTCTAGTGTGCAGGCACACATGCAGGCAGAACAGTGTATACATAGTAAATAAATCTTAAAAAAAAAGAGTAGAGGCTTCAGTCCAAGGATCTTGATAGAATTCAGATACTTTATACAGACATATACTGTAAGACAGTAAGGAGCTATTCACTTGAGCTGTTAAGAAGGTAAGCCAGGCCGGGCAGTGGTGGCGCACGCCTTTAATCCCAGCACTCGGGAGGCAGAGCCAGGTGAATCTCCGTGAGTTCAAGGCCAGCCTGGGCTACCAAGTGAGTTCCAGGAAAGGCATAAAACTACATAGAGAAACCCTGTCTCAAAAACAAACAAAAAAAAAAAAAAAAAAAGAAAAAGGAAAGCCAGTATGTGACCCAGAGGCAAATATCTGGAATCCTAGCACTCAGGGACTAAGGGAGATCACACACAACTTTGAGGTCAGCCTAATCTACATCCTGGGTTCCAGGCTAGCCAGGGCTACTGTCTCAAACAAGCCAACAAAAAGTAAACCAAGGCCGGGTGGTGGTGGCACCTGCCTTTAATCCCAGCACTTCCCAGCACTTCCCAGCACTCGGGAGGCAGAGCCAGGCGGATCTCTGTGAGTTCGAGGCCAGCCTGGTCTACAGAGCAGGATCCAGGACAGGCACCAAAACCACACAGAGAAACCCTGTCTAGAAAAAAAAAAACCAAAAAACAAAAAGTAACCCAAGCTTGGCTACTCTTTGTGAGTCATTATTTCTCATTAATGTTATTAGTTTATTATTATGGATATGAGTAAACTTGGTGTCAGGGTTAGTGAGCAGTTGAGGGCATGAACCTCAGTAGGAATTCTAGCTGCATAGACAAGGGCATCTTTACCCTGGCCTGTCTCAGTCCAGCAGCTCACAGGTATGTGAAGATGGCGTGTGGGGAGGTGGGCTAACAGAGCCTCAGCATGCAGCAGGTGGAAGCGTCAGTTACTCCATATTTGGTCTCTGGTCTTTGAGGGCGTCTGAAAGTCTTCCTCTCACTGCAGAAAGGAGATGGGAGGAAGGGAGGAATGGCCACATCTTGTCCTAACCACCCTCCTTGTCTCCTTAGGACTGTCCTCTGCAGGTAACCATGCGGGGCCAGGCAGGATATTTGAAGGACAAAGTCAAGACTGACCTTGTCTTAATACTGGTCGGGCCTGTGGACCCAACAGGCCATCTAATGTTCGTTTTCAGAGTTTAGAATGAACAAGATCACAGGTTGAGGGATCACTTACCACCAAACCTGAACCCCATAGCTTGGTCCCCAGGACCCACACGGTGGAAGGAAAGAACCAGTTCCCAAAAATGGTCTTCTGACCTTCACATACCTGTGATGGCACACACGCGCACACACACACACACACACACACACACACACACACACACACACACACACAAATAAGTAAATAAATGTAATTTCTAAAGAAAGAAAAATAAAATAAATCTTTTTAAAAAACAGAAAAAGAGCCCGGCGGTGGTGGTACACACCTTTAATCCCAGCACTCAGGAGGCAGAAGCAGGTGGATCTCTGAGTTTGAGGCCAGCCTGGTCTACAGAGAGAGTTCCAAGCCAGCCAAGGCTATACTGGGAAACCCTGTCTCAGGGAAAAAAAAAAAAAAAAGAAGAAGAAGGGGGCTGGAGAGATGGCTCAGAGGTTAAGAGCACTGGCTGCTCTTCCAGAGGTCCTGAGTTCAATTCCCAGCAACCACATGGTGGCTCATAACCATCTGTAATGAGATCTGACACCCTCTTCTGGCATACAGGCAGAACACTGTATACATAATAAATAAATCTTTAACAAAAAAAAAAAAAGAATAAGAAAATTTGTCTTAGCTAATGAATCTTCTGGCCCTCCGCTTCTTTGACCTAGAGTACCTAGGCCCCCTAGTCCATTGCCAATCACAGACCCAGAGCCCAGAGCCTAGTAAAATATCTATAATCTAAAAAAAAAGAAACTATTCCATCAAAATTAAAATTTTATAAATTCATCGAAGCCATAAACAATGTGAAATATGTTTGTTTGTTTGTAGACAGGGTCTCACTGTGTAGCCCTGACTATGCTGGAACTCACTATGTAGACCAGGCTGACTTTGAACCCACAGAGATCTGCCTGCCTCTGCCTCCCCCGTGCTGGGACTAAAAGTGTGCACCACCACACCCAGCTATCACCACCATCTCGATCCCCCTACCTGGGCACCCACATATTGGTATTACACAAGGTGCAATAACAAGCCCAGCTTAATCTCTTAATTCTTTTATAAAATTATTTTAATTGCATTATGTATTTATTTTGTATATGAACTGTGTGTAAGTGTGTGTGTGTGTGTGTGTATGTGTGTGTGTGTGTGTGTGTGTGTGTGTGTGTGTGTGTGTGTGCCTGTGTGCACATGCCACAGTGTATGGGTGGAGGTCAAAGACAACTTTCAAGAGCCTCCTCCTTCCACCATGTGGGTCCCAGGGATTGAACTCTGGTCCTTAGGTTCAGAGGCAAGTGCCTTTTAACCTGGGGAGTCATCTGCACTTATTTACTTGAGTGTATGCGTGTATGTGTATGTGTGTATGCACATGATAGAGTATGGAGAGGCCACAGACAAGCTGCAGAAGTCAGATCTCTTTACCATGTGAGGGCCAGACTCACCTTGGGTCATCAGGCTTGACAGTAAGCACATTTACGCTCTGAGCCATCTTGACACTAAGCGCATTTACGCTCTGAGCCATCCTGCTGACTCTCCCTAAGCTTTCCTAGCACCTTACCATGCACAAGCATGGCCTCCCGTAACTGTCACATTTAACCTCCCCTCTACCATCACCCCACTTTTAGGTCATGAAAGAGATTTGTGGTCACACAGGTTTTCAAAGGCAAGACCAGTGACTCAGGACCCAGGTTTCCCGTCTTGAAGCAGAGGGCTGATTTTGAAAAGGGATGGATGCCATGTGGAGTCAGACAAAACCTCATTTATGAAGCCAGGCTTCCCCACACAGGCAACGGTGACTTGGACCAGGAACTTGCCCAGCTGAGCCTCAGTTTCCTCACTGGTAAAGCAAGAATGAAAATGCCCAGAGAAAAGGGGTGCAGATCAAAGTTCTGTCCTGTGAAGCCCGGCCAGGAGTAGGGGGAGGAGTGGGGGTTAAGACACCAGCCTTAGGACCCATTCCCAGAGCCACACTGCCTGTGGAGGTGGCCCTTCCCCTCGCCTCCCTCCCCTCCTGCTCCCTCTTCTCAGGCCTGTTTCCTGCAGTGTAAGATGATAGCGCTGACCAGTTCTCTGAGAGACCTCTGCAACCCTAGCTCCTCTGATTCCATGGGCTGTCATCTGTCATCACGTGGAACCCACACCACAAAGTACCCTCGGCCACACGTCAGTCCTTTACTACGGACACTCAGCAATAATCTAAAGTGCTTCACGGGTTGACAAGATGGCCCAGCAGGTAGACACTTGCTGCCAACCCTGAAAACCTGAGTTCAATCCTGGGGACTGCACATGGTGGAGGGAGAGAACTGACTTTTTCCTTTTTTCTTTTTTTTTTTGGTTTTTTGAGACAGGGTTTCTCTGTGTAGCTTTGCGCCTTTCCTGGAACTCACTTGGTAGCCCAGGCTGGCCTCAAACTCACAGAGATCTGCCTGGCTCTGCCTCCTGAGTGCTGATTTTTTCAAGTTGTCCTCTGACCTCCACACGTGCACCCTTACACAAGCTCAACTGTGTGTGTGTGCGCGCGTGCATACACACACGCACGTGCGCGCGCACACACACACACACACACACACACACAAAATAAATCTAATTTTTTTTTTTTTTTTCAGAGACAGGTTCTTACTATGTAGCTCTCCACTTGTCCTGGAACTCATTTTGTAGACCAGGCTGGCCTCGAACTTACAAGAGATCCGCCTGCCTCTGCCTCTGGAGTACTGTGATTAAAGGCGTGCTTAAGTACTCCAATTGTAATTCCTTCTCTATAAACTAAGACTTAAGGGTCCTCTGCTAAAACTAACATTTCCTGTTCTTGTTCTAACTCCACAACCACTCCTCCAAACAGCTCCCCAGTTAGGCATACCCATCCTGTCTTACAGGTGAGAAAGCTGCCATGCTCCCTGGCCAGTCCTAACCAGTCCTTCTCCCTCAGCCTTGATGCAGCGTTCAAGGACGTCCCCCTGACTTGCTCACACTGGGGAGACTTGCCCTTCTCTATGCCGTCTGATGCAGGGGAATGAGTGGAGTATTGCACAGCTTCATGGGAGGAAAAGGCTCTGCATGCTGGTATCCTGACAGATAGCACCCCAGCTCTTGGCTAAGAATTGTAAAACCCAGAGCCGGGCGGTGGTGGCGCACGCCTTTAATCCCAGCACTCGGGAGGCAGAGCCAGGCGGATCTCTGTGAGTTCGAGGCCAGCCTGGGCTACCAAGTGAGTTCCAGGAGAGGCGCAAAGCTACACAGAGAAACCCTGTCTCGAAAAACCAAAAAAAAAAAAAAAAAAAAAAAAAAAAAAAAACAAAAAAACAAGAATTGTAAAACCCACAGCTCCATGCAAAGTGGAGACAGGCTGCTGTCTGATAGGTGACTTGTCACTCTGCACATCAGGAAGGCCCTGAAAACACTCGAAGGTGCCACAGGATTCTTTTTTTCCCCCCAACACAGTGTTTTTCTATGTAGCCCTGGCTGTCCTGGAACTCCCTCTGTAGACCAAGCTGGCCTCGAACTCACAGAGATCCGCCTGCCTCTGCCTCCCTAGTGCTGGGATTAAATGCATGCGCTACCACTGTCCGGCTCTTTCTTTTTTTCTTTTTGTTATTTTTAATTCTGGGTACGTGAGAGTGTGTGCACAGTTGTAAGTTCAGGTGCCTGCTGTGGGATGTCTTTCTGTATGCTGTGAAAATGTGTTGCTATGATTGGTTAATAAAGAAGCTGCTCTGGCCTATGGCGAGTCAGGTTATAGCCAGGCAGGAAATCCAAGAGAGGGACAGGAAGAAGAAAGGCAGAGGTGGAGACAGGCGGTGGTGGCGCACGCCTTTAATCCCAGCACTCGGGAGGCAGAGCCAGGCGGATCTCTGTGAGTTCGAGGGCTGCCTGGTCTCCAAAGCAAGTTCCAGGAAAGACGCAAAGTTACACAGAGAAACCCTGTCTCGAAAAAAACAAAAATAAAACAACAACAACAAAAAAAGAAAGGCAGAATTGGAGGAGACGCCAGCCCACAGCCCAAGGAGCAACATGCCAGCAGACAACCATGTGGCAAAACATAGATGGATAGAAATGGGTTAATTTAAGATGATAGCACTAGCTAACAAGAAACTTAAGCCGTTGGCCATACAGTTTGTAATTAATATAAGCCTCTGTGTGTTTACTTGGGACCAAGCGGCTGCAGGACGTGGGTGGGAGAGATTTGTCCCCATCACGGGGCTGCAGGACTGGAGAAACTACCACTACAGGTGCCTGTGGAGCCCAGAGGTATGGGATCCCCTGAAGCTGGAGTTACAGGCAGTTGTGAGCCTCCCACATGGGTGCTGGGAACAGATCCTCTGCAAAGAGCAGCCCATACTCTTAACTGCTGAGCCATCTCTCCAGTTCCTAAATTCTTTTTTTAATTTATTTATTTTTTCCTGGTTTTTCGAGACAGGGTTTCTCTGTGTGGTTTTGGTGCCTGTCCCGGCTTTCACTCTGTAGACCAGGCTGGCCTCGAACTCAGAGATCTGCCTGGCTCTGCCTCCCGAGTGCTGGGAAGTGCTGGGATTAAAGGCATGTGCCACCACTGACTGGCCAAGACTTTGATTCTTTTATTTTCAACTAAATCTTTTTTTTTTTTTAAGATTTATTTATTTGTTATGTATACAGAAGAGGGCGCCAGATCTCATTACAGATGGTTGTGAGCCACCATGTGGGTGCTGGAAATTGAACTCAGGACCTCTGGAAGAGCTATCAGTGCTCTTAACCTCTGAGCCATCTCTCCAGCCCTTTCAACTAAGTCTTAAAGGGCCAGTTTTCCAAGAACCTAATACCACTGAAAATGAGCTAGAGCTTGTTGTGAAGGTACTACACACACACACACACACACACACACACACATCATGTATGCAGGGGCTGGAGAGATGGCTCAGTGGTTAAGAGCAATGGCTGCTGTCATAGAGGACCCTGGTTCAATTCCCAGCACTGACAAGGTAGCTCACAACTGTCTTTAACTCCAGTATCAGGTCATCTGATGCCCTCTTCTGGGTACCAGGCACATATGTGGTACATAGGCATGCATGCAAGCAAAACAGCCATGCTCGTAAAACAATATTTCTTCAGCAGTGCTTGCAGATCCTCCCTACGAGGCCTTTTCTGAGTTGTAACTCCAAAGTGTAACTTTTAGCTGGTGTGGTGGCGCATGCTTTAATCCCAACACTTAAGAGACAGAGGCAGGTGGATCTCTGTGAGTACAAAGCCAGGCTGTTCTACCTAGCAAGTTTCAGGCCAGCCAGGGATACACAGTAAGACCATGTACACAATGGAGTACTACTCAGCAGAGAAAAACAATGACATTGTGAAATTTGCAGGCAAATGGATGGAACTAGAAAATGTCATCTTGAGTGAGGTAACCCAGACTCAGAAGGACAAACATGATATGTACTCACTCATAAGTGGATACTAGATATAAAGCAAAGGACAATCAGACTGCAACCCACAGAACCAGGGAGGCTACCTAGCAGGGGGGACCCTAGGATGACTGTGGCTTATAATAAGTTTTGGCTTTGCCCAATCACTGGGCATGCTTTAGTGAAACATTTCACTGTTAGGATAAGAATTTGTACTGTATCAAGCTGATGAAAGAAAATGCTGGCCGTACTTTCAGGACGGGAGGCTAAAATCTTTTTAGATTATGGATTAGCCTATAGAAAAATGTCTGCCGTAAATCAAACAGTGAAGGGGAAGATGAATAGGAATCTCACTTACACAACTGAAGTAAAACATAGCTCTTTGAACAGATGAAGATAGGCTTCTTCTGTATCCCAGAATCTAATCAATATTTATATGTATAATTCAGCTAATATTTGGCTTAAAAGGGCTTATTGGGAAATGTTATCATTTTTACTATTTTCTTCAGAGAAAATATTTTCCAGTTTCAAATAACCCTGGACTTTTGAATTATAACCTGTTTTTATGTTTAAGCTATCTGTGTATTATTTCTCTTGCAGTTGTACATAAAATGTTTTTACATTCAAAAAAGGGACAAATACTATAGAATTGTATTACATGAAATATATAGAATATACAAATTCATAGAGACAGAAAGAGTAGACGTTATCTCAAGATGGCAAAGAAAGGAATATAGAGCAGTGATTTCCTAAGTACAGAATCTCTGTTTTGTGTGATGGAAAAGTCCCACAAATGGACAGTAGTATCAGGACATAATATCATGAATGTAATAAATCAATTTAATTAATGTAATTAATGAATATCATAAATATAGTTATTGAATGACTACTGTGAATGTAATCAATGAATATCACAAATGTAATTAATATCATGAGTGTAATTAATGAATATCATGAGTGTAATTAAATAAATAAATAAGCCACCTTCAAGGTCAGCCTGGAATACTGTGCATGGGCATTTTTCTTTTCTTTTCTTTCTTTTTTTTTTTTCTTTTGGTTTTTCGAGACAGGGTTTCTCTGTGTAGCTTTGCGCCTTTCCTGGAACTCACTTTGGAGACCAGGCTGGCCTCGAACTCACAGAGATCCGCCTGCCTCTGCCTCCCAAGTGCTGGGATTAAAGGCGTGCGCCACCACCACCACCAGGCTATGGGCATTTTTCTTGCTCATGCTGGGTTTTCTCCTTGGCTGTTGTTTCTTCCCAGCTAAGGGGATGTTTATTCCTGGAAGACCTGAATTTTCTTTCCTGCCTTCTTCCTGGTTCCTACATCCACCCAGGGTTCAGAGACCGGCTTTCCACTAATGTTTTTATGTTCTGTTTTTATTTACGTTTATCTATGGGGCGGGCATACACCACCACGCTCGTGTGGAGGTCAGAAGACAACTTTTGGGAATAGGTTCTCTCCTCCGCCCGTGTGGGTTTGGGGAACTGAACTCCGTTTGTCAGTCTTGGTGGCAAACACCTTTGCCCGCTGAGCCATCTCGCCAGCCCTTAGCCAATATTTTGTTTGTTTCTTGTTTGAGTCTCAGGGATGGAACACACTGCCTTGTGCATTCAGACAATCACTGTGTCATAGAGCTACACCTGACCTTCAACCAGACGTGTCCTGATTGAGTTCACAGATCTCTCCAGCCACCTCTCATAGCTGGCTCACGTAACTAGACCCTAAGCCAAATCAGTGCGCTCCACTGGCAAAGTCGGTGTCCTGCCCCTGACAGGCTGCGGCTCCCGTTTAAAGTCCTCTGACTCAAGGAGGCTTTTTATTTATTTATTTATTTTCTTTCTCTTTTTGAAACAGTGTTTCATGTATCTTAAGTCGCCCTTGACCTCTGTCTGCCAACTGAGCTACACCACACAATGGCCTTGATTGGTTGTCTAAGTCTCTCCACTTGAACCTCTCGGCTCCTTTACCATTTGGGGCCTTGTTCTAGGAGCCATTCCCAGCAGCCCAGACCCCACCCCCAGTTCCCAGAAGGAAACAAAGACCGAGCAGGTTTCCCCGGCTGCCCTACCTAGTTCAGCCCCTGCCACTCCCCAGGGGGCCAGGAGCAGCAGCCACCGCAGCAGCGCCATCCTCAGGATCGATCACCCCACTGCGGCCGCAGCCCCTCCAGGCGTGTTCGCGGGCTCCCTCCAACCTGTGGCCAGCCACGTGTCTGAGCAGAACTTCCCGTCTGGCTGTTACCTGAGTTCCAACTTATCCCCGGCGGCTGGTTGCTCTTGCTTTTCCTCTTTTGTCCAGCAGGGCGTGAGCTTGATTGGAGGAGAGATGTACCACTCAGCACTGGAGGGAGGGCTTGCACGTCTCTGTGGAAACCGCATCTATGTTGCAAGATGCTGGCTGCCTTCGAGTCCCTGACTTTTCGAGAGAAATACAGAAGTACTGGGAGCAAAATGATGCGATATTTGCAGTTTGCTCTAAAATTATCTCGTAGAATTGAAGGCATTTCAGTTCAGCCAGCCTCCTTAATCGCCAGAAAGCACACGGCAAGCACCCTCCGCTCTCTGACACATTATCTTCTCCTTGCAGAACAGCAACATGAATGAATGAATTCATTGACCGGCTTTGGCCACCAAAGGACCTTAAATGCTAGTTGGAGATATGTGAATACAAGAATCTAAACTTAAGCCGGGCGGTGGTGGTGTATGCCTTTAATCCCAGCACTCCAGAGGCAGAGGCAGGTGGATCTCTGTGAGTTCGAGGCCTGCCTGGTCTACAAAGTTGAGTTCCAGGACAACCAGGACTGTTACACAGAAAAATCTTGTCTCGAAAAATAAGACAAACAAACAAAAAAGACCCTAAAATTAAACCAGATGTGGTAGTGTTCACCTATGATCCCAGCACTCTTGATGTGGAGGCAGGAGGATTAGCAGCTCAAGGCCATCTTTGGCTACCTGATGACTCTGAGGCCAGTCTGACTTTATTACAAACCAACGACACTTAGAGTTCTTCATTGATCATACCAGGAACTGGGAACTACCAGAAATTAGGCAACAGGAAATAGTGTCTCCCCTTAGGAGACCAAGGGCGGGGTCACCTGAGTTAGGTGACCTGAGAGGCCTGAGGAAGGATGTGACTCAGTCTGGGGAAGATGACGGGAGGTTTCTGGGAGGAGACGCATCGGCTTAACCCTCTTTGGGTTTTTGTTTTGATTTTTTTTTTCTTGTTATTAGGGGTGGTTTGGGTTTTGTCTTTCTGTGGTTTATTTATCATTCTTTTTGTTCTGTTCCTGTTGTGGTTTGCGCCAGGATGAAACCCAGATCTTCACTCAAGCAAGACAAACGCAAGCCCCACAGCCTCCCAGCCACACCTCCACACTGAAGCCCCTTGAACTTAATGAACAAAGGAGAAAACAGGTTGTATTGGAGGGTGGGGAGAAAGCGGGGGTTAGTGAGGCAGGAGGAGCAGCAGTGGAGAAGGGACTGTGGCAAGGGAGCCCCGATGACTGGGGTATAACAGACTAGGGCCTGAGGCTGGGAGAGCCGGCAGGGCCAGGCTGTGCTCAGATGTTTGAGCTGAGAGTTTTGGGGAGCCAGGAAGAGAGGCAGAGGCAAAACTGGGGCTGGAGATGTAGCTCAGTAGTTAGGAGCCCTGGCTGCTTTTGCAGAAGACTCAGGTTTGGTTCCCATCAACCACATGGACACTCACAGCTAGCTGTAACTCCAGCTCTGGAGGATCCGGTGCCCTCTGAAGGTACCAAACACACACATAGTGCACACACATACAAGAAGGAAAAACACTCAAGACACATAAAATAGATAAAAAGAAGAAAAAAAGACAGTCCAGTCTGCATCTCAGAAAGATGAATACGGGATGAGACCAGCAAAGAGTCTGAGGCAGAAATGCTGTCTTAGCCCATTTCCTGTTGCTATACCAGATCTGTGATGGGGAACTTGTAAAGAACAGAAATGCATTGGCTCACATTCCTAGAAGCTAGAAAGCCTAAAGTCAAGGTGGTCCTGTGTTGTGGGGTCCCTGCAGGCATCCCAGCCTGCTGGCCTGCGAGGAAACGAACTGTGAAGAGGTGAAAATGAAAACTCGGTACAGTGGACTTGGTCAGTCGGACTGGATCCAAACTAGAGTCTGATCCTGTGGTTTAATTTTCTTACACATTTAAATGGAGTAAGACTCCGGGGTGACAGTGTCCACGTGACAATTCTCTTAACAAAGCTTCAGGGATGGCTACATCAAAATTCCCTTAGAAAATAGCTGTTATAGCAAAGTACCTGAGACTTTTATCATAAGAATGAGTTCTGCTGGATGGTGCTGGCGCACGCCTTTGATCCAAGCACTTGGGAGGCAGAGGTAAGTGGACCCCTGTGAGTTCGGGCCAGCCTGGTCTATAGTGGAAGTTCCAGGACAGCCAGGGCTACAAAAAGAAACCCTGTCTCAAAAAACCACAAAACCCAAAACAAAACAAAAACCATATATATTATATGTAATATATTTATTGATTATATATAATATTATAGCTATTATATACTTACAATATAATATGGGTATTATATATTATATTTATAATGATATATACATATTTTTTGAACCAACAACCTCCAGGGAGTTCAAGGCTAGTTTCTTCATCAGAGAGAGTTTGAAGCCAGCCTGGGCTACAGGAGATCCCGTGAAAAGAAAACAAGGCAAGGACTGTAGCTCAGACTGTAGCTCAGATTGCCTGCCCAGCTTGCACAAGGCCCTGAGTACCATCCTTGGCACTGCACATGCAATAAAGAAAAGAGGCGGGGAGAGAAGAACACCCTTTGTCCCTCGGAATGCTACAACTTGTCCTGTGTGCGGAGGACCAGCAGGGTTAAGTTCTGTCCCCATTCAGACCCCTGAGTCACCCCGAGGAAGCTGGTATCAAAATAACCACCAAGTCTGAATTTTCTGTCTGGGTGAGCAAGAATGGAGCACAGAGACTGAGTGCTGTTGACTTGCTCACATTAAAGCAGGGTGACTGTCCCTTGAATCAGAAGTGATAGAAGGTGTCTAAGCCATGCTGAGGTCAGCTCAGAAGGTGACTCATGGGACCAGGGACCAAGGAGCCAAGGGCTGCTACCACCCCCAGGGATGAACAGGGAGTTAGCAACCACTAACTTGGAGTTGGAATGAGCATTAGGGGTAGGGAGGGCTCCTCCTAAACCTCTAGCAGCCTCCCCTGCCCCCATCTTCTGTCCAGGTGCCAGACCTTCTCTTCAAATACTTCAAGCACCACTGTTAACCCATAAGACATCATATGCACATAGAAGAGGCTCTTTTTATTTAAGAGTGCTCTTAAACTGGGCGGCGGCGGCGGTGGCGCACGCCTTTAATCCCAGCACTCGGGAGGCAGAGGCAGGCGGAGCTCTGTGAGTTCGAGGCCAGCCTGGTCTACAGAGCGAGATCCAGGACAACAAAGAAACCCTGTCTCAAACAAACAAACAAAAAGAGTGCTCTGAGAAGCTAAGGTGTAAGACAGACAGAGCTGGAGTTACACGGGTTGTGAGCTGCCCAGCAGAAATGTCTCTGCCCCAAACAGACACAGGTGGGGCTCAGAGTGAATCTAGGGGAGCAGGGTTTCTGCCCCAACTCAGTCCTTGGACAGAGCCTGTTACCTCAGTGGTAATGGTTTTTCCTGGGCTGGACCCAGCTGGCTATCTCTATGCTAGGTTGACTGGAAAGATAAGTGGATAAAAAATCGGAGTGGTTTGGACTTTGTTCAGCCTTCCATTAGAACACAGGCCTGGACCTTTAGGCCTGGTCCCAAAGCCCGAGTCAGCTCTCTTTGGGACAGAGAGTTAGGAAGCAGTCTATGCTGTGACTTCATAGCTCTCCTCCATGCTCCCTGTCACATCAGCTATCCTGAGCTAAATATGATGTAAAACATCCCGACAAGGTTTTTAAAAATCAGTCCTTTCTTTTGTTCTAGGATCAGTCTGAGACTTTTCAGGTTTTGGTCTAAAGATGAGTGTTCCCTCTAAAGAACTGCCTCTGCCCCCGCATCTCTCTCATAGTGCCCCCTCTCTCTTTCATTCATTCATTCACTCATTTTTTCTTTCTTTTTTATTTTGAGATTTGGTTTCTCTGTGTAGTCCTGGCTGTCCTGGATCTCACTCTGTAGACCAGGCTAGCCTCGAACTCACAGAGATCTGCCTGCTTCTGCCTCCTGAGTGCTGGGATCAAGGGTGTGTGGGCCACCACCGCCACTACCGCTGCCACCCCCCCCCCATACACATTCATTCTCACTTATAACAATGCCCCTCTCCAGGCTTTAGAGGGAAGCCTGTCCTTCCGTAAGGCCCCACCATGCTTAGATCTCCAGAAGTTGTATTGTTTCTGTCTAGTGCTTCCTCTGACCTCACAGCATCACGACCTTAAGGCCCTTTCATCAATAAAGTTCACCCTGAAGCGGACTCTGTGTCAGCTTTCCTTTGAGGACCAAGTTCTTGCCGCTATCTTACCCCCCTTTTTAGCATCCCTTCTTCAAATGACCCCCAAGTATGTGCATGACTCTTAGCAACTGTAATTTCCACAATCCCCATCACTCTATAGGGGAAAAATCGTATTGGGGTAAACTGACAGAAGAGTCAGATATGGCGGCTCATGCCCATAATCCCAGCATCGGGAGTCTCCAGCAAGAGGATGGCCATGAGTTTACAGATAGCCTAGGCTAAAATGTTGAGTTCCAGACTGACCTGCGCTACAGTGTGAGCCTGTCTCAAAAAAGAGAGCAGCAGCCACTAAGAGTCAAGTGCTCTCCAGGGTCATTTCCCATCTTCGTCTTTAGGTCTTCAGGCCCAGAACCTTAACTACACACCGAAGGCAAACACCTGGCGGCAACGTCCTTGTGGGAGTGGGTACAAGGCAGCCCTCTGGTGCCAGTGACCTTTGACCACATGTGGCCTCTGAGCCTGTGGGAGAGCAGCCTGCAATTGTGGCAGATCTGGGGTTCAAGTCCACTGAGAGCTTAGTCCAAGAAGGTGAGGAATGATGCCATCAGGAGTCAATCTACAAGAGCTGTTATCTGGCCCCGGCTCTCAAACGCCCTTCTGCACTCATTCCTGAAGCTCCTCCTTCATTTGCTCATTATCAAATATTCGGTCAACCGCCTCTGCGTGCCTGACACACTGCCTGCAGGTGCAGGGAAACAGCAAGGAACAACTGCTAGTGGAGGGACAGGAGTAGGCTTTGGACAGGTCCACACGGCTGCATATACAGTTCCTAACTGGGACAGCTGTTAGTGTAGGGACAGGAGCAGGCTTTGGACAGGTTCACACAGCTGCATATACAGTTCCTAACTGGGACAGCTGTTAGTGTAGGGACAGGAGCAGGCTTTGGACAGGTTCACACAGCTGCATATACAGTTCCTAACTGGGATGCCTCTCGGGATCATGAATTTCTTCCTCTAGGTCATAGGGAGGGGACACTAAAGGTCTTAGAGCACAGAAGTGAAAGGGTCATAAAATAATTGTTAGGGATACTGCAGAGATGGCCCCACAGTTGAGAGCATTAGCTGCTCTTCCATAGGACTTGGCTTCAATTCCCATACCCACAGGATAGTTTACAACTGTCTGTAACCCCAAACCCAGGAATCTGATGCCTTCTTCTGGCCTCCATGGGCACCAGGCACAGATGCGGCAAAACACCCACACACATAAAATAAGATTTTTTTTTTCCTTTGGTTTTTCGAGACAGGGTTTCTCTGTGTAGCTTTGCGCCTCTCCTGGAACTCACTTGGTAGACCAGGCTGGCCTCGAACTCACAGAGATCCGCCTGGCTCTGCCTCCCGAGTGCTGGGATTAAAGGCGTGCGCCACCACCGCCCGGCCAAGATTTTTTTATTTGAGACCGGGTCTCTCTACATAAGCCTGACGGTCCTGAAACTGAGCTCACAGAGACCCACCTGCCTCTGCCTCCAAACACTGAGATTAAAGGTGTGCGCCACTATGCTTGACTTAAAATAGGTTTGGTTGTTCTTAAAGAATAAATATATTTTTTCCGCAGTGGCTTACTGATCTTCTCTGCTGTCAGCCTATTTTTTTGATTTGTATGTCAAAAAGTGTAACATTTAGGAGGGCATAGTGCTGCATGCTTTAATCTCAGCAGTTGGGGAGCAGAGGCAGGCACATCTTGTGAGCTTGGGGCCAACCTGGTCTAAATGGGGGTTTCCAACCCAGCCAGAACTACATACTGAAAGCCTGTCTTCTAAAGTGTTTGTGTGTGTGTGTGTGTGTGTGTGTGTGTGTGTGTGTGTGTGTGTATTTTTCCTTTTCTCTTTTTTATATCTTCTTTGGCTATTGGCCAGACCCTAAGAATCCTTGCCCTGAGACTTTGGACATTCCCATTCTTTCTCTGAAGACCTTGCCCCATCCAGCTGTTCACCAACCTTCCTTGCTGAACCTTTCTTAAAACCTACCTCAAAAGGGACGGCTGTCTGTCTTCCTCTTACCCATCTCCCTCCTCCCTGAAACTATTGAGATTTTTAGCTTGTTTGCCTTGTTACTATTCCTTTCTCTCAAATTATAATAAAATGATCCTTGAAGGAAAAACAACAAATCGTTTTGTTGCAGGATACCCTAAGCTGACCGCAAATTCATGAGCCTCCTGCCTCAGCAAGTGCTGCCATTGTAGGTCTGCACCACCACACCCCACTAAAAATAACTGTCCAATGGTTACATTTAGGAGGCTCAACTTACACCACCCAAGATATGTGTGCATGCCCTCTAAGCAGGGCTTTCTAAGATGGCTTTAAGGATTCCACAGTGTGAGAGGTTAGAGTGCTCACAGTGGTGGTACAGGTTTGTAATCTCAGCTACCAAAGATGAAAGCAGGGGCTGGAGAATGGCTGTTTAAGAACACTTGATCTTCCACAGGACCCAAGTTCAGTCCCCGATGCCCATGTCGGGTGGTTCACCCCTGCCTGTGACTCCACCATCTTCCGGAAAGCACACACCCATATGGACACATGGATAAAATATAAATAAAAGGAAGTTAGGAGCCAGACTGGGCAGTACAGGGTGCCTGTCACAAAAAGAAAAAGACGAGAAAAGGAGAAGGAAACCTCAGAAATTCTGAAGGTGGCCCAAGACCTTGCCCATGCCAGGCTTATGTTCTTCCACTAAGCTACAGCTGCAACATACACTTATACACACACATATACATGGACACACACATACATACACATATACATATAATTTTTTGTTTATTTTAGAGACAGGGTTTCTCTGTGTAGCTCTGGCTGTCCTGAGAACTTGCTTGGTAAGACCCAAGCTGGCCTGGAGCTCAGAAATCCATCTGCCTCTGCCTCCCAAGTGCTGGGATTAAAGACTTGTGCCACTACTGCCCAGCTACATATAATGTTTTAAAATTACATTCATTTGTCAAATGTGTGTGACATGGTGTGCATGTGGAAGACAAGACAATGTCCAGGAGTTGGTACTCCTTGAGGCAAGGCCTCTTCCTGCTTCTATGGTTCAGTGTGCTGCAGGCTAGCAGGCACAAAAGCCTCTATTTCAGCCTCCTATCTCGCCACAGGAGTGCTGGGGTTAGAGATGTGCCATTGCATCTGGCTTTGTGTGTATTCAGGGTTTAGAGCTCAGGTTGCCAGGCTTGCTCTCACGTGATCTTTACATCTCCTCTGTCCAATGAATTTTTTTTTTTTTTTTTTTTTTTTTGGTTTTTCAAGACAAGGTTTCTCTGTGTAGTCCTGACTGTTCAAAAACTCATTCTGTAGATCAGGCTGGCCTGGAACTCAGAGATCAGCCTGCCTCTGCCTACTGAGTGCTAGGATCAAAGGCCTGTGCCACCACCACCCAGCTTAGGTTTCTTTCTTTTAAAACACTCATGTATGTGTATACCCCTGGCTACAAGTGTGTGTGTGTGTGTGTGTGTGTGTGTGTGTGCATGTAGAGGGTAACTTTTGGGAGTTGTGAGGGACCAGCCTGACCCCATTTTAAGATTAGAAAGTGTCTTATTACAAGGTTAAAATAAGTTTATTCCTGTTTCCTGTAAAACTTAAATTTTACCAGGTCTTGACCCATTTTCTGGAATTTGATGTGTTCCACACCCTGATCTCCACCTTGATAAGATGTTCTGCCAAATAATTTTGGAACGTGCAGCCAAGTTTCTATATAATTACAATTCCTCTGAAAATCCCCCAACCCTTGAAAAACCCCTATTCTTGCAGGGTTTTTTTTGGCTATATAAATCTCACTTTCTCCTGTGTTTGATGCTATTTTCTCAAACCCCTCTTTAGGGAGATAGCCCTGTCTGACAGAAAATAAAGCTTGCTTAATTTGACCAAAGAATTTGGGTAATGTTCTTTATTCTCATTTGGTGGGATTAACTGCTGAGCATCTCCTTCCACCATGAAGGTCTCAGGGATCGACCTCAAATAGTC
This sequence comes from Peromyscus californicus insignis, assembly GCF_007827085.1. Taxonomy (NCBI): domain Eukaryota; kingdom Metazoa; phylum Chordata; class Mammalia; order Rodentia; family Cricetidae; genus Peromyscus; species Peromyscus californicus. Next base: position 21,813,394 of record NW_026294573.1, on the reverse strand, counting down.
TGGCTTGCTGAGCCTTCTTGCTAGACTCCATAAGGTTTCTTACAGGTTCAATAGAGACGATCACATCGTTCTACAGGAAATTATTTTATTTAAATTTTTGAGGCAGCGTTTCACTATGTAGTCCTGGCTGGCCTGGAATTCGCTATGCAGACCAGGCTGGACTCGAACTCACAGAGATCCTCCCGCCTCAGCCTCCCGAGTACTGAGATTAAATCGCCACACCTGGTGATTTTCATCTCTCATAGAAAATAAATAACCCCACGAGGTCCTGTGAGGCTAGTACTGTGAGTCTGTGAGGTGTGCAAATAGCGTGTCACAACGGAGCGCCAACGTCGAAAGCGTGACTTGTACCACAGCCTCTAAAACTCAGCTTTGCCTGGAAACTGGCAGTTTGGCCGGCATAGGCTACCAAACATCGGAAGTGGTGTAAGCAGTCGCGCTCTTGACAAGGCTGACTTTATACGCCCCGGAAGTATTGCTTTGATTGGTTGAGTTATTGAAATACCGTCCTATCAGGGTTTTGCCCTCAGTAAAGGTGGCCGCTGAGGCTTCCATCCCTTCTTGGGGCAGTACGTTTTTCGGGAGCATGGCCTTGATACCGGAAAAAGCGGAAGAGTCGTGAGTCCTGATTGGCTGAGACGAGATGTGTCTTGGGCGCTGATTGGTTCGCCCTTCGCGGGAAGGAGTTTGTGGCGCCAGTGTAAAGTAGATACAACGCCGCCACGCCGGAGCGGTGCTGAGTTCCGAAGTGTCCGCCGAGCCCTCGGGACCGCAGTTCCCTCGGCCTCCTTCTCAGGAAAAGACCAGGATGTGGAATAGTAATGGCGGGCGGGCGTGCGGGGGAGGAGGCGGAGGGTGGCGCGCGGGGGTCGGGGGTGGGCGAGCCTCGCGGGGCGGGGAGGGTGGCGGGGCCGCAGCGAGAGGCCCCGAGGCCGCGGCGACGAGTGAGGGCCGGGGCGGGGGACACCGAGGGAGCCCGCGGGTCGCCGCGCGGACGCTGAGAACTGTCGTTCACGCCCAGGCGGATTCGAAAGCTTCGGCGGCTCCAGCTACGGCGGAGCGGGCGGCTACACGCAGTCCCCCGGCGGCTTCGGCTCGCCCACCCCGTCGCAGGCCGAGAAGAAATCGGTACGTAGCGGGACGGCTCCGTGTTCACCCGTTTTCCTGCCGAAGTTCCCGACTCGTCCGTGAGAGGACGTGCGGGAGGATGGCGCACTCGAACTTGTACAAAAGCTGTCCGTTATCTGCCCTGTAGATAGATGGTGAAGTGTGTAAAAAAGAAAAATCTTTTTTTTTTTTTTTTACCCCCTAAAACGTTGTGTGGCAAGTGTGCTGGGGTTGGCCCGGCCTCCTCTCCTGGTCCTAGCACTGGAAAGTATGCTTTAGCAGAGTTAACATGGCTGTGTTGTCAGCTCTCAGGCCACAGTTGGCACTGCTACACCCTTGGACGGCAAGAGTCCACTGTGTTCCGAACAGACTTTATTTCCTGTTGATGTCTAACAGGAAGAACACTGTCATCTTTAATCTGCTCTGCTTTCCCTGCCCTGTACATATCCCTTGTATGAGACTGAGAGTTTGGGGGGTTGGTTTTTGAGACAGGCTCACAATATAGCCCTGGATGACCTGGAACTGGGGGATCCACCTGCCTCTGACTCTGGTGCTGGGAGCAAAGGCTCATCCTAACTGGGACTGGAGCGGCAGGTAGTCCTTGGATGAGGCTGACCGAATATTTGCCCTTTGCCTGTTCTTTACCCTTTTTTAATTTTTTTGAGGTGCGGTGTACCTCTGTTACCCAGGCTGGCTTTGAACCTATACGGCTGGAGTGATCTTCCTGCCTTTCTGCCTCAATTTCCCAGGTAGCTGGGAACCATCCTGTCTGTATGTTTCTGAAGGTTGAAATTACCGGTAAATGTTTTTGTTTTAGATTCCCACATAGGGCATTTCATTCTGTAATGTAGCAGGATGAGGTTTTGTTATTTACATTAGTGATTCTGCGAAGTCAGAAATAATGTTGAGTTGAAAGCTTGTCTTTTGTGATGTTTTGTTTGTTTTAATTTTGAGACAAGCTTTCACTAGCTGTGGGTAGCCTGGAACTTACTCTGTGTAGACCATGAATTTTTGGCGATCGGTCCTATTACCTGACTCCTGAGTGCTGGATTACAGGTGTCTGCCACTTGGCTCAGCAACTCTTTATTATTGTTTAAATTTGCTTATATATTTATTTCTGTGTTCTGCAGTTCAAGCTGGCTTTGAACTCACTAGGTAGCTGATGATCTGCTCCTCTTCCCAAGTGCTGAGACTATAGACATACACCATTGTAGTTCTGTGGACTCTCAGGGCTTCTGCATGTTGAAGCACTCTACTGCCGCAGCCGCATCTCCAGTGCCGTCCCTCCTTCTGTACCTGCCTTCCTTCTGTTCTTCTCCTGGCAGTACTAGACAAGCATTTAAGGCCTGGACTCATTAAGCAAGTGCTACACCGCTGGGCTGCATCTTTCCTTCCTCCCCCTTTTACTTACTGGCTTGCTTGTTTGTTATTTTGGAGGGCTGCTCTTCCAGGGGACCTGGGTTTGATTCTGGCATCCAACCATCTGTAACGACAATCCCAGGGGATGTGACATTCTTTTAGCTTCCTCAGACACCAGACGTGTACATGGTGTACAGACCCATACATTGTATTAGCCTTCTAAGTAATTGCACCTGTAGCCATGCGATACCTGGCTTCTTTCATCTGTGTGTCACTCAGACTACCTCACACCAGTGATAGGCAAAATAAAAGTTACATTGCTGTGTGGAAAGAATGGTCCATACCTTTCTTTAATCTCAGAACTTGGGAGACAGAGGCTGGTGGATCTCTGAGTTTGAGGCCAGCCTGGTCTGCACAGGAACCCTGTTTCAAAAAACCAAAAACAGAACCCAGTTCTGAGAGGTGATTTGTGTGTCTTCATTAAATGCTCTTTTGCCCACTCTATCTTACTCTGCTCTTTTAAGATGGCCTGTGAGGCTAAACTCACCCCATTTTTCTACAGAAACTGCCATCTGTTTTATCAGGAAACCTGAGCATCTCCTAAGTTCTTTTTTTGCTTGTCCTTTCTCAGTCCTTTAGACAAAACTTTACACCTCAGTGGTGTCTTGAACAGCTTGCTCTTGCTATAGCTGATATGTGTTCTTTCTGTCCCCAACCCCAAGACAGGCTTTCTCTGTATAGCCTGGAACTTGCACTATAGACCAGGCTGACCTTGAACTCTTAAAGGTTTGTTCTGAAGGCGGGCTATCCTGTGTTGTCTTGCTCTAGTTTGACCTTTTCTTTGTGAACCCACAGTATAATGCAAACATCTCTTCACCTGGAGTTCTAGCATCAGATCAGTATGGATTTGAATTTAAAAGTGTGGCATTTGCCATGTGTGGTGGCACACACTTTGAATCTTAGCACTTTGGATGGCAGAGGCAGGGGAATCAAATGCAGTATGTGTTAATTTTCTGACCTTGTTTTCTATCTCTGAAGTAAGGAGAATTTGGTTTTGAACATTCAAAGTGCTTGGCACATAGCAAATATTAAGTGAACAGTGTTATCTCTAGGATTGACTTTCTGCATACTTTTCCTTTTCAGAGAGTCCGAGCCCAGCACATTGTGCCCTGTACCATATCTCAGCTGCTTTCTGCTACTCTGACTGATGAAGTGTTCAAAATTGGGAATGTTGAGATTTCACAGGTATTTAAATGTGGAAGAAACACTTAGTGATAAGACATAAGGGGTTGGAAAGATGGCTGTCCAAGCATGAGGACCAGAGATAAGATCCCAATATCCTTTAAGGCCAGCCTGGTCTACAGAGTGAGTTCCAGGACAGCAAGAGCTGTTACAGAGGAATCCTGTCTTGAACTCCCCCCCCCCCAAAAAAAAACACTCACTCACACACATACACACACAAAAAAAGGGGGGGGGGGAAAGAAAGAAAAAAAGACTTGCTAAGTTTAAAAGTATATAGCCAATAACATGCTCTGGATAAAAGTTCTTGGACTTTTTGCACAGTCTGATGCTCTCAGTTCAGTCTCCAGGTTCTACATTGGAAAAAGGACTAGTGTCCTAACATATCCTCTGACATCTGCATCATGACACATGTAACCCAATAGTAATAACTATATTTTTCTAAAAAGTATTTTTTATTTTTTGGTTTTTTGAGACATGGTTTCATCTGTGTAACAGCCCTGGCTATCCTGGAACTCAATTTGTAGACCAGGCTGGCTTCCAACTCTGTCTACCTCCCCAGTGCTGGAATTAAAGGTGTGAACTACCATGCTTGGCTTTTTTGTTTGTTTGTTTGCTTTTTGTTTTTGTTGTTGGTTATTTTTTACTCTGTTGACTCTTTGCTCTTTGTGGGGCCCTCCACCCAGCTCCCAAAATAACTACACACAGAAACTTGTTCCCGGCCTTAGCTTGGCTTGTTTCTAGCCAGCTTTTCTTTTTTAAGGTTTATGTATTTATTATGTAGGCCAGAAGAGGGCACCAGATCTCATTACAGATGGTTGTGAGCCACCATGTGGTTGCTGGGAATTGAACTCAGGACCTCTGGAAGGGCAGCCAGTGAGCCATCTCTTCAAGCACCTAGTCAGCTTTTCTTTCCTTTCTTTTTTTTAAAATTTTTTAAATATATTTTACATACCAACCACAGTTTCCCCTCCATCCTCTCATCCTGTTCCCTCCCCTCCACCTCCTTTCTACACCACGAACACGCTCACACACCGTTCATTCCTCAGAAAGGGTAAGGCCTCCCATGAGAGTCAGCAAAGTGTTCCATACCAAGTTGAGGCAGGACCAAGCTTCCCTCTGCATCAAGGCTGAGCGAGGCATCCCACCATAGGGAATAGGTTCCAAAAAGCCAGCTCATGTGCCAGGGACAGATCTTGGTCCCACTGCTAGGGGCCCCACAAACAGACCAAGCTACACAACTATCACTCACATGCAGAGGGCTTAGGTCGGTCCCATGCAGGCTCCCTAGCCATCAGTCTGGAGTCTGTGAGCTTGGGTCAGCTGGTTCTGTGAGTTTCCCCTTTGTGATCTTGACTCTCCCTTGCTCATAGAATCCCTCCTCTCTTTCTTCAACATGACTCCCAGAGCTCAGCCCAGTGCTTGGCTGTGGATCTCTGTATCTGCCTCCATCAGTTACTGGATGAAGGTTCTGTGATGACAATTAGGGTAGTCACCAATCTGATTACAGGAGATGGCCAGTTCAGGCACCCTCTCCACTATTGCTAGGAATCTTAGCTGGGGTCATCCTTGTGAATTCCTGGCACCAGGTTTCTCCCTAACCCTATAATGGCCCCCTCTATCAAAATATTGTTTTCACTGCTCTCCTCCGAACCTCCCCCCAACTCGGCCATCCTGATCCTCATGTACCCATCCTCCATTCCCTCCCCTCAATGCCTCCCCCCTCAACTTTTCTTCAATTATCCCATCTATCTTTTGCCTCTGGGTTTTTACCTTTCCCTGTTTCTGTATATCTTTTCTTTCCTTTTTATTCCATATCTGGCTGGGTGGCTGGCCCCTTCTTTTCTCCTTGATCTTTTCTTCCCAGATTTCTCCTCCTGTTTATTCTCTCTGCCTTCCACCCTGCCCATCCTTTCTCTTGTGTGGCAATATATTGTGTACCATAATAAAACTTGCCTGAGGATCAGAGGACAGAACCAGCCACTAGATCAGACACAGCCAGGCAGTGGTGGCACACACCTTTAATCCCAGCACTTGAGAGCTCATGCCTTTGCTTGGGAAGCACACACACCTTTAATCCCAGGAAGTAATGGCAGGGCAGAGAAAGGTATATAAGGCATGAGGAATCAGGAACTCATTCTCTTTAGGCTGAGGATTTTGTAGAGGTAAGAACTAGTGGTTGGCTGCTCTGCTTCTCTGATCTTTCAGCTTTTACCCTGATATTTGTGGAGTTTTTTGTTTTTTGTTTTGTTGTTGTTGTTGTTGTTTTTTGGTTTTGGTTTTTCGCTGTAGCTTTGGTGCCTGTCCTGGAACTCGCTCTGTAACCCAGGCTAGCCTCGAACTCACAGAGATCTGCCTGCCTCTGCTTCCCGAGTGCTGGGATTAAAGGCGTGTGCCGCCGCCACCGCTGCCGCCTGGTTCACCCTGATATTTGGCTCTGGGTTTTTTATTAAAAGATCATCTGAGATTCAAACAACACTCCTGCCTAGCTATTGGATTCAGCTCTTTATTAGACCAGTCAGGTGTTTTAGACAGGCAGAGTAACACAACTTCACAGAATTAAACAAATGCAATATAAAAAAAATGTATCACATCTTTGCATCATTAAATAAATGTTCCACAGCATAAACAAGTGTAATATATCTTAAAATAATATTCTACAACAAGCCTTGCTCACTCAGATAAATAAATAAAAACAGGTAAATTTTTGGACTGGGCATGGTACCTCACACCTGTAGAGGCAGGTAGGAGAATTACCACAAAATGTGAGGCCAGTCCGATCCTTGAAACAAGCTTTAGGCCTGGCAGGGCTGCATAGAGAGACTATCTCAAGAAATTTTTTTTTTCTAATTGATTATGTTTATATGTACATTTTGCTTTGGTTTTCAGGTAAATCAGACCTTTTCGTTTGTTTTCTTTTTCTAATCAGGTCACTATTGTGGGAATAATCAGACATGCAGAGAAGGCTCCGACCAATATTGTTTATAAAATAGATGATATGACTGCTGCACCCATGGATGTTCGCCAGTGGGTTGACACAGATGTAAGTGTCCTGTATCAAGGTGGAACTACTTTGGGACTTTGGATGTTCAGCTTTTCAATATAACCTTTTGAAGCATTTTCTTAGTGTAAAAATACATGAGTAAAATACCAAAGGTAAGAACCCCAAAAATGAGAACGCAATAGATTTGACCACATAAAAATTTTTTTTTTTTTTTTTTTGGTTTTTCGAGACAGGGTTTCTCTGTGTAGCTTTGCGCCTTTCCTGGATCTCGCGCTGTAGATCAGGCTGGCCTCGAACTCAGAGATCCGCCTGGCGTGCGCCACCACCGCCCAGCATGACCACATAAAAATTTAAAACCACCTAAAATACTGTGTAAGATTTAAAGGCAAGTGACAGAAGACAGTAAAAAGTAAATTCTCTGAGAAAAGCATTTTCTTTTGGTCATCACTGTCCCCAACACCTAGAATAGTGCCTATCACACAGTGGGCCTTGAATAAGTACTGCTTAAATGAATGGGAAGCATACTGGGACATACTGAAAGAGTTTAATAAAAAGCTCTGTAAAGTTAAAAGAAGTACTACACCTTAGACAATGAGCAGAGACAGATACACAGGTCATTTATAAAGGGCCAGATAAAAATGGCAGTAATGATACAGGTCAGACTTAGTAAGCATTGGAAATGAATGACAGAGTTCTAATTTGGGTCAGAATTGTCCTAGCCCAGTGTTTGTGACATCTAGAAAATAACCATTTGTTGACTTGTCGTGTTATTTTTTTTTTTAAATAAGGAAATGGCTACTGTACAACCTTGACAGTATGAGTATAAACTGGTGTACTTGACCAAAGCTCACCCTGTACTGAAACCCCTCAGTTAAAAAAATTGACCTTGTTTGGCATGGTGATGCAAGCCTTTAATTCCAGCACTTGGGAGACAGAGGCGGGTGAATCTCTGAGTTCGAGGCCAGGCTGATCTTACAGAGCAAGTTCCAGGACTGGCAAGGCTACACACACACACACACACACACACACACACACACACACACAAACCTGTCTTGAAACACCAAAAAAAAAAAAAAAAAAAAAAAAGTTGACCTACAAATCCACTTCTAGGAATTTACATTAAGGAGACAAAGATGTGTACTAAGATTTAGTTCAAGGGTGTTGATCAGGCAGGCTGCAGAAATGACTCAGCAGTTAAGAGCATTGGTTGCTCTTCCAGAGGACCCGAATTCAATTCTTGGCATCCATGTTTTTAAAAAAAAAAAAAAATTAAAGACTGTTGACTAGTCTGGTGTGGTGGCTCACGCCTGTTATACTCCATTAAGTAAGCTAAATATGAAGGATTGCTGTAAGTTCTAGACCATTCTGAGTTAATAGTTCCAGAATACCTGGACTACATTTAGAGGACCCAGTCACACAAATCTTAAAACAAACAGTAGCAAAAGAACTGGGAGTTCTGTTTCCCGTACCAAATAAGCTGGATATGGTAGCACAGGCCTGTGCTCTAGTACGTGGGAGATCGAGGCAAGAAGATCAGAAGTTCAGTCAGCCTTGGCTATGTATTAAGTTTGAAGTTGAACTTGTGTTACGTGAGACCTTATCAAAAAATTAAAAGTAAATAGAAAACATAGTGATGTGTTTATATTTTCTCTGTTAGGATGTCAGTGGAGAGAACACTGTGGTTCCTCCGGAAACATATGTGAAAGTGGCCGGCCACCTCAGGTCTTTCCAGGTAAGTCAAATAAATGGTAGCTCCAGAGACTGGGTATGGCTTAGATGAAGACCTGAGTTTGTATCCTCCTAACCAAAGTAAACCATAGTCACCAGACTTGGAAATGCACACCTGTAACCTCAGCACTCTCATGGAGAAAAAGGAGGTGGAGACAGGTCCTGGAAAGCTCACAGGCAGGCTGGCTTGACATACACATTGGTGAACAAGAAGAGAACCTGTCTCAAGGTAGAAGGCTAGACCAACACTCAAGATTGTCCTCTGATTTACACATGTAAGCTATTGGCATGCAAATGCCTGTAGTTATGTACACGAATATACTCATCTTTAGATTTTAAAAGATGGTTGTATTAAGATATTTGCACAAAGCAGGACATTGTGGCACAGACCTTTAACCCCAGCAGTTGGGAAGTAGAGGCAAGCAGATCTGAGTTCAAGGCCAGCCTGGTCCTAGATAGTGAGTTCCAGTGTTTTTGTTTTGTTTTTTTGATTTTTCCAGGCAGTTTTTCTGTGTAACAAACAGTCCTAGTTGTCCTGGAACTCGATTTGTAGACCAGTCTGGCCTCAAACTCACAGAGATCTGCCTGGCTCTGCTTTACCGAGTGCTGCGGTTAAAGGTGTGCGCCACCACTGTCCGGCTCAAGTTCCAGTGTTAATAGTAAGACCTGGCCTCAAAAACAACAAAAAAGTTTCCTGCCAGGTGGTGGTGATGCATGTCTTTGATCCCAGCACTCATGAGGCAGAGGCAGTCAGATCTCTGAGTTCGAGGCCAGCCTGGTCTACAGAGTGAGTTCCAGGATATCCAGGGCTGTTAAACAGAAAAACCCTGTCTCAAAACAAATTTATTTATTTATTTTTTAACATGAAGCATTTCTGAATTTATGTCATTAGGAAAATACATTAAATGGGAAGATATTTTGTTCTCTTCATTGAGAGGAAGTAGCTAAGTTTTTATCTTTAAACAGACATTGGAGCCACATGTGGTGGCACATACCATTATTCTCAGTACCCAGGAGGCAGAGGCAGATAAATTTTTCAAGTGTGAGGGACCTGAGTTCTTGAGTTAAAATCACGAGCAGTTGTGTTAAAGCCAGGTGCATAGCAGGAGCCTCTGTAATGTACCCATGGGGAGTTGGGAGACAGAGACAGAATCCCTAGAAGCTGTGGGCCTACCTAGTCAGGTGAATATAGTAGAAAAACCACCTCTGTCTTTTTTTTTAATCTATTATCATCTTGATACAGTACAAATTCTTATCCTAATAATGAAATGTTTCACTGAGGCTTGCCCAGTAATTGTGTAAGACCAAACTTATTATAAGCCACAGTCATCCTAGGGTCCCCCCTGCTGTGTAGCCTCCCTGGTTCTGTGGGTTGCAGTCTGATTGTTCTTTGCTTTATATCTAGTGAGTACATACCATGTTTGTCCTTCTGGGTTTGGGTTACTTCACTCGGGATGATATTTTCTAGTTCCATCATTTGCCTGCAAATTTCATGCTGTCATTGTTTTTCTCTGCTGAGTAGTACTCCATTGTGTATATGTACCACATTTTCTTAATCCATTCTTCAGTCGACGGGCATCTAGGTTGTTTCCAGGTTGTTTCCTGGCTTTTGTGAATAGTGCTGCTATGAACATAGTTGAGCATTCCTTGAGTATATGCCCAAGAGTGGTATGGCTGGGTCTTGAGGTAGTTCGATTCCCAATTTTCTGAGAAACCGCCATACTGATTTCCACAGTGGTTGTACAAGTTTGCACTCCCACCAACAGTGGAGGAGTGTTCACTTTGCTCCGCATCCTCTCTAACATAGACTGTCATTAGTGGAAAAAGCACCTCTATCTTGAGGTGGGAGGTGAAGACCAAACTCCCTCACATACACTTTTTTTTTTTTTTTAAGATTTATTTATTATGTGTACAGTGTTCTGTCTGCATATATGTCTGCAGGCCAGAAGAGGGCACCAGATCTCATTATAGATGGTTGTGAACCACCATCATGAGGTTGCTGGGAATTGAACTTAGGACCTCTGGAAGAACAGTCAGTGTTCTTAACCACTGAGCCATCTCTCCAGCCCCCTATACACGGTTTTTAAAAGTATGTAACAGGCATTTTCCCAAAATTGAAAAAATACAGCTAAGGGAAAAGACAGTGGTTTGTTCAGAAAATGACTTGAATATTTTTGTCTTTTGCTTGCATTTTCTTCTTGAATAGAACAAGAAGAGCTTGGTGGCCTTTAAGATCATTCCCCTGGAAGATATGAATGAGTTCACTGCACATATTCTCGAGGTGGTCAATTCACACATGATGCTCAGCAGATCCAACAACCAGGTGAGCTGCAGTCAGCTTTTTCCCTTTGCTGGGAAAACAAACATTACTATCTGTATTTATTTACATGTGTTTATGTAAATGTATGTGATTGTGTGAGGGTACCTGCAGAGGCCAGAAGCAAGCATGGGATCCCCTGGAAGGAGGGTTATAAGCAGGTGTTTGCCACCTGGAGTGCATGCTGCTGTTTTAAAAATCATAAGCGGTACTGGTTACTGTGCGGAAAGGTCACGAGCCACGACAAAACCCAGTATCAGAGCTTTATTTGGGGTGGAGGGGGGACAAAAGAACCAGGCCTGGGGAAGAAGCGCTTGTGGGAGGGGGGGTGTCGGGAGAGAGGAGAGAGGAGGAGTCTGTGTTGGGCTTCTTAAGGTGCAGGTGGGCTTACGGAGCTATGCCATGCATGTGCAGATTGTGTGACTATGTAGCGCGCACTGATGACATTAGACCCCTTGCACATGTGTGGCCATGCAGCTGGAGGGGCGGCAGTATCCTAACACATGCTGGGAACCAAATTCGGGTCCTCTGGAAGAGCTGAAAGGGCTCTAACTGTTGAGCCATCTCTCCAGCCCCATAGAGGCTATTCTATTCTGGCTTTTATTTCGTTATGTTTAGAATATTGAACACATACCACCACCTCCACCCCATCCCCCCAAAAATTACTTAGGTCCTCAGAACATTTTCTCCCTAAACTTTGCCTTTTTTTTTTTTAAGTCTAAATGAGACTCATTGTTTCTTAGAGTTTTGTGTTCTTGCTCACCCAGTACTTCTAAGAAAGCTGAGCAAAAATTCTCAAACTAGATAGCTTTTGCTTCTAGGCTGTACATTATAAAAGCATCTCTCTTTTAGTTTTTCGAGACAGGGTTTCTCTGTAGCTTTGCGCCTTTCCTGAATCTCACTCTGTAGCCCAGGCTGGCCTCGAACTCACAGAGATCTGCCTGCTTCTGCCTCCCGAGTGCTGGGATTAAAGGCGTCCGCCACCACCACCACCACCGCCCGGCATAAAAGCATCTCAACCATGGACATTTAATGAACGTTTGTTGACTGGATAATGTACTGATGCTTTAACCTTGCAGGATAGATTTGCTGTCTGTCACTCAGTGCAGTAGAGACAACACTTAGAGAATGTACTGCAAAGATGAAGGGACATGTATTGGAAATAGCAGTTGCTGTTACAGTTGGGGATGGTCAAAAGCTGAAGCCAAATGCTTGGCTAGCTGGCTCATTTGATACAGTGCTTAAGGACATGAATTTGACCCCAGAACCTTTGGGAGAAAGCAGAACATGGACTAATGAAATGGCTTGTCGGGTAAAGGCAAATGGCCATCCTAACTATGTTGAGTTGGATCCTGCACTCCATATGATCAGAGGAGAAAACTGTTCTCTGTGTTCCACATACGTGCCATGGCATGCATGTATATATGTCCCCCCCACACAACACACACATAAATGTTTTTTTTAAAGGTTTTTTGTTGTTGTTTAAGCAGGATGTGGTGGCATGTGCTTGTAATCCCAATGCCGAGAGGCAAAAACAGAGTGGGAGCTTCCTGGCCAACCAGCCTAGTGTACTTGTCAAGTTCTAGCCAGTGAGAGGCCCTATCTCCAAAAGGAAGAAGGGGACAAAATGGGTGACACTTGAGGAATAACAGTCCGGGTTGGCCTCTGGCCTCTGCATACACAGGCTAAAGCCACGACGGAAGCAAGACGAGCTCGGCTTGGTGGAAAGGCACCTGTAACACAAGCCTGTAGTCCTAGCACCTGAGAAGTTGATGCGGGTGGATCTCAGAGAGGTCAGCCTGGGCTGGAAAAGTACAGCTTTTGACTAGTTTAAGTCATGCATTCTTGGTCTGAGTGTTTTATATCCTTTTTACAGCAGAGGGAGCTACTTAATAAGTTCTCAAGTAAGGAGGACATGAAGACCGGAACTTAGGAGTTGTAGTAATGGGGGGATTGATTAGAGTTCAGAAGGTTAGGTTGGGCCCGAAGTGTCAGTCAGGAGACTGGGGTGAGGATGGTCAATCTGATTAATAGATGGTAGAAATTAATAATTGTGAAAAGTGAAAGAATGGAGACTCAAAGATGGATTAGTTCTGCTAAGGGGTCTGCTGATTGAGGTGAAGTATATTGACAAGCAGCCTTAGAGAAGAAAGAAAGAATTTAATTCATAAGTCTCTGATTCCTAGGTGGCTACCAGTAGTGAAGATTTGTGGCCTAGAAAGAAAGAGGTCTGGGATGGGATCCTGAGGGGAACTTGTTAGCCTTTGGAGATGGGGCAAATGAATGGTACTGAGAAGGTACAGTTTGAGTAAGTGGGAAGCCAAGAATTTGGTGTGAAGAAGTCTGGGGGGCATTGGTCAGCAGTGTCTGCTGATTGAGAAGTCATGGATGACTTTGGTAGAACTGGATTCAGAGGAGTATTTGAGGTAATCCTGATAGTGGTGGGCAGAGAAAGGAGTTACTAAAAAGAGTGGAGCAACTGTCCCCCCTTTCTTCATAGGGTTGCGAATTGAACCCACAGCCGTATTGCACCTATAGGCAAACCTAAGTTCTTTTGTCTCCCAGTGATGTTTCGTAATAAATGCTTGCTTGAATGGGTCTCAATGAAATCATAACTCGCACATGAAATCGCAAAGCCAGAAGTATCCTTTTCAGGGGAGAGGGAATATGTGCTTCAGGAGGTTATTTTACTTTCCTCTCTGAAATTTTTTCTTGTTATAGCTTTCCTGTATAAACAGTTGCTAGGAAAACTAAATTGTGTCTTGCTGTTTATTAGCAAGTTATTTGAAGTAGGCTTGACTTGGTGGCTTTTCTAATGTTCTGAACTTGTTTTTAATTCAGCTTTCAGCAGGGAAACCATCTATCAGCAACCCAGGAATGGGTGAACCAGGAACCTTCAGTGGGAATAACTTTATGCCAGCAAATGGCCTCACTGTGATCCAAAACCAGGTAAGATGCCTATTTCCCCTGTGAAGCATAGGCAGGCCTATGTTTTGTTACTTCTTAAATGATCTAAATTATCTTGGTGCCTGCTTCACACCAATACCCCCCCCCCCCTTTTAGTGTGTGTCTGTGTTTGTGTCCGTCCATCCTTTCTTGTCCGTGTGTCCACATGGCCTGATACCAGTGGAGGCTAGAGAGGCTATAAACCCAGGTTCTCTGCAAGTGCTCCTCCTGAGCCCTCTCTCCAGCCCTTCTTTTTGCTTATGTAAGGACTCAGGTTTACTTAAGTAAACTGATTCAGAGTAGTTGCTGAAGTCTTTATTTGAACTGTCAGGTGCTGAATTTGATCAAGGCTTGCCCAAGACCAGAAGGATTGAACTTTCAGGATCTCAGGAACCAGCTCCAACACATGCCTGTACCCTCAATCAAGTAAGTGTTGCTGTCCATGACCTAGAGGTCCAGAATTGTACCGGTCTATTTGCTGATAATGAGAAGTGAGTGTAAAAGGTAAAGCTGGAGCTGGGGTTGGTGGTCCTCACCTGTGGTCTCAGCACTTGAAAGGTAGAGAATCAGGAGTTCAAAGCCAACCTGGACTGCATGAGACCTGCACCAAAGGAAGAAAGGAAAGCTGTCACCTGCAGCCTGTTGAGGGAAATTGACCAGCTATGACCAACTTTCAAAAGGACTTGCAGGTGGCACTGCTGCACCACTTGCTGATTTATTCTGGATCTGAAGGCATTGGGCAGTCCTGCTTTGATCTCATTTCTGTTTTAGGCAGCAGGCTCCTGGTTCCATTGCAGTGAGCTGAGATGGACTATATATAAGTAGATGGTGCTCATGGTTCTTGAGTTCGAGGCCAGCCTGGTCTATATAGCAAGTTCCAGGACAGCCATGACTATATAAAGAGACCCTGTCTCAAAACAAAACAAAAGCCCATTTAATAATTGTAGGCCTAGCCGGTGCATGCCTTTAATCTCAGCACTTGGGCGGCATGGGAAGGTGGATCTCTGTGAGTTTGAGGCCAGCCTGGTCTACAGAGCAAGTGCCAGGACAGCCAGGACTGTTTGTTACACAGAGAAATCCTGTCTTGGGGAAAAAATTGTAGGTCTAGATGGAAAGGAAATGTCCAAATCAGTTTCCTATTCCTGTGCTGTAAAGTGGTGATAGATAATGCCCATCTCGGAGTCACTGGTGATGAGGTAAGAATCACTGGGTAAATTCTCCCTGTCACTAAACATGTCACTGAGGACCTGAGGATCTGGAGGAGTCACTCTTTCTGAATGACCTTTCCCTTCCTGTTTCTCTGCTGCCCACAGGCAGGGCAAAAAGCATTTCAGTGTGATTCTGGGGCCTGAATCCAGGGAAGGCAGACTTAGACCCCTGGGTACAGTAGGGATTTCATGTTCAAGCTGACTATGACTTCGGGTCCTTGTGTCAGCCACATTGGCATTTTAAGTGGGGCCCTATTCCTTTTGAAATTTGAGGCCGAGATCTTGAGGCAGCCCTGGTAGCCCTTGTCTGCATGGATAATCTCAATCCTGAGGTTTAATTGGCTTTTCTCTGCAAGAGGTTTCTATGAACAAAATCACTGAGTAATTCTTAGTTTGGATAGGAAGTGAAAAACAAGTGATGGTTGCTTATTTAGCTATATTCAAAAGGCACTGGTTTTAATATGGGACCCCCCACCCTTTTTTTTTCCTTCTAGGCAAGCAGTGGATTTTCTGTGCAACGAGGGGCACATTTATTCTACTGTGGATGATGATCACTTTAAATCTACAGATGCAGAGTAACTAGAGCTCATTAGGTACCTGAACTATTTCCTGTTTTTCCGTCATCTGTTGTCTCCAGCTCTGTAGGTTTTGGCCAGTGGCTTCTAGGACAGAAGTTTCATTGAGGAGGTCTCATCTTATGTCCTCTTGAAACTCACTGCTGTTCTGTTTTGTCGTGTGTTGTTTAGAGGTTCAAAAGGAGACAGACAGTTGAGAAGGAAGTAAACCAGGGTGGGATTCCTTAACAGAAATTCCAGATAAGCTAGTCAGGACTCCAGGCTGGATGGACGGAATTGAAAGAGGAACACAACCCAGAGAGCAGGGCAGAACTGTGTCATGCTTGAGAGCTTGTGTTCCTGAAAGGCTTCCTGTTGAGGTGATGAATAATAACAGGGCCACGGGCCACAAAAAGAACCCATACCTTCTGCCTGTTTTTGTTTCCCACTCCGGTCTGTGGTGTTACTTTCAAAATTGCACTTTCCTTCCCCTTGTCTTGTCCACGGCTGAAAGTGGTTTAAGTGAGCATGAGGTTCTGGTGTGGGGCCTCACAGGGCAGAGGGGAAGAAATGTTACTGCATTGTTTGTAAGATAAATGTCCATATGTGTAATAAAACAGTTTGGTGTGATAGCTTTTGAGATGGTACTGGTTTTTCCCATTTACTTACTGTGTGGAAGTCAGAGCACAACTTACGGGGTATATTTTCCCTCTCTCTGCGTACAGAGTCCCCCATCTTCCGCTGTGCATTGCAGGGATCCAACTCAGATCATCAGGCTTATTTCCTCAGGGGTTGTTGTCGATGTGCAGCGCATGTGGCATTGCCATGAAGGATTATGAATAGACCTTGGGCTAGGGTTATTCAGCCCCTGGCAGTACTGACGAATGGGGCCTTTAGTGTTGGTGCTTGACAGTATGTGATCATGTAACTGAGGTGGCTGTCTGCTGAGAGACTTCACAGAGGCTATTCTTGTGGTAGAGGAAATGAGTTCACAGAAGTCAAAGGTAAATGATGTCTTGGATGAAAACTAACTTGGGGATGGAGTTCATAATGTGGAACCTGCAAATAACTGCTCACTTCTAAATGAGCTCTCACCCTGATTGCTGATGGTGAACATCTGGTGGTTTGCTAGACGGAGTAGTTTGAGCCACACCATAGGTAAGGGTCAGCTAACCAGTTATGTTATTAGTTATGGATCCATTCTTAGACAAAGGGAATTGCTGAGAACAAGAAAAAACAAAACATAACTGGGTGTGGTGGCACACACATTTAATCCCAGCATTTGGGAGACAGAGACAGGAGGATCTCTGTGAGTTCAAGGCCAGCCTGTTCTACAAAGTGAATTCCAAGATAGGCTCCAAAGCTACACAGAGAAACCCTGTCTCGAAAAACAAAAAACATGTTCCAGTCTGGGATGTATGATAGGGTACTTTCACAGATTTTCAATTTCCTCTAGTTACCAGGTCAATAAAGCTTTGGTAGTCTAGGTGGGTCTTTCCATGGAATTCAAATGATAACTTAGCAATTAAGTGGCTTGTTTCAGGAGACAGGTGGATCTCTTGAGTTCTGAGCCAACCTGATCTATGTACCAGGTTCTAGGCAGCCAGGACTACATAGTGAAATCTTGTCTCACAAAAAGGGGCTGGGGGTAGGGAGACCTAGCAGGTTATGAGCACCTGCTATTTTTCCAAGGGGGTCTGAGTTCATTTCTAAGCACGCATGTCAGGCAGCTCACAACTATAAGTAATTCCGGTTCTGGGGATCTAATGCCTCCTGGCATTTGCTTGCACACACACACAAGTTGTTCAGTGTCTTTATTACATCCCAAACTGTTAGTTAGGTACTAGCAATAGGAGATAAGCACCAGGAGGTTTGCAGTGGACTGGTGTGACTCCTGGTCACCTGATGGATCTCAGTGATCACATGATTGCTGAGCACTGGTAGTTGGAAACAGAGCATAGGCAGGAGAGTGGTATGAAATTCCAGCCCCTAGAACTGCTGTACTGCACAGGTAGAAGAGCTTGTGTTTGGGAGTCCAATATGAGGTGTCCAATATGAGGTGTTCAGTACATTGGAACACCAATATGATCCATGCTCTTAGAAATTACCAGTGTCAGGGCTGGAGAGATAGCTCAGAGGTTAAGAGCACTGGCTGAGTTCAATTCCCAGCAACCACATGGTAGCTCACAGCCATCTATAATGAGATCTGGCGTACAGGCATACATGTAGGCAGAACACTGTAGACATAATAAATATATAAATCTTAAAAAAAAAAAAAAAAAAGGACAAACTACCAGTGTCACCTCTCGTGTGTTCAACCTTCTCTCGGGGAAATTTTTAGGACTGCAGTGGGAAATGGGGTATCATGAAAAATAACATTTACTAAGCTTACTTAGAGAAAGGCCAGAGTAAGTATTAGTATTTAGTGTGGATTAATGGTTATATTTTGTTTTAGTACAGTTGATTTCACAAGCCTAAAAGAAAAAAGATAATGTAGCTGGGAGAAACTTCATATTGATAAAATGTTTGGACATGTACCCTATTTTGTTTAACAGCTTTTACATAAGTTTACCCTATTAATATACCTATCATTATAAAGCATTCAGAAGTAGAAATGAGCCAGGTGTAGTGACCAACACCTTTAATCCCAGCCCTCGGGGGGCAGAGGCAAGCGGATCTCTTGAATTTGGAGCCAACCTGGTCTAACATAGCTATTTCCAAGTCAACCAAGGCTACACAGTGAGACCCTGTCTCAAAACAAAAAGTGCTGATACTTATTTTCTGTTCCCAAGGGAACTCACTGGTGTATAGTCATCACTTGGAAGGCCATTGCTCAAGGGGCATCCCCAGCCCCATTGTAATATCCTTCCCACTTGTCCAGCTTGTTGAGGGAAAGAAAACAAGTCCTATGATGGTTCCCCGAGCAACTGCCATTACTCTGAAAAATCAGCTTGTGTTGAGGCGCAGTCCGACACTGGCTGAGGACATCTAACCATAGAGGCATGTACGGCTAGAGGTTGACACCAGGCATCTCCTTCAACCATGTATTTCTGAGACCTTAGAACTTGATGTTTCAGCAAGAGCAGCTGCCCAGTGAGCCCCTGGGATCTGCCTGTCTCTGGCTCCCACCTCCCAATGTTAGGGTTACAAATATATGCCACTAGGCCTAGCTTCCATGTAGGTACTATGGATCCAAACTTAGGCCGTCATCCTCAATATAGCAAACACCTTACCCACTAGGCCACCTCCCCAGTCCCTGTAATTCCTTTAAGCATAGTTTCCAAGCTAAGAAATTGCTGCCTTTCTCTACACTGAAGCATCTGATTACTCAGAAATCTTTTTACTTTTTATGTGTATAAGTATTTTGCCTCCATGTATATGCGCCATGTTCATGTAGAGCCCGCATAAGCCAGAAGAGAGGGTCAGAATCCCAGGAACTGGATGACAGTTGTGAGCAGTGGAGTGGGTGCAGGGAACTAAACCTGGGCCCTCTATAAGAACACCCAGTCCTCTTAACCACTGAGCTGTCTCTCCAAGCCCTGGAAATCCTATTTCCTAAGAACTGGTAGCCCTCTTTTCTGCCTTCCTTTTGTGCCAAGATTGAACTTGTATGTGGAAGTGAAAACTAGAGGCACCTTGTATGTTGATCCACCCTCTGGTAGTTCAGAGCCAGGAAGGAACTTTCTGTCAAGATCTTACTGCTTCTCTCCACTGTCTGTCCCTGGATTTTCCACTACAAGGAACATTGGCTTCTAGGGGAGAGGCAGGTAGAAATTGGTAGATGAGAAACCCATAGTTGGGACTGGCCAGCAGTCTGTAGGAATCACCTGGAGAACTCATTCAAGGGTGTAAAGGTCAGAGGACCTGCAAGGACAGGTCCAGGCAGCCCAGAGAGGAGCAGACTCAGGAGCACACACAAGTAGTGCCTGGGATCCAATCAGAAATTGGACCCAGTCTCACATCAGCTGTAAATTCAGCATCTGTTTATCTGCTGTCTTCTCTGGTGGCCTGGGGCTAAATTCTGTGACTTCACCAGCTTTCAGTTCCCACATGTCCCTGGATATGACAGATGGCCTCACCCAACATGCCTAAACCAACCTTGGAAGTTACATGGACAAAGGTTTGTATTTGTCCTTTTATCTCTACCTCTGGACATGATGAGACTGCAGCATGGAAACCAGGATGGCAGACACAGCTGTGTGGCACTGTGCTAGTCTGGCTTGGTTACCAGCAATACAGTGAGTGCCAAGTACAGGTACCAAATGCCTTGCAAATATATCAGTTGATCCTTAAAACAATCTTTAGATGTCCTGAAACTAAATCCTAAAGTGAAACAAGTGGCTGAAATTGGCATTTGGTACATGGTGTGCTGGGAACCTAATTGGCCTTTTGGAGCCCTCTCCTTAACCACTGTGGTGGTCTACCTCCTGAGACTATCTGTTGCTAAGCCTGTTTCCTAATCTTTAAAATCAGGCTGCTGTTTCTCTCCAAGAGCTCAAGGTTTGGATATGGTTTCTAAAGGGTCTGGTGCCCAGGTAAGACTTAATAAATTATTCATACAGAAGTGAGTGTCATTTTGAGTCTGGGCTTTAGCCTGAAATGATCTTGGGTAGTCACCTAGCAGCTTTAACCATGTCACAGCACCACTCAAAGCATGCCTTGGGGCTGGAGAGATGGCTCAGTGGTTAAGCACACTGGCTGTTTTTCCAGAGGCCCTGGGTTCAGTTCCCAGCACCCACATGGCAACACACAACTGTAGCTCCAGTTCTAGGGGATCTGGCATCCTCATACATGCAGGCAAAATACCAATGCACATAAAAAAAAAATTATTTTAAAAAGCATGCCAGATTTCCACAGCTTTGGGTCTCCATTAGTTTCTTGTTTTTTTGTTTTTTTTTTCCTTAATAAATATGTAGATCAATCTGGCCTTGAACTCACAGATATCCACCTGCCTCTTCCTCCACCAGAGTGCTGAGATTAAAGGTGTATATCACCAAGCCCAGCTTTAATTTTTATTAATTGTGTCTTATTTTTGTGGGGGTGGGTAGAGTTGTGCAGATGAGTATAGTGCCCACAGAGTCCAGAAAAGGTGGTAGATGCCCTGGAGCTGGAGTTACAAGCAGTTGTGAGCCACCTGATGTAGGTGCTGGGAACTGAACTTGGGTCCTCTGCAAGAGCAGCAAAGGGCTCTTAATCACTGAGCCATCTCTCCAGTCTCTCCATCTTTGTGAATTAGCTCTCTTAGTTCCACTAATAGATTTTGAGACCTAAAGTCCTACCTAAAGTTTTGTTCTTGGAGGCAAATTCTCACATTTAGTTGTACAAAGGAGGTGGCGAGCACTGGGTGGTGCAGGGAGGACCGACTTCCCTTCACCAGGAGGCAGGCAGTACTGAAGCTGGCGGCCTTTGATTCTTCTTTGCGCCTAGTTGTGGGACAACTGATAAGCACAGGAGTGAACAGAACTTAAATGGCTTCTCTGGACACTAAAGCTCAAGGCTGAGAGCATCACATGCAAACTTCTGGGACCAGGCAGAGGTAGGAACCCTCTAGAACCCAAAGGAGGTAGTGTAATTGGACATTTCCTGTCCTGTCCCGACTGTTCAGTCCCAAATAAACACACAGAGGCTTACACGAATTACAAATGCTCAGCCAATAGCTCAGGCTTATTACTAACTAGCGCTTATATTTTAAGTTAACCCATCTTCCTTATTTACATTTTGCCATGTAGAGACACCTTTATTAGCATGGCGCGTTCATCTCCTCCCTTGGCACCTGCCTGGCAACTCCTGACTCCGCCCTTCTCCTTCCCATCATCCTTAGTTTGGTCACCCACCCATGCTTCCTGCCTGGCCACTGGCCAATCAGCGTTTTATTAACCAATGAGAGCAATACATACTCACAGTACAGAGAAGTATTATTCTACAGCAAGGTAGGATAATCCAGACAGATAATAAGTGTCTGTCCCATTTTCAGTTCCATGCTCATCTGAGTCTGAGTCCCTGGAGACTTTGCTCTAGGTCTCTCAAGAGTTAGCTGGTATCCCAACTCCCTGTGCAGCAGCAGCTGGGAACTGTGGCCTCCCCAGCACCTAGATGATTTTCTGGAAGGGCTCAAATCTCTTCATAGTCGTGGTCATCTATATCTGAGTCAGGCAGGGGATATGACTCAATGATAGAATATTTGCCGAGCGTGCTCGAGGATTTGGGTTTCATGCTCACCACTGAAGAAGAAGAAGAAGAAGAAGAAGAAGAAGAAGAAAAGAAAGTCCGGGTTATTCAGAATCTTGTCTTTAGGCAAGTTCCTCCCCCTCTTCAGTTTCCTCCCATGAACAGGGAAGGCATGGCTAACCATGGCCCAGAAGCCACAATCCATTTTCCTTGACCACTGCAGCCATTTTTTCTGTCCTGATTGTCATAGGAGGACATTGTATCTGGGACTGGTCTCATTTCATTGCTAGGGTGTGGGGGTCTAGGAAAGAGAAAGACCTCTCCACCTGACCCACTCCATACAAGCTTGGATCTCTTTCAAACTAGGACCACGTAGGGTCTCCCAGGCAGAGCTAGCAGAGGTGGGAGAGGGACTTGATGGGCCAAAGGACTCACCTGAATTCTGGGTTTGGGTTTTGGATTTAAGGTCTTTCTTGTGGACAGGAATCTTGCTGTACAGATTTGATTTGTCCTTGGGGAGGTCTTCCAAGGTCTTCTTCGCCTTGAGTTCAGGCTGTGGGTAGGATTCCTGTTCTATAACTTGAGACTGAGCAGGAAAACAAAACAAAAAATCCTAAAGACCAGAAATCAGAAAAGGTACAAGGATCAGCTGTCAAGCCCGTGAGACAGTTTCCCTGACAGTGCCACTTGCTGTCTGCTTTTCTGGGTCAGGCTTCTCAGGGACAGGAGTCTCTCATGAGACTGAAACTCCTTAGGACTCATCTTTTTAACTTTCACTGCCACATGGCTACACGATAATAAATTCAGGCCTCCTGAGATCTCAAAACAGTATGCTTGTTGAGTTCACAAAGCATACTTTGTATAAGTCACTCAGGCACATAGGCAGTGCAGTCAGGGCTGAGTTCAAACCCAGCCCTCCCATCCTCCTAGCTGTATGAGTTCTGGTGACTTGCCTCTGTTATCTCCTCTGTAAAGAGAATGTTGGTGCCTATGCGTGTGTGTGTGTGGGTGTGTGGGTGTGTGTGCGCGCGCGCATGTACACAGAAGAGGGGCACTGTGAGAATAGCCACCAAGTAAACATGCTATAGACAAACAGGAAGTGGCTAACACAAGGGCTTATGGGGGAAGTCCTCTTGGGTTTACCACTAAGAAAGATGCTCAGAGGAGTAGCTTGAGCCTGCCTCCCACTCTCCCATCTTTGATTCCACTTAGCTCATTCAACAGTGTCCACCAGCCTTGGAGACATGGAATTTCTGCTCTCTGCCCCCTTATCCTGCCTAACTCTGTTTAGGCAGAGAGACTACAATACAGTGAGCTGAAAATGACATGTCTCTAAGCTATGGACACAGCAGTAAGATGACAAAGAGAACAGGGCCAGCTTTCCCCAAGCCTGAAGGAGGAATAATGATGGCCACGGGTCTAGTATAGGTCTAGTATGGGTCACCTGAATTCTGTGACCCATACTAGACCCACGTGCCACCCCAGAGCCTTTCTTCGGTGGCTGGAGTTGGGAATACAAAGTGGTGGTGGGAGGTAGCCCAGGAATGCCAGACTGGAATCAGTTCATGAAGGATGCCATGTGGAACCCCTGGAGGTTTCAACACTGTGTCCAGCAGGCAATCAGAGAGATTTGGGATCTAGGCTAGTTAGTTTTAACTGCCAATCTGCTACAACCTAGAATTACCTGGGCAGAGAGTCTAGATGAGAAATGATCTAGATTAGGTTGGTCTATGGGTATGTCTATGGGGGATTGTCTTGACTGCCAACTAGTGTTGGACAACCATTCCCTATGCCGGACTCTGAACTGTATAGAAGGAAAGAAAGTCGGCAAGAAGGCTAGCAGGCACAGGCATGCATGCATTAGATGCTTTCTGCTCTTGACTGGACATGGCATGGCCAGCTGTATCAAGCCCATCTCTGTGACTTCCCTGCAGTGACAGGCTGGAACCTGGAATTGTGAACTAAAATAAACCTTCCTCCTCTAAGTTGCTTGTGGTTCAGGGCATTTTATCACCGCCACAGAAAACAAACTGGACAGGAGGCCATCCTAAGAGCCACTGGAAGAACAGATGATGCTCCACTTGGGAGTGGCAGCCAGGTGACAGGAAAAGCACCAGGAACTTAGAGTCAGGATGTCCACACTCAAGTCCAGGCCTTCCATTTAGTAATTCCGACTTCGGGGGCATGCCAGAGTCTCAATCCTCATTTTCTCAATCATAAAATACTGATAATTGTACCAACTTCAGGATCATGAGGCCTGAGTGGGAACAACTGGTACAAAGAACAGAACTTAATGAGCTGCAAGTTCAACACAATTAGAAGAGAGAATCACGGCAGGCAAAAAGCAAGGAAAGGGCCCAGGTGACCCCCTCCCTGCCCGTGGGATCATGTGCATACCTTCACACCGCCCTCCCTGCCCGTGAGGTCCCATCCCATGCATACCTTCACACTGTCCTCTTTGCAGCTCTGTATGATCTGCTTCTGCACACTGACACCCTTGCTCTTTGGGGGCCTGGGTGGGGGTGCTTGGCTCTCCGAGGCTGGCAGCTTCCGGAGACTGTAGTAGAAGGCTTCTGACAGTTCCTCTACCCTAGTGACAGAGAGTGGCCCAGCCACCTGACCTGGCTGCCCCTCAACCTCTGCTACAGTCAGGTCCATCCACCGGGGAGGGATTTCAAAGCACATTTCTGGTTGGGAGTCCAGGCCTACCACCAAAAAGGGTTCTGTGAGCTTCTCCTCCAGCCGCAGGCCCGGGAAGGAGACCAGAGGGTCAGTGGGGTGCCGGGCATCCTTGGCCACCACCTTGACCTCACAGGGCAGGGAGAACTGGGCAGTGAGATCTGTTAGGCTATAGCGCCGGCCATCAGTCACCTCCTCCACAAAGCTACCAGAGAGGTAGAGGGGTAGCAGAATCTGTTCTTTGCTCTCCACTTCCTCCTCTTCCTCCTCCAACTCCTCCTCTTCCTTCCCAGCCTGCTCAATCAGACGCTGACATATCAAGACATCTATGTCCTGGCCCTGGCTCCCGCAGACCTGGCCTTGCCTCAGCACCTCCAGCCGATCACCCACAGCCAGGAAAGAAAATCCAGGATTCTCCTCTTCATTCCCATCACAGTCTTTTGTGGCCACCACCCGGAGGGGTCGGCCTGGCTGGAGAGCACCCAAAAGGTCATAGGCCGTGGGGAACTCCCTTGGCCTCCGCCTCAGCTTGCCCTGGTAGGCCCCAGACAGAAAAAAGTATCTGGGAACTCTTCGGCTCTTGCTTGAGGCCACAACCCGCCAGGGTGGTGAGGCTGGCCCGAAGATGCAGAGCCTTTGGCCTTTGCGTAGGGAGGCCACCCACGGGTTGAGGAAGATGGGTGGGCCCTCAGGAACCTCCAGGATCTCCGTGGACATTGGGAAGGGGCCTCCCTGGGCCAGGACCTCACTCAGCAGCAGCGGTTTGATGAAGTGGATATGTTGGGAGGAGGCGGTGACATCTTCTACCTCCACCTCCAGGGTGGATGGGATCTTGACTATGGTGCGGCGCACTGTGGGGAGAGGGGCAGTTCAGGGGTGCGGTGTAACACCCAGTGGTACCCCCCCATCCCAGCTCCGACTCCTGTTTCATCTTTTCTTTCCCGCAATCATTTTCCTACTATACAAGGTTTTTTTAGCCCAATCTCTTTTCAACATCTTTTTATTTCTTAATTTTAATTTTTTAATTTAAAATTTCATTTTTTTTTTTTTTTTTTTTTTTTTTACTTTTAACTGTGTGTAGGTGTGTGCATGTGAGTGCAGGATCCTGCAGGGGCTGTAGTTACAGGAGGTTGGGAACTGCCTGACAGGGTAACTCCAGTTCCAGGTGGATCTGATGCACTTTTCTGACCTCCACAGGCACCAGGCATGCAAATGCTGCTCAGACATGCATGCAGCCGAAACTCTCATACACATAAATAATTAAAAAAAAAAACCTCCTTATTAAAATAAAAATAAAGCACATGAGCCAGGTGTGGCGCTGCACCATTACAGTCCCAGAGTTTGGGAGATGGAAACAGGATGGCCAGGGGTTCAAGACTAGCCAGGCTGCATGATATGCTGTCTCAAAAGAAAATGCCAACTAAGGAGGTCATGACATTGCACAAGGATAACACAAGGGGTGTGCTGTGTTTGGAGGGTCAGGGAAGTCAGTGTGTGATGCTTAAATAGAAACTGTGAGGATGAAAAGGGTGACCAGTCAGGGCTGCTGTGAATCCTACAGAGACAACGCACAAGCAAATGTCCTGTGGAGGGAAACAGCACACCTGGACTCCCCAAGTTTGCCTTTTCAAGAGGGAGCTCAGAGGGCATTTCCATCTCCTTTTCTTCTCCATACACAAAATCAAATCTACTTTACCATGCTATGGGTATGCATCTCTAAAAAGGGATAACCACATTTTTTAAAAGATTTATTTACAGCCGGGCGGTGGTGGCGCATGCCTTTAATCCCAGCACTCGGGAGGCAGAGCCAGGCGGATCTCTGTGAGTTCGAGGCCAGCCTGGGCTAACAAGTGAGTCCCAGGAAAGGCGCAAAGCTACACAGAGAAACCCTGTCTCGAAAAACCAAAAAAAAAAAAAAAAAAAAAAAAAAAAGATTTATTTACATGTGTATGCATGTTCTATGTACATGTATGACTTTGTGCCAAAGAGGGCATCAGATCCCACTATAGATGGTTGTGAACCACCATGTGGTTGCTGGGAAATGAACTCAGGACCTCAGGAAGAGCAGCCAGTGCTCTTAACCACTGAGCCAACTCTCCAGCCCAGGGATAACTAATTTGAAAAGCTTGGGTTTTTTTTTTTTTTTGACCAGGTGTGGTCACATTCATATACTCAAGCACTTGAGAGGTAGAGGCAGGAGGATTAGAGACTAGCCTGGGCTACATGAGACTGTCTCAAAAAAAAATGCGTTTAAAAAATTTCTTTTTGTTTCATTTATTTTTGGCAGTGCTAGAGATGAAGTGCTAGGAAATACCCCACTAGTGACCAGACCCCAAACGCCTCTGTGTGTGTTTGCTTGCTTAGTTTTGTTTTCCGAGACAGCATTTCTCTGGGTAGCCCTGGCTGTCCTGGAACTTGTTCTGTAGACCAGGCTGGCCTCAAACTCAGAGATCCTTCTGCCTCTGTCTCCTGAGTGCTGGGATTAAAGGCGTGTGCCACTGCCTGGCCCCTTTCCCCTTTATTGATTTTACTATTTTAAAAAACTTTTTGTTTTTTATTCATTTATTTGTGTGTGTGTGTCTATCTGTCTGTCCAGCTGTATACGCATGTGTTCATGCCATGGTATGAATGTGGAGGTCCAAGGACAATGTGCAGAAGTCAGTTCTCTCCTTCCACATGTGAGCCCCAGGGATGGAACTCGCACTTGATGGTGGCAGCACCTTTACTTTCTGTCTGAGCCGTCTCACTCTCCTACTCCTGCTTTAAAAACACATGTATATATAATTTTATTATTGGTGTGTGTGTGTGTGTGTGTGTGTGTGTGTGTGTGTGTGTGTGTGTGTGTGTAAAAACGCCAAAGTGAACATGGAGGTCAGAGGACAATTTTCACAGCAAATGCTTTTATGCACTGAGCTGCCTTGCTGTGCCCTCTTTTAATTAACAAATTGTTTTGTTTTTCAGTTTTGAGACAGCATCTGTGTAGCCCTGGCTAATGTGGAACCTAACCTTGGCCAACTCTGTAAAGCATGTGGGACTTTGAATGTGTTTATCCTATTTTCCTATCTCTTTTTATACCACATTTCCCATCACATTGACATCTGTATCCTGTTATGTGGCCGACACTGGGTAAGCAAGCTGGAGCCCCCAGACCATGCACAGGGTATCTTTGAACTGTGCAACTCCCAGCCACTCCTCTCCTGCCAAGGTAACTCACTGTGCATCACGGCTTGGAGCATATACTGCGGCTTCAGGATCATGGTGCGCCAGGGTAGGCTGGGGCAGGTGAGCATAAGGCCTGTCATGGCTGGGTCCTGCAGGATTTGGAGCAGGGTTTGTGGGGGACCAGGCTTGCATCTCCAGAAGGGTCCATTCTGGGAAAGGGGCAGATGGAGGATGACCTCCTGGGTCTTTGAGACCTGGACACAGCGTGCATAGCGGGTCCCATGATGCATCTCCACAGCCTCAAGCCTGAGAGGCTGGTCCACAGGCACCACCCTGGCCTCTGTGACAATTCTTTGAGTTGACTTGAAGTAAATGGGCCACTGTGTGGCGTTCTGAGGCATGGCAGAGATGAGCTCGTCCAGGGTTCTGTAGCTTTGCAGGCTGGTGAGTGTGCTGAAGAGGCCTGTGGGAGTCAGCAGAGGGAGGAAGAAGGGGAAGGGCAGGCCTTTGCTGGGGCAAGCTCTGCAGACCACCAGCCAGAGTCCCTGCTAGGGCCTGCATCTGGACATCTAGACCAAAGGTCTGTGGTGGCGGCTGGGTGACAGTGTATGAACGGATAGTGAAGAACAGGAACGGTGACACAGGGATGTCGCCAGAGACACAGAGTAAGGGCACACACACACACACACACACACACACACACACACACACACACACACCTCCCGTGCTTTCCCACTTTGCTGACCTCTGTCTCCAACTCGGCTAACCCATCACATTTTCCTCCAGACACCTCCCCTACAGCTCCAAGCCCCACATCCCAAGTCTGCCTCTCTATTCTGAGACAGCGCCATTGTCTCTTCCTCCTAAATTAGAGCCCCAGGAGCTCCTGGCCCAGGTGCCCTTGACACCCACCCCTCAGCTGGTCTGCCAGGACAACCCAACTGCTCTCCTACCACATCTGTGGTCCCTAGACGTTCCACCACCAGGCTGGTCCATCACCCAACTTCTGGAAACAGTGGTTTTCTGTCCCAAACCCACAACCCAAATCTAATCAAGGAAATATCACAAAGCCTAGACTTAAGGACATCTTACAGAAATATTGGTCCGGAACTAGATATAGTACAGTGATAGAGTGCTCACTTAGCATGTGAGAGGCCCTGAGCTAGACCTCCAGTGCGAAAGAAATTTATTAATCTGGATTCTTAAAAAATGTCCATATGGCCTAGTGTGGTGGCGCACGCCTTAAATCCCAGTACTCAGGAGGCAGAGGCAGCCAGATCTCTTTGGACTTCAAGGCCAGCCTGAAATCTGTGAGACCCTGTTTCAAAAACAAGCAAGTCAGCCAAGCAAGCAGAAAAAGTAACCCCCAAGGGGTTCATTACTACAGAACAGGAGGTGTGTTGTCTGTGCTGGGGGCAGCCTGGGTGGAAAACATGATGCACTGGCCTCAGCTTCCTCCTCTATTATGAGGCCCTGGACTTGGTGTTAGATTTGAAGAAGTAGTGTGTGTATATGGAGAGGGGAGGAGAGGTTGGCACAGAGCAGATGCATCCTGAACACACAGACACGTACATCCGCTCACACGTTTGTATGCTTATGCTACAGCATTGTGTGGAGGTCGGATGTATGTATGCGCGTGCACGCCACAGCACGTGTGGAGGTCAGATGTATGTATGCGTGTGCACGCCACAGCACATGTGTGGAGGTCAGATGTATGTATGCGCGTGCACGCCACAGCACATGTGTGGAGGTCAGATGTATGTATGCGTGTGCACGCCACAGCACATGTGTGGAGGTCGGATGTATGTATGCGCGTGCACGCCACAGCACATGTGTGGAGGTCGGATGTATGTATGTATGTGCGTGCACGCCACAGCACATGTGTGGAGGTCAGATGAGGACTACTCGTAGGAGTCACTCTCTCCTTCTACCACGTAGGTTCCAGGAATTGAACTCGAATCATCAGGCTTGGCAGCAAGCATCTGCTGCTGATCGTCTCCCAGGCATGAGACCTACTTCTGCTTTTCCTGCTCCTACCGCCTAAATTCGGGGATTACAGGCATGCGCCACTACGCCACAGCTGGTTTATGCGGTGCTGGGATAGGACGCAGGACTTTGTGTACACAGGGAAGCATCCTGCCAACTGAGCCTCATCTTCAGATCCTGACCTTTTTTGAGACGGTGTCTCATGCATCCTTGACCGACTAGATATGGAGCTAAGGTTGGCCTTGAAGTCCTGATCTCTAGCCTCTACCTCCCCATGCTAGAATCCAGGCATGTGCCACCGCACCTCTTTCCCTTGGGATTTCTTAGGCACGGAATGGGCACATGCCACACTCCCTTATCTGGGGACCACCTCTTGCTCCTGGATCTGAAGACCCTAGAGGACAGGCCACCCCACCCTGAGCTGGTGCCTGCTTCATGGACCCTGGCCGTCTCTCACTGCCACTCCAGAAGTTCATCCTGAGTCCACACACCCAGCTCCCCATAGGGTCTGGCACACGTGGGCATCAGTAGATGTTTGATGAATGAATGTGTGAGCAAACAGAGACCAAAACCTCAAGACCTGGAGGCAGATGCGATTAGAAGAGGTTAGGGGCATGCCAGGCTCAGGGCAGCCTCAAGAATGCACTCTAAGTGTGTCCTTGGCCTTTTGGCTACATAACAGTAGATATGTCATCTTTATATGCAAAACCAGAGGGACGGGAGTGATGCGGGCAGTGGCAGCCCCACCCACGAGTGGCTGAAGATATGCCTGCGGGATGCCAGGGCAGGTGGGAGGCAGAGGTGCACACCTTACCTGAGAAGTTGGGGTTGAGCTCCAAGGTCTGACCCGTCTCTGGGTTTTCACAGACCACCTTCTCGAGGTGAACATGGGTGACCTTGATCAGGTCCCCTGTGGAGAGGCAACACTCATTCCCAAAAAGCTCATAGATGGAACCTGTGGAAACACAGACTCAGTTTCTGTTTTTGGCAAAGGCCGGGCCCTGGGGGCCTGTGCCCTGTTCCTTACAAACTCTGCTGCCTTGAGTGTCTTTCTCTCTTTCAAAATGCTGAGGACTGAACCCGGGGTTCCAAGCGTACACATAAGTACTCTGTCCCAAGCCTCAGCCTCAGCTTTCCTCCTTGTCTTTTCCTGCTAAAGGGGAGCTGGCTCAGTCGGCCATCCTCAGACCATGGGAGGCAGCCCTGGTGGGGCCCATTCTTGCCTTTCTCCCAGTTTGTGCCTCCTAGAGTGACTGTACCGGTCCATTTTCCACATCACTGCAGCCTCTGAGGGTGTGTTCCACCCATGAAGCAGTAAATAGCCCAGTGGACCCCAACTCCCCTTTACAGGCTTGGAATACGTAGGCTCCATGTAGATACAGAGGGTCAGCTGGGTACCTAGTTCTTCTAATACTCTGCTTTCTACTTCAGATGAGAGGGTTAGTACGCTTGCTTGCTTTATTTATTTATTTATTTATTTATTTATTTATTTATTTATTTGTCTGTCTATCTATCTATCTATCTATCTATCTATCTATCTATCTATCTATCTATCTATCTATCTATATATCTATCATTGAAACAGGCTCTCCTGTAGTTCAGTTTGGCCTGGAACTCTCTATATCGAGGATGACCTTGAACTTCTGATCCTCCTGCCTCTATCTCCCGAGTGCTAGAATGACAGACAGGAAGTGTGCCTCCATGCCAAGTTCTCTGCAGTACTGGGAATCAAATCCAGGGTCTCACGCATGATAGGTGAGCACACTACCAATTGACCCACATCCCCAGACGGATGAGTTGCTTTTAAATTTCTGTTGTTGTTTAATCATGTTTATCTTGAGTACATTCCACAGTATGGGTGTAGAAGTCAGGACAACTCTTGGGAGCCAGTTCTCTCTGTGTGAGACCCACAGATTGAATTTAGGTTGGCAGGGTTGGCAGCGACCACCCCCACCACCCTGTCCACCAGCCAGCTCACCAGCCCCGTGAGCTCCTCTTAGAGGAAATAGAGGAGGTTGAGGTTCTCAGCCCCACCACCAAGTTCTGCAGCTCACTTGCCCTGACACAAAGTACTAAAAGCCATGGAGAACATTGGAAGACACACAGTAAAGATCTCACGGCGCAGTGTGCGCGGGGTGCGCGGGGTCCCCATCCAGCGGGCAGAGGATGGGAAACTGCAGGTGACAGTGCCTTGAGGCCACCTGAGAGCCCCTCCCCCAGGACAGCCCTAGTAGGGCTGCGCACATGGCCATGAGAAACTGGTGTAAACCTCACTCTAAGCCCTCCGAAAAGTGCACACAGTTGCTACAACATCAGGGTGTGGACCTTCCGGCAAAGGAGATTATGTATTCCTGGGCCTGGGTTAGCCACAGAGTTATATATACCTGGCCCTGCATTGCTAACTGCCGCTGATGCTTCACTGCCCTGAAGATGCATGACTGCCCTTTGGGGAACAGGGGCCCACAATTTCCCTTTCTAAATAATTAGTGACAGCAGTTTCTCTTTCCTATAAATGACAGCTCAGAGAAGTGCTGTCAGCGCCTCCAAATGACCAGTACAAAGGAAGACCAGGAACTCAGGGTCATCCTTGGCTAAATAGGGAGTTCTAGGCCAGCCTGGGCTACATGAAACCCTGTCTCAAAAATACCAAAAAGGGGTCAGCAAGGTAAAGATTCTTTCATCCCCCAAGTCCCACACGGTGGAAGAAAATTGATTCCCAAATGTTGTCCTCTGACCTCCACATGCACACTGTGGTACACGCATACTCCCCCGACAAATAAATGTGAACAAATGTTCATTAGGCCAGCTGTGGTGAAACACATCTGTAACCACACCTTCAGGAAACTTAGGCAGGAGGAAGAACTCTGCGTTACGCAGGAAGAACTTGTCTTAAACCAAAAAAAGGATGAAGGATGCTAGCTCAGTACTAGAGTGCTGGTCTAGGATTTACGAAGCCCCGGGGTTCCATCTCCAGCATGGCAGGAATGTGGAGGTGGGAGGGGGAGGGGGAGAGGGTAGTGGGAGGCTGAACGGGTGTGTGTGTGTGTGTGTGTGTGTGTGTGTCAAGTATTTACCTCCCAAACTGGAATTCCTAACCACATGGCCAGCTGCTCCACCACCCTCTGCCCAACCCTGCCCCATGCTCATCTACCTTCCATGTAACCTTTGTGCGCACCCACACCCCAACTTCTGCCACTTCCCACCACCCCAGGTCAGACCAAATGAGGAAACTCAAGTATTGTGACAGAGGTGAGCAAGGGATGCTGGGAGGATGTTCTGGGCTGAAGACAGACAGACAGACCTCAGACGACTGCTTCAGGGAGCCGTCAGATTCCAGTAGACCCGAGACACCCCCTGGGAAGTGGAGACCCTCCTCAGTCTAGCGTCCACTTGGCCATCGGGACACTTTGCCGGCAGCTGCGATGGCAGAGCCAGGCTCCCTCCCTCTGGAGAGCAGGATGAAGCAGGCACCCACCGCAGACAGGCTTCTTCTCTGAGGAAGGAGCCTGCATCCCAGCATCTCCCTCCACTCTCTCCTCTGCCTCCCTCTTTTCAGTGAGGGCTGTGGTTCCTCCCTCCACAGAGCAGCCAAGTGGGTCTCTCATCCACTACATCCCCTTCTCCTCCTCCCCCTACCCAAGTGGTCAGTCCCCGGACACTTGCTGTTTTGAGTCATAACTGGTGACTGTGTCCCTGATATACCCATCTCTTCTCTGCTATGAACCAGAAAAGCTGTGGGCAAGAAGCAGGTGTGCAAGGCAAAGAGCGGGAAGGCTTCCTGCAGGAAGGACCATTCAGGCTGAGAAATGAAGAAATGATCTGACCACGTAGCAAGAGGGCCAGGGAGACAGAAGGCAAGAAGCATAGAGCCCAGTCGGAGGGATGATCTGATGCTTAAATAATGAACTGGGTGGCACACGCCTTTAATCCCAGCACTCAGGAGGCAGAGCCAGGCGGATCTCTGTGAGTTTGAGGCCAGCCTGGGCTACAGAGCGAGATTCAGGAGAGGCGCAAAGCTACACAGAGAAACCCTGTCTCGAAAAGCCAAATAATAATAATAATAATAATAATAATAATAATAATAATAATAATAATAATAAACTGGGGTGTATCTCAGTGGTTGGAGCTCAGGGCCCTGGGTTGCATCCCTCCAGAAAGGGAGAGCTGAGAAAAGGGGGGCAGGAGGGAGGAGAGAGACAGAAAAAGGAGCAACAGCAAGCCAGGCATGGGAATTTCAGGCAGAGGCAAAAGGATCACTGCAAGTCTGAGGCCAGCCTGGGCTACAAAACAAGATCCCCTCTCACGTAAGGGAAAAAAAAAAAAGGCAACAATAACTGTAGCAAGCACCCTAATGCCCGCCTAACACAGAGGACCAGTGATCTCCGTTTACTTATTTATCCACTTACTGTTACAATCGTTCTTGTTACTTGAGACAGGACTTCCTAGGTTGTTCAGGTTGTCCTTGCCTCGCTGCCACCCGGTGCTACCTCACTGACTTCTCATCACCCACGGGACGAAAGCCGAGGTGCGGGGAGGTGGGTTTGGTGCGAACTCATAAAGCTCGGGCAAGAGGCAGCGTCCGAATTCAAACCCCAACGCCCTCAGAGTCTCACTCTGTACTAGACTGACTAGCCTCGAACTTGTGCCAATCCTCCTGCCTGGGCACCTCAGTGTTGGGATTACAGGCATGATCCGCCATGCCTGGCTGCTTCCCCCAGGGCCCGCTTACCCTCGAAGTAGACTCCGGAGCAGACCCGCAGCACGCGCGGAAGGGAGGCGGGGTCCAGGAGGCTCACGAAGTCCTGCAGCGGCACGGGCTCCATGGTCCTAGGCGAGCGCTCAGACGAGTCTGCAGCTGGCAGTGGAGAGCCCGGGGCCACGCCCACCCGAGAGGCCACGCCCCGTGACCACGCCCCTCGAGCCTTGTTGGTAGAAGCCCAGTTGGTTCGCTAACACTCCCCAACTCTTGGGTGAGGACTTTATCCCCTTGACCTGTCTCCTCATCTCTAAAATTGAATCCTTTCTTAGTTAAAGTTTCTACTGTTGTGATAAAACGCCATGACCAAATGCAACTTGGGAGGAAAGGGTTGATTTCACCTACAGCTCTGGGATCACAATCCATCACAAGGGAAGTGAGAGCAGGAACTCAAGACCTGAACCTGGAGGCTGGCACTGATACAAACCATAAAGGAACGCAGATTACTGGCTTGCTCCTAAAGGCTCGCTCAGCTTTTTTTTTTTCTCTCTTTCTTTTTTTTTTTTTTAATTTGAGACAGGCTTTTGCTGTGTGGTTTGGTGCCTGTCTTGGATCTCACTCTGTAGACCAGGCTGGCCTCGAACTCACAGACATACGCCTGCCTCTGCCCCCCCCACCCCCAGTGCTGGGATTAAAGGCGTGCGCCACCACCGACTTAGCTTGCTTTCTTACAGAGCTCAGGACCACCTGCCCAGTGCCCCATGGGGGGTCCGCACTTACCCCACCCCATGGCCTGGCCCCATCCACGTCAACCATAAGTCAAAATTCTGCACGGCAAACTTGTCTACGGTCAATCCGATGGAGGCTTTTCCTCAACGGAGGTTTCTAGGTAACTCTAGCGTGGGTCAAGTGACAAAAACCACCCAGGACAATTCCTACACCTTCCTTGACTTTGGCCCCATGGTGCAGATCTAAGTTCAAGACTTGATAATTTGATACCCAGAAGATTGACTCTGTGTGTGTATGTGTGTGTGTGTGTGTGCGTGTGTGTGTGTAGTGTGTGGGAGATGTAGGTGTGTGGTGTAGTGTGTGTGTATGTATGTAGTGTGTGGGGTACGTGTGTGTGGTGTGGGTATAGGTGTGTGTGATGTGGTGTGTGTGTATGTATGTGGTATGGTGTGGTGTGTGTGTGGTATGTGCATATGTGTGGTGTGTGCATGTGTGTGTGTGATGTGTTCTGGTGTGTGTGTGTGGTGTGTGTTTGTGCAATGTGTGTCTGGTGTGGTGTGAGTGTGTGGGGTGTGTGTATGGGGTGTGGTATGTGGGTGTGAGTATGGTGTGGTATGTGGGTGTGTGTGGGGTGTGTGTGTGGTAGGGTGTATACATGTGTATGTGTGTGGTATGTGTATACGTGTGTGGTATATGTGTGGTGTGGTGTGTGTATGGTGTGTGTGTGTGTGTGTGTGTGTGTGTGTGTGTGTGTGTGTGTGATAGTGTCTCCTGTAGCACAAATTGTACTCAAACTTACTATGTAGCTGAGGATGACCTTGAACTTCTGATCTTCCTGCCTCCACATCCATGTGTGGCCACCACACTCACTTTATTAGGTACTGAGGATGGAATCCCAGGCTTCATGCATTTGAGGCAAGTGATCTACCGAGTGCGCTGCATCCTCTGCCCTGTTTTGGTTTTCAGGCAGGATTTCATGTAGTCCAGACTGACCTGGTGCTCACCGAGGAGCTAAGGATGGCTCCTTGAGCACCTGACCCTCTTGCTGCCTCCTCCCAGCTTCTGGGGTAACTGGCATGTAACACTACTTCAGGCCAGGGAGATGGTGAATGGATAAAAACTGTTCCACTCCCCAGTTGTGATGTGCCCAGATTGCCCCCCCCCCAGAACTCCAAGTCCAGACAGGTGCCACAGCCACCTTGTGTAGTTTGGGGTCCCCTAGGAGATACACACCCTCTGGGTCTGAGAAGCATATATTGCCCTGCCCACCCCAGATTCACGTGGACCTCTGCCTGGACTCCTCTAGTGATACAGAGCTGACTACCTCTCTATGACACCCACAGCCTCTGAGCAAGGCAGGTAAAAACGCCTCCTCAGGTGCCACAGGCTGTGACCCCAGCCCTTGGGAGGATCAGGACTTCAGGTCATCCCTGGGTTACAAAGCTCAGAGTCAGCACAGACCACGTGAGACCCTATGTCAAAAACAAAACAGGACAGACTTTCTCCTAACACCCTCCTGTTTTAGGAAATAAGTTGAGACGGGAACTGACTTCCTTGTGGTTGAAAAATGTGAAAAAGGAGAAACAAGTGCTCGCAGCTTCCGGCAACTGTGGTGGAGAGAGGCTCGCTACTGTCTCTTAACTGTTTTCTGGAGTTTTCCATAATGGCTTGAATATTTTCATATTAACAGATTCTGTGAACAGTCACTCAATGAGGATCATGGGACACAGAGGTGTGGGGGGTGTTCAGAAACAAACTCCATCTTCACAGCATTAGTGCAGGATGGAGGATGTAAGGGTCCAGGAGGAGAGGAGAGGACAGGAAAAGAGGAAGGGAGGGAGGAGAGGAGGGAGGAGGAGAGGAGGGGAGAAGAAGAGAGAAGAGGAGAAGAGGGAGGGGAGAAGGAGAGGGAGGAGGGGAGGAGAGGAAGGAGGAGAGGAGGGAAGGAGGGAGGAGAGGAGACGGAGAGGAAGGAAAGACAGAAAGCGGGGAGGAAGGATGCTCCTGCAGACTCAGGGATGCTGATGGACATGAAACTGGGAACCTCAGGACTCCCGGAGGCTTATCCTGCCTCTCCTGATTTTAGATTCTTTTATTTTTTATTTCTTGTTTTCATCATTTTGTATTTTATTTTATTATTTTTGAGATGGATTTTGTAGCTCAAGCTGGTCTGAAACTCTTGATTCTCTGGCCCTAGTCTTCCAAGTGCTAGGATTACAGTCATGTGACTACCACATTCAGCTTCCAGCTTTACTTAAAAAACAAATTCAGGGACTAGAGAGCTGCCCCAGAGGTCCAGAGGACCCAGGTTCAATTCCCAGCACCCACATGGCAGTTCACAACTGTCTGTAACTCCAGTCCCAGGGAATCAGACATACATGCACTAACGCACATGAAATAAAAATAAATTCTTTTCAGTGAATACCACAAATGTAATTAATATCATGAGTGTAGTTAAAAGATAAATTAATAATAACTTCTTTTTAGATTTACTTATTTTGTTTCATGTGTCTCACCAGCACGTGAGCCTTGTGCCCTGTGCATGTCTGGTGCCCACAGAGGTCAGAAGAGGGTGTCAGAGCCCCTGGAACTGGAGTTCTAGGCAATTGTGAGCCACCATAGAGACGCTAAGAACCCAGCGTGGGTCCTCTGCAAGAACAGCCAGTGCTCTTAACCTCTGAGCCACCCCTCCAGCCCTCCCTCTCACTGTTTATGCAAAGCAGAAGCCGTCTTTGGTAGTAATCACCACAGAAAAGGGGGAAATTAAGAAGTGAGAGAAGCCGGGCGGTGGCGGCGCACGCCTTTAATCCCAGCACTCGGGAGGCAGAGCCAGGCGGATCTCCGTGAGTTCGAGGCCAGCCTGGTCTCCAAAGTGAGTTCCAGGAAAGGCGCAAAGCTATGCAGAGAAACCCTGTCTCGAAAAAAAAAAAAAAAGAAGTGAGAGAAACTCCAAAGAACGAGAAATTTTCAAAGTTAAAGAATTATTCTTAGTGGGCTGGAGAGATGGCTCAAGGGGTTAAGAGCACTGACTGTTCTTCCAGAGGACCGGGGTTCAATTCCTAGCACCCACAGTTCACAACTGTCTGTAACTCCAGTTCTAGGGGATCTAGCACCCTTTCACATACATGCAGGCAAAACAGCAATGCACATAAAATAAAAATAAGTAAAGTTTAAAAGGCACTGACATGTCTTAACCATTCTACTTAAAAAAAAAATATTCTTAGGGCTGGAGGGATGATCCAGTGGAACACTGGCTGCTCTTCAGAGGGCTTGATTGCAGCACCCAAGTCGGTCAGCTCGTGACTCTCTGTAACTCCAGCTCCAGAAGACACTCTTCTGGCCTCTGGGCACACACGCACACGCACACACACACACGTACGTACACAACACCACTTAAATCTTAAATTTTTAAAAAGCCAGGCATGGTGGTCCACACCTTTAATCTTTAATTCCAGCACTTGGGAACAGAGGAAGGCAGAGATCTCTGTGAGTTCAAGGCCACCCTGGTCTTCATGGAGTTCCAAGACAGCCAAGGCTACATAATGAGACCCTGTCTCAAAACAAACAAAACTTTAAAAATACTTCTTGCCGGGCAGTGGTGGTGCACACATTTACTCTCAGCACTCGGGAGACATAGGCAGGTGGATCTCTGTGAGTTCCAGGCCAGCCTGGGCTACTGAGTGAGTCCCAGGACATCCAGGGCTACACAAAGAAACCCTGCCTCAACAAAACAAAACAAAAATAATAAATAACTAAATAATACTTCTTGTGGCTGGGGCTGTAGCTCAGTTAGTGGAATTCTTTCCTTCCCAGCTTGCAGGAAGCCCTGGGTTCGACCCCCAGCACGGTAGACAGCAAGCAGGGAGGCAGGAGATAAGGATTCCAGTGTCCTTCTCAGCCTCACAGTGAGTTCAAGGTGCAGAAAGCCTACAAAGTGAATTCAAGGCCAGCCTGGGCTACACAGTGAGACACTGTCTCTCACTTTTCTTTCTTTCTTTTCTTTTTTTCCTTTCTTCTTTTTTTCTTTATTGTTTTGTTTTGGTTTTTTTGAGATAGGGTTTCTCTGTGTAGCTTTGGAGCCTGTCCTGGAACTCACTTTGTAGACCAGGCTGGCCTCAAACTCAGAAATCTGCCTCCTGAGTGCTGGGGTTAAAGTCATGTGCCACCACTGTCAGGCTGAGACACTGTCTCCTAAAAGAAACCCCAACAAGTTCTTTTTGAGGTTCTTGGAATTAAACCCAGAGCCTCATGTGTGGCAAGCAAAGGTGGCATGTGGTTCAGGGGTGGAATGCTCGCTTAGCACGAATGAGATCTTGGGTCTGCCCTCCAGTACTCCAAAAAGAAACAACAAAAACCACGGGTAACGCACCAGCCAGTCTACTTGCTTTTAGTTGATTTTTAAAAACCACCGTGTTTGGGGACTGGAGAGATGGCTCAGCAGCTAAGTGTGTATACTGTTCTTGGACAGAGGACCTGATTTCTGTTTCCAGCACCCATACTATGACTCTAGCTCCAGGGGACCTGACACCCTCTTCTAGCCAATGAGGGTACCTGCACTTATGTGTGAGTGCATGTATACACACACACACACACACACACACACACACACACACACACACACACACACACAGAGACTCATACACATATGTATAATTTAAAAATAAATCAGTCTTGAAACTACCAAGTTCAGAAGCATAAAGAGCGCTTGTCTCAGGGGACCTTGAGAACAGATAATGAATCATGAGCACATATACTTATACTGATCCACCAACCGCCTTTCCCACCATGATCCAGGTGACTCTCTCTGTCTTCACACCTTAATAAACTGCTGTTTTGCAAAATATGCTTTTGTGAATCCAGCGTAATGTAATGATGGTAAAATACCCACCAGGTATTTGAATGGCGAGGGCCCAGCAGCTGTTTCTCAGGACTGGGGGCAGGGCCTGGACCAGGGACCTTGGGGAAGGGCAGAACAGGAACTCAAAGCGAAACCCACAACTCTGGACCTGAGAAAGTGGGGAAGAGTGCAGAGGGTTTTTTTTTTTTTTCCTTCCCTGTTTTGGTGGTGCCTAGATGGAATCCAGAGCACGGCACCCTCACCCTGACCAGGGGACTCCTTGCACCTGTCACCCCCTAACTGGAACAGGATAAAGCCATACCCCTACTCACTATGCCAGATGCATCATCTCTCAGGAAGGGATTGCACCCCTGCAGACTGCCAGTACCAGCTTCATTCTGGGAAAGGGGTCAGATTTCATTTCCCTACCACCCCAAACCTTCCTGTCATTTCTGAGGTCAGGGGGGCAGCTGTGGCTCTTGTCCCCTTAGCAGAGATTAAATAAAAATAATAGTAATTTTTGTGGTGAAGAGATGGCTACGTGAGAGAGGCACGGGCTAGGCAAGCCTGTCGGCCTGGGTCCACCCCTGGAACCCACATTAGGGGGGCGGCAAGAATGACCTCTGCAAAGTTGTCCTCTGACCTCCACACGACACCACGGTACTAGTCAAGCCTCCACGGTACTAGTCAAGCCTCCACGGTACTAGTCAAGCCTCCACGGTACTGGTCAAGCCTCCACGGTACTGGTCAAGCCTCCACGGTACTGGTCAAGCCTCCACGGTACTGGTCAAGCCTCCACGGTACTGGTCAAGCCTCCACAGTACTGGTCAAGCCTCCACGGTACTAGCCATGCCTCCACGGTACTAGTCAGTGCCTTCCTTGCCCACGCCCTACACAATGCTGTCATCATAACTGGACATTGCTGTTTGTGTATAAGGATACCTCTTGAGCCAGGGGCAACACTCCTTTTATCTCAGCATCCTGAAGGCTGGGGAAGCAGTGTATGTTCAAGGTCAGTCTGGGCTGCATAGTAAAAGCCTACCTTAAAACAACAGCTGGGAGGCGGCAGTGGCGCACATCTTTAATCCCAGCACTCAGGAGGCACAGGCAGGTAGATCTCTGAGTTCGAGGCCAGCCTGGCCTACAAAGTGAGTTCTGGGACAACTAGGGCTACAGAGAGAAACGTGTCTCAGAAGAAGCACCAAAGCAACAACAAAGGTACGACTCAACAATTCCATCTGAGTAGACGCCCAAAAGAATTGAAAGTAGAGGCCTGGCGAGGTGGCTCAGTGGTTAAGAGCATTTGCTGCTCTTGCAGAGTGGAAGGGTCCGAGAATCGCTGTAGGAAGACCCCAGATTCAAATAGTAGGCCAAGACAAAGACTGTTTATTCCAGCATGGGGGGGTCACCACTTATACAAAACGGCGGCCTGAGACCAAGGCCCACAGGCCCTCTTAATCATAGCCAGGGAAACAGGGGCAGCTGTATCAAACAAGCAGCAATTACATGAACACATTTTATTTTTGTTTTTCCACATTAGGCAGACTTGGGTGAGTCCAGGCCCGTTTCAGGGGTTACAGAAATTGTCATTTTTTGGTCATTGCTCTGAGATACTGTGGAGTTGACTCAGGCTTGTATACGCTCACTCTCAACACCCGTGTTGGGGTGCTGTTGATTAATAGTCCTTGTTTAAGAAACTGAAACTTACGCCGGGCGGTGGTGGCACAAGCCTTTAATCCCAGCACTCGGGAGGCAGAGCCAGGCGGATCTCTGTGAGTTCGAGGCCAGCCTGGGCTACCAAGTGAGTTCCAGGAAAGGCGCAAAGCTACACAGAGAAACCCTGTCTCGGGGAAAAAAAAAGAAACTGAAACTTAGACCCAGCTTGTAAAATGGAGGAAGTTTAGACCTCTCACAGAGGACCTGGGTTCAGATCCCAGCACCCACATGGTGTTTCCCAACCATCTGTAACTCCTGTTCTAGGA
Source organism: Peromyscus californicus insignis (assembly GCF_007827085.1). NCBI lineage: Eukaryota > Metazoa > Chordata > Mammalia > Rodentia > Cricetidae > Peromyscus > Peromyscus californicus. Next base: position 21,771,693 of record NW_026294573.1, on the reverse strand, counting down.
GATCTGATGCCCTCTTCTGGACCAGGCACATGTATGGTAAATACATGTATACAGTACAATACAAGCATACAGGCAGAACTGTCATGCACATAAAGAATAGAATAAATAAATCTAAAACAAAAGAACTGAAAGAGACATTTGCACACCATGTTCACAGTAGCCAAAAGGAGAAGCAGTCACATGATGGTGGATGAGCCAATAACAAAGTGTAGACTTTACAGATAGTGTGAAAAAAAATCAGATCTGTTGAAAGGGAGACACAGGCTGTAGCATGGATGAGTCTTGGGGCCCACAGATAACTATCACGGTTTTCACTCACATGCAGAAGCTATACTGGTCAAAACCACAGAAACAGAAGGCAGGGTGAAGATAAGCAGAGGCTGAGGCGAGAATGGGGTGGAGCGCTGCTCAGTGGGGAAGAATTTCAGTTGCGCAAGACCCGAAAGTTCTGGACGTGTTGCAGAACACTGTGAATACTTTTTGCACTTCCCTGTTGTAGGGAATAGCTTAGCTGGGATGTTTTGAAGCCTTGGATTTAATCTTCAGCATGAAAAAAAAAAACTTTTTTTGTTGTCGTGTGTATTTTTTTTTTTTTTTTTTTTTTTTTTTTTTTTTTTGGTTTTTCGAGACAGGGTTTCTCTGTGTAGCTTTGCGCCTGTCCTGGATCTCGCGCTGTAGACCAGGCTGGCCTCGAACTCACAGAGATCCGCCTGGCTCTGCCTCCCGAGTGCTGGGATTAAAGGCGTGCGCCACCACCGCCCGGCTGTCGTGTGTATTTTAACATACTTCTTTATGTTTTTATTTTTTGCAACCTGAAAGCTTTTAATAAAACTATATAAAAGTCTGGGGAAAGCCTTACGTGGTGATGACATCTTTAGTCTCAGCACTCAGGAGACAGAATGGAAGCCAACCCTGTCTACACAGCCGGTTCCAGGTCAGCCAGCTAGGGTGACATAGTGAAACAACCTCAGAGAGAGAGAGTGACCTGTGGGGCTCAGTGGTTAGGCACTTGCTGCTCTTGCTGAGGACTCAGGTTCAGTTCCCAGCTTTCACAATGGGTGGTTCACAACTGACCAGAACTCCAGCTCCAGGGGATCTGATGCCCTCTTTAGGCCCCTGTAGGTACCCAACACGTGTGCATACACACACACTTTTTTTTCCACCTTTGTTTTTATTTTTTGTGTGTGGGTCTTTCACCAGTGTGCTGTTTGTGCCTCACGTGCATGCAGTGCCTTTGGAGGCCAGAAGAGGGCGTTGGATCCTGGGAGAGGAGTTACATGTAGTTGTTTGTTTGCTTGCTTTTTGAGGCAGGGTTTCTCTGTATAGCTCTGGCTCTCCTGGAACTCGCTCTATAGAACAAGCTGTTCTCGAACTCAGAGAGATCCACCTGCCTCTGCCTCCTGAGTGCTGGGATTAAAGTGCACCACCCTGCCCAGTGTTAATTTTTTTTAATGGGCGGAGATGGGGGTGGGCATTGGAGAGACGATCCTTCAGTTAAATAAATACTTTTGTTTTTTTGCAGAGGCCCCAGGTTTGGTTCCTAGCATATGGTGACTCACAATTACATTTAACCTTATGTTAACTTGATATTTAACTTTGTGTTATATTGACTAATGTTAATCTTGATGTAAAGATTTCTTCATGTAACTTTGTCACTTAACATTCCCCACCAAGTTGTACGGTTATTACTTCCTGACTTACGTTCTGGATCTTTGCCAACTGTTAAGTTTTCTCATGGCCCCTTGGAGGGACCGTCTTCTGAGGCACTGTGACTGATGCTCCCCTCCCTCCCGTCAGCCTTGAAACAGTTACTGAGTGACCAGCACCACTAAACACCTGAAAGCAGTTCGGGTGACCGCCAAAGGGGGACTAACGGGCCACTGGACTCTCCCACTCACGACGCTTCTTGCCACTCTGGACATTGTTTGGGGACTAGAACTGAAACTACTGAGGCCTTTAGGCAACACAACCTCTGTGTCTCAACAGCTCTCCAAAGAACCTCACAGGACTCTCAGATCAGTATCAGCCCCTGGGCAGCTACAGTATGGGATCTGCGTCCTTCTCCACAAACAACTCTGCTTCCACACCAACAAACCCCAACTGGTTTGAGATGGAGCCTAGGGACAGGGACCACAAAAATTTCAACCACAAGCCTCCTCCTATGACTGGGCTTCTGGTTCCTCCCCTCTGGCTCTCCCTGGATCACTCTTTCCTCTTTTTTTTTTTTTTTTTTTTTTTTTTTTTTTTTTTTTTTTTTTTTGAGAGACAGGGTTTCTCTGTGTAGCTTTGGAGCCTGTCCTGGAACTCGCTTTGTAGACCAGGCTGGCCTCGAACTCACAGAGATCCACCTGCCTCTGCCTCCTGAGTGCTGGGATTAAAGGCATGCGCCACCACACCCAGCTCTATGACCACCTTGTTGTGACCACCTTGTTATGACCACCTGGTTATGACCACCTTGTTAAGACCACCTTGTTAAGACCACCTTGCAACCATGCCTTTGTTTCAGGAGGTTATCATGACCAACTTACTATGCTTATGTTCTGCTTCTGCAGCACTTGCCTATTTCCCTGCCACGTCTCCCATTTGGAACACCCCTGCTCCTGAGCTATAGAAATCCTTATCTTATCCATGTTCAATGCTGATTTCTTGAACCCCACCTTTAGGGAGAGACAGCCCATGTACACAAATTTTAAAAATTTTAATTTGGCCATGATGGTTTGGATTGGTGGTCTTTCTTCTCCCATCTGTGCTATTAACAAGGGCCTCACAGGTTCATGCCAGAAGGGGTCCTATCTCTAACCAAGAAGCAATCTCCAATTGACATCTGGTTGCAAAGGAAAACTTAGTTTCCTCCAATGGAGTCTCACTGGGTATATTAACCATGGCCAGCAGTAGATGGTCAATACAAAATGAACCCAGTAGTATTTTAAAAAACAAGATCACCTGAGTTGGATTCCCAGAATCCACATGGTAGATGAGACTGACTCTTGCAAGCTGTCCCCTAACTTCCACATATGTGCTGTGGCATGTGCCCCACCCTGCAATAAATCAGGTATAAAGAAATATCTTCCTTGGGCTGTGAAGACGGCTTAGTGGGTCAAGTTTGACAACCTGAGTTTGATCCCTGAGTCCTACCCAGTAAAAAGAGAGAGCTGAGTCCCGCATGTTATCCACATGGAGGTTATACCACCCATGTGCACATGTGCACACCATAAATAAATGTCAAAAAGTTTGTGTATAAGGGTGTTTTCCCTGCATGTAATTTGTGTATCACATGCATGCCTGGTGCCCAAGGAGTCCTGAAAATTCCATGGGATTGGAGTTACAGAGGGTTGTAAGCCACCCTGCAGATGCTTTGAATCAAATCCAGGATCTCTGATAGAGTAGCCAATGCTCTTAGCCATTGAACCATCTCTCCAGTCCTTGAAAAAAAAAAAAAAACTTTTTAAAGAAATATCTTCCTTGCCAGGTATGTACCTATGGTCCAAGCAAAGATTCCTTGAACCCATTTTTTTATTCAGTTTATTTTATCAGCATAGTATTGTGGCAAACACCTTTAGTCCCAGCACTCAGGAGGCAGAAGTATGTGGATCTCTTCACCAGTTCAAAGTCAGGCTGGTCTAGTAAGTTCCAGGACAGCCAGGGCTATGTAGAGAGACCCCATCTCAAAATAAAACAGAACAACCAACCAAAGCAACAACAAAAATTGTTTATTTTTAGTGTGTGTGTATTTGGATATGTGCATGTAAGTGCAGGTGCCCACAGAAGCCAAAAGGGGTTTTTTTTGTTTTGTTTTTTGGGTTTTTTTTTCCCATCTGTAATTGCAAGCTGCTTGATTTAGATGCTGGGAACCAAACTTAGGTCCCCTGCAAAAACAGTATAGGCTCTTAACATTGAGTCATGGCCCCAGCCCCAAGCCTAGAAGCTTGAGGCCAGCCTGAGCAACACAGTGAGATGTCTGAAAAAAAAAAAAAAAACCCACATAACAAGACAGAAAGTCTCCTAAGATAAAATATGAAGTTCCTATTTCTTGTTCTCACTTGGTGGTGGGGGTGGAGTGGGGTGGGAGGGGGTGGGGGTGATTTTGGAGAAAAAAAAAAGGAAATGGAAATGCTCTCTGAGCTCCCTCTTGAAAAGGCAAACTTGGGGAGGTCCAGGTGTCCTGTTTCCCACCACAGGACATTTGCTTATGCATTATCTCTGCTGGAGGTCACAGCAGCCCTGACTGGTCACCTTTTTTATTCTTTCCGTTTCATTTTAAGCATCACACCCTGACCTCCCTGGGCCCCCAAACAGAGCACAGTCCCTATTTCAGCCCTCTCCCAGGGTCCTCAGTCGGCCTGCACATCTGTGGCTTCTCTTCCCACTGCCACTCCTGAGGCCCGGACTCTTTCCTTCACTCTTAGTCCTGCAGAGTCGGGTGTTTTCTGAACAGCGGAGAGCAGATTTTGGTATGTGAGGTCTCCCTCACTCCTCCATCCCACACACCTGTCCTGCCTCCCACCCAACCCCTTCCCAGGGGACCAAACCGGGCTCCATGTAATGCTTAGGTTCGGGAATGACCACTGTTCCCTCTCAGCCTCAGTTTCCCCAGCAGCAAACAGAAAGGACTGAAGCTGGAAATCAAAGGTCTCTTTCCCTCTGTCCTTTAGGAATTCCCAGGGTAAGCGAAGGCACAGCAAAACCACAAAGCAGGCCACTCCTTAGGTGGGAAGGTTTGTGTGGGGAAGTGTGGAGCTGCCAGGGCCACCTCTCAGGGGCAGAGAGAATAGCGAAAAAGGTGGGGAAAACCTTGCCAATGAGAAAGGAAACAGGCTGAGATGAGAGGGAGCCTGTAAACAGGAACAGCCTGAAGGTTAGAGTAGCAATGGGGGCGACTCGCAGGCCACAAGAACCAGGAGGCTAGCGTGGGAACTTTGATGGATTACAGGTAAGTACTAATAGGTATGTTCCCCATTTGCCCAAGTTAGGGGAAGAGGGGGGAAGTGGTGGTTCTGATAGCCAGACTTCCAAGAACGACTGAGTGTACGATTTGTCTATCCACAGTAGTTCATCTCTTTACCCTGCCAGAGTCCATCCTGAGCATATCCAGACTGTCACGTAGGACATTATCAGTGGCACTGCCATTTTGAGGGTTTGGGGAGGGCATTTTAGACCTAACACCCACTACCAGGTTCCATTCCATGGGTAGCACATCAGCTCAGATGTCTTCTGTTCCCCACAGCTGGGTCTGTCCCAATTAGCTTAGGCCTGAGTGTCACACACATTTGACTCTTCCCTTGGTGGCTCATTTTGCTCCTTAGAAATCCTGCCTGGACAGGATAGGATTAGTCCAGAGTCCCATAACCTGGGAGAGGCCACACAGGATTCACAGGTTCTGGATGCGCCTTGGAGTACAAAAGCCCCTGGTCAAGTTCCCTTTTCCAGGCTGGGGATACCTGCCACAACTCTTTCTCTATTTCCTGATTACTCTTACTTCCCCCAACAGCTTGAGTTTTGTCAAAACCAACCTTAGTTTGTCTGTATGCCCTCTAGCATATCCTGGGTCACTGGGATCATGACTGAGACTGTGTGGATGGCACAGGTGAAAAGCCTCCTGTTATCTCCAAAGGAAATTCCAATTCCCTGAACTCCAAAAGGCAGTCCAGTGAGCTCAACCTGGACTATATAATTTATGGCAGTTAGATAAAAGCCAGCATTCATCAGAAACTTGTAAAACTGGTTCCCATCTACCAAAAGGAGTCATTTCCCTTACCTATGGCAGAAAGGACATATGGCTACCTGTGGAGCCTATTAGCATATCAAAGCCTATGCTGCCTTCCAGACTCCCTCAGTATCAGTAGCAAAAGTACCTGTTACATATTTCAAAGTCCACGCTAGCATCCTAGCCCTTCTCACCTCCTTCCATTTGGAGGCCCCAGCGAGATCAAGGCCAGAACCCAAATTTAGACATTCAGAAGCTGGACCCTTCTCTCTGGGCCCTCCAGGACTAAAGAGCTATGTGTACACTTTGGAGACATTCTAAGACCCTAAGGCATGCCTTTGGTTTAGTGGAAGGGGAACAGTAAGCATCTTTTTTCCTCTTTTTTTTTTTTTTTTTGTGGTTTTTCAAGACAGGGTTTCTTTGTGTAGCTTTGTGCCTTTCCTGGAACTCGCTTTGGAGACCAGGCTGGCCTTGAACTCACAGAGATCCGCCTGCCTCTGCCTCCCGAATGCTGGGATTAAAGGCGTGCGCCACTACTGCCCGGCCTTTTTTCCTCTTTTTATAGAGGGTTCCTCTGGTAAGTCATAGAAACTTTTAAACTCTTGCTGTGATGTCTGATTCTGTGGGATTCCATTTTGGGAATGTGGTGATGGTGGTCCAACATTCCCCTATCCAGGGTAACAAACAAGATGTCTTGAGGTCAATCAGGTTATTTCTGATATTTGGGAATTCAGTCAGAGCTACTGGTACTTTTCTGACCCACCCTTTGACCCTGGGGATGCCCTGGTGAGACTGGGGGCTGGGAAATCAGAGAAGCCCTGCCCCTGAGCATGCATTGGCAGAGTTTCAATGCTTAGGCTGTACAACAGGGCCACAAAACCATGAGGACTGGATGGGGGTGGTTTGTGATGGGGGGGGCCAAGGGATAGACCCAGCACAGAACATTAGGCATTGCCTGGAGCTGAAATCCAAGAGGCCCAGTCTAACTGAACTGGGGACACTCAACACTTAGGAAGGCTCTGGTGGGCTCTGAGGACCTGGGCTGTGCAAGGAGGCAGCTGAGAAAAGGCTCCTATTTGTTAAACAAACTTCTTTGGTCAAACTGGTGAACCTGTGAATGCCCTCGATTGTTGTTGTCACTGTCCTTGTTGTTTTATTGTTTCCTTTTCAATGTCTCAGTCTCTTGTATGTGCTATGTGCCATGTTCTGTCTTTCGGGTTCTGTCTTTATTCCTTTTAAGTGTTCCTGCACCCCAATTAATCTTCTTTAGTTACGGGTGGACTTGCGAGCCTGACCAAGCTCTAGCTGCCACTACTCCCACTCTGCCAGGCTGGGGCAATGTGGACACCCCCCTCCTCAGCATGCCACACTGGGAGGCTTTGTATACTCCCCTACCCAGGCCCGAATCTGCCCCCGATGCTTGCTATGGCTACTTCTATATCGAAGGCTCAAAATTTCTTTCTAGTCACAGAATTCAGCTTAGCAGGGATTCATGTGCCTTTTGAGTATGGGTATTGTTGAAACATTTTTTTGTGGTGTTCTGCTGTGTTGAAAGGCTGGCTCTGGAGTTGGAAAGTTTCTGTCCTATGTCAGGAGATCCACCTGACTTTGTGAGGGAAAAAAGAGCAAGGCAGAGTGTCTTGATATTTTGTGTATGCTCTAACAAATAAAGCTTGCCTGAAGATCAGAAGTCAAAGCCAGACACTAGTTAGCCATAGAGGTCAGGCAATGGTGGCACACATCTTTAATCCCAACACTTGGAATCTCATGCCTTTGCTCCCAGTACTTGGGAGGCACACATGCCTTTAATCCCAGCACTAGGGAGGTTGAGACAAGAAGTGATAAGGCTGGGCAGAAAAAGGAATATAAAGTGGGAGGAAACAGGAGTTCAGTCCTTTTGGCTGAGGAGTTGGTGAGGTGAGAGGTGGATGTGGCTTGTTTTTTGTCTCTCTGATCTTTCAGCATTTACCTCAATATCTGGCTCCAGGTTTTTATTAATATCAATTAGGATTCATGCTACATCTGGCGTCCAACTTTTGGGGCACAAATTCATTAAAAAGCCGTTTGCCTATGGCTGCGGCTCAGGCCAGAACTACACATAGCCAGAGTCACTACCCTGCTGGCTAGATTTTCCTTTTCTTCCCCAAGCCCTCTGAGGGAGTCTGGGATTCTTTTCTGTTGTAGCCTCTCTGCAGCAGACTCCACAGGCTTTTGGAGCCCCAGAGCCACAGGAGTTAGCTGCTTTTGCACATTCCCCCACGCAGACAGCTGGCTCTTTGGCTTCTTCCCTCCCCTGGTGGGTGTGGCTTTCACTGGAGCCCTCCTTGGGCTGCTGCCACACTAGGTAGCTGCCTCACTTCACTGTCATCTGAACTGTCATTGTCAGCAGATTTGGTGAGTCAATTTGGGATTTCTTAAAAGGGGGATTTAGAAAAAAAAAAAGACAGAGAGAGTTTTTCCCCATATTAAAAAATGGGAAACATTATTACAATGGAGGGAGTTAGGTCTCTGATAATATGCTAGATGGTTTGAAAAAGGAGCAAAATTAAATGAGAGGATAATTAATTTAGATGCGATTTACATAATGTCAATTATAAATATTATTTGTTTGATCATTTTTGTTTTGTCATTAAAAAAGTTGGTTAATATGAGTGCCAAGATAAAAGTTTTAGTAAAACTTGTTAAAACAGATCATAGAGATATTCAGACCCAGTCAGAGGAATTTAAAGGAGAACCAATCTCAGCATTGCATTATAAGGCTGGAAAGGAACAGCCTAAGATTTTCAAACAGCCAACCTTAATTTATCCAGTAACTTTACAGGAACTGCCAAATGATAGATATCCTCAGGGTTGTGTAAGAGCTGAATGGATTCCTGTGCAAATGTTAGATTTGAAGAGATTCAAGGAAGCGATAGTCTCATATGGCATGCGTTCACCTTTTGTGAAGCAGATGTTAAACTCATGGTCAACTTGTAACAGAATTATCTTTCAAGACTGAAGAGATTTGGTTACAGCAGTCTTGGAGCCTGGTCCTTAATTACAATAGAGGACCTGGTAGAAAACTGAGACTAAGACCATTGAACAGCAAAGTAGGGCTAGAGGTATGGAAATCTCCCAAAACCAACTTCTTGGAGAGGGAGATTATACTAATATAGAAAGGCAGTCTTTGTAAGATGACCACACCCTGGCTTTATGCTGAGCAGCAGCCTTGAATGCTTGGGACAGAATTGAAGAAGCAGGAAAGAAAACTGAGTCATTTACAAAAGTTATACAGGGTCCAAAAGAAATCTTCACTGATTTCTTACAAAGATTGACTTCAGCAGTAAATAGAATGATACCAAATTCAGAAATTAGACAAATAATAATTGAATCTCTGGCTCTTGAAAATGCTAGTGCACTGCAAAAGGGTAATTAGGCCATTAAAAGCAAGATCAGCACTCTTGGAGGAATGGATCTTAGATACAATCAATATTGAATCTCATGACTGTGATGATGCTTGGATAGGAGAGGTGATTTCCAGAGGTTTGAAGAAAAATCAAAATGTCAAATGTTTCAATTGCAGTAAGTAAGGTCACCTAAAAAGGGATTGTAAACGGTATTCCTAGAAACAATGTTTTTGTTAAGAATAATCCCAACAGAATGCCCCTCCCTTCTGGATTATACAGAAGGTGTGGTAAAGGCAGGCTTGTTTGGACTAATGAATGTAGATCAACAAGGGACAGACAAGGTAACCCTTGCCATCTGGAAACGCCCTGAGGGGTCTCTTGCAGGCTCCCCCATATCAAATTCGGTTCAGTCATTTCCTGTCATTGTGGAGGAAACTTTCCCACAGCAATTAAAGAACAGTGACCTTTGAACTCTTTAAAAGAATGCTGGGGCCCCACAACGATGATTCCACCAGGACTATGATACTGCCACTAAGCTGACAAATACCACCCCAAGATTGGATTTGAACTACAAACTGCTCAGGACAATTTCAAGGTGGTTAGCTGAGATGATCCAGCCTCACAGACTGCTCTAGCCAGGGTTTAAGACAAGCTCTACACTCTCCTGTTATGTAGAGACTGGACAACAAATGGTATAGTTACCTCTTCCAGGACTTGATAGTTAACCCAATTTTTTCTTTTCAGGATCCCCTAAAGATGCCATCATCCCCAGACAGCAGGAAATAAATTTAAGAACATGAGGCCCACATTCCCAAGAGGTGGGGTGGATGGTTTTTGGTCATTCAATGGGTTATGGATATTTGTCATTGTTTAGGGTGGTTGGTTACAAGTTGTTATTGGTAGTGGTCAGGAAAATGCTGAACAAAGAAGATTAGATTCAGAGTTCTTGTTTGAAAAAAAAATAAGGGGACACAGATATGATAGGGAAAAAGGGTAGATTATTAAATCAGAAATGATAGGATAAAAGGGTAGATTATTGCCAGGCGGTGGTGGTACACGCCTTTAATCCCAGCACTCGGGAGGCAGAGCCAGGCGGATCTCTGTGAGTTCGAGGCCAGCCTGGGCTACCAAGTGAGTTCCAGGAAAGGCACAAAGCTACATAGAGAAACCCTGTTTCAAAAAAAAAAAAAAAAAAAAAGGGTAGATTATTGAATCTACTCTGAAAAGAAAAAAAGGGGAATATGGATATGATAATTTAAAAGGTAGATAATTAAATCTACTTTTAAAAAGCAACTACTAGTTTTAAATATTTCAGATTGCATTGGATTGTTGTGTATTGTATGCAAATTTTGTATATTGATACAAATTTGAGATTATTTTGTTGGAACATACTGTACATATGTTTCTACTCTTGCTCAAGGTATTGTACCTATACAGCTCATTTAACAATGTAATGCAAATTTCTAGTCCTTGAAAGTTATTATTACCAACTAATTAGGATATAAAGAAATGCAAATTAGTAATTAGTCACCTATTACAATCAAACTTGTAGTCATATTAGGTATGTTTTTCAGTTCAAACATATATTTTAGATAGACAGGTCATCTTCAAACACTTCAGAGACCTACAGAACATAGTATTTAAGGTGTTTTAATAACAGTTCTTTTTTTTTTTTAATGACAAAGAAACATGTCTGCTCCTGGCAGCACCAATCTACTTCAGAGAAGCTGATGGGCATCAAAGAAACTTCGTATGGAGTTTACTTTCTTTGTGGCAAAAGTTAGCAACTGGGCAAAAAAAATGTCCTGTCTCAACTGCTGACAGTATGCTGTCTAAATGTACAAGTAGGACACAAAAGAAAGGACTGCCAAACTTTGCCAAGACAATGTAGGACAGCCCTTCTGAAAATACTGCTTCACAGATAAGTCTGTCAGATATGCTAGGCAAGTAGGCTGAAGATGGACGCCCCAATGTTGAAGAGGAACCTTGGGTGACTGTCCAGCTGTTTCTGTCTTTTCTCACATTTTTTGGAAGTCGCTTGTTTGCACTTGCTGCTTACTCAGTTAATATTATTTCTTTCTCAGGTCTCTGATAGAGTTGAAGACTAGATTGTTACAGTTTTCCTTGTTTACAAATTCAGAAAAGAGGGGCTAGAGAGATGGCTCAGTGGTTAAGAGTACTGGCTGCTCTTCCAGAGGACCCGAGTTCAATTCCCAGCACCCACATGGCAGCTCACAACTATCTGTAACTCTAGTTCCAGGAGATCTGACACCTTCACACCAATGCACATGAAATAAATTTTAAAAATTCAGAACAGAAACTCACTAAAGAGGTGTAAAGTATATGTTTGAGAGACATCAAAAGATAGTTTTCAGTTGGTACTGAAAGTAAATTAGGTACAACACTTTGGACTCACCAAAACAGGACTAATGGAATATTTTCTCTGAATTTGTCAACGTTAATGGACTAGACATTATTGATGCAATTATTGCCTGTATATATTGAATATAGTTATTGTACTTATTGTATACAGTTTTTTGGGTGTTTTTTATTTATTTATTTATTTATTTATTTATTTATTTATTTATTTATGTGTATGGGTATCCACATGCATGCTTGGTGCCATGAATCCCCTGGATCTGGAGTTACTGATGCCTGTGAGCTGCCTTGTGGGTGCTGGGAATTAAATCCAGGTCCTCTGGAGGAGCAGCCAGTGCTCTTAACCATTGAGCCATTTCTCCAACTCCCTTGTATATAGTTTTTCTATTATTAGTTATAACCTTTTTTTATTGTAGACAAAAATGGGACATGTGATACTTTGTGTATGCTAACAAATAAAGCTTGCCTGAAGATCAGAGGGCTACACCAGCCATTAGTTAGCCATAGAGGCCAGGCAGTGGTGTCTGGACTCCTGGGGGGTCCTCCAGTATGTACGACCCCCCAGGCCTTGCCCCTCTCGTGATGATGGGTGGGGTAACTTGTGCTGTTAATTTGTGCCGGCCCGCTGATTGCCTGCTCTCGGGGATGCTCAAGATGGGAGTCTGAGATCCCATTTGTTATTTTAATTTTTTACTTACTTTTCTCTCAGCTGCAGTCATGGGACATAAAGACTTTACCCCCTTGGTCCCTCTCCTCTCTGACAAATGCCTTAAATATCCCCAGATACCAGTAAATCTGGCCGCAATACGGCTGCTTGGACCCTGGTATTTCACGGGAATCATCTAACTTCTGCCAGCGAACAGGCAAATGAAAAGAGTTACCTTATCCCCACGCTTCTACCTAGGCTCTGAACCCTCCCTTTCTGAGTCTTTCTCTCCTGCCCACTTGCATCCCCGAGTGAGGAATCTCTGACTCTGAAGAACCTTCACCTACTGACCTCCGCTCTGTTCCCTGGTACCGGGCAGGCTGCTAAGCACGAACAGGTCTGGAAGCAGGCTAGGATGCATGTTAATAAGTTTATGATCAGGACCCACATTGGGATCAAAATAATCTGGATGGCTCTCTAGCCAGAGATCAGTTTACAGCCTGCCTCCTGGTGGGTCTTCCTAAAGCTGTCCTCAAACCAACAAATTATCAAAAAAAAAAAAAAAAAAATTCAAGACACGGAATAAAATCTGTCTGTCTCCCAGAGCTCCCTGACATTAGGGCTAAACTTAAGCATCTGGAGAGCAAGGCTTGTAGCTAGAGTTTTTTGGTTCTGCCTGGCCCATGGTCAGGACAAATCTCTCTCACCCGCCAGTCCCACAGCGGCTCAGACCTAACCAAGTAAACACACAGAGACTTATATTGCTTACAAACTGTATGGCCATGGCAGGCTTCTTGTTATCTAGTTCTTTTATCTTAAATTAACCCATTCCTATTAGTCTATACTTTGCCACGTGGCTCATGGCTTACCAGTACCTTACATCTCACTTGTCATGGTGGCGGCTGGCAGTGTCTCTCTGCCTCAGCCTTTCACTTCCCAGAATTCTCTTCTTTCCTTGTCCCGCCTATGCTTCCTGCCTGGCTACTGGCCAATCAGTGTTTTATTTATTAACCAATCAGAGCAACACATTTAACATACAGAACATCCCACAACAAAGGCTCCTGACCCCACAGGCAGAAGTTTCAGCTGTGGCATTTAAGTTGTACCATGGGAGAGATGAGAAAGCCCATGAACAGAACTGCCAAATGCAGGCACATGGCATCAGAGCAACTGCTGTGTAAGGGCTTCCAGATCCCTGTGTTAGAAGGCCACTCAGGCTAGTGTGTGCCCTGCTGGGCCATCAACTGAGCCTTGTTCAAAGTGTGACCTAGAGAGATAACTGGCCAGCTGACTGCCCCGTGAACCTTGTGGCATGGGGACATCAGACAAAGACCTCTAGCAGACCTCCTAGGCTTGGCCACGGCTCACAGGGAACCCAGGATACAGCATGGGGCGATCCATTTCCTTCCTGTTGGACATCGAGCCACTTACTCAGTCCTGAGGGAGTTTTGGAGTCTCACCTCTCCTCACTTCCCTATTGTTGGGGTAGGGGGACAGGCTTACCCACCTCACCAGACCCCACCACTTAATTGTCCTTTCAGGGATGCCCAATGGGAAGAGATTTTCCAGCTAAGGTAGGAGCTTTTGTTTCATTTGCTCCCTCCATGTGCCTCACTCCAGACGGGTCAGCAGTGCTTCTCCTCCTCATGCACAGTGACACAGACAGGGCCCTGCTCTCTCTCAAGTTCCAGAGGACATCAGGATCCACTGCCTTGTCACCAATTCCAGAAGAATGAGGACTCACCCCACGAGCTTTTCTCTTCATGGTTCTCTCTTCTATTTAACTACTCAGCTAATTGTTACAGGATCACCATAGAGCCAGAGTCCAAGGACCATCAGATATACCCAGGTGGTCAGGAAACACCCCCAGACCCAAAAGTGTCTGGGCTTTGCAAAAACAGACTTTAATATAACAATCTGTTACTGTTAAATGCTCTGAACAATTGACCACCTGTGTCTTCTGGATGCTAAACTAATAAAGGAAACAGGTGCCTTAAAATAATCTGTCTCTGGTTGCCGGGCGGTGGTGGCGCACGCCTTTAATCCCAGCACTCGGGAGGCAGAGCCAGGCGGATCTCTGTGAGTTCGAGGCCAGCCTGGTCTCCAAAGCAAGTTCCAGGAAAGGCGCAAAGCTACACAGAGAAACCCTGTCTCGAAAAACCAAAAAAAAAAAAAAAGGAAAATAATCTGTCTCTGATAAAGCTTATCTCAGGTAAAAATTAAAAACATATTCTAAATCTCTCTCTCTCTCTCTCTCTCTCTCTCTTTCTCTTCTACTAACCAATATAAGCAGAGAACTCAACACTACAATGGTCACCAGCCCAAGACTTTAATTTTCTCATGGCTGCTTCTCAATAGGATCAAAACTTTTTCAAAGTTCCAGAAACCAGCTTCAATCCATCTGGACAGGTTGGATCTACTTCAGTCTCCCAGACACAAGCAGCCAGAGTCTCAGGCCGAGAAGGATGATGGACAGGTCCAAGGCAGCAGACAACAGCCCACCACCCCAGGACACCTATCTACCTCAGAAGCCCCATTCCCTAACCCCCCCGCCCCCCCTAACCCCCCAAATCAACCAATGCCCACCAAGTCAGCTGGAAGCAGATTTTCTGGGAGAAATGATGCCCCTATTCCTGTTCACCTGCTTTTTTATAATGAGTAAAAAGTGTGGAATGTTAGGAGTCTGCCCCCACTCCAGCTGCAGGACCACACATGCACAGTTCAGTAGCTAAGCAAGGGGTCTTACATCTTATGTCATCAGTGCGCTGTACGATTGTGCAAATGCATGCAATGCGGCCACACAATCAGTGCCTGCATGGTGTAGCTCCAGAAGCCCACCTGCACATGTGCAGGGGAATCCTTAAAAAGCCAGACACAGACTCCTCCCCTCTCCTCTGCTCTTCCCTCCCCCTCCCCCTCTCTCTCTCCTGCACATGTCTCTGCTCCAGGCCTGGCCACGCTCTCTTCTGTCCCCCTTTCCTCCTAATAAAGCCCTGATACTGGGTTTTGTCGTGCCTCTGGCCTTTCTTCACGTGGTAACCAGCGCTGCTTTTTATTTAAAACCAGCAGTTATGGCTAACATGTTATGCTTATGTTCTGCCCTTTATAACCCTGCCTGTTTTCCCGGCCAATCCTCCCATTTGGAAACCCCATACCCCTGAGCTATAAAAATCTGGTCTTCTTCATGTTGAAAGCTGACTTCTTGAATCCTGACTTAGGGGGAGGCAGCCTGTGTACATGAATAAAAAAGCTTGCTTTAATTAATTGCTTGCTGTAATTAATTTGGCCAGTGGTCTTTCTTCTTCCATCATTGGGATTAACACTCTACCCTAAATGTCTTCCAGCTCACAGGCTTCCCTCCCCCCAGCTATTCATTCTCCTTATAACCCTGCTATTCTCGCTACGTTCACTGTCTCTATGATCCAGTTCCTCTCACCAGGCTTTCTCTACTCTCTATGCCCTGCTATTCTCCCCTCTCTCACAGATAGCCCTGGCCATGTCCAGTCTGCTGGCCCTGTTCAGTCTGTTTCTTTCTCTCTCTGCTCTGGAATCTTCCAGATGCTCTGACTGTTCTCTCTCATATCTGCATACCTCATACCTCATGGAGCGGTCATGTTGTCGGTGTATAAACTGTTAGACACACTACCAAGCTGAACTCTAGGCTGCTCTTTCTGACTGGGAGGGAGGGTAGCTCACAGCTGCCCACTGATGACGTAGGACCCAGGGTCCAACAGAAGAGGAAGGAGAAGGATTTCCCCCCTCACCAAGGCAGGTCCTATTTAGTTCCCAAAGTGTAGTTCCCAGGGAAACAGTTGTCACAATAGACAAGACAGTTTTAGTGTGTAAAGGTTACTGAAGGCCTTTTTGCTACAGCTGGTCAGAGGAAGTGCCGGGCAGCAGAGGGTGAGGGGCGCCCAACAAGAGGCAAGGCAAGAGAACAGTGAGGAGACAAAAGAACTTGCTTTCAAGGGGGCGGCAGATTTGGTCTCTAGCTTAGAGAGTTTGAGGGGACAGCCTCATTTTGACTTGAGTGAGAAGCCGTGGGAAGCACATAGAATTTTAAACAGGCTTTGGTCCTTGTGGTAGGCAGATAGAGGCAGGGTGGAGGCTGGGGAGGAGGCATCATAGAGGACCAACCTGGGGTGTGGGGCAGGTGGGAGAGGCATTCGGGAGGCAGAAGGCAGAGCAGGGAGGAAGCCCTTGGGTCTGAGTTAGGTGCCCACTGTCCTGTCCAGGCTCCTGCTTGCCATGGTCAGTCTGAGGGCAGGAGGCTTGGGGCCGTTGTGACAGGCACCTCTGCCTGCTTTATCTATCCACAGTGCCTTGGTCTCCACAGCCCTGATGTGGGCATGTGATGGTGACCAGTGCCTTGGACTCCCTGTGATGCCTGCTCATTGCATCCCATTTCTGTGCTATTCCAGAGTAATGGGGCCTGAATCCTCCAGAGGACCTGGGTTTCCAGAGTGGTCACCTTCTGCTCTGGGTCTCCACCCACTTTTGGCTCTCCAAAGAAGCCTGGGACAGAGATATGCCTGGAGACAAGCGAGCTTGGGCCCAGGACTGACTTGACTGGGAGCTATAGGAGACAAGCATCGACCCACACAGCCGGAGATCAGCAACGCAATTGTGTGCAGTGGTGAGGCACGTGATTGGGAGCGGGCCAATGACTCTGCTTGTCCCTGAACCCTGAGCCCCCTGGCTGTGGCTTCACTTTATACCAGTCAGCATCCATCTCTCCCTCAGTTTTAGCTTCTCTGTGCCCATCTTCAAGTCTGTGTCTCTAGCCTGACTACGGGCTCCAGGTATGTGCACCTCTGCCCCTACATCCTACGGCACAGAGCACCTCAAAGTCAGCATCTTCTCTACAGCCTGCTCTCCAGGCACTCTCCTTTGAGTGAAGGACACCTCTGAGTAGCCAGTGTCGGGACCCGGTATCCTGGATCCTCCTCCTCCCTGTACTTGGGAGGAGCCACCTTCCACTTGCATTGGAGCACGCTGCCCATCCGCTCCCCTCCAGTTTCCCACCCATTATGACTTCTTAAAATACAGTTCTGGATTTGTCAAATTGCTTATGGCTCTCGATGGCCCTGGGGCTCAATTCTGGGCCCCTGGATAATACGGCTTCATGGAAGCTGGGCCTGGTCCATGGCAGGACTAAAGTCTCATTTGCTTTCTTCCAGAACATCCTCTTTTGCCTCTTGGAAGGGCTTCCATGCTTTTCTTTTCAGGGTGTGTGTGTGTGTGTGTGTGTGTGTGTGTGTGTGTGTGTGTGTGTGTGTGTATGGCTGCAGAGGCCAGAAGCGTCAGATCCCCTTAAGCTGTAGTTATAGGCAGTTGTGAGCTGCCTGATATGGATCCTGAAAATCAAATTCAGTCTTCTGATTGAGCAGTCCATGCTCTTCACTGAACCATCTCTCCACCCTCTTTACCTCAGTTTTGAGACAGAGTTTCTCACTGATCTAGGGCTGGCTGTTTAAGGTAGACTAGCTAACCAATGAGCACAGGGATCTACCTGTCTACACCACGAGGCGCTGGGACCATGACTGTGTATTACCACCTCTGGATTTGGGCATGGGCACTGGGGATTTGAACTCAGGTACTCACGCTTGCACTCCACTAATCCGTCCCTTCAGCTCAAGGCACGTGCCTGGACAATCTCTAATTGTCCTTCTAGTCCCAGCCTTCGCTGGACACAGCGACATGCCTGGAGTGGCATTTACTCAGGAGACTGGGGAGAGAGGATCATTTGAAACCAGGGTTTGAAGCCAGCTTAGGAAATATAAAACTGTACAAACAAAAAGACAACAAACCCCCCAAGCCATGAATGGCAGTCTTTCTCCAAGGAAGCTGTCTTCACACCCAGGTTAGTTGTGGAGTATTCACATGAAGAATGCTCGGAAATGGCTTTAACCAATAGAAAAGTGTCTTTTAGGCTGGGTATAGGGTGCAGGCTTTTAATCCCAGCCCTCGGGAGGCAGAGGCAGGCAGGTCCCCATGAGTTCGAGGCCAGTCTGATGTACATAGTGAGTTCCAGGACAGCCAGGGCTACACAGAAACCTTGTCTCAAAAAAAAAGTCTTTATTATCTGGCCACCACTATGCTGGGTATTCAGGATCCTAGTATAACTCTGAGCCTTTCTCAGGGTAAGCTTTAAAGCACAAAAAACATGTCCTGGGTTGACATACGTCAGTTAACAAAAACAGTTAGCTAGAAGCAGAACTAGAGAAGCAAAAAAGCAAGGTTAGTACATTTAGAGACTTTCCCAGAACGATGGACTTTGATAGATTAGGGCTTTGTTGTCATTTTGGCAGATGATGGTGCTGTCTACGTGCTGTTTTACAGCCTGAATGGCACTTCCATCATGGAGTCGGTTGTGTTAAGGTCTGGGACCTACTAAGGTCTGAGGCCTGTTACACTGTCAAATGGTTTCTGTTCAGCTGGAGACACCTCATGCTGCTTCCTGGAAATGGGGGCTGCTTCTCTCTTTTTCCCTTGGAGACAGGAGGCCACCTTGACATATTGAAGAGAGTTCTATCCACAGGGCACGGGAAGGAGCCTGGCTTTGAGCGCTGGAGGGCTAGCTGAATCCAGGTCACCACAGGAGGGTGAACAAAAGTGGGGGTATGGAGGTGACAGAGGGTCTAAGAGACACGTGAGACTTGGAGACCACCGGGTTGGCTGTCACTGAGGTAGATGAGAGGACCTCAGAGTACTCTCAACAGAGACCCAACCATGACCAACTGAGGTCATAATGGACCTAGAGCAGATTCCCCAGGGAATGGAGAAAGACCTGGAGGGCACAATGGACAGAGGAATGGGCAAGAATTGAGGCAGCTGCTAAGGTCATAGTCAAGACATTTTTGCTTTTGTTTCTTACATTGTGAGAATAACAATGTCCCCTGATTTTTTTTTTTTTTTTTTGAGACAGGGTTTTTGTGTAGTCCTGGCTGTCCTGGAACTCACTATGTAGATCAGGCTGGCCTCAAACTCATGGGATCTGCCTCCCAAGTGCTGGGATTTAAGGCATGTGCTACCACCGCCCAGCCCCGATTTTTTTTTTTTTTTTTTTTTTTTTTTGAGACAGGGTTTCAAGTAACCTAGGCTGGCTTTGAACATGCTTTATAGCCCAGGATGGCTTTGAATTCCTGAGTCGCCTACCCTCACTGCCCGCCCCCAAATGCTAGCATTAAATGTGTATGCTACCACACTGTTTATGTGGTGTTGGAGAATGGATCCTCATACATACTAAGCAATATCTTTGGCAACTACATTCCCAGGCTCCCAAGGACAATAATGCTGCTGTGAATGATCTAGCATGGATGACATCAGCTCTGTGAGATGTCAACAGCAGATAAGGGCAGACAGGCTCCACAGAGCTGCAGCAGGGGGGCTTGTGGCAAAGGAAGCAGGAGAGCCTCTTCTGATGGTCATTTCTCACCCCTCAGCTGCCCTCCTGACAGTCACCTTCTCCCCAGTGGAGGACATCCTAAACCTGTGCCTGGTCTAAGTGTGGATTCAGCACTTGAAGCTTCACCTGCCACCAACAGGCCCAGAGAAGAAGACAGAGGGGCAGGCAATGGGTAAGAGAAAAAATTATAAAGGGGGCTAGAGACATGGTTCAGCAGTTAAGAGCACTCCTGCTCTTCTGAAGGACATGTGTGGTTCCCACTGTCCACATAGGTCAGCTCACAAAGGAATCAGCTGCCCTCTTCTGGACTCTGCAAGCACTGCACTCATGTACACATAACACTTCACTATACTCGTAATTAAAACTCTAATCTTTTTTAAAAATCCGGAGGGGAACAAAATTCTGAGTCTGTCTCCTGTCCCGGGGAATAGGGAGGGCAGTAGCAGCAGCCAGGAACTGCCCTGTGCTGTGGGATGTAGCTGAAGTTTTCTCCGATCCTGCCCAGCCCCACAGACCCTGCAGCTGCTTATAAAATAATCACCCAAAAGCTTATATTAATTAAAACTGCTCAGCCATTAGCTCAGGCCTACCACTGACTAGCTCTTACACTTAAACTCAGCCCATTTCTGTTCATCTATATGTTGCCACGTGTTCCGTGGCTTTACCTGTGTGCCATTACATGCTGCTCCCTGGACAGTGGACTGGTGTGTCTCAGCTGTCCTCTTCCCAGAATTCTCCTCTCTGTTTATCCCGCCTATACTTCTTGCCTGGCTACTGGCCAATCAGCATTTTATTTATCAACCAAATCAGCGCAACATACATTCTCAACATACAGAACGATATTCGCATCATTTCCCATTTTCTTTCTATTTAAAATGAAGGTTTTAAACTTCAGCATAGTAAAATTATATATAACAAAACAGTTATCAAGCAAGAATTACCGTTACAATATCTGGTCTATTTATATTTGGCAAAATTAAAGAAAATATTCTATGTATCCTATATTTGTGAGTCTAAGGTTTCATATCTATCTTATCTCTTATCATAACCAAGGAAAATTATAACTAGTCTTCAGCTACATCAAAGACCCCAGAAGGATATATTATCTAAGTAAACAGGAAGAGCATTGTAAGCAACTTCCAAAAATCTAGAATGACAGAGACAGTTGGTTGCCTAGACAGTCACCCAAAGTTTCTCTGTAACGTTGGGGCATCCATCTTCCTGTTTGGCATCCTACAGGCCTAGAGTCTCTCAGTCGCTTCTTCCTGTGCCCTGTAGAATGTCTGGCAGTCTCCTCTGTGAAGCAGCAACCTAAAGGACCATCTCACCTTGCAAAGTTCAGTGGTCATCTTCCTATGGGTTCTAAATGTCCACTCTATACAACATTTTGTCAATCAGTCCAAGCAAGAACAGTTTCTTGCCCAAATGGCTATTTTTGCCAAGAAGAAGATAAACTCCATATGGACTGTCTTCGACGCCCATCTTTCTCTCTGAAGTAAATTGGTGCTGCCAGAAGCAGATGTGTCTCACTGTCGAGACAGTCTAAATTTTTAAAACATTTTAAATGCTATATTCTATAAGTCTTTGAAGTGTTTGAAGATTACCTACCTAGCTGAATTATATCTATGTATACCTAGAAAACTTAACATGACTATAAGTTTGACTATCATAGAAGACTAATTATTAATCTGTATTTCTTTTTTTTAAAGATTTATTTATTTATTATGTACACAATGTTCTGCCTGCATGTATACCTGCATGATAGAAGAGGGCACCAGATCTCAGTATAGATGGCTATGAGCCACCATGTGGTTGCTGGAAATTGAACTCAGGTCCTCTGGAAGAACAGCCAGTGCTCTTAACCTTTGAGCCATCTCTCCAGCCCTTAATCTGTATTTCTTTCTTTTTTTTTTTTTTTTTGCTTTTTCGAGACAGGGTTTCTCTGTGTAGCTTTGCGCCTTTCCTGGAACTCACTTGGTAGCCCAGGCTGGCCTCGAACTCACAGAGATCCGCCTGGCTCTGCCTCCCGAGTGCTGGGATTAAAGGCGTGCGCCACCACCGCCCGGCTAAGACTTTCTTTCTAAAAACTATTTCTTTATATAACTGTCTATATTCATTTTCTTCTCTCTTCCAAGCCTATGTACATTTCCACACACACTGTAAACCATTTAAAGTCTTACTCCATCTGAATCTGTCTTACTGTGAATCTATCGCTTTAAACTGCAGCATGACTAGGACTGAAATGGCAGCTTTGGCTGCTGGCTCCGCCCACCTCAGCTTTTTTAACAAGGTGGAGATGATAATTCACCGACATGCTATCTGGTGACTCTGGGAGGCAGTGGGTCTATGCTTCTATCAAAGCAGCATATAGCCCAGAAACCTTTGTTTGTTTGTTTGTTTGTTTGTTTGTTTGTTTGTTTGTTTGTTTTGTCTGTATTAGCGAAGGCTAAATCCACCACTCAGCATAATGTGTGGCTTGGAGACACCTCATTCCCACCATGCTGCCAGTCAAGCCCGCATGCTACCACCCCGCCATAGAGTAGCTCAAGCCTGCCTCTTGCGGCATCTCACTGCTCGAATGAGACATGAAGCAGGAACCTGTTTTTGGCTCCATTTAGAATTGCTTATTAAGTATTCTCAGGTTTCAGGCGGAAACTCAAGCCATTGGGCGCCATTTGTAGCTGAAGCTTTCTTTTGTATGTCCCATTTTCTGCGTCCCATTACATGTTGCTTTTGTACACTGGTTTAATAAAATGCTGATTGGCCAGTAGCCCGGTAGGAAGTATAGGCGGGGTAGCAGACAAGGAGAATTCTGGGAAGAGGAAGGCTGAGTCAGGAGATGCCAGCCCACCGTTCAGGGAGCAGCATGTAACAGCACACAGGTAAAGCCACGGAACTCGTGGCAACATATAGATGAACAGAAATGGGCTGAGTTTAAATGTAAGAGCTAGTCAGTGGTAGGCTTGAGCTAATGGCCAAGCAGTTTTAATTAATATAATCTTCTGAGTGATTATTTTATAAGTGGCTGCGGGGTCTGTGGGGCTGAGCAGGATCAGAGAAAACTTCAGCTACAGTGGGACCACATCAGTCTGTGTGCATTAAGCCTCAAGTTGTCCATCTGTAAAGTGGAGATGCGCCATCCTGGGCAAAGAACGTGCTCGGCAGGGTGCTCAACAGTGAGTCCTTCCCTTTGTTCCTACGTCCTTGCCCAGCACCCGTGGAGGAACCTCAATGCTTGTGGAATGGCTTTTTGGTGAATACAGGGCCCCTCCTGGTGGTGGAAGCAGGTACTGCACCCCATCCCAGTACAGATCCCTTCAGGACACAGGCCATGAGACCTTCCTGTCGTTGAAAGTTTTCTCTGGTCCCGCCTGGCCC
The DNA here is from genome assembly GCF_007827085.1 of Peromyscus californicus insignis. Taxonomy (NCBI): domain Eukaryota; kingdom Metazoa; phylum Chordata; class Mammalia; order Rodentia; family Cricetidae; genus Peromyscus; species Peromyscus californicus. Next base: position 21,748,792 of record NW_026294573.1, on the reverse strand, counting down.
CGTGGTCTCACAGCTACTTATAAAATAATTATCCAAGGCTTAATATTATTTACAAACTGTATGGTCCATGGCAGGCCTCTTGCTAGCTAGCTCTTATATCTTAAATTAACCCATTTCTATTCATCTGTTTTGCCATGTGTTCTGTGGCTTTACTGGTCTGCTGGCATGTTGTTCCTTGGGCGGTAGGTTGGCGTTTCTCTAGACTCGCCTTTCTCTTTCCTGTCTCTTTCCTTGGATTTCTCACCTGCCTCTAAGCTGCCTTGCCAAAGGCCAAAGCAGCTTATTTATTAACCAATGGGAGCAACATATATTCATAGTGTACAGAAAGACATCCCCAGCACTTCCCACCCCTCACATGTCAGCGCTCATGTACACCACACCCTATCATTGATTCTGCAGTGAAGTGGCCCTTCCTCCACTTCTTGATGACAGAAAGTGTCACCTTCCTTGGAAGATTTCACAACTCTCTCTACTTTGTCCCCTCCCCCTCTGCCAGATAGAATTTAAAATAATCTCAGTATTTGGATTTACATCTAGATTTGCAAGACAGACAGACGTGGGGGGATCTAGAACATTTATCTGCCTGTCCCCTACTTGGGAAATTCACAGAGGCCAGGGCCAGCCTTACCTGTTCCCAGGGTGTTACTCCTAAAATGAGTCAGGCTCCACCTCAAATCTCCTCAAGGAAGCTCTCCCCTAGTCTGGGTGAGATGACATGTGCTACATCTTTTTCTGGATTTTCCAAAACATTTGAGTTACAGTTTTTTGAGACAGGATCTCACTAGCTTTGGGGGACCTAGAACATATTATGTAGACTAGGCTGGCCTTGAACTCTGGAGTTCTGCCTCCCAAGCCTGGCCTTAAATTTTTTGTATTTATTTGTGTGTGTACACACATGTGTGCACATGTGTAGATGTAACCGTCTTGTTAAATAAACAGAGCCAAATACAGAGTTAAAAGCTAAGAGGTCAGAGCAATAGCTAAGAGCTGAGGTAAGGTAAAAACCTCACCCTTCACTGCTGCTGCTGTCCTACCTCTCCTCAAGAGACCTACTTCCTGTGTGTTTGTCCTTTTTATTGACTTTCTATGCTGCCTTCTCATTGGTTGTAAACCCAACCACATGACCTCCTCTTCACTGCCCATCTATACAGACCTCCAGGTCTTCTATGGTTGGTATTGAGATTAAAGGTGTGTGTCTCCATGCTGGTGGTATCCTTGAACACACAGAGATCTGCCTGTCATGTGATCAGGGTTAAGAGCGTGTACTACCACTGCCAGACTTCTGCTATGGCTTGCTATTAGTTCTGACCCCCAGGCAACTTTTATTTATTAGCATACAAATAAAATCACATTTCAGTACAAATAAAATATCACCATACACATGTGTACCAAATGCTTTTAGCTCAGCATGCACTTGGAGGTCAGAGGACAGCTGTGTGCAGTGAATTTCAGGAATTAACTCATACACCAGGCTTGGGCAGCAAGTGCTTTTACCCACTGAGCCATCTCTAGGTCCTTGTTTGTTTGTTTATTGAGACAGAGTTTCTCTGTATAGTTCTGGCTGTCCTGGAACTCACTCTGTAGACCAGGCTGGCCTTGAACTCAAACTCAGAGATTCCCCTGCCCCTGCCTCCCAAGTGCTGGGATCAAAGGTGTGGGCCACCACTGCCCATTTTTTGGTTTCTTTGTTTGTTTTGTTTTTAAGGCGGTCCTGCTGTGTAGCCCAGGTCGACCTGGAACTTGAGATCCTCCCAACTCAGACTCCCATGCCATACAGATAGGAGCCACATATCCAGCTGAATTGTGTGTGTGTGTGTGTGTGACCTTTTTAGTGCTTTCGAATTCCCCAACAAAGCCTGTGTGGTGGCCTCTCTTCCCCTCCAGCCACTGGCCATCCCTGTGCCAAGTTTCTTTTTTGAGGGCTCTCTCAGAGCAGTTCCTTCTCCTGGAAAACCTTGGTCCACCCCTTCTGGGTACATGTAGTCAGAAGTTTCCCTGTGTCCCACCTGGTCCTGCAGCCACTGGGACCCAAGTAAATACACAGAGGCTTCTATTGTTTACAAACTGTAGAGTCTATGGCAGGCCTCTGGCTAGACAGCTCTTACATCTTAAATTACCCATTTCTATCAATCTATGTTTTGCCACATGTTCTGTGGCTTATTGGTTTGCTGGCATGTTGTTCCTTGGGTGGCAGGCTGGCATCTCTCCCTCCTCTCCTCTCTTCTATCGGCTTGTATTTCCTGCCTGCCTCTAAGCTGCCTTGCCATAGGCCAAATGGCTTTATTTATCAACCAATCAGAGCAACACATATTCACAGCATACAGAAGGATATCCCATAGCAGGTACAATTTTTTTTTTCTCCCTTTTGTTTTTTATTTTGAGACAGGGTTCCTGGCTGTCCTGGAACTTACTTTGTAGACCAGGCTAGCCTTGAACTAATTGAGATCTGCCTACCTTTGCCTGCCTAGTGCTGGGATTAAAGGTGTGTGCCACCACCGCCTGCTCTGGGTAGTTATTTAGTACTCAGCTACAGTGCTACCCCTGGAAGCCATGCTGACCTCCTAAGTCAGGGCTTGCTGACCTCATCTAGCCCTCCCATTTAGACAGTGCAGCAATGTGGCCATTTCTTTCTGGCTTGTCTCAGACAAGGTCTCACCTATCCCAGGCTAGGCCTTAAACTCATTATGAAGCTGAGGCTAGCCTGGAGCTCATGATCCTCCTGCCTCTACCTCTCAAGTGCCGGAATTACAGGCATGTACCATTACATCCAGCTGGCTTATTTTTTAATATATTTTAAGTCCCTTTTGTGGGTATGGCACCCCTGTGGATGTGTGCTCATATTGTTGACTGTCTTCCTCCATTGCTCTCCAAGTCATTCCCTGAGGTGTCTCACTAAAACTTGCATTTTTGGACTTGACTAGACAGGCTAATGAGTTCTGGGGACCTGTCTGTCTCTGCCCCCCCCCCCCATAACCGTCCCCATGTTAGGGGTTACATACCTATGCCATGGAGTGTGATTCTTGGGGTGCTAGGGACTTGAACTCTGACTTATATACCTGTATGCCAGGCACTTTACTGAGACATCCCCTATTTTGTGTGTGTTTTTGTTTTTGAGGCAGGGTAGGTTTCTGTGTAGCCCTGGCTGTCCTGGAACTCAACTCTGTAGACCAAGCTGTCCTTGAACTCTGGGATCCCCCTGCTTCTACCTCCTGAATTCTGGGATTAAAGGTGTGTGCCAACACCCTTGCCTCTACTGGACATTTTAAAACTTCAAAACAGGAGAACACTGAGACACAAGCAGGCATAATGGAGCGACACTAGACAACTTAGATCTCTTCATGTCCATTGTCCAAGCAGCCACGCAACCCATGGTTGGAAGTTCCCGTGCCCACAGTGCTCATGGACAAGTTATTTATCTGAGCCCGACTCTCCTTAGGGCAGACCACTTGAAGTGCTGTGAGTAGCTCCACAGCACGTAGGAAGGGCCTCGGGGATGAGTGTAGTCCTAAGACTTTGCTGTGAAGGTGTCTTCATGAGACAGGACTCACCCGTGCAGACTGGAGATGCCAACCTTCTGACTATGGCGTCCCATCTCCTCTCTAGAGGCTGCTTCTGCTGCAAGTTCAAGCCTCTTAACCATGGGTTTTGTTGTTGACCTTTGAGTTGTCCAGACAGGCCCTGAACACATTATGTAGCCAAGGATGCCTCTGTGCCCCTGGTCCTGCTGTCCCTGCTTCCCACATCAACCCGTGTGACTGGAATTTGGTCCCTTCCCAGAAAGCCCTATGTCTCTGCAGTGACTGAGACACACTCCAGGACCCAGGACACACTAGCCTTGACCTTGCCCACACCCGTGCTTGGTCAGCATACAGCATCTGTTCTGAATTCTGACCAACTCCAACAGGCACCTCTTCAACCCTGAACCCCGGGGTCTCAGTCTGAGGATTACAATCTCTAATGAGAACTGTCACATTCCTTGGGGGCTACTTTTATTTGTGGTAATTAACAGGGGCAGAGCACCAGCTCCCAGGACAACAGCCACGCCCCTGACAAGTGTCTCCTGGCAACAAGACTCCAGACAGCACCCAAATGACAAAAGTTACATTTAATTTACAATGTAATAAAGGTTACAGGTAAAAAGCTACACTAAAGCAGAAAAGGCCTATTACACAAATGTACAAGTCTGTACAAAGCTCAGACAAGGGCTCCTCCCTCGTCTCCTGCTAGCCAGGTCTAGCCTGGAGCTCTGAATAACCAGAACTCTCCACTGGGGTAGGGGGTGGGGGAGCCTCCAAACCAACAGCTGAGCATGTCCTCCTGACACAAACCTGGTCCTTGCAAAGCCGTCTTTCCCTGTTCAATGTGAGCCGCCCTAACTGGTCATATTCTTAAGAAACTGCCTCACGGCACACACAAAAGGTGATGTCATGGTGAGGGCAGCACCGGACTAAATGAGAACTAGGCAAGTGGAGTGTTCAGTGTGGACAAGGAAAATAGGTCAAGTCCAACAATACTGTTAAAAACCCAAAACCCGTGCCTGTGACACTGGCCACAGACAACGGGAACTCAACATGGTCTCACTCCAGCAGAAATGACAGAGGAGAAAGGCCTAACTACTGGACCTCAAAACCACGGACCAAAGACCTTGGTTTAAATGAAGAATGCCCACCAACCTGGGATCCATGGCAACCATTTTGCTACCTGGGACTCACAAGGGAAATGGATTTAAATGAGGTTACCGCCTCCTCCATAGCTCTGGATTCCATCTACGTGTGCGACTTCGTATGGAAACGGTCCTAGGAGGTGGCAGCACAGGGAGAGCGCCAGGGCAGTCTGCTTAGGGCCTGGGAAGCCTTTCTCCACACTTCAAGTGTTCTGACTCAGGTCTCTAACTGGTACTTTGGCCCCACCCCAGTCCCAAAAGTACATGGTTAGGACCCCAGAGACTTTCTGAAAGACGATACCGCACACATGGAAAGTTTTCTCCCTAGTTCATTAGCTCCCCTAGTCAGCCCTCCACCCATCCCCACCCATCCCACCCTCTCCATAGCCAAAACTATCAAATCAGTAAGGAAGGTGTGGGCTTCTTGCCCGGCCAAGCCTCCTTTGCGTATTTCTTCTTCTTGGGTTCATTTACAGCTTCAGGGTTATAGACGGCAGGGTTTGGTGTGGGGTTTATGGTCACCGCCGATGGTACAACAGGAGTCAAGTCCACGTCAGGGGCGAGGTTCGGGTATGGCATGGGCAAGCCACCGATGAGTGCTGTCCCATGGATGCCGTGCGGTTGGGAGCCTGTCTCACTATGTGTGGGGGGCAGGCCCCCGTAGAGTCCCCCACTGAAGGCAAAGTTCTGCATGCGCCTGCTCCCTGTCTCCTCCAGGCCCAGAGAGCCAGAGCCTTCCATCCGCTTCTTCTGTGGTTTGCCACAGGAGAGGGGAGAAAACAGAAAGGAGACATGAGATGAAGTCTTAGTTTCTCTCCATTCCTGCCTTAGAAAGCTAACATCTGGGAAAAGTGCCACCGTGCAGCCAGCCCACTCTCAGGGTCTGATGTCATCTAAGCAATGGCTCTTGATATTTCTTTTGAGAAAGTCTCTCCTACACAGCCCTGGCTATCCTGGAACTCACTTGGTAGCCCAGGCTGGCCTCGAACTCACAGAGATCCGCCTGGCTCTGCCTCCCAAGTGCTGGGATTAAAGGTGTGCACCACCACGCCTGCCTGGCCTTGGGTGCCCAATTTTTAAACAGTCCAAGAGTAATCAAATTTGTGTCAAGAATGTGTGTGGTAAGGATGTGTGTGTAATAGTCCTGGTTGTCCTGGAACTCGCTTTGTAGACCAGTCTAGCCTCTAACTCACAGAGATCCATCCGCCTGGCTCTGCCTCTCGAGTGCTGGGACTAAAGGCGTGTGCCACCACCACCCGGTGGCAAAATAATTTTTAAAAGGACATGGTAAATGCCACATGATAATGCTTTTCTTTCATCCTAAGACAGCAGAGAAGATAAAAGGAAGGTAGACCTGTCTGCACCCTTAGGGAAGATGACGACATTTCCAGAGCAAATTGTTAGTCCACTGTGTTCTGGCTGGCCGCCTCAAGTCCTTCCATGGGGACTCCAGGATTTCTGAGACACTGGGGGAGGGGAAGGGTATTCCCAGAGAATGAAAAATGGGAGAGAAGCGCTGGAGAAATGGCTAAGCAACTGAGAGCACTGGCTGCTCTACCTGAGGACCCAGGTTCAGTTCCCAGCATTGACACAGTGGCTCACTCACAACTGTTTGTAACTCTGGCTCCAGAGAATCTAATGCTCCCTCAGGCTTTCTAGGGCACTAGGCTTGCATGTGGTGTACATGCATACATGCAATCAAAACACTCATACATATAAAAGAAATATAAGTTATACAGATTTTTTTTAACAGGAGAGAAGCACAGGATGTGTTCTGAAATTACGCACAAATTAGCATTCATCTATACCGTTTTTGGTGGTTGCTGTAGTGCTGAGGATCAGGGCCTGGACTTAGCCAAGCATATGTACCACAACTGCATCATATCCCAAAGGTGGGATTTTGAGCACAGACTACTTGGCACTTCAAACACTCTTTTCTTGGAGGTGCTTCTTACCTTGACTGGAACCACTGCAGTCTGCACCATGTTCCGGAAGCGGCCGACAGAGGGGTCCACATCCTCTGCAAAAGGAGACCAGAGTAGGGTTGTGAGAGTAAGGGATTCAGCTGCACACCAAACCACCAGCTTGTTCAAATGGGAAAATACAGCTAATACTAAATATTATGTGCTAAGCCTTCCCAACAACCCCATAAGGCAGGGACTGCTGAACTGCACTGAGCAGATGAGAAACAGATCAAGGCTCAGAAGAGTCAAAGCACTAGGTCAGTCTAGCTGCTGGAGCGGGGAAGAGCCAAGACTTTAATCCAAGCAACCAGAAACAGGCCTGTGTGCTGCACTGCTTACCCAGAGTTTTTTCTTTTCTATGTATTTCTCTTCTGAGGGCAGATAAAGCAGCAGACTATTTTAGTGGTAAAAAATAAAATGACATGGGGCTAGAGAGATGGCTCAGTGGTTAAAAGCACTGCCTGCTCTTCTAGAGGACCTGAGTTCAATTCCCAGTAACCACATGATAGCTCACAACTGTCTGTAACTCCAGTTCTAGGGAATCTGGCATCCTCACATAGACATGTATGTAAGCTAAGGATCAATGCATATAAAATAAATAAAATAAAATGACAAGTGGCCATAACCACATATACTGCCATGTCTGTTCATCAGCAAAGATCAGAGTTAAGAATTAGAACCAGGGCTTTCCGTTCACAACTCTCACTAAAGGGTCTGAGTAGCCCATCAAAGCAGCTCCTTTTCTTGGCTGAAGACACACCCCACACCCTAGAGCTTCTGGCTTCACTCTGCAGGGAGAGACCATCAAGGTAGGTAACAAGCCCACTTTCAGTCACTCTTTCAAGCCTCAAGCACTGGCTACCACACACACAAGAACATGATACTCTCCTGCCTTTGAAGAATCCATAGTACCAAATCAGACAGGCTACAACACATCACAGGTGGATTTCTATGAGTTCAAGGCTGGCCTATATACAGCTCCAAGCCAGCGGAGCTACACAGTAATACCCTGTCTTAAAAAAGAAAACTCTAGCCGGGCGGTGGTGGCGCACGCCTTTAATCCCAGCACTCGGGAGGCAGAGCCAGGCGGATCTCTGTGAGTTCGAGGCCAGCCTGGACTACAAAGTGAGTTCCAGGAAAGGCGCAAAGCTACACAGAGAAACCCTGTCTCGAAAAACCAAAAAAAAAAAAAAAAAAAAAAAGAAAACTCTAGATTTTAGTTGTGTGTATGTGTGGGTAAGCACAAGTGTGAGTGCATGTCTACAGAATACAGAAGACAATGGCAGGTCCCCTGGAGCTGGAGTTTCAGGTGGTTTGAGCTGCCAACACAGGTGCTGGGAATGGAACTCGGGTCCTCTGCTGAGCCATCTCTCCAGCCCCAAAGTGTCAAATACTCTCGAAGCAGAGAGGTGGCTGGGCTACTCCACAATGAATAAGAGTTACATCACCAAGGGCTGAGTGAGGAGAAAGCACATGAAACACTTTAAGCAATCATTAGCTTAATATCATCAAAGAAAATGAACTGCTTCCCTAATCGTGTTTTTTCTCATGTGCCATCCACTTTACATTTTGAAAACAGGACATATAAGCCAGGCACTGTGGCACACACACTCAGAAAGTAGCAGGAGAAATTGGGAATTTAGCACTGGCTTTGCCTACATGAGATCCTGTCTTAAGAAAGAGGTGGGGGCATGACTGGAGAGATGGTTCAGCCAAAGCAAGAGCACTGGCTAGAACAGCCAAATTCCATCTAGCAGCTACACGGTGGTTCATAGCCATCTGTGAGTCCAGCTCCAGGAGATCTGACCCCCTTTCCTGGCTTCTGCAGGAAATGCACGTGATGCAGACATACAGCCTGGCCAAAACACCCTTACACATTAAATAAATAAAAAGGAATTTATCCTAATCCAAATGAAAAGAAGCAAAGAAAACAAGAGAATTGGAGGGATGGCTCAGTGATTAAGAACATTTGCTGTTCCTCAAGAGGATGTGGGTTCATTTTCTAGTATCTACATCAGGTAACCTCACCACCACCTGGAACTCAGTTCCAGGAGATGCAATGCCCTCGTCTGGTCTCTGCAGGTACCTGCACACACAGTACACATAGAGCACATCCGTGTGTACATATACATGTATACAAGTGCATGCACATATATACACACTCAAAAACCAAAAACCCTGCCATGGTGGTACATGAGCTAGCTAGCCTAGCTTAGTCAGCTCCTAGGCTAGTGAGAGGCCTTGGCTCCAAAACAAACTGCTTGGGGCTGGAGAGATGTCTCAGTAAGCAGTTAACTGTGCTCAACGCTCTTGAAGAGGTTCACTTCCTTTCTGGCCTCCAGGGACTCCAGCCTGCATGTGGTGTGTATATATCTGCGTGCAGGCTCACATACGGACACACCAATACAAAACAAATAAAATTTAAAATCAAACATATACTCTTCTTGCTTCCTCAGTGCTGGGATCACACTATGCCCAATTCCAGTTCCTGCTCTTTATATGTGTGTGTGTGTGTGTGTGTGTGTGTGTGTGTGTGTGTGTGTGTGTATGTGTGTATGTGTTCTATCTGCATGTATACATCAGTACCCACTATATATTGTGTGCCATTGTTGTGAGCTACCATGTGGTTGCCGGGAATTGAACTCAGGACCCTTAGAAGAACAGCCAGGCTCTTAATGGCCGAGCCATCTTTCCAGCCCCCTAATTCCTGTTTTTTGTTTTTTTTTTTTCATTTCTTTTTCAAACAGGCTCTCACTGTGTAGCCCTGGCTGGCTTGGAACTCACCATGTAGATGACACTGGCCTCAAACTCACCAAGATCTGCACGCCTCTGCCTCCCCGGCAGGTGTGTACCACTACATCTGCCTAGTCCCTGCTCTTAAGCACTATGTTGCCTTGCTTAAACACACTGCACGGTAAGGTGCAGGGTGCTGACTTCTGATTTCTTTTTTCTAGCTAGCCTAGAATATACAACATTGCAGTTTTCATCCCTAGTACTGAAGATTAGGATGACCCATGAGTAGGCTTCTCAGACTGAACATCTAGTCTCTGCCTGAACATTTCCTTTAATACCCACTATTCTGAGAAAGAATACAATCCAATCCATGCACTATCAACATGTACTTGTCACTGAACAGACGCCCCAGTATCTATCACAGGAATCCCTTTCACCTAAAGGTTTTTCATTTAAGTACGTGTGCGTGTGCGTGTGTGTACCTCTGTGTGCGTACGTGTATGTGTGTGTGCACACATCCCATGATAAGTCTATAGAAACCAGATCTTTTCTTCCAATACAGAGGTTCTGGGGACCAAACGGGTTCGGCAGCAAATGCCTTCACCTGGCAAGCTATTTTGCTGACCCAGGATTTCTCTGAATTGTCTCTCTAAACATAAGCCTTGGATGTGCTGGTTCTCTCTTTGTTTATGCAGGCTAACTCCCTGGTATCCACAGGCTCTGGGGCTGGCCTACTGGAGCTGGGCTTCCCCTTCTCCCCTCACACAGTTTCCTTATACCCCCGGCATCCAGAGGACTCTATACATGCCTGAGAACCAGGGCTCGGGAGCTAAGGACGGCACAAGAGCTCTATCAGCACACAGGCAAATGGGATGACTATCCCCAACCTTCTCTTAATACAATTTTGAATTGCACTTGATTGGTTTCTCCATACCCCGATGGCCCAAGCTGTTTTCAATGAAATGAAATCCCCTAAGTCACTGGTCATTCCCCACCCCACACCCACCATGGGCTGTCAGTGGAGCAGAGCTCTCGTTTAAATAACTGCTATTTGAACCTGAATGTAGAAATGGAGTTATTCCCACAGCACGTGTACACACTAGGCAGGTGCTGCCACTGTATCAGAGCACTTGAGACATAACATGAGCTCAAAAGACGAGCAGTCACCCAGCCAGCAAACTTAGGAGTCTGTGGTGGGGGCTGGAGCGATGGCTCAGAGGTTAAGAGCACTGGCTGCTCTTCCAGAGGTCCTGAGTTCAATTCCCAGCAACCACATGGTGTCTCACAACCATCTGTAATGAGATCTGGTGCCCTCTTCTGGCCTGCAGGCATACATGCTGTATACATAATAAATAATAAATCTTAAAAAAAAAAAAAAAAGTCCGTGGTGGCTTGAACAAAAACGGGCCCTCCATAGGCCCATAGGGAGTGGCACCATTAGGAGTGTGACCTTGTGTCACTGGGGGGAGGGGGGGGGGCGACGACGACACACTTTGAGGTCTCAGAAGCTCAAGCCTGGCCAGTGTGTCGCTGTCACTTCCTGCTGCCTGTGGATCCAGATGAGAACTCTGAACTCCCCCTCCAGCACCCACCACGTCTGCCTGCATGCCACCATGCTTCCCGCCATGACAATAATGGACTAGACCTCTCAACTGTGAACCAGCCCCAATAAAATGTTTTCCTTTCTAAGAGTTGCTGCAGTCATGGTCTCTCCACAGCAGTAGAAACCCTAACTAAGAGAGCAGCATCCTTCCCTACAAACTGATGCTCTCATCTTCTTGTCATTTCCACATCAACTGCAGGTGACTTCCTTACAGAGAGGAGTTTTTGATATAATTAATGGTGGCAGCAGATGGCACTCCAACCTTTGAGCTACCAAACCCATTCAGAACCCCAGAGACAAGGATGCTGCTTTGAGTGAAGGTAACAAAAGCCATCCTCACTTAACCTTCACATAACACAGCCTACTGAGTCAGCAGAGGAGAACCAGCTTTGCTCTATATACTACATTACCCAGAGCCCCTCTGTCAGCCCCTGCTTTTACATGTCCACAGTACTCCACTGATGAACTATAGAGAATATCTCTCCTCATTAGAGCACCCCAATGGCCCATACATTTTTGTGTGTTTGCTACCGAGACCTTAACCTTTCCATCAAAGCAATCAGGGGGCTGAAGAGATAGCTCAGTGGTTAAGAGCACTGGCTGCCTCTCCGGACCTGGGTTCAATTCCCATCACCCACATGACAGCTCAAAACTGACTATAACTCCAATTTCAGGGAACACGACACCTTCACACAGACATACATGCAGGCAAAACATGAGATAAAATATTAAAAACAAAAAACTAGGGAGAACTCTTACCTGGGTTGATGATCTCATCATCCTCACTGAAAGTCACCCGTGAGTTCTTCCTCTTCCTCTTTGGTCTCTGAATGTCCAGATTTCCCTCCTCAATAGTGAGGGTTGAAATGCGTTTGTTGTGGGCAGTGTTGAACTCTGTCAGGTTCTAAGCCAAGGTTCACACAACAAAGACTAGAATCAGTACCAGGGAGTTTGATGGAGAAAATACTAATAAAGGGCAAGAGGGCATCTGAGGCTTATTCTGACCTCCAAGGCCAGTGAGACTGCCTTCTTCATTCAGAGATTCCTACTGTCCTAATTAAGACTATTAATAGAGAACATAAACCATCCTCACCGACCATGAGAGTTTCATTTAAAAGGAGGTGAAAGGCTCTGAGAGAACAGGTCGCCCTTGAAATGAGGGGATGGTTGGTTACTTTGCTGGTCTTGAAGGAGTGCTACCACGACTTTATGCCAAGAATTAAAGGAAATTTATCTGGGAGGAATACTAACATTTATTTTAAAGTAACAAAACAGATGAAAAAGACAACAAAATCTTCTCAGTAGCTGGTCTTTTAACCCAGCCTCCTTCCTGTGTGTGGGGTAGAGGGCGGGGACAGACAGACAAGATCTATATAGACTAGGTTCTTCTCAAATTTGTAACAATCCTCCTGTCTCAACTTCATGTGCTTAAGTGCTGAAATCACAAGAATGAGCCACCACACCTGGCTTTTTCTCCTTTAAAAGTTTTAAGGACAATGGCAGCACTTAATTTTGGGCATTAATATCTTGTTACTCTCCTTCCTGCATCTGGCCCCAGTTCCACCTGTCTTGTGATTAATTTGGCCTTAGCACCACAGCCTGAGATATCCCAAAACCCCAGGAGGACCTAACACCTCACCAGAAGACAGGGAAGCACAATAGCCTGGAAGGGAACAGACAAGAGAAACACCAAGGCCCCAGATAGGAGGAAGCTACTTCAGAAGAAAGTGACGTCCACATTGTTGAGTGCTATTGTTTTTCTTCCAGAAGCCTGGGAAGCTGCTGGAGTGTATAGAAATAGTAAATGCCCAGGGCTGGTTAAGAACATATTTGCATTTGGTCTATGTGAACAGACAAACCACAGCACTGTAGTAACAGACATATAAAATCACAAATTACTGGGGTCAGTCTCTTGAAAACAGGCTGGAGATACAGGATGGTTGTAGACTGAGTGCTTAGCATGCACATGGACCTGAGTTTAATCCCCAACACCAAAATAAAGTGAAAGATTAAAAGAACAACACTTTCACCACTTTGAAATTAAATTTTGTAAAATGCATGGCCATAGAGGCATCCATATCTATAAGAACGAAAATAGGCTAGTCCTTATTTGTTTTAATTTTATTGTTTATTTTTATTTTATGTATGTAGATGTTTTGCCTGCATGCATGTCTGTGCACCATGTGCATAACCATAACTCCGCAACTGGAATTACAGACGGTTGTTAGCCACCACATGGGTGATGAGATTCAAACAGGTTACTCTGAACAACAGCCTGTGAACTTAACCACTGAGCCATCTCTCCAGCACCAAAGCAGACTAGTTCTTAGATTCCTGGGTTGTCTGGTCAGCACCAAAAAGGCCAAATGAATGACTGTTGGCTTTGCTAAGCTGGTGTTATTCAACACAACTTTCTGTGACAAGAGAAATGAGTCTTCCATGGGTATTCAAGGTGTGTGCGTGTGTGTGTGTGTGTGGTGTGTGTGTGTATGTGTTTGCACGCGCATGTACACATTCAAGGACTTCCCATGGATAGCAAAATATGCAGATCCTAAGGTGTCTATGCAGGCTCCCACAAACTTTCTATCAGCTCTAGATCATACTTTAAAGATTTATTTATTATGTATAGTGTTCTGCCTGCATGTGTCCCTGCAAACCAGCAGAGGGCACCAGACCTCATTATAGATGGTTGTGAGCCACCACGTGGTTGCTGGGAATTGAACTCAGGACCTCTGGAAGAGCAGCCAGTGCTCTTAACCTCTGAGCCATCTCTCTAGCCCCCCAGATCATACTTAATGAGAATATCTATAGCTTCAATAATGTCAATGTTGTATAAAGTTATGCTTTTTACAGAGACTCCCATGACATAGTTGATTGAATTCTCAACATGTGACCCATTACATATGTGAAGACGGAATACATGAAATGTGGTTACTGACTACTGCACTGGACGATGCAGCTCTATGCAGTCATAAAAACAGAGAGAACAGGGGCTGCAGATATGGCTCAGCAATTAAGAGCATTGGCTGCTTTTCCAGAGGACCTGTGTTCGATTCCCAGCACTCACATGGTGGCTCACAACTATAATTCCAGTTCCTGGGGATCCAACTCCATATTCGGAACTCAGTGGTATGCACATACATTTATGCAGACAAAACACCAAACATATAAAATAAATAACATCTAAAAAACCCACAAAAACTAAAACAGAAAAATGCAATTTCTTGGTCTCGGCCTCTAATAGCCAGTGAAGAAGCACACGGTCCCTCCACATGTGCAGGGAAACCTGGTCACAGCTGGCCGTACGCTCATTCCACACTTAAAAAAGACTCCTGCTACTACAGTACTGTCGTTTCGAACCAGGAAGAACGGCTACATACTGCAAAAACAAGGGTCCCAAAAGACAAAAATGACAGGAATTACATCAAGCTCCGTCTCCTCTTCTGGAAGTCCCAGCAAGCCCTTGAGTTCATCATCCTCTCCACCCATCTTCTCATCTCCTTTCACAGCCGATGGCAATGTCTGAGGCTTCTCTCGCAGAGTGTATGCCCTTGTGGACGCACCAAATGAAACCGTGGAATCGATGGGAATCTGCTGAGGCTTGTGAGGTTCCAACCGAATGTGACCCAAGAAAGTGCCATGAGCTGGGAATAACCAAATCAGAACTGTAAGGAGAAAATCAAAAGCAGCCGGAGTTCTCAGAGGGGAGCATCATCTTTGCCTCTCTCAGGAAGTCAGTTCCCAGAGCACTTCAATTTTGTTTTTCTGATCGTGAGTTTCTAATAACAACAAATGTCACATTCAGGATTATACTCATAAAAGCAGCTTTTTCGTTTGATTCTTTTTCCAGTACTCAGGTCTTATCCATCCTAGGCAAGCACTCTACCGAGGATGGATTGAGCTACAACCCCAGCCCTTGGTTTCTGAGACAAGGTCTCACTATGCAGTTAGGGCTAGCTTTCAACTTACTATGTAGACAGTTTGGACTCAAACGAACTATGTTAACCATACTGACTTTGAATTCATGATTTTCCTGCCTCATCATCCTGAGTGCTGGGAATACGGACGTGTGCCACTATGTCTGCAGAAAAATACTTTCTAGGATGGAAATGTCACTAGTTCAATTCATCCTGTCCTGTGTTACAGCAAGGAAGCTTTGAATCTCTTTAGTGGATCTCTTACACACCTTTAAATCTGCTGATCTCCACAACGAACACCATTGCCTGTTCTCTGCTGCCAGAAAGGCTTGGCTCCATTCTGGGTCCAGCAGGAATGCCTCCAATCTAGCAGAGGCCATGCTCTGCTCTCCAAGGCACGAGGCAAGCATCGGTGTGGTCTGCCCTCTCTAGCTCCAACTCTAACAACATGAAAACTGCTGGTCTGGTGGCATTATGCTTTAGCTTTTCCCCAGGACAGGAGAGGAGATTGGTCAGCACACATGCCATGTCAATGCCAAGGCAAGCCAAAATCCTACCAGAGTGAATTTTTCCATGTCAGCATTCTGCATGTTATGAAATGGAAAGAAAGATAAGTACCTGTAAGACAAGGCTCGTCGAGTCCTTATGTAAACAGACTGGGGAGGTGTGTGTCTGTGTGTGCTCAGGTAGGTGGGGAGGGCCAAACATGATGAGCAGAGGAAGTACAACTTTATACATTTTACTCTATTTATCATGACAAACAAGCAAACTTTAGCGGTCCACACCATCCAGTCTCAACTGCATTTCTGTAGACTATTTTAAGCAAAGTTTAAAATTTAATTAAATTAAATTGCAATGTACTTATGAAATTAAAATTGTTGTAATTCAATTAAAGCAAAGTATATCTGGGATAAATAACTAAATAACCTATTATAAACAAAAAATGTTGCTCATGTATTTTGTAAACATCCTGTATTGCTACATACCAATGACACTATCATGATTGTCAACTTAAACTGGATCCCAGTTTGCCATAGTCTTACAAGTACTTGAACATCAATACTCATGAGCTCCTTCATGCCATTTTTATTCTCTCTATATACAGATGTCTCCCAGAAGAGTCCCCCAAACTATCTTTTCCCCTTAGTCAATTATTTCAAGAAAATCTCAGAAATAAAGAAGAGCTGGTTTAAAAAAAAAAAAAAAAAAGGTCCCCCCCACCCTAAGACCCCAAACAGCATTTCAGTCCCCCTGGGGAGCAGGGACGGGAGGCAGGCACTTACTGCTGTTGAGATCTATCAAGAAAACTCTCTTCAGGTGCTTGTGGTAAACGAGTGCTGCATGGACTCGAGAGCAAGACTGGTGGTCGATGGTAAAGTCACACAAATCAGGGTTTCTCCCAAATAAGTAATACTTCTTCTCATCAATAATCAGTTTCTAAATAAACATGAAATTGCATATTACTTCACTCTTACTGCAACCAAGTTTAGCAAAAACTTCCAATTATGTAAGTGGAGGATCTTGAATAGGTAAAATTTATGGCAGTCGAGAAAAGCATCTCCCATTGTCAAGTTCTAGGGTCTAATAAGATCAGCATGGGGGGTTTTCCCATGCAAGCTTCTGACCATCATAAGATCCAAACAGGGAACATTTCTCACATGTGATGCACACTAGATCCTAAACGGCCAGCATGCATTCCTCTCACTTCTAGCTAAGATAAAAACATACTGTTCCATTAGTTCATCCTGGCTCCTGAGGGACATTATTCACCTCTGTTCCATGCAAGCCACTGAAATTCCAAATGACAGACCTCTTCTCCAGGGCAATGGACTCATCCAAGTTCAACAAAAATGTCTTCAGGACAGAACTGTCAGCTGAAATACAGGGATCTGGACTACTGAGCAGGGAAAAATATGTCTTTGCCTATTTCTAAGTACTTATTTCAAGTCATTGGCACAAACTTACCTCAAGAATGCTCTATGAGCCAGGCGGTGGTGGCACATGCCTTTAATTCCAGTACTTGGGAGGCAGAGGCAGGTGGATCTCTATTAGTTCAAGGCCAGCTTGGTCTATCAGAGTTCCAGGACAGGAAAGGCTACAGAGAAACCCTGCCTTGAAGCACACCTCCCCCCAAATGCTCTATGTACAGGTCCACCTCTATGTACTCAAATAGCAGTTTACTAAGCTAAAACTTTTTGATGGAGGATTACATTTCATCTCTCCAAATACAATCCTCCACTGTGTAGAGCTGGTATTAAAAACAAAACAAAACTGTTCTTAATTCCATTAGACTTAAGTGGCCTCTTCCTGTGAGATAATTCTTATATTCTTCTTTTTTAAAATGTAATTCTGGGAGCTGGAAAGACGGCTCAGTGGTTAAGAGCACTGACTGCTCTTCCAGGGGACCTGGATTCAATTCCCAGCACCCACGTGGCAGCTCACAGCTGTCTATAACTCCAGTTCCAGGTGACCCAACACCCTCACAAAGACACACAGGCAGGCAAAACACTAATGATCATAAAATAAAAATTTAAATATAATTCTGGCAGGCCTGGAACTCTAGGCTAGCCTTAAACTCAGGGAGATCCCCTGTCTCTATCTCCTAAGTGTTGGGATTAAAGATGTAAGCCACCATACATTGCTGAAATAAGAATTTTACTAAGGGCTGAAATGGTAGCTGAATGCCTTTAATGCCAGCACTCAGGAGGCAGAGACAGGGGAGATCTCAGAGTTGTAGGCCAGCCTGGTCTATATAGTGAGTTCCAATAGAGCCAAGGCTATTATATAGTAAAACCCTGTTTCAAAGGAAAAAGAAAGACTGAAAAGATGGTACAGGGGTTAAGAACACTGGCTGCTTTTACTGAGGACCCAGGTTCGGATCCCCAGAACCCACATGACGTATTATAACTGTCTTTAACTCCAGTTTTAGGGAATGTGACTTCTAGTCTCCACAGCATCAGGCATGCACAGAGTGCACATAAATGTAGGCAAAATACTCATATACATAAAGTAAAAATGTCTTTTTTTCTTAAAGAAAAAAAAGATCATTTGATTAGCAAATGAGTAGGAAGGGCAGAAAAAGAAAGTGCATTCTTTGAGCTGAATCATGCTCTATGAGAAGTTCAATTGTTGTCATAGACGGTTATAAACTACAGTCACAGAAGGAAGGACACTAGGGGAATTATTACTGACGAGTTCCTATTTCTAGCCTGATGCTAGTGGTCTAGTGGTCTAGTAATCTAGTATGAGCATCTGATGACCATCATTTAATATGCTGTCTTTTTCCTTTAAATATCAGGTCTCATTAAGCTCTGGTTCACATTCCACCCTACATTCCTAAAATCCTCACGAAGCCAGGAATAGCAACACCTATTATCTTAAAACTTCAAGCCAGGCGTGTTGGTGCAGCACACCTTTAATCCCAGCACCTGGGAGGCAGAGGCAGGGGATCCCCAAGTTGGGGCCAGCCCGCTCTTCTACAGAATTAGTTCCAGGACAACACAGAGAAACCCCATCTCAGAAAACAAACAAACAAACAAACAAACAACTTCAGAGGTTAAGGCAAGGTGATTGCAAGTTCAAGGTTAGCCTAGGTTACACATAGTAAGGCCCTGCTCTCATATTCTCATTCATTCATTCTTTCTTTTTTTTTTCTCTCTCTCATGCACGCACGCACGCACCCCAACAAAACAAACCCAAGAAAAGCTAGCACAAAGCTTAGAAGAGATGTATAATGAAGTAGAAGGCTAGAAACCAAGAACTATTCACCCGTGGCTAAGTCATTAAACTCACAGTAGGTAATGCACCACGGAGGGGGCTCACCATTCAGGACATATGCATTAGTGTCTCCACATCTCATGCAGGACTTCTGGCACTGTTAGCAGCAACAACTGCTATGCACTTACCTGCCACACTCCTGCCATGAGTTTTACAGTGTATCACTGGTGAGGACAATCCCCTAGGGTTGACATCCTTTCCATTCTTAGACATACCACCCTCCCTTATAAATTTTTTTTTTAAGTAAAATAAAGGAGCTGGGGAGACAGCTCAGTAGTTAAGAGCACTGGCTGCTCTTCCAGAGGACTGGAGTTCAATTCCCAGCACCTATGTGGCAGCTTACAACTGTCTGTAACTCCAGGGTCCAATAACCTCACACAGGCATACATGCAGGCAAAACACCAATGCACATAAAATAAAAATGAATTATTAAAAAATAAAAATAAAATTAAAATTTATTTGATTTTACAGTTTAATATATTTTGTTTCCTTTTTTTAAAAATAAGATTTCATATATTCCAGGTTGGCCTTCAAACTTGCTATGTAGCTCAGAGTGACCTTGAACTTCTGACCCTCCTGCCTTTCTCTACCTCCTAGATGCTAAGATTACATGCATGTACCACAAAGCCCACTTAAATGTGAGCATTTAAAAATGCTAGCCATGGTGGTGAATGCCTTTACTTCTAGGTAGAGGCAGGCAGAGCTCTGTGAGTTCAAGGCTACAGAGGTCTACAGAGTTCCAGGCCAGAGCTACATAGTGGGACCTAGTCTTAAAAAAGAGAGTTTATTTTCATTTTGTGTTTGTGTGCAGGGTAAGTCATGTGTACAGGTATCTGTGGAGGCCAGAAGAGGGCATCTGATCCCCCAGATCCCAAGTTACTGGTGGTTGCAAGTGGCCCAACCTGAATGCAAGGAATTGAACTCAGGTCCTCTGGAAGAGCACGGATTCTCAATTGCTGAGCCATCTCTCCATCCCCCAGTTTGAGCATTTAAAACCTCTGTTATGTAATTTCTTTAATCCACTAGTACTAAAGGGTAAACCAGCTGGGAATAAACATTTTTTTTTTTTTTTTTTTTTTTTTTTTGGTTTTTCGAGACAGGGTTTCTCTGTGTAGCTTTGCGCCTTTCCTGGATCTCGCTCTGTAGACCAGGCTGGCCTCGAACTCACAGAGATCCGCCTGCCTCTACCTCCCGAGTGCTGGGATTAAAGGCGTGCGCCACCACCGCCCGGCGGGAATGAACATTTTAAAGAATAAATCAGTATGTATCATGGGTCATATGCCCCCAAAATAAAACAATCTTCTTTCCCTTTAACCAGTTACTCAGTTTCTCCCAAGCTTAGCTGTATGATTCAAACAATTCAAGCAGCTTAGATCTGTGGGTCACTTCTGGGGAATTCCATCCAGCAGTGCCCACATGCTGCCGCTATAGATCATATCAGGGCCATACTTCAGAGTACCCAGATTTGGTAAAGGCCTGACAGCCAATAAGTCACCCCAGTGTTACATTTTAAAACACAAATTAAGGTGGACTGTAATTATGTACACCTGTAACCCCAGCATTCAGGAAGCAGAGGCAGGAGGATCACAATAAACTGAAAGCCAGTGTGGTCTATACAGTGAGTTCCAGGGAAAGTCAGGGGGTAGCTTCTGGGACTTTGACTCAAAACCACAAAAACACCCTGCCCACAACCCCTGCCTCCCCAAAAAACAAAACAGAAAAAGACTCTTGTTATTAAAAAGACATTGGAAGCCTGGTGTAATGCTTCCTGCCTAAAATCCCGGCACTTTGGAGGCTAGGCAGAAAGACCACTATAGATTCAAGGTTTGCCTGAGCTACACAGTAAGTTCCAGAACAGCCTAAAGACCCACTCTCAAAACGGTGATTGGGGAATGCAATGGTGATTCAAGAGGCAGAGGCAGAGCTCTTGTGAGTATGAGGCTAACCTGATCTACATAGTGAGTTACAGGCTGTAACAGAGCGCTCTGAAACATTAACAGTCTTCTAAGGTAGCATTTACGCAGGTTGAATCTCACTGTAGGTCTCACTTATATTTTTATTTATAAATATGGCATCCTCACTAATTTGTCTGTTAATAACCACAGTGTTCATAATGGGTCACAAGCAATGATTCTAGGGTGCAAAAGACGTATCAGAGATTGAGTTAAGACAAAAAAAAAAAAGAGCGAAAGGATTCTCATGTTACATGCACACATTCACTATCAACAGCATCCCAGCCACAGAAATGTTAAAAGGAATTTTAATGGAAATCAAACCTCTTAGAATTTAGGAGGTATGTTAAAAGGTGAATGAATCATGCATTGCTCTTTCTGGCTACTAAAGCTGTAATTTCTGGCTAGCTATGGCCAATCACTATCAGATGTGCCTCTGAGTTATAACTCAGAGTGTGTCTTTACACACTGGGCCTAAAAGACTCATGGCTTTTACTTTAATATCGCACTTCTTCAACCCAACTATCACGACATATCACAAGCCTCTGAAACAAGACTAGGATATAGATAGCTCGGTTAGTATCCAGTGCTGATCAAATCTAAATCCTTAAAATAAATACACCTAAGCTAAGGGGTAGAATACTTGCCCAGAAGCATGAGACCCTTGTCTGATCACTAGCATGGCAAAATAAATACAAACACACACACACACACACAGACAAGGACACACTTCTCAGGCCTATTCTATTAAGAACCATATAGAGATAGCTATGGATAATAATTTGAAGTGGTGTGCAACTCAGCACATGCAGAAATGAAAGATAAGAGCAGCAGCAGCAGATGAAGACCAATAATCACAGGGTGCTGAATAAGGTAAAATACTTTGAAATATACATCTCCCACCAAGGAATGTGATGTTATCACTGAGCCTTTTTGCCTGTTTATTCTTATGGAAACTAAAGACTTACTAAATTCTAGTAAAAGAGATTTCGTCTTTTAGTTTATTATTATTCCTCTGCGTGCCTGTGTGTACTGGAGGAAACAGGCAGTGGAGGAGGTCAGGACAACTTTGTGTAGCTGGCTCTTTTCTTCCACGCTCGTGTGAGTTCCAGGGGCACAACGCAAGCAGTTGGGCTTGCGGAGCAAGGCCTCTCCCTGTTGAGACATCTCTCCAGCCCACAACGCAGACTTCTTTACGTCTTCAAATTGCACACTGCTCTATGGAGCAGCACATTTTTTTCCTATGGAACCACCTGGAGTAAAAGAGGTTCCTAGATATTTTTAATAAGCATTTGAGGTCCTCTCTGCCCTATAAAAGAACCCATGAAAGTTCTTTTCCATAAAAGAACTCAAAGGGGCTGTGTGAGACTGGTCAATTCTGCCACTCCATCTGACCCCCAAAACCCCTCCTTTTCCAAGCTAGTATCTATATGTCATCTTTTTTATTACATACATCAAGGAAAAATAATTACACTTAATAATAGAGCTTTGAACCCAATTTCTAACTATGAAACCAGTGGATTTAGCCTCCATTTCTTGGTAAATAACTATATACATCTTAACATAAATAAGGCAGATATGGTGACTGAGATAATCCGAGCACTTGGGGGACCCGGGGTAGGATGACCAATGAAACCAGCCAGGGTTAATTACACAGTGAGCTCCAGGCCAGTGTGGGTTACAGAGTGGAACTCTAGCTCAAATATCAAAGAACAACATCCCAGCCCTTGGGAGGCAGAGGCAGGCGAATCTCTGTAAGTTCCAGGTCAACCAGGACTACATAATGAGATCTTGTCTCAACACCAATCAAACAACAAAATCCCACTATAATCTAATAGCTAATCATTGTACTCTAAGTTTGATGTGACACAGACTCTAGAAACCTATGCAAAAGCTGTAATTCCACTAAACTTTTCCTTTGTAACATTTAACTATAATTATATTTGTGTGTGTGTATGTGTGATTCTGTCTCTCTCATTAGTTTTTTTCAGACAGGGACCCAATATACAGCCCTTCTGGCCTCCAACTCACAGAGGTCTGCCTGCTTCTGCCTCCCGAGTGCTGGGATTAAAGGTGTTCGCCACCATACCTTGCCTCTTCCCTTAGTTTTAAATGAATGGATCTTAGCTCCATTTCATTTTCTTTTTTGACAGTGTCCTACCTAACAATACTACTCTGATGGAACTAATCTTTAATTTCATAGAAGCAGCTTAAATGTTAAACTCAATTTATATCATAAACTTCCTCAGTTATTGTAAACTATATATTCCAGTTTGTCTGAGCCCTGCAGGGCTATGAACTGTTAAAAGTTATCTTCATTTGGAAAGTGAGAGAAATAATAAAAAAAATTGAGTGTCTGTGGAAGAGAAGAGTATTGAGTGCTGGAGACCAAATCCAAAAGGGTTGTTTGAATGCTAGACCAACACTCCATTGCACAGCTACATCCCCAGTCCCTAGAGCTTTTAACAGGGAGACCAAAAAAAAAAAAAAAAGAAAAAAAATCAAGAACAAGCCAGTGTGGTGGCACATACCTTTAATCACAGCACTTGGGAGGCAGAAGCAGATGGATCTCTGTGAGTTCAAGGCCAGCCTGGTCTACACAGGGAGCTCCAGGACAGCCAGGACTACAGAGAGACCCCGTCTTAAAATAGACAAACAAACAAACCAAAAAAACAAAATCAAAAACAAGAACAAAGAAGGAAAATAACATTGCTGAAAACAAAGCAGAGGAGAGTCACCAAGAAAACCCTTTAGAATGGGGTGCATTTCAATACCTCGATTAGTTTGTCTCCTTTCACTACATCCAGATGTAAGCCAGGTGGGGGTTTACCTGCCCTGGAAAAGAGCAGAAAAAAAAAGTGTTTTTCAGGATGAGCCCATAAATGTCTTACAATCCTTATCCCATTCAACATCGGGGCTCTCCTGCCAGCCTATAATTAGTTCAAAGAGAAATGTCACGTCCTTCACTGTTAGAGCTTTTCTACCTTTGACACTTTCTTCCCAAGTGAGTCAATTGTTCTAGGGGAAATTTTGGCAGATCTGTATTTAGAGCAATCAAATTAAATAAATAAAAACCCCTGCATTTTAACACTTCAGAGAGAAAAGAGTTCAGTGTATAAGCAAGTCTCGTCACCTGGAGAGGTTTCTTCTTTTTGCTCGTTTTTTGAGACACGGTCTCATGCATCCCAGGCTAGCCTTAATCCCTAGTGGGTTTGTATCTGAGGATGACCTTGAACATCTGAGCCTCCTACCTCTACCTTCTTTGTGCTGAGATTACAGGTGTAAGCCACCATGCCTGGTTTAACCTGGGGTTTTAATCTAAGATTTACTACTCCTGATAGAAGGACAGAATAAACCAGTTTTTCTGGGTACAGAATCACACATCTGAATTTCCATCAGAGGGATCACTCCAACTTCAAGGCCATCCTAGTTTATACAGCAAGTTTCAGACCAGGCAGGATTACATATCTTGCCCCAAAACAAATAAACAAATGCTAGTTGTTTGGGGACTGATCGATATGTGTCTCATCACAAAATAATCAGAAACTATTACCCAGATGAACTCTTCTGACCAAATCAGAGATGTGTAATTAGGGAACTAGGGCAAATCAAAATCATGCCCATGAAACCAAGTACCCTGAACAGGTCTTTCTGAAAAAAAGAAAAACAAAAACAAAAAACAATTCATTGAACTTTTCTCTGTACTTCGCTTTATCATTCAAGGGGGATGTGTGCATGTCAAGTCACCTGACATTTAATGACAGGTGATCTCAAAGAGTCTCTTTATATTTGGCTGGCCCAAATTTGAAATCGGTACAGCCAGGGACCAGTGTGGATAAAGAATTTGTAGGCTGAAGCAAATGGATATTTTTTTAAGAAGTATAAAGAAATGCAGAAAACAGCCAAACATTCATTTGCTTCCAGGGCCCTTACATTTGCAGTCTATCTAATTGAAGATTCAACACAGTCATCTCACGGTTCTGCTCCAACATTTTATGGCACTAGCTAAAAGGACAGTGCATTGGACAAAAGCCCATTTTGTTCGAGAAACAGGTTAAAAATGAACATTAAAACCAAAATATATTTTCTGAACATCCTATCATGTGCGTGACTCGGGCCTAGGAGCTGGAAATGATGCATGGGTTTTTGCCCTTGAAGGTCTCAATGTAACAGAAGACCGAGAAGTAACATGTTAACAACCGTGAGGAGCCGCAAAAGCAGAAAGGGCTAACTCGGATGCATCCTCGTGCAAAGCAATGAGTATTTATTCATCCTGTACCCTACTCAAGGCTTAAATCATCTTACTACTCCTACGAACTTCCCAAGGGATGAAAATGATGTATTCTAACAACTTCTGGTGTCTTTTGTACCGGGCTACGTGCTGGTCTGGTCACAGAGAACAAGGGGGACAGTTCCGCGCCATCCCTGCCCTCAAGGAGCTCCCAGTCCGCGGGAGAAGGGTAAGCACCGCTTGGAGGATGCAGCAGCCACGGAGGGATGCAGCACCAGGTTGGGCTGGGGTGGGGAAGCCAGCTCGTGCGCGCCCGGGACGTTCAACACCGGGGGCAGGTGTGATGCTCCCTGAGAGCACCAGACACTCAATGAGGAGTTGGAGCAAGTTAGGGGCCAAGGCCTCCAGCACCTCTGCGAGCGGCTGACCAGCCAGGGGCTGTCTAAAGCGAACGCCTTCGAGCCCCCAAACCTCGGGTTTCCCCGGAGCCTGGGCCCCTGTTCCTCCACACGCCGCCCGGCCCCTCACAGCGGACAGTTTTCCCTCAATCATTCCAGCCTCTTTTTGAGCCGCTCGTTTCGTCTCGAAAAAGAAAGAAAGTAAGAAAAGACCCAGCCTCCCTTCTTGCTCCGGTTAGCCCACGCCAGGCCGTTCCAGCCCCAGCAGCCCCGCCACTCACCAGGTCGGGCAGTCGAACAGCGGGAGGCTGGAGCCGGAGTTCGCGGCTGCCGCCATCTTGCGTCTCCCCCTCCCATTTGGCGGGCCCGAGGCACGCCGGGAAACTGGGAGGTCGAGAGGGAAGAGGCGGCATCCCAGCAGTCTGTGCGCACGCACGCACAACGCAAGCACGCTGGCGGGGGGCGCCTCTGGTGGCGATTGGTTTTATTTTGAAGTCTGCGATGCTTGCTGGGAGACGGGGGGTTCTCCTTGGTCTCGGTGTCAGAAGTGGCTTGTACCGAGGTGTGGGTTTCCCGCTCGGTTCTCCTCCCAAAGCTCCCAGCACCCGAGCCTCTCGCGCTTCCTCTAGAGATAAGTGATCGCTAGAGAGAGAAGAGATGGCTCATTCCGTTTTCTTCCAGCCCTCCCCTGGAAAGCTGCATCCAAAACCGCATCCGTACTCGTTTGTCCTTTCTAATCCAAGTCTGGAGTGTTACAGCGCAGCGGTAGTGAGGGCTCAACATGTACGAATGAGGCCACTGGTTCCCTCTCCAGCACCAGTAGTTCCGAGGCTTGAGGGCGCCTATAGATTACTAAGAGTCTGTGTCAGAGATCATATAGTCTGTTTATGAAAACTTTGGACAAACTGCAGCCAGGCGCAGGCCCAAACAGAAAAAGGTGTCCAAATATTCACTGGGCATAGGTCAAATGATTAATAAAAGCCCCTTAGGATTTTTCTACTTGGGTCATAGTGACTATACTGTACAAGGAAGCATTAGGGTTGCCATCTTCCTCTAAGCCCCTAGCTTGCTGGTTGTAATGGCTTTGTCTTTTGAGTGCTTACTGGGAAGTATGTATTTTATATGGGTCATCTCACATGGTATTACCAATATTCAAGAAGGACTGATTCCAGAAGAGACACTCAGAGTGAGTTGTCCAGCCTCACCCTAAAACAAGGAGTGGAATTTTAACCTGAGTATATATAAAGCCAAAGGCCAGGCTCTGTCACTAGTCCCATAGGTTTCTGACAGACACACTCTTACTAGTATGCAGCTGATGTCCCTTTCACACATTTGCAAAAAACCTGGCATGGTGATCAGGCAGTTTTCTTTTTTAAGAAATATTATAGATGTGGTAGCACAAGCCTGAAGTCCCAGCACTAGGGAGGTAGGGGTAGGAGCATCAGGAATTCCAGAAGACAGCCTCAACTACACAGTCTAAGCTTCTTGAGATCCTATCCCCAAAATTCTGTAGAATTATTGTTCACTAAGAAAGGCATTGTTCAGGGCCAAGGAAATGGTTCAGCAGGTGAGCTGTGCAAGCATGGGGACCTGAATTCAGGTCCCCAGCCCCCATGTTAAAAAGCCAGGTGCAGCCGGGCGGTGGTGGCGCACGCCTTTAATCCCAGCACTCGGGAGGCAGAGGCAGGCGGATCTTTGTGAGTTCGAGGCCAGCCTGGTCTACAGAGCGAGATCCACCAGCCTGGTCTACAGAGCGAGATCCAGGAAAGGCGCAAAGCTACACAGAGAAACCCTGTCTCGAAAAACAAAAAAAAAAAGAGAAAAAAAAGCCAGGTGCAGCTGTAATCTCAGTGTTGGAAAACCTGAGACAGGTGGATCTTAGGTGCTTGCTGGTCAACTCATAGATTAACTGAACTCATGTAAGTGATGTTGACGTGTTGTCTTCACAGACATGCATACACATCAACATCCACACCTGTGCACTCACACAACATAGAGTTCAGTAAGTGAAGGACTCTGTGATGGAAGTAATTATTTTCTTAAATCATTGCTACTGGCCTCCTATACTGTTTTATTTATTTGTTTGTTTGTTTGTTTGTTTTGTGAGAACAAGGTTTCACTATGTAACCTTAACTGGCCTGTAATTTGCTATGTAGACCAGGCTGGTATTGAACTCACAAGAAACCCACCTGCCTCTGCTTCTTGAGATCTGGGATTCAAGGCATGTATCACCATGCTCTTCTAGACAATTAAATTTAAATAAGCCTATTTAAGAGACTTTTTCTCTGGATGAGTCTCCACATTTCAAGATGCAACTGCAATGTAACATCAAGCTGGATTTAAAAAAAGATTTATTTATTTTATGTATATGAGTGCTCTATCTAGATGTCCACCTTTATTCGAGAAGAGGACACCAGATCTCACTACAGATGGTTGTGAGCCACCATGTGGCTGCTGGGAGTGGAACTCAGGACCTCTGGAAGAGCAGCCAGTGCTCTTAACCGCTGAGCCATCACTCCAGCCCCAAGCCAGAATAGTCAGCGCTATGTAGAGAGACCTTGTCTCAAAAAGTAAAATAAAATAAAATGCAAAAAGACTATTAATACCCCCTTCCAGCCGGGCGGCAGTGATCTTGGATCCCAGCACTCGGGAGGCAGAGCCAGGCGGATCTCTGAGTTGAGGCCAACCTGGTCTACAGACTGAGATCCAAGACAGGCACCAGAACTACACAGAGAAACTCTGTCTTCAAAAACAAAACACAAAAACAAAAACAAAACAAAATCCCTTTTCTGCTTTGTGATCCCAAAGACCAAACTGATAGGAAAAAAAAAATCCCAATTCTAAACTTGACTTCAAGCAAGCAAATAATCCTATGACTCCCTATTTTGGAGGACAGGATATGATTTCTAAGAAAAATCAAAGAATTGCAAAATTGTTTTGAATGAAGCATAGTAAACCACATTTTTAAAAATTGTTTTAAAATGTTCTGAGCTAGGTGTTGTGGCCGCACACCTTTAATTCCAGCATCCAGGAGGCAGAGGCAAGTGGATCTCTGAGTTTGAGGCCAGCTTATATTTATTTCTTTTCTTTTCTTTTTTTTTCTTTTTTGAGATAGGGTTTCTCTGTGTAGTTTTGGTGCCTGTCCTGGATCTTGCTCTGTAGACCAGGCTGGCCTTGAACTCACAGAGATCTGTCTGCGTCTGCCTCCCAAGTGCTGGGATTAAAGGTGTGTGCCACCACCGCCAGGCTTAGCTGTGTACCACATGCATGCCTGGAACCATCAGTGGCCAGAAGAGGATGTCAGATTTCCTGGAACTGGAACTACAAACAATTATGATCTGCTGTGTGGGTGCTACGAACCAAACCTGGGTTGAATGTAAGATCAACAAGTGCTCTTAACTGTGGAGTTCTCTCTCCAACCTCTCCAAAAGAAAACACTTCTGAGAGTGTGGTTGGTTCGGTGGTAGGGTGCTTGCCTAGCTTGTGCAAGGTTTCCATAGCAACACACACGTATACAAAGGTACTTTTATCTGGCAACTTGTGTGAGCTTTTGAGTTTTGAAACCCCTTTCAGGCATGAGGTCGTGTTGAAGTCATTTCTAGCTATCAGTGACTGGACAAAATCTTAGCTAAAGTTCAGCTTTCAATTTCTCAGTCTATGTGTGTAGTCTACCTACTGTCATTTACAAGAAACCTAAGAGGTGTATTCTCACCCCTCGGATTCTCCACTCCACTGTAATGTCCTCACCCCAGCACAGCTTCTGGTGTGTCAGCACTTTACACTTAACAAGGCCCTTTCAAAGCAAAATGCTCTTTGTTTGGGTGGCAATGGCATCAGTGTAGACCAGCAAATTGGAGGACAGCAATACAGTTAACCTTTTGAAATGAAGACTAACATTAGCTGTCATGGCATCTGGTCAAAGAGAAGTTAATTTCTGAAGTCTGTGACAGACTTCTCTAGACCAGACTCTAAAGACAATATTTTAAGTCTGTGACAGACTTCTCTAGACCAGACTCTAAAGACAATATTTTAAGTCTCTGAGAGGTTTCACTAGAATAAAGTCTAAAGACATTAAAAGCTGACAAAACAAAACAAAACCACCCACCAAACTTAAAATCGTCAGATGTGGTGACACGTTACTTGTAATCTGAGCACCTGGGAGGTAGCGGCAGAAGAATCAGATGTTCTGCTCCATAGTGAGCAGGAACTACATGAGACCCCATGATCAAAGGAAAAAAACATATCAAGCAGCGCACAACCACCTGTGACTCAAGCTCCAGGGGAGCTAATACTCTCTGGCCTTCATTTGTACACACACACACACACACACACACACACACACACACACACACACACACACGTGGCATACACAGACACAAACATATACACACAAATAGAAAGAAATCTTAAAACATCTTTGGTATGTTCAAATGAAGGCAATGAGAAGCTGTATGTACACGTTGTAAGCAGGAAGCTCCATTAGCAGGTGACAGATGCAAAGCGCACAAGGTGTTATGAAGGAGACGATGCTAATTTCAGCAGAAATGACCAGTTCTCCAGATTTGTCAAGAGGAAGCACTCTGAAGAGGAGGTGAGCAGGACAGCTTCTCTCAGTGATGTACAGACTATATATACTGAATAATGGTGGCTTGAAGTATGAGCACTCAAGAAGACCACCCTTAAAAGCTGTCTGATCATGGCCAGGTTACCTTTGTCTCAGCTTCTTGAGTCATTTAGAGTACACAAGGGCTGGCAAGATGGCTCAGCAGGTAAATGCGTTTGCCTCCAACCTTGACAACCTGAGTTCAGTTCCTAGAATCATATAATGCTAGGAGAGAACTGACTCGTGCAAGTTGTGCTCTGACTCCTACATGCATTCTGTGGCAGGCCATACCCTTCTCAAATAAATAATGTAATAAAAAAAAATTTAAGGGGGTCTAGCAATGGCTCAGTCATAAAGAGCAATTGTTGCTCATGCAGAAGACTTGGTTTGACTACCAGCACCTACACTGCAGCTCACAATCATTTTGTAACTCCTATTCGAGGGGATCCAACTCCCTCTTCTAAGACTCCCCAGCACCAGGCATGTATGTGGTGCACAGACATACATGCAAGCAAAATGTCCCTTTTTGTTTTCAGACACGATCTCAGTATGTGGACCAGGCTGGCCTCAAACTCAGAGATCCACCCATCTCTGGCTCACAAGTGCTGGATTAATAAAGGTGTGTGCCACCACGCTCAACCTAAATTTATTCTTTAAAAATCAAGTGCTCAGATGGCTCAGCAGCAGTGTGCAGAGGACCAGAATTTGAATTCCTAGTATCCACAAGATGGTTCACAACAGTCTATTACTCCAGTTTCAGGGGATCTGATGCCCTCTTCTGACCTCTTGGGCACCAGGCACACACAAGGTACAGACATACGTGTGAGCCAAACATTCATACACACACACACACACACACACACACACACACACACACACACACACACACACACAAACCTTCTAAATTATATCCTAGCTAGATGGAGATTATAAAGTAGTTGTACTTTTTTTTTTTTTTTGGTTTTTTGAGACAGGGTTTCTCTGTGTAGCTTTGCGCCTTTCCTGGAACTCGCTTTGGAGACCAGGCTGGCCTCAAACTCAAAGAGATCCGCCTGCCTCTGCCTCCCGAGTGCTGGGATTAAAGGCGTGCGCCACCACCGCCCGGCCAAGTAGTTGTACTTTGTAGTGCTAGAAAGCAATACTGGAAAGAATCCTTTGAAGTTAGGCCTATACTATTAATGTCTGGAAAAGCGGGAAAGAAAGCAGGGGACTCCCAGCCCTAGGAAACAGAATGGACTGAGACATGACATGAGTTGTACAGGCTGCACTAAGTGACCAAAAGCAAAAGCTTCATTCCCATGACTAAGCAGTCTCTGAAGAGAAAATAGTGGAATGTGAGGGGCTTAGTGGTTTATTTTGCACAAATTGAATGATAATTTATCTTTTCCTTCCTTCCTTAAAAAAAATAAAACAAGCCGGGCGGTGGTGGCGCACGCCTTTAATCCCAGCACTCGGGAGGCAGAGCCAGGCGGATCTCTGTGAGTTCGAGGCCAGCCTGGTCTCCAAAGCGAGTTCCAGGAAAGGCGCAAAGCTACACAGAGAAACCCTGTCTCGAAAAACCAAAAAAAAAAAAAAAAAAAAAAAAAAAACCCAAAAACAACAACAAACAGGGTCTTACTACATAGCCCTGGCTGGCTTGGAACTTGCTGTATAAGCCAGGACAGCCTTGAATTCATGGAGATCCATCTGCCTCCATGTCTTGAGTGCTAGGATTCATGGCATGTACCATGCCTGCCTGGTAATTTCACTTTGATGTCTCTGCCTAATGGTATAAAGCAGTATAAGTTTATTACAGACTGCACACTGAGTGGGTAGGCACTCCCTTAGTAAAAATAAAAAGTGTTATGTGCACGTGGGTATGTACACACCCCTGCTCTGAGAGTACCAATCTAATATTGATCAAATTCTTATTGTGAAACATTACCAATGAAGTGGCCAGAATACTTTTATTTTCTCTACATAGCACTAATTAACTTTAAGAGACTGCTAGAGGGGCTGCAAAGATGGCTCAGCAGTTAAGAGTGTTTGTTGCTCATGCAGAGAACCAAGGTTTCGTTCCCAGCACCCATATGTGGCTCACAATCATCTGTAACATCAGCTCCAGGGATCTGACCCTTGCTTTTTTTTTTTTTTTGGTTTTTCGAGACAGGGTTTCTCTGTAGTTTTGGTGCCTATCCTGGATCTCACTCTGTAGACCAGGCTGGCCTCAAACTCACAGAGATCCGCCTGGCTTTGCCTCCCGAGTGCTGGGATTAAAGGCATGCGCCACCACTGCCCGGCCTGAACCCTTGCTTTTAACTCAGAGGGCACCAGGCATGCATGCACATGGTGCACAGCCATACATGCAGGCAAAACATTCATATACATAAAATAACATTTAAAAATCTATTATTTTTCTTTTTAAAGAGAGTGCTAGAGTGTACCCAGTACTCCTAGAACATTTCAATTTCAATACAGAAAGCTGAACAGGAGGTACAAAGTGGAAACGAATACAGAAACATATGTACAATTTGTATGTTCAGACTATACAGCTGTTGTCTTAGGGGTTTATAGTTTAAAAAAAAAAAGATTTAACTGACCGACTCAGCTACCACCCAGGCACAAATCCAGTGCTTTGAATTAGCCCACCATCTATGAGCTGCTGGAACTCATGAAGGGATTGGTCGGGTGGAACCATAGCCACAGGATCTCCATGACTCTGGGCAACAGCAGGGATTCTGAGAGGAGTTTAGGTGAGGGTCCAATATTGATGGTGTGCCAGAAGCCAGAGGCCCTGGACCTGACCAACAACTCATTACAATGAACATTTACAAGTAAAGCTGTTTGGAAAAAAGGGTGTACTGCATGACACACCACAGCTCCCAGTACTACTAAGATGAACAAAGGGATGATGGAGAGGCAGGAAAGATAGAGGAGCGAAGTGTTTTGTTGTTGTTGTTGTTTGTTTTGAATTAATACTTTTATTTTTTTTAATTTTCTTTGGGTGGGGATCACTGCAAGGGTGAAGGGCAGATATGGATGGAATAGCAAATGAGTGGGATTGCAGAGCATGTTGTGAAATTCCCAAAGAATCAATAAAAGAATTACGTTTTTTGTTGTTGTTGTTGTTGTTTTAAAGAGCAGTTGAGAAAACATGGGGCTTATGGGCTAAGCGACTTGTCTAAACACCCTCATCTAGTTTCTGGTAGGCTAGGATTCTTGAGGTCTTTCATACTCCAGTCTAGTTTTTGACTTGCAAACAATGGTTCCTCAGCCCTGGCTACACATAGTACGTATGTGGGGCTTTAACAGATTGCTATGTCTAGGAAATATACCAAACTACTGAAAGTTGAATCTCTGGGGAGGCGGACTACAGCTTCACCTCTTTTTAAACATTTCTAATATGAAGGTAAGAGTCGCTGTCCCATATCATGGTGCCAAAAGATAACTGGGCACAAAGCAGGATTCTGGGAATAGGTTTATTAGAGTTTCTTGACAACTGCTACAAACTCTATACCAAGTTCCTATCTGTTCCCACAGCCATCATGATAACACCACTCAATCAATGACACGGTGTTACGGGATTACAGCCACTCTGTTGTTCTCAATAGCTTGCCACAACACATCACTTTTTTACTCCTTGGACTATCACAAATGACCTATCCAAGTCCAGCTACAACTCGAGAACAGGGACTTCTCTGAAGCTGACACGTGGGCCACTGTGTCATGCAGACAGCTGTCTTTTCTTCCTCTCCTTCTCTTCTTAAACACAAAGCCTGATCTCAAACCTTGTATGTATCCCAGCCGGGCCTTGCACTCGCAACCTTCCTGCCTTGTCTCCTCAGGTACTAGGATTAGAGGTATGTGCAAACCACAGTTTGCTCTCTGTCCTGTTTTTTGAAGAAAGGCAGCAATGCCTATTCCACTCACAAGCCAAGTCTTACCTGTTCTCCAGTCTTCTTGCTGGTCTGTTTTCTCATGGCAGCACATTACCTAACACCTACATCATTAGGATGTTAACACATAAAAGTAACTACAAAAGCTTTTAAATGTTTATTTGTATTAAGTAGGTGGGATGGTGCAAAAGTGCAAAGAAACTTATGCATTTGGGCCCTTATTTCCCTACCAATCACATTAGTGTAGAAGATGATTAAGTAACATTAAGAGGAATAGAGGAAATAAACATAAATACGCCAACAGTAGCCAAATCCTCCAATTCAGTGAAGGACGAGCTGACATTTTCGGACTCGATTCACATTTATATGAACGCCTAAACCAATTACACTCTCTCTACCTGTTTCTAGGCCTGTGAAAAAGGGCAGTGGACAACATTTATATTACAAGACAGCAACCTTTTATTAAAACTGTTTTTGTCTAAAACTACGCCGAGTTTGATCTCTTGTTCATAAATTAGGCTAAGTCTAACATCACTAAACCAATATTATTTACAAAAATGAGCCTTTTCTTTGCTTTATCAATAGGGTCACAGACCTAAGTTTTAAACCCCACTTCAGTCTAAATTTTAAAATCTTGCTATCAAAGTCAGGCAACCCTTATAAGGCTCGGGAACAGCATTTGACAGCAACATTTATCATTCACCAGGAATGTAAGCCATAAGTGAACAAGATAGAATCATTCCAAACAATCCCTATTTGCTTTCCAAAATCATGCTGTGCCTAATTCTCCCTTTCTATGCAGACAGGTGGAAGAGGGACCCATCTGATTATAACAATGTTAATGAAACGAACCTCTTTAAAACAGGAGTGGGATGACTTAGTGTGCAGGGATGGAGTCTGTAAATGACACCAGGAGACAATAATGTCAATTTAACTTAAACCCAGCCTTTCATACACTCCCTGGCAATGGGCCACTCTGACAGACAGGTTCTTCTTATTTCCCCTGAAGTCACAGGTGCAGTTAGTCCCCAGTTACATATAGTGCCAAAATCTTGCAAAACAAAGAGCAGACCCCTTGGAAACTCATATCAAAATGTTAAATAAAAATTGCTGGCATATTGTACAGTTTCTCAGACTGGAAGAGGCTGGCTTCTCAAGGAAATTTATCTCAGATGCTCATAAAAAGGTAAAGTTTGTGTATGTACAAAAACAATATTATGAGACTGTAGTGTCACCTGTCAAAAAGAATATCCACAATGGAACTGGCAATAAACACTTGTGATAAAGGGCAATCAAAATACAAGAGAAAGGAAAACACATAAGTTAATTCCTTATCTGAGAAATCAATAGAATGTATGCATAAATGATAAATACTGTCTCCATGGGTCACTAATTCCAAGGACTAGTTAGTAGTTAGTTTCTAGCTAAATTATCACAGGACACTCTGGTACACGCTCTCTTCTGTGGTCAGTTTGTTCTGGCAAGACTCCATGGAGCACTTGCCCTTGAAAACAACTCAGCAGGAGAAGGCTCTGAGGCAACCACAGCTCATTTAGAAGCAAGCCAGATAACCACTCCCAAGACCGTAAGAATCACTGACAGGACAAGCACCAGGATACACATCTTCTTGCGAGATTTTTTCTGAGGAAAGAAATATTTAAAGACACTCATGAAGCAAGTAAAAATTCTTATACCTAAGATTCCAAGAGTGCATCAAAATCTGCCTCCTTGAATTCATAATAACACTTTTATATTTCCCTGCTGGGACTGAACCCAGGTCCTAGTACACATTAGGTACTCACTCCCCCTACTGAGTCACACCCCCAGCCTCTAATTAACTCTTACCATGCACAAATGTGCAAACACTTCTTAGAAATCCCAAGTCACCAGTTCTAAGTAGTAGTGCAAGTTAAATTGTTCACAAATACAGTTTTGCAAAGGAGCTGCGCCTTTGTTCAGGTTGTCATTTGCTGGCCTGACTTGTCTCACACTAGCTAGCTTATCCCTGGATCCCCTTCTACCATCCATGGCTGGAGTTACAAGGGTCTGAGGATTTGAAGGCCAGGCCTCTTGTTTGCTTTCACCACTGAGCCTTCTCACTGGGCCCTGTGTACTTTAATAACTACTTTATACCTAGCACAGATAGTATATTCACTGTAAAGCATACAGGCAGTAGAAAGAAAACAATCACCCATAGGTAAGACTATTAACATCTGATTCTATTTCTTCTCTCTTGGTTTTGTTTTTTGTTTGTTTGTTTTTGAGATAGGGTCTTACTGTGTAGGCTTGGCTGGCCTGGAGCTTTCTCTATAGACAAGGTTAGCTTCATCTACAGAGATCTACCGCCTCTGCCTCCTGATGCTTGGTTAAAGGCCTGTGTTCCCTCTGCTCAATCATCTATGCACACTCCTGGATTGTTACATGTTCTAACTGGATCATACTGTATGTTTGATGTTTTTCTCATTTAACATTTAGCACAAACTCTCCTTTTCTGCTATGACCTCTTTAACATCTCTTAGTTCCCACATAACACAATACTGAATAGATGTAATTACTCCTTTACTGCTATAAACTAAAATCATCAGTTTTTCAAGAAAATATTATGAAACACAACTTCCTCAAGCATCACAGGTAAAATATAGCTACCCCAGGAATACAGAGCATGACTAAAATGAAGCTGCTTCTAAAGAGGCATGCAACAGCAAATGAGGGAAAATTAGATTTCATTTTCAATATCTAAAACCTAGGTTACAGACTCAGAGAAAGAGCTGGGTGCAGTGGCACACGCCGTTAATCCTAGCACTCGGAAGGCTGAGGCAGGAGGATCTCTGTGAGTTCCAGGCCAGTCAGGACTACACAGTGAGACCCTATCTCTTCCCCCCACCAAACACGCCCCCCCCAGAGCTGAGGACTGAACCCAGAGCCTTGTGCTTGCTAAGCAAGCGCTCTACCACTGAGCTAAATCCCCAACCCCAAGACCCTATCTCATAAAACAAAACCAAACAAAAAGACTCCTAAAATTCATAAAGCCAGCAGAATCCCCGTCATGGGCACAGTTCCATAATGATTAGTCCTGTTTACACAGAGATGTCGTCACAGATGATTCTAAGACATCGATGCTGAGTTAACAGTCGGCATCGTGTCTCTGAAGCTCTACTTTCCCTGTAGCTCTTACTCTCCCAATAGCCCTGTGGTGATATATTGTGTACCTTAATAAAATTTGCCTGAAGATCAGAGAGACAAAGGAACAAGCCACAGGCAACTCTCACCTCGCTAACTCCTCAGCTAATCCTGTCTCCACGAATCCTCAAACTGAATGTCTCTCTCTGTCCTCAGCCAAAAAGCTTCCTCAGCTGAAAGGCTTCAGCCAAAAAGGGCTCTAGTCCTGTCTCCTCACGCCTTATATACCTTTCTCTGCCCTGCCATGTCACTTCCTTCTCAGTGCTGGGATTAAAGACGTGTGTGCTTCCCAAGCAAAGGCATGAGATCTCAAGTGCTGGGATCAAAGGTGTGTGCCACCACTGCCTGACTCTGTTTCTCTCCTAGACTAAATCAATCTCATATAATCCAGGATGGCTTTGAACTCACAGAGATCCAGATGGATCTCTGCCTCCCAAGTGCTAGGATTAAAGGTGTGTGCCACCACTGCCTGGCCTCTATGTTTAATCTAGTGACTTGTTCTGGTCTCTGATCCTCAGGCAAATTTTATTAGGGTACACAATATATCACCACATAGCCCAGCCATTTAGGGTGTAAGATTAGCATCATGCTAGATTTAGGGATCAAGCTAGCTCATGAGATTAGTTTTGCATCCACAGAGCTTCTGTATAAGTTATTCAAGATTTGATGGTGTTGGTGATCTGGCTGTAAAGATAAATACTAAAGCCGGGCGGTGGTGGCGCACACCTTTAATCCCAGCACTCGGGAGGCAGAGCCAGGCGGATCTCTGTGAATTCGAGGCCAGCCTGGACTACCAAGTGAGTTCCAGGAAAGGCGCAAAGCTACACAGAGAAACCCTGTCTCGAAAAACCAAAAAAAAAAAAAAAAAAAAAAAAAAAAAAAAAAAGATAAATACTAAAAATGGGACTGGGGCTGCAAATTATAACTGCCTGCCTCCAGCTTAAACCCAGGCAAAAGGCTGCAACTGCCTGCAGTGTATCAACACAGCCTAGGTGTTCACTGAGTCTACAGCACAGAGAGACTTTCTTGGGTCCTGACTTTTACCTGATAGTAAGCAGCTCTTTGCAGCTGATCAGTGGCTCTTTCCACATGGACCTCTGAGCTTTCCACATTGGCTTCTATGCTATCTGTAAAAAATACAATGCACATTTCAGCACATTGAGAAATTTCAATACCACAAACAAAACAATTTCTTGCTGTGGATTACGTTCATTATTAATAAGAAACTGATTGGTCAATAGCAGGGCAAGAAGAGATTGAGCGAGACAGCCTGATGCAGAAAGAAGGGTGGGAGGAAGAAAGGCAGAGTCAGGAGAGTCAAAAGAGATGCCAGCCAGCAGCTGAGCAAGCAGGACATGTAGAAAATGAGGTAACAAGCCATGGGCCATGTGGCAAAGCATAAATAGAAACATGGGTTAATTTAAATGTGAGAGTTAGCTAGTAACAAGCCTGAGCTATCAGTTGAGCATATATAATTAATATAAGCCTCTGAGTGATTATTTGGGACTGGGCAGTCGGGACAGCAAATGTCCATTTACAATTTCTTTCTTTTTTTAAATGTATATGGGTGTTTTATCTGCATATACGTCTGTGTACCATGTGCATGCCTGGAGCCGGAAGAGGGCATTGGATCCCTTAGAACTGGACTTACAGATGATTATGAGCTTCTGTGTAGGTGCTAGGAATCAAACCTGAGTCTTCTGGAAGAGCAGCCACTGTTCTTAGCTGCTGCACCATCTCTCCAGCCCCCTAACAAATTTGATGTCAAGCCCTTAGTTTCACTATTACCATCCAGCCAGGAAATCAAAATTTACTTCTTTTCATTTAATTTTTTGAGACAGGGTCTCATGTAGCCTAAGATAGTCTCAACGTCCTCAACAACAAGCCACATAGCTGACGCTGGCCTTCAACTCCTGACCCTCATGCCTCCACCTGAGTGCCCAGGTTACAGGTGCCACTGTCACTACCAGCTACAAGTTTCTAACTTGATAAGAGAGCAGCTCTATTCTTCAGAAATACTCAAATATTTCATAGCAATAGGTTACTAAGAATGCAATTCACTTATACAGGATTCAAGAGAAAAAAAAAACTTGTGTGTGGGGCATGCATACACATACATTTACGTATGGGAATACATCAAAAAGGAAGTGAAGCAAAATATTATTAACCAGGAAAATTCTGGGTAGGGATATAAAGGATTCTTTGTATTGTTTTTATTTTGCAGCTTTTTATAAACGAGATTATTTCCACATTAAAAAGAGTTTGAAAGTTACGAACCCCACAATCCTGCAAGAGTCTGGAGCTAAAAGCTGGGGTGCTGACAGCTCTTTCTCTAACAGACTTATGGGCTATAACAAGTGAACAGGACTGGCCACAGAGTGCCCCTTTGACCTCTATAGTTGACTCTATAAGAAAATGAATTCAGTAACTTAAAAAAGATATTACTAAATTTTAAGTCTATAGGTAACCCATCTTATTGATCATTGTACTCACCCCAAGGTTAGAGGTATTAATTAGTACGTACCTATCAGGTCACCTTGGTCATGGATCATCATGGCTAAATCTTTAAATATCTGATTGACATCCAAAATGTCAGCCTAAGGAAGACAAAAACCAATTAACTCACATTAAGCAACATGTTAAAAGATTTCTTTCCTTTCCTTTCCCTAAAGATTAATATATCACACATGTTTTATAGCTTTTTCCATGAACAGAAAACTACCTATTGCTGCTTTCCTAATACTGTAGTACAGGTGGCATGAAATCCACCCATCAAGCAATATTAATTGCACATGTCACCTGAGAACGAGTAAGACCATTCAAGCCTAAACTGGAGTGCTGGAGTGGACATAATCTCTGTGTGACAGCTCTACATGGAGCACCCCAACGTCAGTGACCACTAGGACTTTGGACTAGAGAATTCAAATGGCTTTTATAGGACTGTGCTGCCTGGGGAACATATGGAAGACAAACAACCAGGAGCTGGTCTATGTGAGGAACTACTGGACTCTACTGTCACTCGGATGATGCCTATAAACAGCTTTCAACTGACTGACAGAGAGCTTAGACAGTGGAGAAGAGGTGGTAGGTGAAAGGACAACATCATTTGGAAGCCTGCTGTTCTGCCTGGAAAAGTTTCA
This sequence comes from Peromyscus californicus insignis, assembly GCF_007827085.1. NCBI lineage: Eukaryota > Metazoa > Chordata > Mammalia > Rodentia > Cricetidae > Peromyscus > Peromyscus californicus. The sequence goes on along the minus strand of NW_026294573.1, from coordinate 21,708,756 downwards.
TGACAAGTCAGCTTGGTGGTCTAAACTGTGCACTTTTCCTGGCAGTGATGGAAATAAGATTCTCCATGTTCAGGTTTTTGCTTACTCATAGGTAATAAGCCATAGCCTGCCACATGTCAGGTAGAAAAGCAACGTGTTAGCCTGTTAAAGGTATGCCTTTGAATGACTACTGTCCCAGCTGGTGGACTATTTAGGAAGGATTAGGAGGTGTGGCCTTGTTAGAGGAGGTGCTTCACTGGCGGTGGGCTTTCAAGTTCCAAAATCCCATGTCAGGTCCAGTGTCGCTCGCTCTCTTTGCCTCCAACCTGTACATCAGATGTAAGCTCTCAGCTACTGCTGCAAAGCCATGCCTCCCCACCCATTGCCATGCTCCCCATCATGAGGTCAGGGACCCACCATTTGACACTGTAAGCAAGCTCCCAATTAAATGCTTTCTTTTAGGGCCTGGAAAGATGGATCAGCAGTTAAGAGCACTTATTGCTCTTACAGAGGACCCAGGTTCAGTTCCCAGCACACACATGGCAGCTCACAACCACCCAGAACTCTAATCCCAGGGGATCTGACCCCTTCTTCTAATCCCTAAGAGCACTCATAAACATAAAAATAAAAAATAGGCCGGGCGGTGGTGGCGCACGCCTTTAATCCCAGCACTCGGGAGGCAGAGCCAGGCAGATTTCTGTGAGTTCAAGGCCAGTCTGAGCTACAGAGTGAGTTCCAGGAAAGGCGCAAAGCTACACAGAGAAACCCTGTCTCGAAAAACCAAAAATAAATAAATAAATAAATAAATTTAAAAGTTTAAATCGCACCTCCTAATCCTTCCTAAACATCCCACTAACAGGGACAATACACATTCAAACCACACCATATGAACATACCTTTAACAGCATTTTTTAAAAATGTCTTTATGCCGGGTGGCAGTGGAGCACACCTTCAATCCCAGCACTCGGGAGGCAGAGCCAGGTGGATCTCTATGAGTTTGAAGCCAGCCTGGTCTACAGAGCAAGATCTAGGTGTAGGACAAGCACCAAAACTACACAAAGAAACCCTGTCTCAAAAAAAAAAAAAAACCAAAAAAAAAAATGTTGTTATATGTTGCCTTGATCATAATGGAAGTCAAAAAGTCGAAAACAGTCTACAGAACTCTTCCTCAACCCCACATCAAAAAACGGTTCTGACTCTGACTCCCTGAAGCGTTATGACAAGAGTTATGCATGGAACTGGACTTCCTCTTCATTTCTTTACTGACTTTTTCATGTGCAGTGGTGCTTTGCCTGCATGCATGTCTGTATGAGGGTGCTGGGTACCCTGGAACTGGAGTTACAGACAATTGTGAGCTGCCATGTGGATGCTGGGAACTGGACCCAGGTCCTCTTGGAAGACCAACCAATGTTCTTAACCACTGAACCATCCCTCCAGCCCCGGGAATTGGACTTTATAATGTACACAAACAGAGCAAGAGCTTTGGCTTGCCTTTCTGTTGGGCTATTCAGACTACGGAAAGGAGCTTTCCACAGAACCCTGCTTAACCTGAAGACTGCTACGGAGCTGGGGAAGTTCTAGGAAGCAACACAGTATCACCTGCCTTGCTGGTTTCCATGTCTGTACCTCTCCCAGAGAGCATGTGCTAAGTGGAGTTTGAGGAAGAATCCGGGTGCTCCTGAGTGCCCAGGTCAGCAGCACATAGCAGTAGTTCAATGTCGCCATGACTAAACTGACAGATTATATCAAATACACAAAGACTCAATCCAGTCCTTTTCATATTAATCCAGCAAAAAAGTCTCCAAATACCTGTAGACACCCAAGCCAAACAAAAGCCACAGCCTGCCTCTTACCTCCAGCTGCCGAATCGCCGTTTCCCTCTCTTTAATAAGTTCCAGGTCTTGCTCAGTGATGGCTGCCTCCTCCTCCTGGCTCTGCATCTGGTTCCACTCCTCATGGCTACAGGGAGACAAGCAGTCCAGTTGATTCCTTCTCTCTAAGGTATGAGGAGACATAACTACATCTCTGCTGATAGCAGGACCTAGACAGACATTACCCAGGACCCAATTCTTGTGCTAGCAATACAAAATCCCTGAGGGCCACATCTCCTCTCCAGAGACAAGGACATAATATCAAGAAAATCACATTTCAGCCATAGGCAAAACTGAGATGAGGCAGAATTTCAGAGGACAGGCCTCCTTGTCTTTTCCACTTCGGGGTATTTTTTGCAGTCCTGCTAGGACTTGCTAGACAGGGAAGTATTCAGAGGTTTAAACTCAATGAAGTGTACTGACCCAGCTCTTCAGGGCACTCTCCAAGTACAAGCTGTGTACAGGGGCAGTAAATGAATGGAGGAAAGCAGACTTGGCCACCAAACAAGGTTCACCAATTCATCTGTGAGAACCATATCTGGTTCCTAGGAACTTCCTTGAGACTTGGATAGACCCTACTTAGCAGAAAACCAAACTAAAAAATAATAAAATGTTTGCAACTTGACTTTTTTCAGGCACTTAGAAGAAAAGTATGCTATTTATTAAATAAAATAGAAAATTCAATATTATGTAGTTTCTGACTCTTTAAAAAAAAAAAAAACATTATGGGGGGGCTGTAGAGGTTAAGAGCACTGGCTGCTCTCCCAGAGGTCTTGAGTTCAATTCCCAGAAACCACATGGTGGCTCACAACCATCTATAATGGCATCTGGCTCCCTCTTCTGGCTTGCAGGCATACATGCAGGCAGAGCATTGTAAACATAATAAATAAATATTCTTTAAAAAAATTGTGGGCTGGAGATAGCTCAGCTGCTAAGAGCACTGGCTGCTCTTCCAGAAGACACAGGATTAATTCCCAGCACCCACATGGCAGCTCTCACCTGTCTGTAACCATAACAACAGTTCCGAGAGATCTAATACTCTCACGTAGACATACATACAGACAAAACACCAAGGTACATAAAATTAAAATAAACTTTAAAAAATCATTACATGTATATAGTCTGGGTGTGGTGGTATATGCCTTTAATCCCAGCACTTAGGTGGCAGAGGCAGGTGGATCTCTGTGAGTTGAAAGCCAGCCTGATCTGCAAAACAAACTTCAGGCCAGCCAGGGCTACATAGTAACCTCTCTCCAAAAATAGAGGGGAAATTACATAGACTCACTATGTAGACCATAGTCTTGAACTCAGAGATCCACCTGTCTCTGCCTCTCTAAAGGCCTATGCCACCATGCCCAGTACATTTATTTTAATTGTGCATGTGCACACACAAGTGAGTGGAGGTCAGAGGACAACCTCTAGGAACCATTCTTCCCTTCTACCAGGTGGTGTCCAGGACATCAGCCTCGGCAGCATGTGCGTTTACCCACTGAGCCACCTTTCCAGCCCTTATGCATTTTCTCAACAATACGTATAATCATATTTCACCTATGTAATATTTAAAGCATGTCCTTCAGGCACCATGTAGTGGGAGAGATGAATACGTATCTATGATAAGCCACTTAAGTTCCAAATTAATGGATATGATCTATATAGTGAGTTCCTATGTGATTCTTTTCCCCATTTTTGGAGACAGGTCAGTATATATGAAGACAGCTTGCTTCAGGTACCATGCCCAAGGAGGCCAGAAGAGGGTAACAGTTCTCCTGGAGCTGAAGGTGCAGAGAGCTGTGAGCCACCATGTGGTGCTGGGAATTGAACTCCAGTGCTCGGGAAGAACAGCCAGTGCTCTTAACTGCTGAGCCATCTCTCCAGCCCCGATATCCAGCTGTCTTTTATTTTACTTTCTATGTTCTTATTTTATTTAAAGATTTTTTTTGTCTGCATGTATGTATATGTACCATGTGTGTACCTGGTACCTGGTAGCTAGAAGATAACATTGGATCTCCTAGAACTGGACCACAGACAGTTGTGAGCCACCATGAGTATTGGGAACTAAACCCTGGTCCTCTGCAAAAGCAGCCAGTGTTCTTAACCACTGAGTCATCTTTCCATTTCTATTTATTTATTCATTTACTTACTTGAGCTATGTAGTATAGGCTATCCACCAACTCTCTTGATTCTAATGCCTCATCCCCACAGTGCTAGGGTTATAGGTATGCATTACCATGCTTGGCTCAACTCCCTGATCTTATTTATTTATTTATTGTTTTTTGTTGTTGTTTTTGTTTGTTTGTTTGTTTAAAGACAGGGTCTCACTATGTAGCCTTGGCTGTCCTGGAACTCACTATGGCCTCAAACTCAGAGATCCACCTGCCTCTGCTTCGTAAGTGCTGGGATTAAAGAGTATGCGCCACTACACCCAGCCCCAATTCTTTTTTTAAAAGTAAAAATAGTCACGAGACTGGAGAGATGGTTCATCTGTCAAGAGCCCTGGTTGCTCTTGCTGAGGACAGGTTTGATTCCCAGCATCTACATAGTAGCTCACAACCATCTGAAACTCCAGTTCCAAGGGATTCAAAGCACTCTGCTGGCCTCTATGGGCACCAGGCATTCATGTGGTGCACAGAATTCCATGCAAGCGAAACTCCCATAAACATAAAAAAGAGTGAAAATAATAATAGACACAAAGATGTGGATCCAGCTATCCAGCAGGTTGGATGAGGGATTCTTTACCTGTCAAATGAGACGAGCTGCTCTTCTCTTTGCCTGTCTTCTGCCTAGAAAGCAGATGGCATTATCGCTGCTGTTATCCAAAAAACATGCCAGAGACACACAAAACAAGAGTTGCTTTAGCTATAGAACCAAGGAGTCTATAGGACATCCATTCTAACAGCATCTGTAAGATGACAAAGGACTCTGGCAATTTGTCTAGAGTAGGAAACAAGTATGAAATGGATGAAAGCAAATCTGCCTCAGTATAGACCCAAGAACATAAAGCATTCTGCACAGGACGAGGCTGGTGACTGTAACTTGGTGTAGAGTGAACAGGCCAGTGGTGGGAAGGGAAAATGCCTGGGGCAGACTCTATGGACTTGTAAAGGCCTTCTCTTGGGAATGAACTTACAGAAAGACGAGATCCAGCTCTTGCTCTGGCAATACTTTCTTTTTCCTTCTCAGACACCTTTCTCTGCACAGCCTGGAAATTGTTCAAGGCCGACGAGAAGTCGTTCATGAGGCGCTCCTTCTGAAGCCTCTGCTGGCGCTGAAGAAATCAAGCAAGAACTTGAAATTTCAAACAAACTCGGAATCATTTGGTTTTAATACCTGTTAAAAGCACAATTATATACCTAAGAGATTTCAAAGTATAAAAATTATTACAACACAGGCTCTTCCTTAGTTAAGAAGTTTGTTCCTTCCTAAAGCAAACCCAGTTAACCCGATGGCCCAGGTCAAGGCACACTGAGGAACCTGAGGACAAGGTGTTGTCATTCACCCTGAAACTCAAAAGGAATTGCAATTTGGAATACTTGTTCCCTGGAGATTCTAAATGCATAGTAAAGGCCTTTGGGCTCAGACTGGATCTAAAGGGATTATTTTTTGTGAAAAAATTGAAGTTTATATCTCAAGAACTTAAAAACCATTTTATTACCTACAGGCTACCTTCACTAAGCTGACTACTCATATCTCTCAAAAGTACAAACTGAGAGAACCTGTGCTGGGCTAGACATCGATGGGAGGAGCATCCCAGTCTCAACAGTATTCTCCACTTGTCCATAGGATACAGAAAGCTGTGACAGAGATACAGCCCTAAGATTAAAGGTGTGCACCAGCATGCCTGACGTAAATATTGTATTTTTAAAATAGCTTATTTTCCCACATCATAAAGGTAGAAAATACAAACACTTAAAGAAAGGGAGTAGTTTGGCTGGATCCAAAGGTAACTAAATAAGAGAAGCTAAAACTGGAAAAGCAGAGAAGGGCTAACAGGCAGTTCTAAATGACAAACTAGGGCATTCAGGGGTCACCACTAAGGAACAGTGCGATGAGCAGGGAACACAACCTGACAAGTACAACCTGCTAACTAGAGAACTTAGCCAGGACAGCACATGAGCTGGAATTGAGGAAGGAGAACAGTTACTGCAGCAATCTAGGTTTAACGGGTAGGAGGACATGATGGCAGTAACTGGATCACAAAAAGGAGTTTAAGAAACATTGTGACTTAGTAACCAGGGATGGAGGAAGAGGGTGAAATCAAGAATGACTCAGATTCAAACCTGAGAAAGTGATGGCAATCTTGGGAGCAAGTTTAGGTGAGGCATTTTTTTCTTCTTTCTGGGATTTAATCTTTGCATTAACAACATTGTAACAGGCTGGCACAGTGGCACACACCTTTAATCCCAGCAGAGGCAGGTGAACCTCTGTGAGTGCAAGGCCAGCCTGGTCTACAAAGGCAGTTCTAGGCCAGCCAGAGTTACACAGTGAGACTTTGTCTCAAACAAACAAACAAGGGCCCCACCCTACCCCCCAAAATTTTGTGGGTTGTAATCCCAGCACTCAGGAGGCAAAGGCAGGAGGACTACTGTAAGAAGGGAAGGAATGTCACCTCCAACCTTGCCATCTAAAATTACTGACGCTGGCCATGATGGCACACGCCTTTGATCCCAGCACTCACGAGGAAGAGGCAAGAGGATCTCTGTGAGTTCAAGGCCAGCCTGGTCTATATAGTGAGTTCCAGGACAGCCAGGACTATACAGAAAGACCAATAAACAAACAAACAAACAAACAAATAAGTAAGTAATGCTCACTGGCTCAAACCCAGGGCCTTATACATACCAAGCAATCACCCTACCACTGAGTTACCCTCAGTCTCAAAATGCTGGGGTTTTTTTTGTTTTTGTTTGTTTGTTTGTTTGTTTGTTTTTCCTTTCTGGTTTTTCGAGACAGGGTTTCTCTGTGTAGTTTTGGTGCCTGTCCTGGATCTCGCTCTGTAGACCAGGCTGGCCTTGAATTCACAGAGATCTGCCTGACTCTGCCTCCCAAGTGCTGGGATTAAAGACATGCACCACACCGCCCGGCCCAAAATGCTATTTTTAAAATATATCATAAACACCTTCTGCTTTACTACACACCCCGCTTTTTGTTTCTCTTGACCCTCTCGCTTGCCCTGTCTCTTCTGAAACTTGACTCCAAAGCAGATACATTTTCCCCCTTCAGAATTTTTTCCCATAGGGATTAAATCAAAAGGCACTTAATCCCAGCACTTGGGAGGCAGAGCCAGGCGGATCTCTGTGAGTTTGAGGCCAGCCTGGGCTACCAAGTGAGTTCCAGGACAGGCGCAAAGCTACACAGAGAAACCCTGTCTCGAAAAACAAAAAAAAAACAAACAAACAAATCAAAAGGCACATTTTTTTTTTCCTGTGCTGGAGATGGAACCAAAGACCTTGCACATGCCAGCTAAGTGCTCTACCATTGAGCTTTATGCACCCAGCCCTTATGTGTAAATTATTTCTATGATGATAGGTATAATCAATCAACTTATCTCATAGGTTTTAATGAGAAATTCAGAAGATCATTATTACTATACTTTATAGGGAGGTAGTATATTCAAGAGATGCCAAGGGCTGGAGATACAGTTCAGTCGTAGATTAGAAACCTAGCATATGCAAGGCTCTGGATTCCATTCCCAGCATCACAGAACAGAACAGGTACTGTCAACAGCAGCTAGCAGCACAATCAAATACCTGAAGGCTTTGGAGCTAAATTTGGGGAAATATTTGGGCGCCATCGTTATAAAGGCAGCACTGAAGTCTTTGAGTGAGGCTCTTGAGGAAGAAAGGATGGAGTGAGGAAATCAGAGGATCAACAGCAGAACTTTGGGGTGTGCCAACTTCGAGGAAGAAACAGTGAAGAAAGCTGAAGCTCATTCTGGGCACCATCAGAGCTGGGGCACAGAACTAAAGAGCATCATAGAAGAGCAAGTTTCGGGTTGGGGATTTAGCTCAGTGGTAGAGCGCTTGCCTAGCAAGCACAAGGCCCTGGGTTCGATCCTCAGCTCAAAAAAAAAAAAAAAGAGCAAGTTTCAGAAAAGACAGGGCAAGTGAGAGGGTCAAGAGAAACAAAAAGTCGGGTGCTGGAAGCCAGCAACGGGAGGCAGAGGTGGAAGGATTGCCACAAATTCTAGAGCCAACTGGGCTGCAGAGTGAAATACCATCTTGAAAGAAGGGGGCTTAAAAAAAGACCACAGGAGCTGGCAACTGATATTCTCTGCTAATAGAAGGTAGGCATGGGAAACGGGAAGCAGGATGTATGGATTAAATAACGTATAGGGCAACGGGAAGTCAGCACAGCAGGAGGGAACGGAATTGTATTTCACTGAGGAGAGCACGTTCACAGCGCTATTTTGTGTTCTTAATGATCCAGGCTAATGGACGGGAGGGCAGCATTCATAATTCAAAAATATACTTGTCTCTGGCTTTGGAACACATTAGCTGAATTTTCTGGTAGCAGACCAAACTTTCTATTTATATTTTGCTTGGGCTACTATTTAATTCTTAAGCATTATACTACTTTGCCTGCACCAGGCCTTTAGACTCCTTTCTCATTACTATGAAACTATCAGCATCGGCAGATGTGTCCTCCTTCAGTGCACAGCTAGGAGAAGGAGAGGGACGATCTGGAGGCAAGCTGGAGAAGCTGGACGGAAGGGAGACAGGCCCGTCACTGAAGTATCAGCCTCAGTAAAGACCGAAGCAGTCACACAGAGATGACCTGAGACACTCACTAAGAGAGCTTTTTGTCAGTGATGCTGGGGATCAAACCCAAGGCTGTACACAGGCACTGTATGCAAGCACTCAACTACAGAACATCTCCAGCCAGAGAAGAGAATTCTTCCCTGAGCATTCCTTTATCCTAAGACCTATGGGTGACCTTTGGTGAGATTCAGAAATGACTGCAAAATATGAAAGATGTTTAATCGAAATTTATAGGCACAAAACAAGCTAAGGACCCAGCCTGCAAACACAGCTGATACCAAACCCCAGAGAGACACCAACACTGAGATTCCTCTTTAGCTAAATACATTGTAATATGTCACACACTCAGTACATGCTGAATGCCAGGCACTATGCTACACCTGGCATATACATTATTGCCACAACAGTCATGGTGCCTCTCTGTACAGGCAGCATGGTTACCCTTAGTGGTCATCGTTACACAACCTATAATTACTTGGGAAGAGTCTCAATGAGGGATTGTTTACACTGAGTTGGCCTGTCAGCATCCCTATGGGAGACTGCCTTAATTAAATTGATTAGTACAGGAGGATCCAACCCACTGTTGGCAGCACCATTCCCTAGGCAGGAGATCAGGAGCTGTGTAGAGTGGAGGAACGGAGCTGAGCACAGCAGGAGGAGAACAAGCATGCATGCATTCATTTCTCGCTCCTTTGTGGATGAGATGTGACTAGTTGCTTCAAGTTCCTGCTACCTTGATTCTCCCACGAAATAAGACTGTAACCTGGAATTGTGAACTTAAAAAAAAAAAACCCACAACAAAACTTCTCTTCTAGGTTGCTTTGTTGTGGCATTTTATCATAGCAATAGAAATGAAGCTATGGCATGTGGTAAGGAAATTATGGTTCAGAGAGATCGATCGAGACCAGAGCCCCCCTAGCTTTTCTTCTACATACTACTACTCTAGCAGAACAAAGTCCTTTTCTTAATAAACAAAACAGAAAACACCAACCTGCTCTGATGCAGACAAGGGTAGGGGCAAGGACCCTAATTCCTTCAGCAACTCATTTGTTTCCTTGGCCAGCTGATTTGTGGAGTGCTGTAACTGTTGCCTAAGAGAGAAGAGACAGGTGTCAGGATGCTGTGGCTTCTAGAGAGTTCTCACACTGTTGCTTTATGCTCAGGGACTCCCAGTGCAAGGAATGAAGGGCCATTCACACAGGCGCTTCAATGCCTGTGCTCACGAACCCACGTCAAGGCCTTGCTCCAGCAAGGTCCCCTGAGCAGACAGATACTCATTGATACCTGCTGAAGGAAGCACACACCAGGAAGTTCAATGGTTTGGGAAAAAGCATTCTGACAGAAACATAAGAGTAATTACTACCTACACCCAAACCTAATGGCCTTAATACACTGCACTCATTTAAAATCTCACTGATTTCCCAGGTGCTCTGCATGGTCAGTACCTACCACAGTCCACTGACTAGGGTGGTTAGATGAAACCTACTAAAAGCATAGCTTCCTACATACCTAGAAAAACTCCAAAGATCCATTCCTAAGTTCTTGCTTAAAAGCTGATTCTCTTGCGGATTTATCCTTTGCTTCCCTCCCCTGCTCGTTATGCCCGACTTTCTAGCTCTTCCCTCCAAAACAAAGCCCTATACTGTTTAGAGCACTTACCTCTTGTGCAAGATACTGGGTTCAATCTCTAGCACCATAAAGTAACAACCAAAAAAATAGATATAAAGGAGCTGGGTGCTGGGCACAGTGGGCATCACCACTAGTCCTAGCTCCTCTGAGGCTGGTATAGGAGGAGCATTTGAGTCCAGCAGTTTGAGGCCAGCCTCCACAACATAGTGGGATGGATGGATGGATGGAAGGAAGGAAGAAAAACGAAATTCAAGAGGGAAGAACGTGAAATATAAAAGTGATGCTATGGAAACAGACAGACGGACAGATAGATAGATAAAAGGTTCTTCCAATCATGGTTTCCTCTACTCCCTGGCCATTTCTACAAAGGTTTTAAGGGGTGACAGAGAAGTCACATGCTATGGTCTGAATTCATGTTGAAATCCTAGCTCCCAAGTGATGTTAGTAGGAGGTAGGACTAGAAAATGACTAGCCTGTGTGGGCCTTTCATGAGTGCATTAATGCCCTACGAGGCACCAGAGAACTAGCTCTTCTTGTGAGGACACAGTAAGAAAGCATCAGCTGCCTAGCTCGGGGGCTACTCACTTAATCCCAGCACTCAGATGGCAGAGGCAGGTGGATCTCCAGGAGTTCCAGGCTAGCCTGGTCCACACAGTAAGTTCTAGGGCAGCCACCGCTATACAGTGACACCATTTCAGAAGGAAAACAAAAGCCAAATGTTATCTATGAAAAGAGGGTCCTCATTAGACACTGTATCTGCCAGAAACTTGATCTTCAACCCCTCAGCCGTGAGAACTATGAGAAATAAATTCTGATTGCTTATGAACTACCTAGCCTATTAATCTAGTGCTGCAGCAGCCTTAATGGCTACGACAGCACATTTTTTTTTTTCACTGCAAGCAGGCGTCTAGGATTAGAAAGTAAGAGAGACAGCAAGAGGGAGCCAATCTGAAGCCAGACCGTTCCAGAAACATGAACATACGCAGACATGTCACCTTTCCCTAGAACAGCTCCTGTTACAGTGGTCACTCTCTCACTTCACAACGTAATGCTGCTCAGCAGGCTTTAAAGATACAGAACCTGAAGCCGGGCAGTGGTGGCGCATGCCTTTAATCCCAGCACTTAGGAGTCACAGGCAGGAGAATCTCCATGAGTTTGAGGCCAGCCTGAGACCTTATCTCAGATAAGGAGATAGGTAGATAAGATAGACAGACAGACAGACAGATAGATAGACAGATCAGAACTTTTAAAAATTACATTTTATTTGTTTATTGTATGTGTGTGTGTGTGTGTGCACGCGCGCGAGAGTGTGTGTATGTGGGCATGTGGGACATGCTGACATCAGAGAACAATTTTCCAGATTTAGATTTCTCCTTCTAATATGTAGGTTACAAAAATCAAACTCAGATCCCCAGCTTAATGGCAAGTACTTTTCTTTACTTGGTGAAGCATCCTGCTGGCCCCAAAGAATAAAATTTTTACTTTATTATTTTATGTATATGGGTGATTTGCCTGCATGTATGCCTATGCACTACATATGAGCAGTGTCCACAGAGGCCAGAAAACAGAGCTGGATCCCACGGAAATGAAGCTATAGACAGCTGTGAATCACCATGTGGGTGCTAGGAATTGAACCCATGTCTTCTGAAAGAGCAGTGAGTGCTCTTAACCACTGAATCATCTCTCTAGTCCCAAGAATAGAACTTTAAAAGCAAAAATAAAGTCAAGAAAGATGTGATTAAATACAAAAGAATCAGTTCTCCTACCAGACCATTTATTCTCTCACTTGTGGTCCCTTTCCATCACTGAGAATGAGCTGGAAATCCAACCAGACTAAATCATCAGGAGTCCTGTGTCAACAGGAGGGTCATCGACACAGGGATATATTGAAACAGCCCCTTGAGACAATTGAGGAGTGGAGGGAGTTCCTTCTCTACCTCCCTAACTTACTCTGCAAGCCTAACCAAGGGAAGAAAAGAAACTGTTCAGGGCGGCAGAAATCTGGATCCATTAACGCACTTTGCTCCCCTCTTCCAGGTCCAGCTAGTACCCCTGACCCACAGCCTCCTGTTCTGACCTCACAGATCTGAAGTGGAAGGACACTATGTTCTCAAAGGGCCCTCACAAAATTCAACCTTGTTGGGAAGCTACTCACAAATTTTCCTGGAGCTTGCTTGAGTCCTGCTTAGTTCCAAGTTGGCTCATCAAATTCTTTATCTGAGCAGCTAGAAAGAAGGGGGAAAGACTTATTTTAAAAAATAAACACATTCATCATGAGCATCCTACTTCTCAGAGCACTGGTCACCCATATCCCACATACATGCAACTAACAGGAACCACACGCTAAGACCAAAATCTTAACAGACACATTCCTCCACAGTGCTTTCCAGGTTCACTTTTCTCCTACCCAGCATGTCACTGAACAGAAAGTGGTTTTGTTTGTCATCTCCAAAGAACTGAACAATTCTTCTAGATGTCCCTAGACATCTAAACTGACACTACACATTTCATCCCCTTTAAGACTGGGAAGGCGGTAGATTGGTAGTGCATACACCCAAGGACTGGGGTTCCATCCCAGTAGCACAAAAAAGGGAAGGAAATACTCACCACCTTTCAAAGAGTCTCAAAGCTACAACAATCTGCAACAACATCATCTTCTGACTTGTTTTTTGAGAGACAGTCTCAATCTGTAGCCTAGGCTGGCCTCAATCTCCTTTCTATCTTCCTGCCTCAACAGCCAAGTTAGACTCCTGATGATTTAGTCTAGTTGGATTTCCAACCATAAATAAAGAAAAATTATTCTCAGTGACCCAAAGAGATCATAAGGGAGAGAATAAACGGTCTGGTGGGAGAACTCCTGATTCTTTTTTTTTTAAATCACATTTTTCTTGACATTACAAGTGTGAGTTACTACACCAGCTTGCAACAAACAATTTAAGTCCATGGGGCTGGGGGTTTAGTTTACTTAGTAGGGAGCTTGTCTAGCATGCATGAAGCCCTAGGTTCAATCCTCAGCACTGCATAAAAAAAAAACAGAGTGGTACGAGCCCTTAAGTTCAAAGGTATCCTCAGATATAGGAAGTTCAAAGCCAGCCTAGAATACATCAGATCCTGTCTCAAAAACAACATCATTGAAAATTTATCCATCAATACAAGCTAGATTTTTTTTAAACAGCAAATGGTTTTTAGAACGGCAATGAACATTTATTTTTAATGACAGGTGTGAACACTTAGCATATACAATATCTGTGCACACATAGCAAGTGACAGAGTAAAATATTCAATCCCAGGCAAAGAGACTCGAATGGAGAATGCTCCTTCCTATACAGCATCACAGCCAAAAATAGTTTTGTTCAGCCCTTTCCTTTTCCTAGGTATCTGACAGCCTGGGAACACTCATGTTTGAATCCCCTAGGCCTATCAATAAGGACTATGTTGGTACTGGTCTTCCTGGAACCTTCCTGTCCCTGCCCCTCACTAGTCTCTGCAACAGAGGCAGAGCCCTTGACTTCCTCTTGCTTTGCTTTCTATTTTCTTTCTCTGGTTGTCAGGGAAGGTGAGGGAAGATTTACTAAGTTGGAGGATAGTTGTATGTTTTGTGTGTGTGTGTGTGTGTGTGTGTGTGTGTGTGTGTGTGTGTGTGTCCATCTGTCTGTCTGTCTCCTTGGGAACCCAAGACCTTACATATGCTAACCCATGATATCGAAAGAACAGAACTTATTAATAGACTATTCTTAGTTGGTCTGAGTGAAGTAGTGTTTACAACTAATTTTGTTTGTTTGTTTGGTTGGTTGGTTTTTTTTTTTTTTTGGTTTTTCGAGACAAGGTTTCTCTGTGTAGCTTTGCGCCTTTTCTGGAACTCACTTGGTAGCCCAGGCTGGCCTCGAACTCACAGAGATCCGCCTGGCTCTGCCTCCCGAGTGCTGGGATTAAAGGCGTGCGCCACCACCGCCCGGCGGTTGGTTGGTTTTTTAAGACAGGGTTTCTTTGGTAGCTCTGGCTATCCTGGAATTCACTTTGTAGATCAGACTAGCCTTGAACTCACAGAGAACTACCTGCCTCTGCCTCCTGAGTGCTGGGATTAAAAGTGTGCACCACCATGCTGGCTGATGTTTACAATTGATTGGTTCCATCCAGTTACAGGTATTTTTCTCTTCCTTCTCCACTATCGCCGCATCACTTAACGAGTAGGACATTTTCAAGTTGCAGCAGAATCTCAACAGATAATACAGCACAGACAAAAGACAGTTCCTCTGTGAGCAAGTGCATTTCCTATTCCCTCTGAATTAGTGTCAAAGCTTCGTTCATGCTCTCAGACTACAAAAGGACAGTGAAGCTTAGTGGGGCAAGTGAGGAAGCCAGTGCTGTATGTTAATATCATACAGGTGACACACATACAGTGCTTCCAGAGCTAACCAAAAAGGATATCCACTTACTCCAAGTTTGAGGTTTAAGAATCAATCCTTCTAGGTCTAGTTGGATGGCTTAGTGGGTAATGACACCTGCTATAAAGTCTAACACCTGAGTTTGAACCCAGGAACCCACATGGGAGAAAGAAACAACTTCCATCTTCTAAATGCCAATGGGTAGCATACATGCACCACCCCCCATACGTGAATAATTTAAAAACAAAACAAAATACCCACTTAGCCAGTCATACTGGCACATGCCTTTAATACCACCACTCGGGTGGTAGAGGAAGGTGGATTCTCTGTGAGTTCAAGGCCAGCCTAGTCTACATAGTGAGTTCCAGGATAGCCAGAGCCACATAATGAGGCTCTGTCTAATAAACAAACAAACAAATAAATAAATGTCCCAAATTAATATTTCAGTAATGGTGCCCTTTAAAATACCAAAATGTTAAGCCCAGTGTGGTGACCCATGCTTATAATCCCAGCAGTCAAGAGGCTGAGGCAAGAAGATTACTGTGAACTCAATAGCCTGGTCTACATACTGAGGGTATGGATAGCCTGGGCTATATAGCCAGATCTTTTCTAAAAAATAAAATAAAATAAAATTGAGCTGGTTGCACATGCCTGCATGCAGGAGGATCATGGTTCAAGACCAGCTTTGGTTATTGTGGTGGTTTAAAGGAAAATGGCCCCCGTAAGCTCACAGGGAGTGGCACTATTAGGAGGAGTGGTATTGTTGGAGTAGGTGTGGTCTTGCTGGAGGAAGTGTGTCACTGTGGAGGTGGGCTTTGAGGTCTCATATATGCTCAAGCTATCTTAGACCACTTCCTGTTGCCTGTAGGTCAAGATATACAATGCTTAGCTCCTTCTCCAGCACCATGTCCCACCATGATGATAATGGACTAAACCTCTGAACTATAAGCCACCCAATTAAATGTTTTCCTTTATAAGAGTTCCCATAGTCATGGTTTCTCTTCACAGCAACAGAAATCCTAAGATAGCTATATATCAAGTTTGAGGCCATCCTGAGCTACCTGAACTCCTGTCCCCCAAAAAACAAGACTAAGCAATTTACCTTTTAACAAGACTCCTAAGATATTTCTATTCTACTCTCTTTAGTAGAGGTTACTTATATCTCAATAATTCCATAGGAAAACATCAGCACTGTAATTACTAGATTCTACTAAAATACAAATAGCCATTTTTCTTCATCACTAACATGTAGATGGTCTTTATCCAAATTAAGTGAGAATTAAGATACCACTAAAGCTATCAACTGGATGCTGTAACAATGATTTATGAAAGGCAGGCATTAGGGATGGAGATGTACTCAGTTGGTAGTTCTTGCTGAGTGTGCATGAAGCCCTGAGTTCAATCCCCAGCACCATATACAACCAGGCAAAGTGGAACACTCTTGTAATGCCAGTGCTTGAGAAACAAGCAGGAGTTTAGGGTCATCCTCTCTAAACCAGCCTCAGTCATATGAAACCCTATTTCAAAAAGAGGGGAGAGGAAGACATGAACACTAGCTCTCACCATGCAGACACTGGGCTAGTTATTTGGTATTTTCTTATTTGACCCTAACCAACGCTAAAGCATTAGCATCCTCCTGCTGCATCTGGGCAAAAGATGCTCAAGAGTGACAGGACTGACTCGTTCATTCGGAGGACAGTACCTGCTCCACATTGTCCTAGACCCCAGATGGCACTTACTTTAGGACGCTCACATTCTCAAGGGTGGATAATAAACACTCACCAGGAGGTGACAGGTCCTACCAAAAGAAATAAATTCAAGTGAGGATGAAGGAGGAGGCAGAGGTAGTCACTCACACGTGGTGGCCAGCTAAGGAGACAATGAGCACAGATAAAGAAAATGCACCTATGGAGGGGAGGTGATCCAGGCAAAGCGGAATTAACTAGGGCAAAGTCCTCAAAACAAGAGCCAGTGGTGTGGTATGGCCAGGGTGCTAGAGCTGAGTAGCAAGAGATAAAAGTGTTGGCCAAAGAGGTGGTGGGAAGCCAGGTTATAGAGGACCTTGTGCAATTATGATGAGATTTTAATTAAATGGCAAGCCCCTGATGGACTATGAATAGCATGCCATAACTAGAATTCAAATGCAGGGCTGGTTCCAAAGGCTATATGCTTTGAGTCAGAGAGTGTTGCTCTCAAAGGGCTGACTCTTAAAGGAAATAGAATGCAGTCACACAGGGCTGGTCTGGATTTTCCAGGGTTCCACTTTGCCCCACCCTGCTTATCTGACAGTGCCTTAACCTAACTCCAGATAGGCTGGTGTCCTTGCTCTAACCTGCTCCCTTCCCCAGTGCCCTCCCATTTCTGGGAATATGCCTCTGTACTCACTGGAGTCCAGCAGAGTACCAGGCACTCAGTGGGTACAAGGACACCGGCTGAGTCAGCCTCTTCCCTTCGACTTTATGGCATTCACATTACGGCAAAAGATGTGAATTAAGGTAAATCAGGAATAAGGAGACTTAACATATAAGCCAGACTAAACCATTAACTAGATGTTCAGAACTGGGCATGCTGTTTTATTTTGCTGGGCCTCTTTTTCACCACTTGCAGATTATAACCAGATTTAACTAATTTTATTAAATACTTACTATGTGTGTGGAGTTTCACTTTTTCTCATTAAATCTCGTAATTTGTTCTACTTAGCCAAAGCCGGCCTTCATACATAACTGAGAATGACCTTGAACTTCTGATCTTCCTGCCTCCACCTCTGGAGTGCTGGGGTCCTCACAGGCATAGGCTACCATGCCCAAGTTTTTGTGTTGCTAGAGATTAAACCTAAGGATTTGTACATGTTGGGCAAGTATTGTGTCAATTCAGTTACATCCCCAACCTTCCCATTAGACACTGCTACTATTGAGGGCTAAGTGATTTCTAAGTACTCCCACACTGCCAAATCACAAAGTTAGTAACAATGAAACAGCTTTAGTCCCAGAAGGATGGTGGGTAAACAGGAAGCCTTTCTGCAACCCAAAAGTATGGCTCAGAGATGGTCTACATGTGCTTTGTTTGTTTGTTTGTTTGTTTGAGACAGGGTTTCTCTGTGTAGCCTTGATTGTCCTGCAACTTGCTCTGTAGAACCAGGCTGGCCTCGAACTCAGAGATGTGCCTGCTTCTGCCTCCAGAGTTGCTGGGATTAAGGGTGTGCACCATCACAGCCCAGCCTGTGACTTTCTTAATCATGTAAATGCAAGGTGCAAACTGGGCATGCTGGCACCTACTTTAATCCCAGCACTCAGGAAGCACAGGCAAGTGCATCTCTGTGTTCAAGGCTAGCCTGGTCTACAGAGTGAGTTCCAGGCCAGCCAGGGCTACACAGTCAAGACTCTGTCTCAGAAAACTCAGTAAGTAAATAAAACTAAACACAAAGTGGGACAGCTGAGCATGGTGGCATACACTTGTACTGTCAGCCAGCACTCAGGAGGATGGGAGGATCGGAACCTCAAGCCAACTTGGACTAGAGAGTGAGACTCTGTTTTGAAAGTTAGCTGATGCTGGGCAGAGATGTCACATACCCTTAATCCCAGCACTCAGGAAGTAGAGGCAGGCAGATCGCTGAGTTCAAGGCCAGCCTGGTCTACAGTGTGAGTTCCAGGCCAGCCAGGGCTACACACAGAAACCCTGTCTTGGAAAAAAAGAAAAAAAGTAAGCTGAGAATATCTAAAATACATATCAAAATATGTAGCTAGTTATTCATTACCTATCAAAACATTAAATACTCTAGAAAGCTGTGGAGATTTCATACACTATGGAAAAAGTCAATAACCATTGTTTTCTGTGTACTTTCAAATGACATAGAACTTTTTTTTTTCCCATCTAGACTTTTCTGATTTCCTTTGTGGAAATCGTCTGGACTTCCGAGTTACGAAGTTTGGGGAAGTAGGGCTGGGAACTTTGGAGTCATTTGCTTACTAAGCACCAGAATGAATGTATGCCTTTGTTGGCTCTGTCTATATTTCTGAACTAAGATATCTCCTACAAGCTTCCATCCAGACTCATGAGATGTCCTAAAATCCAAACCATCCAAGCCATAAGGATGACAGGGTCTTCCATTTACCAGATGCTAAGGCAGAGTTCTTTCAGACTGCCCTCTGTAAGCACAGCATGAGGAACTGTGATTAATGATTAGTGACCACTGGTCACACAGCTTACACCCAAGAGCGGCAGCCTTCCCAAAGCTTAAAGCATAGAACAGGAACGTTTACACATACATTTATTTTCACTTTGAATGTGCTTAAAAATATCACAATGATACATTTTGAAAATATTTTTTATCAAAATGAGTTAAATCTAAAAGGATCTTCTGTCCACTTGGTTAACATGAACACTCCTTTTCTTTAAAAAATAAACTTTTAAAAAATTTTATGTGAATGGGTATTTTTCCTGCATGTATGTCTATGCACTGATTGTGTGCTTGGTGCCTGAGGAGACCAGAAGAGGGCATCGATCTCCTGGAATTGGAGTCAAGGGTGGTTGCAAGTCACCATGTGAGTTCTGGGAATTGAACCCAGGATATCTAGAAGAGCAGCAAATGCTCTTAACACCTGAGCTAACTCTCTAGACCTGAACACTCCTTTTCTAAGAACTCTAGCAAATGAAAGTTTTATTTGTGTGTGTGGGGGGGGGGGAGTTGAGGAGAATGGTGTGGGAGTGTGGGGGCCAGAGGATAACCTTGGGTGTCATTCCTCAGCTGCCACACAGCTTGGCTGGCGTTGATCTCCAAGGATCCACCTATCTCAGTCTCCCTGGCACTTGATGTACTACATCTGGGTTCTGAAGATCAAACTCAAATCCTCAAATAAGCTAGCTCTTCAGCCCCTTTGATTGACATGTTATTGCTAGGAATATGGTTCGGTGGTAGAATGTCTACCTACCACTTGTATGTAAAGCCTTGGGCTCAGTCCCCAGCACATGAAGTAGACAGACATTTATAATGTTTTATAATACGACTTTGCATGTGCAGATCAGCTGGGGAGTGAACCAAGGATCTTACTAGCTAGGCATGTGCTCTACCACTGAGCTACATCCCCAACCCTTGTTAAAATACTCTGGATATGGGCTGGAGAGATGGCTCAGTAAGATATAGCATTTGCTGCTCTTCAGAAGACCCAGGTTCAGTTCTTAGCACCTATACAGCAGCTCACAACTGTCTATAACTCCAGTTCTAGGGTACCCAATACCTGACCCTCTTTGGTTTCTTCAGGCACCAGGCATGCACATAGTACACATACATACAAATGCTCATACACATAAAATAAATTAAAATATTTTGGATAAAGACAATTGAGTACCTCCCTTGAAATGCTACCTAATACTAGAAACTAGATGTTTATGCCAAATGTAAAAAAGAAACCCTTCTGTTCTGTGTAAGCAATTTTGTAATGATGCCTAGGTCTAACATGGTAGCACAAGTCTGTCATCCTAGCACTTAGGACATAAAAGCAGAAGGATCAGTTCAAGGCCAATCTCAGATATCTATAGAACTTGGGAAAAAAAACAAAAATAAAAAACAAAAACTAAAAACACTAGACTTGACCTCTTCCATCTCTGACCTCTCAATTTAAAACTGTCCCGGCTAAAACTCATTTATTTATATTTTATGTGCATTGGTGTTTTGCAATGGGTGTCAGGTCCCCTGGAACTGGAGTTACAGAAAGTTGGGAGCCACCATGTGGGTGCTGGGAATTGAACCCAGTTCCTCTGGAAGAGCAGTCAGTGCTCTTAACCTCTGAGCCATCTCTCCAGCCCCATGGCTAAAACTTTAAAAAAAAAAAGAATATGAAGTAAATCAATTTATTGTATATTATTGCTAACATCAACACCAAGAATTATTCTAATGTGAACACTCTTTATGCACTTTTTAGCAGATATCAGCAGAATCTAAATGTCCCCATGAACCATAGTCCACATCTATTTAATTATATTGAAAGCAACTTTCCATCACACGAATGGGACAAAATTCTTATTTGAGACGATCTAATGTTCTAATTCAATACACTAAAAACATTCAGAAGATGCAGAGATGACTCAGCAGTTGAGAACATTTTGTTATTCTTGAAGAGAACTTGGATTAGGTTCCTAGCACACATATGTAAGCTTACAACCATTTGTAACTCCAGTTCCAGGGGAATCTGACTCCCCTCTTCTGACCTATGAGGGTATCAGGCATGCACATGGAACACATACATACACACAGGTAAACAAACTCATAAACAAACATATTCAATGACAAAAGTACTTATACTAAAACATAAAACAAGGCCAGGTGTGATGT
Source organism: Peromyscus californicus insignis (assembly GCF_007827085.1). Lineage (NCBI taxonomy): Eukaryota > Metazoa > Chordata > Mammalia > Rodentia > Cricetidae > Peromyscus > Peromyscus californicus. Next base: position 21,687,809 of record NW_026294573.1, on the reverse strand, counting down.
CATATGTGTTTAATCCCAGCACTCAAGAGGCAAAGGCAGGCAGAACTCTATGAGTTCCAGGCCAACCAAAGCTACACAGTGAAATCCTGTTTCATTTTTAAAAATAAATAAATAAATAGAAAATAAAACAAAAGAAATCTACAAACTCAAAAAACTACCTACACCAAGCACGAAAGGCTTTTGTACTGATTATGGCCAACTCAGTGTTCTGATACTCTGATGTTACATGGAAACAGTGAAAACTGCCTCACACACACACACACACACACACACACACACACACACACACACACACATCATATATACACACATTTATTAAGAGTTGAGCTACATCCCCAACCCTCATTACAGAGACAGGGTCTCTATACATGGAACAAGTTATTTATTCTCAAGCCAGCTGCAAACTCCTGATCTTCCTGCCTCAGTCTCTTGAAGGCTGGGATTTACCTTTTAAAAAACAGCTTCTCAAGAGTGGTGGTGGTGCATACCTACAATTCTAGCACTTGAGAGGCAGAGGCAAGAAGATCAGGAGTTAAAGGCTAGCCTGGGCTACATGAGCCCTTGTATCACCACTCCCCCATACCAACAAACAAAACAAAATTCCAGTCACTAAACTAAATAGTAAATCTGTAAACTAAACTGAAAATGAGCACTAACAATTAAAGGTATAATATTCCATCTCATACAAGAGTGAAAACACATGTGGTTGTTGAGCACAGACTCTGAACTAAGACTGTGCTCTTGGCTTTAAGACAGGCTCTTGATGTGTAGCCCTGCATAGCCTGGAACTTGCTATTTGCCCAGGCTGGCCTTGAACGCACTGTGTTGATCCTCCTGACTCTCAAGTGACGGAATTACAGGCGTGGACCACCACGTCCAGCGAGACTGCCTATGTTTGATTCCTGGCTCCACCGCTTTCTAGTTGAGTGGTCTAGAGGAAATGATGACAGTGTCTGCTTCCTCACCTAAGAAGTGGGAGTACCAGGAGAATCTTCATGTGGCTGATGTGAGGATGAAATGAGCTAACAGGAGGCTAACTTTAGAATGCTGTCTGGCACACAAAAGCACTCGACTAAGGATAGCTATTAACAAACCCAAGGCCAAGAAAAATGTACTTAGCAATGATAAAAATCAATTAAGTACATATTGAATGCCAACATACCCACTGCTGAGCCAGGCACTGTCGAAAGAGAAATGTATAATGCATGGTCCTTCATCCAACAAAAGCAGTATTGCTCTAGTGACAAGGTCAAAAAGCTCGGCTTAATTAAGGAGTACAGAATATAAGCAGATATTAAACGGTGAAGAGAGATTGCCTGTTACATTTAAGGAAAAGGAACCTAATGACAGCTGGTATGTTTTATGTGTTCGGTAGGTAGGTAGCAGGTACTGTTGGTCTGTTTGAGACAGGGTCTCACATAGCCAAGGCTGGCCTTGAACTCCTGCCTCCACCTCCCAAGGGTGAGGATTACAGACATTCCCTTTGTAGCAAGCCCTGTTTTAGCACGCACATAAGTTATCTCAGTCCTCAAAACCCTATGAAATAAATAAGACCACAGATGAGGAAACTGAGCAGGAAGGGAAAAGCAAAACTCACCAAAACACTTACGAAACTGGTAAGAAGCTGAGAACTATGCAAGCATAGTTCTCGAACATTTAAATGCTCAGCAGTGTCCTAGTCTTTCAGTAAACAAGCGGAGCCTGGCGTGGTGGCACACCCCTTTAGTCTCACCACTCTGGAGGCTGAGGCAAGCAGATCTGTGAGTTCCAGACCAACCTGGTCTCCTAGCCAGGCCAGCCAGAGCTATATACCCTGTCTCAAAAGACAAAAAAATCGCCAGGAGGTGATGGTACCTGCCTTTAATCCCAGCACTCAGGAGGCAGAGGATCTCTGAGTTCAAGGCCTGCCTGCTCTACAGAGCAAGTAACAGGACAGCCAGAGCTACAGAGAGAAACTGTCTTGAAAAACCAAAACAAAACAGCATGTCAGAGTTGAGGCTAGTACCTCATACCTATAATCCTAGTACTCAGGAAGCCGAAGCTGGAAGACTTCTGGGAGTTCAAGGATAGCATGAGCTACAGAGTGATATGTTGTCTCAAATAATAATAATGATAATTTTTTTATAATTTCCTTTCAACTATATGAGTGTTCTGCCTACATGTATGTCTGTGTACCACCAGTGTGTTTGGTGCCTCTGGGTATTTGGGACTGGACCCAGGTCCTCTACAGGAACAACAAACGCTCTTAACCAAAAAGCCATCTTTCCAGCCCTAATTTTAATAATTTTCTTTAAAAAGTCCAGGCTGAGGGGTTGGGGATTTAGCTCAGTGGTAGAGCGCTTGCCTAGCAAGCACAAGGCCCTGAGTTCGATCCTCAGTTCAAAAAAAAAAAAAAAAAAAAAAAAGTCCAGGCTGAGTATAATGGTACATAACTTTTTTTTTTTTTTTTTTTTTTTTTGGTTTTTTGAGACAGGGTTTCTCTGTGTAGCTTTGCGCCTCTCCTGGAACTCACTTGGTAGCCCTGGGGAGGCAGAGCCAGGCAGTATCTGTGAGTACCAGGCCGGCCAAGGCTACACAGACACTACCTTAAAACAAATAAATCAGCCACATAAGGAAAGAAATGCTGTTCTTTGACTGGCAGTTAACTGTGAAGTTCTTCAGGTATTTTCCTACATTTGCCTCAGAAGCATCTGTCTAGACCCTTCAGTACACAGTAGGGGGGTCAAGAATTCTCCCCTGGCCCCCCACATGTACTGTGGAACTGTCCGTACCAGGCAGTCAACCCAAGCTACACCTTTAACCCACCAAGTGGGCTGCCCTGTTTCAGGCTGATGTGCTCTCCAACCCCAAACTCAAATCTGTGGTTGAAAAGTCCACAAAAAAAGGAACAGTCACTCTCGGATCTTCACGGGTGAGTGGACATGTGCTTGAACATCCATTCTCAGAGAGGACTTGGGCGTTCTGGCCATGACTTCTTCACTTACAATTAGTAAGCTTCAAGATTCTGTGTGGCCTGGCCGCTGCCTACCTCTCTGACTTCTTTTCCTACTTTGCTCCCTATCTTTAATCCAGCCCCATCTGCCTTCTTGCTATTTTCTGTCACGTCAAAGTCCTTGGACTTACCCTCAGCACACACTAGCTTTCTCCACTGCTCACAAAGCTCCCTCCATTCTGGTATCTGCTCACTCAAACATCTCCTCAGAGAGGCCTTCCTCACCAGCCTATCATCCATTCCTTTATCCCTTCCCTTTACACACTTACCTGCTTTCTTCCCCTCAAGCACCTGCTACTACTTGATATTATTTGTATGTACACATACACATGCATGCAAACATCCACACAGCACCATGCAGCAAGTCCTTCTCTGCTCTATCGCCAGTGAACGGAATGCTTGTTGCACTCTGAATGAATGAACCCATATGCTGGGGACTGAGGCAAACAGTAGAAAAATAAAGATGAATAGGCCATGTTTCCTACCTCAAATGAATTAACAATCTAGCAGGAAGATGAACATATTTCAAGAAAAGAAATCACAGCTTCCACAGCACACACATACAAACATACACACACTCAGCTAGGCAATTCTTTGACCTTTCTCAGTCTGTTTCCTAACCCATAGACTAGGGATAATTATTTCACAGGATTGTTACGAATTAAGATATCACATATACCACCCTCCTCCCCATGGTAGTGCAAAAGCCTTTAATCCCAGCACTCAGGAGGCAGAGGCAGGTGGATCTCTGAGTTCCAGGCCAGCCTGGTCTACAGAATGAGTTTCAGGACAGCTAGGGCTACTCAGAGAAACCTTGTCTTGAAAAAATAAGAAAAAAAGATACCACATGTACTTTTTTCATACTGCCTGGCACACTATGTACTTAAACCGTAGCTAGCAACATATTAATTGTTGACTCTAATAATTCCCTTGAGTCCAATGCCTAATCAACAGCTAAATCAGTATCTATCACCAAGGAAACTGCTTCTATTCCTCCCCACATACACACACCTTTTTTTGTTGTTTGGTTTTAAGACCCACTCTATTGCTCAGGCTGGCCTTGAACTCATGGAAACTTGCCTCAGCCTCCTGAGAGCTGGGATTACAGGCCTGACTCCTCAAACCTAGGTTTTGGCTTTTTCCTGTTCCCCTTTCCCTCTCTCCCCTTTCCCTTTTAAACGGGTCTCATTATGTAGCCCAGGCTTGCCTTGAACTCACTATGCAGTTTAGCTTTGTCTAAGTCATGGCAATCCTCCTGCCTCACCCTCTCAAATGCTATAAGTGTGCTCCACTACGCCCAGCTTCAAACCTAATTTGATTTAAGTACACACAAATTTACTGTTAAAAGAATCTAAGCCAGTCCCTATGCTTACTACACAGCTTAATACTCAAATCCAGAATATTCCACAGAAAATCATTCAAATTAGCTTTAGTCTTAATGCGAAAACTTCAGCCTTGAAATGAAATTTTCTTTCTTTCTTTCTTTTTTTCAAGACACGGTTTCTCTGTGTATCCCTGGCTGTCTTAGAACTCACTCCGCAGACCAGGCTGGCCTGGAACTCACAGAGATCCGCCTGCCTCTGTCTCCCAAGTACTGGGATTAAAGCATACGCCAACCCCACCCAGCACAAAATTTTCTTTTAAAACTTATTTATTTATTATTATTATTATTGTGTGTGTGATATGTAGAACACACATACAAATCAATGCAAGCACACACGTTGCACATGCCAGGGAAGAGAGTGTGGAGGTCAGAGTACAGCTCTGTGGAGTTGATTTGCCCCTTCCACCTTTACATGGGCTCTGGGGTGCAATCCAGGTTATCAGGCTTCCACAGCAAGCACTTTACCCGGAGCCATCTTGCCTGCCCCTTGAACCAGGATTTTCTGATCTAACCTGTAGATCAGTTCCAGTTCCCTTGACAAAAGGGAACTGGAACACAAAGTACCATACTTTCTAACCATTGATCACAGTATTGTGTTTTTAGTATCTGGGTTTAACAACCCGAATACTCTTCCTACCTCCAAATACCCAGTGCTAACCCTTCCCACCAGAAATCTACCTCTCAGCTTCTACAATATACATTTAGATTTAAAAGCAAAGTGACAAGCTGGGTTTGGTGGTACATGTCTTTAATCCCAGCACTTGGGAGGCAGAGGCATGTAGATCTCTGAGTTTGAGGCCAGTCTGGTCTACAGAGAGAGTTCCAGGACAGCCAGGGTTACAGAGAAATTCTGTCTCAAAAATAAAATAAAAGCAAAGCAAAGTGATAGCTTATGCTTTAAAGTTTACAACGTAATTGTAATTCAGAACTGACCTAACAGAGTATAGCCAAGCTCACAAAAACACAATAATAACACTGATGCTTGTCACCATTTTTAAAGTAAAGCTGCTTCTGTTGTTCTGTTTACAAGGCTCTAGGCTGATTTTGAAAACTTGGAAACAGCCTATATTTGACTCTCAGCTACAATCTTAGACTCTAATGGCGAGGAGTGAGTTTTGAGGCAAGCAGTTACAGACTGACTTGTACCACTCGGTATGTACTTGTAGCCAAGCGGCTCCGTGTATCAGATTTATACAAGAGACAGAAGATGAAATCTTCATGCTTAAAATTTTAAAAACTTCTTTGCTACAAAAGACAACGTAAATTAAAATGTTCCCGGTGCATTCTCTGTAATAAAACAGGAGTCCTCCCACCCCTTAAATACCAGTCATTGACTCTGATTTCCAAATTAATTACAGGAAGCACAGTGTATTAAGTCACCCAAACACACGCATTCGCCACTTCCCTTAATTGAAAGTTGCTGATGTCTTGAGGACCCAACCGCTGAGCAGAATGTGAACCTAGAGCCTCAACCAGGAAGCCACCCCTGATCCAAACTGTGGAAAGCGAGGTGGGTGGGGAGACGGCGATGACAGGAAAAATTCGGCTGACCACTGCGCCCAGTCAAGACTGTTGTTCACAGTCCAGGAGATGACACACACTCCCTCCCACCCTCGGGCTGTCAAGTCGACCCAACACCGTGAACTCACAACGCCTCAGATAGGGGTGTGGACCTGAAGGGCCCGAGCCTGACCGACCCGGGGAAGGCAGCTCGCTGCGCCCGGAGGGGAGGCTCCCGGCGGCCTCCGGAGTGGCCCTGGCTGCGGCCGGGACCGGGCTCCGCGTCTTGGCGGCACCCTCACCCAGGCCTGTCCCTCCGGTCGCCCCCCGCTCCCAGCTGGGTCCCCTCGCTCACTGGCTTGACTGATCCGCTGGATGTTGCCACTGCATGTCTGGATGATGCTGTTGAAGTCCCGGGGCTGGGGCCCCGAGGGCCCGGGATTCCGATACATGTCTAAGGGACCGTAGGACATGACAAGGAGCAGGGACCGGGGTCGCGCTTCACGGCGCTCCTACCGGAAGCTGCCACTAGCCGAGCCCCGCAGCTGAGAGGAAAACCGGGAAGAGAAAGGGCGGGGGGAAAAGGAGCCGCGACTGCGTGCGCACTGACCCCACCCACTGACAATGCGCACGCGCACGCGCACGCTCTAAACCCCCCCCCCCCCCCATTCCCGCGGTGCGCGTGCGCCGCTGTCACTTGAGAGTTTTCAAACTGCTGGCAGAGAGCGTCGCCGCAGGACCGAACTCCTCCAGCTGCGCAGCTAGCAGCTTGCAGACGGCGCGCCCCGCGCTCGGCCACGTGCCAGCCGCCAACATGCCGGTCCGCATCCTGCCGCGCGGCATTGGCGCTTAGCCACCCTGCAAATCTTTGCTTTTCCAACCCATGTCAAAACCGAGGTGAATGCATGAGCGTGGGATTGGAGCAGTACAAATGCGATTGTACCCGGACAGGATTCTATGGTGAAAACTGTTCAACACCTAAATTTCTGACAAGAATGAAATTACTGCTAAAACCTACCGCCAGCACCGTGTACTCTATGCTTACCCACTTCAAGGGATTCTGGAACATTGTCAGTAACATTTCCTTCCTGCGGAATTCAGTCATGAGATATGTGTTGCCCGCCAGATCGCATTTGATTGACAGCCCACCCACTTACAAGGTGCACACCACCCCTACAAAAACTGAGAAGCCTTCTCCAACCTCTCCTACTACATCAGAGCCTCTCTTCCTGTAGCAGATGACTGCCCAACTCCCATGGTGTGTAAGGGGGAAAAGGGCTTCTTGATTCATGATGGATGAGGATCTGTGTTCACCAGAGGACTGGGCCACGGAGTAGTCTTAAGCCATCTTTAAGGCAAAACTCTAAATAGACGGTATTAACTGCGCCTTTTCAAGGATGGAAAATTAAATATCAGATCATTGATGGAGAGGTCTATCCTCCCATCAGAGAGGCCAGAGATCCTCGTGTGGGGATGATCTACCCACTTCACACCCCTGAACATCTGCAGTTGTCTGTGAGGCGGGAGATCTTTGGCTTGTGGCCTAGTCTGCTGGTGTACACTGCAATATGGCTGTGGGAACATAACGGAATGTTTGACGATGTGTGCAAAGAAGGAGCACCCAGAATGGGTTGATGAGTGGCTCTCCAGACAAGCAGGTTCATGCTGATGGGAGAGACTGTCAAGACTGTGATCCAAGACCAGGTACAGCCCTTGAGTGGCTATTACTTCAGAGTAAAGTCTGACCCAGCTTTTCAATCAACGGTTTGGTATCAGAACCTTATCGCTGCTGAGTTCTAACACACTCTGTCACCGGCACCCTCTGGAGCCTGACACTTTTCAAATTAAGGACCAGAAGTATACCTTTGATCAGTTTCTCTACAACTCTGTTATTCGTAGAGCATGGACTGAACCAGTTCACTGAATCATTCACCATGCTATCTGCTCGATGGGTTACCAGCCATAGGAATGTTCCACTCAGTACAACAAGCCGCCACAGCCTCAGCTGACCTCAGCAGACAGGTGAAATACCAAGCTCTGAACAGGTACCTCAAAGCCCTACAAATCATTTCAAGAACTCACAGGAGACAAAGAGACTGCTGAGTTGGAAGCTCTTTATGGTGACATTGGTGCCATGGAGCTGTTGCCCTGCTGATAGAAAAACCTCATCCAGATGCTGTTTGGGGGGAGACCCTAGTGGAAATGGGGGCACCATTCTCCTTGGAAGGACTTATGTCTAGCCTTTCTGTTTTCCTTACTACTGGAAGCCAAGCACTTTCGGAGAAGTAGGTTTTAAGGTCATCAACGCTGCCTCAATCCAGTGTCTCATCTGCAATGACGTCAAGGGCTGTCCTTTCAGGTCATTCAGTGTCCCAGGTCCAGTGTCTCCCCAAACAGCCACCATTAGTGCAAGTTCTTTGACTCCAGACAGATAGTGACTTAGATATCAGGTCCCTCCAGATTTGGGGGATGCTAGACAGGGCAAATGACATCAAATAATCAGATAGTTGGGGATCCCATTGAATAAGTTTTCTCAGCCATGCTGTGTCTCTTCACAGTCCACTGACACTGTGCAAGAATTTTTGATCTGCATAAAAGTGTACGAGATTACCTCAACCCTTACTTCCTATTCAGTTCTATTCTGAGAACCCAGGCTCAAATACAGAGAACGAAGCAACCTTGAGATTCAGAACTGTGGCCAGTCGGTGACTCTTAGGGGTTTCAAACTACTTTTCTTGACTACTTCACTACTAATCTAAGCAGTAAAGTAATAATACTTGTTGGGGACATACTGTGTGTGAATCCTCATTGTAGGTCATAGCACACCAAGGAAGCATCCCCATTTTTATCTTTAAAGTAGATTTTTTAAACTAATTTTTTTCATTTTATGTGCATTAGTGTTTTGCCTGCATGTGTGTCTGGGTGAGGGTGTCAGGTCCCCTGGAACTGGAGTTATAGGTAGTGCTGAGCTGCCATATGGATGCTGGGAATTGAACCCAGATCCTCTGGAAGAGCAGTCAATGCTCCTAACAGCTGAGCCATCTCTCCAGCCCCTGAAGTAGTTTGTTTGTTTGTTTGTTTGAGACAAGGTTTCTCTGTGTAGTTTTAGTGCCTGTCCTGGAACTCACTCTGTAGACCAGGCTGGCCTCAAACTCACAGAGATTCTCCTACCTCTGCCTCCTGAGTTCTGGGATTAAAGGTGTGCTCCACCACTGCCTGGCAGATTTTTTTTTTAAGTAACATAAGTTAACACAGAAAAGTAAGCATTATTTTCCCTTTTACAGGTGAGAAAATTAAGACCAAAAGTATTGATCGCTTTGAGGTTTGATCTGAAACCCAAACACTAAGGTAACTTTATCACTATCTCATTACTTCCCTAAACCCATTTCCAGAGTTAGAGAGACGGCCCAGCAGGTAAAGATACCCCTGTCAAGTGTGAAGACCTGAGTTCAATCCCGGGATCCACACAGTGGAAGGAGACAATCGGCCAATTGTCCTCTGATCTCCTATACCTGTTGTGGCAAGCAACACACACACAATAAAGATGTAATTAATTTTAAAATGTTAGTAAAATCCTCATTCCCATTTTCCTAAATTCATTATCTGTGGAAGTTCTTTCCAAATAGTCTGCTCATTCATATCAAACATGTACCCTTGGCTGGCATGGAACTCCTTATGTAGACCAGGCTGCCCTCAAACTCATAGATATCTACCTGCCAATGCCTCCTAGATCTCAAACAAGAATTTCTTAGATAACTCCTGAAGATTTGAGCAGTTTGGAATCTAGCTGCAAAACGCTTTCATTTCATTGCATTTTGTGGGCACATGGTAAAAGGGAAGACATGGAAAGGATTTTCCCCTGGAGGGATGCTGATGGCCAGACATGAAGGGAACTGTAGTTGCCTGTATTCTCCAGCCCACTTTAGTCTCTCAGAAATGAGAGGAGAGGAAGCAGCTTGTGAGTGGCAGCAGGGATTCCAAATATGGGAATGAGCCTGTGTCCACCTCTAGAGATCTTTAAAAATAATCTTTTTGGCTGGGCGGTGGTGGCGCACGCCTTTAATCCCAGCACTTGGGAGGCAGAGGCAGGTGGATCTTTGTGAGTTCGAGGCCAGCCTGGTCTACAGAGAGAGAGATCCAGGAAAGGCGCAAAGCTACACAGAGAAACCCTATCTCGAAAAACCAAAAAAAAAATAATAATAATTTTTTTGAACTTCATTTTATGTGTGTTGATGTGAAGGTGTCAGATCCCCTGGAACTGGAGCTGCAGACAGTTAGAGGTGCCATGTGGGTGCTGGGAATTGAACCTTGGTTCTCTGGAAGAGCACCCAGTACTCTTAACCACTGAGCCATCTCTGCAGCCCCCACCCCTAGAGATTTTTAAAGCAAAGCTATCTCTAGTTTGGTTGGAATTCACTTATGACAGTTCTTCTCTTGTATAGAAAGGGACAGATTAGGTCTGTGAATTTTAACTTGGTGGTAGAGCACTCACTACTACAAGTGGTAGACCTTGTATTTGCTGGGCATGGAAGAACTCACCTATAATCCAAACCCTTGGGAGGCTGAGAGTTCTAGACCAGCCAGGACTGCACAGCAAAACATTGTCTTTAAAGAAAGGAGGAGGGGGGGCAGCTGGAGGAAAGAACGATAGGAAAAAAGGAAGAAAGAAAGAAAGAAAGAAAGAAAGAAAGAAAGAAAGAAAGAAAGAAAGAAAGAAAGAAAGAGAGAGAGAGGGAGGGAGGGAGGGAGGGAGGGAGGGAGAGAGAGAGAGAGAGAGAGAGAGAGAGAGAGAGAGAGAGAAAGAAAGAAAGAAAGAAAGAAAGAAAGAGAAAGAGAAAGGGAGGGAGGGAGGGAAGAAAAAAGGAAGACAGACAGACAGACCCTGAATTCAATTCCTAGCATCACAATAACAATCTGATATGGTGGTACATGCCAGTCAATCCCACCACTTGGAGGCTAAAGGCAGGAAGTTCAGGAGTTCAAAGCTATCCTCAGTTACACAGCAAGTTAGAGGCCAGGATGGCCAAATGAGACCCTGTCTCAAAAACAAACAACTTGTCATGTTAAACAAATACTCTTCCACTGAAATATATATACCCAGCCTCTCCCCGATCCTGTTGAGACATGTTCTCAATAAATTGCCCAGGATGGCTTTGAACTCACTCAGCTCAGGCAGGCCTTGAACTTTTCATCTTCATTGTGGAGGACCAGCCCCCACACTTATTTACCCCAGGGATGAGGGATAAGAGACTTAGTTAGAAATAGAGGGGAGAGAAACAGAGAAAACACGGGATAGACTCGGGTGGGCCTGGATCCTTATCCACCGGCCCAGAACTTTATTCCTATGGTCTGTTTATAACAGTGCCAAGGGGTGGAGCAAAAGACCTCCCCCTTGCTAGTTATAGTCAAGTGTAGACCCTTACAAATACTTGGTACCTGGCCTGTGGTCCAACCTCTTATTCAGTCCTGCTGGGTACAGACACTAGGAAACCTAGTGGGCTCCAACACTTCATGCCTCAGTTTCTTGAGTGTTGGGATTACATATGTGCTGTAGAACAATCCTTTTCTACACTATGACTATGTATTACTCTCATTGATTAATAAAAAGCTGACAGACTGGTAACTGGGCAGGAAGTTAGATGGCAAAGCCAAACTGAGAATGATAGGAAGGAGTGAGGGAAGTCGAGAGAGAGAGAGAGAGAGACGCCAGCCAGCCACTGAGCAAGCAGGACATGTAGAAATGAGGTGATAAGCCACAAGCCATGTGGAAATACATAGACTAATAGAAATGGGTTGATTTAAATGTAAGAGTTAGCTAGTAACAAGCCTGAGCTACTGGCCGAGCATTTATAAGTAATATTAAGCCTCTGTGTTAGCTATTTGGAAGCCTACATGTATGTGCTCTACTATGCCTAGCCTAATGCTCTTATTCTGGTTATGAAAATTCTAATAAAATCATTATGTGGTGACATGCACCTTTAATCCCAGTACTTGGGATAGAGGCAGGTGGATCTCTGTGGGTTCAAGGCCAAGGCAAACTGGTCTACATAGCAAGTTCTGGGCCACCCAGGAATACACAGTGAGATCCTGTCTCAAAAAAATTAAAAAAATAAAAACATAATAAGGGCTAGGGAGATGGCTCAGTGGGTAAGAGCCCTTGCTCTGGAAGCATGAGGACCTGAGTTTGAATCCCAGTAGCACCCATGTAAAAAGCTGAACATAGTAGCTGGAGAAATGGGTTAGCAGTCAAGTCCTTGTGGATGACCTGGATTCTGTTGGTTCCCAGCACCCATATGGTAGTTCACAACCATCCTTAACTTTAGTTTCAGAAGATCTGATTCCCTCTTCAGGCACCAGACACACACAGAGTGCACATACATACATGCAGGCAAAACACTGATATACATAAATAAATGTGTATATATATATATATACACATAAATAAATGTATATATATATATGTATATATATATATTGTTTTCTGAGACAAGGAGTTTTGGTGCCTGTCCTATATCTCGCTCTGTAGCCCAGGCTGGCCTTGAACTCACAGAGATCCGCCTGCCTCTGCCTCCCAGTGCTGGGATTAAAAGCGTGTGCCACCACTGCCGGACATAATAATTCTTATGATTCATAGTTTTATGTCAAATGCTATGTTTTATCACACAGTTTTAATGCATTAGCAATTCTTCACATAAAGCACTGAAATGTATCAGTTTGAATGCATTAATAATAAACTCAAAGTCACCAATACTGGTGTCACAGCTGAAGGACAGAACTGAAACACTTCCCCTTTATGTCATTTAACCTAGAGCAAGCAGAGGCTGGATTCTCTGCAGCTCTCCTGTGTCCTCCATTGTCCATCACAAAGGGCTTCTGCTCTGTATTTACTGAACAGCACAGAGAGCAGGGGGCGAGGAATGAGAGTCACCTTACAGGAATCTTTAACAGAGTTTTACAAGGGATTAAATCACTGACTCCAACTGACCCCAACTGACCAGATAACAAACACTGTCAAGCAATGTCCAATGCCACTTCCATCCTTTATTCATTTTCTAAGGCCACTCTCAGCCTATTTTCTGTTCCCAGATAATGATTATCATAACACACATGCATTACTCTGGGCCAGGGGCATGAGAGAGTCCATAACTTAAGATGGCAGCTATGCATTAGCTCAGGTTGTAAAGATGATTACATGGAAAGTCCATGACAAATAAGGCTGTTGTTACTTTGTTCTCATAGGGATAGGCTAAACAAATAGACTGAATACACAGTAGTCTAACAGTCTTAATGGTTTTTTTGTTTTGTTTTTGGTTTTTTTTTTTTCGAGACAGGGTTTCTCTGTGTAGCTTTGCGCCTTTCCTGGAAGTCTTAATGTTTTTAAAATTATGTTTGTTGTTGTTTTTTGAGACAGGTTCTCACTATGTAGCCCTGGTTGTCCTAGAGCTCACTATGTAGACCAGGCTAGCCTGAAACTCACAGAGATCCACCTGCCTCTGCCTCCCAAGTCCTGGAGTGATGGCCAAAACCCCCTCCATTTTCTGCTAGGCATCCATCTAGGTAACTGTTAGCCATTTATCTCTGCCTCCAGTCTCTGGGAAATAAGTTCCCAGTAACCCTGATTCAGTGACCCCATCCACCTACTCAGAAATGTACAACCGTGACCATCTACTTATTCTGTTTTGACTAACTGCTTTTGACTTCTGTAACCTGCTTATTCAGACGTTCAGGTTGCCTTGACTACCTAATCTTGGCAGAGCAAAACAGCTCTTGGCTTGTTTGTGCAGATACTCAGGGTCTCCTGATTTTTTCCCCCTTAAAAATTCTTCCATCACCTTCTTCTCACAGCAATCTCAAGTTTGGCTCAGAGATTGTGGTCCTGCTAGCGGTAATCAATAAATCTTTAAATTATAATTGGATTGAGTCTGTGGTCTTTTCCCAGGGGTCAGGAACTCCAAAACACTGGGACTCAAGGCGTGCACCACTACGACCAGCAGCACTGTTAAGACTCTGCTGCTGTTGTTGTTGTTATTTGAGACAGAGTTTCTTTTTCTGTTTTTCTCTGTGAAACAGTCTTGGCCATCCTAGAACTCACTCTGTAGACCAGGCTGGCCTTGAACTCAGAGATCCCCCTGCCTCTGGCTCCCAAGTGCTGGGATTTAAGGAGTACACAACCACTGCCCAGCTACTCTTAAGTAGCAAGTGTATTATTAACTTTGGCGGTATGGTCCAGCAAAAGTTCCAGTCTCTTAGCATGTAAGAAATCATTTCATCATAATGCATTGCCACAGTATATTTTAGTAACCTATATTTTTCTTTTTTCATTTTCCTGTGTGGTGTGCATATGTGTGGATGCATGACTGTATGTGTGTGGGTGCATGGCTGCATATGTGTGGGTGCACATGTGTATTCCTGCATGGGTGGGGGTGCATGGTTGCATGTGTAGGGGTGCATGGCTGCATGTGTATGGCAGCATGGCTGCATGTGTATGGATGCATGGCTGCATGTGGGGGGGTGCACATGTGTATTCCTGCACGTGGAGACCCAAAGCTGAGGTCAGGAATCATCCTCAGTCACTCTTCCACTTTCTTCACTGAGGCAGAGTCTCCTCATCAAACCCAGAACTGCTGCTGGGCTCCTCTGTCTCCACCGTCACAGGCTGGAGTCACAATGGAGGGGTCACTATGCTCACAAGTGCATTTTTGAGGATCCAAACTCCACTTCTCGCTCTTGCAAGGCAAGCTGTTTAACCACTGAGCCATCTCTCCAGGCCCCTAAACTGTACCTTTTTTTAACCTTTAAAAGAGCCTTGGGCCAGGGCTGGAGAGACAGACACCTCAGCAGTTAAGAGCACTGGCTGTTCTTACAGAGGACCCAGGTTCAATTCCCAGCACCCACATAGCAGCTCCCAACTGTCTGTAGCGCCAGTTCCAGGGGATCTGACACCTTCACACCAATGCACATAAAATACAGTTAAATAAATTATTAAAAATATATATAAAAGAATTTAAAAATTTTTTAAAGCCTTGAGCCTTTTTTCATTTACATTTGATACTATTTAAACTGAAACTCAGTGAAAGTCTCTTTCTCCCAGAAATTGAAGATATAGTTGCTGCTTTCTTCGTTCCATGTAAAGTGTAAAGTGGTTTCCTCCTCTGTGTCTCTCACAGAGCAAATACTAAAGATCCATTAAACATTGACCATATGACTGTATAAGGAGGGGAGAACATGGTTCCAAGCTTAGGTCAGGTCTCACAGCGGGATGGAACAGCTGACACAAGGTCTAGAAGATGTCCCCAAGTCCTCCTGTGATGTCCTCATCCTAGAGGACACCTGCTTGTTGAGAATCAGCTCTAGCTCCTGGAGCTCCAGATCTTCCCAGAGAACATCCTGAACAAACTTCAAAATAATGAGAAAAAGGATAGAACCAGAGGTGTGCAGAACACACCAAGTCCATGACCAGATCCTAGAACAAGAGGTGAGGAATCCAGATAAAATAGCCTTCCGGGGGCTGGAGAGATGGCTCAGTGGTTAACGGTACTGGTTGCTCTTCCTGAGGACTGGAGGTTTGATTCCCAGCATCCATAGTGGGTTACAACAATCTGTAACTCAAGTTCCAGGGAATCTGACGCCCTCTTCTGGCCTCCAAGGGAACCAGACATGCACATAGTGCACAGATATGCATGCAGGCAAAATGTACACACACCAAAAAATTAAAAGGGGAGGTGGGGAAAGAAGTGAAGAAGAGGAGAGGAGGAGGAGGAGGAGAAACAGAAGCAGCAGCGGCAGTAGCATCAGCAGAAACAGAAAGAAGAGGAGGAGGAGGAGGAGGAAGAGGAGGAGGAGGAACAAGAGGAGGAGGAACAGGAGGAGGAGGAGGAGGAGGAGGAAAACAATCTTTCCTAACTCAGCTGTGAAACACCAGCCTGCTGGAGAAGCTGCACCACAAAATAAGTAGCCAAAGACCACAACACTGACCTCATGCTGCATAGCCTCAGTGACTTCCTGTAGCTCAGTCTAAGGGCTATTTAGGAAGTCTACCTAAGGTCATCATTGCATAGGCATACATGCCTCCTGGGGTCAGAGAATGCGTGCTTTCAGCTGGGTGCAATGGGGCCAGATGTATCCGCAGCACTTAGGAGGGGAGGCAGGAAGGTCTCAAGCTGCAAATGTGCCTAGACTAAATAGTGAGTTCCAGACCAGTTTTTGCAGAGGACCCAGGTTCAGTTTCCAGCAATGGTGGCTCACAACCATTTCTAACTCCAATTCCAGCAGATCCAATGCTGACTTCTGAGAGCACCAAGCACACTGGTGGTGCACAGATGTGTAGGCGGGCAAGACACTCAAATAAATCATCTAAGTTAACTTTAAAGCTCACAAACAGCAGGTTTGGTGGGGCATGCCTGTAATCCCAGCACTCCGGAAGTAGAGGAGGCAGGAGAAGGATCAGAAACTCTCAAGGTCATCCTTGGTTATGGGGCAAGTTCAAGGCTAGTCTGAGCTGTATGGAACTGTCTCAAAAAAAAAAAAAAAAAAGTGAAAAGAGAGCTGGGCATATAGCTCAGTGGTATAGCACTTGCCTAGCCCAAAAAAAAAAACAAAAAAAAAACAAAAACCAGAAACAGTAACTGGGTACTTTCCTTATATTGTTCTTTACAAAAGAACTAACAGTATGTGTTGTGGGATATTTGTACACCCAGTGGAGATACATTGTTGTGATTGGTTTAATAAAGAGCTGAATGGCCAATACCTAGGCAGGAGAGGACAGACTCTTCCGGGGACAGAGAGGACTCTGGGAAGAAGAGAGGCAGAGAGACGCCAATCAGACTCTGAAGAAGTCAGACATAGGGTACAGATCAGAGGTAACCGAGCCATGAGGCAAAACAGATGAAAAAATATGGGTTAATTAAATTATAAGAGCTAGTTGGGAAAAAGCCTAAGTTAAGGCCAAGTTGTCATAATTAATAATAAGTCTCAGTGTCAGTATTTGTGAGCTGGACTTCCAAAGAAAAATCCTTCTTCAAGTATGATTATTAGAACACTAATCATTGACTTATTGAGATTTTTAATGTGAAATTTTAATTAATTGTGTTTTAAAATTTTTATGTTTTAAAGATTTATTGATTGATTGGTTGGTTGTTTTTTCGAGACAGGGTTTCCTCTGTGTAGCTTTGGAGCCTGTCCCGGGAACTCAGAACTCACTTGATAGACCGGGCTGACTTCGAATTCAGAGATTCATCTGCCTCTGTCTCCTGAGTGCTGGGATTAAAGATGTGCACCACCTGGCTGAAATTTATTTTTATTCTAAATAATGTGTGTGTGTGTGTGTGTGTGTGTGTGTGTCTGTCTGTCTGTCTGTCTGTCTGTGGGTACATGCACCTGAGTTCAGCTGCCCTCAGAGTCCAGCAGGGCATCCTCTGGAGCTGGAGTTAACAGCAGTGTGGGTTGTACAACATAGGTGAGGGGAACTGAACCCAGGTCCTCTGCAAGAGTAGTAGTGCTCTTAATCACTGAGTTATCTCTCCAGTTCCGTGTATGTGTTTTATATTCATAATTATAGGATGTGCCACTTGAAATATTACATCTAATTCCTTTGAAATGATAAAAGTCTAAGGAGATTAAATATACTCTGTTTCAGAACCAGGTCATTTCTTTAAATGTATAAATTTACTTCAATAAACTGTTAACTTGTGTATTGTGTTGTTTTTTGTTTTGTTTTTACATATTTTTATTTCATGTGCATTGGTGTTTTGCCTGCGTGTATATCTGTGTGAGGGTGTTGGGTCTCCTGGAACAGGAGTTACAGACAGTTGTGAGCTGCCATGTGGGTGCTGGAATTGAACTGGAATTGAACACTGAGCTATCTCTTCAGCCCTTGTGTACTGGTGTGTGTGTGTGTGTGTGTGTGTGTGTGTGTGTGTGTGTGTGTGCACATGTATGTAGAGGACAGCCCTTCAATGTCATTCCTCCAGTGTTGACCATCTTGATTTTTCTAGTGTGTGTTTGTGTGTGTATATGTTTGTGCACTCATGTGAACATGTGTGCATGTGTGTGTGAGTGTGGAGACCGGAGATCCACATCGGGTCTCTTCTGAAGTCACTCCCCACCTATTTTTTGAGACAGGAGCCACTGAACCTGGAGCTACCCATTCAGGCTAAACTAGCTGGCCAGTGAGCCCCCGGGATCCTGTTTCCCAGCACTGAGATTACAGGTAAGTAGTCTACACCCTGCTTTTATGTGGATGCTGGGGATCCAAATTCAGGTCCTCACACTTGAGCAACAATTTACCAACACAGCAGAGAACTCCCTAGACTCCTCTGCCTCTTCGAAATTCGTTCTGAATCAGGATTTTTCACTAATGACCTGAACTTGCCAAGTAGGCTGGGCTGTCTGTCTGGTCAGTCCCAGGGATCTGTCTGTCTCTGTCTTCACAGCTTTAGTGTTGTAAGTATGTGCTAGTACACCTGGCTCTTTGGTTTGGGTTTGGTTTTTCGAGACAGGGTTTCCCTGTGTAGCCCCGTCACACCTGGCTTTTTAAATGGAGGCGCTAAGGCTCAAACTCCAGTCCTCACACTTGCAAGGCAAACACTTCACCAGCTGAAGCTTTCTCCCACCACAGCCCTAACTTGATCATTTCTTAAGAGCTTTTTAGATGCCAATCATTGGAAACACATTTTGTATGCCCCAGAGATCCCCCAAGATAACATGTCCTCAATGAAGACTGCCAGTGGTCTCACAAAGTACATTCAGACTTGAGGTTGCAAGCGAAACCTTACACTGGAGGAACCCTGGGCTCTGTCACCAGACACCAGATGAGGGAAAATTATTTATGTTTGGGGGGGGGGAGAAACAGTAGTGGGCTTCACCTCTTTGTTATGCCTTGGTTTCTGTAGTACTGTGGAGTAGCCCTTAGGGGGAGCCAGCCAGGTGAGCACTCTGCCGCTGAGCCATGTCTCCTGTCCAGAAGCAGTGTTTTGATCGCTTCAAAGCACACTGGGCTGTGTAAAGGGATTATCAGCAGGCCTGAGCTATCAGGAGGGCTTAGGATCCCGTTTCCTTGGAAACTACCATGTGGAGATAGATGTGGGATGCTGTCATTGGAAACCTTATCTAAAGCTCTGCACCTGTCTCAGACACCGGGGATGCTCCTCGGTGTCCAAATCACCCAAACCTTCCAGGTAAGAGTAAAACGTTCCATTTGCACAGATATTTCAAACAACATTTCTGACAGTCTAGGACTTTGAGAGTAAGATCTCTGAGCATTAGTCCTTTTGTTAATTAACAGCAAAAACAAAAAAAAAAAACAAAAACAGTCTCCCCAGGATTTCCATTAAGATATGATTTGCTTCTTTGTATAGGTAAGAGAATTGGCATGCTCTGAGATTCTGGGTCCTTGCCCAGTGTCATACAGCTGTTAAGTGGCAGCCAGAATTCAGACATCCTCTGTAGCCCAGGATTACCAGCCCTGCCTAAAAGATGTGCATGCATGTGTTCTTAAACCAGCTGTAGCTCACAGCAGCGGCTTCCAGGACTAAACAGCATTCTCCAGACTTTGTTTTATTGAACCAGAATGCAGATAGAAAGTATTCTGTTCAATGTGTCGAGTTGTCCACTCCACTAAGTACCAGACAAACCGAGACAGAATCCTCATCAGCCCAGAAACTTCCAGCTTATGCTCCTTCTAACCAACTGCCCTCCGCCACCAGATGTCACTTTCTGATTTTTATGGCTTCATGTTATCATTATTGTAATACATCTGGTGGCTCACTCCAAGCGGCTTTGTTTGTTTGTTTTGTTTTTCCTATTCTGACAATTGGTTTCTGTTTTGTTTTTCTGAGACAGTGTGTCTCTATGTAGTCAAGGCTCAAGGATGGCCCCAAACTCACAGAGATCAGCAAGCTTCTACTCACCAGGTGCTGAGAGTGCCACCATAGCCTGATCCGTTCTGACAATCTTTCATGGTTATTTGTTGAGGAAAAACACTTGTGATTTTATATTTGGCTTAGTGAGCATTGGTTAATATCAAAACAGTTACCAGGGCTGGGGTAGAGCTCTGTGGTGAAGCACGGGAGGGAGAGGAGGGGAGGAGAGGAGAGGGAACAGGGAGGAGAGCAAACTTTCAGGGAAGATAAACTATAAAATTGTGGAAAAAAGAAAAATGTTAAGTCTGGACATGGGCGTAGTGGTGCATGACTTTAATCCCAGCACTCAGGAGGCAGATCTCTGTGAGTTCAAGGCTAGCCTGATTTACAAAGCTAGTTTCAGGACAGCTAGGGCTGTTACACAGAGAAACCCTGCCTCAAAGCCCCCCCCCCAAAAAAAAAATTGAGAAAGAGAAAAAAGATAGACAATATTTTTTATACCCATCGAGGACTGAGACTTTCTAACATGGTTGGGGCTCCAATTGGTCCAAAGGGAGAACAACTACAATTAATTATTTGGAAAATTAATTGGCTATAAAGAATTAGCTAAAATGAAAAGATATTAACTGGAAAATAAAGTTCTTTGTTAGATTTTTATTTTTTATTTTTCAAGACAGGGTTTTTCTATGTAGCCCTGACTGTCCTGGAATTCTCTCTGTATACAGGCTGGCCTCAAACTTAGAGAGATCTGCCTGCCTCTGCCTCCAGAGAGCTGGGATTAAAGATGTGCAACTGAGTCTATATCGCCCAGGGTGGCCTTGAACTCATGATCCTCCTACCTTAACCTCCGGAGTGCTGGGATTACTAGCATGTGCCACCATACCCAGCATGACCTCACTTTTCAAGCAAGATTGAAAATATGCTGGGACAGTCCTCTAACTGCTGAGAAACAGAGAAGTCATCAATTCCAGTGATAGCTAAAAAATATAAACTACTTTTCAAAGTGTCAATCAATTTCAGAACTTAATTCCACAAGCTGAGATCAGTGTGGAGGCCACCTCCACGATGGACAATAGCAGTTCTCTTTTTAAATACTGTGTATGTGGACCCGAGTGTCTGTATGTGTACATGTGTGGGCAGGAGCCTGCAGAGGTCAAGAGGGTCTCAGATCCCCTGGAACTGTGTTCCAGACAGTTGTTCAATGGCGTGTTGGTGCTGGGAACTGAGCCCATGTCCTCCAAAAGAGCAGGGTTCACTTTTTTAAAAGATTTTTATTGGCTGGGCAGTGGTGGCACATGCCTTTAATCCCAGCACTCAACTCAGGAGGCAGAGGTGCCCTCAGAAGTCAGATCCCCTGGGACTGGCAGTATAGATGATTGTGAGCTACCATGTGGATGCTGGGAACTGAACCTGAGTCCTCTGGAAGAATATCCCATGCTCTTAACCATGGAGTCATCTCTCTCCACCTCAATGCTGTGGGAGGACCCTTCTGTACGCTGTGAATGTATGTAGCTCTCACTGGTTGATAATAAAAGCTGATTTAGCAAGCCAACAGAAATACAGGAAGAGAAAGGGCAGACTTGTAGGTCACCAGCTAGACCCAGAGGAAGCAAAATAAGAATGTTGTACTGAGAAAAGTACCAAGCCACATGGCTAAACATAGATAAGACTTATGGGTTAATTTAAGTGTAAGAGCTAGCTAGTTAGTAATAAGCCTCTGTGTGATAATTTGGGAAGCGGCTGCTGGGTATTTGGGAGTTGCTGGCAGGATAGAAACTCCCCTCCAATTACACCTAAATCCCAGTGATTCTTGCTCCTGGAATGAACACGTGCGCCCTCCCTTCTCATGCTGGAATGTTGGTGATTTTGCCTCTGCAACCAATAGGATAGTGGAGAAATTATGGGAATGTCTTGTCTGAAGCCAGGACATGAAACACAGTGGAGCTTTTGCCTTGCTCTTGGATCTGGTTTAGTTCCAGAAGCTACTCCATGTGGCAGTGGTAGTCAGAATAGTTCCCATCCCACAGGCACTTCTACTGTCGTTAAACCACCAGGAGGAAAGATCTGTGTCCTCTCCTCAAGTCTGCATGGGTTTCTGACTCCTTTAACATGAGTGTGTGTACAGGGGCCATGAGGGCATGTGAGCTCTGGAGCAGATGAGATGGAACACAGCTACTGCCTTATCATTGTAACAGTGCTGCCTGGAGTCTTCCGGTGCTGCGTCTGATTACCTCAAGGCCACCATGCCAGGGAAGGCTATGTTCTACAGAAGGGACACAAGTGACCGATAGCACTGTTCCGCTTCCACCTCGCCCAGCCCAAGTGCAGGTGAATGAGCACTGAGTAGACTAACTCCAGGCCATGATCTCTCAATCTTCCTAGCTGAAAACCTAGATATGGAACAGAAACCAATTCTTGTCCTTACTCTGTTGAAATTATCCAACAGGACCTGTACGCATTTCAAAATTGTTTTGAGTCATTAAAATTTGGTCATTTATCTTATAGTAATAGTAACAAGAACCCCCTGTTACTGCTGACGGGTTTTAAATTCCCCATTAGTCTACAAACAGGATAAACTTAGGGTGCCAGGAAAGAGTACATTATGTCTACAGGTAAATCAGCAAGAAATAAACACAGGGGCCAGGTGCAGCTCAGTGGTTCAGTGTGTGCATAGCCTGAGCAAGGCCCTGGGTTCCACCCCCAGAACAGAGAAGAGCAGGGGAGGGGAGAGCAAAGGAAGGGAGAGGAGAAGGGGAGACAGAACCCAGGAACTGAATCCAAATAGTCATCTGAGTCGATATGAATTTTATTAACACACATTTGTCAAAGTCTGTACAAACCAAAACATTCCTATGTTTTAAAATGTCCATTATTACAAACATACAAAGGAACAGAAGGTGTTACCAAAAGTTACTCAATTTCATGGTAAAATGCTGTCATGATTTTTAAAAAAAAAATCAACATTTCAAGACTGAGGTTTCCTCTTTACTGTTCAGGAGCTCATGGTAGTTTAGAAAATGTATAGGTTTGCTGAATATTAAATGCTAAGACCTTAAAAAAAGATTTAGTATAAAACTAAATGAGCGTCTGTGTACTGTCACATTTCCCATGCACGATTTCTCAGTTCTACCTTTTGTTTAAGAGACCAGGACTGTCATTCTCTTTCTACCATCTTTTTCCACAGCCAACACAAATGACCTGAAAAATAGCGTATGGTAATATATCTTTACCTAAAAGTTTCTCATTCAGAAAGTTACAAAACGATTCAGCAAGGCAGTTTCCCCTGCTTAGAAGGGAAAGCTGCATTCCCTACCAAAGAACTATATAAACATGTCCTTCGAGCCTCCTGTCGGAAAGAGCCCTCATGTCCGTATCTCTGTCCATGTGTCTGAGAAGGCCACCGCAAACTAGAGAGCACTGTGGACAAGTGACCGTGACTGCTCTGACGCTGGTGGACTGTGGTACAAATGTCACCTGTCTCCATGATCTGCTCTAACGCCAGCAGCACCTGCACTGATTCCAAGGTTTGTTCTGGGTCAGGGCACATACTACGCATTTCTAGTTTCTTTCACAAAAATCCAAGAGTGAGGCTCCACATCCGAACCTCTCCCTTCCCACCTGCCTACTGGGTCACGATGGGAGAAGGGCACACTCGGGGAGGCCCCGCTGCTGCCAGGAGCCCTTGCTTTGTAAACATTCTCAGTCAGAACAGGGAGCTCACAGGATGGGGGTTGCAGAGGGAGGAAGTGCGGTGAGACTCCTCCCCATCACACAGCCCACGCCTAAGCAGTCCATGTCAACCCCTGGAAACACACAAGAGTTCAAATCTCATCCCACTTGATCTGCTCATGTTAAAAAAAAAAAAAAAAAAAAAAAAAAAAAAAAAAAAACGTGCTCTGTTGACAGCCTGGCGTGACAGCTGACACGAGCGGATGTTTTTAAAAAAGAAGTGGCAGTGTGGGAATTTAACATTATGTGAAAGAAGAGGGAGGGGGAGGAGGGAAGTGTCCAGTACAACCTGGACAACCGTTCTTTCTGCCCTTACTTAAAGACAGACTGGTCAATTCTCTGCACCCTAAGCATCTCCTCAAATGCTCTTCCACAGAGTCCTCCAAAGGCACTTAGCTCCACACTTACACCTCCAGCATTTACCTTAGCCTCAAGACTCTAAGGTAACGAGAAAAAAAAGATTGGATTCTTTTACTAAAAGCTAGCAAACAGGTCTGTTTTTTTTTTCTTTGTTTTTGAAGAGGCATTGCTTTTACAAGAACTAGCCAGGCTACCATCATTCCTTTATCAAGAAAAGGTTTCCTTTTTAAAAAATAAATAAAACTCTGTCTATACATAGTACAAAGGTCATACATAATATACCTGGAAAAACCCAAGAGTATACCCTGAAGCAAAAAGTTTATTGGCGAGAGAAAGCCTCTCTCAGCGCACGAAGTCTTAAGGTGGCAGTTCTCAAGGTTCAGAGGGCGGCAGTGATGCACAGTGGATGACAGGTTACTTGCTCGTGGGGATGGCAGGTGTGCCGGTGGACAGACACTCTGCACAGAACTCTGAGCAGTGACCACTATGGAAAACGTCGAGTACTAAAACAGAGGGAGGGAGGAGCACTGGGGAGCGGAGGAGGGAGAGGAGGAGGAGTAGGTCTGAAACCCCAAATGCTCAGCATGCAGTCGTAACACGGCACAAACCAGGTGTGTCCATTCAGCCCACTACATTCGCACAAAGGGTAATGGTAAGAAAATAGAGATTTTGTAAGAAAGCACAATTCCCAGAGAACAGCCGGGCTGCTGACCCTGACCCAGGAGCGCCGGCTGTTGTTGCTGGGAGCCGGGAGCCTTCTTGTGGTCCTCACGGAGACGTTATGGTGCCTGACTTCTCAGACTTCTTGCTCTTGGACAAAGCAGCTGCCTGTTTGAGAAGCTCTCGGTTTTTGGCCTAAAAATAATAAAAATAAAAAGTCAGTGCAAGAACAGCTTTCAAAAGATGGTTCAAAACATGGTATGTACTTACTCATAAGTGGATTCTAGATATAAAGCAAAGGACAATCAGACTGCAACCCACAGAACCAGGGAGGCTACATAGCAGGGGAGCCTAGGATGACTGTGGCTTATAATAAGTTTTGGTTTTACTCAATTACTGGGCAAGCCTCAATGAAACATTTCACTATTAGGATAAGAATTTATACTGTATCAAGCTGATAATAGAAAAATAAATAAATAAATAAAAAAGACCTGAGCTACAGGTAGGCAGTTCCTCTTTGCTCCCTCTTGGGTTTGGATACTGAGACATAAGAACAGCATGGGGAATATAAGAACAACTTGGGACTGTAACTCGGCTTTCCAGGACCCTACGATAAATCTCCCATGATGTAATGAGTTTTTATACCCTAATAAATTCCTTTGCTCTTTAAAAAAAAAAGATGGCTGGTAGATGGTCTCCGTGCAGAATGAGTTTAGTGGGTAATAATAATAATAACAACAATGTGAGAGCAGCTGTCTGTAGACATAGAGGAGGGGACGCCGAGAGTCCGGCACTGGTCCAGAGAGGGGAAATAACAGCAAGTTCTGGGGTGTGACACCTGCTTGAGTAAAAAAGTGAAGCGCACTGGTGAGCTTGATCTCTTGGGACTACTGTTACAAAAAGATGATGTGTGCAACACAAACCAACCAGGAAGCCTTAATGAGCAGAATAAGTAGATCTATAATTCAGACATCTGGACTCACATCTGGTGAATTAAAGAAGTAAAAGAGCACATTTGTTAATTCCAGTTCTTGGGAGAAAAAGATGAAAACACACTCAAATAAAACAATGAAAGATGTCTGAAAGGATTTTGTGTACTCTGTAAACAGAGAAAAAAAATCTAAGGGATGGTTACCAAACACAATCGTGACCACATTGGGTCACCACACACTCACCTGCAATTGCTCTGTGACTTCTTTGTGGGTTTTCTCCATTTGGTTCATTTTGGCCCGAGTCTGAGACTCCTGATACTGAAAATCAGCCTTCAGCTCCGTAATCTGAAGGAAAAAATCAGTGACTTCAACTCCTTCATAACGGTAAATGTCTTGGTATTGGAGGTCTACACAGACAGTCTTCCAATTTCCTGGAACCCAGGGCTCTCCTGCACGTCCACACGGTCATCAAAGCCACACAGCATCCTTTTTCCTTGAGGCTTTTCTGAAGATTCACAAACCTGGAGCTCACTATCCTTCTCCCTTTCTTCCCCTCTCCCCTCCATCTTCCAAGTTCCAAGGTCAAGAATTCTCCTGCCTCAGGCTCCCCAGTGGCTGCAGTTACAGCTGCTCACTACCTCCCTCCAAATCCGAGGAAACAGTTCTGGTTGGCCACAATGGTGGTGCATAAGTATAACCTAAGCACTCAAGAGGCCAAGACAGGAGGGCTACCTTGAGTTCAAGGCCAGCCTAGGCTATATAGCGAGACTGTCTCAAATACACACCCAAACAACAACAAAAAACTTGACTTAAACTACTACTCCCTTGAAGATTTGACAGTTCCATAAACCCTCTGAATGCTCGTTTACAAGCTAGAGAAGAAGTGCCAGTGATCATTGCTCTCAATTCAAAAAACACTGGTTTATTACCCATAAATCTTCACTTGTTACTTTATTTAACTTTTTACTCTATTATTATTTGTGTATGACACGTGTGGACACAAGTGACACAGCACCCCGGAGGTCAGAGGACAGCCCTGTGGAGCTGGTTCTCTCCTTTCCTCAACAGTGGGTTCCAGGAGCCAATCAGGGTGTCAGGCTTTCGAAGGCAGCACCTGACCGACCCAGCCAGCTCACTGCACCTAGTGTTGGGTTTATTAAAAACATTTGTGAGTTACATGTGCTTATCCACTTACATGTGAGTGTGTGTGTGCCACAGTGTGCATGCAGAGGTCAGAGGAGAACTCCCAGAGTCCGCTCTCTCTCTCTCTCTCTACCATGGAGATCCTGGGGATCAAACTCAGGTCATTGGGTTTGGTGGCCACCTCACTGGCCCTACTGTTTTTAAAAATTAACTCATACTTTGTCCCATCTTTATAATAGCCTGAGGTCTAAAAGGTTAAGTATGCCATGAGGACCGGCAGTGTTAACGTGGTGCTGATCCAACTCCAGACTCCCGTCTACTGACTGCTGGTTCAGAGGAGGGCAGCTAACAGTGACTGGTGAGCTGAGTCAAAACAGACTAGCAACAGGCAGGGAAGCGGAACAGTCCAGACACAGGCACAAAGATAGGCCACCGAGGGCTGTTACGTCAACAGCTGACAACTTCACAGTAGCAGCAGATGGGGCTACAGATAGGCAGCCATGACACAGCAGAGATGGTGCCCTAACCGGGCAACGTGACAATGTGATCGTGGAAGCTACAGGACACAAGAGCTAGTTGGTTTGCTCTTTTCAAGACTTGAGTTCTGCAAGTAGGACGCAAGCGCTCTTCTGGTCCCTACTGGGCAGAAGTCTGTCCAAGACATGTGGGTGTCTGTCATCTGTCACTCACACAGAAGAATGGAAAAGATACAGGGACTGGGGGCTGATGTGAATGGTTAAGTGCTTGCCTAACACGTACAAGGCCTTGGTTTCAATCTCTAGGACTCCCCCCAAAATGCATGAAAACACAAGAACTTCTACAAAATTTAAACCAGGCATGGTGATGCACGCCTGTAATCTCAGAACCAGGGACAGAAGATCAGAAGTTCAAAGTCATCCTGAGCTGCACATGAATTCAAGGCCAGCCTGGGCTATATGCAATCCTAGCATGCATCTATAAAACCAGCACTTGAAAAGCAAAAGCAGGACTGCCACAAGTTCAAGGACAGTCTGGTCTGCATGGCAAGTTCCAGGAAGTGAGGACTCTACAGCAAGCCTCTCTCAAAAAATGGGACAAGGGTCACGGAGGTGGTTCAGAGGGTATAAATCAGCAGTCTCAACCCGTGGGCCCAGACCCCTTTGGCAAACCTCTATCTCCAAAAATATTTACATTACAATTCATACTATTAGATGTTTTTGTTTGTTTGGTTTGGAGACAGGGTTTCTCTGTGTAGTCCTGTATAGTAGTATGTTAACTAGGAATGTAGCTCAGTAGCACAGAATTTCCTAGCACACACAAGACCCTGGGTTTAGTTCCCAGTAACCTGCCCCCTCCTCACCACACACACACACACACACAGAGTATATTGTTATATGCTCCCTGCTAGACTGCCTGGTGCATACTAGACAAGCACTCTGCAGCTGAGCTACACCCTCAGCCTTACCCGTGGCTTTTATACACTGTGTCTGTTGGTTTCATTAACTAATGTCCTGTCTGAGAAGTGGGAACTCCTTGGAAATGCTGAGAAAAATCAGCGTTCTGAACCCCTAGGCTGAGGTGGACTGACCAACAAAATGCCATCCCATGAGCCAACCTGGCAAACAGACACTCTCTTCTCAGGGAGTCTCAAGCTGACCACAGGCTCTCTAAAGCACCAATGGTAAGTAGCCAACAGAGGGAAAGCATCATACCCCATCCCATGGTCTTCACTCTGTAAACCTGGCCCAAAAGGCGGTAATGAGCCGGGCGGTGGTGGCGCACGCCTTTAATCCCAGCACTCGGGAGGCAGAGCCAGGCGGATCTCTGTGAGTTCGAGGCCAGCCTGGTCTCCAAAGCGAGTACCAGGAAAGGCGCAAAGCTACACAGAGAAACCCTGTCTCGAAAAACCAAAAAAAAAAAAAAAAAAGGCGGTAATGAAACCCTACCTTCTTCTCTTTCTCTAGGATCATCTGGTCCTTCTGATGCAGCATCTTCTTCAGAGTGGCCACCTCTTCCTTCAGCTGGGCAATGATGACAAAGTGGTCAGTGCCAGGGGAATCCAGAGCCAGGTCTGGGGAAAAGCTGGGTAGAAAATGGAGAGAGAAATTTCCTAACTCTACTTAAGGCTGTACTCCAGGTCACCTGATGGTGACCGTGGGGGCTTCAGTGACTATCTGAATTCCTGCCATCAGGCTCTGCTCTGTCCACATCAGACTTACCAGTATCTGCTGGACTTGAACTAAGTACAGGAAAGGTGGTCATCAGAAAATGATGCCAACCCAAACCAACCCCTCAACCTGTCATATGTGGGACCAAAATAAACATGAGATCCCAAAAGCCAAGCTTACTACTGGAGGCTCATTGAAGATCTCCAGCCACATTTGTGATTAGAGAACTGTCCTAGAATCCTTGATAGACTATCTATTATGAGCACACGCTCAGCCCTAAAGTCCTGTGATGAGGTTCAGCTCCTAAGAAACTGAGACACCAGCTGGCTGGTGGTGGCTCACACCTTTAATACCAGCACTTGGGAGGCAGAGGTTGGCAGATCTCTGTGAATTTGAGGCCAGCCTGGTCTACAAAGTGAGTTCTAGGACAGCCAGGATTGTTATAGGGAGAAACCCTGTCTCAAAAAAAGAAAAGAAACTGCAGCTCCCACCTTGAAGCACGCAGTCTCCCCTAAAAAGGTGGGGTGTACAGGAAGACTAGCTTCTGTGCTGCAAAGCCAGCCTATAATCTTAATATTCAGCAGGCTGAGGCATGAGGACTTCTGAGTCTGGGGCCCACCTAGGCTACAGTGAATTTCAGGACAGTCTGCACTCCAGTAGGAGACTTAAACAACAACAAAAAGAATTTGGGATGCTTAGTGGAGGAAGGGACAAAGGTGGCAAACTCCAGTCACATCACATGCTGTTTACGACTCTCCACGTTGTCAAAGTACTGGTGACGCTCATGTCCTTTTAGCAGACCCTCCTCATTTCTCCCATTTCAGGGAATCTGTAAGGCCTTGAGATTACATGCAAAATCTTTTCTGCATCTACAACAGGAGGTTTTCTGGGTGAGGATCCAAAGTTTTCAGCGATGCCTCAGAACAAACCAGGAACCACTGCCAGAGGTCACTTCCTGTCTATTTTTAGGGAATTCCCAAAAGAAGTTCTTTACTTTTCTCGACAATCTTTAAAGCAATACACACCTCTGGATACTGATCTCAACCCTCTGTCAACAGAGCAACAACTCACAGCCTCTTGCTTTTGCTCCTTCCAGAACCTTACATGGCAGCTAATAAGCAGTGCTGGAAGACACTCAACCAGCCTGTGACTGCACACGCTCCCTCAGTTACCAAGTCAGATACTCCTATGGCTGGCTGGAGCCCATCCACATGCAGCATCTGGAACAGAGCACTGGAGGAAGACTGAACTGATGTTCTCCTAACTGATGAATGTCCCCAAGTGCAAGTACGGGGTGAGCAAGAGTCAACGCAAACTAAGAAAACAGGTGTTCAGGATAAGGGCCCATCAATCTTCTCCAAGTTCAGATCTAGAAGTTCCCTTGTATCTGTTTCAATACCCACCAAAACTTGTCTTCCCTCAACCCAACAGAGTATTTAACTCCTAACTATAGCAAGCAAGGGCAGATTAACGGCCGACCGGGGGTAACTCTCCATGTCTCCAAAGCTCCAAATGCTCCGCTCTGCTTCTCAGGAGACTCTCTCTTGTTGCTGCTGTTGGCAGTGCTGAGGATTGAAGCTAGGGCCTCGTGCATGAGATGAGAACGCTCTACCACCGAGCTTAAGCACCAGCCATAGAAATTAATCTTACACCAGTCAACTCTTGGCAAAACCAGTCCAGTGTATCCTGCGTGGGCCTGATCCCTCTGAAGCTAGGAGCTCAATCAACATGAGAAGTAAAAGCAACGACTAGTTACCAACGACTAGTTACCAACGACTAGTTACCAAGGCAGCAAGCTAGTCTCTCCAATACCTCCACACACAGGGAACTTAGTGCTGCTCCAAGACATTCCCTGCCTTTTCTGAAAGCTTTTAACATAAGAACAGGTTCTCTGCTAAGAGGCTGAGGCAGGGAGATTGGAGATTCAAGGCCCACCCTCAAGACAAACAACTCTTTTCCTGAGTTGAATCAAAACAGGGCTGCAGTAACAAAGCACACTGTCGAGAGGCCATCTTCAAAGGCCACAAAGAAGCCCAAGGCTGCAGGCTCAAAGGCAGAGAATAAAATGAAATTTAAAAAGTCCTTTGGAAATGACATACTGTAGGTGCCTGGCTGCCACCCATTGCTAAATTGGATTCTACGGAGCACTTAGTAGTATGACTGAAGAGTGACCGGCATATTTTCTCAAGGAAGGAACACTGTCTAACTCATATTCCTCAAATCAGAAAGTTTTAACCACAATTTTAACTAGGGAATTAGAAAATATTGGGCGGGGGCTGTGACTTCGTAGGCTACTGAAAAACAAATAGACTAAGCCACCTTCTAGGTATAAAACATCAGAGAAAGCTAAGATAATGTGTTCTGTCTACAGCATGAAAAGCTGGGGGACAATGAATATGAGGGGAGGCTGGGCATGGTGGTGCACTCCATTAATCCTATCACTTGGGAGGCAGAGGTAGAAGCAGGCAGATCCCTGGGTACCAAGCCAGCCTGAGTCTCCACAGAAAGTTCCAGGACTGCTTCTTAGTCTGTTGGCAAAGGCCAAGTATAGTAATATTCTTATCAATTTAATAGAAAGTTCCAGGCCAGCCAGGTCTACGTAGGGAGACCCTGTCTCAAATGAGAGAGAAAGAATGTGAATTAAACATGCCTCAATATTAAATAAGATTATGGCAGTAAAAGATCAACATAGAACTATCATGAGGCAACATACAGAAGACATAAGGAATAAAATTTAAAGAGTAAAAGCATAAATTTTAAAAAGTTAGTGGTGCCAGGCAGCAGTGGTGCACGCCTTTAATCTCAGCACTCAGGAGGCAGAGCCAGGCGGATCTCTGTGAGTTCAAGACCAGCCTGGTCTACAAGATGAGTTCCAGGACAGGCACTAAAACTACACAGAGAAACCCTGTCTTGAAAAACAAAACAAGGCTGGAGAGATGGCTCAGAGGTTAAGAGCACTGGCTGTTCTTCCAAAGGTCCTGGGTTCAATTCTCAGCAACCACATGGTGGCTCACAACCATCTATAATAAGGTCTGGTGCCCTCTTCTGTCATGCAGGCAGAACACTGTATACATAATAAACAAATAAATATTTAAAAAAAAAAAAAGAAAGAGAGCCGGGCGGTGGTGGCGCACGCCTTTAATCCCAGCACTCGGGAGGCAGAGCCAGGCGGATCTCTGTGAGTTCGAGGCCAGCCTGGTCTCCAAAGCGAGTACCAGGAAAGGCGCAAAGCTACACAGAGAAACCCTGTCTCGAAAAACAAAAAACAAAAAACAAAAAAAGAAAGAAAAACAAAACAAAAAAATAGATAGATAGAGAGAGAGATAGATAGAGAGAGAGAGAGAGATAGTGTTGGAGATAGAAACTAAGGGCCTTGTGCTAAGGAAGCACTCACCCGTGACTCCCGACCGCTCCAGTCCTGAGCATGTAAGTGCATGTCATACATACTTCAGGGCTAGAGATGCACCTTAGTCCACAGTACTTGCCCAGCATGTACAAGGCCCTGGGCTGGATCCCTAGTAATGCAGAAACCTGGTAAGAGTGGTCCCTGCTTGTAATTCCAGGACTCAGGAGGGAGAGATGAGGTAATCAGAAACTCAAGGTCATCCTCCACTACACACAGAATGAGGCCAGCCTGGGATACACGAAACCCTGTCTACACTTCCCCATTTACACACACACACACACACACACACTCTATATGAAGTGCTTGCTTGGGCAGCACATATACTAAAATGGGAACAATACAAAGATCAGCATGGCCCCTGTGTGAAGATGACATGCAAATTCCTGAAGCATTTCATATTTATAAATAAAAGTTTGAATATTAAAAAGGAGTATAAAATTACAGAAATGCCTCTTTTGTTACTGTTTTTTGAAGCAGTGTCTCATGCATTCCAGGCTGATTTGAGTCCCTATGTAGTTGATGATAACCTTGAACTCTTGATTCTCCTGCCTCACCTCCTAAGTGCTGGGATGACAGGTGGGTGACACCAGCCTAGTTTCAGAATGCTTTATTCAAAGCAAAGAAAAAGAGTAGGAAAAAACCCACAAAAAGTAAAAAGGATAACAAAATGCAACTTACGTTGTGTTAAGAATATTTAAAAGAAATGCAAATAAGTTGACTAAATTATTAAGAGCACTAATAATGCAGGGACATTCAAAAGAAATGTGTTTATGGATGAACATTTCTGTGGCAGCAGAAAAAATTACCTACATTTTCAAACTATAAGATAAACATAGTGGCACATCCTGTAATCAGTGGGCTGGGGTAAGAGGACTGCCTCAAGTTTGAGGTCAGCCTGGACTACTACCAAGTTCCAGGAGAACCAAAATTACACAGTGAGACTGTCTCTAACCCTCCCCTCCCCACACAGATAAAACAAAAACAACAACTTTTTAAAATTAGTATGAGGCTAGAGATACAGCCTAGTGGTAGAACACTCTCCTAAATAGGAAGCCCTAGGTTCAATTCCCAATATCACATACAGTATGGGAAAAATGATCTTTTAATGTCTTCTCTGGAGGACCTAAAGCAAGGACTAGCATCCCACTGAACAACACCATCCTTACTTGTGGCCGGATGTGAGTCAACCATCTGCAGGGCCAACCTAGGTTTTAGCTTGGCACATCTCAGGCAACAGACAGTAGACTAGCGGCGAAACCTCAAGACAAGCAAGCTGGCCAAGGCAAAGCTACTAGAGACCGGGCTGGCAGAGCTGCAGCTCTGAACGAGCTTCCGGGGACCACCAGCACGGCCTGGGGATAAGGAAGCAGATGGGAATGGTGGATCTGAAAGTACGGGGCTGGGCTTTAGTGGCCTGCTTTCTAGGACTTCCAAAAATGCCTTCCTTGAAGCCGTTTTTACAGAACCACGCAAAGGTGATGAACACATCTGTTTTCTTCACAACAGCCCAACTAGCTGCTCCAAGGCATGGGTGAAGAGACCAGAAAGTTGGTCTATATGGTTCTTTCCCACATACAACCTGAAAAACTTAAGCATTTCCAGAAGGTTCAAGAAGATGAAAACCAATTAAACTAGTGTTGACAGACACTGCCTTGGTAGGATCTGAAATCAAGTAAATAAAAATGCAGTAGGAAGAGGAGACTCCACAGACGATTTGCATTCTGGGAGGTAAAGCAACAGGCAGCCCTGGTAAGGCCCTGGCTGGTGGCTCCCACAGCCATGTTGGCTGGGAGGGAGGGCTGCGAATGTTCTCAGAATGGAGAAGAGTCCCAGGACTTTGGGGAAGGGTCAGGTGATCTCACTTCAGGATGCCTGGGCCTGGAGGAACAGGAAAATGGATGGTTCCAAGACTCTGTTGAGAAGCAGCCCACTGCACCAATGCAGACGGGCTCTGGGTATTAGGACAAAGCAGCTCAGGAGAGGAAGCATCGCTGAGAGGAGAGAGGAGCAATGAAAATATGCATTTAGGCAGGCCCAACTGAAACAAAACCACTGAACTCTATCTCCTTCTCGTCTGTCCCAGCATCTGTACTGGAAGACTCGGGAGAAGTGTGAATATCCGGGCAGACATGCAGCCCTACCTTCACCCTACCTCTGCTCTCTCTCCAAACCAACTCCGTCTGGAGGCTACAGGCCCAGACCACACAGAAAAACATTCATCTCCTCACTTCTTAGACTTCCTTAGTGGACTGAAGAATAACTACAGTTAATCCAGTTACTAGTTCTAAATATGTATTTTTTTATTTTTGAACTGGGTTTCACTATGTAGCCCTGGCTGGCCTTAAACTCACAGAGATCTATATGCCTCTGCCTCTGCCTCCCAAGTGCTGGGATTAAAAGAGTGTGCCATCACACCCATCCGACTCAACTTCCCAAGTTCTGAGACTACAGGCAAGGCCAGCATGCCCACTAAGTTCTTATATTCAACTGATAACAGCTATTAGGAGCGCTTATCCATAACTATCAAGTGACTAGCGTAGCACCCCTAACGGTCCACTCAGGACCCTGGCTAGCGCTGAGGTATACCCTCAAGGTAGTCAAGAACTACGTATGCATTTCAAGTGCGTGGGCACTCATACCCCAACTGGCTCACCTGTCTCCGTTAGCTGTGATTGACTCAAACTTGGATTTTTTCTTTGGGATTTCATTTTGAATTGAAGATGTAGAAAGTGTTTTCTGGCTTTTGATGGCAAAAAGAGAGAGAGACACATTAGAAATCAAAGATAAATAAAACACTCCAAGGAAAGTCTGTCAAATGGGCCAACAATGTTCTGGGCAACAGCTTATTATTTTTGATTAGTAAAATCTTCCAAGGCGGTTTATAGGTTTGGATGCTTGGATGCATGGGTAGCCAGTGTCTACAGGGTCAAAACCCATTTTGATCTTAATTACTTACTTCCTGACTGATTAATAGTTATGAAAACAGAACTGATCAAACTGTAAGAAATGTGTTTTCTGGTTTAGAAAGTCTTTTCCATTCCTATCCCCCACGCATCCTCCATCTCATAGCTCTAGGAAGTACAGACAAGCTACCCTCCGACAAGTCAGTACCTGACCTACCCAAGGAGAGCCAGCAGGAAAGCTGTAACAAAAGCCAAGCAGACACGAATGAACTCCTAGCCTTTCTCATGACATCTCTGTGAATGCACTCTGGACCTCAGTCCCACAGAAGAACTAGCTTTAGATGTAGTACCGTCACTCACAACTGGCTCTGACACCAAAGTCAGGAGCCTGCCCCTGGCATGAAATCCCTTCATTCGGACAGATGTCCCAATGCCACACCCAAGGGGCTCAATGAAGTGCCTCAGGGTGGTTCTCTGCATGTGTGTAGTGGGGGTGAGGGTGGGAGAAGTTGGGGTATGTGAGGATGAGACAGGGTTTCATGTAGCTCAGGTTGGCCTAGAACTCCCTATGTAACTGTGGCTGGCCTCGAACTCCCTATGTAGCCGTGGCTGGCCTTGACCTCCTGACCCTTCTGCTAACACCTCCAGAGTGCTGGGGTTACAGGTGTGCACCACCACCTCCAGGCCGAGATAAAGTTTCTGTAACATTTCTTAGCTTACCTATACTTGCACGAAAAGAGGAGCCCCAATGGGAAGCGCTATAAACCAAGCAAGGCCTTGCAAACATGAGGCAAACACTACACTGAGTGACATCCCAGTCCTCAGTTCCCCTTTCTTTCAGTGCCTTCTCTACTAGCCAGGGTATTGCTGCCCACACAGGCTGGGTCCTTCCCTTGCATAGGCCCCTCGGTAGCGCCCATAAGCCCCTGACATGCGTGCAGGCCCTCTCCTCCTCCTCCTCCAGTTTCCAACAACACAAACGGTCTGACGGTCTCCCGGGCTCTGTGTGCTCCCATGCCCTCTAGTCCTCTGCAAGCACTAGTCCCTCCCTCTCCTAGGATGCCCCTGCCTTGTCCTCATCTGACAAGTCCAGTCCATAGAGGGACAGTTACAGCAAGCTCTTCTCCAAGTCAGCTTTCCTGCCTTTCTACCTGAATCTTGACAAATTTGCAAAGTGGTGCCCATTGCATTAGACTGCGATGACTTGATTACAAATCTGTATTCTCTACCAGAAGGCATACTATTGAGAGCAGCATGGTTTTTATTCATCTCTGTATTCCCAGCAGAGTCCCTGGCCCATGAGAGTACTTAATAATGCCTAGTGAACAAACAAACCCATAATGACAGTAATAACAAAAACCAGCTAAAACCCATTGAATACTGTCATGAGAAAACAAACTGCTATTCATGTACTATATAATTTGCCTTCACAACAACCCCATGAGGTAATGCTATTCTCTTTCTCATTGTCGAGAAAATTTGCTAGAGACAGGATTAAACCTAAGCCTCAATTCTCAACATCATTGTATATACTCTTAAAAGAAGCTTCAGCCATCAACAAAAGGACATCTTTCAACTGGCTCCCACCCTGAAAAAGTCTAGAATACCAATCAACTATTTGTCCAAATATATATATTTAAAATGCTGTCTATAGCCAGAAAACAAAACGTCCAATCCCCAAGGGATTATGCACAATTAAAGTTGAGAATTCCACTTACAAGTTCTACACACCTTAAAGACACAATACAGAAACCTCCTTGGCCCTTGCAGACGTAGGAACTATAAATATGGCAAGCCAGAGACTCCTAAAGGCTTGTAACAACAGGAACACTTCTGAGATGCCTCCCTCCTCGACTGCCTGAGGAGTGAGGCTCCTGGCCTGCCGCCTCCTACAGTCCTCTCATGGCCCTGGGTTACCTGTTATAATGGCTGCCACCACTCAGGCGGCTGTACTGCTCCTTCTCCTGATGGCTGGCTCGAGAAGAGCTGCTCAGGTGTCTCCTCTGCTCTTTGGTCTTCTGAAGGACACGCTTGTAGGACAGTGTGCACAGCCAGCACAGGAGCTTCCCATCTACCTGAAAGATGAGACACAGTTCAGAGGAGGTGAGGTCTGTGCTAACCATGACCACTAAGACCCTGAGCTAGACCCACTCAGGTTAGCTCCAGCCTGCAAGCTGTGTGAGCCTGGGGCAAGTCACAGGCTTTAGTGACAATGGACATAGACCACTCAATATGGTGCCATACACATAAAAATTGATGTCTCTATAGTGTACGTCTTTAATCCTAACACTCGGGAGGCAGAGGCAGGTGGATCTAAAAGTGTGAGGCCAGCCTGGTCTACAGAGAGAGTTCCAGGACAGCAAGGGCTATACGGAAAAACTCTGCCTCAAAAAAACAATAGATAGATAGATAGATAGATAGATAGATAGATAGATATTTTTATCATGCAACTAAGGAATGCTGAGGCAGGAGAAATAGTGTTCCCCAGGGATGAGCCCCCCAACTGGTTATCCAATACCAAGTGGTCAGTTCTAAATTCATATACACACAAACAGCACTGATGGGCTGAGCAGGTTGTTATTACATATTTGTGTGTTTATAAGTATGTATGTAACAACAAGAAAAAAGAGGGCCTGAAATTTGAAGGGAGGAAGAGAGCAGGGAATATGGGAGAGGCTGAACGGAAGAGAGGGAAGGGATGTAATTATATTTTAAATTTTTGTTTTGTTTTTTTCTGGGACAGAGTTTCTCTAGGTAGCCCAGGCTGGCCTCAAACTCAGAGATCTATCTGCCTTTGCCTCCAGAGTACTGGAATTAAAGGTGTGTGCCACCACTGTCTAGCATGATTTAAAATATTTTTAAATAAAAAATAAAATGTTAATTAATAAATGTTTAGCTCAGTGTGGTAACACATCTTTACAATCCCAGCAGCACTCAGGAGGTGCGGCCAGAGGACCAGGAGTGCAGGCCAATCTCACTACACAGTGCATGCATCCAAAGCCAGCTGGGTTACAGGAAACCTTATCTCAAAAGACGAACAAAAGCCAAACGTGGTGGTACAAACCTTTAACATTAGCACTCAAGAGGCAGAAGCAGGCAGACAGCTGTGGGTTCAAGGCCAGCCTGATCTACAGAGTTCCAGGCCATCCAGGGTTACACAGTGAGAGCCTGTCTCAAATAAACAAAACAAAAAAGTTATTTTCTGTAACTACCTCATTCAGTCTCCCTCTGCTTCTCTGCCATAGCTGTTATTCTTGTCAGAAAAGATAAAGGAAATGGACACATAATGAGAACAACTTGTCCAAGATCATTGATTGAGCTAGCCCTAGGAACAAGACAGGACTCAGGTCTAGGGTACTGCAAAGCCCAAACTGTCCCCTATCCCTGGAGATGGACAGAACACTATTTTTTCCCTTTATCTTTATTTATGTGTGGGTGTTCTGCCTGCCTGTGTCTGTGTACCAGTTATGTGCAGTGCATTCAGAGGACAAAGAAGGTCTTGGATTCTCTGGGACTGGAGTTTAAGAGGCTGTTGTGAGCTGCCACGTGGGAACTGGGAATCAAATCTGGTTCAAGAGCAGCCAGTGCTCTTAACCACTGAGCCATCTCTGCAGCCCAGGGAAAAATACTACTAAAGGGACCTCCTGATTACTAACACAGCTTTTCCAACATCTCGTTTAGGGAAAGGTGTCTCAGCTGGCAGGCAGGAATATTCTCATCAGTGAAAGTTATGTCCCTCCACTATAAATTAATAAATCTGGTTAACAGGAGTCAGCCTTGAACACACAAGAACTCTGGGCATCGACAGAGTTTCAGGACTGTAATATATTCTCTGTTATTTCCTGACCACCACATACGATGTCCAGGCCACTGCCACAGAGAAAAAAGATGAAGAGCGAGCTCACAGCCTAATGGGGTGAGAAACACGGAATACAGAAGGTAATGTTTCATAATGCTACATTTCCAAGACAATAAAGGAGTGATAGGAATTGTAACCAAGGGAATTAAAGACTGTCTCCAGCATGTGCTGTGGTGTACCTCTGTAATCCAGCACTTGGGGAGGCAGAGGCAGGAGGATCAGGAATTCAAATTCTTCCTCAGCTACACAGGGAGTTCAAAGCCAGCCTGGGCTACATGAGACCCTGTCTCACCTCCTCTTCCCCCGAAAAAGGTCTCTGTAAAGAGGAGCCATCCAAATTAAGACCAAAGAAACCAGTCAGAACTCTCTGGAAAAGGCTGACTGAAGCAAAGAAGAACCAGCACAGAGGAGAGAGAAGAAAACTGGGAGGCCTGAAGACTGAAAGGTGGTCACAGGTGAGGAGAGTGCAGGACGAAACTGAGCGCTGGGTAAGACCTGGCAAGCATGGAAGAGAAGAGTTTGGGTTTTATCCAAGTAGAAATGGAAGCCACAGCCGGGCGTGGTGGCGCACAACTTTAATCCCAGCATTCTGGAGGCAGAGGCAGGCGGATCTCTGTGAATTTGAGGCCAGCCTGGTCTACAGAGTGAGTTCCAGGACAGCCAGGGCTACACAGAGAAACTGTGTCTCGAAAAACCAAAAGAAAAAGTTTAAAAAAAAAGGAAGCCACTAGAGGGTTTCAAGAATAGAGAGATTAGTATGACCAAACTCTAAACCATTTTGATCCATCAAGATACTGCAACTAACACGCACATTCTATGTGATGTAATCTTGTGATCTTTAACTTCAACACAGAAACATCTGGAGCTGTACAGTAGTACTGGGACCATTACCTCACCTATGTTATCATCATCTCTACTTCTTAGACTTACACAGACTTTTGCCAACTACCACTTATATGAGGTACTTCTCACTATAATTTGAATTATTTTAAAAGGTTAATACATTATTATTTATTAATGTGGAGGAGGTTTATTTATGCATGAGCTCAGAGGACAATTTACAGAAGTCAATGTTCTCCCTCCTCCTCCATTCGTGTTCTGGAGATGAACTCAGGTCACCAGCCTTGGTAGCAAGAACCTTTATCTACTGAACAATCTCACAGGCCCCAATTACATTCTTAAGAAGTGTTACAGGAAGATGGTCATGGTGGCGCACGCCTTTAGTTCCAGCACCCGTGAGGCAGAGGCAGGCAGATCTCTGAGATTGAGGTCAGCCTGGTCTACAAAGCAAGTTCCAGGACAGCCAGGTCTACACAGAGAAACCCTGTCTCGAAAAACCAAAAAAAAAAAGTAAATAAATAAAAAATGCTAGGGGCCAACAAGACTGCCCAGTAGGTAAAGACACTTGCTGCCAAACCTGATGACCTCAGCTCAATACCTGGAACCCATATGGAAGGAGAGAACCAACTCCTGCAAGCTGTCCTCTGCACTCCACAGGCGTATCTGTGGTACATGAACACAGAAGTAAACATATGAAGTGTAACTGTAATAAGATATGGACAGGGAACATGGGAGCAAACACCTTTTGTGTGTGTGTGTGTGTGTGTGTGTGTGTGTGTGTGTGTGTGTGTGTGTGTTTTAGCTTTTTGTTTTTGAGACAGGGTTTCTCTGTGTAGCTTTGTGCCTTTCCTGGATCTCACTCTGTAGACCAGGCTGGCCTCGAACTCAGAGATCTGGGATTAAGAGAGCTGGGGTTGCTGGGGCAGTGGTGGCACACGCCTTTAATCCCAGCACTCCAGAGGCAGAGCCAGGCAGATCTCTGTGACTTCGAGGCCAGCCTGGACTAGAGTGAGTTCCAGGAAAGACACAAAGCTACACAAAGAAACCCTGTCTCGAAAAACCAAAAATAAATAAATAAATAAATAAAAAAGAGAGAGAGAGAGAGAGAGCGAGCTGGGGTTAAGGCGTAAACCACCACCACCCGGAGGGAGCACACACCTTTAATCTCAACCGTCAAGGTCAACCTGGTCTATATACAGTGATTTCCAGACTAACCAGATACAAAGAGACCTTGTCTTAAAAAGAAAAAAGGAAAACGGGCTGGAGAGATGGCTCAGCGGTTAAGAGCCCTTGTTGTTCTTGTAGAGAATCCAGCTTGCCCGTGGTGACTTGCACCCACACTGCTCCAGGTCCAGGGATATGATGCCCACTCCTGACCCTGTCCAGCACCAAGCACACACACGGTACACATATACGGAGCAGGCCAAATACAAATAAAGACGGATAATGCTAAGAAAAACCATTTTCTGTTGAAAGAAGAAGAGATGGGCCTGGTAAAATGGCTCAGTGGGTAAGGGACTTGCTACCAATGTGTCCAACTGAGTTTTCTCCCGGGACCCACGGCTCCCACACACAAATATGCTATACTGTGGCAAGCATAAGCATCCCTCTCATGGACACAAAATAAATAAATGTAACAAAAAAAATTTAAAGAAATGTTAGACTAATGGTCTAGATTTGGGAAATGAAGAACACAATCTAACTCTCTAAGTTAGTCAGTAACAGGAGCAGGACAGGAACTCAGAATCATGCCCATCTGATTTGGTCCAATTTACTCTCCCCCACCCCCCAAAAAAGAAGCTAAAGAAGACAAACCAGCCATTTACCTTCTTCCGATCGTCTTTCCTGTCAAACGCACACTGCTGCTTGCACTGTTCACAGGAATATGGGGGTCCGTACTTCTTCTCTGAATTCGTGCAGCGCTGGCATTTATTGCCAATAAATGCTGCAATTATGTTGCAGTACTGACAAGGCTTAGGCTTAACGGAGAGGAAAAAAGATCAAGTAAGCCTATCATAAAACACTGGCCCGCTTTTAGTCGCACTTCCTACTCTGTAACCCACGACACAGGGCAAACGCGGATTCCCAACATCCTGCATTTGCCCCTACAGTGTTCAAATGAAGCCCAATCCTTAGCATCATACAAAAGTAATCCCCATATGATTATACACTTTTTAAATAAATTTTTATAACAAATAACCGAAGCTCATTAGTGTCTATGATGAAACTTCAACAACAAAAAAAATCCAATAGAACATAGTTGAGTTTGAGGCCAGCTTGGGATACATGAGACATTGTCTCAGAAAAACAAAAACAGGCCAAGCATGGTGGTGCACGCCTTTAATTCGGCACTCAGGAGGCAGAGTCAGGTGGATCTCTGTGAGTTCGAGGCCAGCCTGGTCTACAGAACGAGTTCCAGGACGGCCAGAGCCAGACAGCAAGACCCTTGATGCAAAACAACAAAAACCAGCCTAAGAGACGGCTCCATGGGCAAAGGTGCTTGCCAACCCCAGAACAAAGGTAGCAGAGCTAACTCCACAGAGCTCCTCAGACATTCACACCATGCTGCGCTAATAAGCAAATATTCAGGAAGGCAGGCAGGAAAGCAGGGAGAAGGGAAGGTAAAGTTGTGTGTGTGTGTGTGACTTTAAAACTTTTAATGTGTATGGGTGTTTGCATATATGTATGTGCATTACATGGGTACACTGCATGCAGATGAGAGAAAGGGGTGTCAGATCCCCTGGAAATGGAGTTACATGTGGTTGTCAGCCACCATATGAGCAGCTGGGAACTGAACCCCGCTGAACCAAGTACTCTTCACCACTGAGCCATCACTCCAGCCCTGGAAGGCTGAGTTCTAAGAGATCTGAGTATTCACTCCTGTTAGGATTTTGGTCCAGAGAAATCCTACTCACCGTTCCATACAGCTGCACGTTCTGAGCACACTTCTTGCATATTGTATTGGTTTTACTGTTAAAGAAAACAATGAAACAAGACTTCTCTTAGAACATCTGAAACCTTATTCCTCTGAAGTCCAAGGAATTTGTCATTGCTAAGGTGCTAGGGGCTAGGTGATGTATAGACTGGACATTTGATAAACTAATAATGAAACCCTATTTTAAAGAGAGAGTAAGTCACTTCAGATTACGCCCCACTCCCCACCCCAGGTTGGTATTTACTCATATAGCCCATGATGGCTTCAAACTTACTATGTAGTTGAGAACAGCTTTAACTTCCGGTGTGGTAGGACTACAGACGTGAGAACACCATGCCCAGCTTTAATTATGACATCTTTAAGTATCCCCAATAAAACTAAAAGACCCTCAAAATACGGTGTTACACTGAAGTGAAATACAGAAAAGAAGCGAATTCTCTCTACTTCAGATGAGTATCTGAAACATTTTAAGGTGAGGAATAAGATGGGTGTGTGTCTGGGGTATGAACTCAAGACTACACTCTCCATTGTAAGGAAGAGTATGAAAAGCAGACACAGGGAAATAGATGTTATGGACAAACACTTTGTATCTATGATTTCTCTAAGTTAGACACTGACCAGATAAACACTGTTTGCCTTGTGAAGATCTAAAGGTCATGCATGATATGACCAAAGTGCTTGAACTAAGCAATCTGCCTACAGAAACTCCACCTTCAGATAAAGCCAAATTAGCCAACTGTAGTGGCGCATGCCTTTAATCCCAATACTCAGGGTCAGAGGCTAGCCTGGTCTACATAGCAAGTTCCAGGCCAGCCAGGGCTACAGAGTAAAAATATGTCACACACTCACACACACACACACACACACACACACACACACACAGCCTAACCCTTTATACAAAAGAATGTTTGATATATAAAGACATATTAAATGGTCTGAGACCAAAATAAAAACTGAGTCCATTTTGTGATTATTTTGTCATACCATTTCTAGAGAGGGGACCATAAAGTTAAAACAGAAAACAAGGAGGTGGGCACAGTGGTGCACACCTTTAATCCCAGCACTTGGGAGGCAGAGGCAGATGAGCTCTGAGTTTGGGGCCAGCCTGATGTACAGATGAGTTCCAGGACAGTCAGAGCTACACAGAGAAACCCTGTCTTAGAGAGAGAGAGAGAGACAGACAGACAGACAGACAAAGGAAAGAAAAGAACAAAAAGAAAAATTAAACACCTCAGCGTCGAGAACATTTAAATTAAATTGAAACTCAGGACATGGTGGTGTGGGTCTATAATCCCAGTGAGGCTGTATGGACATAACTGACAGCTCACTTGCCTACCATATGTAAGGCCCCGAGTTTGATCCCAAGCATTCAAAAAGAAAAAAGAAAAAGAAGAAGAAGAAGAAGAAGAAGAAGAAGAAGAAGAAGAAGAAGAAGAAGAAGAAGAAGAAGAAGAAAAAGAAGAAGAAGAAGAAAGATATGCAAACCAAAATTTGCCAGGGCAATTTTTAATTATCTGCATGTATATGTGTCTTCCATGTTGGTAAGTACAAATGAGAGCAGGTGCCCTCAGGGGCTCTCATTTCCTGGAGTTACAGTTTGTTTTTTTACACAGGTCTTACTATATAGCTTTAGTGCTTGGCCTGTAGGTCACTATGCAGACCAACGCTGCAATTAAAGGACTGCTAGTATTTTATCGTGTGTAGGAGGGTGGTGGTTGTTGTTTTTGTGAGACAGAGTCTCTCTCTGAGTGCTGGGATTAAAGGTATGTGCTCAATCAGCCTGCTTAAATGTTTAAAGTCACATGTCATTCACTTTTCAGATCCTTGATCATTTTATATGTGGTGTTTATTTGAGGCAGGGTCTCACCGGTCTCCGGGATTGCAGACAGGCACCACCACATGCTCTGCTCCCCACTGCTCTTTCAAAGTGGCAGGAAATTGCAGTAATAAAATAAAAATCTGCCAGGCAGTGGTGGCGCACGCCTTTAATCCCAGCACTCAGGAGGCAGAGGCAGGCAGATCTCTGTGACTTCGAGGCCAGCCTGGTCTCCAAAGCCAGTTCCAGGAAAGGCACAAAGCTACACAGAGAAACCCTGTCTTGAAAAACCAAAAAAAAAAAAAAGAATAAAATAAAAATAAAAAAATAAAAATCTGGGCTGGAGAGATGGCTCAGAGGTTAAGAGAGCACTGGCTGTTCTTCCAGAGGTCCTGAGTTCAATTCCCAGCA
Organism: Peromyscus californicus insignis; assembly: GCF_007827085.1. Classification (NCBI taxonomy): domain Eukaryota; kingdom Metazoa; phylum Chordata; class Mammalia; order Rodentia; family Cricetidae; genus Peromyscus; species Peromyscus californicus. Next base: position 21,642,933 of record NW_026294573.1, on the reverse strand, counting down.
ACCACATGGTGGCTCACAGCCATCTGTAATGAGACTTGGTGCCCTCTTCCGGCCTGCAGGCATACGTGCAGACAGAATACTGTATACATAAATAAACAAATAAAATAAATAAATAAAAATAAAAAATAAAAAAAATGAAAATCTAAGCAGACAATGGGTAATACATAAGATATAACACGCACACTATATACCCGTTGATATACAGGAAACTATATAATCTGTGTATAATGTAATTGACATTAAATCTGTATGCTCTAGGTGGGTGTCCTGGTGAATGCCTTTGATCTCAGCACTATGGAGGCAGAGGGAAGTGGATCTCTGAGCATTAAGACCATCCTGGGACTGGTTCTGGTGACCATCCTGGGACTGGAGAGATGGTTCTGGTTAAGAGCACTTTCTCTATTTCCAGAGGACCTGAGTTCAGTTCCCAGTACCCACGTAGGGTGGCTCACTACCACCTTTAACGCCAGCTCCAGGGGCATCTGATACCTCTAGCTTCTACTGGAGCCTGCACTCACAAATGCACTTAACAATAAAAATAAAACTTAAAAAAAAAAGACTATTCTAGTCTACATAGTAAGAGCTCATCCAAAAAAACTACAATTAATTATAATTATAGCCCTAGCCCTATGTGTACATGAAATACAAGCAGAAACTTGAAGAAATAAGTCTATTTACTTTTTTTTAATTTTATTTGTTTTGGTTTCTTGAGACAGGGTTTCTCTGTGTAGCTCTGGCTGTCCTAGAACTCACTCTGTAGACCAGACTGGCCTTGAACTCAGAGATCCCCCTGTCTCTGCCTCCTGAGCACTGGGATTAAAGACCTGTGCCTCTACGCTTGGCTTTTTTTTTTTTTTTTTTTTTTTTTTTTGGTTTTTCGAGACCAGGCTGGCCTCGAACTCACAGAGATCCGCCTGGCTCTGCCTCCTGAGTGCTGGGACTAAAGGCGTGTGCCACCACCGCCTGGCCTTGGCCTATTTTTTTTTTTTTTTTTTAAACGTGTATTCTAGCTTGGCCATGGCGGCACATGCCTTTATCCCAGCCCTAGAGAGGCTGAAGATAAAGACTGTCTCAAACTGAAAGCTAGCCTGGGCTACTATCTCAATACACTAAAAACAAAACAGCGAGAAAAACCAAAACCTCTTTCCCGGCCAACCAGAACTCTACCTCTCCTGCTGGTACTCAGTCCTGCAGTAGGTGCACTTCACAACAGGGTGAGCAATCCGGCATTCCTGAAACGAAAGGAGGTAATCATTTGGAAAGGCACTGGGGAGTGGAAACAGCCAACAACAGGAAGCAGCAGAGCTGGGTATTAACTATCCCTTAGCACAGCCACTAAACTTGAAGTGAGTCATTTAACTTTCTGGACCTGATTTTCCTCCTCTGTAATAGCTGCATCACTTCCCTGCTGTTGGTGTGGGAGTAAGAATTTGTATAACTACTCATAAATTGTAAAACAAATATATGCCTGAATAAGCTCCAGATTGGTAACCAGTCTCCAGATTCCAGGGCTGGTTATCTGCCACCGTGGGATACCAAGAAGGATAACTGGGGGGTGGGGGGTGTGTGAAGGCAACAGATTAAAGCCGTTTTGTTTATAGAACTTCCTTTTTAAAAAGAAAAAAAAAAAAAAAAGAAAGCCGGGCTTGGTGTTGCTCGCCTTTGATCCCATCGCTTGGGAGGCAGAGGCAGTCGGATCTCTGAGAATTCCAGGGCAGCCCGAGCTTCAAGTGAGACCCTGTCTCGAAAACAAAGAAAATTTTACATCATAGCTTTTATGTCCAAGGGACACTGTAACATTGTCTTTCAGACTCGGTAAACATGAGTAGCTGAAGAAGGAAAGAGGGAAAGATGTGAACATCTTTCTTTTTTTGTGAGCGACACACATCAGACACATTCTGAAATATCTGAGAATTCGTCAACCGCCACTTCACACGAGCTAGGTGACTTAAATGTTGCTCTAGTCACTTGAACAGAGAAAGTGGGATGAAGAAACAAATAAAAACATTGGCATTTCAGGGGTTAAAAAATGGTTAGGGCAAGACAGACAGCTACCAACTAGGTGCTAAAAGGTCATCTGATTCGTGTGTTCCAAGGCTAAGCTGGTGAATTCTTTTCATTTTCCCTCGTAAAGCCTTGCCACCTCCAACTTTGAGACTGGCTGAAAAGTACCCATGAAGAGTCCGAGTTCAAGACACTCCTCACAGGCAGCACCCCACTCCGGGGTTCAATCTCAGGAGGGACAAGAGAGGTCCCTGGGCCTTCATTCTGCACCCAGGGCGATCACGGCAGGAGAGAAGGCGGTCCAAGCAGATCTTGCCGGGGGCCAGTCGGGGACAAACAAGAGACTCGCCGTCCCCTCCCGAGACCTCACGGGGTCCGAGAAGAGAACCCCGCCGTTGCTAAGCACCGGGACACGCCGGCTGCCAGGGCCTGGACTCGGCTCCGGGCTCCCCCACGTGCCCCGCAGTCCCCGGCCAGCGGGGCGCCGTGCCTCGGCGAAGCGGGCCGGCCACACCCTGCCCGAGAGGACCCCGGCGGGCGTCCTCGCAGGACCGAGAATTCCGAGCCGCGCCCGGAGCGTCCCCAGCTCCCGGCCGCCGCCCCAGCCCGCGCACCTTGCACAGCTGCTGCCCCTGAGACAGCGCCTCGAAGGGGAAGCGCTGGTGGCACTTGGTGCAGGCGTAGAGCGCCGCCATGTCCGGCCCGGGCCGTGCTCACCGCCGCCCCGCCCGCCGGCCCGCCGCTTTATCTGACAGTCTCAGGCACAACCTGGCGGCGGCGGCCGGCGGCGGGCTGCGGAGGGCGGGCGAGCGGGCGGGCGAGGGCGGGCCGCCGGCGCGGGGGCGGTCTCTCCGGGGCTGAGCGGCCGTTCGCTGGCCCGCCTAGACGTCGATCAGGCGGCAGGGGGCGGAACGTGGAGTTCCCGACCGCTCTGATTCGATCTAGGTTGGACTACGCCACTGTGACGCTCGGAGCCGCGATTATGTAAAGCGCAGTCACGCGGGGGCGCCGCCTGAAGACGGCGTCTTCCGACCCCGGGAATCGCGGAAGCTCTCTGGCTCCGCCCACTCTCCCGCGGCGGCCCCGCCCTCGCTCCGCCTCTCCCGGGCCGCGGGCGCATTCCTGCTTCTCGCGATACTCGGTGGAGTTGTGATGGTTTGGGTTGCCATGGAGCTCCCTGCCTGGCGAAAGAGGGCGGGATCGGGGTGACCGTGCTGCGACGTCGGATTCGAACTCTGAGGCCACCCTGGGTTTGAACCAGGTGGGCAGCCAAGAAGGAAATTCTATTCTCGGAGCAGGCTGGTTTGCTCAGCCCTCTAAGAGGGAAAACAGGAAATTCGGATGAGTCTCCTCTGTGGGCTGGAGAGATGGCGCCGAGGGACTGCTGCTCTTGCAGAGGAGTTTGGTTCCCAGCACCCCCATCTGGTGGCTCAAACCGCCTGTGACTCCAGCGGCAGGGGTTCCCGATGCCTCTGAACTCTGCAGGCACCTGCACTCACGTGCATTTACAGATATTCACACACTAAATAAAATATAATAGAAAAAAGATTTTGAGTCATGTAAACAGGGCCTCCATTTTTACACGGCATACGCTTGCCCAGAGTGTTCCTGGTGCCTCTATTTTTAGCTCCGGGTCGCCAATGTTTTACCATTTTATTATTGCCCACCGTTTCCATCAGACTGTGCCTTTCATAGTAACCCCGGCAATATCCTTTTGAGTCATCTTTGTCTCTCCCTCACTTAATACAGAGCTAACTGATCTATTCTTCACTACTGCCTAGCACGTATGAGACTTTGGGTTTGGTTTGATAAAAAAAAAAGGGGGGCGGGGGGATAAAGCATAGGGGGAGAAAGAGAGGAAGGAAAAGAAAGTATTGGTAATCATTCACACAATAAACCTTTTTAAAGATAGATGGATGGTGCCGGGCGGTGGTGGCGCACGTCTTTAATCCCAGCAGATTAAAGGGAGGCAGAGGCGGGCAGATCTCTGTGAGTTCAAGGCCTGCCTGGTCTCCAAAGCGAGTTCCAGGAAAGGTGCAAAGCTACACAGAGAAACCCTGTCTTGAAAAAAAAAATAATAAATGGATGGATGTGTTTTATGTATTTGGTTTTTCAAGAAAGGTTTCACTGTGTGTCCTTAGCTGTCCTGGAAGTCGCTCTATAGACCATGGTGGCCTCAAAATCAGAGATTCACCTGCTGCTGCCTCCCGAGGGCTGAGATTAAAGATGTGTTATTTTTAATTTGAATTTTATGTGTGTGAGTATGTGCACATGAGTACAGTGCCTATGGAGGCCTGATGGATTCCCCCGGAGCTGGAGTTACAGGCAGTTGTAAGCTGTCTGACATGGGTGCTGGGGACCAGAACTAGGGTCTTTGGCAAGGACAGTATGTTCTTAACCTCTGAGCCATTTCTCTGGTCACTCACTGAGTAAGTGTTTATTGAGTACTTACTATGTGACGATTCTGGCTTAGGCACACAGTCAATGAAACAGACATGATCACTGGGCAGTAGTGGCACACGTCTTTAAGCCTGGGCTACACAGAGAAACCCTGTCTGGCGGGGGGGAGGAGACAATAACAACAACAACAAAACCCAAAACAACAGCAAAAACCAGACATGATCTCTTCCTTTGTTTAGCAAATCAGCCAAAAGGGGCGATGAAAAGTTAAGACAATGCAGACTGAGCATAGTAGTAGTAATGCCTGTAATCCCAGTACATGGGAGTTAGAGACAGGAGGATCAGAAGTTCAAAGTTATCCTTGGATACATACCAAGTTTGAGGCTAGCTTAAGATACATGTGATCCAGGTTTTTTTTTGGGGGGGGCGGGTTTCGAGACAGGGTTTTCTCTGTGTAGCTTTTGGAGCCTTTCCTGGAACTCGCTCTATAGACCAGGCTGGCCTCAACTCACAGAGATCTGCCTGCCTCTGCCTCCCGAGTGCTGGGATCAAAGGTGTGCGACACCACCGCCTGGTTGTGACCCTGACTTTAAAAAAAAAAAAAAAAAAAAACCAACCAGCCAGGCATAGTGGTGCATGCCTTTAATCCCAGCACTCAGGAGGTGGAGACAGGAGGATTACAAATTTAAGATGATCATCCTTTACACCGTGAATTTGAGGTTAATTTGGTTTCCTGGCAACAAGGAAGAGAACAGATTGCCCCAGGCTAGAGTTAATGCCTACCTATCATTTTAGGAGTCTCTCGCAGCTGTCTAGGCTAGAGGTGATGGTTTAAAGGTTACAGTGGAGAAAAGTGATGGATTCAAGACATATGTGGTGTTAGAATCAGCAGGATGTACAATGGATTCCATTTGGAAGGTGGTGAGGGAAGGGAAGGTATCATGGCCAACATGCCCATCTGCTGTGGATATCGCTCTGTATAAATAAAATGCTGAGTGGCCAGTAGCCAGGCAGGAAGTATAGGTGGGACAAGCAGAGAAGAGAATTCTGGGCAGAGGAAGGCTGAGTCAGGAGACGCTGCCAGATGCTGCCATGACAAGCAACATTGTGGTGGTATTATGTTCCCCAAAATATTGTGCACCCTAATAAACTTATCTGGGGTCAGAGAACGGAACAGCCACTAGATACAGAGGTTAGAAAATGGTGGCACTCACACCTTTAATCCTAGTCTTCTGGAGGCAGAAATCCCTCTGGATCTCTGTGAGTTCAAGGCTACACTGGAAATAGCCAAGCATGGTGACTCACGCCTTTAATCCCAGGAAGTGATGACAGAAAGCAGAAAGGTATATAAGGCATGAAGTCCAGAAACTAGAAGCATTTGGCTGGTTAAGCTTTTAGGCTTTTGAGCAACAGTTCAGCTGAGACCCTTTCAGATAAGGACTCAGAGGCTTCCAGTCTGAGGAAATAGGATCAGCTGAGAAACTGGCGAGGTGAGGTAGCTGTGGCTTGTTCTGCTTCTCTGATCTTCCAGTATTCACCACAATACCTGACTCAGGTTTGATTTTATTAATAAGACCTTTTAAGATTCCTGCTACACAACATGTAAGATACTGGTAAGCCACGAGCCATGTGGCAAGGTATAGATTTATAGAAATGGGTTTATTTAAGATATAGAACAGCTAGCTAGAAGCCTGAGCCATTAGGCCAAACAGTTTAAATAACATAAGAGTCTGTGTGTTTATTTTATAAGTGGGCTGTGGGACTGCCGGGGCTTGGTGGGAGCTGGAGAGAAATGCTCCAGCTACACCCATCTACGCGTGCTGTGGTACTTGTGGCAAAGGGAAGATTAGAGAGGTAACTTTCAGTGACAAACCAAAAAGGATTTTGACATGTTAAGCCCTAGATCACATGGGACGTCCATGGAGAGACTATCTACTTAGTAGATTCTTTCATTTTTTTAAAAAAGATTTTATTTATTTTATATGTATATGAGTGTTTTTCTTATATGTATATAGGTGCTTCATGATTATGCCTGGTCTCCAAGGAGGCCAGAAGAGGATGTTGGATCCCCTGGACCTAGAGTTACAATAATCTGTGAGCCACTTCATTGGGTGTTGAGAATTGAACCTGGGTCCTCTGCTAGAACAAGTACTCTCAACTGCTGAGCCATCCCTCCAGCTCCAGTTCAGGAGCTTTTTAAATCTCTTATAAGTAAAATGGAGATGGAAGGGGTTGTTTTTTATTTCTTCAGTGCTAGGGACCAAGCCCAAGGTCTCGTACACAGGAGGCTCCCAACCCCTTTGGTAATCCCCAGCCAGGAAGATAGTTGTGTTTTTTGTTGTTGTTGTTGTTGTTTTTGTGTGTGTGTGTGTGTGTCTGTGTGTGTGTGTGTGTCTGTGTGTGTGTGTGTGTGTGTCTCTGTGTGTGTGTGTGTGTCTGTGTGTGTGTGTTGAGGCAGGGTCTCATGTATTCCAGGCTCACCTCAAACTCTATGAGGTCAAAGATGACCTCTGAGCCAGGCAGTAGTGGCACACACCGTGAGTTTGAGGCCAGCCTGGTCTACAGAGCAAGTTCTAGGACAGCTAGAGCTTTTACTCAGAGAAACCCTGTCTCAAAACAACAACAAAAACCAATAACAACAAAATAAAAAAACAAAAACAAAGCAAAAAAAATACAGTGACTTCTGATTTCCTTGCCTCTAAGTACTGAGACCCCAGGCCTTAGTCACCATGCTCAGGATATATGGTGCTGGGGGTCAAATCTAGGGCTCCATGCCTGTTAGGCAAGCATTCTTCCACTGAGCTACACTCCCCAAGTCTTTGTTTTTAATGTGTATAAGTGTTTTGCCTGCATGAATGCATACCTCTATACCATATGTTTGCCTGGTGCCCTTGGAGATCAGAAGAGGGTGTTGGCTCCCCTGAAGTTGCAGACAGTTGTGACCCACCATATGCATGCTGGGACTCAAACCTGGGTCCTTTGTAAGGGCAGCAAGTGCTCTAAACTGCTGAGCTATCTCTCTAGCCCCTGAAAGATAGAGTTTTGAGAGGCTTATCAATCTGCATGTGGAATTTAATGTCCTGAGACTGAATATGACCTTGGAATCATAGAGGGAATCATAGAATCATAAAATCACAGAGGCAAAAGTAACCCTATCCAACTGTTAGAGGTCCAGCTGGAGAGGAGACAACCACAGAGGAGCTGTGAGTAAGAACATGCAGAAAGGGCTGGAGAGATGGCTCAGTGGTTAAGAACACTGGCTGCTCTTCCAGAGGACCCAGGTTCAATTCCCAGCGCCCACACGGCAGCTCACAACTGTCTGTAACTCTAGTTCCAGGAGATCTGACACCTTCACACCAATGCACATAAAATAAGTTAAGAAGAAGGAGAAGAAGGTGCTGCAGAAAGAGATGTTAGTTGGTTTTACAGAGTCCAGAAGACACTAGACTCTGCCTCAGAACAGCAAAACAAAAGGTAGGTCAGAGTCCAGGAGAACAGCAAGAGACATCAGTTAACCTTGTTAACAGCTACTTAGAGGCTGAACTGAGATAGCACCTGATGTTTTCCGGCCTGGCCTGTGTTTGCTAAATGTCTAGGCTGTCAAAACTTGACCTTACCCATCATGTCTTATTTTGTCTTGTGACTGGGTCTCACTATGTTCTGGCTGACCTGGAACTTGCTCTGTAGACCAGGGTGGCCTCTGACTCACAGAGATCCGCCTGCCTCCTCCTTCTTTTCCTGTATGGTGGGACTAAAGACGTATACCACCACACCCAGCCTCTCTGTGTCTTTAGCAACAATGGCTGGGTGTACCATTGAGGAAACTGGCGGAAAAAGTTTTTATTGGTTTTGTTCAGAGAGGCAAGATAAAAGGATAAAGAAAGCAAATACCAAGCCAGATGTGGTCATTCTTGTCTGTAATCCCAGTGCTCAGGAGGCTGAAGCGGGATCATGGTGAGTTTGGTGCCAGCCTGGGCTATTTTGCAAAACCCTGTCCTAAAAAAATAAAAATATAGCTGGGGTGGTGGTGGCACACTCATTTAATCCCAGCACTCGGGAGGCAGAGGCAGGCAGATGTCTGTGAGTGTGAAGCCAGCCTGGTCTACAAAGTGAGTTCCAGGACAGCCGGGGCTACACAGAGAAAACCTGTCTCAAAAAAACAAAAACAAAACAAAACAGAAACAAAAAGATTGGATTGAGTGTATGACTCCATTGATACAGTGCCTACCTAGCCTGAAACCCTGCATTTGATCCCCAGTACCTAATAAACTGGGAGTAGTGATGAATGTTCTAATCACAGTACTCAGGAAGTAGAGGCAGGAGGATCAGAAGTCCAAAATCATCCTAGGGAGAGTTCAAAGGCAACCTGAGCGAGATACCATGTCTCTAAATAAACACCTATCCAGTGACAGCTCAGTGAGTGAATACATCGTTTGGGGTCCAGGTATCATGAAAATTCAAAGGGGAGAACTTCAGCTTCCAGTAGGTCAGCAATTCAAAGCTTCAAGCTTTACATCCTTAGTCACAATTTCGAGAAAGTCATCATAGAAAAGAGGATGGGTCTCAGGTGGAAGACAATGACTTGATGGAAATCACATAGTAGAAAGGCATAGTAGCATGAGGGACTAAAACTTCAGCACTGGGGAAGCTGAGGATGGTGAGTTCAAGATCAGCCTGGGGCTGTATAGCAAGATCCCTGTATCAGAAAAAAAATATATGTATATATACATATATTGTATACATACATATATACATACACATGTATATTAGGGCCTGGTGGTGCAAAGTTCGTAAACACCATCCACTACAGAGGCTTAAGTAGGAGGATTGCCCCTGGAGTTGGTGGCACACACTTTCAATGCCAGCACACTGGAGGCTGATGCAGGAGAGTTGCAGGCCAGTCAGGACTATAGACTGAGTTCAAGAAACTTGCCAGGCGGTGGTGGGGCACGCCTTTAGTCCCAGCACTGGGGAGGCAGAGGCAGGCGGATCTCTGTGAGTTCGAGGCCAGCCTGGTCTCCAAAGCGAGTTCCAGGAAAGGCGCAAAGGTACAAAAAAAAAAAAAAAAAAAGAAACTCTAGACAGCTTAATGAGACCCTGTCTCAAAATGAAAAATGAAACAAACACCCTAGTGTGGTAGTGCATGCCCGGAATCCCATCCATCAGGAGTCAGAGGCACTTGGATCCCTGTAAGTTAAGGAGGCCAGCCTTGGCTACACAACAAGTTCCTGATGTCAAAATAGATGCCCCAATTATAGAGGTGATCAGCCACCCCTTATGTCCTGTCTAGCACCTTCCTTAATCTGCTAAACTCAGAAATCCCTCCCCTCTAAAGTGCATAAAAGTATGGGATTCTAGGTACTTTTAGATTTCCATACCCACCCCCCAGGTTCTCCAGCCCAGGGTCCTAGACATTACTAAATGATATTTTGCCTGAACTCCATCTCAGCATATCTCTCTACTGAACCTGAGAAAAATCTGAATTACTTAAAGGATCAAGCCATCTAGGACTACATTGCAAGTTCCAGGCCAGCCAGAACTATAAACCCAGATGAGGAGGTGCTGTGGTGTCCAGATAGACTCTGCTACCAATACCTGTGCTTCTCATAATCCAGCACCACAAGACCACTCTTTGTGGAAACTGAGGAGTCTATCGCCACATTGGAGCTGAAGTGTGTCATCCGGGGCGTCCTCAAGTGGCCATGGGATGAGGACAACCAGCTCCCCGATGACAGAAAAACTGGGTGAACATGGATGGCTTCAGTCGAACAGCACAGATCTATGCTCCAGGAAAATGCCTTCAGGAATTCAGAGTCCTGAACATTAAGCCCTTCTTGCCAGAGCTTCAGTGAGATTGCTTAATGAGTAAACAAATGACATGGGTCTGAGACCCCGGACCCCAGGATGAAAGGAGAGACTCCTGCAAGTTGCCCTGACCTGCACATACTCTGTGGCAACCCCCGCCCCTCCCCCGAACACCCATCCTGTCTTAAATACATGTCTAAAAAATTGTGTGTTGGTGTCTGTCTTTCTCTGTGTGATCCAAGCCTTTCCAGGCCGTGTCCTCCCTGGAAAGGTCTCGCTCTCATGTCCTTTTAGGCTCTGGCTTACCAGGCTGCCTTCTGTACTGTCCAGCCTGGCCCAACTGCCACTCAAAGGTGCCTTAGGGATGGATGTGGGCTACCCCGAGGGCCAATGAATTCTCACTAGACAGTCACAGGAAAAAGGGAGGATTCAGAAGGTGGGCCAGCCGGTCAGGCAAGGTTCAAAAGATACCATCCCCCACGGGGTCATACTCAGGTGACATTTGCCCTGCTTCATATTTTCCAAGGGGAGGGCCAAAGGCCAGGCACAGAAAAGGTTTTGTGAAGCCTCCATGAGTCCCACCTAAATCCCATGTGGCCTCTTGAACTTGTGATCAGGGGTCAAAGATCGCTCCTCTGCCGAAGTCTACGAACTTCTGTTAGCCACTGACCGACAAAGGGACACAGGGCTGAAGATCGCTCAGGGTCTTGCCTAGCATGTGCAAGGCCCCAGGATTAATCCTCAGGACCGCCTGCCCTCCAGATTTAATAACACTGGTGACATGAGTGACATATGCGAAGGAAGCCCTGGGCTATCCGCAGCACAACACACAGGCACGCACGCACGCACGCACGCACGCACGCACGCATGCACACAAAGGTAACTGGCTTCTATAGCTTAAATTCTCAGTACACAACTCAGAAAAAAAAAAAAAAAAAACCCAAGACAGAGTTTCTCTGTGTAGCTCTGGCTTGCCTATAACTCGCTCTGTAGACCAGGCTGGCCTGGAACTCACAGTTCCAACTGCCTCTACCTTCTGAGTGCTGGGATTAAAGCCAATAAAACATTTTTTAAATGCTTTTTCAGTTAAAAAAATTTTTTTGAGCTAGACATGGTGGCATACACCTTTAATCCCAGCACTCAGGAGGCAGAGACAAGATCTTCCTAGGTAGCCCTGTCTAGTCTGGAACTCTGAGATTAAAGGCATGTGCCGTCATGCCTGGTTTATCAATAACACTTATTTTAAATTAATTTAAGCTGAATATGGTGGCACATCCCTTAACCTCAGCACTTGAGAGGCTGAAGTGAGTTATATAGTTATAACTATATTGCTATCTATAGTGAGTTCCAGAACAGCCAGAGCTATGCAGTGAGACCCTGTCTCAGAAACAATGGTTTTAAAAGAAGACATGAAAATAATTGGAAGGAAGAAAAGGTCCAGTGAGGCAGGGAGGGGGATAAGAGAGGAGTGCTCTCTTTGTTCGTGTCAATAAACTATATTATATGCATGTATGAAATTGTTACAGAATAAATTGAAAACAAAGACAAAAATTCATGGTCATAAGTATCAGACACAGTGTTAGGCCCTGGATATGGGCAAAGAATATGACCAAGACACTAACCTGTTCCTGCTCTACGAGTCAAGGAGATGGATGATATCAAAGGAAACAGGTGTATAATACAACCTCAGATAATCCAAAGTGCTGAGACCAAAAAATAAGGGAAAAAATGATGAGAGGTGTTCTATCGGAATTATGAGAAAAACCTTCCCTGAGGGGGTGGCCAGCAAATGAAGTGGAGGATATGGGGGAAAGTGTTCCAGATGAGGGTAAGTGCCGATGGCCTGGGGCTGAAAGAACTAGGCATTTAGGAGACATAATTATGAGGCATTGTAGGTAGCCTGAGGAAAGAAGGAAGTAGGCTGTGGGTCAGGAGGCAGGCAGAAAGCAAAGGTTCTGGGACTCTAGAAGCCACAGTAAACACAGAGTTTAGATTTCTGGGTTATAGGAGGTCATTGAAGGGTATTGAGCTAAAGACGGTTTGAATTCAAGACAGAGTTTCTCTGTGTAACAGCCCTGACTGTCCTGGAACTCACCTTGTAGACCAGGCTGGCCTCGAACTCACAGAGAACCATCTGCCCCTGCCTCCCTGGTGCTGGGACTAAAGGTATGCACCACCACCGCCTGGCTAATTCTTATTTATTTTATATGTATGGATGTTTGGCCTGTGTGTTTGTCTTAGCACCACTGCATGCCTAGAGCCTACAGTGGCCAGAAGAGGGTTTTAGGTCCCTTGGAAATGAAGCTACAGGTCATTCGAAATCTCCATGTGCATGCTGGGAACTGTATTCAGGAATTCTGGAAGAGCAGTCAGCTCTCTTAACCACTGAGCCATCTCTCCAGCCTCCCTAATCCACATTTTTTTTTAAGATTTATTTATTTATTAGGTATACAGCATGTATGACCCCAGGCCAGAAGAGGGCACCAGATCTCATTACAGGTGGTTGTGAGTCACCATGTGGTTGCTGGGAATTGATCTCAGGACCTCTGGAAGAGCAGCTAGTGCTCTTAAACCGCTGAGCCATCTCTCCAGCCCCCTAATCCACATTTTAAAAGGTCACTCTGGCATAGAGCTGGAGAGATGGCTCAGAGGTTCAGAGCACCGGCTGCTCTTTCTTAAAACCTGGGCTTGGTTTCTAGCATCCACATGGCAGGCACTCACATACATGACACAATGTCGTTCTGGGGCTGAAGAGTTGGCTCAGAGGGTAAAAGTGATCGCTGCATACATATCATAATCTGAATTCAGTCTCCAGGACCCAGGTAAGAAAGATGGAGGCAATGGTGCACATCTGTAATCCCAGCACTCCTACAGGGATGTGGCAGCTGGAGGCAGAAGAATGGGTTGGAAGCTCTCAGGTCAGCTAGCCTGGAATATGCTGAAAAAAGGACCCCTGCCTCAACAAGGTGAAAGGCCGGAACCTGCACTCTGATAACTCTTGTGCTGTCTGCAGACACATACATGAACCCAAGGAACTGGAGTCACAGTGAGTTACAGTGTTGCCTGATATGATTCTGGGAACTGACCCAGGTCCTCTACAAAATGAGTAAATGCTCTTTACTGTTGAACCACCACTCCAGCCGCTTAAAACATTTTAATAGGCCAAGCAGTGGTGGTGCATATCTTTAATCCCAGCACTCGGGAGGCAGAGGCAGGCACATCTCCATGAGTTTGAGGCCAGCATGGTTTCCAGGACAGCCAGGGCTACACAAAGAAACCCTGTCTCAAAAAAAAAAAAAAAAACCAGACAAAAACAAAAAATGAATGACATTTTAAAACGTACATTCACTTATGTGTGTGTGCACATGTGTGTGTTTTCAAGCACACATGCATGCTATAGCATGTATGTGAAGATCGGAGCTCAACCTGTAGGGGCCCATTCTCTCCTTTCACTGTGTGAATCGGGCTGATCGAACTCAAGCTGGTTGAGAGCCCTAACCCACCAAGTCATCTCACCCACCCAAACTTAACCTAATTTCTAAGATCCACCCATATCAGCACAATGTATCAAACCTCTGGTTCTTTTTCATTATCAGGAAATCCTACTCCATTCTTGAATACACTGTATTTAGTTTGTATGTGGCGTTTGAGTTGTTTCCACCTACCTACTATTCCACTCATGAATACAATGTATTTAGCTTATATGTTGACATTTGAGTTGTTTCCACCTACTTACTATTCCATTCATGAATACAATGTATTTAGTTTATATGTTGACATTTGAGTTGTTTCCACCTACCTACTATTCCATTCATAAATACACTGTATTTAGTTTACGTGTTGACATTTGGTTGCCGCCTACCTTAGTCCACTTTGTGCCTGCTACAACAAAACATCTAAGACTGGGAAGATTGTAAAAGAAAAAAAAATTATTAAATGAAACTCAAATTTAGGCCAAAAGAAACAAAAGAAATTGGATTTTTTTAATAAAAATTTTCTTTGGAATTATAATGTGCTATCTTCTCCTTTTGGGGGAAAAGGAATTTCATTACAAAGAAAAACTCTAGCACAGATTGTATAAATCACACCCACTAATGATAATATCATTTACTTTGTATTTATCTCATAATGAAACTGGAAAAAAAAAGATAGTTTTCCCAATAATTACCAATTAGTGGAAACATAATAAAAACTGTGTTTGAAACATATTTTACAATTATAATTTCTCAAAGGAAAAAAACAAACAAACAGAAATTTGGCTGGGCAGTGGTAGTGCACACCTTTGCAGATAGATCTCTGAGTTTGAGGCCAACCTGGTCTACAGAGTGAGTTCCAGGACAGCCAAGGCGACTCAGAGAAATTCTTTCTCCAAAAAACAAAAACAAAATTGAATAAACAAACAGGAATTGGTTTCACCAAAGATGAAGACCTTGACACCTTGGTTCTCTGATGAAAGCTGTAACCCTGGCTGCTGCATTCTCTAGACAGGAGGAATACTGTGGCATCACACAGCAGAAGAAGGTCAAAGGGCATCAGAGAGCTGAAGTCTCTTTCATAAGATCCTTAATTCAGCTGAAGAGAAAGGAGCCCTCAGGACCTGATGGCCTCTTAACCACGCCATCTTAATACTAGCTCCTGGGTAATGGTTTCAACACCTGACCTTTGGAGGGAACACATTTGACGACATCACCACCTTCTGGTGACTGTGAGCAATGCTGCTATGTTGTGTTTAAGTCCGAAATTCTTTCAGTTTTGTTTGTTTGTTTGAGACATGGTCAGAATGTAGAACTCTGGCGGGCCTGAAACATGCTCTGTAGACCAAAGCTGGCCTCAAACTCATAGAGATCCACTTGCCTCTGCCTCCTGAGTGTGAACCACTACACCCAACCTTCAATTTTTTAAAAATACAAATGCTTCTTGAATTTGTGGGTCTTCCTTGTGCGAGGGCCATTCGAGTTTTCTTGCATCCCTTCACTTTTAGTAAATGTGCCGCTAAAGCAAGCAGTTTTGTTTCTGGAAGTAGGATTTCCCTAAGTATCTAGGGTGGGCTTTGAACTCGTAGTCCTCCTGCCTCGGCCTCCCAGGTCCTGAGATTGCAGAGTTGGGCCTGGTTTGTGTGTCGTGTGTGTGTGTGTGTGTGTGTGTGTGTGTGTGTGTGTGTGTGTGTGTGTGTGTGTACTTTACATTTAATTAACTGTTTATGTGTTTGTTTATTAAGACAGTCTCTCTATGTAGCCCTGACTGTCCTGGAACTCACTCTGTAGGACCAGGCTGGCTTCAAACTCACAGAGATCCTCCTGCCTCTGCCTCCAGAGTGCTGGGATTAAAGTGCCACCATGCCCAGCTGGATTTATTTTCTTTAGGACTGCTGTGTGTCTGGGTGGTTCGTAGCATTTGTACGGAGGCCAGAGGACAACCTTCAGAAGTCTCTTCCCCTGAGTTCTGCGGACCAAACTCCGGTTGTGAGGCCTCAGGGCGAGCACTTTACCCACTGGGCCACCTTGCCGGCCCTCGTGCGTGCCTTTTGGAGGAACATCAGACTGTTTTACCTAGCTGTTGTGTCATTGTTTTTGTGTTTGGTTTGGTTTGGGTTTTTGTTGTTGTTTGTTTTTGTTTTTTGTTTTGTTTTTTGGTTTTTCAAGACAGGGTTTCTCTGTGTAGCTTTGTGCCTTTCCTGGATCTCGCTCTGTAGACCAGGTTGGCCTCGAACTCATAAAGATCCGCCTGCCTCTGCCTCCCGAGTGCTGGGATTAAAGGTGTGTGCCACCACTGCCCGGCTGGAATTCATTCTTTAGACCACACTGGCCACGAACTCACAGAGATCTGGCTGCCTCTGCCTCCTGAATGCTGGGATTAAAGGCGTGTGCCAACGCCACCCGGCTGTTGTGTCTTTCTTACATCCCTGCTAACACGCCTCCTTATATTTATTCCTTCCTTCCTCTGCCTTGATAATATCTACTTTATTGTGAAGTTATATGGCATTGTGATTTTATTTACATTCACCTAATACTCACATAATATGGGCATCTTTTTGTGCGTTTCCTGCTTGGTCATTTGAATATCTTCTTTGGAGAAATGACAACTGAACTCCTTTGCCCATTTTTCCCCCCCAAAACAAGGTTCCTCTGTGAAGCCCTGACTGTCCTGGAACTCCCTCTGTAGACCAGGCTGGCCTCAAACTCACAGAGATCTGCTCTCCTCTGCCTCCCGAGTGCTGGGATTAAAGGGATGCACTACTACACCCCTGGGGTCCTTTGGTTTTCACTGTTGGGTTGGAGGGCTCTTTTATAGAATCTGGAGGAGGTATGCCATGCTACTGGGGGTGGGTTTTGTGGTTTCCAAAGCCCACACCATTTCTAGTGTCTCTGCCGCCTGTCTGTGGATCAAGATGTGAGCTCCAGCACCATGCTGGCCTGCCTGCCTGCTTAACGGAATTTTACCAAGGGTCTGCCCTGAGAAAATCCCTCCCAGGCTGCTGGGGAAGTTGCTACATCTGGCAGTTGTCTGAGGGAAAATAATCTATGTACACCATGCTCTTTCATCCGTTTATTTCTCTAAGACAAAATTCTATCTATACAGCTTCAGCTCCATCCTCACATTCAGCTCCTCTCTGTGCCTACTGGGCCTGCCTGTCACAGTCCTAACTAAGCCCCTATGCTTTCGACCTCGTCTTTGTCCTCTGTTCCTTCATCCTCTATCTTTCCTTCCTTGCTCCTTACCCCTGGCATTGAGAAACTCTGCCCCCTTGTCTTCTCCCTGGCCATGCAGCTCTGCCTGGGCCAGGAGTTCCGCTCCAGTCTTTAATGCACTTGGTTATGCAAAAAGCCCTATTGTCCTGAGTCAATCGCTCTGCCATGCTATTAGGCCTGAAGGAAGGGGATGGTCTGAGCTTCATTTGCACAAGAAACAAAGCTATGTATCTACAGCCAGCCTGTTTCCTAGGCCCTGCAGGGATGTTACCTAGTGGATCAGCAGCAGGTCTGAGAAACTGAACTGTTTGTCATCATATGGCCTAATAGTATATGGGCGCAGGAGAATCTCATAGCAGAAGACAGCTGATATATATTAAAAGCTAAATAACACCAAATATTCCTTGACTTTTCTAGGTATAGCTTTAATGCACAGCTGAATCTCTATAACATATTCTTGCGGCCCATTGCACCCGCTGCCAGGCTCCCCACCATGATGGCTGAGGACTCACCCCCTGGAACTATAAGCCCCCAGTAAACTCTTTCTTCCGTAAATCGCCTTTGTTAGCCATGGACTGGCTGGCCAGTGAGCCCCGGGGTCTTCCTGTCTGTCCCCACACCCCCAGTGCAGGATTACAGGTCTGCTACGGTGCCCAGCTTTTCACATGGGCACTGGGGATTTGAACTCAGGTCCTAATGCTTGCACAGCAAGCGCTTTACTAACCGAGCCGCCTCCCTGGATCCCATTCTCCTACCAGATTGTAAGTAACTGCCCAAGTCCATCCCTAGACTAACGCAGACTTGGGTGTGTTTGTTTGTTTGTGACAGAATCCTGCTATGGATTCCAGGTTGGCCTGAATTTACCGTGGAGCCCAGGCTATCCTCCAACTGTCAGCAATCCTCCTGGCTCAGCCCTCCTAGTGTTGGGATTATAGACAAGCACCACTCATTTGGCTCCGACTCAGTAGAGACACCTCTCAGTCCAAGGCCTCAGCATCCAGCATGGCTGCCTTGGCACCAAGCAGCACAGGCTACCTCAAGCCTTACTGGGAGTCAAGTGTTAGAGTTTGGTCAAGAACTTTTGTTAAGCCTGTGATAATGGGGACCGAAGCAGCTCCAACACTGGAGTTTGACCCAACTGAACCTGTGAGGTACTGGTTTCCCCAGCAACAGCCCAGTGAAATGAGCTAACAGTCCCAAAGCCCAGACTTTTGCTACCTAAGGGTTGCAGCTTCCAGAAAGCATTCGGCTACATCTTTGAGCTCAGGGTCTGCTTCCTAGGGACCTAGGCTGACATTTAGCATCAAAAGAGACCTTCAGGGTGTGATTTGAGGGTTGCGGAAAAGCAATTTGGTAGCAAACAAGTACCTCATAGTTAACGGTGGAAATGAGAATAGCCTTGACCTTCAGTGGGCATCTTTTTTTTTTTTTTTTCCCAAGACAGGGTTTCTCTGTGTAGCTCTGGCTGTCCTGTAACTCGCTCTGTAGACCAGGATGGCCTCAGACTCACAAAGATCCACCTGCCTCCTGAGTCCTGGGATTAAAAGCGTGCACCACCACCACCTGGCTAGGCCTCCTAATTACTGAATCTTTTACTGATAAAGGCCTCTGTAGTAGCTTCAGAGGACTCTGAATAGACTTTCTCTGCGGTCTTCCATTTCCAAGGCCACATTTTAGTAGGGAATGAACTGTACCTTGAGGTCAGGAATAAGGACATTGACATGGGCAAACCTAAGTCTCTCAGGCTCCTGGTTTCCAGGTGGTAGAGGCAGCTCCTCCCCTCTTTCCAGGGAAAAGCAGTTTCCTCTTATCTGAGAGTACACATCGGTCTTGTGCAAAGCAGGGGCCATTTGTCTTTCTTCAGATCTATTTCTGCCACACTCCAATAACTGGGTTCCTAGCAACTTATGGGTGAAGCAGATTAAGACATGGCCTGGGAAAGGGAAGCCGCACCTCAGGAGGCTTGGGAGGGGAGCAGTAAGGACACAGATAAGCACAGATAAGACTAAGATAAGGTCTGAGGGAATGCATCTACTGGGACCACTCAGTAACTCAACTTCCTTGCAAACGTTCTTCTTTTGTTTTTGTTTTGTTTTGTTTTTTGGTTTTTTCAAGACAGGGTTTCTCTGTGCAGTTTTGGTGCCTGTCCTGGATCTCGCTCTGTAGACCAGGCTGGCCTCAAATTCACAGAGATCCTCCTGCCTCTGCTTCCCAAGTGCTGGGATTAAAGGCGTGTGCCACCACCACCCGGCTGCAAACATTCTTGCAAAGATGCCATTCTCTGTACTGTCAGCTCCCAAATAACAACACAGAGACTTATTACTAATTATAAAAGCTTGGCCTTAGCTTAGGCTTGTCCCACGAGCTCTTACAACTTAAATTACCCCATTTGTTTAAATCTACATTCTGTCACGTGGCTCATTACCTTGTTTCTCCATACTGCCTATGCTGCTTTCTCTGCATCTGGCTGTCGACCCCGCCTTTCTTCCTCTCCAAGTCCTCTCTGTCCCCAGAAGTTCCACCTAACCTCTTCCTGCCTAGTTATTGGTTATTTGGTTCTTTATTAAACCAATCACAGTGACATATCTTCACATAGTGTAAAGGAATATTCTGCAACATTTCCCCTTTTTTGTCTCAATAAAAAGGAAAGGTTTCAACTCTAACATAAAAAACTATAAATAATAAGAACAATTATCATGTAAGAATTACATTCACTCCAGGTGGTGGTGGCACATGCCTTTAAACTCAGCACTTGGGAGGCAGAGCCAGGTGGATCTCTGTGAGTTCGAGGCCAGCCTGGTCCACAGAGCAAGTTCCAGGATAGGCTCCAAAGCTACATGAAGAAACCCTGTCTCAAAAAAAAAAAAAAAAAAAAAATTACATTCAAAATGTTTTGTACCTAAATCACGTTCTGTCATAACTAAGGAAAACTATCTAATCTTCAACCCAAGAAGGATATAATATTACCTGAGTAAACAGGAAGTGCAAAGCAAGTAACTTCCAAAACTAAGGAACAACAGAGACAGCTGACTGCCTGGACAGTTGCCCAAGGTTCCTCTGTAACATGGGGGCATCCATCTTCAACCTACAGGCCTAAGATATCTGACAGACTTTTCAGTGAAGTAGGAATTTTGAAGGACTGTCCTACCTCTTGGCAAAGTTCAACAGTCACCTTTTTTTGTGTCCTGCTTGTTTAATTTGGACAGCATACTGTCAGCAGTTGAAGCAAGCATAATTTCTTTGTCCAGTGGCTAACTTTGCCACAAATGAAAGCAAACTCCATATGGAGGCTCTTCGATGCCCGTCATCCTCTTTTGAAGTAAATAGGTGCTGCCAGGGACAGATGTGTGTCACTGTCAAGAAAAGCCTATATTCTTAAAACATTAAAATGTGCCCTGTGGTAGTGGTGCATGCCTTTAATCCCAGCACTCAGGAGGCAGAGGCAGGCAGAGCTCTGTGAGTTTGAGGCCAGCCTAGCCTACAGAGTGAGTTCCAGGATAGTCAGGGCTGTTACACAGAGAAACCCTGTCTCAAAAAAAAAAAAAATTAAAATGCCATATTTTGTAAGTCTCTGAAGTGTTTGAAGACCATCTATCTATTTAAAATATGTCTCTGATTGACCTTGAAAATATACCTAGCATGACTATAAGTTTGATTGTTATAGATGACTAACTACTAACCTGTATTTCTTAATATCCTAAATAACTTTTAAGGACTAGAATTTTACATTACATTTTAAATGAGCTGCATAGATACAATATCTTAAACAATATAGAAACACATAATACAGTATAACAAAAAACCCTTAAATTTGCATCAATATACAAAAATATCTTAAACAAGGGTAGAAACATATATACAGTATAACAAAAATAACCTCAAATTTGTATCACTATACAAAAATCCATACCAATGTAAAATATTTGAGATTAGTAGTTGCTTTTTTAGTTTGAAAGTAGATACAATAATCTACCCTTTTATGCTATCATTTCCATATCCCCCTTTGTCTTTTCAGAATCAGATTCCTGAATCTAATCTCCTTTGTTTAGTTTCCTCCCTGACCGTGACCAATAACAACTTGTAACCAACTCCCGTAAATGATGACAAACATCCATCGAGGAACCAAAAAATACCTATTCCACGTCTTGGGGATGTGGGCATCGTGTTCTTAAAATTGCTTCCTGCTGTTTGAGGGCAATGGAATCTTTAGGGGACCCTGAGAAAACTGAGACAATGGTCAAGTCCTGGGAGAGCTAGCTGTATCATTTGTTGTCCAGTCTCTGTGTAATGGGAAAGTGCAGGGCTTGTCTGAAGTCCTGGCGAGAGTAGTCAGTAAAGCTGGATCATCTCAGGTAGCAGACTTTGAAGTTGTTCTGGATGCAGAATTTTGAGCAAACTGTAACAGAGGCATTCTGAGAGGCTGGATCACCTGGACTACTTGTCTTAATTGGTGTCTGGTCCTTTTTTTCTGAAAACACACACACACACTTTTTTTTTTAAAGATTTATTTATTTATTATGTATACAGCATGTATGACTACAGGCCAGAAGAGGGCACCAGATCTCATTACAGATGGCTGTGAGCTACCATGTGGTTGCTGGGAATTGAACTCAGGACCTCTGGAAGAGCAGTCAGTGCTCTTAACCTCTGAGCCATCTCTCTAGCCCCAACACACACACTTTTAAAGGTAACATATATATCTGCATTAGCACAAGTATGGAATGTATGGTGTATATGTCAGTTAAAGGTGATTTTTTTGTTTTATGTTTGAGCAGGTAAAAGTCATCTGTTAACTTTATAAGTCCATTTGGACTGTATAACCAAACTGTAATATAAACCTCTATCCATGCTGTATGAGAAGAGGCATGTAATAATAAGTCACGAGGACTCTGTAACCTATTGTGTCTCATCCAGTCTTAGAGCTGTTCCTATGTCAGGGGATCAGCTTATACATCACCTGTCTTGTAGTCTTTCTTGGCTTTTTCCCTCATGTCGGTAGCCAAGATCCTCAGGAGGTTTCCCCTGATCAAATCTGATCTCGATTAACTTTGAAGGAATCCATAGCTTTTCATTTCCTGTGGAAACAAAAGCACAACCTCTCCCCCAATGCAACACATTGTCCAACTTCCATTTTGAAGCCAAGATATCCCTAAAATACACAGTCTGGTTTAATTCAGCAGTCCCTTCCACAATTCAGTCTCTCTTAGCAGCTGTTGTCTGTTCGTCAATAAAGCACCATATAGGATCCAGATGCCCTGTGTATTTCCCATCGTTCAGTGGATTTTTAAAAATATTATTTTACTCTCTTTAAAGACTTTACTATTATTTTTAAACTATTTATCTATGACTGTCTATATCCATTTTCTTTTCTTTCTTCAGCATCTAAGCACATTTTAAAACTTACTGTACCTTTCTAGAGGTTTTTCTGTGTCTTGACCTGGCTTTACTAAGCATCTGCAGTGTTCTCTGACTATGTGAGACAAATCTCAAACTGCCATGTCAGAGGCCACATGGCTCAGCTTAGTGCCTGGCGCTCGAGGCTGGCTCCAGCCCACAGACAGCAGCTGGTAGCCACACCTCTGTATGCTACCTGTCTGAGAGAATGCAGGACTAGGAAGCTACATCAGGCTCTTTATCCAGAACTTTTCTTAGCTTTCTCGGGTCCTATGTTTGGATATTCAAGCTCCCACACTGGACACCATATGTATCAAGGCTTTCTCTGTACTGCTAGCTCTCAAATAGCAACACAGAGACTTATTATTAATTATGAAAGTTTGACCTTAGCTTAGGCTTGTCCCGCTAACTCTTATAACTTAAATTAACTCATTTGTTTTAACCAACGATCTGCCACGTAGCTTGTTACTTCATCTCTCCATACTGCTCATGCTGCTTTCTCTGCATCTGGCAATCCCACTTTTCTTCCTCTCCGAGTCCTCTCTGTCCCCAGAAGTCCCGCCTAACCTCTTCCTGCCTATCTACTGGCCATTCAGCTCTTTATTAAACCAATCACAGTGACATGTCTTCACAGTGTAAAGGAGTATTCCACAACAGCCTAGACCTGGCCTCTCACAGATACTTTGCAAAGATGGTCAAGTCCTTCTCTTCTGTGCACACGCTACACCTCACACCAAGAGATGTCCTCTAGGGGCAGGATGTAGCTCAGTGTTACAGGACTTGGCTAGCATGTATGAAGTCCTAGGTTCAGTCCTCAGTATGCCACTCCACTTCTGAGAAAAGGGGCTATCTCAACACCAACCTTTAGTGTCCATGTGTGCTTAGATAAGCACACCCATGCACATGTACACACACACAAGCACACACAGATGAATACTAGTGATATAGAGCGACAGAGCCTTGGAGTCTATTTCTCCTTGTCCCTGTGTCTGGATTGGTCTCATGACTTGCCCTCACCAACAAAAGGCAATAGAAACAATGGTGCTCCAGTTCCAGGCTAGCTTTTAGGAAGATTGGCACCAGGGAGGAAATCCACTTGAGCTTCGACACTGCAGTGCGGGAGGTGGGCGCTAGCCATGGAGAGACGCGCCCCCACCTCGTACCTGTCCCAGCAGGGGCACCATTTATTCAAGGAGCAGGAAATCTTGGACACTTCAGCTTCCCCAACACCAACTGAACCAGAAGGCAGACTTGGTGCGGCCAAAGAACTAAGCCCCAAGGATCTTTGTTGGTTTTTTGATTGGTTGGTTTTTTTTGTTTGTTTGTTTTTTGTCTTTTTGAGGCAGGGTTTCTCTGTGTAGCCCTGGCTGTCCTGGAATTCACTCTGTAGACCAGGCTGGCCTCGAACTCAGAGAGATCCTCCTTCCTCTGCCTCACAATGCTGGAATTAAAGGTGTGTGTCACCATGCTCAGATCCAGTTTAAAAAAAAATAGGAGCCGGGCGGTGGTGGCGCACGCCTTTAATCCCAGCACTCGGGAGGCAGAGGCAGGAGGACCTCTGTGAGTTCGAGGCCAGCCTGGTCTACAAAGTGAGTTCCAGGAAAGGCGCAAAACTACAGAGAAACCCTGTCTCGAAAAACCAAAAAAAAAAATAGGATGGCTAGCCTGGGCTGGCCTCAAACTCCCTATGAATCGGAAGATAATCTTGATTTCTAATCCTTCTGTCTACACCTCCTGGGAGCTGGGATCATAAGCATATGTACCACACCTGCTTAATTTCCTGCTAAGGATCAAATCCAGGGCTTCATACATGTACTTTGTACAAATACTCTATCAACTGAGCTACACCCCACCCCTCCCCTCCCTCCCTTTATTGATAGGTGTTCCCTGTGTCAATTTGAAATCTTCCTGCTTATGCCTCCCAAGTGCTGGGATTACAAGCCTGAGCCACCACGTGCAGCTTTCCCACGTTCACAGATAACAAACAGCACCCTGTTCCGATTGGGATGATCTGCGCCAGTGCTAGGGTCACTGTGATTGGAAAAAGAACAGTCGGAACTGTCCAGGTCTGTGAAAACACAGAAGCTGTGCTGTGAACGAGAACGCCCCCCACTGGCTCTTAGATTTCAATGCTTGGTCTCCAGTTGGTGAACTATTCGGGGAAAGGTTAGGAGGTGTGGCCTTGTTGGAGGGGGTGTGTCACTGACTCTGGGGTTTCAAAAGCCCGCACAATACCCAGCTAGTTAGAATATCTCTGCCTTGTGTTTGTGGATTAAGTCGTAAACTCTCATCTACTGCTCCAGGGCCATGCCTGCCTGGCTGCTGCCATGGCTCACACTATGATGGTCAGAGACTCTAACCCTCTGAAACTGTAAGCCCTAGTTGAACTCTTCTAAAAAGTTGCCTTGGTCACGGTGTCTAGACATACAAAAATGGTTAGGACCGAAGCCGTGCTGACACGGTGGTGCACACCCATAATCCCAGCACTGAGGATGCTTACAGAGGAGGGTTGCAAGTTCAAGGCTCACCTGGGTGATGTACTTAGACTCTGTCTCCAAGGGGGGTAAAAGACACTCATGCACATAAAATAAAATAAATGAATCTAGCCAGGTGGTGGTGGCCCACGCTTTTAATCCCAGCATTCGGGAGGCAGAGGCAGGCAGATCTCTGTAAGTTTGAGGCCAGCCTGGTCTACAAAGTGAGTTCCATGACAGCCAGGGCTACACAGAGAAACACTGTCTTGAAAAACCAAAAATAAATAAAGAAATGAATCTGAAACCATTTTTTTCAAAAAAGAAAGAGTGATTGGTGCATTCCTTTCCAAGTTGGAGGCAGAATTTTGGGGGTGTGGAAGTTGAGATAGGGTTTCTCTGTGTAGCCCTGGCTCTCCTGGAACTCACACTGTAGACCAGGCTGACATCAAACTCAGAGATCCACCTATCTCTGCCTCCTGAGTGCTGGGATTAAAGGCATGCGATATCATGCTTGGCTGGTGGAAGATTTTTTTAAAAAAAAAAGCTTATTTTAATTTGAATGATGTGTATATGTGTGGAGGAAGTGTGTGTATGTGTGAGTGTAGGTACTCACAGAGGCCAGAAGAGGGCGTAAGATCCCCTGGAGCTAGAGTTACAGGCAGTTGTGAGCCATCTGATAGGGGTGGTGGGAACTGAACTCGAGTTTTGTGCAAGAGCAGTACGTGCTCTTTACCTCTGAGCCATCTCTCCAGCCCAGGAGACAGAACTTTTACATGTAGAAATTGTTCTCCATTTTATCAGGTGGCCTGGAAGGTGCCAATTATGAGTAGTACCTGTATCAAGAGAGGGCTGCCTAAGAGGTTCAGACCATGAGACAGGCCAATGCACTTGGGATTTTAAGATCCCGTGAGTAGAAGTGTCTTGGGGTCTCTATAGAGGTAACAATTCTGTGGGAAGTCTCCGGAAGCTAAGTAGGAGATCTGCTATGCGGACTGCTGGGACTCTGAAGCTCAGCTGTGCTCACTGCGGTCCATTTGGACAAAGGGGGGGGGATGTGTCACTGTGCTCCAGGTGTGACTAAGCGTCTGTGGTTACATGCCAGATAGGTACACATCCAAGCTAGACATCACCAGACAGGCCCTGCAGCATCCTAATGTTTGAGGGCAGTGGTCCATTCACAGCTGGGCCAGTCGGGTCCAGAAGGTGTGGGTAAAATTAAATGCCAGGTGACTCAGGCTCCCTAGCATCTGTGTGGATTTGACAACTTACCTTTGACGCGCTCTGGTGGCTTCAAGGCGGGTTCTTGGCAACCCACTGACAAAGGAGGGAAGAGATGAATCCAGTCTGAGGGTGAGTCAGATGGACACGGACCACTCTATTACAGACTGTGAGAATCCTGCTGGGGGGTGCAACAATGGGAAGCATACTTCTCTATCCTCTTTTCATGGAAGGAGAGGATGGGAGCAAGCAGACACTAACCCCTAGCCAGCGACATGTGTCTCGGCTTGTCGGTCAAGGGCATGGACAGAACAGGACGCTAGACCGGGAAATGTAGCGTGGGTAGGCGCATATACATGAACCCACAGACTGGGCACAAAGCGTGTGGGCCCTCGTCGCACAAGAATTCTGGCCAGAGGCTCGCAGCCGGTCTCTGCCTATGGATGCCAGTTGGCCTCTACATTTCACTCCTCTGGCTTTGCCATAGACTTTGTCAAGAATATCAATGGAGGGGGCTGGAGAGATAGCTCAGAGGTTAAGAGCACTGACTGCTCTTCCAGAGGTCCTGAGTTCAATTCCCAGCAACCACATGGTGGCTCACAACCACCTGTAACGAGATCTATAAGAATATCAATGGAGCCAGGCGGTGGTGGCGCACGCCTTTAATCCTAGCCTAGTCTACAGAGCAAGATCCAGGACAGGCACCAAAACTACACAGAGAAACCCTGTCTTGGGAAAATAAAAAAAAAAAGAATCAGTGGAGATGTCAATGGGGCTAAAATGGGCTCGACAGCTTGGGCTCCGTCTTATGGAAGTTGACCAAAATCTTCCAGCAGTGGGCAGCAATATGGCCAAGTTGCCCAGAGACAACAGCCAGCCATCTGGTGGCATGGTGGTTACATCAGACCCTTTCTACTTTGGGGTCAGTAATAATTCTCTCTTTCAGGAATTGCTATGTTCACAAAAAAAAAAAAAAAAAAAAAAAAAAAAAATTACCCACAGTGCTTCTGTAAGTAGCACCATCCAAAGGCATAAGTATTTGACACTAAGCCTGATACCCGAGTTCGATCCCCAAAACCCCCATAATGGAAGAAACCCGGCAGAGTGTGCACACCTATATTCTCAACACTCAGGAAGTGGAGGCAGGAGGAGCAGACGTTCAAGGTCATCCTTAGCTACAAAAGGAGTTCAAGGCTATCCTGGTATGCATGAGACTCTGCTCTGCTGAATAAATAATTAAACAAACAAATAATGTTTCATCCATTCATTAAAGTCAGGAGCCCATTTCAGGGGGAATGTGACAATGGCCATATGCACACGGACTTACCATTTTTTAAAATAATGTATTTATTTTTATTTTATGTGTGTTGATTGGTATTTTGCCCACATGTATGTTTATGTGGAGTTACAGACAGTTGTGAACTGCCATGTGGGTGGTGGGAATTGAACCCAGGTCCTCTGGAGGAACAGCCAGTGCTCTTAACCAGTGAGCCATCTCTCCAGCCCCGGACTTACCATTTTTACCATACACCTATCACTCAGAAGTAGCCAGCCTGAGAGAACAATGGAAGGGAGTGACTTCATTCCCAAACCTTGCAAGGTTTATAAACAGCTATGGTACTTCATAAGACCATTTCGGAACTGGAAAGGCCTCATATTCACAGAGCACGCCATGCGGGGCCTGTCATGCAGCAAGTGCTCAATAAATGCTTTTAGTGTTAATTGGGTCAGCTTTTGAAAGGTCTCTGTGCCCTAAGGGAAGCTGGTGGTCAGCTCCACTAAGCCCAATAGGGCGGTGGCTCCCACAGTGGCGTGACATGCTTTGAATACTCTTGGCTGTTCCCAAGGTTCCTGGCTTGAATTACAATCTTCTGCCAGCAGGCAGGGCACAGATGCTGGAGAAGAGACCAGAAAACTCTGCATAGTGCAGGAAGTGGAAACTCTGATGGGGATTGGCTGCCTGGGGCAGGGTGGAGGGGATCCAACATGATTATAAAAAGCCAGCCTTCAGCCAGCCAGAAAGTAGCTTCCTCCTGCAGCACCCATCTATCAGCAGGCTCCGGGCAGCAGCACGGCTTTTCTTCTCTCCTCCAAGGTAAAACCGGGAGGCAGGAAGTGTGGGTGCACAGCTGCCCCACCCCCACGCTGCCTGCCTGTGAGCCTGAATTCGTATTAGGGAGGCAGCTTCCTTGGGTTGCTTTCATGCCCTGGGCTGTGACTAATATGAAGGTAGGGCTTTTAGCAGACGGAATGGAAAGCTGTGAGAGCTGCAAACCTAGCTTAGAGATGTCATTTCAGCTCTCTGTACCCTTAACCCTGCCACTGCACCCGAGTCACTTCCTCTGTAGGATGGAACCGGGGCCATCAAGATGTCTCAGCTATTAGGGTGGCCGCGGTCACGCCTGACCACCTGAGTTCACTCGACACCCAGAGTACACATGGTGGAAACAGAACCTCCATATATGTGCTAGGGCACATGCTCCCCTTCACACCCCGAAACAACAAACAAACAAACAAATGGCTTTTTAGTGGAGATTAAGCCACCCTTCCTAAGGTCTGTGACAGTGAGTTCACCTTTGAGGACAGATGAAACCATCTGAAATGGTTGCCACAAGTGTGGCCGTGAGCACCAGTGAGTTGTGGGTTTAAACCTGGACTCTTCATCTTGTTGGCTGGGAAGCCTTGGAACTGTTACTTAGTATCTCCAAGTCCCAGTTTTCTTATCTGCAGTGCATGGTTGGCAATAATCTTACCCACATCGTGGGTTTTTATTTATTTTATTACATTTTAGTCATTTATTTATTAGAGTTATTTCATTTTATGTGTACGAGTGTTTTGCCTGTATGCATGGGTGTGTACCATGTGCATGCCTGGTGCCTGAGGAGGTCAGAAGAGGATGTTGGATCCCCTGGAGCTGGAGTTACAGACGATTGTGAGCCACCATATAGATGCTGGGAACTGAACCTTGATTCTCTACAAGAGTCCCAGGTGCTCTTAACCACTGAGTGATCTCTCCAGCCCCCATTATTTATTACTACTGCTGCTGCTGCTGTTGTAATCATCATCCTCATCATCTAAGGTCTCACTTTGTAGTCCAGGCTGGCCTGGAAGTCACTATGTAGCCTAAGCTGTCCTGGAACTCTGAGTAATCAGTCCTCCTGCCTCTTAAGTGTAGAGATGACTGGCATAAGCCTGACTTTGCTAACAGACATCTGTAACTGTGTGCCAGCTACCTGTATGCATGGCCACCAGGTGGAGCAGAACTTAAGAAAGGACAAGGCCGGGTGGTGCAGCCTTTGATCCCAGCACTGAGGAGACAGAGCCAGGCGGATCTCTGTGAGTTCAAGGCCAGCCTGGGCTACAGATCCAGGACAGGCACCAAAACTACACAGAAAAACCCTGTCTCGAAAAACCTAAAAAAAAAGAAAAAGAAAAAGAAAGAAAAGAAAGGACATGGACCTTGCTGGTACTCCCCAGGGACAGGGTTCTAGTCTCAGTTTACTGTAACATCCTGCTTTCTTCCTCTTCCTCCTTCTCCTCTTCCTCTTCTTCTTCCTCTTCCTCTTCCTCCTTCTCCTCTTCTTCTTCCTCTTCCTCTTCTTCCTCCTCCTCCTTTTCTTCTTCTTCTCTTTTTTTTTCTTTTCACCAACCCGCCATCAAATCAGAAAGAGAAACAAAAGATTAAAAGGGGTCTGAAGGCCCCAGGTCTCCCCCTCTGATTTTGCAGTCCTGGGGCAAGGTCCCTGAGAGGCGCCACCGTGCGGCAAAAGGAGGTATCGTTCTTGTACTTTCTGCCTCTTCAAGTGGATAGGAGGTGGGTAAAGATCCGAGATAGGGGGATGGAGGGTCAAAAGCAGCGAATTCCAGGCCAGCCAGGACCACATGATGAGACCCTGGTGGGGGTAGAGATTCGGGATCCCAACCATAGAGACTCAGACAAGTTTCTGCAATGGGATGAGGGGTGCGATTATTACATACAAGAGGCAGTCCAGAGTTAGCCAGGGTCCCAGGAACAAATTCCTGCTCAGTCAGTTCCAATATTTTTCACAATGACAATTCTGTTACTGAATCGTCACCTGCCAGTGAAATCTACGGCCACCAAGTGGGGCGGCCTCATCAAGCATAACGCCTGGGGAAAGTCCCTTTTCTTTTGTAAGACGCTCCAAAATCAGAGGGTCCCAACCCCCTAGTTCTAGAAGCATTCGGGAGCACTAGACACATAATAGGACCCCTGTTTTCCTCCAATACCCCCGCTTTCAACTGTGTTAGTGCCCCTTCAGGCACTCCTCGTCAGGGAGCTGAAAGGACAGTGCTTTGGGGTTCTGGAGCCCTGGGGTCCACAGTAGAGGTGGGTCAAAGGGTACAGACTTCTGGCACTTGGGGCTCTCACCACGTTTCTTCCCTGTGCTGCCCCGCCTCGGAGCTCATGGCTGGAACTCACAGGCATCAGCATTATAGCTTGGTTTTACCTAAGATCTTGAAACCACTCAGAACCGGCGGCAGCATTCAAACCCAGTCAGTATCATTCAGAAGCCCTGCTTTTAGCCTCTTAGGCTAGTGCCTCATGGAGACATTGGCCAAGTCACACCAAGCCTTAGTGTCCTCATCTGACAATGGGGATGACCCTTCTCAGCTTAGCTGGGTGTAGCAGCCCACGGCTGCAATCCTAGCTAGCACTTGGAAGCAGAAGCAAGTGGGTTTCTGTGAGTTCGAGGCCAGCCTTGTCTACATAGTGAGACATTGTCTTAAAAAAAACAAAACAAAACAAAACAAAAAACCAACCATACAAAAGTGGTGAAAGGGAAGACTGAGGCGCCATGGCTGGGGACTGGATTGGACAAGGCTGCAAATACCCTGGTGCTGTGAGACGGTGGCCTCTCACACATCACAGGGCTGTCACACGCCACACGTCACGTCAAGAGATAAAATGATGCTGTGCTTTTGAACCCTCCAGCACTACACGGGGGTCTCCACAGAGGCAGCTGCCACTAGCATTCATTACTAATAACATGTATTAGGAAGGCCAGGCGTGGTGGCGCACACCTTTAATCCCAGCACTCGGGAGGCAGAGGCAGGCAGAGTTTGGAAATGAGATTCACTTCACAGAAGGCCCTCTCTGAGCCTTGACTTCTCCATCTGGATTTCAGAGGCTTGGATCTGACCATTGATTTTTCAGATATTTGGATTCCCAGGCCCTGTTCTAGGGCCCCGGAGACCTGTCTCGGGTGTCTGTGCAGCAGCATCCTCTGGGGCTACACTGTCTCCAAGCACCTTGCAAACAAAGGGGGTGATGACAAGAGAGAGGAATAGCCAGAGGCTCCCAAGAACCCTCTCCTCCATCCTTGCCCTCCCTCTTCCAGCCACAGCCCAGAACTTCTCTATCGCTCTCTCCAGTGACCTAGATGAGAAGACACTGTGTCCTGTGAATCACCCAGGCAGTGAGCAGCCCGGGAAGACCTGGTTGGGACCTGCCTCAGCCACACGCCCCCACCCTCATTCTCTCCTCACGTCAACCACAGTTCTGGAACAAAACCAGCTGATTTTGTTTCTGGCCCAGAGCACAAGCTGTTCCCTGCCTGGAGTGTCCTTCCAAAGTTCACCTGCCTACAGAAAATGCTCCCTTGCTGTTCTGAGTGTCGTCTCCCCTGAAGTTCCTCCTCAGCGCTGACCTCCTATACAGTTAAGCTGGAGTACTCCTGTCCAGGTTCTTGGAGGTGAGGAGCTGAGCCCTGACCCAGACTTTGTGCTGACTGGCTCCATACTCTCTGCTTAGGCAGAGGTGGAAAAGGCAGGTCTCCAATCTCTGAAGAAACATTTTGGTGGCCCCATTGGATGGAGAATACAAACTATTGTGTGTGTGTGTGTGTGTGTGTGTGTGTGTGTGTGTATGTGTGTGTATGTGTGTGTACATGCACAAGTTACTTTGTGAAGGCTTGGCGAGGCCTCCTTGTCCTCCCAAAGCTCCAGGGCAGAGGAGAAGGTTTACACAGGGAGCCCACGGACCTCTTGAGAGGTAATTGGAAGGGAAGCATTGTCTAAGCTGTGTTGACGGATTTCATGTTTGTCTGTGTTGGGGAGGAGTGTCCAGGGACATCCCAGTGCCCAGACAAAGGCAGAAGGTCAAGAAGACCTGATAAATCAAATGGCAACAACAGAGCCAGGCATGGTGATGCACCCTGTAATCTCAGTACTTGGAAGGCCGAGGCAGGAAGATCCAGAGTTCAAGGCCAGCCTGAACTATATATCAAGACTGTCTCAAAAACTACCACAAAAATAACCAAGAGGACAGGGGTGGCATGGTTTCCAACCCTAAAGAGGAAGACCCATGTTATGGTTTTCATCTGGTCGGACACACCGTTGAGTGGGTTCAATGCTTGCCAAGTCTGCTGGGAAGACCTGGACCCCTGGAAGAGGGCTCTCTGTGAATGGTCGAAGCTGCTTTTCCGAGAACTATGATTTCAAGATGTCTGGAGCTAGGACAGCACTAGTGAGGAGGGACTTGAAGCCAGGTGCCCTTAGGCCTCCTCTACCCTTGCCTCTCAGGAGTCACATCGTCTACCTGTCCTGCTTGTCCCTGCCTTTGTTCCAGGGCCAATCTCTGCAGATGGCAATTGTTTGCCACCACTGGCATGTCCCCAGAGAAGCATGCCTGGCAGATGTACAGAAGAGGCAGAGGCACAACATAGGAAGGCTGGAGCACGGTACCTGGCAGGCAGCAAGCGCTCGGTAAATGTCAGCTGCCATCGCAGTAAGTAAAGGGAGTGTAAGAGATGGAGGAAATAGCCAAGGAACAGCTTGGGAACTGGAAAATCTAACTGCGGAGCCCAGCTTTGCTCTTAGGTGCTCAGAGTTCTTCCTTTCTCCCAAAGATGGACATCAGATTTGGTCCCCTCCCTCCTGGAGCGCCCCCTATCCACTTATTCCCTTGGACACCATCAAAGCAGCTCTGCTCCTAAACTTCTAACTTTGAAAATTATATATATATATTGGTTTTTCGAGACAGGGTTTCTCTGTATAGCCCTGGCACTCCTGGAACTCACTCTGTAGCCCAGGCTGGCCTCAAACTCACAGAGATCCTCCTGCCTCTGCCTCCCGAGTGCTGGGATTAAAGGTGTGCACCACCACCACCTGGCCAATGAATAATTTTTTAAAAGATTTTTTTTTAATTTTGTTTTTTTTTTTTTCGAGACAGGGTTTCTCAGTGTAGCTTTGGAGCCTGTCCTGGAAGTCACTCTGTAGACCAGGCTGGCCTCAAACTCACAGAGATCCAC
This sequence comes from Peromyscus californicus insignis, assembly GCF_007827085.1. Taxonomy (NCBI): domain Eukaryota; kingdom Metazoa; phylum Chordata; class Mammalia; order Rodentia; family Cricetidae; genus Peromyscus; species Peromyscus californicus. The sequence continues at coordinate 21,609,678 of NW_026294573.1, read as the reverse complement.
CTGCCTCTGCCTCCCGAGTGCTGGGATTAAAGGTGTGCGCCACCACCGCCCGGCTAGATTTATTTATTTTTATTTTATTATGTGGGTGTTTTTGTCTGCACGTATGTCTGTGTACCATGTGTGTGCCTAGTGGCTGAGGAGGCTAGAAGAGGGTGTCTGATCCTCTGGAACTGAAGTTACAGACAGCTGGATTCTGGGAACTGAACCCAGGTCCTCTGAAAGCACAGCCAGGGCTCTTGACCTCTGAGGCACCTCTCTAACCTCATAATTAATTAGTTTTTGAGACAGGGTCTTGCTATGCATCCCAGGCTGGTTACAAACTCGTGGCTGTCCTCTTCCCTCGGCCTCCTGAGTATTAGGGTTGCTGGTATATGTCCCTAGTATTCTGAATCCCGGGCCCCAGCAATCCTCAGGCTGAATTACACCGACAATGGCCGGCCCATTCTTCTCCTCACAGTATTCTCCCAGAATGCAACTTAATTCTTCGCCTCCATCCCACAGGCATTTACTGAGTAATCAGTCTATGCCAGGCACTGTGCCAGGTGCTAAGGACCCCACAGCAAGAGAGACCCACTTCCTGCCTGCTTGCAGCTCACACTGGATCCACGAGGCTTCCCCTTCCTTCCTGCTCACCTCCTTTTCACCCCCATTTCTTTTCCAGCCCGAACCCTGGTCAGCCTTCACAGACTTCAGCCATGGCATTCACACAGCACCAGACAGCATGAGGACACAGCAGGAGGGGCATGTGACATCTACGTGCTTTTAGACTTCTCCCTGGAAGTGGCCTTCCAACAGGCCCACAGCTGAGTCCCTGCCCAGCTGCAGGGCTGGGGCCTGACCAGTTCCTTGCATTCTTGGAGTCCCAATTCCCTTTTCTTTAAATAAAGCCTGTGGGTTTTTCTTCCGCTAAAGTGGTTGGGGTTTTGTTGTTGTTTTTTAATAAGATTTTTTTAATTTAAATTTTTAAGTGTGCATGTGCGTGTGCGTGTGTGCATGTGTGTGTGTGTGTGTGTGTGCGCGCGCGCTTGAGTGTGCGCGCACACGCGTTAGATCCCCTGGAACTAAAGTCACAGGCAGCTGTTAGCCCCTGACGTGGGTGCTAGGAACCCACCGGTCCTCTGGAAGTGTGCAAAGCTCTTGTGACCGAGTCATCTCTCCAGCCCCGTGGGCTTCCTGTTCTAAAGTGTCTGCTGAGCCCAAAGCACACACTCCGTAACCCCTGGCCTTCTCAGATCCTCATGCCTCAGAGTGGAGTTTATTTTTGGGAAAAGCCACCTTGTAGTGCCAACTTTGGTGACTGAAGTGGTGGTGGTGCTGGGCAATGCCATGTTTGGTCACAAACGGGGGTGACTAGAAACTGGTGGAGAGAGCTCTCTCCTCCGGAGCCACATCTTAAGATGAGCCCCAAATTAGACGCTACTGGCTCTGGGCTCCATCCCAAGTATAAGAAAATAAATAAAAATAGACCCCAGTTTCTGACGGCCTTGCTGTAAGATGGTGTCAAGCTCATCTCTGGTCCTCTGTTTCCCAGTCTGTCAAACAGGGTCAGAGGAGTATCGTCTAGATCAAGGATGTCCTTCCCAAGTGCTGACTTTAGAGGTGGTATCTTTGTTATCTTAAAGATTTAAAAAATGTGTGTGTGTGTCCATGGAGGCCGGAAGAGGGAGGAGCCGGAGTTGCAGGTCATTGTGAGTCACTAAACGGAACCTCTGTCTTCTGTGTTCTGGGACAGCAGCGCTGCTGAGTCGCCATCTCCAGCCCTTTGCCTTTTTTTTTTTTTTTTTTTGAGTCAAGATCTTGCTGGGCTGCCCAGGCTGGCCTTGAACCCTTCGGCTCAACAATTCTGCCTCAGCCTCCTCGGACGCTGGACTACAGGCATACCATTTCAACTGACTTAGAGGAGTCCTGACCTTTCATAAAATCCCTTTGTCGGCCGGGCGGTGGTGGCGCACGCCTTTAATCCCAGCACTTGGGAGGCAGAGCCAGGCGGATCTCTGTGAGTTCGAGGCCAGCCTGGGCTACCAAGTGAGTTCCAGGAAAGGCGCAAAGCTACACAGAGAAACCCTGTCTCGAAAAACCAAAAAAAAAAAAAAAAAAAAAAATCCCTTTGTCTAGAAGTTTCCTTTCTCTTTAAGGGCCTTCCAGGCCCTAGTACCTTTCAACAATCTGCCCCTCCAAAGGCTCCCACAATTTCGTGGTGCTGTGTACGACCATGACCACCAGGTGGCAGTATAGTCCCGGGCTAGACTCTACCTCAACCCTCATTATCCTTGAGCTGCTCCGCAATTACTAAAAGCCTTCCCTGGGGCAGTCTCCAGCGCTGTCTTCCGAGACTGAAATGGATGGACTCGGCTTCTGCTCTGCAGTAGGAACCCAGGACGCTGGAGTGATCATCCTCGGGATTTCTGAAGGACCTTCCTCCTGCGCTCCCTTCCAAGCCCCACAATCCAGGACCCTTTGCCATCGGGACTGTGGTCCAGGTCCACAGCCTATGCCCCAGACATGGCCATAAGGATTTAAAAGAAAAAGGGCGGAACACGCCACACAGGCTTCTTGGCTGGCGTTAGAGGGAGATGCTAGGAACCGGGCGTCACTAGGCCGGCCTGGAAAGGGGCCTGGGCCAGCAGCAGCTGGAGGTTGCTGAAGCAGAAGAGGCCTGTGGCTTCCTGTGAAGAACTGAGGAACCACTTCCTTCAAGCAGATGGCTGGGGGGAGGGGTGGAAGACTAGGAAACTCAGGCCTCCTGGTTAGGAGGGAAAGGGGTCCCAGGAAGGCACGTCAAGAGGCTGGGCAGAGCTTTCTCTTGCCTTTGCCATCTCCAAAGATCGCCAGACAGGCAAGACGAACAGTGTCATTCATGTGAAGCTGTGTGCTGTGGCGGCCACAGAGAAGTCAGGGTAGGAAACAGGTCTGCTCACCCAGACAGCAAGTCCAAGCACCTAGCCACAAGTACCCAGGTTTCAGTGCCCAACCTCAGAAACTCAGACCGAGAAACCCAGCCCCAAGTACTTGGCCTCAAAAACCCAGCAGACGCCCAGTTTCCAACTGCAAGTGCCGCCTTCCAGCCGAAGATCTAGTGCCCTGTCAGAGGGTGGGGGAGGGGGGGATGAGGGGAAGCTGGGAATGGGGACTCAGAGGTTCTTTATCTGTATGAACAAATAGTCCCAGAAGAAAGCATGGCCCCAGTCATTCTTACAGGATCTGTTTACTGGACTGACCTGTCCCTGTAGCTAATACCAAGGACATGCCAGTTCAGCCATGCAAATAATCACACACCCCCAAACTGGGACAAGTTCACTGCCTTTGTTCTGTACATACAGCTTGCTTGTCCGGGGTCGTGTCTTACCTCATCCTCTCAAACCACAGTCATGGGGAAGTCAATGTACCTAACGAGCTCAGGGACCCTGCTGGAACCTCCCCTGTCTAGTTCCTGTGGAGGTCATTCATACAGAAGTTCCTTCTCTCCATCCATGGTGTGAGACCTGGGGATGGGAATAACTCAGGTCATCAGGCTTGGCAGCAGGTGTCTTTATCCGCTGAACCATCCTGCACCCCAGGTTCTGACCTGCAGCAACAGTGGAGTGTCTTCACTTAGTGTTGAGTCGGTAGCCATTCTCCCGGGGCCTCCCACCCAAGCTGGTACAGCCCAGGCCACAGACCTTTCCAAAGCCTCGTTTCTCATTTTCACAGTAATCTCCACACTTCTCTGTACCTGGAACCACTTGGGGGGCATCAAATATACCGGTACCTGTGTCATACTAGAGAGATTGTTGTCTAACTGGCCTTGGGTTCACCTTGGGCTTTGGAATTAAAAACAAGACAGACAGGTGGTTATCATGCGCAGACAGGGACAGGGACCCCTGCTTTACCATATCACTCTTTTTATACATAGGAGCAGTAAGGACATAGGAACCACGGTAACACCCAGAAGCAGGCCTGAGCACCCAGCCCTGAATACCAAGTCCAAGCCTCTAACCTCAGAATCTATCTCCAGATCCACACACCTAGCATCCCACAGGTTAATCCTTACAGCAGAGGTTCTCAACCTGTGGGTCGTGACCCCCTCAGCAAACCTCTATCTCTAAAAAAAAAAAAAAAAAAATGTACACACCAGGCTGTGGTGGCGCACACCTTTATTCTCAGCACTCAGGAGGCAGAGCCAGGCAGATCTCTGTGAATTTGGGGCCAGCCTGGTCTACAGAGCGAACTCCAGGACAGGCTCCAAAGCTACACAGAGAAACACTGTCTTGAAAACACAACAAAACAAACAAATAAATGAACAAACAAAAAATTACATTATAATCCACAGCAAGAGGGAAATTACAGTTATGAAGTAGTAACAAAACAAAAATAATTTGATGGTTGGGGTCACCACAACCCGAGGAACTGTATTAAAGGGCCACAGCATTAGGAAGGTTGAGAACCAGTGCGTGACAGCAGTGCTCTGGGGTCTTCTCAGGAGTCCCAGTTTACAGGTGGGGCTGTCAAAGCGCAGGGAGAGAACTACCTTTCCTGCGGCAGACAGTCAGTCAGCTGTGATCCTGGAAGGCCCACCTCGAACAGTTCCTTGTGACTGAAGGGGGCTCCGGAAGTCATGCCCAGTGCCCGGCAATAGTCCCTGCCCTCTGACTTACCCCCCCCCCCTTCTCATCACCCATCCACCATTCAGCCTGTAGACTACGTCTTCTAATTTTTATCACTGTTGTTTTGTAGTGCAGGGGATGAAGCCCAGAGTCATGTATGCTGGGTGTGCCTGCTACCACAGTTAACCTGAGTCCTCGAAGTTTTTAAATCTCTCCACATCTCTGCACCCATATGTTTCCCTGTCATCTATCTTGCTACCCTCAAGCATGGGAGATGACTTGAAAGGTCCTTCCTAATAGGTCCCCAGTGTCCACTGCTGGGAGAAAGATCTGGAGCACCCCCAGTGCTCAGGAGCCCAAGACAGCAGAATTCAGAGTTTGAAGGCAGACTGGCTACACAGCACAACCTGGTATCCAAAGAAATAAACTGGAAATAAAAGCCAGGAGCTGGGAAGATGACTCAGCCAGTAAGGTGCTAGCCACACAAAGATGAGAGTGTGAGCTTGATTTCCCAGAACCCATATAAACAGCCTGGTGTGACGTCATGTACCTGTAATCCCTGGGTACACGTGAGGCAGACGCAAAATCCCTGAGGCTTGATGGCCAGCTGTGCACATAGACCTACATACACCCAGAGGTCAGTAATCCCAGTAACTTGGAGGCTGAAGCAAGAGGATCACAAGTTCAAGGTCTACCTGAGCTACTGGTTGAGACCCTCTCTTAAGCAAACAAAAAGTAAAAAGGTGGCTAGAGGTACAGCTCAGAGGTTGACCACTTACCATGTACAGGGCCCTGGACTCAACCTCTGCGCTGTGAAGAAATAAAATTGGGAACCTATTTGCTTTGCTTATATTTCTTAGGGAAGTTCTTTTTCATTTTATTTTATTTTTGAGATAGGGTCTCACTACTTAACCCTGACTGGCCCAGAGCTCCCTATAAAGCCAAATCTGGCTTTGAACACAGAGATCCACCTGCCTCTGCCTCCTAAGTTTATCCTCAGATTAAAGGCAGTTATTTGTTTTAAATTTATTTTTGTTATTCAGTTTATTTATATATTTATTTATTTTTACATATATGGGTGTTTTGCCTGCATGTATGTGTACCACATGTGTGTCTGGTACCCGTAGTGGCCAGGAGAGGGCACCAGATCCCAAGACTGGAGTTACAAATAGTTAGGCGCTAACACAGGGTATGTGTGTATGCTGGGAATTGAGCCTGGATCCTTTGGAAGAAGCAGCCAGTGCTCTTAACCACTGAACCATCTCTCCAGCCTCTATTTGTTTACCTTTCCTTCCTTCTTTCTTTCATTCTTCTTTTCTTTTTTTTTCTTGGTTTTTCAAGACAGGGTTTCTCTGTAACCCTGACTGTTCTGGAACTAGCTCTGTAGACCAAGCTGGCCTCGAACTCTCAGATATTTGCCTGCCTCTGCCTTCAGAGTGCTGAGATTAAAAGCGTGTGCCACCACCGCCTGTTATTGTTATTGCTAGCTATGCAGACGTTTGTACATTATTGTTAACTATGACATATGTTGTATGTTTATGCCTGTTGTGGGTGGTGGGAATGGGACTCAGGTCCTCTGCAAGAACAGTGCATGCTTTTAAGCCCCGAGCCATCTCTCCATCCCAGGGCAATTATGCTGTGCATAATTCACGTGGGATTTTTCACCCTTTGGAAGCCCACAGCCATAGTCCCACCAGTACCCTCTTTAGGCAAGGCGTGACTTCAAGTGTGACAACAGGTCAGGGGCGTGGCCGGAAAGAGCTTTTGCTTCCTGATTGGAGGCTGCAGGACAGCTTTGCTAAGCTCACAGCCAGCCGAGGCAGTGGACCGGGTGTGGCGAAGTGTCACGGCAGAGGGCTTCCATGAACGCCCCAGCATCTCCGGGGGACAGGGTTAGATAACTCCTGCCTCTCGGCACGGGAAGTGACAGCTGAGGGGACAAGCGCTGCCTTAGAACCGCTCCCTGCTGCCGGCGGCGGCGGGGCAGAGGGTGTGACCAAGTCTCAGCTGCTCACCCAGTGCAGCTATTTCCGGGACTCTGATCTCAGTGAGGAAAGTCCCAGAGGCAGCCACACCTATCCCTCATCCCCCTTTACACGTTTCTCCTCTTCCCCAACCCCAAACTTAGAGTTAAAGTTGCTGCGGGAACAGGAGACCACTGGGCCGGGTCGCCTCACTTTGTTACTCTGAACAAGAGTCCTGCCTTCCGGACCTGTTTGCCTGTCTGTACGCGGTTGATTGACAGGATGCACGAAGCTCCCAGAATCCCAAAGCTTGGAAGGCAGGAGGCTGGCGGCGAGTTGGAGGCGAGTCTGACCCACACAGAAAGACCCTCTCTGAAAACCAAACAAGAATGAAAACGAAAACCAACCAACCAACCAAAGAACAAGACTCGGGTTGTAGCTCAGTTAGTAGAATACATGAGACTCCCCCTGGGTTGGATCCCTAGCAATGTATAGAACTCGGTGTACTGGTGCCTACCTGTAATCTGAGACTCGGGTACTCTAGAGGTGGAGGCAGGAGGATCAGAAGTTCCAAGTCATTCGGGGCTACACAGCAAATTTGAGCCTGAGATACACGAGATCCTGTTTTGTTTTGTTGTTTTGTTTTTTGACCCCCTTTCAAGATTTGCATAGGAGTTGCTTCACAGATACATTCGTCTTTTCCCAACCTTGATCACACCACCGATTTGCCTGTGACAGAGCAATGTCACTTCAGCTCTGTGGACCACCCCACCGCTGTAGGACGAGAAGACGCCCAGGTCCTGGGAGTTGAGACTTCTGAGTCATTGAGCCAGCAGTGAGCTGTGTCTGGGTGTGGTCTGGTGTGGGGACCACATACTCACTCCTTTCACAGATGCATTTTCTTCTTTCTTCACAAACTCCCCACAAATCCCATCTCTACCCCTCTGGTCTTGTCGCTTGATTTCCCTCTGGCTCCTCTGACAAAGGCATTTCCCAATCTTCCTGTGATGGCACTAATGTCTTTGTGTAAGAGGGCTGGGCTCCCCAAGGGGGTTGTGATGGCCACTGACTGATCACCACTGTGCGATGGCCACTCTGTGATGTGATGTTTTGTTTCACTTGAACTTTTTTTATTTTATTTTATAATTTAATTTAATTTTACATATCAGCCACGGATTTCCTTGTTCTCACCCCTCCCACCCCCGAGAATACTGAACTTAACCCTCAAAGATATTCTGCCCTCCCCAATCCCTCCCCAGAGGTTCTTCGAGGTACTAGGGTCAGCTTTAGGGACCTTCAAGAACATTGTAGGGCAGTTTTTTTCCATGTTCCAACTGAGAGTGGGTCACTCCTCTATATAAAAATCCTTTATGGCTCCCTATTGGCACTCCTCAGGTCACTCAGCAAGACCCATAAGGCTGTGCCCTGGGTCTCTATTTCTAGCTAAGGCCCCTCCTCTCCCTCCCTCTCCCCTCCCCCTGCCCCAGGCTCTAGCCGGAGACTGCTCCTCAGCTTTTCTCTCTCCCTGAGATTTTGCTGTTTTTGTCTGATTCTCTGTGTACTCGGCTCCCCTCTTCTGGGACAACCTACCTTGCTTCCCTCCTTCGCCTTTCTCCAAGCTAATTCCTTACCCTTGAGCATGCAGGAGAGGGTTTGGGTCCCTGGTCAGCTGAGGACTAGGAAGTGACTCAGCCTTCCTCTTTCTGGCATCCTTCCCTCTAGCCACGCTGAACTTGTAGCTCCTTGAAAATCCCTGGTAGTTTCCAGGCTCTCGGCTTCTGTCTCTGTTGTTCTTCAGACCTACGCACACTTCTTCCCTTTATCTTATGCAACTGAGATGACTTCGAAAGACCCTCCATGGCCACCAAGCCTGGTGGGTGCCCCGCTGGGTATTGAACCCAGGGCTTCACGCATGCTAAGGAAACCCTCTACCAGCTGAGCTGCATCCCCAGCCCTTCTCTTCTCAGCTGGTACTTTTCCTTCAAATCTTAGTTTAGAAGTCATGTCCTCTAGGGCTGGATGTGGAGACACACACCTTTCATCCCAGTACTCTGTGAAGCAGAGGCAGGAGGATCTCTGTGAGTTCCAGGCCAGCCAGGGCTACATAGAGACCCTGTCTCAAAAAAAAAAAAAAAAAAAAGACTCTTCCTGTGGGGGGAAGAGGGAGAGGCACCATGTCCCATTTCTGCCAAATACAGTGCTCTTTCTCTGCACTTTTTTTTCTTTTTTGGATTATCTGTGAAGTTCTGGCTGTCCTGGAACTCGCTCTGTAGACCAGGCTGGCCTTGAACTCAGAGATCCCCCTGCCTCTGCCTCCAGAGTGCTGGGATCAAAGCATGCACTAATACCATGACCCATCTTATTTTTACTATTTTTTATACACACTATATGTATGTGTTTGCAGGTTCTATGCAGGCCGAGGCTTTGCACAGCTTGGAGGCAGAATCACAAGCAACATAGGCTGTGGACATGGGTTCGGGTGTGGAACTGAGGCCCCTGCAAAAGAAATGCAGTACGTGCTCCTAACCACCGAGCCCCTCTCCAGCCCTGAGCTCACTACCTTTGAAGCAGCTCACTCCCATCTGCCGGTGAGGTCTCTAATTCCTGTTCACCCCAGCCAGGGCCCAAGAGATTCCCTGGAGCTGAGGTCCAAAGGAAGCCGGTGCTTGTCTGAGCCATTTTGCTGGCCCTCTCTTCTTAAATTTAACTTGTGTGTATGTGTGGGCACGTGTGTGTGTGTGTGTGTGTGTGTGTGTGTGTGTGTGTGTGTGTGTGTCTTTACGCTTGTGTACACCTGCGTTTGGATTCCTTCATAGACCAGAGGTCACTGTTAAGTGTTTCCCCTGCCACTCTCCACCTTACATTTTTTTGTTTTGTTTTTCAAGACAGGGTTTCTCTGTGAAACAGTCCTGGCTGTCCTGGAACTCACTCTGTAGACCAGGCTGGCCTTGAACTCACAGAGATCTGCCTGCCTCTGCCTCCCGAGTGCTGGGATTAAAGGTGTGCGCCACCACCGCCCGGCTTCCATCTTACATTTTTGAGAGAGGTTCTTTCACTAAAACCAGAGCTCACCTTTTAGGCTAGACAAGCTAGCTAATATGCTCCCCAGGGATACGCCAGTCTCTGCCCCAACAGCACTAGGGTCACAGATAAGCCACCAACCCAGCCTTCTGATCTTAAGTTTCTGATCCCCCTGCTTTGACCTCCTGCTGGGATTACAGGCATGTGCCACCACAGTGGTTTTATGTGGCACTGGGGATCAAACCCAGAACTTCATGCATGCTAGACAAGCCCTCTACCAAGTGAACTACATCCCCAGGCCTGTTTATTACGTGTGTGTGTGTGTGTGTGTGTGTGTATGTGTGTGTGTGTGTGTGTGTGTGTGTGTGTGTGTGTGTGTGTGTGTGTGTACAAATAGGATCATACTATGTAACCCAGACTGGCCCCAAACTCATCCTCCTCCTGTCTTAGCTTCCTGAGTCTCAAGTATGTACACCCGCCCAGATTCAGGTCTTGATGGCAGTCCCAGCTTTTAAGTTGTCTGGGGCATCTTGAGCCCTGGTACAGAAGAGAGTCTCTCGGGTTTTCTCCCTTTGCTTTCTACAGTCTTTGCAGAGGTATTCTCCAAGCACTCTGCCTCTGTGCCTCATCCATTTTCCCGGCTTCCCTTTCCTCCTCCTTCACGGCCCCTCTGTGCACTGGGCTTCCAGCGCCTGATAAGTGCCTGACATGGAGGCTGAGGAAGGGAAGAGCCAAGAAACAGCTCCCTCAGCTCCCTGCAAGCCTGCCTATCGCCCTCCCGGTTGCCACAGCAGCAGCGAGAACCATCCTGAGGAGAGAGAGGTCAGAACTTGTCGCCACCGGTCCACCAACTGTCCTCCTGGCTCCAGGTGTTGGAAGAAAAGCCAATGTCCTTGGTGTGACCTACAAGCTTCTGCCACTACATCATGGGCCTCCATCCCTCCCTAGACAGTGCCCCCCCCCCAAAAAAAAAACCGAAGCTGCTGTTTGCAAGCAGACTCCTGCCTCAGGCCTTTACTTCTGCCCTCTCTCCCTCCTGACGGCTTCCCCGGGGAGCCACAGGGCCTCCTTCCCACTTGGACACCTCCCCTTGCTGTCTGAGAGTCCCTCCCCAGCAGCCTCTGGCTCCTCCTCAGCCTCCCCGGTCCCTTCACCTGCTCTATTATCGCTTCTCTGCAGAAGGACCAAATGGCATGCAATTACTTGTTTGTTCTCTGTTCGCCTACCGGACTGTAAGACCCAGGAGAGTTCAGGAGGGAGGGAGGAAGGGAGGGAGAGGTGGAGGGGGAGAGAATATGAATTATGGAAAAGAAGGAAGGGAGACAGAGGAAAGGAGAAAGGAAGGGGGGGAGGAAGGAAGGGAGGGAGGTAGAGTGGGTGATCTGGGTGTGGTGTCTGTAATCCCAACACTTGAGGGGTGAAGACAAGTGGTCAGAGGTTCAAAGTCAAACTTTGGCCCTTCTCCAGCCTGGGCTATTGAGACCCTGTCTGAGATGAGGGTGTGGGGTGGCGGCAAGCCAGGTAGAGCCTGTATAATCCCTGCTCTCTGGAGTCTCCCCCACCTCAAAACAACAACAACAACAAAAACAAAAACAAAAAACCCAGTTGTTAGTAGGAGAAGTCAACACTAACCTTTTTGTTTGTTTGTTTGTTTTTTCTTTTTCGAAACTGGTTTCTCTGTGTAGCCTTGGCTGTCCTGGAACTTGCTCTGTAGACCAGGCTGGCCATGAACTCACAGAGATCTGCCTGCCTCTGCCTACTGAGTGCTGGGATTAAAGGTATGCGCCACCACCACCTGGGTAACACTAATCTTATCACTACTAGATGATAGTATTTTAAGCCTCCTCCTCAAGTAGTTCATTGGTAACAAGCTTGTGGGTGAGGCCCTGGGTTCAATCCCAGGCACACAAACGGCCTCAGCAACTGGAACAAGCTAGTTAGGGTCCAGGAAAAGACCAACAGACCAATGGACTGGAATAGAAAGTCTAGAAATAGACTGGAGAGCACATGGGAATCCAAGAGTTGATAAAGGTGTCCTGTCCAAGTGGGTAGGGAGTCTTTAATACATGGAGTTGGGATAGCCAGGTGGCCAGCTGGGGGGCAAAAATAGATGTGTGCTCTCAGGGAACACCAGGATGAGCCCCAGAGGATCAAAGATTCAAGTGCTAGAAAAACCCAAAATAAAACCATAAAAGCGTAGCAGAAAACTCGGGAGGATTTATAATCTCATAGTGGAAAAAGTCTAATGATGACTGAAAACGCAATAAAAAAAAAAAAGATTGATAAAGGCAACACATAAAAACCCAAAACTCCTGCGTGGGAAAACACTATAAATCAAGTCATAAGGTGACCGACAAATGGGGAGGGTCCTGCATTGACAGCTCAGATCACAAAAGGCTGTTTTCCTAATTTATAATTAGTTCTTGGAAGTGAATGAGAATGACCAACAGCCTAGTAGAAACCCAGGCACAGTCTGCAACCTGACGGTTCCCGGAGGAGCAAACACAAACAGCCTTACACAGGGAAACAGTGCTTGCCTAGTAGCCTCAAAGCCCTGGTTTCAACCCCCAGCATCATATAAACAGGGCACAGGGGTGCACACCCCTAAACTACATATTAAGCTTAAGACCAACCAGGGATACATGAGAACCTGTCTCAAAGACAGGCAGGTGCTGGAGAGCCGGCTCAGGGTTAACAACACTGGCACCCACCAGGACGCTCACTACCACTTAACCGGAACTGTAGTCCCAGGGAATCCGACGCCCTCTTCTGGCCTCTATGGGCACTGCACACAGGGCACTTGTGCATGCCTGCAGGCAACACTTATGGCCATAAAATAAAAATGACTAATTTTTGTTAAAAAGAGAAGAAAGTCCTGTCATTCACGTGTACATAAATTGGCAAAGGCTTGAACAGGACATTTAGGCAGAACCCATCCAAACTACAAAAACATCCAAATGTCCCTATTTCTGGGAATTTTTATCCTTCAGGTTTTCTTGAATGAGTGAGAAGTGACATATGTAGGGAACTGTTCTCCACCACACAATCTGCAAAGGCACTGGTAAAAGACTGGACAGCCCACATGTCCGTCAGTAAGAGGGTGGGGTTCACAGAGCCCAGGCTCGCCCAGGCAGTGGACTACTAGGAAGTGACCAAAAAGAAGAAGGATGGGCATGGTGGCATGTGTATGTAATCTCACAACTTGAGACGCTGTAACAGCCTGAGCTACAGAGAGGGAGATTCCCCCTTGCCCTCAAAAAGAGGGTTGCCTAGGATGGAGCTTAGTGATTGAACATTTGCCTAGCATGTGCAAGGCCCTGGGTTCAATCCAAACATTAAAAGAATAAATAAAATGAATGAGACTCATATGTCCCTATAGGGCTGGGGAATTAGTGTACTTGGTAGAGTCCTTGCCTCATGTGGACAAAACCTTAGATTCTGTTCTCTGCTCCACAGAAAACTAGGGGTGGTGGCACACACCTATAATCCTAACACTCAGGAGTAGAGGTTGGAAGAACAGAAGTTCAAGGTCTCTTTGGGCTAAATATTGAGTTCAAGGCCCAAAAAAAAAAAATCATAAATCTCATTATACTACTTAGAAGCTCCCTGGTGGCTTCCTATCACATTCATAGCAAAATCAAGTATCTTTACTGTGGCCCCCAAGCTCCCCAGCATTCGGCAATCTATCTCCCTCAATGGCTGTTAGCTCATTACCCAGCTTTCTCATTCTCCCCTAAGCATGCCCACACTCCAGGGCCTCTGCACTGGCTCCTTCACCCGCATCTGGTCTCTGCTGAATCTCTACGGGGGAGGCCTTCATTCACCCAAGTGTTGGTTTTCCAAAGAGCAGCATTTGCTAACACTTCCCAGCCCCAGCCCGGCTTTTCCTTTCTTCTTCAAAGCGGGCACCTCCCCCGACAGTGTGGTATCTGTCCACTGTCCCCTCCCACAGCTATGGTCCAGGAGGGGAGGAGCCCTGTTCACAGCTGTAGCCTCCATCCTCTGCAGAACCTCACACAGCAAATATCTGCAGCTGAGGAGCCAAGACGCCATCTGCAAAGCGCTCAGCACTTTGTGCAGGCCTGCAGAAGAGGTTCCGTAAATGTGATTCCCCCGGGACACTGTCACCCTCTCCTCACCCCTGTTTGTCCAGGAGTGTCTCTCACATGACCACACGCTTCTTCTCTGGGGTGCCCCCCCTTTCTCTCTCCCAGCTCGACTCTCTCTTTTCCAAGTGACCTTCACATTTGGCTGTTGACCTAAGAGTGTGACATGTCTCCTCCATGAGACAATGGCTCCCCTGTGCAGGAACTGTGGGAACTCTGCCTGCACCTCACAGGCTCCCCTCCTTTCCCAGAGCTCAGCCTAGGGAGCTGTCTACAGGGACCACGATGTCATTTCCTGACTCTGGTGAGGAATTCCCCTGCCGCCTGGTTCCTCAGTTGTCAGTAAGTCTCTTCTGCCATCTGACTGGAATCGCTTCTGCAACCGTCAAGAATTAATTTCCTCTTTGTTTCCTGCGGGCTTCTCAGAGCAACTGGGCCAGGGGTTTTTCACGAGTCAAATTTTGTTGGCTGTCGGGGGCTGGGAAGTGACCCTTCACTGTAGGGCCTCCAATCTGGGGTCTCAGGCAGAGCCAAAATAGCTACCTACTGTTTTCTACTGTTTTCTTGACCATGCTGGGGATGGACACCAGGGCGTTGGACATGCTAGACCAGCTCTCTACCAGACCCTCCTTCTTCCTTCATCCACCCATGCGTTAAGTCAAAACAGACTGCAAGAGAAGCACTAAGTCTGTGTGTAGCACACAGCATCTCTCTCCTACAAGTCTGGCTTTCGGTCTGTAACATGGAGATAAGAATAGTGCACACATGTGTACGTGTGCGTGTGCGTGTGCGTGTGCGTGTGTGTGTGTGTGTGTGTGTGTGTGTGTGTACATGTGTGTGCACTCTGCCCTTACCTGGCTCCTCATCTCATTCCGTCATGTAGCCCAGGGTTGTTAACATGTGCATTTCACAGATGAGGAACCTGAGGCTTACAGACTTGATGTGACTTGTTCAAGGTCACACTGACAAGGAAGGACGAGGGTGTGTCGAGAGGCCCTACTTCAGGGGTATGAGAGACCAGCAGTGTTGGCCGAGGGGACAGCCTCACCCCCTGTTTCCCACGGTTGCTAGCTGTGATCCTGAGCAAGCCTCCGTGGCTCTGCAAGCTCAGTTTCCCCATCTGTATAACAGGAAGAGCGATTCCCTCCCTTCAGGAGACTGTCCCCGTATGCTGTCTAGTATGCAGTATGTGCTCCGTCAGGACCCTCAATTTTCCCTTCTTTTCCTCCTCTTAGGACCTCCATGCCTGGACACAAGCCAATCTGACCTGGCTGTCCCTGAGGGACCACACCTCTCTCCTCTCATCCTGAAAAAGACAAGGGGGCTGCAGAGGGCCCCCATTATCTACTCACATAGCAGGGGCTCTTTTCTTTTCTTTCTTTTTTCTTTTTTTGGTTTTTCGAGACAGGGTTTCTCTGTGTAGCTTTGCACCTTTCCTGAAACTCACTTGGTAGCTTAGGCTGGCCTCGAACTCACAGAGATCCGCCTGGCTCTGCTTCCCGAGTGCTGGGATTAAAGGCGTGCGCCACCACCGCCCGGCTTAGCAGGGTTTCTTGATTCTCTGGGAGAATACAGGACTGGTTTCTAGTCAGGTGAAGACACACCCTTGTCAGAGAGGAGATGCTGACTTTACTCCTTACACTGGGAAACCGTAGAAAGCATGGGTACTCTGTCGGGGAAGGTGGGCTGGGACTCTATCCCAGTCACCAGGGAAGAGCCGAATGCAGCGGGTGAACAGCAGCTGAAGGACTTGGCACATTCGAACAGGCCCTTGTCAAAGGGGGTCCAGCACCATTTAAAGCTGGCACATACCTCTTTCCCCATGTCACCCACTGATACCTTTTCTAGCACAGATTGAGTACTCCTGGCCGCAAATCTCACGGGGTACAGAAAGTTTCAGGGGCCGTGGAAGCAAATAGGCAACCACAACCCAATAGGGCTCCCGTATTTAAGAACTGCACCAACCCCATTAACACGAGAGACTAGCTGAGTGTGGTGGTGCTTATCTGTAATCCCAGCACCTCAGAGGCTGAGGCAGGAGGATTGTCAGTTTGAGAATAGCCTGGGCTATATGACAAGATGCTTTCTTTCTTTTCTTTTTTTTTAAAAAGATTTATTTATTTATTATGTATATAGTGTTCTGTCTGCATGTATACCTGCAGGCCAGAAGAGGGTGCCAGATCTCATTACAGATGATTGTGAGCCACCATGTGGTTGCTGGGATTGAACTCAGGACCTCTGGAAGAACAGTCAGTGCTCTTAACAGCTGAGCCATCTCTCCAGCCTGACAAGATGCTTTCTTGACCATAAAAAAGGCAGGAGAGCCGAGCGGTGGTGGCGCACGCCTTTAATCCCAGCACTCGGGAGGCAGAGCCAGGCGGATCTCTGTGAGTTCGAGGCCAGCCTGGTCTACCAAGTGAGTTCCAGGAAAGGCGCAAAGCTACACAGAGAAACCCTGTCTTGAAAAACCAAAAAAAAAAAAAAAAAAAAAAAAAAAAAAAAAAAAAAAAAAAAGGCAGGAGAGATTGCACAGACTACCAGGGGAGACCCAGGAAGGTTCCCTGACTCTGTAGGAGTCCGATTCCTGGAAAAGGCTTGGCCAGGGTAATTTGCACCTAAAAGTCCCAGGGTTCAGAAAGGGTACTGTGCAGCCATTGGTCCCCAAGGCTGTGAAGACAGCTCATCCCTGCTGCCTATGCTCAAGGACTGCCATGACTGGACTAGTCCTGACCTATCCTGGGGGACAAGAGAAAACACACTATTGGCCTCCCAAAGACCTACCAAATCCCCAGATCTTTGCAAGCTCAGAGTCGAAGGAGGGACCCTTTGGCAGCGCTCCAAGGCCATACAGAACACCCACTCACATTCTTGTTCTGGTGGAAGATCTACCTCAACTCTCCTCCCCCATCTCTTTTCCCAAACCTCCCCCTTCTAAGCTCGCCAAACACAGCTCCTTCCCTACAGAGGCTCAAGACCACTCCCACAGGGTATATAAGCTGCATCCCAGGAAACAGACATGTGGTTCTTCTGTCTCTCAGTTCCGTCTCCTCTCTGAGGGGCCGGGAATCACCCGGGAATGCTTTACCCATTAAACCTGGGCTTTTCCAATTCGGTCTGATTCGGTTTGCTGCATCGGCGGAGAGGCCTTCAGGGTGGAAAAACTTATCAATTCTCACATCTCAAAATTCTATCCTTCCCTATAGAAGACTCTAACACTCACCAGAATATCCCTTTTCCTTCTAAAGCAGTTCAGGTTCCCGGAAGGATTCAACCCTCTTTATGGTATTCTGGCCTCCCTCTGAAATACTCTGTGTCCTCTTGAACTTCTTCAAATGTTCTAGAACCTTCTGAGATAACCCAGTCTCAGTGGAATTCTTTTTTCTGAAACACATTACATTTATTTATTCGGTGTGGGTGTGGGTGTGGGTGGGTGCACGTCTGTTCATCACAGCATGCATGTAGAGGTCAGAGGGCAACTTTCAGGAGTCAGTTCTCTCCTCCCACCATGTGGGAAGGAGAGGCTTGGTGGGACGTGCCTCTTTACCTGGAGAACAGCCATCTCACCAACCTATTCTGAGGAATTCTTTAGACCCAGCTGTGTGATAATTCAGTCATCTCCGAAGACCTCCAGCCCCTACAAGCACACTCCTTCCTGTGAAACTCTAGCCTCGCCAGAGTGTGCCCTGATAGTACCAGTCTGGATCCTGCTGGAATTCACCGGTCCTCCTGGCCTCCTGCACATGGCATTGAGAGAATAAACATTCCGGTGGGAGGAAGCTGGGCAACGACCATGTGGGCTTTCCTCACAGCACTGCAATCCCACAGAACACGCCAAAAGCCCCGGCGACAGAAATATGAGAGCAGTTCCCAAGTGTCGGGGGCTGCCTGCTTTTTTACCTGCCAGGTCAGCATGTCATAAGCTCCATGGGCTGTGTCAGCCCCGGAGATACAGTCCCAACACTGGCCCGGGTTCCCTGTCTCGGCTTTGAGACAGCATGAGGCTGTTGATGAAAAGGTAGCTAGAAACCAGATGTGCTGGCTCATGTTAGCAATCCTAGCACTTGGGAGGCTGGGGCAGAAGGATAGTCATGACTTTGGGGACAACCTCGGTCACACAATGCTAGGCCAGCCTAGGCTACAATGTAAGTAAGACCCTGTCTTCAAAAAACAAGACAGATGGGCATAGTGACACACGCCTTTAATCCTACCTAGCACTTGAGAGGCAGAGGCAGGCAGAGCTCTGTGAGTTCAAGGCCAACCTGGTCTACATAGTGAGTTCCAGGACAGCCAGAGTTTTATATATACATATATAGTGAGACCCTGTCTTAAAGAAACCAAAAACAGAGAAACAAAACAGAGAAACCTCTGTGCACCTTTCAATACATGGCACAAGGGAGCCAATGTGTCCCTATTGGAGCAGGCAAGAAGTGCTCACAGGAGCTGGGGCTGGTGGCTCAGCCTGTAACTCCAGCACTCAAGAGGCCACAAGTCCAGCATGAACTGCATAACAAGACCCTGTCTCAGAAAACCAAAAAAAAAAAAAAGGATTAGGAAGGGAGAAAACACTACCTGCCTAGAATTGCTGAGCCTGGGCACAAAAGGCCAGAGCCCAGCAGGTGGGTACAGGCTTGGCGGTAGAATTACCATGGAGACCCATCTTCTGCCCATCTATGGGGGCAGGCCCCGTGTTGGCTCTCCCTGTCTCTTCCTGACACCAGGCACCCTGCTGCTAAGCTGTGCTGATGACTGCGGATTTGCTCCCCAGATGAGAGCTGGCCTGGGCAAGCTGCCGCATCTGGGCAGAGCTCTGCTCTCTGGAGTGCCCCAAGTGAGTGTCACCGCTGGCATTAGAGCTCCTAAGAGCAAGGTCACCAGGGGTCACCTGCTCTTCGTCCTTCAGCATCCACCCAGAGACAGCTGGGGGTGTGGCTCAGGGATAGGGTGGTAGGCTCTGGGTGTGAACCCCAGTGCTTGGAACAACAGCAAAGGCAATCAACTCCGAGGTGGCCTCTGCTGGGAAGGCATGCCCCCACCCCAGCCCACCAAAATGCGTTCCTTCTGCGTCCCTGTTTCCAGCCACCATTCTAGCTGGCATCAGACTCTCAGATAAGTAAAAGTGGAGCTTAGAGTCTAGGAAGAAAAGAGGACATCATAGCAAATAGGACTGAGGATAAGCTCAGTGATAGAGAACATGAGTGTGCACATGTGTTGTATGTGCATATGTGTATATGTATGTATACACGTGCTGTGTGTGCATATGTGTGTGTATATGTATGTGTGTTGGTTAGCTTTGGTTTGTTTGCATTTGAGACAGGATCTCACTGTGTAGCTGGCCTGGAACTTGCTAGGTCTACTAGACTGGCCTCAAACCCACAGAGACCTGCCTGCCTCTGCCTCTCAGGTGCTAATTTTTGTTAGCTTGTTTGTTGTGTTGTTGTTTTGCTTTTTTTTTTTTCATGTTTTTTCCCCCCACTATGTAGATCAGGCTGGTCTTGAACTCACAGAGATCCTCCTGCCCCTGTTTCCCACGTGCTAGGATTATGTACATCCACCAGCATACCGGTCCTTACTGGCTCTTTTTATCAAAAGAACTCAATTCAAGATTCGTATGTTACATGTGGTGGTGACTCTTTCTGATGATACAAAAATTGTCATTTTTGGTTTTTCGAGACAGGGTTTCTCTGTGTAGTTTTGCACCTGTCCTGGATCTCACTCTGTAGACCAGGCTGGCCTCGAACTCACAGAGATCCGCCTGGCTCTGCCTCCCGAGTGCTGGGATTAAAGGCGTGCACCACCACCGCCTGGCATCAGGCTGGCTTTATTTAACTCGCTATGTAGCCACAGATTGACATCTACTTGTCAAAGTGCACTGGCCAAGGGTCTCCACACTGCAGACAGGTCCGGGAGCTCCCTTGCAATGATGGTTACCCTAGCCCTCTCTTGAAACTGGAAGTGGTGTGGAGCAGAGCTTGGCAAACTGTTTCTGTAAAGGACCAGAATATAAATATTGTTGGTTTCGCTGGCCATCCGGCCTCGGTTGCAGCTACTCTGCTCTGTCATGGTAACGGGAGAGCGGCTGTGCACAATACATAAATGGAGCCTGGCTGTGTTCCCAACTTTGTGCACAGTGCGATTGGGTTTTAACTTAATTTTCTTATCCCTGAAATATTATTCTTTTTTTTGGTCTTTTTTTTTTAAAGTCATTTAAAAATGTAAAAACCTTTGTTAAGGAGCCCTCGAGATGGCTCCGCAGGTAAAGGCAATTGCCGTCAGCTACCAGGACTTGCGTTCCGGGTCTTAGACCCGCTTGGTAAAAGGAGAGCACTGGCTCCCTCAAACTCTCCTCTGACCACGCCCACCCCCAAACAAACAAATTAATTAATATAATTCGAAACTTAACATATATTGCTAAAGCTGGAAGTGGTGGGCTGTACGTGCAGGTCCGGCTATTCAGGGAGCTGAAACAGGAGAATCTTTTGAACTCAGACATTTAAAGCCAGCCTGAGCAACATAGAAATTAGCCTGTCTCTTAACTTGTTTTTCTTAGCTCACTGCTTACATGGAGCCAGGTGGAGGGCTGTATTTGGCTTGATCACTTGATTGGATTTTTGCCAAACATCCGTGGAAGTAAATAATGCTTCTGGGCCAGACAGGCAGTGGTGCTACACACCTTTGATTCCAGCACTTGGGAGACAAAGGCAGGCAGATCTCTGTGAGTTCGAGGCCAGCCTGGTCTAAAGACAGGACAGCCAAGGCTACACAGAAAAATCCTGTCTCCTTGAACTGCCCCTCGCGCTGCCGCCCCCCCACCCCCAGTCATGAGCAGCTACTGGCCACCAGTTCAGCACTGTGGTTGGTCAGATCTATGGTGGAAAGAGGGGTCACTCTTGGCCAGTACGGTGGTGTCCACTCATACCGTGTGAACAGGCTGCTCTTTACCACCACCTCCTTGGTGGTTTTAGCGCCTTCCCCCATACATGTGCTGAAGCCGTCCTCCCTCCCCTATGTGGCAATGTTTCAAAAGAGGACCTTCCCAGAAGCAATCAATGCTTAAATGAAGTCATCATGATGGGGCCTTAACCTAAAGGGTTAAGGGTTGGGGAATGGAGAGATCTAGAGAGCATGCCATCGACTTTGCTGTGTGAGGTCAAGCCGGGAGAAGGCAGCTGTGTGCAATTCAGACATCACGCCTTCACCAGAAACCACTAGTGCTGACCCTCGATCTGGGACTTGGAGACTCCAGAACTCTGAGACGGCATATTTATGTTGCTTAAGGTATGTACTCTGTGTTGTTTGTTACAGTCCAAAATGACTAAGACGGCATCATTGGCAAGTCTTTTTGTGTGTTTATTTGTTCTTTTCCTTTTTTATTTATTTATTTTTTCGAAACAGGGTTGCTCTGTGAGGCCCTGGCTGTCCTGGAACTAGCTCTGTCGACCAGGCTGGCCTTGAACTCACAGAGATCTGACTACCTCTGCCTCCCTAATGCTGAGATTAAAGGCATGTACCACCACCACTCAGCTCTTTTATTCTTTTCTCTCCCATTTCTTCTTAACAAAGAACATTCTGGAGACTGAGCAGTCTCCAGATATGGAGTCTCCAGGTATGGCTCATGCTACATCCTCTTCTTTTGGCGACAGCCACTGCCTTGCCCTGGGCTCATACCTAGATGGTATTTTTCTCCAAAGAACATTTCCTCATCCATAAAAAAATGGATCATGGTTCCTCAATCAAATAACACATAAAAACTCAGAGTATGGGCCATTGAGATGACTGTGGTATGGCGCTTGCTGCCAGGTTTGACAATCTGAGTCCCATCTCAGGTACCCCCATGCTAGAAGTACAGAACCAACTCTTAAAAGTTGCCCTCTGCTAGGAGGTGGTGGTACACATCTTTAATCCCAGCACTTGGGAGGCAGAGGCAGGTGGATCTCTGTGAGTTCGAGGCCAGCCTGGTCTACAGAGTGAGATCCAGGACAGGCTCCAAAACTACACAGAGAAACCCTGTCTTGAAAAACAACAACAACAAAGAGTTGCCTTTGATCTCCATACTCACACCCCCTCCCCTGCCACAAATAAGTAAGCAGGGACCCAAGAGGTGGCTCAGCAGGTAAAGGTATTTGATGCCAAGCCTGACAATCCAAGTCCAAACCCTGGAACCCATATGGTGAAAGTAGAGACATGACTCTCTCTCTTTTTTTTTTTTTAAAGATTTATTTATTATGTATAGAGTGTTCTGCCTGCATGTGTCCCTGCAGGCCAGAAGAGAGCACCAGATCTCATTATAGATGGTTGTGAGCCACCATGTGGTTGCTGGGAATTGAACTCAGGACCTTTGGAAGAGCAGCCAGTGCTCTTAACCACTGAGCCATCTCTCCAGCCCCCAGACATGACTCTCTTATGTTGCCCTCTGACCTCCACACACACATATACACATTTGTACATTGGTGCATACACACACACACACACACACACACACACACACACACACACACACACGTATATGACTTCTTTAGGTTTTGGAAGCAGATTCTAGAACATGTTTCTAGTCTGAGAAGGTAAGTCTGTGACAGGGAGAGATGGTTGGTGCAGGAGAAGGCATTGCAGAAGGTCTGAGTCCCCAGAAGGCTAAGCGTGGTGAGAGCCCTTTTACAGTGCGTCTCTAGCCAGGCCCAGATAGCTTCCTCCTGAGGTCATGCAGTCATGGCCCTGGTCTTGTGGCTTCCCCTCCTCCTCAGGGAAGGTGGGAGTTTGGATCATTGTAGGCTGGGCTTCAAGGCAAGCACTGGGTCTTTGGGACTTTGCCAAGAGTACTACAGGACCAAGGACAAGAGATCCCAAGCTGGCTGAACACAGAAGTGGCTACAGGAGATGGAGGACAGGGGGTGGGCGGGTTGGCTTTGACTTTTGCTTTTGGTATCAGCTTTTGGAATTGTTAAAGGAACATGAACATAGGGCAATGAGGAAATCAGACTTGAGGGGAGAAGTAGCAACCTCAAGAGACTCATCCTGAGCTGGGTGGTGGCAGCACATGCCTTTAATCCCAGCACTTGGGAGGCAGAGTCAGGAGGATCTGTGTGAGTTGGAGGCTAGCCTGGTCTACAGAGCAAGATCCAGGACAGGCACCAAAACTACAAAGAGAAACCCTGTCTCAAAAAAAAAAAAAAAAAAAAAAAAAAAAAAAGGAAAGAAAAAGAAAAAAGAAAAAACAAAAAAAAAAAAACAAAAAGAGACTGGTCCTGTGGCTTCTTGGATCCGAGCTTTGTATCTGTGATAACAAGACTGTGGTAGAATCCCTACCAGAGCCCCAGCATCCAGCCCAGTGCCAAGGGGCGGCTCCGAAATTTGAAGTTTGATGGAAAGAATAAGTGAATGAATGGTAACAAACACAGCATTTATCATGTGGCGAGCACTTAGTGTGACAGCTCCCGGATTTCTTCCCAGGCTTCTGTGAAGTGGGGTCCACCATGGCTCTTGTTTTACAAATGAAGAAATGAGGTACAGGAGCAAGGACAACTTGTCCAAGGAAGACAGAGTCTGTCTACCAGGCAGCATGGGCCAGAAGTCTGTGGTCAGGAAGGCTTCTCTGAGGAGGGAGCACACACGGTAACCAACCGGAAGGAGCCAGATCCAGACCTGAAGAAGGAAGAGTGCTCCAGGCAAGAGTTATGAGTGCTCTGCTGAGAAGGGGGTGAACATCAGGGAAGGCCCCTAAGGACACCTGGGAGCTGGATTTGGAAGAATTACAGAATAATCTTGATAGTTGGAAGATGTCCCCTGAGATCAGTGTGTGTCTCTCTCTTTCTCCCTTATTCCCTCCCTCTCCCTCTGTCTCTCTTCTCCCTCCTGTCTCTTCCTCCCCTTTCTCTCTCCCCTCTCTCTTCTCTTTATCTCCCTTCCCAGTCTTCCCTCTTCTCTCCTCTCCTCTTCTCTTCCCTCCCCCCCATCCTCTGCCTTCCCCGGTCCTGTCTCCCCTGCTCCCCCACTCTCTCTTCTCACCCCCCTCTGAGGTAGAGAGTAACTGCTTTGCTCTGGCTGGCCTCCAACCCACAGGGTTCAAACACTCCTCTTGAGAAGCTGGAGTGCGGCTGGTATGACCATCCCTTTTGTATCTGGGCTCCCTGTGGCTGGAATCCCACGGGCCATGAAAAACATTTACTTGTTAATTGAGCGCATGGACCAATGGCCAAGGCCAACTCAGGTGGTATCTATCATGGTGGCAACGCTACCCAGGGAGGATGAAGCCACCATCCCAAAGTCCCTGAACCTCCACTAGCTCTCTTTTCCCTTCTCCCTCCTCCCCCCACCTCATATTTTCATAAGAGAGAAGCTTTCTTCCCCCCACCCCTAGATAATCAATACAGGGTTACTCTGTGTAGATCTGGTTATCCTACAGCTCGTTTTGTAGACCAGGCTGGCCTTGATCTCAGAGATCCACTGCATGCACCACCACGCCCCAGCGAGAGAAGCATTCTTATCTGCATCTATCACTTGCTGTCACTGGTTACACTGTGATGCTCCTGAACTTCTACTTGCTCACACACAGCCCCCCACACCCCTGCCTACACATAGAAACACACCTGATGCATAATATGTCCTAGTGGTTGATTCTAAAACTGGTCATCATGTCATTGTTGACAATCAATGTAGCCCCTACACCCATCTGAACATAGATTTCCAACCCCTTCCATCTCTCTCTCCCCAGACAGGGGGGTTTCCCTGGACCTTGGTTTATGACTGAAGAGGTAATACTGGGGAGGCGGGGTGAGGGTCATCAAGTTGGGGAGGGTTTAGGAAGGGACCCCTAAGAGACACTATGATTAAGGACTCTCCTAGTTTTTTCTAAAACTTCTGTATGGCTGTGGCCTGATGGGAGCTGATTCTCTGAAAAACAGTTACCCAAAGGCAAGGTCCCGATCGCCACCACCCTGTACCCAGTCCCTAAAGATGGGGTAGCAGAGTACGGTGACAGGTGACAGATCCACGGTAGATCTAGTGGCAGCAGTGTAAGGGTAAGAGACTCTGTGAACTTGGGCCAGACTGTCATGGCCTGGCTCTGGGTTTTCCCACCTGGAAGATGAGTGGGGACCAGGAGCCTCAGCGAGGGCCCAGATCTCTCTGTGTCCCACTCTAGTGACTGAAGGAGCAGGTGCCTCTGAGGGTGAGGATCATTGTCCCTCAGAGGAGACCTTTGGGAAGGAACTGGGTGCAGGGACAGGGCCGTGAGAGCCCATCCGAGGTAACCTTGAAAGGCGGGAAGTGGGAGCCAGTGGACCTTGGATCTGGGGGCCCCTCCCGGCTTTGGGCAGCTGGCTTGGGGCTGAGGCGTGACTGTGAATTCTCCTGCCGCCGCCTCCTCCGCAGCCACCAAAATAAGAGAAGTCCGAACGGCTTCCTCCTCCCTGCCCAGAGTAGGTGGTAGGGACAGAAGCGGGCAGTACCCCACTTCTCCCCTACATCATCTCTCCTGGCTGCTGTAAGCTAGGGTTGGCTCGCCCCAGATCGGGTCGTCAGCAGCTGGCTCCCCTGGGACCAGGTAGGCGGCCAAACCAGGTGGGGGCTGGAAGGGCAGGTGTTTCCCCGCCCTCCGCCCGCCCTCACCCTGGAGGGAAGATTTGGAGGTAAACCTGAACTTTGAGAGCAGAGCAAGTTGAGAGCAGGGCCTCCACCCAGAAAAAGAATTAAGGAGAAAAACTAAGGAAACTTGGCAAAGACTGATAAAACCTGGGCAGAAGGCTGAGGGAGGATGGGGAAGGCAGGCCAAAAGTTCCCCCAAAAAGCCTCAAGCGGGAAATGGAGGGAACTTATGGCGTGAAATTGATAGAATTTGGGAAGGGGGCTGAAAGAGGCGCGGGAAGGCGCTGTGGGCTCCCCCAAAGGGGTCTGGGGAGAGTACTGAGAGGCTTGGAGGGTGAGAAAATGGGGAGAAGTGAGGGGCTCAGGAGGGAGTAGTTGTAGGTGGGGATACTGGAAGGATCAGGAGGGGATCCTGAGGGGAATCTGGTGTTCAGTTCCCGAGTTCCCGAGAAGGGGGTCAAAGGGTGATTTCTGCAGAACGCGGAGTCCAGAGTACAGTTCTGGGTCTCGGAGGACCGCTGTCTGGATTCCGCAGAGGTCGAGGGAAGAAGAGCATCTGCAGCCCCTAGGTCTTCTTGCTGCATCACTAGGGGAGGGGGGCAAGTCTCTGATGCCCTGGGGATTCCTTCCAGGCGCTGGAGGCGTGGGTCCGGGTTTCCTGGGGAAGTCCTCATCCTGGGCACCGACAGACCTCCCTGGGTGGCTCTCCCTATCCGCGGTGGCGGTCTGGGTCTGCGTCCATGTCGGGATCCGGGAATTGCTGGCAGCCCCGACGGAAATCCTGCTTTTGACCGCGAATGCCCGCAGGGCCTGTTTCCATGGTAACACAGGGCAGTGAGGCCAGTTGGCCCTGGGCCGCTGCGGGCTCGTGGCTGGCGGCCACCTTCGGTCCCTGCCTTCGTCCCCATTTTTAGTCCTTGGTCCGGGTGTGTTGCACAACAGAGTGAGAGGGTGCCGCTTGGTGTTCAGGGATTTGCTGTCTCAGACACCTGGGCCCTTGACAAGAATGGACCCTTAATTGCTATGTAGACCGCAGGAGAGTTAGGATTCGTCTCTGGCTTCTTGTTTCCCTCATTGGAACTTTGGGGAGAAGCTCGCCCTCCCCCATGCCGAAGCTATGCCTAGTGGCACATGCCTATAATAATCTCAGCACTCAGAAAACCAAGGTAGGAAGATTGTCGCTAGCTTGAGGACAGCCAGAGCTGCTTAAGCAGAAGAAAGACGAGGTGGGGGGCGGAGAGAGAGGAGACTGAAGAGGAGGGAAGTAGAGGGGAGGGGAGGGGGGAGAGGGAGGGGAGAAGGAGGAGAGGAGACAGGTGAATTTTTATGAGGTTCAGGCCAGCCTGCTCTGCATAGTGAGTTCTTTGCCTTCTCAAAACATGGAGGACTGCGGGATGGTGGTGGCACCGCCTTTAATACCAGCACTGGGGAGACAGAGGCAGATGGATCTCTGTGAGTTCGAGGCCAGCCTGGTCTACAAAGCAAGTTCCAGGACAGCCAAGGTTACACAGAGAAATCATGTGTTGAAAAACCAAAACCAAAAAAAAAAGGACCAGAAAGCTTCCCTTACAGGGTCTTTGGTACCAGCACACAGTTGGCACCTACTAAATGTCTCTGAATCTGTGGAGGGAGGAGGCCCGCAGGGCTCAGATCTGTACCCCACTCTCCACACCAGATGGCCACTCTACAAGCATGTTGTAGTCTAGAACTTGATGCTATGAGTATCCTTCAGTGGGAAATATGAGTATTCTGTAATGGGAAAGTGGACGGATCAGGTTAGCAGGAAGGGGCAGAAGTCCAGGGCATCTAGAAATGGCAGAAGGAGGTGGCCAAGCTGAGGCCTGAGTCTACCGTCCTTCTTAGTTAAGCTTATGTGGACCAGAGAGAGAGAGAGAGAGAGAGAGAGAGAGAGAGAGAGAGAGAGAGAGAGAGAGAGAGAGAATGCGGTGGGGCTCATGGCTGCAGTGTGAACAAGGCTGAGAGAGTGCCCCCCCCCCCCCAGTGGGCTTGAAGTGAATGTGTTCAAGCCTGGGTGCTTACTCGTGGTTATTCTAGGTCTTTCCTGCAGCCCCCTGAGGCTGAAGTGACAAGGACAGTGACCAGTCCTGGCAGGCTGGGTACCCACTACAGAGCTGAAGAAGGAAGGAGGAGCCCAAGTCCCTTCCACACAGCACACTAGGCTGGCCCACGGTGGAAGAGGGCAGGCTGCCCCCATTCCGCTCACAGGACCAAGGGGGGCTTCCCATCTGAGCACAGTGGAATTTATACTCAGTCTCTAGCTCCCACTCTTGGCTGGAACCCCAAGTCCCAGGCTAGGTAACCCAAAGATTCTTGTTTTAGAGGCTGATGGGTAATTTCCTGAGATATGTGGGACCACTTTTTCTTTTTTTCTCTTTTTTCTTTCTTTTTTTTGGGGTGGTGGTGGTTCGAGACAGGGTTTCTCTGTGTAGCTTTGCGCCTTTCCTGGATCTTGCTCTGTCTGTAGACCAGGCTGGCCTCGAACTCACAGAGATCCACCTGCCTCTGCCTCCTGAGTGCTGGGATTAAAGGCCTGGACCACCACTGTCTGGCGTTCCTTTTTTTAAAAAATGGAATCTCACTATATGGCCTTGAGCTCACAAAGGCCCACCTGCCTCTGCCTCCTAAGAGCTGAGATTAAATGCTTGGGCCACCACATCAGGCCTGTCTCTCTCTCTCTCTCTCTCTCTCTCTCTCTCTCTCTCTCTCTCTCTCTCTCTCTCTCTCTCTCTCTCTCTGTCTAAGACAGCGTCTCACTGTGTAACTCTGGCTGGCCTGGAACTCATTATGTAAACCAGGATGGTCTTGAACTCACAAAGATCCACCTGCCTCTGCCTCCTGAATGCTGGGATTAAAGATTCATACTGCTGTGCCCAGCCAGATAGAACCACTTTCACAAGTGGGGAAAACTCAGTTGATGTCCTAAGAACCACGGGAGGGGAAGAGCTAGGACAGTACAGAGATGTGGCATGTCTAGAATCTGACATGCCGGGACTGGATCAGATGTAGGTCTCAGGAAAGGATGGTGTAAAATGATAGGAAGTTAGTGAGACGTTGAGGACCTAGTAGGGTATCAGTGCTTAGTGGGTGGACTGTCGGGGAGCACGAGAGTCTTTAGTCAGGGCTCTGAGGCCGGTGGGGGATGGCAGAGCCTGCACACCATACACTTACTTGTATTTGCCCCTTCAGCCCAGGTCTGTCCCTAGCCCAAGCTCTGAGAAGAAACCGGAACTCTTGCAGGATGGTGGTTTCCTGCCACTGCCCAAAGTCTTAGTTCCTTTTTGGTGAAGTCCTCAGGGTTTACTCTGCTTGCTCATCCCTCCCACCGTCTCTGGGAACTTCTCTTTCTTCTCGGTCCAGGCCAGCCCTGCATCTCTGTCCACCTCCCCCCACCTCAGAGAGACCTTTGCAAAGGGACTGAAGGGAATGAAAGTCCCCACCACGTGGCTGATCAGGCTCAGGGACCTGGCAGCATCTCACCGTCAGGAACTACAGGGAGAGAGCGGTCTACTCTCAAAGAGGTGAGCTGGCTTGTCCAGTGCCTCCAGCCAGTCGTCACACAGGGACACAACTGGAACTGAAACCTGTCTCTGGTTCTCCTTCATACTTGGAGGAGGTTGTAGAGTCCCAAGTCTACATCATCACCTTGACACGGTTTCAGGAAATATGACCCTTGGGAAAGGATGAGAAGCTTGGGCCTCTTGTGTCCAGGAACACGAGTGTGTGGGAGGTAGGCTTCCTGTTGGGTGTTCAGCTGCCATAAGACAGGTTTAGTTGGCCATTGGCCATGTGGGAAGAATGACATTTACCAGCCAGGGACAGCATGGTCCTGCCTGTGCTTTGAAGAACCCAGCCACAATGCCAGGAACAGAACTATGGACTGGATTTCACAGTCATTTGAATCTCCAGTTGGCCTGTGCGACCTCAGGGAAGTCACTTTTCTGGTCTGTGCAAGAGGCAGGTAGACCAAGTGCCCCTGGGGGCTTCTCTGCTGCCACGTTCTCAGCCTCAATTGGCCGCTGTACACTGAGCTAGAGCCTTGTCGCGTGAAATCCTCACAGCTGCTCTGCACAGAGGGCACAGGTGAGAAATCGGATGCTCAGATGTGTTGTCTTTTTTCATCCAAGGCTACAGCCGGCTGAAGAACAGAGCTGGGGCCAGAGCCCTCAATCCCAGCCCTGTGGCAGAAAGATCACAGGTTCAAGGGGAAGGTTATACAGAGGGATCCTGTATGCCTTGGAGGGAGTGAGGGAGGGAGGGAGGGAGGGAAGGAAGAGGGAAAAGATAAGAGATGGAGAGAGAAAGAAGCACTTACCACAGAGGGGCAGATACTGAAGCGGGCAGCATTGTGGTTCAGGCTTAGACCTTAGTTGTGATACACATAACCTCCAACCTTGATAGGGCTCTTGAATTGATTCCTTTCAACCAGACTTACTTGGGGCCGGAGTTCAGCTTAGTGATAGAGTGTGCGACTGATGTGTACAAGGTCCTGGGTTCAAATCCTAGCACCAGAACAAAGTTAACTCCCTTATTCATAAACGAACTGAGGCCCCTGACTTGCCCAGAATGCTGGCGGCCACTTCTCATACTGCTCTGTTTCTGATGTTAACAGGCAGCCAAAGGAAACTAGGAAAGAGAGACAAGAGGGCCAGGGAGATGTGTTGTCTCTCATCCAAGATGGCTCAGAAGTTAATGCTGACAAGCTTGACAATCTCAGTTTGATCCATGGAACACATATGGTGAAAGGAGGGAACAGATTCCCACAAGTTGTTCTCTGACCTACACACACACACACACACACACACACACACACACACACACACACACACCAATACACAAGTATAAAACCAAGAAGGAAGGGGAGAGAGAACAGATCACTTTGGAGCTGTGCTGTAACTAGGATTTAGACATGTATTATAAGGGCTGGCACACAGTGGGCATTCAAAGAGGTATGTGTCCATGCTCCTTCAGAGATTGCAGTAGAACGGTACCCAAGGTGGCCAAACTGGTCGGTATTGTCTCACTTCCCAAGTTACTCAACCTCGCTGTCCCTCAGTGTCCTAATCCAATAAGGGTTAAAAAGAAAACCTGCCTCAGGAGGTCACTAAAGAGAGCATGTGTAGAAATGTCTTGGCAAGATGCCAGCCAGTCACTGTAAATGTTTAATAAATTAGCACATTTTCACTAATAGTTACTGCCACCCAGACTTCCGGAGAGTCCAATGACTCCCTAAAGAGTTCGCGCTGGGCATGAAAGCGCAGAGGCAGAGGAGAGACCTCTGGCTGTTGTCATGTCAGGTTTTCAGTGGACAGAACCACTCCCTCTTCCTGTCTCTGGCTCTCTTCACCTCTGCCTTTGTCTCTGTTACTTCATTTCTTTCTCTATTTCTTCTTCTTTGATGTATGTGTGTGCATGTCATGTGTGAGTATGAGTGTGTCTATACATGCATGTGAAGGCCAGTGGGCAATGCTTAGGTCTTCTTACATTGCTCCTCATTTTTATTTAAATGTATTTGCTTGCTTGTTTGTTTTGGTTTGTCGAGACAGAGTTTCTCTATGTAGCCTTGGCTGTCCTCGAACTCCCTCTGTAGACCAGGCTGGATTCGAACTCACAGAGATCTACCTGCCTCTGCCTCCCAAGTGTTGGGATTAAAGGCATGGGTCACTACTTCCCAGCTTAAATTTTTTTTTTTGGTTTTTCGAGACAGGGTTTCTCTGTGTAGCTTTGCGCCTTTTCTGGGACTCACTTGGTAGCCCAGGCTGGCCTCGAACTCACAGAGATCCGCCTGCCTCTGCCTCTCGAGTGCTGGGATTAAAGGCGTGCGCCACCACCGCCCGGCTTTTTTTTTTTTTTTTTTTTAATTCAGAAAAATTTATAGTATATTGAGCTAGAGAGATTGCTCATCGGTTAAGAGCACTGACTGTTTTTCTAGAGGACTTGGGTTCAATTCCCACCATCCATATGGCAGCTCACAAGGGTCTGTAACTCCAGTTCCAGGTGATTTGACAGCCTCACACAGAGATACATGCAGGCAAAACACCAATGCATATTTAAAAACAAGTAAATCATTTTTAAAAGTGGTGAAAATACAGTATGTGTATGGGGGTTTTGTCTTGCATGGATGTTTCTGCAATCTGTGTGTGCCTGGTATCAATGGAAGCCAGAAGAAGATGTTGGATCCCCTGGAACTGGAGTTACAGACAGTCATGAGCCACCATATGGATGGTGGGAATTGAACCCAGGTCTCTAGAAAAATAGCCAGTGCTCTTAACCATCTCTCCAGCCCCTCTTTTTTTTTTTTTTTTTTTTTTTTTTTGAGACAGGCTCTCCCACTGAACCTAGCACTGGATTAACTGGCCATCGAGTCCCAGGGACCATGTCACTTGCCCACACTGAGATTTTAGCTACACACCACCAGCTTTTACATGGGTGCTAAGGATTGAACCCAAATCCTCAGCTTGTGTGGCAAGCACTTTAGGTAACTGAACCATCTCCCTTGTCTTCCCCAATCCTTCTATCCCCCTTCAGCGTTGGGGCTTGATGGGGCTTGAGTTTACAGCCTCAGGCATGCTAAGCTATAGCCTCAATGCTGTTCTCTCTCTCTCTCTCTCTCTCTCTCTCTCTCTCTCTCTCTCTCTCTCTCTCTTTGCTACTAGAGATCAAATTCGGGAACCCAGGGTCTTATGCATGCTAGACAAGCACTCTACATCCTCAGCCCTTGATGTGAGGGCACAAAGTCCTGCTAATTAGCCTACATCAGCCTCAAGCCCTGCTAACTTCCTGCCTCATCCTCTTGAATGCTAGGATTATGGTGGGTCCACTACTACGCTGGTCTTCTGGAATACTTTACCTGGCATTTCTGTCTCTTTGTCTCTGTCTCAGGTTCTCTCTGGCAGCGATGTGTTGGCTCCCTGTTGCTGACTCAGGGGAACTCATTCTCTGCATCCCTTCTTGGGCCTAGTCATCAGGAAGTTGCTCCAGGAGCTTTAAATCAGCCACAGTGGGAATATTTACACCATGGAAATGCTACAGATCAGGGCTTGGAATTTTTCTTAATGTTGTTGTTGTTATCCGTCTCTGCCCCCCACCCTGAAAATCAGTTTATGAGCACACCACACTGTCTGTCTCTTCACATCTCCCTAGCGGCCCAGGGTCTTTCTCTGTCTGTGTTTCTCTCAGCCTCTCCCTGCTCATCTTTCTACTGATACACACAATCTCATCTTTCTACTGGTACACACAATCACGATCATGATCACGTTCAGTGTGGTTCTTCCCTACACGGGGCCTGGAACACGGCCTCTGTCACCACGCCTGAGCCCTTCAGTATGCTCATACCAGAAAGCCAGGTCCACACAAGACCACAGTCCCCTCAAAACCTGGGGGTGACAGAGCCCCGAGGGCTGTCCAATTCTGCCTTCTGGGTACACTGCCAACCCTGCCAGGACTCACGCCCATAGAGATTCTGTTTGAACCCTCCTCCCTCACGGGCCGGCAGATGTAGGAGTTCCCTTGGGGGCCTATATGCCCCAGCAATAGGCTCTTGGGTATATTGCAAGTGGCAACATAGTCCCAACTGAGGGCCCCTGGGCTGTGTAAGTTTGTATCCCATAGGGGAGCGCTCTGCAGGGCTGTGGCTCCAGGGGAGTGCAGTGTTTATCCCAGCCAGTCCTACCCAGGCCATGCACTTACACAGGATTTCAGGAATGGCGACAAGCAATGCCGGCAGGTGGCTCAGGTTCTAGTCTCAAATGATGGGATTTCTCATGTGTGTGACCTCAGGCAAATATCTAAGCATCTCCATGCCTCAGTTGCTCCATCAATAATAATAATAATATTTAAAACTGGGTTTGTAGTGAGAGTAAAATGAGGTGGTACAGGCCAAGTCTTTAAAGCAGTGGTAGACACACAGTAAGGGTATAATTTTGTATTTTCTTGTGGAGAGGCTACATGGTGTGTGTGTGCACACATGTAGTGTGTGTGCACACATGAACACATGGACAATGGATGAGGCTGTAGGTTGCTATTTGTGAGTGTGATAAATCACAGATGCGATGCATGTGTCTGGAAATGAGTTCAAATGAACTTGGAGTCTGTATGACCTGTGTGTTGCTGAGAAGATACGTATGTCTGAGACTGTGTTATAAATCTCGTGTGGCTCGGTATAGGTTTGTGGCACGTCTTTCTGTTTCTGTGAGAGGAACTTCACTCTTAGCTGTCTTTCTGTTTCTGTGAGAGGAACTTCACTCTTAGCTGTAGGCCTTGCTTTCATATTACCCTCTCTCTCCTCTCCTCTTCTTGAAAACCCTTCAGCTAGGTTGTGGGGGGCGGGGAACCTCTCCACTCCACATCTATCCCCTTCCCTCCCTCCCATACCTGAACCAGCCTGGAATGCTGGGCCCTCTCAGAAATACTGGTCCCTCACTCCCTGGGTCGGGGCATCCTGAGGTGAAGATCTCAGTAAAGCTGAGAGAACAGAAGCTGTGTTTGGACAGGCCTCTCGACACAGCTTGCCTCACAGCTCACTGAGTACATGTTACCCCTTCACCTCAACACACATAGGAGAATGGTTTTGGTGAAGGATGAGAGGAGCCAGGAGGTAGTTTAGGACTCTCAGGTAACTGAACCAGACACCAGCAACCAGACCTATTAGATCCAGGAAGGAAGGCTTCCTGGAAGAGGTGAGTGTTCCACCTAACTGGAGGAGAAGAAGACACCATGGGGAGAACGGGATGGGAACTGTGATCTTCAGGACCCAGTAGAGAAGCCTGGCTGTCCTTAGGCTGGCCCCACCTTACAACAAAGCTGTGTCACATCTTAGGAAATCAGCATTCTCCCCAGGCAGTTCCTCTCCGAGTGTTGCAACGGTGGAGATTCTTGGCCGTGGGTGAGGTGTGGGATGGGGTGGGGTGAGGACCCCTTGCTCAATGACCTTCCTGTGGAGTTGCTCAGAGGACAGAGCCACTGAGGAAAGTTTGGCTGTTCCAGGAGCTCTTCAAGAGACTGTGGTGGTCTCAGCCTTTAACTGGGACCTCTCCCTGATTATGCTCTGCGGATAACTGTCACTTTTATCCTGTGACCAGAGGGGGACATAGGTCTGCTGGGGTTTGCCCAGGCTGAGGGCAGAGGCAGGGTTCTAGGGAAAGTTTATTTTTAGGAGACCATAACTGAGGTCCTGGGAGCCAAGCATGATTTGATAGTGCTCCAGTTTGAAAGATGGGTCTGGATACAGCTATGATGGTGTGAGTGTGTGAAGCATCCAGACAGACATGTGCATACATGCGTGTGCACATATACACACATGTATAGGTACGGATGTGTGTGTGTTATTGTGCACCAGAGCTCATTCGAGAGTGTGATGGTGTGCAGTGATACTGGCAAGGACACTCCCTCAAGCATGCTGTGGTGCTGTATGACTGTGCACAGATGTGTGTGTGTGTGTGTGTGTGTGTGTGTGTGTGTGTGTGTGTGTGTGCAAGATATGTGGGACTGAGTGCAAGAGCTGGCACAGGCAGTGTGTCCTCTGTGGGGATGGATATGCAAGTGTTCCAGGAGTTGTGGGAGAGAAAACAAAGGGAGAGGTCATGGTGGGACAGAGCTCAGGCTTCTGGCTTCCTGAAGTGGGTAGGATCTGGGCAGCTGGCTGGCAGAAACCCTGGCAAGGCCTTCTTCATCCTTCATGCTCTTCTGTCTCACCCTCAGGGTTCCTGCACCTTCCAGGGACCATGCATCAGTCCTATTGACCCAGGACTAGGGGCCTGTGGGGTGAGTAGGGTGCGAAGTATGCCAAGGCTTTCAGGGTCAGGGAACAGGGTGGGGTCGCTTTCCTGGGCCCCATAATGCCTGCCTCACAGCCCCCTCCTCCTGCAAGGGCCCTGTTGCTAGGAAACGGATAGAGGAGCCAGAATGAGGCAGCTTGAGAGGCTGGAGGCTGGACTCATGACAGGAAATGGCCTTGATCCCCCTCTGCAGGGAATCTCCAGGTGCAGGCTCAATGCCCTCACACGTTCACAAACATGTGCTGCTTTGCAGATGTGTATCACAAAACACACACACACACACACTAGAGAGAAAGAGAGAGGCACAGATACTTCCACACAGAGCTGTGTACAGGCACAGTCACATAGACCTGCATGTACACACGTGTACACACACACACACACACACACACACACAGAGAGAGAGAGAGAGAGAGAGAGAGAGAGAGAGAGAGAGAGAGAGAAAGAGAGAGAGAGAGGCAGGCACATATACTTCCACACAGAGCTTTGTACAGTCATAGTTACATAGACCTGCATGGACACAGACTCACACACATACATATGCACACATAATCATTTGCCTACCAAACTCATAGACACGCATACACATAGCCAAATACATGTACAGACATGAACACATTTTTATTTTATTTTTTAGTTTTTAAAGACAGGATTTCTCTTCATAACTGCTGTGGATGTCCTGGATCTCACTTTGTAGACCAGGCTGGCCTTGAACTCACGGAGATCCGCCTGCCTCTGCCTTCCGAGAGCTAAAGGCGTGTGCCACCACTGCCTGGTCACATTGTTTTTTGAGATGAGCTCCCATGTATTCCAGGCTCACCTGACACTTGATATGTAGCTAAAAACGGCCTTGAATTTCTGATCTTTCTGCTTCCATCTCCTAAGTGCTGGGTGAGTATATGCAGCACCGGGAATTTAACCCAAGGCTCCATGCATGCTAGGCAAACACTCAATCAGCTGAGCTATGTCCCAAGATCAGCACATTCTTCTCCACACAGAAACATTCCCCAGGAACTGCATACACACCCCACAAACACATGTTTAGAGACACACAAAGACACTGAGTGGAGAAGAAACACCATAAAGGAGTCACAGAGAGAATGCATCAAAGCAACAGGAGTCAAAAGTGCATAAACTGAGCCCTGCCAGAGACTGGAGAGATGGCTCAGGGGTTAAGAGCACTGGCTGCTCCTCCATAGGACCCGAGTTCAATTCCCAGCTCACAACTGTCTGTAACTCCAAGATCTGACACCCTCACACAGACATACAGGCAGGCAAAACACCAATGCATATAAATTAAATACAAATTTAAAAAAGACTGGCCGGGCAGTGGTGGCACATGCCTCTAATCCCAACACTCGGGAGGCAGAGGCAGGTGGATCTCTGTGAGTTCGAGGCCAGCCTGGTCTACAGAGCAAGATCCAGGACAGGCACCAAAGCTACACAGAGAAATCCTGTCTCGGGGCAGGGGGGAGGGGGGCGGAATTTAAGAAAGACTAGGAGGCAGACCAAAGGTGGACCTTACTCAGGAAGACCCCAATTTGTGCAAATGTTTGTGCATGCACACACCTTTGTGTGCTTAGGGTGGTACGCCAGCCAGGCCACCCTGAATGAGACCTGTTCCCATCCTGCATCAGGGTACCTGGAATGGGCTGTGTGTTCTGCAAGAAGTTAGAGCCTGCATCCAAGGAGGATGTTGGCATCGAAGGTGACTTCAGGAACCAAGGGGCTGAAGAACGCTATTACCCTGACCCCACTCAAGGCCACGGCCGGTTGCAGA
Organism: Peromyscus californicus insignis; assembly: GCF_007827085.1. Lineage (NCBI taxonomy): Eukaryota > Metazoa > Chordata > Mammalia > Rodentia > Cricetidae > Peromyscus > Peromyscus californicus. Next base: position 21,572,853 of record NW_026294573.1, on the reverse strand, counting down.
ACTTCTCTCCTCAGCCCACCAGCCCAGCTTTCCTTAATGTTGGCAACATGAGGAGCATCTCAGGTGGGTCTCTAGGGCTGGAGACAGCTGCAGCCTGGGCTCTGGGAAAAACTAAGGGAAGCTGAGATTCCGACTTGTCCTTAGAAACCTCTAGAATGAATAGGAGATGCAGCCCTATTTTCTAGTTCATAGCAGCTAAGTCAGGAGTCCAGTTTGGGTCTTTTTCTGTTCCCAGTGTTAATTGCAAGTAGCAAAGAGAACCCTTCCATTTGGAAGACTGAGGCAGGATCACCATGAGTTTCAGGGGTTCTGTTTCAAAAGCAACACACACACACACACACACACACACACACACACAGGCTTCAATCTTCTTAAGTATCACTTCAGAAGGTGAGACATCTTTTTTTTTTTTTTAAGATTATTTATGTACACAGAAGAGGGCGCCAGATCTCATTACAGATGGTTGTGAGCCACCATGTGGGTGCTGGGAATTGAACTCAGGACCTCTGTAAGAGCAGTCATTGCTCTTAACCTCTGAGCCATCTCTCCAGCCCCAAGACATCTTCTTGATGGGGAAGAGGAAGAAAGAGCACCTTAGGAACTTTCCAGGGTGATGAGGTTATTTTTCCTGGACCTAATGGGGCAAGCTGTGAAGCCCAAATCAGAAATCCCACTAGTCCCTGAAACTCCTTTGGGAAGCTAGACATTATGATGATGGGGAGGTCCTGTCCAGTGCCTGGTTGGGGAACTGGATTCCATGGGCGCAGCCCCCTTGGTTCCCTGCTCTATGTCCTACTCTGCTGAGCAGCTCTGACTCTGCAGGGACTGGAGTGACCACGTTCGTCGCCCTGTATGACTATGAGGCCAGGACAAGGGATGACCTTACCTTCACCAAAGGCGAGAAGTTCCACATCCTGAACAATACGTAAGTGATTGAACTAACTAGCTGAGGGCGTGGCCTGGGCTGTAAGTGACTGAACTGCCTGGGGGGCGTGGCCTGGGCTCTAAGTGGACTGCCTAGGGGAGGGCGTGGCCTGGGCTCTAAGTGGACTGCCTAGGGGAGGGCGTGGCTTGGGCTGTAAGTGACTGGGCTGCCTGGGGGCGTGGCCTGGGCTGTAAGTGACAGGGCTGCCTAGCTGAGGGTGTAGCCTGGGCTGGGAGCAAGTCCCAGAGAGGAGTAGTAACCTCTGACCCCTGTCCAGAAAGCTCCAGCTTCGGGGGGGGGGGGGGCGGGGGGGACACATATACATGCCAATAAAAGTCCTGGATGAGGGCTGGAGTGTAACTCACGGTAGAGGACTGGCCTTGCCTATGGGCCTTGGGTTCCATCTAAAGCACTGCAAACAAATGACAATAACAAGGAAACACTGATTGCTCCTTACCATGCAGGGAGAGGGCAGGTGAAGGGCTTGGGATACAAGCAGAACACTGAACTTGGTCCCCAGGGTAGTGGTGATTAAGGAAGGCTTCCTGGAGATTTTTAAACGGAGACTAGAAAAATAAGTAGACAATGAAGGAAGATGTGAGGGAGAGGGAATACGACTTAACGGTTATTTCTAGAACGCACCAAGTGGTTGCACGTGTAAATCATAATGAAGGAGGCTCAAGGCCGGGAGGGTAACTCAGCTGGTAAGAGGTGCCTGCCACCAAGCCTGACCTCGGGAGTTTGACCCCCCACATGGTGGAAGGAGAAAATTGGCTCCTGTAAGTTGTCTTTTGGCCTCCACACACACTAAATACATGCAAAAACTAACTTAAAAAAAAAAAAAAGAGGCTGGGCGATTTTGGCACACGCCTTTAATCCCAGCACTAGGGAGGCAGAGGCAGATGAATCTTTGAGTTCGAGGGCAGCCTGGTCTCCAGAGCAAATTCCAGGACAGCCAGAAAAAAGGGAAGGAAGGAAGGACAGGAGGGAGGAAAGGAGGGAGGGTGAGCAGCAGGGCTGGAAGTGTGGCTCAGTGACAGAGTGTGGGAACACGTAAATATTTGTCAAAGGAGGAATGAAATCACGTCCCAGAACAATCCAGGAACAACATGCACCTGAGGTAAAAGGCCCTCGGCCTTTTTTTCCTGGAGCCTCTCTCACAGTCCCCAAAGCATTGTTCACCGTGCGTCATCCCTTTGACCGTGTTCCCGACTGTAGAGTGAGACTTTAGGTTTGATTCCCAGTGAAGAGGAGGAGGAGGAGGAGGGAGAGGAGGAGGAATACAGTTTAGAAGAGAAAGCAGAAGTTGGAGGTGTAGGCAGGTCAGAATCCAGAGACCTTCAAAGCTCTGTTGTAAAGCCTGAATTTTATCCGGAAGGAAATCTGTAGCCATGGGGAGTTCCCAGTAGGGAGGGAATCCGGTCAGCTCCACTGTGGCCGCTCAATGGAGGAACCAGAGGAAGAAGCCTAGGAATCCTCAAACAGTCCTTTTTGGGGTGAGAACAGCTAGGGCAGCTGCAGTGGATGGAGGACAGGCAGACTAACTGAGTGGGGAGGGGTCGGAGGTGAGGAGTGGCAGAGCCACTCTGCAGCTGAGGTGGCTCGGCCTGGACCCCTGCTGACTACCCGTGTTCTGTGTCTACAGTGAAGGTGACTGGTGGGAGGCTCGGTCGCTGAGCTCCGGACAGACTGGCTACATTCCCAGCAACTACGTGGCCCCTGTGGATTCCATCCAGGCTGAAGAGTGAGTGAGTGGGGTTGGGCCGGCCCTGTAGAGAAAACCCTAGCGTCTAGCTTCCAAGGCCATCTCTTAGGAAATGCCTGCCTCGCTCTGAGCCTGTCTCCTCCTTTACAATGTTATAAGGTTATTTATTGTAGAGCCAAAAGAAGATGACAGGCAGCTGTGGTGGCGCAGGCCTTTAATCCCAGCACTTGGGAGACAGAGGCAGGATCTCTGTGAGTTCTAGCCTAGCCTGGTCTACAAAGTGAGTTCTGGGACCAGGACAGCCAGGGCTACTAGAGAAACCCTGTCTTGAAAAACCAAAAAAAAAAAAAAAAAGCGGAAGATGTCCATGATTATGGTAACCGTAGATAACGCTGGGCAGCAGGTGCTGTGTTCTGTAACTGAAGGGTTTCTGTGTGATCAAGTTAGAAACGCTATTGTTTATTTTACAAATGAGGAAGCTGGCCAGGTGTGGAGATGCACATCTTTAATCCTAGCACGTGGGAGGGAGAAGCAGGTGGATCTCTCTGAGTTTGAGGTTAGCCTAGATTACACAGTGAGTTCCAGGCCAGCTACATAGTGAGACTTTGTCTCAATTTAAAAAAAAAAATGGGGAAGTTGAGATATAGAGAGAATGAATATCCTGCTCAAGTTTTCATAGCTGGTAAGGTGTGGAGCTGGTGTGTGAACACAGCTAGACACACACCATGTGCCACCCAGTATACACCTTGCCTATCTGCAACAGTGACATCATGTCAAAAATCAGACCTGTCTGTTTGTCTATCTGTCTGTCTATCTACCTATCTATCTATTTTAGCAGAGAGAGTGTAGATTTAAAGGAAAAGTCAAAGAACTTCTGAGAGTAGGAGGTATGCCCAGGGATGCCTACCCATGAGCTTTCAAACCTATAAGGGGCAGAAACCAGAGAGATGGCCCCATGGTCAACAGTGCTTACTATCCTTCCAGGGTCTGGAGTTTGGTCCCCAGCACCCAAGACAGGCAGCTCACAACCATCGATAACTAGAACTCTAGGGGATCTAGACACACACATACACACACACACACACACACACACACACACACACACACACACACACATTCACTCACTCACTCACGAGTGCATGCCCAGCAAATACTCACACAGACATACATACACACACATACACATAATAATAATATTATAATAGGTTTTTTAGAACCTAAAAAGTGGAACTGGGGCACTGGGGATGTATGAATCTCACTTGATAGAGTTCTTGAAGTGTTTGTCTAGCAGGCATGAGGCCTTGGATCTGATTTCCCAGCACTATACAAAAAGTCAACCATGAGGGCACTTGTCTATAATCCCAGACTTTGGGAAGTAAAGTCAGGAGAATCAGAAGTTCAAGGTCATCCTTGATGTAGTAAGTTTGAGGCCAGCCTGTAAGAAATGAGATCCTGTCACAAACAAAACAAATAACCCACAAAAACAAAGCAAAACAGGATTGGAGAGATGGCTCAGCAGTTAAGAGCACTGGACCCAGATTCAATTTCCAGCATCCACACGGTGACTTACAACTGTAACTCCAGTTCCAGGAGACCTGACACCCTCTTTTGGCTTCTGCAGGCACCAGGCATATATGTGGTGCATGGACATCCATGCAGGCAAAATACTCATACACATAAAGTTAAAATAAGTCTAAAAAAAAAAAAGCTGGTAGAACTGGAGGTATAGTTCAGAGGCAGAGTACATGTTTAGTATGAAAAAGGCTTGCAAGGGAACAATACTTACAGTTAATTTTATTAAGTAGACAGAGGGGGGCTGGAGTGTAGCTTAACATGTATAAGGCCCCAGATTCCATCTTCAGTCTTCTCCCCTTTTCCCCCTCAAAAAAAGCTGTGCTTGGGATGTGTCCCATACACTTGTGAAAAAAAATGACAGAAGAGACTTTAAAGAACTAGGCTGTGCATGGTGGCACATGCCTGTAATCCCAGCATTTGTAGTGAATTTGAGGATAGCCTGGGCTACTTGAGACTCTATCTCCAAAAAACCCAATCCAAAACCAGGATGGGAGTCCTCAGAACTTGGAGATCGGTTTGTAGTTGGACTGTGGGGAGTGAGAGGAATTTGGGGATGATCCAGTATCTTTTGAAGAAGCAAGTGAAGTGTGGTGCCAACTGCTAAAATGGGGGGCACAGGTGCAGGTAGAGATACAGGTGGGTTCCATAGGGGTGGAAGAAGCTGCCAGAAGCTAGACCAGGCTGTGCTGTGCATGAGATGGTGTCTGACCATGCCACTACAGTATTCCAGAGGAAGGGGCACCTGCTCCGAATTGTCACCGAGACCGTCACTTGTCTGTAGCCCTGGCAGATGGCCGACCTGTGCTGGTGGAACTGGGACTCACCTGAGTAGACAATTAAGCTGCTCAGTAGGATGAGGGGGAGGGAGGGAGGGAGAGAGAGAGAGAGAGAGAGAGAGGGGTCCTAGGATCCGGCTCTGGGGGTGACCCCTTGGAGAAGAAAGAGCCCCTGGAGAAGTGAGGAAATCAGGCCAGGCCAATGCAGAACATCCAGGACTGGAGGGAAAATTCCTGAAAACAGGAGAGGGCTGGCTGAGGCCACCCTCGTCCTTGGCAATGGGATGCCCTTCATAAGGAATCTTGTCTCATGGGGAGGAAAAGCGGCCCTGACAGCAGGGTCCAGGAAGCAGGAAGAGAGTAGAAGAGGAGGGAGAACTGACCCAAGAGGGGACAGTGTGGGCCTAAGTGAAGGCCAGGGGAGACGTCAGGGCCCAACGTGCAGAAGATGATGCTTTAGCAGGTAAAAGCCCTTGCTGACAACCCGAGTTCGATCTCCAGAACCCACATGGTGAAAGGAAAGAGCCAGAGTGCGCAGATTTTCCTCTGACGTTCATTCCTTTGTTATAGCATTCATGCATGCATGTGCACATGCATATGCACACACAAAATAAATACATAAAGCACAATACATTTTTTGTTAAAAAAAAAAAAAAAGTAGGGGGCTATAGCGATGGTTCAGCAGTTAAGAGCACCTGCTACTCTTCCAGAAGACCAGGGTTCTATTCCTAGCACCCACATGATGACTCACAACCCTCATTAACTCCAGTTCTAGGGATGCTGATGCCCCCTTCTGGCCTCTATGGACACTTGCGCTCACATGCCTGTGCACACACAGTAATTCAACATAAATAAATCTTTAAAACACAACAACATGGACTCAGAGCTTCCCCCTAGGAAGGAAGAAAGTATGTGTGTTTAGAGTTTGACAGTTTCAGGGGGTTGTTCATGGGGTGACGTGGGGCTTCTTGAGCAGAGGGACATGGGCAAGTCCAGAGCGTAAGTGGGATGAGGCCATTGTGGAGAGGGTGTCAGGAAGCATGAAGGAAGGAGGGGTAATGAGGCCAAGGTCCAGGGGTTAGGGTACATGCTGTGTCCATAGCTTGAGCAGCATGCTAAAGTCTAACGTGCTCGAAGCATGTCGTGATTAAGAGCACAGGCCTCAAGTGGACAACTTGAGTTCCTGTTTTGGAGTCACAGTATGGCCTCGGGCAGGTTGCTCAACCACTAAGTAGTTAGTTGTAGTTAGTTTAGTTTTCTCATCTGTCTTAGGAGTTTCCACATGGCACCTCCCTCTGAACATTATTAGCAGGCACATTTGTGTGCAGGGTCCATGTCTACCACAAAAAGAGTGCCTAGCCTATTAAAGTTTGGTTTTTGTTTTGTTTTTCGAGACAGGGTTTCTCTGTGTAGCTTTGGAGCCTGTCCTGGATCTCATTCTGTAGCCCAGGCTGGCCTCGAACTCACAGAGATCCGCCTGGCTCTGCCTCCTGAGTGCTGGGGTTAAAGGCGTGCGCCACCACCGTCTGGCTATGAGGTTTGGTTTTTAGTTTGAAGCAGATCTTGTTGCGTAGCTCGGGCTGCGTCACACTCAGGATGTCTTCCTCCTCGGTGCTGACTTACTTTGTGTACCCTTAAGGAAGTTACTAATGCCGTGGCTGTGGGTGGAGGGGGCTTTGGAAAACTCCAGCAGTGAGTGTGCTCCCGAGGCCTTCAATCACTTCTCCTTGCTGTCTGCCCTCCTAGGCACACCATTTGCCAAGGGCTCTTCCTGTCTCCCAGGTTTGCCTAGTACGCAGGTAGAGACTGACCATGCCAGCGTTCCCAGATGTTCCCATTTCCCTTGGTTTGAAACTTTCTATTGAACCCATGTGGCCCAGTCACTTTAGCAATCAGGTGAGATCACAACGGAGTCACCACGGAGTCTTTTACAGCATGTGTGGTCACTTCAGCCCCCCACTCCACCCCCATGTACGTGCACAGCTGGGTCGGGGCTACAGTTCAGTCACAGAAAACATGAATGGGGAGGGAAGAATGCGGGGCTAGGGTGGAGCAGGGGTCTGGATGATCATCTGTGTGATGGGAAAGAGGTAGGGTGGGTGAGGACTTCAGGTGGTCCACATCAGCTAGCCTTGGGGGGGGGGGGGGAGTCAGTTCCCTTCTGAGCCTTGAGTTCCTCCTTTGTAAAGTGCCTTGGGAAGAGTTCTAGGGAGATGAGTTAAGGGCCCTCTGGCAATGACCATAAGGTCATTGAGGATTGGGTTCCACCAATTTGATTGTTTGTTTGAGACAGGGTCTCACTATGTAGCCTCGGCTGGTTTAAAATATCTGCCTGCCTGTGCCCTCCCGAGTGCTGGGATTACACACTTTTTTTTTTTAAGGTAGGGTCTCACTATGTAGCCCTGGCTGGCCTAGAACTTGCTGTATTTTAATTTTAATGCAAGAGATACCAGTGGGTAGAGAGGAGAATCCTGGTCTTTTTAGGCATCTACTTACTATATGTACCAGACACTTTTCCATTTCTCTTCTCTGTGATCCTGATACCATAATGCAAATTATAACAGCCCATTTCTCAGGTAAGGAAACTGAGGCTTGTGACTTCCCAGGAAGATGAACAGGGGTTTGAAGAGAATGTGCTTGAAGTTCTGTCTGCCTTTCCTAACAGGTGGTACTTTGGAAAGATCAGTAGGAAGGATGCAGAAAGGCAGCTTCTCTCAGCTGGTAACCCTCAGGGGGCCTTTCTCATTCGGGAGAGTGAAACAACCAAAGGTATGTTGGTACTCCACGCCATCAGCCATCAATGTCAGTGGGGCAGTACTTGGGTCAGGGCTAAGGGGCAGAGCTGAAGTGGGCTCTGGGAATTGCCCTTGGGACCTCTTCCTGCTCTTAGTCCGAGGACTAAGTGACCCTTCCCACACAGGTGCCTACTCCCTGTCCATCCGTGACTGGGACCAGAACAGAGGCGATCACGTAAAGCATTATAAGATCCGAAAGCTGGACACAGGTGGCTACTACATCACCACACGGGCCCAGTTCGAATCCGTGCAGGACCTGGTGCGGCACTACACGGGTGAGCTCCTCAACGTGACCAAGTGTTGTCACGATGGAGAGACTGCCGCCTAGAGAAGGAAATGTTCTCCCAAAGCAGCACTGGCTGGGCCCAGTGTGCACGTATCCAGACCAGGATCGTGCTCTGTGTGGATTCTGGGGAAACTGAGGCCCCAAGTGGCGGTGACGAAGAGGCAGTGCCCCCTAATGTTCCAATAGGGCCAGTTCCTTTCTTCCAGACCTAAGCCAGTGGGAATTTAAAAAAAAAAAAAAAAAAAAACCAACAACTTACGTTTTATTTATTTGGGGAGAGGGGTTCGTGAATGCATGCATGCCAGAGAGTGGGTGTGGAGGGCACAGGACGACTTGTGGAACTTGGTTCTCTTCTTCAACCAAGTGGGTCCTGGGGATGAAACGCAGGTCATCAGGTTTGGCTGCAGACGCTTGTCTGATGAGCCATCTTGTTGACTCCAGTCTACGGAAACTTGGTGGGGACTTTGTCGTTCTCTCTCTCTCTCTCTCTTTTTCTCCCCTGTGTGAAGTCAGAGGACAACTTGAGGAAGTCAGTCCTTTCCTTCCACCATAAATATGGTCTCAGAGATCAAGCTTAGCTGACAGACACCTTGCTGCTCGCTGGCAGACACCTTTACCTGCTGAGCTCCCTCGCTGGCCCTGTTGTATTTACTAGGCAGTCACCGTCATAGGCTCTAAGCCAGTGGTTTTCAACCTTCCTAATGCTGGGACCCTTTAATACAGGTCCTCATGTTATGGTGACCCCCAACCATAAAATTATTTCCGCGGCTACTTTATAACTGTCATTTTGCTACTGTTGTGAATCGTAATGTAAATGTCTGATACACAACTCCTGTGAAAGGGTCATTCAACCCCTCCCCCAAAGGGGTTGCGACCCACAGGTTGAGAACTGCTGCTCTAAGCAGCGGGCTGTTGAAGCTGGTCTGAACTTTGAGGGGAACCTCTGGTTGTTGGGTGCTACTTGGATGCCAGGGACAAGGCAGAAGGAGAGGTCCCCTGGTCTGCCATGGCCATTGCCCAGGCAGCGACAATGGCCACATGAAATGAGTGACAGCACAGATAAGCAGAAGCCAATGATTCTGAACTGACCAGGAGGCAGCGTGGACCTGACCAGAGGGAGGCCTGGTTGTGGGATTCAGCAATGGTGCTCAACCCAGGTCTAAAACCCACGTTTGGAGCCCAGGCAACATCATTGCTTGTTTCCATGACTGGTTTGTCCCAGGGAAAGGTCCATGGCAGGAATGGGCTGCATGTCCACAGTTTTGCCTCAGAACCTTACCTCCATCTTCACCTGCCAGACCAGTTCTTATCCTTGAAGGCCTTGCCAGAGGCCACCTACTAGGAATAGCCATGCAGTTCCCACAGGGATCATCTCTCCTTCTGTATGCCATCCTCTTCCTTAGGCACCAACAAGATTGCCTACTCAGAGGCCTGAATTACCTTCTCTCCCGATGTGACCTAAACTATGAAACTTTACTTTAAAAACATTTTTTTTTTGTTTTTGTTTTTTAAATCCTGCCTTGTGAAGGATTTAAAACTGTAAACCAACTACTTTTGTTTCTTGGATTTTTTTTTTTTTTTTTAACACTGTAGCCTAGGCTGACACCAAACTCATTACAATCCTCCTTCCTCAACCTACTAAGTGCTGGAATTACAGGCATGAACCACCACGTTCCACTAGGGCCTGGTTATTTATAGCTACGCTTGAGGTCTGATGCTGGGTTGTGTTAGGATTTCGGGGTGAGTATCATAGCCTCCATCTGTGACCCCTTCCATCTGCCCTTCTTCCAGAAGTGAATGATGGTCTGTGCTACTTGCTTACCGCACCCTGTACCACCATGAAGCCCCAGACGCTGGGTCTGGCCAAGGACGCCTGGGAGATCGACCGTAGCTCCATAACGTTTGAACGAAGGCTGGGCACCGGCTGCTTTGGAGATGTGTGGCTGGGTAGGAAGGTCTCAGGAGCCCGGGGCTGGGGGCTGGGACAAGGGGCAGGGCTGGCAGAGAGCCAGGCTTGACAGAATGCGGCCGCTGAGCAGGCACGTGGAACTGCAACACAAAGGTGGCCGTGAAGACCCTGAAGCCGGGCACCATGTCTCCTAAGGCCTTCCTGGAGGAGGCACAGATCATGAAGCTGCTGAGGCATGACAAGCTGGTGCAGCTGTACGCGGTGGTGTCGGAGGAACCCATTTATATTGTGACAGAGTTTATGGGCCACGGTGAGTAGCTGAGTAGGAGGCGCGGGTGGGTGGGGCACGGGCCACCACCTGTGAAGGTACTAGAAACAGTAGGTATTATTTCCAGGGAGAGACTGGGATACACAAATCCTCCTGAGGGCTAATGTGGGGATGGGGCCAGGTCAGGAGGCGGGGCCTGTGACAGGGGACCGAGAGTCTTCTCTTGCTTGAAGGTTAGCCCACTAACGGATCCATGTGAGCAAACCAGAGCTGGATCTGGGATAAGGGAGGACCGGGGGAGGAGTCTAAATGGGGCGTGTCCAGGGGTTCGGAGGTGGAGACAGAACCAGAGGGTGGAGCTAGGTGAGAAAAGCAGGAAGGGTGGCCGAGCGAGGCTAGATTAGCAGGACACGGGCAAGACCAAAGTAGAGAAGGCATGCTGGGAGTAAGGACCTGCTGCTGACTTCCGGCTGCTTCTCCCTAGGTAGCTTGCTGGATTTTCTAAAGGATCGAGAAGGCCAGAACTTGAGGCTGCCCCATCTAGTGGACATGGCCGCCCAGGTAAACTAGGCTTCATCTCCCAGACCTCTTAGCCAATTATCCTCTCAGAAACCCCATGTGCCTTCACACACCTAAAACTACGGCACCTCAAGGCACCTCGCCGCCTTATGAGGCCTGAGGCAGGAAGATGCTGTTGAGTCTCCCCATGTGCCCTGGGCTGGGGCGGGTTGGGGGAAGGGTTCGGTCAGGCGACTCCCACACACCCCTCAGGTCCAATCACGGTGAGTCCCTGTTGCTCCTGCCTCTCACTTCCTCCCCTCCCCCTCCTAGGTAGCTGAGGGCATGGCCTACATGGAGCGCATGAACTACATCCACCGAGACCTGAGAGCCGCCAACATCCTGGTCGGGGAGCAGTTAGTTTGCAAGATCGCAGACTTCGGGCTGGCTCGCCTCATAGAGGATAATGAATACAACCCCCGCCAAGGTGACCAGCCTCACCCCACCTCCCTAGAGATCAAATGCTCCAAGGAGTTGCCATGTACCCCACTTAGTCAGAAACCCTTCCCCACCCCTGATGATCCCAGACACCCCCATCCTGATGTAAATCAGACATAGTTCTGAGTTCCTATCCCAGTTCAAGCATTTGCTACCACGCGTCTTGAGTTCCCTAACTTCTGTGGTTTGCCATTTCTGATCAAATGAAAATACTTAGACAACAGTAAATCAGTAAGTATTTACCAGCTACTGACTAAGTCCCAGGCCCTTCTATAAGTCTTAAACAGAAGACAATAGAGTATAATAGTGCCATATCTGTAGCCAGAGCGCCTCGTGTGGCTCCCAGGCACATGTTGGTTGTGTGAGCTGGGCAAGGAACTTATTCGGCCTCTTCTTTTCCTCACTGGTAAGACGAGGTCTATGGCAGAGGGCTTAATGTGTTAACAAGGCAGGCAGATTGCCTAAAACCTTACCGGGGCCTGGAGGGTGGGGTGGGATGGATACAACTTGGTGCTTATGGGGAAGTGAGGCTGAGTTTGCTCCCAGTACCATAAAACCCAAACAAAGACAAACAAAACTGGGCCCAGAACTTAGTAAAGGCTAGAGACATTCTAATGTCTTGTCATGAGAAGTGTACCCCCACGTGGAAGTGTCCAGCACTGTACTAGACACACAGTAGGTGCTGACTACGTGGACAGCGGGTCTTCTCTGCTGTGCACAGAGACTTCTATGCTCAGGGCCCCCAAGATGCCTAATCCTAAAGTCCTCACTCTCTTAATCTAGCAGTTTCCATGGACACCCCCTCCCCCCACCTCATAACCTTGCCTTCTTCCCCCGTCTCTCCAGGGACCAAGTTCCCCATCAAGTGGACAGCCCCAGAGGCTGCCCTCTTTGGCAGATTCACTGTCAAGTCGGATGTGTGGTCCTTTGGGATTCTGCTCACTGAACTGATCACCAAGGGCCGAGTTCCTTACCCAGGTGAGCTGGGGGCTGAGGGTCTGGTCATGGGGAAGGGCCATCTCCACCCCTGCTCTTGCGCTGGCTGACAGAGCCCCACCTCTTAGGCATGAACAACCGGGAAGTATTGGAGCAAGTAGAGCATGGCTACCACATGCCATGCCCTCCAGGCTGCCCAGCATCCCTGTATGAAGCCATGGAGCAGACCTGGCGTCTGGATCCGGAGGAGAGGCCCACCTTTGAGTACCTGCAGTCTTTCCTGGAAGACTATTTTATCTCCACAGAACCACAGTACCAGCCTGGAGACCAGACATAGCCTGGCTGGACATCAGTGACCCTCTGGGAGTATCTTCTTGCCCTTGCCAATCCCCAGGGTTCTCTAAGTCCCAGTGCCTCCAGACTTGGGATCCTGTGGAATCCGAGAAGGCCAGATGCTCTGAAGCCATTTTACAGATGGGGCAAATGGAGGCTAGGCGCTCATCTCTTACCTTCTCTGACCCCAAGCAATCTGTCTTCCCTTCCTACCTATGCCCTACCCCAAAAATCTAGGGCACCCCACTCATTTTACAGATGGAGTGAATGGATGCTCAGAACTTATCTCTCACACACTCTGACCCCAGGCACCATTTTTCCTGTCCCACCAGGCTCCTCCATGCTGTTAGCCTCTTTCTTCCATCTCCTAAAAATATTCACACTTTGTCTAGTTATTTATAAAATTGTATTTCCCCTCCTTCACTTATCTCTTATTCCTGCTTTCCTACCTCCTGTCAGCCTGCTCCAGTCCAGGCCCTAAGAATTTAATTACTGCTCTTGGTTCTCTTGGATTTCTCCAGGTTCCAAGGGCAGGGGACATCTTTGCTTGACTGTCTTCCTGCAGACTGGATGCTCTGGTCCAGGCCCAGGTCTGAGAGAGAGAGCTGGTGAAGGCTCACCACCTCTCTGTGTAATGTGTTTATTCATTATGTAAGTCAGAACAATGATGATGTGAACTTTGAGCCATGAAAATTCCCTGAGCCATCTTTGGGGAGGGATGGTACTCCACAGGAGGGAAACAGGATAGATTTGGCTATTGAGGGGCAGGTGGTAAGGAGTTCCCTCTTGCCTACTAAATGTAAGGTACCCAGTGCATGGAGTTTCAGAACACCCCAAAGTCCCACTGATCATCCACAGGTCAGTTTACCATGAGTTGAGAAAAACAGAAAACAGGCAATTGGAAGTAGATGAATGTGGCTTTGAATCTGTGTACAGCTAATTCCTTACCTGATGTCAGCCAATTTCCCGCCCATCACAGGCACACTGGGACATTGTCTTAGTTAGGTTTTGGGGTTTTTTTGTTTTTGTTTTTGTTTTTTCGAGACAGGGTTTCTCTGTGTAGTTTTGGTTCCTGTCATGGGTCTCGCTCTGTAGACCAGGCTGGCCTCGACGAACTCACAGAGATCCACCTGGCTCTGCCTCCTGAGTGCTGGGATTAAAGGCATGTGCCACCACTGCCCGCCCAGCTTAGTTAAAGTTTTTATTGCTGTGAAGAGACATCATGACCACAACTCTTACAAATAAAAACATTTAATTGGGGTGGCTTGCTTACAGTTTCAGAGGTTTAGTCTGTTATCACAATGGTGGCATATAGGCAAATGTGGTACTGGAGAAGTAGCTGAGAGTCCTATATCTTGCAGGCAACAGGAAGTCGACTGAGACACTGGGCAGTATCCTGAGCACAGGAAACCTCAAAGCCTGCCCCCACAGTAACAAATTTCCTCCAACAAAGCCACACCTTCTAATAGTGCCATTCTCTGTGAGATTATAGGGACCAGCTACTTTCAGACCACCAGGTTTCCCACAGGAGAGGCATGGAGAAGAATACAACAGACCCTCTGTAGCTATCAGGTTCTCCAAAAACAGGACGTGGGAGGAGGGAAGAGACCTAGCTCATGGGACCTCACTGGAGGGGTTCTTCCCCACCCCAGGGAGCTTTTGGAGACCTTTGAAAGTATCTTTATTTATTATAGTGACTGGGAGGACCTATTAGCTGGGGTCAGGGATAGGAAACAACCTTTTTTTTTTTTTGAGACAAGGTTTCAGATAGAGTAAATGGATTCAAATGGAGTAAAAACAGGGTTCACTGTGTAGCCCTGGCTGTCCTGGAGCTTGCTCTGTAGACCAGGCTGGCCTTGAACTCAGAGATCTGCCTGCCTCTGCCTCCCGAGTACAATAGTAAAGAATGGCCCCACCTCTTAAGTCCCCCCTGGAGAACCTGGCAGCTGAATGCCTCTATGTGGAAACCAGGAGAGCAGGAACTATGGATTCCCACCTCTCTCGTCAGGCAATCAGACTGGCCCTCTGACTTACTAATGGGGTAGAGGAGGAAAGAGTCCAGGAGTTGGAGCCATTGCTGTACTAGGCAATTACTAAGAGTTGACTCTGATGGACCCTTCGCTGAGCAGGACCCTGGGCACATAAAAGCACCTTAGTCTCAGCATCTGGGAGGCAGAAGCAAGCAGATGTCCATGTTTGAGGCCAGCCTAGTCTACATAGAGAGAGTTCCAGGACAGTCAGGGATACATAGTGAGACCCTGCCTCAAACAAACAAACATGCCTGCTGAACATCAGATGTGTTTTGCCTCGATTCCCCCAATGTAATCTAACGCTGAGACTGTTTTCTATGATTAGTTCCACTGGATAAGAAAACCGAGGCCCAGCGGTTACATGATATGCCTGGATCACTTGTTGTATGTGGCAGAGCTGATCTTATACAAAGCCCTTGGTCTCTTCACCAGACTGTGTTACCACTGGGCTTTCAAAAGGGTGTGTATCCTGTGTGTGTGTGTGTGTGTGTGTGTGTGTGTGTGTGTTCTCTAGCTATTGGCAGAAAGATTCCCTAGAAACTCCCGCCAAGCTGGGGGTCTAAAGGAAAGGGGGCAAGATGGCATTAACTGAGACTTCCCTGTGACCACGTCTGTGTTGAGGGTTGTTGAATGGAATCAAACGATGGAGAGAATCCAGGTGGCTGCTGAGAGGCGTTGTCACAGGATGGTAGCCTTAGCTCTGCAGACAAACTCTCAGGTACCAAGGCTTCTTGAGGCCACAGTCTCCTAATCAACCGAATTCACAGGAGCCCGACATACAAGCCAGAAGGTAGCATTTCTTTTTTCCGGCCATGGAGTAAACAGTTAAGAGCACAGGTCTGGAGCTGTACTTCCTGCTGTGACCTCTGCCTCTACCACTTACTGGCTATGGGATGCTATGTAAGTTTTTAATTCCCGTAAGCCGTAAAATGTTGAATACAAGTCAGCTGCCGGTCACTGTCATTTACAGAATGTTAACTCCATGCCAGGTGTCCTGCTAAGGGCATGCTGACATTTCAACCCCGCATAACCTAGGACAACAGGAGGCTGTTCTAATAACCTGAGGCACTGTGAGGTAAACTATACCCCCCACCCACTTTGGAGATAGACTTTCTCTACGTTGCCAGTTTTCTCATAAGCATATACCATCATGCCCTGCCTAAGTCAAATTTTTGAAGGTGTCCAGCACATAAGCCGTGGATCAGGGGCTGAGACCAAGTCTCTGGCCCCAGATTTAGCGCTCAGCCTCCACAACCCTTTCCTGGAACCAGGATATTCTTGTCTGCCTCCTGGGGCCCTGCCTGCTGCCTGTGTGGTTTCAGTAAAGGCCCAGCAGTGCGGTGAACCATCTGGAGTTCGCCAGGCCCCTTGCTGCTCTTCAGCAGACCAGAGCTTCCCTGTGTCCCCAGGTTCGCCATCATTCCCTCCAGAGCAGCTGGATGAACCTCCTCGGCACCCCCCATTTTAGTACCGCCTTCTGTTCCCTCCAGATAGAGCACAATGCAATTGATTAGCCCACTGCTCTCGCCATTTCAATCACATCCTCTCGCCCTGCCTCCCCGAGATTACAGGGGGGTCACCTTGATTGCAGCTTGCACCGTTCACAAAACTCTTCAGTCGTTTACAAAACCATCTCTCGCCTCATTCACTCCCCCACCTGGCTCTTCTCCTCCGTGATGTGTGGATTTTACTGGCTTAAGACTTAAGGAGGGCAATTTTATTTCCAAGTTCGTGCTGGGGGAGGGCACCTAATTGACTGATGCGGGGTGTTTCATTTGCATGGTCTAATTTGATCCTTGCCACGAGGCTCTGCAGCAATGTGAGATTATAAGCATTTACCCCCCCCAAAAAAAAAGGCTCTGACCCTCACCCAAGGTCATACAGGAAGACGAGGGAGTCCGGTTTGAACTTGTGCATCCCACTCTCACATCCCTTTGATAGAAAATCTAATCCTGACCCAGGGAGGCTATGGGTGTAGATATGGACCCAGAGTGTCGCCATACACACTGCTGATTGCCTTCTGTGGGGACTGGAGAAATGGCTCAGTGGTTAAGAGTGCTTGCTGCTCTTGCAGAGGACCTGAGTTCAATACCCAGCACCCATATCTGGAGACCCACAGCTGCCTGGAGCTCCAGTTTCAGGGGATTCAATGTCCTCTGGCACCTGCACTCACATGTGAACATTAACGCATGCAGGTGTACATATATACACATAAGTAAAAATAATAAAAAACAAACAAAAGCCCCAACCTAGCCATTTGTTAATTTTCTATACACCCGTTTTTGTGCTGTTTTGTTTGTAGTTTTTGATGGGTTTAGTTCTCTTTGTTGTTGCTGGTTTTGAGATGAACATGGTCTATGTAGTCCAGGCTGGCCTTTAACTCAAAATCCCCCTGTTGCTGCTTCTCAAGAGCTGGGATTACAGGCATCTGCCACCCTGTTGGGCTATTTTGCATTCATTTAGTGTTCTCTCCATTAGGCTGGTCTTGTCCAGGAGGCAAGACAGCAAACAATTTCAACACGTAGCAGCAAGGCCAGTGTAGATGCCCGGGGAGATTTCTCGGAGTATGTGAAATAAATCGGCCAGATGAAATAACAGAGCGAGGTGATCCTATGCAAAGGCCCAGAGGCACGGCAGAGGGAGGCTCATTCGGGCAAACACAAACAACTACGTAGGAGATGGTTGAGGGTGTAGATGAAGCCAGCAGAGTACGGATGGCGGGTCAGAACAGGAGAAGCAGGAAATCAAGAAATCATCTGGGAGTCCAGGGCACATTAGAGGAGACTTTCCTGAGTCCCACTGCCCCCAAACTGAGCTGGATGACTCCCCTGTCCACTCCTGTGGGTGCTTCCCGGTACAGTTAGGAAGCCTCCCTCCCTCTGTCCCACCCACCCCACGCACATGGCCAGGATGGCCCCGCGGTGATGCTTGCCCCCCACCTAGTGGAAACTCTGAGAACTACATCAAAAAATGAAGGAAACTTTTTTTTTTTTTTTTTTTGGTTTTTCGAGACAGGGTTTCTCTGTGTAGCTTTGCGCCTCTCCTGGAACTCACTTGGTAGCCCAGGCTGGCCTCGAACTCACAGAGATCCGCCTGGCTCTGCCTCCCGAGTGCTGGGATTAAAGGCGTGCGCCACCACCGCCCGGCATGAAGGAAACTTTTTTAAAAAAAAATCTGAGTGGGATGCTGGGGTGTCAGGTTCCAATTCCCGTTCTCAAGGTACACAAAATTTAATGGTAACAGGGTTCAGAGGAAAGACAGAGAAAATGATAGTCTAAGGTGTGTTGGCAAACAGGGGAGGATCCAAACTCAATTGGGCAGGAATTTTTCTTTTTCTTTTTTCCAAGACAGGCTTTCACTATGTAGGTCTGTCCCAGAACTCGCTCTGTAGACCAGGCTGGCCTCAAACCCACAGACACCCACCTGCCTCTGCCTCTGGAGTGCTGGGATTAAAGATGTGCGCCGCTACCATAGGCTTGGAGACGAGAAAACAAACCCAGCCAGCCAGGTGGAGCGCTATCAGGCCAGCACTCTGAGACAGGCAAGCTGCTCTCGGTGAGTTCTAGGCCAACCTGGAACTACATAAGCTATAAAGGGAGACTGTCTAAAAACACCAACAAAACAAACACCAAAGACGAAGAACTGGAGCTGGAGAGGTGGCGCAGCAGTTCAGAGCACTGGCTGCTCTTGCAGAGGTCCGGGTTTGGATTCCTCGCACCCACAAGGCGGCTCACAAGCATGTGTTACTCCACTTCCAGGGGACCCAGTGGCCTCTTCTAACTTCCAGGGCACCAGGCATGTACTTGGTGCACATACAGCGGGCAAGCACTCACACACATAAAATTTTTTGAAATGCAAGTAAAAAGGGCGGGGTGGGGGGGGATGACTAGGCATGGTGATGCATTCTAGCCCTTGAGGACTATGAATTTGAGGTGAGCGTAAGCTACATAAGGAGAGACCTTGTTTCATTAAGAAAGAGACAGAGAGCCGGGCGGTGGTGGCGCACGCCTTTAATCCCAGCACTCGGGAGGCAGAGCCAGGCGGATCTCTGTGAGTTCGAGGCCAGCCTGGTCTCCAAAGCGAGTTCCAGGAAAGGCGCAAAGCTACAGAGAAACCCTGTCTCGAAAAACCAAAAAAAAAAAAAAAAAAAAAAAAAAAAAAAAAAAAAAAAAAAGAAAGAGACAGAGAAGAAAAGGAGTGGGGAGAGGCAGTCCGCTGCAGCACGCCTATGATTTCATCCCTTAGGAGGTGGAGGCAGGAGAATTGAGAATTCAAGATCATCCTTAGCTGCACAGGGAGTTTCAGGCTAGCCTGGGCTATTTGAAACCCTGTGTCAAAGTACCCCACTTAAAAACATTTTTTTTTCTTTTTTAAAGAAGCAAGAGACAGAATTAAGTGAACCCAGAGACAGCAGGAAATGAAAACTGCCCGGAAGTACATTACCTACATTAGGTAGGGTTGACTGGAGGGGACTTCGCTTTGCTGGGGGTTAGTGCCTAAAAATGAAGATGAGTTTGCTAGCGTCTGGTCGACCACACACTTGGCTGGGATTCTAACCCTGGAGCAACAGGAAGCAAAGTAGAGTTTTGTGGGTTGTTTTTTAAAATCATGTATATATGTGTATATGTGTATCGTGCAAATGGGTGTGTACACATGCACATAGTGTCTGTGTTGCCAAAGGCATGCCACTCCCTGGAGTTCAAGTCACAGATAGTGGTGGACTGCCCGAGGTGGGTGCTGGGAATCGAACTCTAGTTCTTAAAAGAACAGCTGTAAACCTGTGAGCTATCCCTCCAGTCCCCTGTTTTGTTTTGCTTTTTTTTTTTTTTAAATTTATATTTTATGTATGAGTGCTCTGCATGTATACCTGTGTGCCAGAAGAGGGCATCAGATCCCATTACAGATGGTTGTGAGTCGCCATGTGGTTGCTGGGAATTGAACTCAGGACCTTTGGAAGAACAGCCAGTGCTCTTAAACACTGAGTTATCTCTCCAGCCTTTGTTTTGCTTTTGAAACAGGGTCTCACACTGTAGGTCAGGCTGGTTCGGTAGTCCAGGTTAGCCTCAAATTCACCTCCAGCCTCCTGAGCGCCGAGAGTACAGGCATGTTCAGCCACCGTAGAGTTTTGAGTGTGAGGGTAAACAAGGCCACATCCACTTTTCAGAAGAAAACCCCGGTGACCAGCGTGGAGGGATTTGACGGGAGGATATCCAGTCTGAACACACAGTACCGCCCTAGGTCACACTCACAGGACATGGAGCCTTGACCAGGCCCGTGAACCCCACATACCGATATACTTGATAACACCTACAGACTTATCAGTGGTGTCCCAGGCTAAGCGCTCACAGAAGGACAACATCGTGCTGACCTACAGTCTGAGAGATAACTGAAAGTACACCAAAGACACACACCTTTACCCCTGGACACAGGGAGAGAGCCGGGAACTTGTCCAACCTGAAGGGCACAGGAATTCACACACATGCAGTGTAGCTGCCAAGGGCCCTACCCTGCCCCCTCTGTCTTCTCCAGGTCCCTCACCACCTCTGGCAGGAACAAAGCTGACCTTTGCCCTGTGGCCTCTGGCCTCTCCTCCCACACCCCCTGCCCCAGAGGGAGGAGCTGTTTGAAGTCTGGGCTGCAGCTGGGGTTTCCTGTTGCCTGGAGGAATGTAGGAGGACTTGCACCGGGGAGGGAGGGGGGCTGGGCGCAGAAGGAGGGCTAATGGGGGGCCTGGGGGCCTGAGTCTCCACTGTGAGGGGGGCTTCCTGCTTCCCTGATCTCCTGGGCCCCAGCTCTGGCTGCTCCATCCGAAGCAGGAGTAAAGCAGGGACCTAATGGCTCCAGTCCAGTGGGCCTCTTGTTCTCAGATCTGCAGCTCAGCGGCTCAGGAAAGTTCAGGAAAGCTTGTTAGCTTTCAGTTTCTTCTTGTACGGACTAGGCTGAATTGCTCTCTTGAATCCAGACCTCCCCTGAAGAAGCCCCAGAACCTCCGCACTCAGAGAGGGGACATCACCTTTTCTTCCCTTTCCATGAATCCCAGGGATTTGTCAATTATCGCATCCTTTTTATGACTCGATGATCTTTCCTGTACCTTGCCATTTTTCAAAGCATTTTTTTTTCCCAAGAGAGAGTCTCATGTACTCCAGGTCAGCTTCATATATCTCTATAGCTAAAGATGACCTTGAACTTCTGATCTTCCTGCATCCACCTCTCCTGTGCTGGGATTATAGACATATACCACTATCCCCAGTGTGGTTTGCAAATCACTTTGGCTTCTATACGTTACGTTAGTCTCAACCTGACTCTATTTCACTCATGGGGAACCTGAGCCTCTGACAAGAACACACAACAAATAACAGCAAGATCCGGTGTGTCTGGGTCCCAGTTTACAGGGCCTCTAAAACCTCAGGCCCCCACAGCTTTATCTGGATTTCAGCATATTTGCTGGGGACTGAATAGACCAGGTTTTCTTCCACTGAAACAAAAGTGGTTGGAGGAAGCTGAGCCCAGAAAGAGAAGAGATGGAGACTCTTGGGAGACTCAGTTCTTTTCAGCTTGTGTTACCGACGCAGCAGATATGTAGACTGGACACTAGGTGGCAGCAGCATCCCACAGAATATTTCATGTGTGCTGTTTGGGGGGAACCCCCAACATACTTTGGAGAGGCTCCATTTAAAAAAAACAAAAAACAAAAAAACAAACAAAACTGCCCCCAAATCCCACGAAGACTCTGATGCACTTTGTTCCCAGCAATCTGCAACACTTTGGGGCTACCCCCACGTCCTCAGAGCAGACACCTGCCGCAGCTTGAAGTGCAGGGGACATACTTGGAATACCCTACCTAACTTCTGTGCCCTGTCACCACCTACCTAGCATTCTTTCTCCCTCCTTCCATGCTTTCCCCAAACTCCAGTCAGTCCCATCTTTCCCGGGGCTCTCTACCTCCTGTAGTACTCCACCCCATCCTCTCCCTAAATTTAAGTCAAACAGTAAGGGTCTTCACATCCTGTAGTAGAGCCTCAGGGTGGTAAGGGTGTGTGAGGAATTAAAGATTGGGGGACCTGGGCTTCTCTCACTCTCTTCAGTGTTAAAGTCTACACTGTGCGGTGGGGGGTGGTGAGGAGGGGCAGCTATGACAAGACACCAAAAATGTCATCTCTTTGTGATAACCTCAGGGTTGGAATTTGGAACTACAAAAGGGCCTCTAAAGTAACTATCGCTTTTATTGATAGCTGACCTTATCATAATCAATTCCCAGGGTTACTTTGTCTGTAAGAGAAGCTCCCCCTAGATAGAGGTCTCCCCAGTGGGTCACATGATGCCACATCAGTGGGTATACTTTTTAGAACCGTTCACTTGTTTTCTGGGAAAATTCCAATTCTTCTATAGGAGGGCTTGTGGGGAGTGGGGGTACCGGACGATGGTGAGAATGTGCTGTGGTTAGCATGTTGTCACCATCTATTTTCCATACATGTTGACTAGCTATGACCCTGAAAAACTGAAGACGACATGAGAAACAGGAGGACCAAGCGTAAGGACATTGCCAGTTCAGAAGCTT
Source organism: Peromyscus californicus insignis (assembly GCF_007827085.1). NCBI lineage: Eukaryota > Metazoa > Chordata > Mammalia > Rodentia > Cricetidae > Peromyscus > Peromyscus californicus. Next base: position 21,550,761 of record NW_026294573.1, on the reverse strand, counting down.
TGGGCATGGGACAAGATGGACGAAGCCAGCAGACACTGGGCAGAGGAATGTCAGCCACAGCCGTGAAGTTGGGATCAGCTCAGGACCAGTCAGCAGACATGTAGCGAAGCAGTGATCATGCGTTATTCATCTGCTTCTCCTGCAAACCTCAACAAACGCTTGAAGTGCCAAGTACACAGACACACGGAAAGGTCAGCCAGGAAGAGGGATATGGGGAATCGCCACTCTCTGTCACTGCCCAAGGGTTAAGTATGTGAGCTTTGGACTTAGCCAGACCCTGGAACAACCACTTTCTAATGGGGACACCTGGGCTTCAGAACTCCTGTATCTGTAATTGAAATAAGGACTTCTAGGGTTGTTGCGAGGCTCAAGGGCTCCGTAGTGCCCGGGTGCTCGGTTAAATGGCAGCCGCGGCAATTCTCCTTTTAGGGCTGTCCAGCCACCTCCCTGGAGTAACAAAGCCTTCCTCAGCGGCGCACATTCCCATCTGTGGGGTAGACAAGGCAGGGGGCCCTGAGCCAGGGGCTGGAGAACAGATGTGACCTGAAGAGGAGGTAGGTGAAAGTGCTGAACCCAACCCCCACGCCGCAGCAGGAGCTGGAGAACTGTTGAATTCGGCTTACAAACAATTGTTCAAATTCGGGAGGAGGCATGGTATCTCTGAGTTGTCCAGGATTTTTGTGCCCTCGTCGCCCTTGGACGACAACAAAAAGTAGGCACTGGAGGAATTAAATCCAGGGCTGAGTTTGAGGGGAAGGGCCACTAAGTGCGGAGGAGGCTTTGGCGTTTCCAGAGCGGCTTTCTCGCCAGAAGCCTCTTCTGATAGGCAAAACGTCCCCAAATTGAGAGTGTCAGTTTTTTCTTCTCTCCACGGCCCCTCTCAACGTGTTTGGGACACCCCAGAAAGTCGCAGCCCTCTTGGCTCATCCTCTGATGCCCTATTCCACTCATTCCATTCTCAGACCCCGCCCCTGCGCTACCACCCGCAACCTCGGCGCAGCCAGAGCCCGGGGTAGGGGCCTCGGAACGCTGGGAATGTTCCTAACCCTTGAAGAGGATCAACAGTCCTAGATAAACCGAGACTCATCCCGGCCAGGGAGACTCAGGCACAGGGTCCGCTTCGGGCCGCGCCGTCGGAGCAGCGGGAGCGGCCCCGCCCGCCCAGCGCGCGGAGCGGCCGAGCGGGGACTACAAGTCCCGGCGTGCCCTGCGCGCGCTCCCCCCTGGGGTTCCGGATGGTGAGCAGCGAAGGTAAGGCGAGCTCGCAGAGGCAGCGGCGGCGGCGGTGGAGACGGAGAGAGGCAGGCAGGCAGGCAGGGCGAGGGCGAGAGACGGAGGGAGGGAGCGAGCGAGGCAGACCAGACAGACAGACAGGCGGGCGGGCGGGCAGAGCGAGCCACCCGCCAGGCTGCGCTCAGCCCGGCTCGCAGCGGAGAGAGCAGAAGGCAGGAGGAGGGAGGGGAGGAGGGAGGAGGGAGGGAGAGAGGGAATCCAGCTACCACCACCCAAAGCCAGCGTCTGCTTTCTGTCCTCATTTCCTTTTCCCACCCAGCTCGGAGAGCAGAGAAAGGCAGAGAGAGCGAGAAATAGAGACAGGCAGACAAACAGACAGACAGACAGACAGAGCGGGAGGGAGGAGGGCGGCGGAGGAGGAGCAGGAGGACTACGCGGGGCGCCTTCCCTCCCAGGTTTGCAATTGGGGGGGTTGGGGGCGGGGGTGTCCAGGGCTGTGAGAGTGTGTGCGCGGCTGGGGGAGCGAGTGGGGCGCAGATAGAGAAGGAGTGATCGTGGGGGGGGGGGCGCCGCGGGAGCGGGGGGCCGTGTCCAGCAGAGTTAGCGGCGGAGAATGTGAGCCGAGGCGCGAGCCATGCTGTCAGCGACGGCAGGCGGCTCAGGGCTCCTCTACGACTCCTCTTCCCAGCAGCCAGGCGTCCGCGTCGCTGCCGCTGGCGGAAGATAGACGCCCCCCGAAACCCCTCGCCTGGCTCGGACCCACGGAGCCGGCAGCCCAGCACTCCGGTAAGTAGCGCCTCCTGCCCAGCTCTAGACGCCGCTGGGGACCGGCCGGCCAGGCTCTTTTGTGCAGCGCACTGAGGGGGGGCCCAGCGCCCCCAGTCCGGTCCGCCGGACCCCGTGGCTGCGGTGCCCGCGGTGCGATCGGTCTTTGTTTCCACCGGGGCCCGCGGCTCGGCTGGGCTCGGCTCGAAGCCTGGCAGGCAGCGCCGGGAAGGGGGAGGGGGAGGTGGACGGGGAGGGGGGGCGGGGAGGGGGGGTTCTCGGGTTTCCTGGCCGCCCCGCGGCTCCCCCGGCTCGGGGGCGAGGTGCGCGCCCAGCGCTGCCGCGCACCCCCTCCTCCTTCCCCCTCCCTCCGCCTTTGGATTTAAAACTGCAATTTGCTCTCCAGCTTGCTGAGAATGTGGGGGGGTGGGATGTAGGGGGACCGTGGGAGCGGAGAACAAGGCTGGATTTTAGGATAGGCGCTGGGAAACGGGGAGACTGCGGAGGGAGGAGCCCCTCCCCTCCAGCCCCCAAATCCCAAGGTTCTGCTGGCGCTCAGGGAGTTGAGGGGCGGGGACCTAATGACCCGGAGGGGGTGTGGGGCGGAGGAGGGATTTGGGGGCGGCCTGGCCAGAGGGGTTGGGCCGCGTGCCCGGTTACCTGGCGAACAAAGTCGGCTCACTTTTGCATAAATAAATAAATAATCGCCTATCAATACGTTTCCTCTAGGGCTCTGATTGAATCGGCCCCTCTTCCCCAGGGGGTGGGGTGCTGAGTGACAGCTGTCAGCCCCCTAGGTCGGGAGCTGGGGTGAGCTGCTGAATCTCCGCTTTCTGGCTGAGGGCGCCTTTCCCGGCTGGGTCTGGGTCCCCGGGCAGAGCCAGAGGGGCAGGGGGCTGGCTCTGAGACTAGGAAATAACCTTGTTTCCTGTTCTACAGGAAAAGGGACAGCTACCCAGAGTTTGGGGGCTGGGGATGAGGACTGATGGGAGCTGGGGGGAGGGTTCCCCAGCAGCCTGACCCCCCAGCCTCCTGCCAGGCAAAGGGGCCAGCTGAGGGAGGAAGGATGTGGGCCTTGCTGGCCGGAGGCGGGAGCTGGGGCTGTCCCTGAGGCGGGCAGCGGGCACAGATCGCACAGAGCAGGAGGAGGGAGAGAAGCGGGGGCGGGAATTCTCTACCGCAGACCCTAGGGGCCAGGGCCAGATGTGGAGGGGTGGGGAGTCTCCCCTCCCTCCCAGCTTGGGGGCCCTGGGGCTGGGCTGGGAGGGGCTGAGCCTGGTGCCCTCGGTTCTGCACCAGTGCCTGACTGGCAGGGCCAGCTGAATTTGGGCCCAGGCGTCACCCTGGGAGGCAGGGTTGGGCTGCACCAGCCTGGTCCCTGAGCACAAGGAGGGACCCTTGGGGGGCCTGTGCCTGTCTGGCTGGGCAGGCGTTTCCCGCTGGACCAGTTGGTGTCAGGCGGGACTTGGCCCCAGCTCCCTGGGCTGAGCTCAGGGTGTGAGGACAAGCTTTGCCTCCGGGTCAGGGTGGCCACATTCTGTCCGCTCTTGCTGTTGCCGCTGGCAGGGAAGGGGCATGAGCCCAGGCCTGGGCAGAGTCCTGCCAGGAGCATTTGGGGTGTTTCTATTGTTGACTTGTTCTGTTCAGTGTGGCCCGGTGTGTATGGCTGTGTGAGCCAGGGCTGTAAGTGAAAGATTACCAGCCTGTCCGCCTCCCCCTCCCTGCACAGGAGGAGCAGGCAGGCTCGGTTGTGGTGGTCAGCTGTGGAGGGACCCTTGAGGTAGCACATGCATGCCACTTGTTATCCCCTTCCTTTGAGCAGATGTCTATTTATTTTTATAGTAATGGAAAATCAAACTGGATAGTAAGTTGAATTCATTTCCCCGTGTCAATAGTTGGAGTAACCCCCAGAGACTGATGAACTTCTGGCCCCAGAGCTCCCACCCTTCAGAGGTGGCAGTGACTAGTGAAGGTTTGAGCTTTGGGAGTCCATGGGCATCAACCCAAACCAATGACTCATCTCCCACTTGGTCTGGCATTGGAGCAGGTGCCCAGGTAGGGCAGACATTGCCCCCTCCCCAGGCATCCCCAGGGTACAGTCTGACCATTCAGTCACCTCCCTGGCCAGGGCCTAAGTTGTGCCTAAACCCTCAGGGACATTCCCCTGGTGGGCTTTTTTCTCTGCCTGGGCTCTAGACCCACGTGCTGATATTTATTTTCTGTACTAAAATCCATTTTTAATGCCGTTACTTTTGAAATAATATAGAGAGAAACAAATGTGATGTGTTTAAGTTGCCCTCTGTGAGTTTTTAATGTGATCTATGGCTGAGGTAGTGATGGAAAGAGCTGTTGGGCTTGGAGAAATCTGTAGTCAGAGAGAAGGAGGGTTTGCTGTTTACTATGGTTTTGGGCTGGGGGGTCTGGAACAAGGTTGTGGGTCAGGGAACCCTGACACCCCCAGGTAATGTGGGTGAACAGTTTAGTTTCTCAGTTTTAGTGTGCGAGACTTCCAGGATTATATTATATGTTCCCCAGCCCAACTGATGGGGCCTTTGGTGATGGGGTGGGGTGGGGGGCAACCCCCCCCCCTGCCACCATGTGCTTAGATATTGGCAGGAAGATGTCTCTTTCTTGCTGAGTTAAATAGAGGTATATAGTAGGGGGGTTAGATTTGGATTCAGAAAGATGTTAAGGGGTGGGGGTTCCACCTGATTGTGACTTTGGGGCAGACTGTTCCTGGCAGAAGATAGTTGGGGTGGGTGCACCAGTAGAGGCCCAGAGGAATGTCAGCTTGAAGCATGCCTCTGTTCCCCGTTGGACAGGGCTTTCCTTCTAGCAAACCTTGATTTGGGTTATTTCCCCTCCTTGTCCTGCTCCACCCCCAGGTCTACTTGTGTGCCTGTGCTTAAGTGCAAGTGTGTGTGTGTGTGTGTGTGTGTGTGTGTGTGTGTGTGTGTGTGTGAGCTTGAACAAGCTCCATATTTTCTGCCAGACTCCCAAGACCAGGGGGTGCCATGCCTGTGTACCAGATGCCCTGGCCCTTCTGCTCTGGCTGGGTGAGGTCAAGCAGATGCACTATTATGGGATGAAGCCAAGCTCTGTCTCTGGTGGCTGGGATCTCTTGGGACACAGAGAAGGGGCAAAGCCTAGGTGTGGTGGAGCTGGGGACGGCTAGTTGAAGCAAGGGTAATATTGTTGCTAATGCCAGCAGATGGGCCCCCCCAGGGAGAGAGAGTGGGGTGGGGGAGGAGACCTAGACAGCCACATGCTGCTGAAGAGAGGGAGATAGAGGCCATAGCCTTTGAGGAGAGTGAGAGAGAAAACAGGCAAGGAATGCCAGGATCTCAGGGCTCAGTGGTGAGCTCCAGGAACCTCAGAGGGCCTAGGCACATCCCACTGCCTGTATGTAGCCAGACTCAAGGAGCCACTGAGGGCTTAGCTGCCATGACTGAGTGCTGGGACTGTTTTTTGGCGGAAAGATAAGCGCAAATGTCTCCGGGAAGTGGGGAGGACAGGTGGGAAAAAAGTGGGAAGAATCCCACAGGATGAGGGAGAGAGGGGGATTCCAGGGGTCTTGCCTAATGCTTCCAGCCAGAGCAGCTTTTCCTCTCTGTCCTTCTCAGGTGTCTGGGAACCAAGCTAAGTTCTTGGGATGTGTGGGCGGGGCCTGGGCTCGGCAGAACACTCCACAGGTTGGCAAGTACCCTGTGCTAGGAGACACCCATGTTATAAAAGTGGGAGACCTAAGGTGTCTGTCTCACGCGTCGGGATCTCTTCCCTTCCCACTTGATGACAGAAGGAATCCAATCTTGAGAGGGGAGCCACTTGCTCAGGGTCACAGATACTGTGGCAACCCAGGGTCTTGTCGCTGTAGCTGGAGAACTGGATCAGCTGCAGGGGGCCTCCTCGGCACAGAGGGGGGCTGGAGCCTGGGGAGAAGAGCGAGCAGGCACCCTTGTGGCCAGAGCCCCCTCAGGGGAGGGGGAGGCACTTCTGCCAGGAGGGAGGGAGGGAGGGGAAACAGTGAGTCAGGCTTCCAAGAGCCGAGGATGTGAGAGCCAGAGCTTGGAGGGAGAGGGCGGGAGGGCTGCTCTGGAGGGGGAGAGGGAGAGAGCCCAGCCAGGGGCAGGAGAGCTGTGGAGGGAGGCAGCCAGCCCCTGGCCCCAGCCCAGTGGCACTGCGGGGTGCAGCCAATATGGGCTTTGCCTGAGGTGGGTCAGGAAGGAGCCATAGTGTGACCCTTCTGCATCTCGTCTCCTGATCAGCCTCGTTGCTGATCTGACCCCAGGGTCTCCGGAGGGTGATCGTGTCTTCCCCTCCCCTTCCTCTTGCACCCCATTTTCACTGTCAAGTGTGGGACTTGAACTCTGAGCTATGGGAGAGGGAGTGGAAGAATGTGGGGGTGTGGTCTTAAGATGATGGCTGGGTGCTGGGGCACTGTTGGAGCCTGCTGGGAATGCAAGGTAGGCGGCAGGTCTCTGGGTGTGTGCCACTGCAGTGGGGCCTAAGTGAGCGGGCAGTGGCACTAAGACACTGTGTATGCATGTGGATATGGTGGGTAGCCTCTGGTTTGGCAGTGGTGAGTGGCGGATAAGTTGCTTTGTGCCTCTCAAGATGACCAGTGCCTAGACTGGACTAGGGTCCACATATGGCCCAAACTGTCCTCTGCTTGTTTCTGGGGAGATACTGGTGTGATTTCCCCCCACCCCATGTCCCTTTGGGTAGACAGGAGGTAGAAATGGCTCCATGGAGCTGACAGGAACTGCCAGTATAACCCCTAGTGCCTGGAGTTGGGAGGGGTCCCCAGAGACTGCCTGGAAAGGAGGAGGGAAAGAGCCCCTCCTGCCCAGCTGACAGGAAGCCCTGGCTCCCAGCCCCTCCTTCCCTCAAGGCCTAGCCTTTCCCTCTCCCAGGATCCCTGTGTCTCTCTCATTGGCTAGGATACAAGGAAGGTGGGCACTGAGGAGCCCTCGCCTACAAGGCCTGACTTTGGGGAGAATTGTGACTTGAGGGTAAAGTGAGACCCCTGCTAAGCCATGTAGGAACTCAGCTGCGGATACAACCCTGCTTTCACTCTGGTTTCTGCTCTGGGGTCCTTGGCCTGGGAGCCTAGGGAGGGGCTGCCTCTGCAGCTGGCTGGCCTCAACACCCAGGGCATCCCAGATGGTACTGAAGGCAGAAGCTGCAGGTCTCGACCCCCTCCCCTCCTGAGCCAGGAGAGGCCTTTGCTGACCTAGAGGAGCTTGAGAGAGCGAGTGGGTACGCTTCGAAGGACTAGCACAGACAGATGGATGGTAGAACAGATGGACAGAGACACCCACGCACAGACAGACCGAGACGGACAGATGGACTGGGACAAGGAGAGACGGACAGACAGAGGTGCTGGCAGAGAGAAGAGTCAGAAACATGGAAAGGCTGAGGAGAGGCAGAGATAGAGTAAGCGAAGAGAAAGATGGGGAGCGCTGAGAAAGAGGAAGAGATAAAGAAAGGGGAAACCCGGGTGGAGGGGGAAGAGAGAGGAGAGGAGAGAGAGACACTGAGAGACTGACTGACTGACTGACTGACTGAGGCTACAAACCACAAACAGGAATTTGATGAGAATCTGGAAGGTGTTTTCTGCCTCGTCCCTCCCCAAACCCCCGGCCAGCCAGCCAAGTCTCCATTCCTTCCTCCCCCGGCTCGGTTTCCAGCTGCTAAAAGAGGTCAGGGAGAGAGAGGGAGAGAGCAAAGCCTTGCAGAGCTCCTTCTTCTCTGCTCTTCTGTTGGAAGGGGGATTGCCGAGAGGGCTCTCCTGCCCCCTACTCCAGCATGGAAATGTGTGACTTTCTTGGCTCTCAAGAAAGGTCCCTTCGCTTCCCACTTGCTGGAGGATGTCTCCTCTGTGTAAATGTGCCCCTGGACTCCCACCTGTACATACACATTTTATGACTTGGTGCCTCGTCTTTACACTCTGTTTCTTACCATGTAACAGATAACATGCCTGTGCCTCCTTAGCTATCCAGGTGGTGACACACAGGCCTATTGTGAGGTCTCGGAAGTGTCACAAACTCAAACTCTGACACATTCAGTGAGAGTCATACCTGAGCAGAGAGGGCCTCCACTCGGACCCAGCTGGTAGAGGATCTACTCAGTGGGTAGAAGCTCTCCAAGGAAGGCAAGGCAATAGCCCGGACACAAAGGTGCTGTGGAGGATTGGATAGTAGGAAAAAGGTACCTGAGAATTGATAAGGGCGCGTGTGTATATAAACATGAACACGCGTGAGTCTATCGTGGAGTATGTGAGAAAGACTGAGCACTTGTGAGATGGGGTATGTGTGTGTATGTGTGTGTGTGAGAGAGAGACACAGAGATCGAGATAACCGCTTGGCAGGTATCAATGTGGATGCATGTGTATGAGATAAGGGTGTCTAAAGAGGGCTGGGGCTGTAGCTCAGTGATCGAGCATTTTCCATATATACACAAGACCCTCAGGTTCAATCTCTAGTATTACCAGAAGAAGAAAAAAAAGAAAGAAACCTTGACTTTAGGTTGCCTTGACAAGATGGTGTGTAGCTACACTGGGTTTCACAGAGCTGAGTAACTACATGCAGTGTGCCTGTGTGTACAAGTTCAGGGGCCTGAGATTGAGCCACGTGTATAAGGGTGCAGTGGTGCACATTGTACGTGGAAGTGTGTGGGTGTCTGTCTGAACTTAGGAGGTGTGCTTAGGTACCAGTGCCTGTTGCCCTGGCTTAGATGGGTGGTTTTCAAGACCTTGGTGATGACTGACTAGGGACCATCAGCATAAAAACATGACAAGGGCTACGGGGGGGGGGGGGGTGTTGCAGCTGGGGGCTGACCCACACAGACAGCCCAAGGACAGACATGCCTGCCCTTGTCCTCCTGCTGCTTCTTGCCTGGTGGCCGTGGTTTTCAAAGGAGCCTCCATAAGGACTATTTCTGGGTCGTTCTCCCCATCCCCAGCCAGTGCCTCTTCAAACATAGTGATGCCCTCCAGGCAGTCTTGTGGAAGCTTCTGCTTGGACCATCTGAAGGCAGGTGGGTGGGCTGAGGTTCATTGTTGCCCCCCAGGGACAGAGGAGGGAGCTCTACTCCTGGGGCCCAGGCACAAGGGGAGACAGATGGACCTGCCTGTCTCAACAGTGTGGTCTCAGTACAGGTACCCCACAGCAGAGGGTTTCTAGGGGGGCAGTCCCCAGGTGGGCCTCTGAGCAAAGGCTAGGATTCTGCCTTTCATCTTCCTAGAGGCCTAGTCCCTTCCTCTCGCCATACAGCTCCCCAGCAATTCCTTCCGTGCCTCAGAAATGCACAAATGCCCCACGTATATGCTCACAGCCTCAACGACTCCAAATAACTGATAAACATACCTACAAACACACAGTCCCAACACTTCTACACACAACAACCCAACACCAACACCTCCTTGATATCCAACTGTCTCACAAGCACATAGCCAACACCCCCCCAAATACATACACCACACAGCTACCCGTGTAAGCTGCAACACCTCCCCAAACCCCCGGGAGCCTAGTTATAATCCTGATACCCTCCCACACGTGTGCTTTATAACCCCAGCATCTCTGATAGCAAGGATCCATACTTGCCCTCCCAGGACGTAGTTCTCAGGCCTCTGGCACCTCCCCAGACACAACCTCCCTATACAGTACAGTAGCTCCTACCACACTCTCAGACCCACAACCCCTTCTCTAGTCCCAGCACCTCCATATCCATTCCCAGTTAAGATCACTGTAACCTGTCCAGAAACATCGCTTCATCTTTCCAAACACAGTGCAGTCCCAGCGCTCAACCAAACCCTGATTTTTATGACTCCTAGACACCCCAACACACAGGTTCTACCACATTTTCAAGTACATCAGAGTCTTCTCCAACCCCAACACTTCACCAGATAGACCCAAGACCTGCTTACAGCCCTCATACCTCCCCACATACATAGACTTCACATCCAACATCTCCCCTCACACAAGCATTTACCCCCAGCTAAAGCCTGGCAGCCTGCATCCCCACCTTTTCAAATAAGCCCCCCAAACACACGCACACACACACACACACACACACACACACACACACACGCAGCCAAAGCTCCTCATTTCCACCTTTATCTCAAACTCACAGACAAAGCTTCCTCTAGCATACCTCCAAAGGTCCTCACAGCTTCTAATGCCTTCCCCAGCATGCATGTGCATGCATCCCCACTTCCCAGAGGTTCCCACACTTCCATAGGCAACCCTGCCTGAGCCCAAGCACCTCCTCAGACTCAGCCTAGCTCTGATTCTAGGCTCAACCCTGGAAAGGCACAGGGACACTCCTACACCTTTCTCCAAACACTCAGCTTGTCTATAACATGCACAGCCTTGCCTAGTCACCGCCCTGACCCATTCGCCCCTTTGAGCTCACATGTAGCTTTTCAGCTTCCCCGGCACCCCATGACACCCTGTCACACACCCCACCTCAGCTTCATTTCTTCTGCGGTCCTCACTCCCACCAGCCACACATTCCAGCACACCCTCCCCCACTCAGCTCCTTACCCCCAGACAGCCTCGCCTTATTCACACGCACTGCTCTCTGTCTACTGCCTCCTCCACTTCCCAGAGCCTCCTCTGCTTGGGGAGCCATCTCCACCCCTCACTGCCCCGGGCCTTTCATTCCTGGACAGTGAGGCTGGACATCTGGTTCAAAGCTGCCCCCCAGATCCTGGGCTGTGGACACTCTGGCCTAAGCTTGGGGGGTTGAGCCCCTTTGGGGAATAGGCAGAGCCACTTGGCACCTGGTCACCCTGGACTCTCAGCCAAGAACTCTTTGAGTACCTAGCTTTGCCTGGGCTCTGGCATGCATGTTGCGGGTAGGGGAAGTTACTCCCACATCTCAACCCTGCCAGATTTCCCCCCATACCTGAGAAGGACAGGGCTTTGGGAAAGGGATGGGGAGAGTGCTGCTTGGTGAGCCCCCACAGATCTAGGCTGTGGGGCATGGCCTCCCTGGGAGTCAGTTCCTTTAGTAGATGCCTGATTTTAAACGGAATCTCCACCATCTGTTCCACCCCCTAATTACAGATGCACAGAATCCGCCTCAGAGGGCAGCATGAGGGGAGTGATTTAGAACCCAAGCTGCTTCTGCCTGCTTTAGGGATGGAGAGATGGGGGGGGGGGCTGTTGGGTATTGCAGCCCCCCCCCAACTCACTCTGTCTTGAGGGTCCCTGGTATCTCTTGCTGAGAGAAGGCTCATAGAGGGCTTCCTTGGCCCCCAAGTCCTAAAAGAGGAAGCAGTTATATTGCTGTGGGAGGGGTCCCCAGGACACTGCTTAGCTAAGAAGGTTCTGGCATAGCAAGTCCTAGGTTGCAGGCTACATTAGGCTCTTAAAAAATTCAGAGGATACGTCTCCTGCCTTTGTGCCCTTGGGAGCCACAGACACTAGCTTGACCAAGCTGTCTGTTCACCCCGGGGTGGGTGGGGGGGGTAGCAGGGATTGGGGAGATAGGGGAGTCATAGCTGAGATATGGAGCAGCCAGGTTCTGGCACACCAGACCCAGGCAGGCACTCCAAGTGCTACCAGATGTGTTTGTACATAGTGCCCATTCGCCTTGGTACTGCTGGGTATGCCCGACCCCAGCTGGAATTGTGGTCTGTGGGATTGGGTCAGCAGCACCAAGGGGGAGAGGGTTCTGAGGGATGTGGGACTGAACCCTGAGGATGGGCTCATCTTTATCCTTGGGCACAAGGGACCTGGGGCCCCTGCTGGCTTGGTCGTGGTGCTGGTGGAGGCAGTAACGCAGCAGCAGCAGCAGTAGGTACACTGCGGTAGACTCCAGAGCATTCACTGCAGGGAGAAAGGGAGAGAGGTTGGGCTGGAGGAATTTTAAAGATTGCTGCAGGCAGGAGGGTCTCGGAACCCTGTGGAGCGGGCAGTCATGCAGAAGTAATCCTATCGCTGCCTGCCTGGAGGAGTGGAGAGGAATTGGGGGGGGGGGGGGACAAGGTTGGGAGGGAGGACAGGTTATTGCCCCTCTGAACCCTGCCCCAGCCAGCCCCGAAGGGAGCCAGGGACTCCAAGTCCTTTCCTGAGGACCACCTTGTGTTCACCCTCCCACCGTGGCATGAGCCCCCAGAGGGCCAGTGTCACAGCTGCTGTTCCACTCTCACCTCAGAGTTTCATAAATAATGCAGCTCAGTGGTGGGAGCCAAGCCTGCCCCTAGTCACCTTGGGTCACACAGTGGTACCTCTAGCTAGCGGTCCTGTAGCAGAGCCCCTCTCCTTCCTTCTAGCCTGCTTCTTTCCTGCTGTGTGAGCCTGAGCCAGAGGCCTAGCCACTCTGGGCTGGGACCTTGGCAGAAGAGTGTGGAAGAGCCCAGAAGCCCCCGTCTTTTTGTCCCACCTCCTGGCTTTCACAGGCTAACTGGCAGCCAGCTCAGCCAATCCACGGTGGAGAAGGATGGCCTGCTCGCCCAAGGCCTCACCTTCTGGCCCCTCCATTTTGCAGATGGAGTAACCGAGTCCAAGGGCGGAAAGGATGGTCAAGGCCAGCCAGCAGATGAACCCCCTCCTTCCCACCGCATTCTGCTGTCACTCAGGCTCTTCTCAGCTCAGCTAAGAGCAGGGCCTGGGGGGGGGGGCCGGCGGGGGATGTTTGGGAAAGTGGTTGCGGCTGAGAGGTTGCCATGGCGATACTGCAGGATGCCGAGCAGAAGTGGGGGTCCCACAGGGTCTCTGGGGCCCCCAGCTCTACACCTCTGTGGGCTTCTCTCCCCATCTCCTGTCCCCCCACCCAGATGCCTGTCAGGCGGCTTCAGTGACAGGCCGGGTGGGTGACAGGTGGTGCAGGTGACGGGCTGGGTGGGTGACAAGCCTGGGTGGGTGACAGGTGGTGCGGGTGTGAGGCAGGCAGGTGACAAGCTGGGTGGTGACGGGCTCTGTGGATGACAGGCAGGGGGTGTGGTTGGCGAGGGTGCTGTCTCCTGGCTGGTGGCCTGTTGCGGCCCCCCTACCCTCATGCGCGTGCACACATATAGACACACTGGGCTCAGAGCTTGGGGCTAAGCTACTAATGAGGCTTATTACGCATGGAGGGGCAGGTGCCCCGGCTCACTAATGAGAGGCCTTTAACGAGTAGGGGAGACAGCTGGGGGGCTTCCAGGAAATTTGGCTGGCCCTCCTGGTCTGAGGCTCTGGGGGTCCCAACCTGGCTCGAGGAGGTTGGTTTCATCCTCCAGCCACATCTGGATCCCTCCTTCCCTTCACCTCTGGCCACTTGGATTTATGTGAATATAGTATTAAGCAGGTAGGAGAGCAGCCACTGTGTGTCAGGCACTGGGCCAAGGCGTTTGCCCCTATTGACTCGGCTGGACTCAATAATCCTATGAGGGCTACAACCCCATTTTACAGATGCAAAGTCCAAGACGGAGAGAAGGTGTGGGAATTCACACAGCCGGTTCCTGGTACAGCCGTACATTAATTCACGTCCCCCCCCCCCCCCCCGCCCCATAGCTTGACCCTCTCCCTGAGTCTTAGTTTTTACTGATCCCCAAAATGGATAGAGGAGGGAGAATAATCCTAGGTTTTTAGCACTGACTTGGGTGACCTCAGTCTCTTTCAGTTAGTTACCTGGGCCACCTCACCCCATGTGGCCCAGTTTCTGTTGACTCCCTTTCACTGGAGAGAGGGCAGGGCCTGGTGTTGAAGGGGCTGAGCTGAATGGAGAATACCTACCTGGTCTATCAGAACCGCTTCCGGTAGTGTGTGGTGGGCCCAGAGAGGAGTAGAAGCCACTCAAGGTCACACACCCTGGTGAGCTGTAGGGCCTCTCTGGATCCTAGGTCTTCTTTCGGGCCTGTTGAAAAGGTGGGGCTTGGGGGTGGCGATGGGGCTGGGAGGCACCTCCTCTTGGGCCTCACCCCACCGCCTGGTTTTCTCCCTGGAGGTTTTGAGCCCCCCAGCTCTTGGGAGGGTGTTGTTGGCTGACTTTTCAGGGCCATGCCCCCTCCCATCCATCTGAGTCCCCAGTGTCGGTTAAGCCCCTCCCTTTGGTACCCGTTGGGGCGGAAACTCCCTGGCAACAGCTGATGGATGGGTTGGGGCCTTGACATTGGCCTGGGGCCACAGCACAACCCTGGAGGGACCAGGCTGGGACTGGGGGACTTAGAGGGGAATTTGAGGGAGAAGAATGAGGCTCATAAATCTTGGGAGTCTCTGGTTCCTCTTCAACCTTAATCTCTCACCAAACCAGCTTTCCAGCTGCTCATCCCATGTTGCTGGGGGTTGAGAGAACCCACCCACCTGCCCGTTCTCTTCCCCAAACTCTGATGGAGGCTCACCCCTCCGACATTGCCCTCATGGGAAAGAGAGAGGCACAGCAGCATTGATGGGCAAAATTAAGAGGCCTCTGGATGGGTGGGTAGAGGGCTTATGATGGGTAGAGTAGAGAGGGCTTCATTCCCTCAGTTTCCCCAGCTGGTGCTGCTCAGCTCAGTCCAGAAGGAGAGCTGGGACCAAGAGGATTTCACAGATGCAAGACTCATAAATAGTCTTGGCCTGAGAATCCCCCCAAGTCTTGAGAAGAGAAACACAACCCTGTCCTGCATCCCTGAGACCTGGAGGTGAGCCTTAGAACGCAAAGCAGGGTGTGTGCTGAGGTCAGGCTAGGGCGGTGCTTGGTAGCTGGCCTGGGAAAGCAGGCTTCAAGGAGGCCAGAGGCAGGGTGGTGGCTAGCCTGGGGGGTGGGGGCTGGGGAGCCATCTTTGGTTGGAAGGCAGGGGGTCTGGCTTTCCCACAGGCCCAGGCAACTGTAGGCTGGAGTGCTGGGGCCCTCCCAGCTCCCCAGGGAACCCGTTGCTGCTGGGCCTTGGGGACTCAGGCGTCCTGGCGGGTGAGGGCGGGTCTCCAGCAGGCGTCCTGCCAAACCCCGCAGCCTGCTCACCAGGAATCTTGTTGCTGAGAGATGGAAAATCCCGGCTGGGCCTGCAGCTCATCCCTCCCCTCCGGGAGGAGGAGGGGCTCAAAGATTCCTTCCTGCAAACCCCCCCCCCCATCTGGGGCAGAGCCCTCCTTGGCAGTGGGTGGGGCTGGGGGGCCCAGGACAGGCCTCTAAGGCCCAGTCACGTGTCCTGGAGCCCTGCCCAGTCCACAGTGGGCACCAGGGCACTCTGGAGGCCGCATGAGCCTGTTGCAGCAGAGGAGGGAGAGAGGTGCCAAGGGCCAGAAGGGGCCTGAGTGGGGGCTGGAGTCTGGCCCTGGCCCCACTGGCTCCCCCAGGGTGGAGGGTGAAGAGTCGGTTCTCTCCTTGGACAGGAAGACGAATGATCCTATTATGGGAGCGTGATTTTATTCCACGTGTCACGGAGTCTGAGATTAACTTGCTCACCAGTCTGTGACAAACCCCTCACACCCAACACACATACACAGACACACACATGCAGAGGTAGAGAGACACACACATCCACAGTGTCACAAACACAGAGAAGCATTGCTGTGCTACAGGACATAGCATGGCGCACACAGAGACACACTCGTTGCACACACTCAGATACACCAGAGCTTTGGGCCCACAGCTTCAGAATAGTGTGTCCTCCAGAGGAAGGCCACCCGGATCTGCAGATGCCGACAAACAGCCCGAGAGGTCTCTTGCGTCCACCCCTTAAACATGCAGAGTCAAGGATACATGGTACCCCATAGACACAGATAAACTTAGACACAGAAAACCAGACACTGCCACCCAGACAGGCATAGACCAACAGCCACACTCTCAGACAAAGGCCCTGGATGCAGACAGACAAAGACAAGTGCAGACACACGGCTGGCAGGGCTTACACAAGCACAGGCGTGCACACCCGGACATAGACAAAGACCCATAAATGCCCAGAGGTTTTGCTGTGGACAGATGTGGAGGCACACGCACATCTGGGCCTCTGTCTCAGCCTCCCTGCTTGGGAACACAGTGATCTGGCACCTGAGAGGCTCTGAGGAATCTTCTGCTCCCTGAGCCCCAACCCTTGGCCCCCACCTCTGGCACCAGGCCTGTGGAGAAGCCACCCCAGCCACACCCTCAGCAGAGCCCTGACACCTCTTCACTTCTGTGTTGGTCACGCTCACGGAGACATGGTCTTCCCCTGTACAGTCTTACAGCAGCCCCCCTTACAGCCTCACCCCCTCGGTCACGTGCCCCTCCCCTTGTCTTCCTCAGTCATTCCTCCTTCCAGCAGACATGTGCAACTTCGGTCAGGTACATACAACACCCTGTGTGTGTGTATGCACACACACACACACAGTTTCCTTGCTTACACACCAATGCAGTCCCACAGCCTCCATGGCTTTCTCACACAGAGTCCAGTCAACTCCCCCATTTCCTTGTGTTCTCACACACAGGTCAATTCACAAATGCAACACACGTGCATCCTTACCCCTCACACACGCATGCATGTGCACACACTTCCTGAGCCTCCCTTCACTTCCCGTCCTCTGCCTCTCGCAAACACTCCGGCGGCCAGGAGTGGAGCTGTGCTGCAGATCCGGCCCTCATGGCATCTGTCGTGGCTCTTCACGATGTCCTTGGCCTTCCTAGCCTCAGTCTCTCCTCCACTTCCGGCCCCGCATACCGTGGCCTTGTATTCTTTTGTCCCTTTTTTTTTTTTTTCTGTCTAGTCAACAAGTGTATATGGAGCACTCATTCCCTTACCACATATGGCTTGAGCATTGTTTATGGGTGAAGCCCCAGGAGACTGATAGCAAAGACAGGCATTGGCTCCTTTTTCCTTCCAAGTTTTGTGACCAACCTGGCTATTTGTTGCTTCCCTCTTTCTACTAGATTGGAAGGTAAACCTTGATCTTGGCTATCAGGGGATGTGTATGACGTCACAACAGGAACACTGTGGGAAGGGTGTTCTAGCCAGAGGGAACAGCATGTACAAAGCCTGAAGGGGAGCTAACTTTGACGTGCTGAGAGAATGGAGTACAGCTGAAGAGCAGAGGAGAGCTTCGAAGAGGGTAGAAGGCCGTCCTGCTCAGGGAAGTGAGTTTTGTTCAGTGAGCCACGGGAAGACACCGGAGGGTTTTTGTTTTTTTAATGTAATTTAACCTTTACTTTATGTGCACTTGTGTGACGGTGTCAGATCCCCTGGAACTGGAGTTTACAGACAGTTGTGAGCCGCCAAGTGGGTGCTGGGAATTGAACCCAGGTCCTTTGGAAGAGCAGCCAATGCTCTTAACCGCTGAGCTATCTCTCCAGCCCCAAAAGAGGAAGTCTTTAGCATCCGAATCTGGATTAGATTAGATCATTAGACTGGAAACATGTAGTTGGAAAAATTTGGATTGTTCGTTTGTTTTGTTTTTGAGACAGGGTCTCACTGCATAGTCCTGGCTGGCCTGGAACTCACTCGGTAGACCAGGCTGGCCTTGAACTCACAGAGCTCCTCCTGCCTCTGTGTGAGGCACCGCACTTGGCCTTGTTGTTTTGAGACAAGGTCTCCCCCTGTAATTCAGGCTATCCCCAGAAGTCATTGTGTAGCCCAGGAACTTGCCATCCTGCTTCAGCCTTCTGGGATTATAAGTGGTTTATCTGGGAGGTTTGAGTACTACAGGCCCGTGGGCTCATCTAGAAGCATGAGCATAGACGGGGAGATTCATGTACAGGCAAGGATCGGTGTGCACAGCTCCAGGTCCAGGGCTGTGAGGCTTCTATGAGCAAGGGCCATCATGGAACGATGGGACAGTGTAGGTGGTGCTGGGCTTGTCGCTAGCGGGTAAATAGTAGCCGCTGCAGTCAGGTATCAGCAGGACATGGTGGAGGACATCAGTTAGATGAGACCCACTCAGCACCCAACGGAGTGTTGGGTACCACGCCAGGTGCTGGGGTGGACAGTACCATTGGATAACATTATCAGGCAGACAGTAGGAAGTGCTCTGGCAGGGGTGGAGGTAGAGCAATCCTGATTGCTTAAAGGAGGCAAGCATCGGTGCCCTGGCTGGCCGATGGAGCTGCGGGTAAACGGGTAGAATCTGGGCAGGCTGAGGTTGGGGGAGGAGCTTCAGGTGGAACCATTCATTATCTGCCATCAACAGCTGGAGGGCAGGAACTGAGAGGCTGTTGTTCATCCATTGTCGGGGAGGCCACAAGGTGATGGAGCAGTAGCATAGGGTTATGGGAAAGAGGGGTCAGTGTAGTGCTGGGTTTCACTCAAACGCTGAACGTTTGATGGTAACATGAAGTGTGGTCACTGAGATTCAGCTTCGGGCCCCACCACGTGCTTGCCCTGGCCTCAGTTTCCTCATCTGTGAAATAAGTTGTTACCTTGTGTGGGAGGAAACTCTGGCCTCATGTGAGGGTTGGGTGAGCCACCTGGAGTGAACGTCTTTGGCTTGGATTCTGGGCCTCGGTAGTGCTTTCTTCCCGAGTGTCCTGAGAAAATGAAGGGAGGGGTCTCCAGAGAGGGACTTTAGGCACCCGGAAGAGAGGCTAGAGCCCAGCCCAGAAGACAGAGGTCTTTCCAAAGCCTGACTCCACCCCTAGAAAGGATCCAAATGAGAGGGCCTGTGTCCCTCTTCCGTCCTGCCCTAACTTGTGTGGCAGTGGATGTGGGCCATGTGCCCAGGAGGACACAGTCTAACCTCCGACCTGGGCTGTGTCAGGCCCTTCCTCCCATTGATGGGGGAGCAAGGTTCAGGAATACAGTTCATGGAGTCTTTTGAGGGTGAAGAGCCAGGAGGCCAACTGGGGTATCAGAGCCAGGTGAATGCCTTCAGGGAGCTATGTTGTGTGAGGGGTTGTAGTGAGGCAAGTGATCTGCCACACATCCCCTCAGCTGCCCTGGATCCGGTTTGTGAGGGGCCCTTTAAACATCTCACCTGTGAGGTGGGGCTAGTAGAGAATTAATCTCCTGTGCTATTTTAATTTTGCTGTATTTAATTTGCTGTTTATTTTAATTAATTAACAGAGTTAATCTCTTATTCTAACTTGCTGCCACTAGTTCCTCTTGCCTCTCAGAGAAGTAGAAGGCCTGGCCAGGTGCCGCTCTGTGGGAGAAGAGCAGGGCTCTGGGGAGCAGGTTTCTCCCTTTACCTTTCCCATCACAGGGTTTCCTTCACAGCCCCTGCTGCTTCCCCCAGGGACTCTTCCCGCCTTTGCTCTCCCTGATTGGCTTCAGGCCTTTGGCTCTAGTGGTTGTGACCTTGAGAAGCCTGACTCGAACCCTTGTCTATTTCAGTGTTATGGGGTTGTGAGTGGGAACGTGCTTTGGGTGGTATTCCAAGACTGTTGGAGAACGTTCGAGGCAAGAGGATGTCAGTTTTTAGGGACAGCTCTCTGCCCTACTGGTGCTCGGATGACATGCTCCTGGTGTGGTCAAGGGTCTAAGTTACCAGCATGACAGAGTACCTGTGACACATCCATGGATGTGACCTCAGTTATCACTGGGAGGGGACAGGATTACCCCCTGGTCGGTATGAAGAAGGTAAAGCCTCTGAGGGGCTGTGGCTTGCCTGAGGTCACACAGCAACTAAGAGAGCAAGGCCTGGATTTAGGCAGTAACCTGTCTTGGGTGGAAAGGGTTAACAATGGGAGACCTTTCAGAGATTAGAGCCGGAGGGTTAGGCCAGATGTCTGATGAGGCCAGGAAATGGGGTCCACTGGCTTGGGAGGATGTGGGGTTGGGGAGTAGGTCCCTGTCACAGTGGCTCCCCCAAGGGTAAGGTTTCTGCCACCTCTCAATTTTCCTGAGCTCTTCACTGGCCTGTTTGGAACTGAGGCGCTCTGTGGCCGACCACAGGAGGCCTTCCATGGCAGGGCGGAGCCTTCCTACTTTCATGAAGCACCTTTTTCCCCTGGTGCTGAGAAGTGAACCCAGAGCCTCATCTACACCGAGCACATGCTCCTCCTCTGAGCTGCTCCCACCTCCTCAGCTTCACTTAGAAACACTTAGAATTTTACAAGCAATAGCCGCCGCCTCTGTTGTCCTTGTTTACACTGCCACCCATGGCCTCTGTTTTACTTCTCTCTTTTGGGGTTTTCAAGCTAGGATGTCTCTGTATGGCCTGGAACTCACTCTAGACCAGACTGGCCTTGAACTCAGAGATCCACCTGCCTCTGCCTCCCAAGTGCTGAGATAAGAGGTGTGTGCCACCATCACCCAGCTTTTTTTAAAAAATTAATTAATTTTTATTTTATGTGCATTGGTGTTTTGCCTGCATGTATGTCTTTGTAAGGCTGTTGGATCCCCTGGAACTGGAGTTACAGTTGTGAGCTGTCATGTGGGTGCTGAGAATTGAACCTGGGTCCTCTGGAAGAGCTGCCCGTGCTCTTAACCACTGAACCATCTCTCCAGCCCCCGGTTTTACTTCTTTCAGTTAACTGTGGTCACTTAAGAGTCCAAAACTATTAACTGGAAGATTCCAGAAATAAACAATTCATAAGTTTTTTTTTTAATAGTTTAACTTTATGTGCATTGGTGTGAAGATGTCAGATCTCCTGGAACTGGAGTTACAGATAGTTGTGAGCTGCCGTGTGGGTACTGGGAATTGAACCTGGGTCCTCTGGAAGAGCAGCCAGTGCTCCTAATCCCTGAGCCATCTCTGCAGCCCCTGCTTCATAAGTTTTAAGTACTTTTGTTACACTTACTATATTGTAAGCATTCAACTATATTGTTGCTAATCTCTTAGGGTGAGTGATTGACAAACTAACTAAACTTGAAAACATAGTATCTGTAGGGTTTACCGTTTTCCAGTCTCAAGCATTCACCCGGGCAAGTCTTGATAACTTACCTCCCAGATGAGGGGGGCTCCTATATCACAGAAGCAGGGCTTAGAGAGCTACAGAGCTTGTCCAAGGTCCTACAAAGCTGGTACTTTTGAACTTGGGATGCTGGGACAAGGTCTCTTATTTTGAACCACCAGGTTCTCTCCACCTCTCCACCTCACCATGGTGCTTTAAGGTAGAGATGGGAGCCCTGGACTCACAGGAGAAAATGTATCTTTGGGAAGCCTCCTGTCTAGGTTAAGAGGCAGACTCTTCACCAACTCAAATATTTGAATGGGCAGAGAGAGTCTACAAATCAAGGCGGGTGGATGTGTGTGGAGATGGACGGACGGACAGACACAGATAGCACCAGGTGTCCCTGACTAGGGATCCTTTGTGGACATGGCCCCATTGCTACAGTGGTGACTACTGGAAGGGGCCATGGGAGATTGGTTGGCCTCAGAAAGCTCCTGGTCCCGCTGGAGGAATGACGTTGGTGTGGGTGAATGGCTCTCAAGGGTTGTGTCACACATTAAGAGAAAAAGAAAAATCTCAAACGCCATGATGTAGTTGAGAGTTTAGATTTGGATCCTGTGTCTGCAGTTACTTGACTCCTCTTTGAGCCTCAGTTTCCTCATTTGTCAAGAGAACGTAATTACAGGACTGATGTTTTAGGGTTTTATCAGGCCCGGTGAGGGCAAATACAAAGGGTCTGAGCTCCAAAGCACAGAGGTCATCGAGTGTCCAATGTTGATGTTCAGCTCCAACCCCGGAGAGTCCCACCCCAGAGCACAGTAGGTGGGAAGAGCCGGGGAGGAGGCGGGTGTGTGTGTGTGGGGGGTGTGCTGTGGTAGACCCAGTGCTGGAGTCAGACTGCTGGTCTCAAGTCACATTCATATGGCCAGAGAGATGGCTCAGGGGTTAAGAGTCTTCGAGAACACTTGTTCCTTTTCCAGAAGACCCAAGTTCAGTTCACAGCCCACGTGTTGGGCAGCTCACAGTCATCTATAACACCAGATCCAGGGGATCCAACACCACCTTCTGGCCTCTGAAGGCATCCACACATATGACACACACACATACACAGAAATAAGACCCAAATCTTCAGATCCCACTCATGGTGCATGGCCTCGACTGTCAGAAAAATGAATGTAATAGTAGCTCTCCCCACCTTAGAGTATGGTGAGGATTTAGTTAATTTATTTAACGAGTAACACAAAGAGCCTGCTGGGTACCAGACAAGTTTCCAACCACTACAAATAGTAAGGGACTGAACACTGTAGCTGTCTTCTTCTTTCCATCGTAATCTGGAAAGAAGTGTGTGCAGGGGGGCTCTTCAGAAAGGAAGAACTGAGCAGGCTGAGGCTCTTCGGATGGAGATGAGCAACACAATAAAATGTCATGATGTGGGTTGGTGTTCCCTGAGTGCTTAGTGTCAAGTGTGTGTTCAGAAGGCAGAGCATGTATTCTCCTCATTTTGCAGGTAGGAAATGAGTTCCAAGAGGTACAGTTACATCCCTCAAACACAGCCAGTCAGAAAGTGTCTCTCTCTCTCTCTCTCTCTCTCTCTCTCTCTCACACACACACACACACACACACACACACACACACACACACACACACACGGAAAAAAAATAAGGAAAAAGAGAAAGCTAGCTAGTAGGGTGGGGCTGCCCCTTCCTTCCTTCCTTCCTTCCTTCCTTCCTTCCTTCCTTCCTTCCTTCCTTCCAGACAAGTCTTTTCACATAGCCCTGGCTGTCCTGGAATTCACTATGTAGACCAGGCTGGCCTTGAACTCACAGAAACTTCCTTGCCTCTGCCTCCTGAGTGCTGGGATTAAAGGTGTGTATCTCCATGTGGACTTGGGGCTACATTTATTTATTTCTTTCTTTTTTCTTTTCTTTTCTTTTTTTTTTTTTTTTTTGGTTTTTCGAGACAGGGTTTCTCTGTGTAGCTTTTGGAGCCTTTCCTGGAACTCACTCTGTAGACCAGGCTGGCCTCGAACTCACAAAGATCCTCATCTCTGTCTCCCGAGTGCTGGGATTAAAGGCATATGCCACTGCCACCGCCGCCCAGCTTGGGGCTACATTTCTTAATCAAAAAGATTCAAACTAGTTGGGGGCTGGGGTCGGAGGTGTTGATCTAGCAGATGAAGGAGGACGCCCTGGTCAGGAGAGGGACAGGGATAGCAAAGAAGGGACAGAAGAGGACAAGGCCTGTGTGTGCATGATGTGTGCGTGCACAGACATGCTCATGCTCAAACACAGAAAAAGGAGAGTAGGGAAAGAGACGGAGTGACTTGTGTAGCTCAGGCTGGCCTCAAACTTGAACTTGCTGCAGGTAAAGGAAAGTGGAACCTGGCTAGAATGCTCCCACACATGAGTCTTGAGAGATAGGTGAGCTGAAAGAGATGGGGGCCCAGGACATTCTAGGCAGGGCCTAAGCACCGGCCCCAAGGGGAGAATGAGTAGTGTAGCTTACTTAGAGCTGAGAAATGGGAGGAAGTGGCCCAGTGGAGAAGAGTTGGGAGGCTGGTGGCCTCAGGGGCATGTGATGGGTGACAGTAATATGAGGCTTAGCTAATCACAGGAAAGGAAATAGAACACAGTCATTAACAGGGTAGACTCTGGAGTCACAGCCTAACCAAGCTGCTTCCTCCCCATTTTTTTAAGCACCTGACCCTAGGCTGAGACAATCCGTGAGCAGGATGGTGCCTGGAACATAGTCCAGACGTGACTCGTTCATTCATTCCTCAACTAACAATGCATATTTGGTGTTAGGCTGTTCTAGGACACAAAGCAGTGAACAGAATTGTTGTATTAAAAAACAAAACAAAACACTCTACCCTCAAGCAAATGTACACAGAGTAAAATAATTCACACAAAAGCAGGTAAAATGTATGGATTATTAGCTGGCTAGGCATGGTGGTATATGTCTGTAATCCTAGGGTGGCTAAGGCAAGAGAGTCATGAGTTTAAGGACAACCTGACTACATAGTGAGATCCTGTCTCCAAAATAAACAAGAGCAAATGTGTGTGTGTGTGTGTGTACTCATGAAGAGAGAGAGAGACAGAGAGGTTTGTTAGATGGTTATTAGAAGTACCAAGCAGGCAAACAGGGTAGGGCTTAGAGAGTACAAGATTGCAAGAGTGCCCTGGATGTAGGTTTTTATTTTTTTGGAAACAAAGGTCTCACTGTGTTGGCCAGCTGCTGAGGGACTCCTGGCCACCCTCCTGACTCAGCCTCCCGAGTATCCAGAAGTCAGGGTGCATAGCACCTCTCTTGGCATGGATGAGAATCTGAAATAAACTTAGAGATAGAGTCTGTGGTGACTATTTGGAATTTTTGCAAACTTTACTAGAACACATCTACACACACACACACACACACACACACACACACACACACACACACACACAGAGTCTACAAGCAATCTAGCCTTTGTGAAGCTCATGTGAGGTGCAGATATGGCTGTGCCCATCTACAGAAGAGACACTGACACTCAGAGGGGAAAGCAGACTTGGAGACTCCGTCCCAACTTTGAGGGTGGTGCTATGCCCTTGACTCCCTGCGGCAAGGGGACAGAATGAGAGTGGAGAGGACAAGTGAGACCTAAGGTAAGCCAGTATCCAGACATGGAGCCAAGCTGCATAGTCAGGGCAGTGGCCTACTTCCTGGAGCTGGCCGTGTGGTCAGTACACCTCAGCCTGGTCTGCTCAAGGAGAGCTGAGAGTGTCTGGACCCAGGGATAACCCCAAGGGCAGAGTGGGGGCAGCTGGCTAGGCCTGAAGCACTGGGTGACAGGCCAGCAGGGCAGGAACTGTCCCAACCTGAGTGAGCCTGTGGGTGGTACTCAGACAGTTGGAAAGGAAGAAATCAGCCCACTGACCAGAGGAGAGGGAAGGGTGCGGTGACCAGTGGGCCCCAGCTGGCTGTGAAGGCCACCGAATGTCAACCTGGAGACCTTGGCCTTGATGATGTCGGCAGCAGCAAGGCAAAGACACTGTCATGAGAAAGGGATCTGAGTAAGATATCTGGCACAAGCCGGGCGGTGGTGGCCCACGCCTGTCATCCCAGCACTCGGGAGACAGAGGCAGGCGGATCTCTGTGAGTTCGAGGCCAGCCTGGTCTACAGAGCGAGTTCTAGGACAGGCTCCAAAGCTACACAGAGAAAGCCTGTCTCGAAAAAAAACAAAACAAAAGATATCTGGCAGAAGTTTAGAGGAGGTTCCGTGACAGTGATGGGGTGGAAAGCCCACTGAGGAACCTCCACAGCTGATCCTGAGGAGGGATGAGGTCAGGCCAGGCAGATGGATTGGTACAAGAAATGAGACCTGAGATCTGACACGTTTGGACACTGGTCCTTCCTAGTGCTAGCCACTTCTTTTCTTCTATGTACCTCTGTTTTCTCATTTAGATTTTTAACTTTGGGGGCTCAGGATCCATTCTGAGAAAATGACAGCGCCAGGACCCTCTCTCCAGATAAATATAAGAATGGTTTGGTCAACAGTTTGTGAGGCTATCTATAAACCTGACAAAATCCAATTTTGAATTAAGCTGGAGGGTCAGTGTAAGTACCAACAGCACCTGGCACTAAGTGCTCACTCTGCCCCGGGCGCTGCGTGAAGGGTTCTGTCTCACAGTCTTGTTAAAGCTGTGCAACAGCCATAAGAAATGCATACCACTGAATGTGTTCTGTTCTGTGGGTGTGGAAACTGAGGAGGCCTAGAGAGGCTGAGTGCCCGACCGCTCAGGGTCACAGCTGGAAAGACTTTGTCAACCTGGCCACTAGGGTTAGCCCAGCATTCTCAGACCAAGGAGAGAGG
Source organism: Peromyscus californicus insignis (assembly GCF_007827085.1). NCBI lineage: Eukaryota > Metazoa > Chordata > Mammalia > Rodentia > Cricetidae > Peromyscus > Peromyscus californicus. The sequence continues at coordinate 21,525,202 of NW_026294573.1, read as the reverse complement.
AAAGGCAGATACAGGCCAGGCCTGGGAGGATTTTTAAAGAAAGCCATGAAGAAGTCAGAGCTGGAGGTAGGGAAAAGGGCCTGCTTAGCCCTGAGGTGTAAGGCATCAGGTGATCCAAGGTGAGGGTGGAGAATGAAGATTTCATTTAGAGCTCCCTGGCCTTCTAGGAGCCTACTGCTAATGGACCCGCACTGGAGACTGCCGGGAAAGGGTGGTGTGTAGGCTACTCTAACTTCATGACCTGATTATGTGCAGTGCCTGGCAGAGAAGGGCTTATCCCTGACCCTTTGACTCAGCCTCCAGTGCTGTCTCTGGAATCTACCCTCCCTCCCTGTCCCAAGGCCACCGAGAAGGGCCAATGGGCCCTTGAACTCTCCAGGGGAATGTCGGAATGGAGAGAGTCTTTCCATTCCAGAGAAGAGGCCTGGGGTCCATCGGATGAGATTACAGTAGCATCTGGAACCCAAGCTGCTTGGGACTCATGTTAGGGTCTCATCAGGCTCCATCAGAAGCACAGCAGGAAGAGACAGAGATCAGACAAGGCCACTGGCTCAGGCTGAAATCTAGATTTATGAGGAGTTGAACTTGGTTGTCTAGAATAGGTCTTTTTGTAAAGAGGCAGATAATAAAAAATTTTAAGGCTTTGTGGGCCATTCATTCTCTGTTGTGATACCTTGAAAGTGGTCTCAGCTATTGCATAAACAGGTGACCTGGCTAGGTTCCAGTCAGACTTTAATTGTGAAATAGACAACAGGCTGGACTTGGCCCATGGGCTGTAATTTGCCAGCTCCTGGTGAAAAGCCTTATTCTTTCTGAAGGGTGTGCAGATTTTAAACTAATATTAGTGATCTCTAAGCAAACAGATTTGGTGTATCGGGCAGGTTGACTTAGAATGTGATCTAGCCATCTGGAATTAGTGAGTAGAAAATGGACTAGGGCCAAGTGTGAGCACATCCAGGCACCGGGGAAGTCAAGGCAGGAGGATGTTGAATTTGAGGCCAGCCTGGGCTACACAGTGAGTTCCACACCAGCCTGGGCTACAGAATACAGTCATGTCTCAAAAAGAAGCAGCGGTAACACCTAGATAGTGGCTGAAAATAGTTCCAGATCTCTTGACTTTGCCGGGCGGTGGTGGCGCACGCCTTTAATCCCAGCACTCGGGAGGCAGAGGCAGGTGGATCTCTGTGAGTTCGGGGCCATCCTGGGCTACAGGAAGAGTTCCAGGATAGCTAAGGCTACACAGAGAAAAAACCCTGTCTCAAACCAAATACAACAATAACAAAAATCTCTGGCTTTGCCTAAATTCACAGAAAGCTGAGGTGAGGGAGCATGGGGCATTGAGATTTAGACCCATGTGTAGGGCTGTGGTCTGGATATGGGGAAGTGGGTGAACGACAGCCACAGATATTGATCTGCAGTTGGCAGAGTTTTGGTCGTAAGCCAGAGCACCATCTGATCTGGAATAGCGTGGTGTAATAAAGCACAGAGGAAGTAATGTATGTAATTAAAATTTTTCTAATACCTCTTTTTTTATTTTTTTTTTATCGAGACAGGGTCTTACTGTACAGCTCTGGCTGGTTCTGGAGATTAAAGGCGTGTGCCATGCCTAATACTCACTTTTTAAAATTTTTAAGACCAAGTTTCTGTGTGGCAAAGGAGGCTGGGAACTCACTAAGTAGCCCAAGCTTGCCTCATCTCAAACTCAAGACCCTTTCTTAGACTCCCACATGCTGGAATTACAGGCATGTGCCACCAGACTGGGGCTTCTAATACATTCACCGAAGGAAAAAACAGAAGCAAAATCCATTTAATAACGTATCTTATCTAACTCAGCAAATCAAAGATAGGATCGTCTCAACATATAATCATTATAAAACTACTGAGATATTTTCCTTTTTTTTAGGGTAAGACTTAAGTATCTGCTGTGTATTTTATACTTAGCAGCATTTCCCACTTCACACTAACATTGTTCTCAATGCCCAGAAGCCACATGTGGCACCTGGCTAATAGGGCAGCATGGATTTAGAAGCAGCCTTTCCTTTGGGACTAGGGTCCAGGAGTCATGAGCCAGAATAATCTGGAATACATAGGGTTGAAGTGCTAGGTTACACCCTTGACTAGCTTGAACTGGTATAGACTGGCCCAGCAGGAGACAGCACCTGGGTTGTGGGTTGAGGAGAAAGGATTCCCTCCCTCAGAATTCTGATGAACTGGCCTCAGGTGGAACCTCTGTTGTGGCTCCAGGCCCCTCAGGACATTTGCCATCACCTCAGAGCCAGTCCTAAGCTCTTCCCAATGTCACCTCTGACTCTGGAGTCTGGTCTGGCCTGGCAGGGGGGCAGGGCAGGGTGGCAGCTGGACCCTTGGAGCAGAAGCTCTGCCCCTCTAAGCCAGCTGCTGCCAGCCTTCCTGGACTGACTCTATGGAAACAGGGGACCCGGAGACAGAAATAAACTGCCAGGTTTCCGGGGCGGAGGGGAGGGGTTATGTGACTGCCAACCTTTGTGTTCCCTTGCTGGGGGGGATGTGGAGGGAGCAGGAAGCAGCTCTAGACTCTGTCACAGGATGCCCCCCCCCACACGTGTCATCTCCTTTCACATCTCCATACCCCTTACCTCTGAGGCTGGGTTGAGTCTAGAATTTGACAAATTAGTGGACTACAGGGGCCTAGTAGTCCGAGATGAGCATTTGAGAACAGTGTGCAGTCTTTGGGCTGTTGGATAGTTGGGTACCCATTTTTAGACACTATCCTGGGGACCCCCTAGCTGTCCTATAGTAGGTGTTGAATAGATTCAGAGGGCTGCATGGGGTGCTAAAGAGCTGGAAGATTGTATTGGGTACCTCCTCTGCCACTAGTCAAAAGCAGCTGAGTGTTTTAGGGTTTGTCTTGGGTCAGTAATTACCTCATACTCTGAAGCCAGTTTGTCTGACTTTGGGCTGGGCCATTGTCTAACCTTTGGCAGGTTACTTAGCGAGCCTCGGTTTCCTCCGGAGTAAAAACACTGTATCTTTATTGGGACCTTAATGGAGTTAATTCATTCTGATAATGCAGAGCCAGTGTGCACGCCGTTGTCCACCAACGTTGAGTAGGCGCTAGATGCAAATGTATTGTATGAAAATACATTGTTCTGGTGTGGGGAACTTTTCCTCTGAAAAGGGGGCTTCTAAATCCCGCTCACTTTATAAATGTTAAAACTAAGTCCCCCCAACCCCCTAAGAAAAAGAAAAGTGTTTTGCCCGGGGAAAGGCGCGCACAGCAAAGTGAATATGATACCCTCCAAATAAAGCCAGATAGCTCATCCCAACTTACAGGTAAGGAAATCGAGGCCGGTGATTGGCCACTGGTGCTCGGTGGCGCTATCCAGTGAGGCCTGAGTCCGCCGCTGGGGAGGGAGTGCCCCGGCCGCCGGCGCTCACCGGAGGAGGGGCGTGCAGGTAGCGGGCGCCCTGGAGCCACCGCCCGTGCAAGGCGCTATTAGTAATCCCGTCGCTCGGCCCGCAGAGCAAAGCAAGTCGGGCCGGGTGTCTCCGGGGCCCTCCCCAGCCCGGAGCCGGATCGAGGCTGCCCTCCTCTCCCCTTCCACGTGTCCCTCCTCCGCGGGCAGCCGAGGGCCTGGGCTAGCGGGCCGGGGGCCAGGAAAAAGCCGAAAACCCCGCGGCCGGGCCGCTCCCCTTCCCGCTCAAAATAGCCCCCAGCCGGGGCCGCCACGCATTCCGCCGGGCCCCCGGGGCGCGGGAAGGGGTGGCGGGCCGGGCTACGTGGCCGGCCGGGCCGAGTGGGACAGGGTGGGGGCGAGGGCGGGCCGCGCGGTCGGCCGGCCGGCCGGCATGTGGCTCTCCTTCGGGGGAGCCTTGGCAGCCTGGGCTGCGCGCTGCGCCCGGATGATGGAGAGCTTCTGGAATTTCCTGCAGCTGGAGAGCGCGGCCGGCCGGGGGAGCCGGCCCAGCGCAGCTCGGGAAGGGGCGCCGAGCCGCCCGATCCCCGGACGCGTCTCCGCCGCGCTCCGGTGGGGTGGGAGGTTTCCCCGGCCGGTCCCGGACCTCCCCCGGGCGAGGCAGGAGGCTCCCCTCCCCCGCCGCTCCTTCGGGGCTGGCGGGGGTCCAGGCCCGCCCTTCCCGGCCTGGGCGGCGGACAGGGGCCAGGTGCAGGCGACGCCCCTCCCCCAGCCGCCTGGTTTCCCTCTCGGCCCGTCACCTCTGCAAGAGTCACAAGCCCTGCGGCCTCCTGGGGAGGGGGCGGGGGCGCAGGCGCAGGCACCGGCACCGGCACCGGGGCCGGCCAGGTAGCTCGAGGGGCAGCGGCGGGAAAACTCGGGAGCGGGTTCTTCCGGCCGGCCGGCAGGCAGGCCCGCGCCTCCTGCTCGAGCCGAGGCGTCGAAGGGCTTCCTCCGGAGGAGGGAGGCGAGGCAGTCCTCTCTCGGGCCCCCCGCCTCTCGCAACTACCGAGCCAGTGGGCGGCGGACCGCTGGAAACATCCTGGATCGTTTCCCCAGCTCCCGCAGCAGCTTGATTGGAGGGGCGACTCTGAACCTTGCAGGTCAGAGGGTCCAGAAAAGGGGACCCCGGAGGGAGGGCCTCCCTTTTGCCGGAACCCTAGGAATCCAGGGGAGTTGGTAAGTGACCTCGCAGGGCTCACTCTGGGCACTGGTGGGGGGGGGGGGGGTGTTAAGGGATCGTTTTCCCACAACTTTGCCTAATTCCGGCACCGTTTGGCTGAGCTCTGTAGATGGAGACGGATGAACCGTTTGGCCACTCCCAGCCCAAGGCCCCGGTTCAGTTACAATGCCCGCCCCCACCGAGCTCACCGCGTTAAAGCAGAGCAGCCGTGGCAGGCCGGTGGCCCCCTTCTGTAGTGCACTGTTCAGTGACCCTGGGCAAGTCTCGTCACTCCTGAGTTTTCTTTTCTCTCTGAAAAACTAGAGGATAGTAGGCAGGCCTGGGCCTTGTGGAGCTTGCAGTTGGCACTTGTGAAGCAATTAGTGTGATGCCTACCCATAGTCAGCACACCTGAGTAACATGCAGTCCCGCTCAGGAGAGTAGAGGCCACCCTTAAAGCATTATTAGTCCCATCCACCGTCCACCGGACCTGTGAAATGTGGCCTCCCAAGGTAAGCAGTGCCTCATGGGAAGGATGGGAAGGGAAAGATTGGCTTTATTGAGTGTTCATTTATTCATTAAACTCACGCTTTCTGTTGTTGGTCTCAGCTCGCTCTACACTGGGGCAAGAGACCTTTAGAGTGCTGGGAGCCGAGTTCTGGCCACTATGCTTTAAATTAAAGCCCTTCCCCAAGTATGGACTGGAAACTGATGCCCTAGGAGGGGGCTGGTCTCCTCCGGATGCTCCCACTGTTCCGCTGGGGGGTGGGGCTGGCAGAACACAAAGCTTGGCTTCTCCAGGTGTAGGGCCCAGGCAGGCTTAAGGTCAGTGGGATTCTTCCTTTGGGGCTCCTGGCTCACTTTACTCGGCCACGGCCAGATGTGCAGATTCAAATTCAAATTCCCCTAGGCTCCACTTCAGCCCAGGAAGTACACCTGGGCCTGTGTTGTTCCCACCCTCTCCCCACCCCCACCTTCCCCAGGTCTGTTTTCTATTTGCTTGGCCTTCCTTGCCCACTGGGAAAGACGAGGCTACTGGAAGGGGTTCAAGATTCATTTCAATAGGCCCCGATGTTGCATGACTTTAATCCTAGCACTTGGGAGGCAGAGGCGGGTGGATCTCTGTAAGTTTGAAGCCAGCCAGGGCTACACAGTGAGACCCTGCCTCAAAACAACAGCAAAAAACTTGCCATTCGACTGTACACTTGAGGCCTACCTCTGTGAACCCCGGTTTGCCTTTCTGCAAAAACTACTTAGGAAAGGCCAGAGATGGAGCAGAATCTTAAGGTGCTTGCCTATGGCCCAAAGCCTTGCTTGCATTTAACTCCCAACACCACCAGGTATTATATATGGCTATATATACCTTGAATACCTCTTCATTCATCATCCTAGAGGCATCCTGGCAGAGATCTACTTAAATAATACAAGACAGGGATGCCTTGGAACTCAAGGGATTTTGCTTTGAAGACAGGTAGAGGGAATAGAGAAAGCTTCTTTGGGCTCAGCTCGTGCCCTGGGATCCCGGATACAAAGTTCAGGAACTTGCCCCATGACTAGACTAAGTCCAGCACAGCCCACTCTGACCACCACACAGGGGCAGCCTGTTTTGCAGAAGCAGAAAGTGTTGGAGCCTGTGTTAGGAGTAGGCAGCAGGTTGTAAAACAGGTCCCTTTGGAAGGCAGCATGCATATATCTGGCTAGTTTCCGTCATGCTCGTAGAGGGCTCACAGTAATGGACTGAATGGAAGAAAAAAAGCTGCAACCAGCAGCTAGGCTGTGTGACTTTGAGCGGGTGATTTCTCCTCAGAGTCTCTGTTCCCTTCTGCCTGACACAGAGGCTGGATTAGTGACTCCCTCAGGCACCTTCTAGCTCTGACAGGCTCCAAGCCCGTGTTGACTGATGTATCCTAGGAGATGGCACACAGAGAACCAAGTCGGCTGGGAGATCCCTGTCAAGGTATCCCCCCCCACCCCCCCCAGAAAGCCAGAGTGCCTTCCTTGCTGAAACACACCCTTCAGGGATTCTGACGGAAATCGTGGTGGGTGGAGGGGGCATGTCACCCAAATGAGCAGTGTTGCTGACTCCCAGGGTTCCTGGTATCTGAAGAGAGGCCTGTGCTCAAGAATGAGCGCTTGTGTCAGGCAGGACTGTGAGGCTGCATGCTTCGAGAGGAAAGGAATGTGTGTGTCAGGGACCAGTCAGCCTCTAGGGATGGGGTGCTGGGCATGGGGCTGCTAACTTGTGGATGTGTGCCCAAGAGTCATCACAGCGGCAGTGGATTGGGGTGTGCTCTAGACAAGGAGGCTGGCTGTGGGGAGGAGGGAAAACAGGGTAGAGGAGTTGGCTTTGAGTCAGTGCTGGACAGCCTCGTGGGTAGGAGAGTTTAGCCTGTGCCTAGGTTTGCCTACTTGGCGGAGGGAGTTGAGCTGAAGGACACTATTCTGAATCGCAGGCTATGTTCTATTGTGAGGGTTCCTGTGTGGGGTTGTTGTCAAGGTTTCCTGAGCAGTGAGTTATCTGGAAGGTGTATCAGTGGAGGTCTGTGTGGTAAGTAGGCAGCCCCTGGTCGTTTGGGATGCTGTCTGTATGGGCCTATTGATTGGTATTTTCAGGCTGCCAATCAATCCTGGTCATGTTCTCTTCTAGTCCCTACCTAGAGGGAGAGAGACCCCAAAACTGGGTGAAGAGAGGAGGGACGTCTGCCTTTTCTAGTGGTGCTTGTGCAGGTAACAGGCAGCCGCTAGGCCGCTCACTCACAGTAATTTTACCACGGTGCCTAAGTCAGGAACAGGCGTGAATTGACCTTTTAACCCCTTCCCCACCACGGGATTAGATTCTGTTTCCTGTTCAATCTCCTCCAGAACCAGTTCCATCATCCCGACTCACCTCCCACCCCAACAGTGGATAAGCAACCCCATCCATCGCTTTTTTCTCCCTCTACCCTTATCAGGCCTTGGGGGGGCCCGAGGGCCAGGCTGGTGCAGGGTCTGGCAGGAGCTGAGGGCCCAGGCGGGAGTGATAAATATTGAAGAGGAGGGATTTCGGTGTGGGCTGGAGCAGCTGCAGTGGTTCGAGTGTCACACTATCTCTCCCCAGGTTTACTGACCCATTTCCATTCACGCGGCTGCCGGTTTCCTAGCAACGGCAACAGTCCCCCCAGAACAGGCGGAGTGTGTGTCTGCCATTAGCGACTGCTGCAACTGTGTCAAGGTTACCCCGCTCCCTGCAAACCCACCCCGGCGGCGGGTTTGTTTTCTGCCAGCGCCTGGCACACACCATGCCAGCCCAGGCAGGGGGAGAGAAGAGGGCTGGGGGCCAGCCTTAGGGGCTTGGGTGGGGGTGGGGGTGAGGAGGAGCCGCTTTCCCAATCCAGTGGGAGCCAACTTGGACAGAGTCCGAAGCCCCCCCCCCCCCACAATTGCTGGTGGAATTCCTGAGCCTGAGGGGAGCAGGGGGTGGAGCTGTCCCTCAGCCCTGACCCCCGAGATTCCAGAGCCTGGGGGGAGGGGTGCAAGGCCAAGGGCCTCCGGGAACCCTGCCCGGCCTGACCCCACCTGGCTGGTTCTCCTGTGCTGGCTTCCTCTCACTTGTGAGGCAGCTCAGGGCCCCTGTTGCTCTCAGCTCTTTGTCCCAGCCTCTGTGCCTGGTCTCCCCCACCAGACTCCCCAGGGCAGGGTTGTGTTTCTCCCATCGGACGAGGGGCTCCTGAGGTTGGGGTTCATGAAGCCTCCTCTCGGCCCTCAGCACCACTGGCTGTTCTCCCACATTATGGGAGATGAGACGAAACATTTAGGGTGTCGAGGGATTTCTTAATAAAGAGTAGCCAGGCAGACAGATGCCCCCATCCTATTGGACAAGGAGGTTGTGCAGGAACACGTCCTACCCTCCATGAAGCCGTGATATATATAGAGCATTGGTCAAAGGAAGTAGAGTACCCATCTTTTCTTCTTGAAAACCAGACTGCAAAGGGTTAAACTGCCCCCCATCTTGGTATGTGAGCTCCCCTAGGCTAGGGGGATGGGAGCATGGGGGTGTTCTGTCACCTTGTAACCACTCTTGGTCAGCTCAGACCTGACCAGTCACATTCCTTCCCAGGAGGGTTGGAGCTTAAGGCAGAGAGAGAGAGGGCAGGGGCAGAGGCCTGGAGGGAGTTGAGTTGATAGGAATGGAAGGGGCAGCTGGGACTGACGTCTGAATCCACTCCTATCCAGGCTTCAGTCTCCCTGTCTTTTCTCCCACTTTATACACCCGCAAACCTTCCAGGTAGGCCCACGTGTCTGTGCCATAGGTGTACAGACCTGATACCAATTCTGAACAAAGAGAAGAGCATGGCAGGGACAGTTTCTGACATGCGGAGTGGCCCAGGGACTTATGGGTAGCCTCCAATGTGACTTTTGGTGCTTGGGGGAGGTTGGCTGGGTCAGAGGCTCTGGCACCCAGGGTACAGAGCAGGTTGTTAGAGGCCTGGGCGGGAACTCAGGGAGCCTGGTTCTCTGCCCAGGCCCAGGCCTGGCTCCTCATGGCCTCAGTCATGAAGAGCTTAGGCCAGTTAAGAGCCCTTGTGTCCTGTTAGTCAGTGATTCTGGGGGAGAGATGAGTGAGGGTAGGGAGCCATGGTCTGGAGAGGTGTGGGCAGCAGCCAGCTCAGGGGGAGTTGCAACACGACACTGTAGCGAAAATAGCCCAGGTCATTTTCAGCTGCCTGGGCCGGGCATCTGATCCCAGCAGGGCAGCATGGGCAGGGGGCAGGGATGTGCCTTCCCTAAGGCTCTTTGGAAAGCCGGATAGGATGGGAGGCGGGAGAAAGGTTGGCATGCCTGGCTAGGCTCCTTCAGACCTACTAGGCCCTGGCAGGAGTCCAGGAATCAAATAAGGAATGCAGAGGGTTAACAGGAGGTGAGGCCTGGCCTCCCCCTTTGGGTCCAGGCCTGGATGAGGTGAAAGGTCAACCCCAAGGAGTCCAGGGCACAGCTCAGGGAAAGAGTAACCTGATCCTTCTCCCTAGCTAGCCTGGAGGATCACAGCACCACCTCCCCCAGAAAGGTGCTTTGACATCCCCAGGAAGGAGTTTGTTTAGACTTGTTCTCATCAGGGACAGTGGGCTAGGGGAGGGTCCAGGCCCAAGGGGTCAGGCACCCCAGCCAGTGTGTGGTGCTTTGTCATCCTGGGGTTAGGGGAGTCAGAGGTGACCCTGCTGGAGAAGTTAGAGGTAGTCAGTCTCTTCTGTTCCCATTCATGCTCTAGACCTCTGTAATTCTGAGGGACAGCATAGACACCGAGGAGTTAGAGTTGCCCGCCTGGTGCCAGACTGGCATTGAGATGTGTGGGATGGAGAGTTACACCTCCATGCAGACATGTCGCTGCTGTCTGGTCATGTATGTGGTAGGGTGCTGGGTGTAACACGGTGTGACGGCAAGCAGAGATAAACACATGCAAGAACTTGGGCTCTTAAATCAGGCCTGGCTTTGGTTCGGACCTTTGCCTCTGCCTTAGTGTTGAGATCAAGACTCAAGACACTAAAGCAAGCTTTTCACCTAAGCAATGTTGACCTGTCCGCAGAGGAAGGCAGAGCAGGTACTCAGTAAAAAGTAATGTGAAGCCGGGCGGTGGTGGCGCACGCCTTTAATCCCAGCACTCGGGAGGCAGAGCCAGGAGGATCTCTGTGAGTTCGAGGCCAGCCTGGGCTACCAAGTGAGTTCCAGGAAAAGGCGCAAAGCTACACAGAGAAACCCTGTCTCGAAAAACCAAAAAAAAAAAAGTAATGTGAGCAGGGCACTTACTTGACATGCTTGAAGCCCTGGGTTCAATTCCAAGCACTACCAAGAATAAAAAAATAAAATAAAATAAAAAGGGTGATAATAAGTCTCACTAGCTGCCAAGCCAACTCTCGAGAGAGGTTGGGAAGCTGTCGACAGGATGAAGGGGAGGGCAGCTTTGAGACTGCCTGGGTCTCGCAGTCAGGCACCTCAGGCTGTGGGGCTATCTATAACTGACTTGGATGGAATATGACGAGGTGTTCTGTGTGAGGCAAGGGTTGGTTCAGCTTAGGGCTGTTCCTATTGTTGACCTCTGGAGTAGCTGCTGCAAACCCCCCCTCCACCCCAGGCTTTGTGTGCCTCTGTGGGTGTAACTGTCCCCAGAGTGCGGCTGTAGGTATGTTTGAGAAGGCGCAGGCATCTTGAGAACAAGTAGCCTTTTGTCCGCTTTCAGCCCCCAGCTGGCTGGGCCGGGCTCTCTCTGGGGGATCCCCTGTTTCTAAGCCCAGATCCCAGCCCACGGACTTCGTCTTTGCCCACAGGTATCCATCTAAGGGGTGTGGGTGCTCTGAGCCCCCCTCCTTCACCCTGGGCAGAGGGAGACTAGCTCTGAAGTCCCAGGAAAGAGGGTCAGGGACTGAAGTTGTACCCAAAGCTCCACACCCCCTTCTTGAGATAGGTGCCACCATCCTCTGGAGACTTGCCTACTCCCCTGAGTTCCGGAGCGCAGTGGGTGGAGTCAGCAGGAGATGCTGGAGCAGGCTGGACTGACTTTGGGGCAGGGAGACCTCAAAGACTTGCCCCTTCCTGCAGTGGAAGAGGCTGAACGGGGATCCTGAGACCATGGGGCTGGCTCCCCTTTGAAATCTTAACAAGACTTCTTCTGGAGGCCTCTGATTTTTCCAGTTCCTGTCCACATTTTGCCAGATACTATTTTCTGCAGAAAACCTTCCCAGAATCGATCCTCACCTCCAGTAAACGCCCCCGCCCATTACCTTTACTCTTGGCTGTGCTTACAGAGGGAGAGGCGCTAAGGTCCTCACAACCCCCGCTATCTATGAAGCAGTTTACTGTGTGCTAGACGCTGCCCCTTCCTTGTGATTTACCTTTTCACAGCAGGGTTGGGAACTCCTGAACGGGGGCTACAGGCATGGCAGGAGTCAGACGAGAAGGACAAAGGAGGCGACAAGCTTATGTGGAAGGAAAACTGTCCAGAGCCACACAGCAAGCAAAACAGAAAGGCCAAAAGCCAGGCTCTTGGCTCTCCTCACACCTCTGGCTCTGAGTGTGACTGACGAGGGAGGGGGAACTACAGGCAGAAGAGCTGGAGGCCCCCCTCCCCCCCTCCCCAGAGAGACTGTTCAACCCCAGCCCTCTGCACAGAGAGCAGGAGAGCACTAGGTCTGTCTGTCTTTGCCTTCCGCACATCTGTACCAGACCCTCTGACTTAGGGGATGAAGAGGTGGTTGGGGGAGCTAAGAGCATTCACAAGCCGCGGGAACCAAGGCTGGACTTCATGAAATGTCGTGAGCCCAGTGATTGGGGGTTACTGGTTCTGGGGACATAAAGATTTAGCTTGCAGGTGGGAGGTTCCAAGTTGGGCAAAGAGGAGTGTTGGGAGCCAGAGTATGTGGGGGTTCGGTGCAAAGGAGGCAGAGATTATGCTGGCCCAGCACTCTTCCCCTACACACACCCACAGGCTGGCCTAGTGGAATGCTGGGAAGGAAGCCCTAGGGATGAGGCCAAGCAGCCAAGGTGTCTCGGGTGGCACGGAAGCAGTTAAGAGCTGCCTCAGCCCGTTCCTTCAGACAATTAGTGACATGTCGCTTGACAACACCACACTGAGCCCATGCAGACCTCGGCCCCCCCTCCCGGCCCCCCCACAGCCGCTTCAGCTGTTTATTCTTGGGCTTTAACAATTGGGATTCTGACTTGGAGGAGCGGGCGCCCTGCACTGCCCTCTGACCCACCGTCGCCTTGGCAACTGGAGCCCGGTAGGCCTGGGCTCTGCGTTAGGATTACAGATCCTGAATTCACAATCTTGCTTCCCTGCAAGCAGCAGCAGCCGCAACAGCATGTGGGATCTTCAGGCAGACTGGAGGGGACAGAGGAGGAAGATCCCCAGGGGACATCCTGAGACACAGGTGGAACCCTTGGATGGCACACGTGACCTGGGGAAGGGTGCCCCCCTGGGGCGGGGTAAAGCCCAAGAGCCCTGATCGGCTCCAGCATCTTCCAGTTGCTCTCTGGAAACTTCCTGGTAGAGCCCTGAGGGCAGGGGCGAGGCTTCTTCATCACACACACCCCTTTTCCCCTTAGTCAGCCCCCTACCATGCCCAGAGCTCCAAGTGCCAGCAGACTGTGCCCCTGCCGTGCCCGCCGTCATGGCAACAAGGCCCCCCCTTCCAAAGCCCTGCCCCCCCCCCCCAGCAGCCAACTGCCCCAGCTGAAACCAGAGCCGATGCATCTGTGAGCCTCATGCCCAGACCCACATTCCATTTCTGTCCTCTGTCGTCCCCCCCAGTTCTGGCGACATCTCCCCTCCTGCGTGCGCCCCTCCCTCTACCCCTGCGTACTCCTGCTGTTCCCCCCACACTCTATCCATCACTTAGTGCCTCCCCCTTCTCCCACCCCAGTCTGTGAGTGTGTCTCACCCTCTTGACTGTCTCCCCCAGTCTCTGGGTGTGTCATTCCCCGTCTCCAGCTCCTTGGGTTGCTGTGCCTAGGCCTGTCTGTGGCAGGCTCCTCCATCTCTCTCCCTCTGTGTGTGTCTTTGTCTCTGCATCATCCTGCCTCTCTCTCTCTCTTTGTCTCTTTCTAACTCCTTCTCTTCACACTCTTCCTGAGTCTTTTTCTTGCTGTTTTCCCTGGCATGCTCTCCCTACCTCTCCCCAGCCCCGTTTCCTATCCCTCCCTCTTTTCTCCTTAGGCTGTTTTTCTTGCACCCAACATCTTCCTCTCTCTGCCTCGATCTCTCCCTCTTCTTTCTGTCCTCACTGATTCTCTAACATGCAGATTTCTTTGAGATTCCTCCCCTGTTTCCTACTTGGCCATCTCCCTTGTAACCACTGGCCAGGGAGCTGAGGGTGTCCCTTCAGAGTCACCCCAAAGAAATGCCCCTTTCTAGTAGGGACTCTCCGCCCTGAGAGCCCCACTGGGCTTGAAATGAGCAGTCTTCAGAAAATAGGGTACCAGATGAAGAATCCTTTGCAGTTTGAGAGGTTAAACATGCCCTATTTTGGTCATCCTTCCGCCAGCCCAAGTGGAGCAGTCCCGGGTGCTAAGCTAGGCAAGAGCCCTGCCATCTTGTAGGGTACCTAGGCCTCACTGATCCTTTCCTCCTGATATGATGGCTACCCCAGGCTATGCCTCAGTTTCCAAACCTGATACTTCTTTAAAGCACTTTGAGTTCCTTCAGTAACTGCCCTGCTCACCAGCACCAAGTGCACCGCTGCCCAGAACAAGAGTCTTGGTGGAATCAGGGTCCTATCTCCTTAAATACCGAGTGGAGGGCAGTGCCCACCTCTCCTCAAAGCTGGTAGCCCCAGTCTGGACAATGGCCTCTGGCCTTCCTCCTGTCATCCTTCAAGGAATGATCTCTGAGTCGTTGGCAGATCGGTCCTAGGGTAGTGAGCCAGGCCTTTAGGGCCCACCCCTGGCCTCTTGGTATGATGAGGCCTAGTCAGGCAGACAATTCTAGGACCCTGGGTCTGGACACTACTCACCAAGGGGGTCAGGTAGGGGGGTGCCAGGGGGCCGGGTTGCACGCAAAGCATGCTGGGCCCCCTTGGCGGGTGGGTGGGGGGAACAAAGCTGGCATCGAGGCCTCGGCTAAAATTAGCTGCTTCCCTGCGCGGGAGCGAGCATGCCTGCCAGCCGCCCAGATCGCCGCTGCCTCGGCAGGCCATCTGTCACCAAGTTTTTTTGCTAAGTCCCCCAGGGCCCCCTAGCTCTAGCCACCCCCAGGGGCTAGAAGGACTCTGCTCTGAGAATGTTGCTGAAGAGAGTTCTTTGCTGCAGCCCGGCTGTGTGACCTCGGGCTAGGTCTGTCCCTCTCTGGACTTGCATACAGTAAAGGGCCTCTTGAATACTCCCATCTCAGGTGCTCTTGTGGGTCATGGGGGCATCGGGGGGGATAGGGCGCGGTCCATTCCCTCCCTTTGAGCTGTTGCACAAATCCAGGGTTCTAAGGTAGTCCAAGTGAGGTTGAGGGTAAAGGTGAGGGGGAGGACAGACTTCTGTCTGATTCCTTGGTCTTAGCTTAAGGCAATCTGTCCTCTATCCACCAACACCTCAACACTCCCACCCCACAGCTCCAGGCTGCCATAAAGAAACAGTTCCTGTGGGAAGCCAGGCAATGGAAACGGGGTTCAGCTGACACTGGTCTAGCTAGGGGGGGTGTCCAGCTCCTCAGTTACTCCCCTCCCTTCCCGTTCTGCATGTGCCGTGTGATCTTCTGAGGCCAGCTTTATAGATGGGGGACTGACATGCAAGGAGGGGAGGGAGGGTCCTTGAGGAAGGAAGCAAGAGCAGAGATGGAGCCCGCCGCCGCCCTCCCTTCCCCAGAGCTGCTTTCTGATCCCAGTACTTCCTTGGCCCCTTCTCTCTCCCTCAAGCCAAAGAGGCTGAGCTGCTGCTCCAAGGTCACACAGCTTGGCTTGGGAGGAGCGTAGACTTGAACCCGGGCCTCTTGGCTCCTGGCCTCCCTCACCACTCTGGCCAGCAGGCTGGGCCTGTTCCCCAAGTGAGTCATGCTCCTGGACTTTGGCCTCCTTGTCCCTATCCCTAGTTCTGTGGCCTGAAGTTTGGAGAGGGGGCCTTTATAAGGAAGAGGGACAACCTTCCCAGCCAAGGGGGGCTCAGGCTGCTGTCCTGCTCCCTCCTTGAGTTCATTAGGAGTGGAGCGGGAGCTTGGGAAGGTGACATTTCCTGGTTGTCTGGTGCCCAGGCAGTTTCCTCCCCAGCTTGTCTCAGCGCTGCTGCTTGGCTGCTGGGTTACCCAGGCAGGAGGCCACAGTACCTCCCCTCCTGGTGTCCAGGGAGCAAGGTCACACCCAGAGCCCTGTGTGCCTCCACCTCCTCCTGGGGCCAGTAGCGTCTGTCACTGGGGCAACGTGTGGCTGTGCCCGGTTCTAGCATTGCTGGGGTGACATTCATGCCCTGTGAGCTGTGACGCTTCTGCAGGCAGAGGACAGACAGCACCACCCAGGCTGGCGACAGTGCTGGAGGAGGGATGTGGGTGGGCTGTCACCTGTCCAGAGCAGGCAGAGGTGGTATGTGGTGTCTAGATGGTGGGGGCGGGGAGACTCAGAGAAGGACCAGGTTTTGTCCCGTGGTGGGGGCTGTTTTGGTGGTACACTGTATGTGATAGGTTTCCTGCACGTCCTGTTATTGGGTGAGAGGTGCCTGGTGGTAGTTACAGTGTTGTGAGGGGTGATAGCTGGACACCCATCTTGTGTCATCTGGGGGGTGTCAGATATGACCATCTCACACTTTCAAGTAAGCAACAGGTAATGTGCTCAGTTGTTCCCGTAGGGGAGGTTGTCGGTGACCATACACCTGTCTCCCCGGCTGTTGTGGGGAGTGGCATGTATGATTATCTCATGTTGTTGGGATGATCAGTGAGTTAGGAGCTTGTCTCTCATCCTAAACAACATACTGCCCTGTGATGTGGAGCTTCCCCATAGAGATCACAAGGCCCCCAAAAGGCTGGCCAGAGGAACTAAGTAAGCACAGTACAAGGTGGGCGTCTTAGTGTCCCATGACCTACCTTCTGACCTAAGTGCCAGCCCTTGGGACTGTGCCCCAGGAGAAAGGACCCAGTGTTTTTCAGATGGTGTGGGAAGGGGCCTCTGGGGCCTAAGCAGGTGTGTGACTGGGGAGGTGACGCTCTAGACAGGGTTTGCATGAGGGCTGTGTCCCCATAGGCCTAGGGACCCTGTTGCCTGCCTCTTCTGCCCCTGAAACTGTTAAACTAATTAAGGCTGTGGAGCCGCAGGATTAATCGGGGCAGCTCACGCGGGCTGGGGCTCAGGTAGTCGATTAGTGCGCCGCGGAGGATATTGGATTTCTGAACCGCAAGTCAGCACTATTCGGGTCTGTTATCTCCAAGGCTTGAGGGTCAGCAGGCGGGAGGCTCAGGCACTGGCTGCCCCCGCCCGCCACCCGCCTGGGCATTCACGTCCCTGCCTATGAGGCCCTCGCCTCGCCTTCCCGCCCTGTCCACCACATCGTCTTCAGGCTGCCTCCCTGGGCTGCTGCTGCCCTGTGTCTGGGGCCTAGCCCAGCCTGCCTCCTCGTCCCGTCCCCCACTGTCTCTCTTCACCTTTCTCATGACCAGCCTCTGTCTTCTGTCCTTGTCTCTCTGTCTCTCTTCCTTGCTGCCTCTGGTGCTTGCTAGAGAATGCCCCCCCCTTCTCTCTCTTGTGTGGTCTCTGCTGGTGTCTGCAACCAGAACAAATCTCCCCCAGCCAACACCCCCGAACAAGGAGGCCAAAGCAGCTAATGGGAAACATGTGACTCTGCCTTGCGCCTGGAGCACCGTGAAGGGAACCTTAGTCCCAGCCCAACACTGCTCCCCCTTGCCACATCCCCTTACCACACAGCCCCCCTCTCCAGCCTGAATGGGTTCAGTTGCATGCTCCATAGTTGTTTATTGGGGGGCTGGCATTTATCAACTGGAGAATATCAGGATGTAGATGCTCTGAGGGCAGCTACTCCTTCGGTCTCCTCAGCCCTGAGGGCCGGGCAGATCCCATGCAGACTCCTCTCTCACTCACCCACCCTATGTAGGAGAAGAGGGCCAAGATTAGCTGAGCTGTGGGGTCCTAATGGGGGCCAGTCAGTCACTAGGGTTGGGGGGCTCAGGCCACCCAGAGTCCCACCTTTTCCACCTTTCTGGGCCTCTGGGGGACTGTGGAGGTGGGGGCTCCCCGAGGGCTTGGGAGCTGCTACGCTGCATTTCTGTGCCCACCCAACCACAGGGAAGGGGGGGGGCGGATCAGAAGGAAGCTCTGGCAGGTTGAAATTCTTCTCTGCCTGTGGATAAATTGTCCCTAATCCAGGCTTGGGGAGTTGTCTGGCTCCTACAGAGAGAGAGAGAGAGAGAGAGAGAGAGAGAGAGAGAGAGAGAGAGAGAGAGAGAGAGCGCACACTCAGGCACTCAGGAGATAGGGAGTGAAGAGGGGAGCCAGCACACACAACACACAAACAGTGGCACACACACACAGCCTCACAAAGGTACCACACGAACACTGAGGCACCATTGTGCTGACAGGCACGTAGACCCTCTCATGTGTTGATGCTGACACCCAGCCACGCTGGCACAGATATATAATGGGATAACACAGGGACCCACCAACATACCCAAATACACGGTGTGCACAGACTCACAATGGTAAGGTCACACAAATCCACGCATGCAGAGACACACCCGCACGCACATGCTGACCGTGGCAAAATAAACCCACAGGGACACTGTGACCAGTCGTGCCGTCACACCGTGACCCCGAAAGCCCACAGAAAGGAAAGGCAGAGGTAGAAGGTAGGCGATGCTGATCCGATGCTGATCCGCAGTGACACCGGTGCCTGCGGTCCCAGGCCTGGAGATTGGAAACCTGCAGGGACAGCAGAGGATCAGCCACCCGCCCCCACCCTGCTGCCAAACACATCCAAAGAGCTCTGAGGCGGGCAGGAGCTGCTGTGGCTCCTGACACAGTGAGATTCAGCGAGACAGGCACAGTGTGTACATACACAGGCACACTCACAGCTGGGCACACCTGTCACAGGCTCAGCTAAATACACACACAGAGCTGAACTGAATAGAAATGTAGATGGTGCCCATATCAGCAAGTATAACTGAAGACGCTTGATTCTGGTAGACACAGGCATAGACTCAGCGATACACCGGTCATTACTGATCAAACACACGATCCCACATGTGTGTGTACACTTATTTATTGTGGTGCTGGGAGTGGAACCCAGGGTCTTGTGTATGCCAGGCAAGTGCTCTGCCTCTGGGCTCCACCTGAGCCCGATCACATGCACAGTCCAACATTGGCATAGAGAGAGGCGTAGCAGACAGAATAGACCGAGCAACCCTCATACAGGTGTGTGTATGTACTCAGATGGCTGGAAGTCATAGCTGTGCATTTATACAGGCAGAGGTCTCACACATGCACATTAGCAGGCAACCAGAGCCTATAAGCTTCCGTGAGGCTTGTTCCTTAGACACACACATACACCCGGGCTTCAGTGCAGACCTCAGGGGGCCAGCCAATGGGCAAGAAGCAGGGAAGTAGTGAGAAAGGCCATGGTTTAAGAAAACGGGAGGTGTAACCAGTTGCTGCTGGAGATGGGCAAATGCCAGCTGCATATGTACCTTCATGAAAATGGGCATCCTACCACGCAGAACAGCAGCCCACACCTGCACAGTCACAAGCCCCCTCCCTCCCTCAAGCTTGCTCCCCCTCTCGTTTGTAAGGTGTACCTCCCCGTTTTAGGGATGAGAAGATGGAGAACCATAAAGGATACTGGATGAGGGAATTTTGCCAAGGGGAGGTTCCCTCCTCTGTCTCTCCTGTGGGCAGCTTGTGCACATATTTGAGTACCTAGACATGCAAAGACACCTCTTCCAGACAGGAGCCTGGGGTTGTTAGAGACAGGGACTCAGGAGAGATGGCTCACGGGTTAAGAGCACTTGTTGCTCTTGCTAAGACCTAGGTTCCATTCACAGTACCTATATAGTGGCTCACCACCACCTGTAACTCTAGTTCTAGGGGATCCAACCCCCTCTTTGGCCTGTGGGCATCAGGCATGCAAAACACACAAAATATAAGAATTAAATACTTAAAGAATTACATGGGGGTGGGGAGGTACTCAGTCTGCAGCGGGATAAAGTCAGAGCTGCACTGGTACGAAGCAGGCCCTCCTGGCTCAGTGGCCTTCTGCCCTCTGCCTGCATCTGTGCTTACCTTTGGCGTGCTGTGTTTGCTTCTGCAGATGGGAGCTTGCCTGATTGTCTACTCATCGGCCTGGACCCCAGAGCCATCCCAGCTGAGTGTGTGCAGAGGGTCCCAGGCGAGGGGCACCACTCGGGCATCTGCAGAAACCACCCTGGAGAAGCTGATGCTGGTGGAGACAGACCTTTCCTGCTGAGCCAGGCCTCTGCAAAGCCTGCTCAGGTAACTGTGAGCAAGGCGGGCCTGGGACAGCGTATCCAGGATCTCAACTTAGGCAAAAAGAGAGGAGAGAGAAACCCCTAAGTCAAGAAGCCTTTAAGTCCAGCTTATTCGACCTTCCCATCATCCAGAAAGGGCAATGGGGACTTGTGGATAGACAGTGAGTCTCTTAGAATCCTGCCTTCTAGCCTGAGGACTCTTCCCTGTGCCTTGGTGACCTGAGAGAACTGGGTGGAGAAATGGGTTGTGACGTTGACCAGGATTCAGGGCAGAGGTGGAAACCAGAGTGCCTGATATGTTCAGCTGATCCCCCCCACTCCATGACACCCCTTACTGGAGTCTTTGGAAACAGAGCTAGGAAGCCAAGATGAGGTACTGAGAGGGTATGGTAGTCCAGGTGTGACTGCAGCCGGCTAGGGGGCGGGGGAGTGATAGGACCCATCTTTCTCATGGCCCAGGTTAGCCCACCCAGGCTCCTAGTCACAGAGGCCAGGTGGGGCTGCCCTGCCCTATAGAGGCAACTCCCTAAACTGACACACACACACAAGCCTCAGGCTCCAGGAAGCTCCTTAGTTTAGCCTGCTGGGAACCCCACCCAACTTCCAAAGGAGCATTCCTGAGGTCTGTATGGGGGTTGGGCCTCCAGGGATAGGAAGGGTGGGGAGGCAGGGCTATGGGAGGATGTGGGGCTGTAAGTGCACTGGTTCTGCGTTTGTGTGCAAGCAGGTGTGCAGGGCCCTCTGTCTTTAGTGCATAAGGCTGTGTGTCCAAGAGTTATGTAAGTGGCCTAGGCTGGGGGCATAGTTAAGAGCTCCCTTCACAGGCGGTGCGCTGTGGTGGTGACTGTACTGGATGTGGGTCCTGTGCAGGTGCGGGTCTACTAGGTTGTTCCAACCACCCAGGTTGCTACTGGAGAGGTGTGTGCTCAAGACTCCGATACCCTCGGGTGGGTTTGGTGTGTGCTAGGTGAGGTGGCATGAGCACATGGCTTCCATTGTGCTTTGGAGGTGGGCTGGGCAGGACTTGAGCTGAGCTGGGCTCAGCAGTGCCCAGCCTTGTGGCCAAATTGCTGAAGTCACTTCCTTTCCAACAGTGGCTTTCCAGGAGGAGGAGTTCTTCCGACCTGGTCGGCAGCAAGGGGCGGGGCAGAACTGGCTCTCTCTGGGGAGGGACGTGGGCGGGGGTGGGAGAGAGGTGGGAGGAGGTGCCAGTGGTACTGGAGGAGGGAGTCCTCTGGGAGACAGAAGGAAAGACAAGGACAGGAGTCTGGAAGGGCCAAGGGCAGGAGGGGATGGGGGTGGAGTGGGCGGGAAGCTCAGTCCCTGGGTGACCTCGGAGGGAGGAAGGGAGGGCTGCCAGTGGGGTGACCCTCCGGTCCAGTGAGGGCTGGCAGTGGTGTCTACACACCTGGCACCCAGGGCAGGGGGCTGGCAGGGGGCGGTTCAGGAACAGACCTGCTTGCCAGGTGCCCCACTCTGGACAGGAAGAGGGTGGGCGGGGGCTGCACAAAGGAGCTCTGTGTGGCTGGGGATATGGTAGGGTGGGGTATGCAGTGCTGTACTGAGCTGGGGTGGGGGGGAAGCTGTTGCCTGGGGGGCGGGGCAGGACCAGCTCCCCTTGGGGCATCAGTGGCTCCGAGGGGACACCTAGTGGTCAGGGGAGGTAGTGCATCTTGATGACAGGTAAGAAGCTAGGAGAAAGATAGGTTAGAACTGATAGTTAAGATAGTTAGGGGAGGCGAGCTAGGCTTAATCTCCGGGTGGTGAAGCAATTTGGTTTAGAGGATCCCAACAAAACCAAATTTACACAACAGCAAAATTGAACGGCATGGCTGTGTGTCCTTAAGGGCATGACTAAGCCTCTCTGTGCTCACATTTAAAAAATAAGTGTCTGGTTCATTGTTTCGCTATGACCTAGGGCTGGAATCTGCTTGCTAGAAGATCTGCAGGTTGGGTGGACACTAGAGGCTAAAAAGAAGAGAAGACCTAGAGGGTGATACCAAGTTCCTGAGAGGGAGGGGGCTGATCCTGGGTAGAAGCGCCTCAGTAGAGAAGAGAGGTCCTGAGGAAGGTTTCAGAACAGCAGTGTTTCCCACTGCTGGGAGGCCGGGGACATCCTTGGGCCTTCAAACCAGCTGAGGGAAACGGGGGGGGGGGGGGGGGGGGGGGGGGAGTGCATGCAGGCTGGAGAGAGGGTCATGAGGCCGGAAGTGAGAGCTGGGGCTGGCAGCTTGGCTCCCCTGGGGAGGTTAGGGGTGGGTGAGGGGGAGGAGGGCTGGGGAAGGGGTGGGGTGGTCACAGCCACAGCGGGGGAGGGTGGGGCTGGGGATCAAGGATGTGGGCTGGTGCTTCCCGGCACTGTGCTCTGCAGGTTGGGGCCCCCCTTCTAGCCAGCTGGTGTCCCTGTGGGCAAGCTCAGACACTGACCCGGGAACAGACACGCAGACAGAGGACCCTTTTGACTTTTCATTCACAGACTGGGGCTAGGTAGTACCTTTGAGAAGAGGCCAAAAGAATGGC
Organism: Peromyscus californicus insignis; assembly: GCF_007827085.1. Lineage (NCBI taxonomy): Eukaryota > Metazoa > Chordata > Mammalia > Rodentia > Cricetidae > Peromyscus > Peromyscus californicus. The sequence continues at coordinate 21,503,151 of NW_026294573.1, read as the reverse complement.
TGCCTGTTGGGGTGTGGTGGGGAAGGGAGCCAGCTGCTTCCCTCAGATCCTGAAGGCTGCAAAAGACAGTGGACAGTCAGGAGGATGTGGCCAAAGGTCTTCGTGGGTGGGTGGAGCCGAAGCAGCCACTGGAGAGGTTTGTCTCTTCTGCCAAGATCACACCCTCGGGCCCCAAGTGGGAGGCCTCTAGAGCAGGAAGGCCTGCCGAGCCACACCCACAGCAAGGAAGGAATGGTGGCTGCTGGTAGGTGTCTCTGAAAGCCAGGTCAAGCTTACTGCTAGAAAACTGACTCGGCGATTCCAGAGTCTGAGTTGCTTCCGTACTTCGAGGCAGGGTCTTATTCTGTAGTCCTCACTGGCCTGGAACTCGCTCTGCAGACCAGGCTGGCTTTGAACGGACAGAGATCTGCCTGCCTCTGCCTCCTGAATGCTGGGGTTAAAGGCGCGCGCCCTTGCCTGGCTTTTCCTACACTCTGAAGGTGTTGTCTCTTCAAAAATAGCCGTGCTAGCTGAACTCACTGGGCATGGTGGCATATGCTAGTGCTGTCAGCACTGGCAGAGGCAGGGGGATAGCTGCAAGTGTGAGGTCAGCTTGGTCTGCATAGTGATTTCTAGACCAACCACAACTCCCAAGTAAAACCTTGTCTCCCAAAAAGAAGGGGAGGGGGCTGGAAATGTAGGTAAATTGGTAGAGTATTTGCCTACCATGCACAGAGGCCTGGGTTCAATCGCCAGCACCCACAAAAACTGGGTGTGGTGGTGTACCCTGTGGTCTCATTAAGGAGGTGGGGTCAGGAGGATTACAAGTTCAAGGTTATCCTTGGTTGCACAGCTGCCTGTTAGGCCAGCATGATGTACATAGAGAATTCCAGGTTACAGTGTGTGTGTGTGTGTGTGTGTGTGTAGGGGAGAGAGAGAAGCAGTGCTGAGCTGAAAGGGTACAGGTCCTCAGCTAGGTATGGGAGAGTTAGCAGGTGTAGTGGAGGCCGAAGGATGAGGCCTGGGACGGTGGACAGAAATGGAGACTGACCTGGATACACAGCAGAAGGGTCCTTCATGTATGTACTGTTTGTGGCCTGAAGTGAAGACTCCTAAGCTCTCCCCATTTCGGTCTCATCTTCCGTGAAATGGCATGAGAGCACAGGGTACCCACTGGGGGAGCAGATTACAACGACAGCTTCCCAGATGTCCCTCAGATGTGTGAGTCAGGCCCTCCTGGACTAGGGCCTGGGTATCTGGAGTGTTACACAGCTCTTCCACTCCCCCAGGCTCAGGGCTTGGAAGCCAATGGCTTAGATAATTTCAGTGTTCCTCCCAGCCTTAAATTAGACCACAGCTCTAGAAGGAGCCTTTCCAGAAGTGGCTGAAGGGTTGTTACAGGAGCTGAGAATGGGAAAGAGGCTTTGGCCCTAAGAGATTGAGGAAGTCTGCCTCTGAACAGCTGTGTGGCTTCAGGCGAGTTTCACAGGGGCTCTGGGCCCATTTGCTCTGCAGCTCCAGGATAATAAGCCGTGCATGCCTCCTGGGTTGCTGTGAGGACGTGGTGGGCCGTATATGTGGGCTGCAAAGTTCTTTCTGCCCACTACTTCTGTGGGCTACATTCCTTTCCAGATGTTGAGAGATGAAGTGAGCGGAACAGATAGCCTTGCCCTGGTGATGCTTAGAACTCAGTGGATTGCATATCGCTGCTTACCACAGGGGCCCACAAGAGTGGCCTTTCCCACAGTGTCCTCCCCCTGAGTCAGCCCTGCATTCTCCCTATGGGCCAGCACTAGGCAATATGGCAACCTGTCCATAGAGCATAAGCCGATGATCCGGCGCTAGTTCAGGACCAAACAATAATAGGCAGGGATCCGAGGCTAGACTCTGCTCTGTCCTGGTTCCTGCTCAGCTCTTAGTCTTCAGGCGCCTTTGGGAGTCAGATAGGCCTAGGTCTAAGTCCCAGCTCTGCTCTGACCAGCTCAGAGTCACTCCGTAAATATTTATGTAGCATCCATAGCTCAGGCTCTGGGGTCAGAGGATACAGCAGTAAACAAGACATGTGTGATCCCTGCCCCTGAAGAAGCCACAGTCTCGAGGGAGACACACTAAATAGCCAGTCACACAAGTAATTGATTACAGTTGTGATAAATACCAGGAAGGTGAAATAGATAGGACTCACGGAGGGCGGAGGGGCTGGACAGAAGGAAGGCTGTGAGTAAGGCAGGATGCCAGAGACAGGCGAAGGGCTACATCCTTTCTTTTCTTTTCTTCTGTTTTGGTTTTTGAAGACAGGGTTTCTCTGTGAAGCCCTGACTGACCTGGAACTCGCTCTGTAGACCAGGCTGGCCTCGAACTCAGAGACCACTTCCTCTGCCTCCCGAGTGCTGGGGTTAACGGCGTGCAGCGTCTCTACCCGACTCCGTTCTTGTCACTGTTCTTCCCTCTGCATCTTTGTTGGGTCTAGAAAAGAATAAGGAAAGAACTTCATGAGAGACAGACACGGTGGTGCCTGTCTGTAGCACCCGCTGTCCACTGCCCTGTCTTGAAAGACGGGGAGTAATGAGGAGGCGGGGGGGGGGGGTGGGGGGGGAAGGGGCTGACAACCTGAGTTCAGACCACGGGACCCACAAGGAGAGAACTGACCTCTGCAAGTTGTTCTTTGACCTCCATGCATATACACGTACACACACACACACACACACACACACACACACACACACACACACACACTCACACACAATTAAAATGGAATAAAATAATAGCTGAAGAGATAGCTTGGCAGTTCAAAGCATTGGCTGCTCTTGCAGAGGATCCTGGTTCAGTTTCCAACACCCACATGGTGGCTTACAACCATCTGTAACTCCAGTTCCAGGAGATGTGATGCCCTGTTCTCAACCTCTGGGTACCAGGGCATGCACAAGATACACACACACACACACACACACACACACACACACACACACACACACGCGGGCAAAACACTCAAACATAAAAATAAATTTTTTAAAGTGTAATAAACATGTGCGATTGCAGATTTGGGGAGCTTCGCGCATCAGGAGACGAGCCTTTCCTGGATGGCTTCTTTGGAAATGGGCAGGGTAATAACTGATTTCTGTATGGCAGGAAGGTTAGATGAGATGATCCATTAAAGTGCTCAGCCTGGGGTTGGTAATAGAGAAAGTGTCCCTCAAGTACAGGCTTTTGCTGTCAGCTTCCTGGTGGCTGCTGGACCCTTGGTCCTAGGTACTGCCTTCACTTTTCTTTTCTTTTTTTTGTTTTGGTTTTTCGAGACAGGGTTTCTCTGTGTAGCTTTGCGCCTTTCCTGGGACTTACTTGGTAGCCCAGGCTGGCCTCGAACTCACAGAGATCCGCCTGGCTCTGCCTCCCGAGTGCTGGGATTAAAGGCGTGCGCCACCACCGCCCGGCCCACTTTTCTTTGTAGCTCTTACTCTACTAATTATAATTATAAAGTCACTTATGATTATCTGTTCAATGTCTGACTACCCAGGCCTTGTGCAAAGTAGACATTCCGTAAATAATGAACATATGAATGTATGAATGAATGAATGAATACTACTTCATGTCTGAGCCTCCATTTCTTCATCTGCAAAATGGGGTTATTAATAGCCCCTACCTCACAGGATTGGTATGAAGAATTAAATGAAGCAATGCCTGGACAGCTTCCAGCCCAGTGCCTGTCGTGCAGTGGGTGCTCACTAAACCTGAGGTGCCGTGGTCCTTTCCAGGCGCTGTCCACATCCCGAGGCCTGGGCTCAGGCCGAAGTTGCTCCACAACATCCCCAGCTGACGGCCAGCGACTGGCAGAGTCCCCAAGCACGGGGGCCCTCTGTTTACCAGGTCAGGCATGAGGGACCTCGGGTGGCATCTGGAAAGGTGTGGGGCTGTGTGTGAGTAGCAGGGGTTGAGTGTGGACCCTAAATCATGTGGAGAATTCAGATCTGTTACACGTCTTGTTGCCCACAGAGATATCCAGTGTGACAGCCCAGGCGGCAGAGCCGAGGGTGAGTGCACCTTGGGGAATGGGGATGAGAAGGGAGGATGCCGTGGCTAATGGGTCAGTTTTATGTGGAGTGGTCATCTTGTCCAAGACAGGGATGCTATCCTCTCTGATCCTATAGCCTATAGAAGGGGGTCATGAGGAGTTTACTGTGTATACCTGACTGAAGACCTGCAAGCCATTGGGGCTTGGGCCAGGGGCTGGAACATAGAGGGGCAATGGAACTGTAGAGAATGGTCCAGGGGCTTAATAGGGTATGGGAAACTGAAAATGCTCAGTGAAGGACCTCCTGTCTCTCCTTTCCTGGCAGGTTCTGGTCCCGGCTTCTCGCACCCTCATGTCAGCCCCGGCCCCGCCCGGCGGCCCTCGGAGGACAAGGTCAGGATGCGTGTGAAGCCCCAGGGCCTGGTGGTGACTTCCAGTGCCGTGTGTAGCTCTCCTGACTACCTCCGAGAGCCCAAGTACTACCCCGGTGGTCCCCCAACCCCCCGGCCCTTGCTTCCCACCCGGCCCCCTGCCAGCCCACCTGACAAGGCCTTTTCCACCCACACCTTCTCTGAGAACCCACGCCCACCCCCACGCCGGGACCCCAGTACCCGGCGTCCACCAGTCCTTGCCAAAGGAGACGACCTGCTACCCCCTCGGGCAGCCCGGCCTGTCTCCCAGGCCCACTGCCCCACACCGGCCCCAGACAGCAACTCCCTCCGCCACTGGGACAACGGCCGTGTGAACCTGCGTCCAGTGGTGCAGCTGATTGACATCATGAAGGACCTGACAAGGCTGTCCCAGGACCTGCAGCACAGTGGTGTGCATCTGGACTGTGGTGGGCTGAGACTGAGCCGCCCACCCGCTCCACCACCCGGTGACCTGCAGTATAGCTTCTTCTCCTCACCCAGCCTGGCCAACAGCATCCGCAGCCCCGAGGAACGTGTCACCCCTCACGCCAAGTCAGAGCGGCCCAGCCACCCCCTCTATGAACCTGAGCCTGAGCCCAGGGATAGTCCCCAGCCTGGCCAAGGCCATGGTCCTGGAGCCACAGCTACGGCCACCGGTCTACCCCCAGAGCCTGAGCCCGATGGGCCTGATTACTCTGAGCTGGCAGATGCTGATATCCTCAGTGAACTGGCCTCCCTTACTTGTCCTGAGGCCCAGCTCCTGGAGGCTCAGGCCCTCGAGCCTCCGTCGCCGCAGCCTGAACCGCAGCTCCTGGACCCCCAGCCCCGCTTCTTAGACCCGCAGGCACTGGAGCCTCTAGGGGAAGGTTTGGAGCTGCCACCCCTGCAGCCTCTTGCTGATCCTCTGGGGCTGCCGAGCCTGACTCTGCAGGCCCTAGATACCCTACCTGACTCCCTGGAGTCCCAGCTCCTTGACCCCCAGGCCCTCGACCCCCTGCCCAAGTTGCTAGATGTTCCCGGTCGACGTCTAGAGCCCCAGCAGTCCCTGGGGCACTGCCAACTGGCTGAGCCTTTACGCCTGGACTTGTGCTCACCTCACGGTCCCCCTGGGCCTGAGGGCCACCCCAAGTACGCCTTGAGGCGCACCGATAGGCCAAAGATCCTATGTCGCCGGCGGAAAGCAGGAAGGGGGCGGAAGGTAGACTCGGGACCTGAAGGCCGCCTGCTTCCCCTGCCCATGCCTACAGGGCTGGCAGCTGCCCTGGCTGAGCCCCCACCGCTGCCACCACCTCCACCACCTCCTGCTCTGTCAGGCCCAGGCCCAGTTCCCGAGCTGGAGTCAGAGTCTTCTCAAACCCCAGTGATCCCCACCCGCAAAGGCAAGTGCAGGGGTGTGCGGCGCATGGTGGTGAAGATGGCCAAGATCCCTGTGTCACTGGGGCGGAGGAATAAGACCACATACAAAGTTTCTTCCTTGAGCAGCAGTCTGAGTGTGGAAGGCAAAGAGCTGGGCTTGCGGGTGTCGACAGAGCCTACCCCGTTGCTGAAGATGAAAAACAACGGCCGGAACGTGGTGGTGGTCTTCCCGCCAGGTGAGATGCCCATCATTCTGAAGCGGAAGCGTGGCCGCCCCCCTAAGAACCTGCTGCTGGGTCCCGGCAAGCCCAAAGAGCCGACAGTGGTCGCCGCTGAGGCTGCTACTGTGGCAGCGGCCACCCTGGCCATGCCAGAGGTGAAGAAACGGAGGAGGCGGAAACAAAAGCTGGCGTCTCCGCAGCCGTCGTACGCGGCGGACGCCAATGACAGCAAGGCCGAGTACTCTGACGTCCTTGCCAAGCTGGCCTTTCTGAACCGCCAGAGCCAGTGTGCCGGGAGGTGCTCGCCACCCCCGCTGCTGGACACCCAGTGAGCCCGAGTCGGTGCACCAGGCCCCAGACACCCAGAGCATCTCCCACTTCCTGCATCGCGTGCAGGGCTTCCGGAGGCGAGGAGGCAAAACGGGAGGCTTTGGAGGCAGGGGTGGAGGCCATGCAGCCAAGGCAGCCCGCTGTTCCTTTAGTGACTTCTTTGAGGGCATTGGCAAGAAAAAGAAGGTGGTAGCAGTGGCGGCCACTGGGGTGGTGGGTCCTGGTCTCACCGAGTTGGGGCATCCACGCAAACGGGGCCGAGGGGAGGTGGATGCTGTCACTGGGAAGCCCAAACGCAAGAGGCGGTCCCGGAAGAATGGGACTCTGTTCCCAGAGCAGGGGCCCAGTGGCCCAGGCTTTGGGGAGGCAGGTGCCGAGTGGGCTGGGGACAAGGGTGGTGGCTGGGCCCCTCACCATGGGCACCCAGGAGGGCAAGCTGGCCGAAACTGTGGGTTCCAAGGGACTGAGGCCCGGGCTTTTGCCTCCACTGGACTGGAGAGTGGGGCTTCAGGCCGCGGCAGCTACTATGCGGGTGCACCCTCGGGCCAGACGGAGCTCAGCCAGGAGCGCCAAAACCTCTTCACTGGCTATTTTCGCTCCCTGCTTGACTCGGATGACTCCTCTGACCTCTTGGACTTTGCCCTCTCAGCCTCTCGCCCAGAGTCCCGGAAGGCATCGGGCACCTATGCGGGGCCTCCCTCCGGTGGGCTGCCTGCTCAGCGGGGGCTTGCCACCTTCCCAAGCCGGGGAGCCAAGGCTAGCCCGGTGGCAGTGGGCAGCAGTGGAGCTGGGGCAGACCCCTCCTTCCAGCCCGTCCTGCCCTCCCGTCAGACCTTCCCACCAGGTCGGGCAGCAAGCTACGGGATAACCCCAGCCACTTCAGACTGCCGGGCAGCGGAGACCTTCCCAAAGCTGGCTCCCCCTCCTTCAGCCGTGGCCCGCTCACCGACAACCCACCCGCCTGCCAACACCTACCCGCCTCAGTATGGTGGCTATGGGGCAGGACAAAGCGTGTTTGCCCCAGCCAAGCCTTTTTCGGGCCAGGACTGTGCTAACAGCAAAGACTGCAGCTTTGCCTACGGCAGCGGCAACAGCCTTCCTGCCTCGCCCAGCAGCGCCCACAGCGCTGGCTACGCCCCGCCGCCTACTGGGGGTCCCTGCCTGCCACCCAGCAAGGCGTCCTTCTTCAACAGCTCTGAGGGGGGCCCCTTCTCCGGGTCGGCCCCCACACCCTTGCGCTGTGACAGTCGGGCCAGCACCGTCTCCCCCGGTGGCTACATGGTGCCCAAGGGCACCACAGCTTCTGCAGCCTCTGCCGCCTCCTCCTGTTCCTCCTCCTTTCAGCCCTCACCCGAGAACTGTCGGCAGTTTGTGGGGTCTTCTCAGTGGCCTTTCCGGCAGGGGTATGGAGGCCTGGACTGGGCCTCGGAGGCCTTTAGTCAGCTCTACAACCCCAATTTCGACTGCCACGTCAGCGAGCCCAACGTGATCTTGGACATCTCGAACTACACGCCGCAGAAGGTGAAGCAGCAGACCGCCGTGTCCGAGACCTTCTCCGAGTCGTCCTCCGACAGCACCCAGTTCAATCAACCCGTTGGCGGTGGCGGTTTTCGGCGTGCCAACAGCGAGGCCTCGAGCAGTGAGGGCCAGTCCAGCTTGTCTAGCCTGGAGAAGCTCATGATGGACTGGAATGAAGCCTCGTCTGCTCCCGGTTACAACTGGAACCAGAGTGTCCTCTTTCAGAGCAGCTCCAAGCCCGGCCGCGGACGGCGGAAGAAGGTGGACTTGTTTGAGGCCTCGCATCTGGGCTTCTCAACATCTGCCTCGGCCACTGCCTCTGGCTACCCGTCCAAACGGAGCACCGGGCCCCGGCAGCCTCGGGGTGGCCGGGGTAGTGGGGCCTGCTCAGCCAAGAAGGAACGAGGTGGTACAGCGGCTAAAGCCAAGTTCATCCCCAAGCCACAGCCAGTTAATCCACTGTTCCAGGACAGCCCAGACCTTGGCCTGGACTACTATAGCGGAGATAGCAGCATGTCACCACTGCCCTCCCAATCGAGAGCCTTTGGCGTGGGAGAACGAGACCCCTGCGACTTCATGGGACCCTACTCCATGAATCCATCTACACCTTCCGACGGCACTTTTGGCCAAGGCTTCCACTGTGACTCTCCCAGCCTCGGTGCTCCCGAGCTTGATGGCAAGCATTTCCCACCGCTGGCCCACCCACCCACAGTGTTTGATGCTGGCCTGCAGAAGGCGTACTCACCCACCTGTTCACCCACGCTCGGCTTCAAGGAAGAGCTGCGGCCACCACCCACCAAGCTGACTGCCTGCGAGCCCCTCAAGCACGGTCTTCAGGGGGCTAGCCTGAGCCACGCAGCCCAGGCCCACCTGAGCTGCCGGGACCTGCCGCTGGGCCAGCCTCACTATGATTCCCCTAGTTGCAAGGGTACAGCCTATTGGTACCCACCAGGTTCAGCCGCCCGTAGTCCACCTTATGAGGGCAAGGTGGGTTCAGGGTTGCTGGCTGACTTCCTGGGCAGGACGGAGGCTGTATGCCTCAGTGCCCCTCACCTGGCTAGCCCACCGGCCACGCCCAAGGCCGACAAGGAGCCACTGGAGATGGCCCGGCCGCCGGGTCCACCCCGTGGCCCTGCTACAGCCGCCGCTGGCTATGGCTGCCCACTTCTTAGTGACTTAACCCTGTCCCCTGTGCCGAGGGACTCGCTGCTGCCCCTGCAGGACACTGCCTACAGGTATCCGGGCTTTATGCCACAGGCACATCCTGGCCTGGGTGGGGCCCCTAAGAGTGGCTTCCTGGGGCCCATGGCGGAACCTCACCCCGAGGACACATTCACCGTCACCTCCCTGTAGTACCAACTGAAGTGCCGACTGGACCACGAGGTTTTGTTCCTGGGTGAGTCTGGGGATGTGGGCACAGAGGGTAGACACCTGAGGGGTAGGGAGGGGGTGGTGAGGATGCTTGGTCAGGGGGAGAGCTGTTTGATGAGAGGGAGGGTGGGGTGGTAGGACTGGCCAGCAGGAGGGAAGGACTCGAGATAAGAAGGTGGATAGAGTCTGAGGAGCTTGTGTGGGGAACCCAGTAGAATATTCAGAAGTCCTGATCGTTGGAGTGGTAGAACCATAAATTGGGTAAGACCAAGCGTTCATTCCCCTCGTTCTTGCCTGGGTAAGAAACACCACTTACCTCTTATGAAGGAGGGCATTTACCTCACCCTGGATGAAGGACAGAGCAGGCCAGTCATCCCCTCGGGGTTCTCTAGGCTCCTTTGGTGTAGTTAGCTTGGCAAGAACTTCCCAAATGGCCCATAGGATTCTCTCTCTTGTCCTTTTGTCCTCAAAGGCCTTTCTTAAAGATTGAGACAGGGACTCACTGACCTCACACTCACAGGTAAGCCACCTGCCCCGCCCCCTCAGTGCTGGGATTAAAGATGTGTGTCACCACGCCCAAACTCTCCTTGGGCTTGATGTTGGTTCCCTGTGGTCAGGCCCCCGTGGGGACAAAGACAGAGATGTGCAGAACAGTGCCATTTCTGCCCCAGGAAACTGTAACCAAAGGGCCTGTCCAGGTAGAGAAACCAGTCCCTTTCCTCAAGCCAAATGCTTCTCCAGCGTTCAATTAAGTAGTCGGAGACACTTGGCCATTATTTCCATCAGGTGCTGTGCCTTCGTGGTTGAAGTCTGCTTTAGTATTTTCAGGAAAATAAAAGGTGGAAAATGTTGCCATATAACTGAAGAGAATCGTGGGGTTAGAAGAATTATCTTCTTTTACAACAGTTTATTGCAAACTACAGCCACAGCTAGACCCACTCAGGGCAAGAGATCTGCCTCGGAATGGGCCAGATGTGGCCGTTGGCAGTGGAGTAGCCGAGAGCTTGACTAAAGCCCTCGTCACTCCTGCTGCCCCAAAGCCTCCTGGGTGTTTTGTTTCCCGGTGGACTAGCCTGTCATCCCTGCTCTGGAGAGGCCATTCGAGGCCAGGGTGACTCAGGGTCCTGAAGTAGAGTCAGTGGAAACTTATGACCCCCCCACTTTGCCAGACCCCAGCTGCCCTGGTGCCTGAGGGTGGCAAAGAGCCATTATGAGAACCAGGAGGCCCCTGGGAACACCAGTCCTTGGTTGAACACCAGCCTGTTACATGTTGAGCTCATGCCCTTTCCTGGCCTCTGTTTCCCCATCTGTTTGAGAAAACTGACTTCAGTAACCTTTTGGGCTCTCACAGGTCTGTATGGCAGAGGCAATGGCTCAGGTTTTTTGCGGGGGAGGGGAGCAGTGTTTTTTCCTTCCTAATGAAGCCCGGCGAAGATTAAAATGGCCTTCCATTCCCGGTGCATCTCACTGCAAGTAGCAGGGCCCCAGATCTGAAGCAGGCCAGGGAGAAGCTGCTTGGGGTTTAAAATGTCAAACTCTTGATCCTTCTCACCGGAGGGGAGATGTCTCATGGATAATCCAGAAATGTGAAATAATCCCAAAACCGTTCCTCCCAGACTCTGGGGTGGAAAATGAATGTGTGGGGGCTGGGTGTTTGGGCAGGTCACAGCTCAGTGCAGTGCATAATGGAACCACCCAGCGAGGCTTGAATGCGGGAGGAGCTGGGATACCATCCAGCCCCACATTCTAGCCTGTTCCCCACCCAGCACTGGGAGTTAGCAGGGACACATGCAGTTCCAGAGACATCTGTGCAGCCCTCCCCACGTATCAGGCATCGGAAGCACCACAGACGAGGCGCTTGATCCTTAGAGAGGGCCTCCGGTTCCAGGGAAAGACACTGAACACAGAATGGCACAGAATGGCACAGAGCACTTGGTGGTCAGAGCCATGGGGAAGGGTGGTGCAAGGCCCACTAGGAGCTCGTGAGAGCCTGCAACAGGCTGCCCAGACCAGCTTACAGCTGCTACCAGCAAGATGCAGGGGCTAGATGTTGGATGGGGAAGACCATTCTGGGCAGAGGGGACAGCAGGCAGGGTATACAGTCTTGAGGAGGGGAGGAACTCAGCTCTGAAGAGCTGACGGATAAGAAGGCAGTCGAGCTAAGCAAGGGCCAGGCAGGCAGAACCAGATCCTGTAAGACACTGCAAGGAATTTGAATCATTCCAAGATGGACGGGGAGCCCTGAAGACAGCGTCACGGTGAAACTGGGCAAGTGTTGAAAGAAAGGAGACCAGAGCAGCCAGCCACGATGGTGGCTTGGACTAAGGTGGTCTGGGTAGTTTCCCTTCCTTAGTTAGGATAGCATACAAGCACCTCCGTGTAGGGCGACCCTCTCATGCCAGTGGTGAGAGTGAGAAAGGTCGGAGGATACAGAGAGGAGAGTGGCGAGCGAGGAAGGACCGTTAGTAGAGGGCGTCACATTGTCCACAGAAGGCTTAAGCAGAGAATGACGTGCTCACTCACCAACAGGTAGTGAGCAGCGTTAGTGCTGGGCACTGGCACTGGGAAGCAGTAATTCAGTTCAGCTGCTCATCTTGAGCCCTTTCCCGCTAACTCTGTGACAGGCGCTGGGGAGACAAAGCAGACATGGCTCCTGTGTGGAGATCAGCATCTGTCCCAGGAAGTTAAAACAAGCACACAGAGAACCTGGAAACACCGGGTAGGAAGTGGCAGGTGCCCAGAGTGAGGGAGAAGCAAAGGGTGCATCGGAAGTCATTCCTCCGTACACACACGTGTTGTCCCTTTGTGTGGCACCACCCCAGGGACTGCTCGCAGCATTGAGTATGTTCTTGGCTTTCACTGGAGAAGTAAGGAAGCAGGCACAATCGAGATCTGCCCAGGAATCTGTAGTTTATAAAACATGGAACCATCCCTGGCTTTCAAAGCTTGCCACATGGCTGCTCATCCCCCACATGTCCAGCTCCCCGGCTCCTCGGCTCCCTGGTTCCCCGGCTGCAAAATGATGGTCACATTAGGTGAACCTATGGTTCTTTAGGGGGCTGAGTTTTGTTTTAGGGGAGCCAGGAGTAGTTTTTGTGAGACAAGGTCTTGCTATGAGGTAGCCCTGGCTGACTTGGAACTTGCTTCCTCCTGCCTCAGCCCTCTGAGTGCTGGAGTTACAGGCTTGTACTCCTGTATCCAGAAGGTCTAGCATTTTAAATGAATTTTGTGGATGTGTGTTAAGAAGCTGCACTTGAGCTTGAAGAAGAGACCACCCGATGTGGAGCTAGGGAGGGCCACTGCAGGCAGTGGGAACCAAGGGCAGAGGCAGGTTTCATCCCCGTGAGAGCTGGGGGATGAAAGGGCAGAGGAGACAGCGAGGAATGTGTGCCCTGAGTGCTGTAGCTGATAGCACAGTTAGGGGTAGGTCAAAGGAGGGGGCCTCGGGCCTACAGGCATCTTCTCAGGTCCCTTAAATGAAAAGCAGAGCCAGACAAACTGGCTCCATATTGGGACTCTTGAACCAAAGATCCACCACAGCAGACCCCGGGACCAGAGGTGAGCAGGTGGGAAGGGCCCGCATATATCCAGGAATCTCTAATCCTTTTCCCCTCCCTACTAGCTAGCTCTTGGCTCTGAAACTGAGGCCAAGAGAAATGTCACAGGTCCTCCCAGGTTACACCAGCTGGGACCTGATGGGAACAGGAGGCAGTTTCCAAGGCCACCATCCAGCCAGGGTCAGCAGGCATGCCCAGGCCTGGGCCAGGCCCGGCTGCTCTGGGCTTTGTCTCTCTGAGTCTTGAATCCTTAAGAGGTCACTTGATCTTGCCTCTGGCTCTGAGCAAGAGGCCTCATGTCAGGGCTCAGCCAGCCCTGCCCTGCTTCCTCTGAGTTCCAGGTTTTCTCCCTTTTCTGAGGTCATCCTCCTGGTCTGCTTGCCTTCCCTGCAGCCATGTTTAGGCCATGCCTTCTTGTTCCGAGCCCCCACTTCTTGGAAATACCATCTCTCTATGAGCATACCTTCCGCTGCTCTCCTCTCCCTGCACCCCACATCCTTGGTAAAAGCAGAGCTCCAGAACTGGCAGGCAGTGGCTAGGGGTGCCTGTCTGTGGTCACACATAGGCCCCTAAGGTGGTTCCGTCCCTTACCAGCTAGGTGATCTGGTGACTCACATAACCTGGTGAGTCACGTCATCCCTATCTCTTGTAAGAATTAAGGGGATTGACATCTAAAGCCCTTAGTCCTGTCCTGGCCCACAGGAAAGCACCTACTTGGTGGCTGGTAGATGGGTGGATGAATACCTTCCCACAGTCTGAATTCTGGGTCCCCAGTTCAAGCTGTGTGAGTCATACATCTCCAACCCCTGTTCCTGACCTTTGCTTGACCTTTGCTCCTGCATCCGCTTGTCTGCTGCCCTCCTACAGGGAGGGGCCTTGTATTCTGCTGTGGGCCTGGAGCGTTTGGGAACCTTGAGATTTCTCTGGTGCTGGAGATGGAGCTGAGTGTGAAGAGTGCTTGCCTGTTGTGCACAAGACAGAACTGGGGGATGAGGGACAGGCTAATCGCGGTGCTCTTTGTGTTAGCCACTGGACTGAGTCCTCCTGGGGAGAGGTGGAGACACAGGGATGAAGTAAGCCCTCCTCCAAGGACCTTCCAGGAAGCTGGGTCAGCTAGAATCCTGTCCACACAATCTGTAGTCTCTCCCCAGGCACAAAGCACCCGAGAAGCCTTCCTTAGGACTTTAGAGCGTTTGCCCTGGTGGCTCAGTCTGTCTTGTCCCTGCCAGCTTTGGTGCCACTGTGCCTGGGCTGGGGAGGTAGATGAAATCTGTGTCCAGTCCACATGAACTGGCAGCCCACTCTGTACTGGCCAGTATCCCGCTGACCCACAGGCCTAATGGGCTTGTTTCAACCTCTACTTGAGTACCATGTCCAGGGGAGGTACCACAACTCCTCCAGCAGGAGGGGGGATCCTCTGTGCCAGCCCTTCGGAGCTACATAAGGAGGGCAGCAGGGACTTCCTTGAGGCTGGAAATGATCCTAACAAATTAGAGACTTCAGCAGCTAGAGCCGTACTCAGTCACCTGGGTCTCCGGCCCACCCCCGACCCAGTCTGTTCTGGCCATGGTGGCCGCCAGAGTGCTTGTCGTTCAGCATTTTTAGATGCACGATGTCTGGATCCCCGAAAATATTTATTGGATGGATTGATTAGAGCACGTCTGCTCTTGCAACCCCATGCTTCACACCTTTTGATTGTATCCTTCCTCTCCAGCCTTCTTGTCTACAGAGTACAAGCCTGACGGCCCGGTATGGCGCAGAAGCTCTTCAGGCTTCTGTCCTGGCACCCACCTGTTTTTCAGCCCCACCTCACACGCAGGCATAGTCAGGAGGGAACATCAGAGAGGTCTCTGCAGAAGGTGCCCTTCGCTTTGCCCTGGCCTGGGTTGCCCTCTCCTATCCACTGTGGTCTCCCACCTGTCACTGCCAGTCTCTCCCTCAGGTGTCACCTCCTTCGAGAAGTGTTCCGTGATCCTTCCCAGGCACAATCAATCTCCAGCTCTTTATGCATCCTTGACAGCCCTTTCCGGCAATGTCCCCAGCATACCATCAATTCCTTTAGGCTAGTCACTCATCTTTGCATCGTCTCCCCAACTCCAGTATCTCACCATTTTGGGGGTATTTCAGGGGTGTGTGTGTGTACGTGTACATCAAGTGTATGGAGGTCAGAGGACAACTTTTAGGGGTCCCTTCTCTTCTTTCACCATGTAGGTTCTGGGCATCAAGCTTAGGGCATCAGGGTTAGCAGTTAACGCTCTCCCCCCCCCCCCCAGCCATCTTGCTGTGTGTGTGTGTGTGTGTATGTGTGAGAAAAACAAGCTAATACACTGGAAGAACTAGGAGAAGAAAGGTCAGCTGAGCATGGTGGTTGATGCATGCCTTCAATTCCAGCACTCAGGAGGCAGAAGCATGTGGACTCTGATTTCCAGACCAACCAGGGCTACAAAGAGACCCTGTCTCCACAAAAGAACAGGATGAGGAGTGAAGGTTCCCAAATCTTCAGGAAATAATCCTAAAAGCAGTGCATAAAAGCACCGTGTGTCAGTGAACCTATCAACTCTCAGGACCAGGTGGCTTTCGGAGGGAGGCCTCCACGCAGTGGGACTCCTCCTAGGAGCGACAGAAACACTGACAGAACAGAGTGACTCTTGGGGAGCACCAACTCCATCATCCTTTGCCTTTGGCATCCACTTTGGCTGCGTGTCTACGCCATCAATGATGCCTGTCCTTACATAGGACATTCCCTGCAGGGAGGGTGGAGAGAGATGTGTATGTGTGTAAAAGTGTACAGATGTGGGTGTAGGGATGAGGACTTGTTCTCTTGGGGCAAGATGGAAGGGGAAGTGGGAGGCGTAGTCACAGCAGATTGGTGGGTGTCTACAGGTAAGAAGCCATGTGGTCCCATAGCAAGTGCGGTAGGTCTCGGTGTCTGGCAGCAGAGGAGGCTCCCAGAGCCAAAGTTCAAGGCACAGATTTTGAAAAGTAGAGGAGCTGCCCCGCACCCCTGGCCTCTTTGGTTCCAGTTGGGAACCCCTGTGACCCTTCACTGAACCCCTAGTGGTATTTCTGCCTATCAGGTGTAGTTTGAGCCCCACACAAATAACCTTGTACATCGAGGTACTCATAGGCCTGATAACCTGAAAATGCCAGAGAAGTAGCTTAGTCTTCATGCAATTGGTTTGTCCTTTGACCCCTCGTGTCTGGGACACCTAAAGATCTCTCTCATCACCTGTTCAAACTCTTTGCAGAAGGAAAAGTAAGGCCTACAGAGGGAAAGGCCTCCCTCTCTGTCTTCTCCCTTGTGTGACACTGAAATCCTCTTCTGGAGGCAGACTGGGGGAAGTGGAGGTCAAGCCTGAGCACACACCCTGGCAGGAAGTGGATGTGAATCATGGTTGCTTAGTGGAGGCAGGAGTGTACGCTCTGTTTCTAGGGAGAATGGCTCTCTCTGGGCAGCCTGATGTCTGTATCATCTCTAGCACTTTGAATCTCTGCCCAGGCAAAGACCACTGAAGTCCCTGGCACCTCAGTTGCTAAAACCGCTAGAGTGTGAGGACGCAGGGAATGAATGTGGAGGCACAAAAGGTTGCACCTTAGTAAAAGTGGTCAGTGTCCTGGGGTCGGGCGCGCGCATACTGGAACCCAGGGCTCAGAGGTACCACACACAGGTCTGTGCTCCAGAAGAGCAGAGTGGAGAACAGCAAGTGCACCGGTAGCTATGGCAACAAGGCATTCTAAGGAGGCATCCTAGAGGTGTGTGAGAGAGAGCTGAGCTGGACACCCTGACATGCTGACCAGCCTTAGATCAGTCATGGTGCTGTCGTTCAGTCCACACACATGCACCATCCCAGCACGCTGAGCTCTGTACTCGGTGGTAAATTTAGAGCTGCAGCCTTCCTTCCCAGACTGGACTGAGTGCTCCTCCTCTTCCTGAGCCCCACAGCACTTCCCTTGGCACAACCATCTACCTGCATGGAGATTGCCGGGATAGGATCTGTCTGCTTTGCTCTCCACTCAGCAGGCTTTTAGGTGGATCCAGACCTATTCTGTTCTCTGCCTTGTTCCTAGTCCTGAGCTGGGCTGCATGGCACCTTCGTGTTTGGTTCAGTTTTCGAGAGCTGAGCCTAGCTAGGTCTGTGTTCCATTCAGTATAGCATTCTCCCTTCACCAAGAACACCCCCAGCCTGTGATTCTTCCCCACCCACTACCCTCCCCCAGATTCTGCCTGAGCCCCTGGCTGGCCAAGTCCCGGAAGCTGGGAGGGCGGTGGGAGGGGAGGTAAGGTGCTCTGGGTAGCTTAGCAGAGGGTGAGAAAGCCTCCTGCTGCCTGGCCGCAGGCACCATGGGAAGGTTCTGGCAGGAACCGCCTGCTGGGCTGAGATCACCATGGAGACCTGGCTTGCAGAGGGTCACTGGCAGTGGCTAAGGGCTGGTGGGGGTGGGAGTGAAGGGGATTTATGCAGAATGTGTGCCCTGGGCCTTTGAGGGGAGCAGGCAGAACTGGGGTTCATCACTGTCACTGTGCCAAGTAGTTTGCAGCAGCCCACCCTCTCTCTCCAGTAGTTCCCCAGAAGAACTTGGCAACTGTCCTTCACCTGCAGTGAAGCCAGCCTCTGGGTTGAGGCTTCTCTGGTGCTTGCTAAACCTGGCACCCCACATACCGTAGTCCCTTCCCTTCATCCCTGCAATTGGTCGTGCTTGTCGCCCTAACTGCAGAGAGCTGACGTTCATCTCCGCAGCACCCCTGCTCCTTTGCTGCTTAACACCCCAATTGTGATACATCTGCCACCTCACAGGCACCCTGGCTCACCGCCCCCCAGTACCCCTTACTGTGGTACAGATCTAGTGTCCCGAGCCCTCAGCCCTCACCCTCCCTCATGCTTCTGGCCTAATCATCAAGATAGGGTGCTCCCTTTTCCCTGCAGGAGCCCACCTGGTATCCCTGGCTCTCTAGGGTGTCCTGGCAAGTCCAACCGGAGGACAAAAGTCATCCCTGGGGCTGATTGCCCAGCAGACAGCAGCTGAGGCTGAGCGGAATGCCAATGTGGCCCTGTTGGAGAGGAATGCTAAGAAAGACCAAAGGGAATGGGGCTTTCTGTCGCCGCCTGGCTCCTGGTGCCGTGGGGGAGGACAGGTGGCACCCAGAGGCGACCTAGGAGGCGGTTAGCACCTCAACCCTACCCCTGATTCTGGAGGACATAGTCTCACACTTGGCGGTGGGAAGCCAGAATCCCAGCCCTCTGAGAGGCTGGCAGTCTAATGGCCCAAGGTTCTGGGAATGCCCTAAGCTGGCCCTGTCTTGGCTATCTCTTCCCTTACAGCAACAGAGCTGTAGGTCTGGCGGGGAGGCGGGCAGGCTGGTGGTCTGGATAGAGAAGATAAGTTCCACACGTGTGATCCCACACACATGATCAGAGCTGTCTAGCAAGAGAAGGTACCGTAGCGGTCATGGGGACTGGGGAGTTTCCAGGCTTCAGGAAGGCAGTGTTCGCACCAAACACAGATGGCATTGTGTTGGATGATTTCTTCATTTCTTCATCCAGACTGACTTCCTCATCACCTCATCTCTCCTAGGAGCAGAATGGATGAGCGGGGCTGGGAAGAGGGGTGGATTTAAAAAAAATAGAAGCAGTGTTCCACACCTGTGTGGTGCTGAGCTGAGGCTCTGCCCTGGTCCCTCTTTCCAACCATGGAGGTTAGAGGCATTACCAAGCAAGCTCAGTAGTACAACATTTGGAAACTGAGGTTTAGAGAGCCCATCTGGCCCCAGGAAAATAATAAAAGTGACAATTAATTTTAATGTATGACACATTTGTGTTCACCCTTTATCTGGCTTAAACACTGGATCCAGTAACAAACCTAGGAGGGTGGTCCTGCTGCCCTCCTGTGACTTGGTTTTTAAAACAGGGTCTCCTGTCTCCTGCCTCTGCCTCATGAGCACTAGGGTGACGAGCTACAGCCACACCTGCTTTGTGCCATGCTGGGAATCAAACCCAGGGCTTCATATGTGTTAGGCAAACACTCTACTAAATGAAATATGTCCTGTCTCTGTTTGGTGGTGTGCGGCAGTCTGGATGCAGCCTAGGCTAACCTCAGACTCAACATCTTCCTCTCTTAGTCTCTTAAAGTGTTGGAATTACAAGTGTGAGCACCATGTTTGGCTTTCTAGTATCCCTTTCACACTAATGAGTAAAGTAAGCTGGGTGCCATGCAGGCGCCTTTAAATCTTAGTACCTGGGAGGCAAAGGCAAGTAGATCTCCTAAGTTCAAGGCCAACCAGAGTTCTATGATGAGGCTCTGTCTGTCTGTCTGTCTGTCTCTCTCTCTCTCTCTCTCTCTCTCTCACACACACACACACACACACACACATACACACACACACACACACACACACACACACACACACACACACACACACACAAATAACAAAGAACCTTCAATGAGTAAACAGGCTTCAGCTCCTACCCAAAGTCACAGAACTTTTAAATGATGGTGCTGGCATGTGAGCTTAGCTATCTCTTAACTCCAGAGCCTAGGTTCTCAGGACATCCTGCTTGGGACCCTGACACCCTTCCAGCTCATCTTTCTTTCTTTCTTTCTTTCTTTCTTTCTTTCTTTCTTTCTTTCTTTCTTTCTTTCTTTCTGTTTTGTTTAGAGTTTTTTTGAGGCGGGTTTCTCTGTAGCTCAGGCTATCCTGGAACTCATTGTGGACCAGATAGGCCTTGAACTCACAGAGATCCACCTGCTTCTCCGGCCCATCTTTCACTCTTGGTATGATCTTGGGCGTTTACAAATGGAGAAGCCACCTGTAATTATAGTTCTCAGGAGGCTAAGGCAGGAGAATCAGGAACTCAAGCTAGCCTTGGCACACAGTGAGTTTGAAGCTAACCTAGACTGCATGAGACTGAACAAAAGTACCACCGGATTAGGACACAGCTTGGAGAAGACAAGGCAGAGTCCCAGAGTCACATGGGGGCCCTGCCTGGAGAAGGAACAGTGTTAGCTTCTCCAGAATTTTGGTGGGAACTGAGCCAAGCCTCTTTTGAACCCCCTGGTCTTGGAGTCCAGTGTCTGTCTGCTGCTAACGTCTGCCTCTTCTTTTGTGTCTCTTCACAGCTTTCAGAAAACCAATGCCAAGACCCCTCCCAGCGTCCACATCGTCCTCTGGCAGGAGTGCCTGCCCCTCTGCCTCCCACCTGCCCTTTGCACCCCCTGCAGCCCCATATCCCACCCCTACCCCTCCCTGCCCATCTCCTCCACGCAGAAGCCGAAGGTGAGCCCTTTCTGCTCAAAACCAGCAATTGTAAATACTTTTTAAAATGTACAAAACTTAAAAACAAAACACAGTTTTAGAAAAAGACAAAAAAAAAGAGAGAGAGCGAGAGAGCGAGAGCGAGCGTGTGCAAGAGGTTGCGAGCGGGGCTTCGAGGTGTCCAGAACCCCTGCAAGTGTGCACTGAGAAATTTATCTACAGGTTGTTTGACAAAAATGAACAATATCCTATTTATTGTATATACTGTTTTATTATAAATTGTGGATTGTATATTGCATTCTGTAAACCTGCTGTGGTCCCGTGGTGTGCAAATTCGCATGGTGGGGGGGGGAGGGAGAACCTCTTTTGGGAGCTTTTTTTTTTTTTCTTTTTTTTTTCCTTTTTCACTCTTGGGTTTTATCTTCTGTTGTTGTTGTTGTTTTCTGTTGGCAGGACACACCCAAAGATCCAAGTTTGTATTAAAAAGAAATGAAAAAAAGCAAAAAAAAAAAAAAAAAAACCCTTGTGTCTTGTAAAACAGAGTATGTGAGGGTTGATGGACTGGACAGGGACACAGCTGGGCCTTGTTTCCAGCCATTGGTCCTCCAGAGGAGTTGAAATACCAAGTGTGTTCCTGTGTTCCCTACCTCTGAGTTACCCCATTTGCCTGGTATCTGGGTGTCCCCCCCCCAGACTCTGTGCCTCTCCTACCTCTTAAGCACCTCCACCCTACTCCCTAGAGCTTTAAAGATGGATTTATTTTATTTATGTGTATGAATGTTTTGGCTGCATGTATGTATGTGCACGGCATGTGTGCTTGGTGCCTTTGAAGGTCAAAAAAAGGGCATGGGATCCTCGAATTCGAGTTACAGACCGTTATAACCTACCTGCCTTTGGATGCTGGGACCCAAACCCAGGTCCTCTGCAAGAGCAGTAAGTGTTCTTAACTGCAGAACCATTACTCAACACTCCCCCTATTTCTATCCCAAATCCTGTGGCTCCCAAAGACTCACTAGGAGCTTAGCCTCCATCCTCTTCCTCTAGATTCCCTCATTTCACCCCAGGTCCCAGGGCAGCACCCCAAGTCTATTCATTTGTCCTGTCTCCCTGGCCACTAGGTCTCTGGCTTCTATGGTGTTTCCAAGATGCTAATATTGAATTTATTTTATTGAGGTAGAGTGCCTCTATGTAGCCCCAGCTATCCTGGAGCTTGCTGTGTACACCAGGCTGGCCTTGAACTCAGAGATCTGCCTGCCTTCACCTCCCGAATGCTGGGATTACAGGCATGTGCCACCACACCCAGCAATATCAGTCTTTGAAACACAAACCTTTGGACTAGAGTATATGACTTCCTTGCATGACTGGAGTAGCCCTTGTGATGTATCTTCCTCCCCAGGTCCTGAATCTACCCTATCTCCCCTTCCCCCACCCCCTCATTTACTATGATGTACCTATCTGCTTTTGTATAACCTAAGGTTTCCTTCCATCCTGAATTCTAAATGCTATCCATATGTTTCCTCCCAGCTTTGGTTAACGGGAGAACTAACCAGATTACTTCTTATTCCCTGACCATGGCCTGCCTGGCTCTCCATTTCCTTAACTCCACAATGTCCACTTTGGCCTGGTCTTTAGGGTTTTCAGGAGCATGTTTTCCTGTGACCCACTTGACCTTGAAGCTCTGCTGAGTGTGACTTCCCTGTCCCTCTTCCTCAGTGACACTCAGAGTGATGCCAGGCCGTGTTCCATGTGACTTGGCTTTCCTGCCACTAGCAGCAAGGTTCATGCCTTGGGGTCATCAGGAGAACTCAGAGAGGCAAGCATGCCCCCACCTTCCAGATACCCCTGCCTGAAAGAGGCAGAAGGATTCACAGGTCACATTCCTGAAAACTGCATCCTCTGCTGGATGTAAAAGCCATCTGCTACCCAGCCCCCTCCACACATCCTCAAGATGCAGACCTTAGCCTAGCCTTCCTGCCTGCTGTGGGGAGACACCACCACTCAAGCTGACAGTCCCCTGTGGAGCTGGAAGTGGGGGCAGGAAGCAGGAAGACCTGCTGAGAGGTCAGGTCAGGGAAGGGGCTTTCCAAAGGAGAAAGCTTTTCAAAAGCCACACCTAGGGTGATAACAGAAAAGTGAGTGATTTCCAAAGTAAGAGAGATGTACAAAGGCCAGAGGTGGGAGAGGATGGCAGGAGGCAGAAGCCCCACCTAGGTAGGCCTGACTTCAGTAGACAGGCCATGTGTTTGGGAGAGCCGAGTGGAAGCATTCTGGCAAGGTCACTCTGGAGTGGAGAGGAAATTGGTAGAAAGGGATTGGACATCACAAAAAGCCGTGGGGCTGTGGGGCAGGGCAGGTGCCTTTGAGTAGTTCAGTGACAAAATGCTAGCACAGCAGGCCCAATTCCCCACTCCCCAACAAAACAACAAAATCACCCCAGGACTGCTGGGCTAGACCAACCCCAAAGAAGCCCGTTTGCTGCCTGAAGAGAGAAAATGCATGTGTTTAGTGGCTGCTGAGGGCAGAAAGGGGAGTCTAGCCAGGTGGAGCTGGCAGGTGATGGAGGCTGGGCTGAACTGGCATCTCTGGAAGCCAGGGTTCAGTTAGAGGGTAAGGCCTGGTGGGGGCTGCTGAGGGCTCAGAGGGGGAGGTGCTGGGGGGGATTATGTGGTGGAGGGGGGTTGCAGCTCCACACAAGATGGATCTCAAGGGGAGGAAGGCAGTGAGAGGCGGCATAGGCTGCAACTGAAGGAACTGGGGTGGGGAGACCCGTGAAGAAGTAGGAGTTCAGAGCAGAGAGGAGGCTCCTTGGCTTGGAGGAGGGAGGGGCTTGCTGAGAACCTCGTGCTCCGTGAGAGAAGAAAGGGGACAAGAGAGAAAGGTGTCCCGAGGGTGTAGTTCAGTGGTAGAGCTCTTGCCTTGCTTACACAAGCCCTGATCACCAGTACAACAAAAAAGCAGTGTCTGCGAGGAAGGAGGAGATCAGCAGCCTCCACGGCTCTGCTATGCGGTGAGGGGTGAGGGCTCCAAGGTGTGTTTCAGAGACCAGACTGTAGCTCTGGGGATGGAAAGTTTCTCAAGCCCTAGAATCTCTGAGGGAAGGGCAACAAGACACCCTGCCCAGGTAAGTGAGGTAGTGATGGAGGTCATCCTG
This sequence comes from Peromyscus californicus insignis, assembly GCF_007827085.1. Taxonomy (NCBI): domain Eukaryota; kingdom Metazoa; phylum Chordata; class Mammalia; order Rodentia; family Cricetidae; genus Peromyscus; species Peromyscus californicus. The sequence continues at coordinate 21,480,000 of NW_026294573.1, read as the reverse complement.
TTTTGTTCTATTTTCAGAGGTTGGGGCTTCACCACAGCCAAGGTATCACCCCCGATTCCAGAATGCATCAAAACTACATGGTTCCTACCTGGGCCTGATGGTACAGGCCTTTAATCCCAGCTACTTGGGAGGATGAGGCAGGAGGATCTGAGGTTCAAGGCCTAGGCTATAAAGTGAATTCAAAGCCAAATGGGCAGCTGAGCAATACTGACTTAAAAAAAAAAAAAAGGAGGTGGTGTGCTTCCAGGATGACTTACCAGTAAAGAGATGCTTGGTGGCAAGCGCCTGACTACCCGAGTTCTAGTCCTGGAACCCACGTGGGAAAAGGAGAAAGTTATTCCCATGCATTGTCCTCTGGCTTCCACAAACACCGTGGTATAAACAGATAGGGGCTGGGGAAGTAACTCAGTCTAAAATGCTTGCCACATAAGCATGAAAACTCAAGTTTCATCTCCAGAACACATTTGGGGAGCGGGGAATCTGGGCATAGTGGTACGTGCTTGTCATCCCAGCACTAGGGAGATGGAGACAACCTTGGGGCTTGCTCACCAGCCAATCAGGCCTACTTGGTGAGTTCCAGGCCATTGAGAGATCCTGTCTCAAAAACAAGACGGATAGCGCCTGCAGAGAGCCACCTGAAGTTGATGCCTGGCCTCTAGAGGCACATTCGCAAATGTGTGCCCACATGCATGCACAAAGTTAGAAGAGGGTTGGGAATATAATATAGCTCAGGGGTAGAGTGCCTGGCAAGATGGCCTGCGTTCAATAACCAGCACCAAATAAAACAATAAAGACGGTGCCTACGTGGTTTGGACTTGGCTACCATTGCTAATACTTCTCCAGGGTGTCCATTCTTCAAGGGAATCTGAAATCGAGAAAAGATCCGTCATTTATAGGTGACAAGACAGGTTCTCAGTGACTTGCCCCTGGAGTGACTTGTCCAAGGTCATGTGGAAAATGGCAGAAGTAGATCGGCCTGAAGACTGACTCTAAGTCTTTGCTTTTTTTGTACAGACTTCATGAAAAACCAAATCTGTTCAGCACAGGGACATAGAAGAGCACAGTGCTTAGCATGCCTGGGCCAGGGTTTGATCCACAGCATGGAGGAGGGAGGGGGCACTTAAAAAACTACAAGTTAGTCCAGTCTATAGTAAAAGGTTTTAGGCCAAGATACAGCTGATGAGCTGATAAAATTAGAGTGTGTGTGTGCATGCCAGCTTTTCTGAGCACTTTACACATATACACACACGGTTTCCACAACAGTGCCCTGAGGTTTCACTGTAACTGTATCCCATCTTACATACGGGAAGTTCAAGTACAGGGTAGGGTATGAGCATGCGCGAGGCCATGGGTTCAATAACTATCATTTGAAAATAATGTTAGGGTTAGATATGTATCTCGGTTATCGTAGTGTTTCCCTTGTATGTGTGAAACCCTACTACAGTCGCCAACACATAAACAAGGTGTGGTGGCGTGGTCCTCGGATGCACAGGGAGTTCGAGGTCAGCCCAGGTAATGTGGTCATGGAAAAGGAAAAAAGAAACCCGGGCCAGGGAGATGGCTCAGTGGGTAAAGGCCTCTGTCACCCAGGCTGACAGCCTAAGCTTGGTCCCCAGGATCCACACGGTAGAAGGAAAGCCAACTCTTGCAAGTTGTCCTCTGACACCTTGGTAAGAACGTACATACACAAGAAACCCTCAAGTGCAGATACGGAATTTGCCAAGGCCAGCCAGTAACTGGTGACACCAGAACTGAGCAATCCAGTGGTTCAGGAGTCTACAACTCACTGTACTGTTAAAAGTGAAAACCCGGCAGCTGGGGTCTTACTCATTAGTAGAGTGCTTGCCTAGCATAAGCAAGGCCCTGAGTTCAATCTCCAACATGAAAGAAGAGGCCCCCAAACTGCTCTAATTGGACCTCTCAAACCTGTATCACAGTTCTCCAATCTACCCACTCAGATCTGTGGTTCTTGACCACGTCTGAGAGAAGCCACCCGGAGAACATCAAAATGTTGATGCCTGTGCTCCATGATGGAGGGGCTGGTCCATAATACTAGCACTGAGGCGGGCTGGAGAGATGGCTCAGCAGTTAAGAGCACTGACTGCTCTTGCAGAGGACCTGGGTTCAATTCCCAGTACCCACATGACAGCTCACAACTGTCTGTAACTCCAGTTCCAGGGGATCAGACACCCTCAGATATGCATGCAGGCAAAACACCAATGCACATAAAGAAAATAAATCATTAAAAAAGAAAGAAAGAAAGAAACTAGCACTGAGGAGGTCAGAGCCAAGATGATACCAAGTTCGAGACCACCCTGGACTGTGAGTGAGATCCTGGTTTTTTGTTTTTCAATAAATAACAAAAAATGCTGGTGGTGGTCAAAACTTGGGGTGGGGTCTGGGCATGGGTTTTCTTTTTTTAAAGCTCCTCGAGTGTTCTCAGTGTGCAGCCAGAGTTGGTAGTCTCTAGTCTATCTATTGTACTGAGCATTTACACAAGCATCCACCTGTGCACACACACCCATACTTAACATGATCCCTATGTGTGTCTACGGTGTTTTTCCTGTGTGTACACTGCAGTGGTCCAGAGCATCCTTCACTCTTGCGTTCCCAGACACTGGCCCAGGAATCCTTATATTTGGTGTTGTCTCTTCCTGTGAATGGCGGGGGTTTGGAACCCCATGAGGATTGACTGGCAGAGCTTTGGACATGAGAGATTTGCTCTTGTGGCTGTGTTCTGCCCGTTGTACAGATGTGAAGAACAGGATGTTGTGGTGCAGAGGCAAGTGGATCTGTCTCTGATTCGAGGCCAGCCTGGTCTATATAGCCAGCTCCAGGCCAGCCAATGCTACATAGTAAGACCCTGTCACAAAGCACACAAACAGATGTGATAAAGAGAGGCATTCTCATAGTGTGCGCCTGGGTTTGACTGACTGGCTATGTGGTGTGTGTGTGTGTAAAGGTGTGCATAATCCAGACCCTGTAAAAATGTGGATAGTGGGGAGGGGTGATAGAAAAGATCTATGCATAAGGTAGGCACCAACCCAGAACACCACAGATCACACACACACACACACACACACACACACACACACACACACACACACAGCTGTGAGGAGTCTGGGTTCCACTGGAACCAGGAAAGCTATGCTTTGGTATGTGGGGGAGGCGTAGCTGGGGCTGGAAACTGGAGAGTGGGAGGGAGGGAGGAAGGGAGGGAGGCTGGGGAGCCACATCCTTGATCTCTGTTCTGTTTCAGTAGTTCCGGACTTGGTGCTCTGGGTCTCTGCGTGGCTCTGGGTGTCCCTTTCTGTAATGTCAGGATCTTGGCATCTGTTTCTCTTCTGGGTCCTGGGCTAGGAGGCTGATCATGTGACTCTGGGTCTCCACCTCTCCAGTCTACTTGGCTCGGTGTCCCCTCCATGTCTGAGTCTCTGCCTCCATGTCTGCCTCTGTCCTTCCCTGTCCTTGCCAGGTGGGGGGAGGGGCCCAGTACTCAGAGAGCAGGTGTGGGCTCACTCAGGCAGCAGGGAGCGAAGCCCAGGAGGGCCAAGAGCCAGCAGCCTCTGGACACAAGCACACTCCAGGATACACACTCTGAGTGCTCACAGGAACACACAATGACCTCTAAGTACAAGGATGGTTCCTGAGGACTTTCACAGGAACACACACAGGTACAAAACTAAACAGTCCCTCCCAGAAGCACACAAGGATGCCAGACACAGTGGGTCACATGCAGATATTAACGACTCACACAGACATGCTTCATAAAAAACCCTCAGCCAGAGACAGAGAAAACCCCAGAGCCACAGATGTGCACTGGGACACACGCACAAAGACACAAATATAGACGATGTAGGCACACAGGCTCACTCGACACACTCAAAATCACACACCCAGGAAGAAGAGGGGAAAAGCACACCGAGGCATAAACCCTCAAGGGCAATCAGAGACAGAGGCACACGGAGGGACCCACGAGGGACCCGGACAGAACAGTCTCAGATACACACTCCTCCCTCAGGGCTCACTTTGGAGTACTTGGGGACACGCCCATAGGTGACAGGAGGTGACAAGGGCCCTAGCGCACCTGGCGCCCTCGGCGCGCCCCCAGGCGCCAGGCGGCCCGAGCGTGCGTGCCCGTGCGTGCATGCGTGCCCGCCCCGAGCGCGCCGCCACCACCTGTGGGAGGAGAGGTGCGCGCTGCGCCCCGGGCTGCGGTGGGGGGGAGCGGTTGCCATGGCGCGCCGAGCGCGGCCGCATACTAATGGGCGGCCACGGGCACTGCCCCCACAGCTGCCCCCCACTGGCCGCTCTCTCCTCCCACTCCTTCCTCCAGCTTCCGCCGCCACTCGGGCGCGCGCCCTCGGCCCACGCGCTCCACACGGATCCTGGGTCCCTGGTCCCGGGCCACCACCGTCTCATCTCTCCGGCGATGGGTCCAGGCAGGCCCAAGGACGATGGCCTGGCCCTGCGGGGCTCCCTGCCTGGGCGGATGCAGGCACCAAGGGGACTTTGCAACAGGAAGCGAGGGTCAGCCTTGGCAATAAGGCGACCACCCTGGGGGAAGACAGGCCAGGGCGAAAGAACGGGAGACCCAGGCCCGGCCGTCTGTCTTCCCATGCGACCTGGTCAACGGCCAACACAGGAGCACCCTTCCCCTGCTTCTAGCTCCTCTCCAAGTCGCACGTGACTTTGGGGTAGGGAGTAGTTGGTTACCACCACGGCTAGGTGGCTCTTCCATCTCCTAATAGGGCGAGGTGGGAACTGAAGAGTGCCGAGGCCTGGGCCCGAAAGCACACTGGAAGGATTCACACCTCCTGCTGGAGTCCCATCCCCAAGCTGCTCCGACTCTTAACTGCCGTGGGGGTGACCAGGAGGCCCTGTGGGGTGGGGTGCCAGCAAAGAGTTTGCAGGTAGAGGCAGTGAGAGGGGAGCCCGGTGGGGTGGGGGGGTGCAGCCAGGCGGTTGCCTAGCAACCCCACAGCTGTCTGTTGACCTAGAAGAAGCAGTGCTGTCTTGACACAGCTGGTGTTTACATGTAACCGAGGCTCTGGCTTAGCGCTGGCTTGGAGCAAAGCTGAAGCAAGGCCCTGGTGGCAGCCTGGCCCCAACCCTGCCTGTCGTGGGCTCCATGACTGCCTGCCCTATTGGCTTCTCTCCCATCTCAGGTCTCAAGTCCCACAGAGAAAGAGCAGAAGAATCTCAGGGCTGGAGGCTTTGGGAAGGGCAGAGGTACAGGCACACTCACAACCCTGAAGCCTTAGACCCAGAACAGGAAGAGACTAAGAAAAGCAAACTGGGGCTTGAGGTATGGCGTGGTGGTGAAGAGCACTTGATGCTCTTCCAGTGGACACAGGAGGTTTGGTTCCCAGCACCCACGTGGCAACCCACAACTTCCTCTATTTTCAGTTCCAAGAGATCTGACGCCCTCTTCTGGCATGCCTTCGTGCCACAGAGAATACTGGCATACACAGGGACACCTGGTCACAGCCTCTCCAAATCAAAGTGATACAGGCACATGCCGAGAGGTGGTGTATACCTGTAAATCCTGGCATTTTGGAGGTGGAGGCTCTCAAATCAGGAGTCCATAGTCAGCCTTTGCTGTATGGAGGATTCAAGGCCAGCCTGAACTACATGAGCTCCTGTCAAAACAAGATGCAAGAAAAAAAAAAAAGTGACATAGGAAATACAGCCCATCACAGAAATCCCCTTAGGCATGATGACACACGCACAAATACAGGAACACAGTCATCAAGTGATTGAGACACGGACACAAATATGCCTGCAGATATCTTGACACCAAAGCTACTGACCATCCAGCAGACACACTCAAGCCCAGAGACAGGCAAACAGAAGCCATCCCACGCCAACACCAGCAACTCCCACATGCACAACAGCTCGTAGTGTTTGTAGGTCTGTGTGATGAAAGACAAAAGGCCGCATACGGAGTCATCCACACGCACACACTAGCACCCACGGAAACACAGCCCACCAGATGTTTACTGATTGCCCACAGTGCCCAAGACAGACAGACAGTGGCTGACACCGTGACACAGGAAGACACACCCAGGAGCCCTACATATGAAAAGACATGGTCCCCAAAGGACCACAGGCCCTGACATGTCCCACCTGCACCCACACAAGTACTCAAGGCACAAACATGTGCTAGCATAGGGTGTGGTGTGGACAAAGTTGAGACTCCTCCTTGCCCACAAGCTCTCTGTAGCAGCACATCTGCCTCAAAGTCAGAAGGTTCTAGTCCCAGGAACAGGGCTGGATGAACTCATGTGTTGGCTGCTGCACCCCTAATCCTCAGCCCTAGGGAGCAGACAGTGTCATCAGTTCCCTTGGGGGCCCCTATCTGGATGAGGAGGCACAACTCTAATCTCTGAAGTCCCTCCCAGGACTGACAGAGGAAGCAAGGTCCTGCCCCAGAAGCCTGGAGTCTGATGGACTCTGTATCTCCCTCCTGGATAGCTTGGGATACCTCAGACACACACACACACACACACACACACACACACACACACACACACACACACACACACGGAGACACATGTGCCTGGGAGGGCTTCCTGAAAGAGGTGAACTTGGGGTCTGGCTTTGGAACCTAGAACGAAGAGGGAAGGATGAAGACCGCCTTGAAAAGGGCCTCCTTTCTTTCCCTGCCCCAACCCCTCATCCAGCAGTTCCTCCTCCCCCAGGGCCCAAGGGGCCAGCTGGGGCCCCACAGTCCCATCAGCCCAAGCAGTGAGCAGAAGGAGGAGAGAGGATATTTTTAGCTCCTCTGCCACTGACATTTCGCAGCAGGCGACCTGGGGTGAAGCTGAGTGAGTGCTGAAGGCTGGGAGAAGCCAGCCGACAGCGACTTCCCGCCCCCACACACATGCACACAGAACTGTGCACACACAGCCATGTCCCCAACACTAGCAATGCTCACGTCGTGGCACGGCCTCAGGTATACAGTCCCATTTTGAGGCACACACGTGCATCTGAGCACAGATTTGGTGACCATGTCACACATGACAGAAACCTCACATATCTGGACACATACAATAAAGTGTCACTTTACACACCCAGACACACAGTGGGTATATATTTCTCACACCGAGCCAAACCCATGCTCAATCATCATCCATCCAAGAAGTATATACTCAGTGCCTCCTATGAACTGGATACGATTTATCCTACTCACTCAAAAGAGACTGAATGAAACGTTAAAATTGCAGTCCTCATAACCTGAGTCGATGGTAGTGGGAGGTTGACAATAAAAAAAAAATAAATAAGTCAGGCAGTGGTGGCACACGCCTTTAATCCCAGCACTCAGGAGGCAGAACCAGGTGGAGCTGTGAGTTCGAGGCCAGCCTGGTCGACAGAGTGAGTTCCAGGACAGGCACCAAAACTACACGGAGAAACCCTGTCTCGGAAAAAAACAAAAACAAAAGAGCCCTACATATGTCTGACCTGGTAATTTAGAGCTGTAATCCCAGCTCCTCAGGAAGCCGAGGCAGGAAGACTGCAAGGTGAAGGCCTGCCTAGGCTACAGAATGTGTTCCCCAGTAGCCTGGGCAATTTAGTAAGACCTGTCTCAAAATAAGAAGTCAAAGAATTCTGGGAAGCTAGTGAGATGACTCAGCAGGTAAAGGGACTGACCACCATGTCTGGTGACTGAATTGAATGCCCAGAACTCACACAGTGAAAGGAGAGAACTACCTCCCCTGATGTCCGAGAGTGTGCTCACACACACACACACACACACACACACACACACACACACACATTTTTTTTTGTTGTTGTTGTTTCTGAGACAGGATCTCTCTGTGTAGTCCTGGTTGTCCTAGAACTTGCTCTATGTAGCCCAGGCTGCCCTCATACTCACAGAGATCCTCCTACCTCTGCCTCCCAGAGTGCTAGGACTAAAGGTGTGTGTCACCATGCCCTGCCTACATTAAAACAACAAAAAAGGACTGCTGTGGTATAGCTCAGCGACAGAGTGCTTGCTTAGCATGCCCAAGGCACTACAGTGAATCCACAGAACTCCAAAAAGAAAAGAACCACGTATCCACATATGGCTCAGACCTCCAAAATATATAGCCATGTGTGCGGACAACTCCTTCATATTCAGTACCCTACAAATATGTATGAACTACATTCATAACCCATAGTCAGGAATTATAGAGCAGCCGGTAAAATGGCTAGTGGGTAAAAGCACTTCTGGGAACGTCTGAATACCTGAGCTTGCTCATCATATCCCAGGGAAGGAGGAGAGAACCAATACCCAAAGTTATCTTCTGACCTCCATATGGTCCGCAGTGCACAGGCACACACCCAACACACACAATAATAAATAACATACTTGACAAAAATGTAATGACTCACATAAGCAACACATGTGTACCTCAGACTCATGTACACCACCCTACGCATACACAATTGCACGCTTCACATGTACTCATGCAGTTCAGGAGACACGTAGGCCCAGGCACACACTCACTCTTGTAGATGGCTTTCCAAATTGCTCGTCTACATGCACAATGCTCAGCACGGAAACAAAGATTCACAGCCCTACACACACACACACACACACACACACACACAGCCATTCTTTGCCTGTCACGAACATTCCCAAAGGCGTCTTCCCTCCTTTGCAATCCCAACCTGTTTGTCACATGCTCACACATGCACGCAGAGTCCTTTCAAAGTCACCACCTCACATACACCTACCCATGACCAGGTTCCAAGAGGCCACACCCCTACTCAGCACATGCCCACGAAGCCCCTCCCCTCTCTCGTGGCAAGTGTGGTCAGCATACAGCATAGGTGTATGCCTGGAATGCTGCCCTAAGATTCCACCCTTCTGTCCCTAGGACCTAGGGGACACCCCCAAACAGGATGCTCAAAACAGAGTTTGGCCGGGCGGTGGTGGCGCACGCCTTTAATCCCAGCACTCGGGAGGCAGAGCCAGGCGGATCTCTGTGAGTTCGAGGCCAGCCTGGGCTACCAAGTGAGTTCCAGGAGAGGCGCAAAGCTACACAGAGAAACCCTGTCTCAAAAAAACCAAAAAAAAAAAAAAAAAAAAAAAAAAAACAAAAAAAAAAACAAAAAAAAAAAAAACAGAGTTTGATCTGGTGGCTGGTGGTCAAGTGGGAGAGCCTGCTGCTCAGGTCAGCCCCCTACTCCTCTATTCTGTTCTCCGCCCCCCTCCCTCTCTTCTTGAATCCATCTCCCTAGTCCACCCCCACCCTCCAGTAACCTTGGTACAGAGCCCACGCTCTCTGTTAGAAAGTGTAGCAGCCACTGTGATCAGCAGATGGACTAACAGCAGATAGACACCTCCACATCACTTGAGACAACAATAACAACAAAGTCATTGTCATAACCTGAAGACCTGGCAGGGGGAGGGCGGCGGGGGTTGGGGGGGGGAGAAAGAACTAAATGAACCATGAGAAGAGTAAGACGGACTGGCCCATGGACCTCGAGAGCTTCATGGCTCCTTTCCGAGAAGCCGCCCCGGGTTCCGATGCTGCTCCTGTCGTATGACCCTGGGGATCAGTTGCTGGCCTTCCCTCGTCCTCTTCTGCTTCAGTAAAACAGACAGTGCCAGAGAGTGATTCCTGAGGCGCTGGCGTTCTGAGACACTGCAGCAGTTGTATAAGCAGGGGGCAGGGCGAGGAGCCTGGCTTAAGCTGTAAAAGCCCCCTCCCCAGAGGCTTTCCCTAGCAGCCACCCCCCCTCCAGGCCTGCTGGTTTAGGTTAAAGCACCAGAGGCCAACAGCACCCCCTGTTCCCCAATACACATAAACACATGTACTCTTCCAAGATTCAGGCACTTCCTCCGCTCTCTCTGGACCTCCGTATCCAGGCTTGTGTATTTAGGGGCTCGGCTTTGGGCTCTGTGCCATGGAGCCAGTCTATGTGTGCACTGTCTGTCTGTCTGTCCGTCTGCCAACAGCCTTCAGGCGCCAGGAGGGGAGGCAGCAGCAAGGAGGTGGGGGAGGGAAGGAGGTAGCAGCGTTGACAAGTTCCAATGTCTGGCTTTCCCTCCTGGAAACCCCAAGCTGGGCTGCCCCCCCTTCCCTTCCTGTCTCTCTCGCTCAAGCACGTCCCTTCTAAGCCCCTCTCTGTAGACACCCCCAGTGGATCCAAGCCCAGATCTGCTGCCAAGAAGGCCGACATTTCTTAGACTTGCCACGTTAAAGGGGCCTGCACAGGCACACACTCCAATCCTCCCACCATGTCCTCCTCCTTTGCATGTTCAGGCAACCTGAAACACACAAAGACACCACGGTCGGACACAGCGGCCACCTGTGCACACATGAGGTAGGACCTGACCCCAGGTGCACAGACAAATATGAACCCAGGCGTGGACTCCCTCCCTTTCCAAGCTCGGCTCACCACAGACCCACGTGGTTTCCATCACACAGTACATAGACACACACACACACACACACAGGCACACACAGGCCCGCCATACAGAGAAACAAGTGCAAATCCTAAGCAGCGTCGCCCTGCACAGCACCACCAACCATCACCCCCACCACTGCCATCACTACTGTCCTGCCTCCTACTCTCTCATACACACAGTCAGATATATATGTCACATCATGTTCCCCTAGGCCACCATCAATAGCCACAGAGATGCTGCATGCCTACCTACCCCTGGACATTTGGTCCAGCCCACACAGCTACACAGTATTTTCCCAGACACAGATTACCAAACCACAGCCCCACACAGCATCTCTTAGTGCAGACATCCCCCTATGTCTTGTTCATAATTACCTCATTATTCTCTTGTCAACTGTAACAAGTGTCAGGCAGGCCTGCCACACCCTGACATGGCATATAGAAAGCCAGGCACATGCACTGACCCCTTTGTGTACACCTGGATTCCTTACACACTGGTTGTGAGGGGCACACACTGCTAGACACAGCATTTCTTTGCACTTAATCTGAATTCAAACTCAGGACACACGCGGCGGCTTTCTTTCCCTTGTGCTTATTCAAACACACAGTGGGTCTCTGAGCAGCATAAATGTACACACAGCAGAACTTGCACACTTGAAGCAAATAAATTCACCCTCAATATGCCTTTTCAGGCATGAGTGTGTGTGTGTGTGTGTGTGTGTGTGTGTGTGTGTGTGTGTGTGTGTACATGCTCCTGAGGGGACAGACCCAGCTGTCACATACTCCAGCCTCCTAGCCCCCAACCTCAGCTTTCAACGTCCCTCCCCTGGCTGGTGAGAGCAGAGGGCTCAGCCCTTGTTCCCTCTCTCCACTGGCTGCCTCGCTCCCTCCCATCTGGCAAAATCAGCCAGCCCTGCCCCAGCTCAGGCTCAGGCAGCCCTGGCTGCTCTGGGCAAACTCTCGGCTGGTTGGTCTCGGCTGATGCGGCAGCAGCAGCAGCAGCAGCAGCAGCAGGGGCGAGAAGGCTTCAGGCGGCTGCCAACGTGGCAGACGGCGGGCAGGAAGGAAGCTGGGCCCATTCTGCGCCCACTCGCTGGGGGAGACAAAACCAAGGGGCTGAATGAGCAAGCAAGGCAGCTGGGCAGGGGACCTGGTGCACAGCTTGGGCTCTGGGCCCACATGGGTCCCACAATGGCTGTGTGACCTTGAGCAACTTGTTCCCCATCTCTGGTCTCATTTCCTCCTTTAGCAAACGCACAGTTTGGACTGGACAAATCATGTCTCCAATTCTGCCAAGGCAACTCACAGGATGGAGATCCAGGCTCACTCCGTGGCCTCTAGCTCTTTCAGCCCCTAAATAAAAATTCCTTATCTTTGTACAGCTGCCTCCATTGACAAATCCTTTTCATTCTGCATTGGTAATGCCATTTCATTAATAAGAAGAGAACATGTTCAAGCAGGCATGCCTGTAATCCCGGGACTTTGGAGACTGAGGCAGGAGGATTGCCATGAGCTCAAAGCCCACTCTATCTCAAATAAGAAGGAAAAGGGGGATGCTGGGAAGATGACTCAGAGATTGAGAGTACCTACTGTCCTTATAGAGGACAGGAATTCAGTTCCTAGCACTAATAGGGCAGCTCAGAATCATCTGTAACTCTCTTTCTGGGGACGCCATGCTCTCTCCTAACCTCTGTGGGCACAAGGCATGCACATGGTTCATAGATATACATGTAGGGAAAATTGTACACATAAAATAAATCTTTAAAAAAAAGTTTTAAAGAAAAAAGGAAGAAAAACCAGGTTTACCCAGCCAGTGCTCAGAAGAGCTGAGATAGGATCAGAATCAACACTGTGTCTCTTATCTTCCCGCCATCCCATGCCCTCCCTGTTCACTCACAGCCATCCCCTTACCCCACCTCTTCACCCGGGGCCCCCACAGAGCCACCTGGTTCTGCCCTGGAGAGTCAGGGTGCAAAGGTCAGACAGGCCTCCCACCAGCATTCCAGCTGCCGCTGGCTGGGAACACAGCTGTCAGCGGGGTCCAGAGAGCCAAAAACCACCTCCTAAGCAGGCCCACATTGTCAGCTTCAAGATGGAGCTGCTGTGGGGTCCTGGGCCACCCTGAGCCTCAGTGTTTTCATCCCGATGGCTGCCAGGGATTGGACTACATGAGTTCCCAGGACCCTCTCAGTTTGTAGCATTACCTAGGGAATGAGCAAGGAAAACCACAGAGTGTAGGGAGGTGGCTGTATCCAGGCCCCCAGCCAACTGTGGGATGCCTGGTATCTGGGAGCCTGGATCCTGCATCATCTGAGGCTAACTAAGGTGGTATCTGCATCTCTGAGGCCCCCATATAAAGGAGGGGTTCAGCCCTTTTTTGTGGGAGGGAGGGGTAGACAGATGGACAACAGTATGAAGAGGAGAGGGAAAAGAGACCTCCATGGAGTGCTTAGCAGGAAAAAGGAAGGGGGGGGGGGCGAAAGATCTCTCCCCTTCCTCCCGGCTTGTTTTATTTCACCACTTTGGTCCCCGATGCTCACTCTTACCCAGCCCAGTCTATGGAGACCTCAACTGTGGGACAGTTACAGGAGGGTGGAGCATCTGTGGGATCATCCTAGTAAGTGTGGAAGAGGACCCAGATGGTCTGTGGTGGCAAAAGAAGGCCTGGAGTTGCCAGCCGGAGTAACACACGCCTGCGATCTCAGCACTTGGGAAGCGAAGGAAGAGAATGAGATGAGTTCAGGGTCGTTCTCAGCTAGTTCAAGATCAGCCAGGGCAACACACCCTGTCTCAAAAACAGGTTTTGTTTTTTTTTTTTTTTCCCATAGCCGAGGACCGAACCCAGGGCCTTGCGCTTGCTAGGCAAGTGCTCTACCACTGAGCTAAATCCCCAACCCCTCAAAAACAGTTTTTAAAAAAGAAAGAAAGGGAAGAAAGGGAAGAGGCAAAAGGAATGGCTGGTGATGGGGAAGGCACGGGTATTGAGACCCAGTCTCCAGGAAACATCCGCAGCATTTCCGGCTGTGCACGTACACTCATGCGCGTTTATCGTCCCCATCCTACAGATGGAGAAATCAATGCTCAATGGTAGGGACAGAGCCAGGCTTTTATACCCAGCCTGGGCTGGCCTGACTGCAAAGCCAGTGTTTTGTGTGCTAAGCCGTGCTGCCTCCTGATGGAACGAATTGCTAATGGTGGCATTTCCGATGTAGCGACAGTGCTCTGGGAAGAGGTTCTGGACAGATGGTTCCCAACTGGGCCCCTGCCTCAGGCTAGCGGAGCAGAGGGTTGTTGGTGCAGGAAAAAGCTCATCCCCCTCCGTTCTGCTGTGTGTGGGATGCAGGCAGGTCCCCTCCGGACTCCTCACCATCCCCCGCCAGCCCTTTGGCCTTGCCTGGGTGACCTGCATGAGCTCAGCTTCCCAGCAGCCCTGCGGAGGAGTCAGCCAGGGCAGAGACTGCCTCTGCCCTCGCTGCTTGGCAGTGCCAAGGGAGGCGGGGCCGCAGCAGAGGGGTGCAGCATCTCCCAGACACCAGACCTCCTTCCTGTGCCCCAACTCCGGCACCCCTGGGGTCTTCTGCAGAGGCCCAAGCTGGGATGAATGGTGCAGAGCTGGGCACACTGGTCAGGCCCGTCCCCACTGCTGCAGCCTTGTTGAGTTGCCATTAACAAGTGGCCGGAGGTTGCCGTGTCTCCATGGAGACCAGACAGTCAGTGCGGCTCTGGGGTGAGGGCCGTGATTAGTGAGTGTCAGTTTTGCCAGCCCTGTCCTTCCCACTGCTGCTCAAGACAACAGGCCTGGGGGGTGGAGGGGAGGACAAGGAGGGGGTTCAGAGCCTCACAGGCAGGGGGCATTCAGGCCCAGCCTCAGGTGCTGTGTCTTTGTCTCCCCGAGTGGCTCCTCAGTTCCCCCTCCTCTTGTGGCCTGCCTTCCCTCCGCAATCCATAATCCATCTTACACACAGCCACCAGGGTGAGGTTTCTAAAACACGAGCTGAATCCTGACACTGTCTTGCTTAAGAGCATTCCATGGCTCCTGACACCCTGGAGGCTGAGTTCAGAGCGCTCGCTCTCTCTCTCTCTCCTCTCTCTCCTCTCTCTCTCTCTCTCTCTCTCTCTCTCTCTCTCTCTCTCTCTCTCTCTCTCTCTCTCTCTCTCTCGTCTTTCTTAAAAAAAAAACAAAACAAAAAAACAGGGTCTCATGTGTCCCCGAGTATTCCACGATGTCCTTGAACTGGATGTGTAGCTGGGGATGATGCTGAACCCCTTGCCTCCGCCCCCCAAGTGCCTAGGGTCTAGTCACTTTAGACTAAAGGCCCTAGACTAAAGATGTCCACAAGCACTCCGGTTTATGTGGTGCTGGGGACTGAACTCAGGGCTTTGTGCTTGGTAGGCAAACACTCTTCTAACTAAGCTACAGGTCTTCAACAAATGGCTTCTGAGCATCCTACTATGGGTCAAGGAGCTTGCCAGATGTACAAGGTCAATGCAGCAAGCAAGTTCTCTGCTTTCCTGGAGGAAGGCAACCCGCCAGTCTTGTGAGGGGAATACATTTTAAATAAAATACGGGGCTGGAGAGATGGCTCAGTGGTGAAGAGCGCTAACTCACTAACCAGAGGACCCCAGGTTCAGTTCCCAGCACCAACATGGCAACTCACAACTGTCTGTAACTCCAGGATCCATCACCTTCACATAGACATGCACGCAGGCAAAACACCAATGCACATACAAATAAATAAAATACAAATCAAGAGCTTTTTGCCAGGCCAATCTCCATGTGTTCGAGGCCAGCCTGGTCTACAAAGTAAGTTCCAGAACAGCCCAGGGCTACAGAGAAACCCTGTCTCAAAACCTCCCACCAACCCCCCCCCCCCCAAAAAAAAGAGCTTTTCGGCAAGGTGGCACAGGCCTATGATCTCAGTACTTGAGCAGCTGGGGCAGAAGGATTATGAATTCAAGACCAGTCTGGGTTATATAGTGAGATTTTCCCTAAAACAAAACAAAGTAACGGGAGTCAGCCAAGTTCAGGCTGCCAATATTAAGGAGGCAGTTTTGTATTCGAGTGTACCCACATGTACATTCACAGGCATGGAGGCCAGAGCTCAGTCTTCAAGCGTCTTTCTCCATCACTCTCCACCTTATAATTTTTTCCCCCTTTTGGAATGCTTCAAGAGAATTTGAGTGTCATCTTTGCCCAAGGGCCATACTAATCTTCTCCTTATCATTCCAAGTTCAGAGAGCTGCTGAAGCTAACAGCACCTTTTTGGACACAGGTTTCTCACCGAGTCTGGAGTTCACCAGTTCAGCTAGACTGGTTAGCCAGCAAGCCCCAAGGCTCCTCCTGTCTTCGGTTCCCTGGGATTATAGACTCTGGCTGCTCCTTGTGTGGCAAGCATTTTATCAACTGAGCCATCTCCCCACATGCCCCTTTTAAATTATTTATCTATTGGGCTGGAGAGGTGGCTCAGAGGTTAGGAGCACCGACTGCTCTTCCAGAGGTCCTGAGTTCAATTCCCAGCAACCACATGGTGGCTCACAACCATCTGTAATGAGATCTGGCACTCTCTTCTGTATACATAATAAATAAATAAATCTTAAAAAAAAAAAAAAAAAAAAAAAAAGGAAAAAAAAAAAAAAAAAAAAAAAAAAAAAAAAAAAAAAAAAAATTATTTATCTATGTATATGAGTATGCTTGTGTGAGTTTATGTGCACCACACATATGGAGGTGCCCACAGAGGCCAGATGAGGGCGTCAGAGCCCTTGTAGCAGGAGATCGAATAAGTTGTGAGCTGCCCGAAGGCATTGAAGTGGGTCTTTTTCAAGAGCAGTAAGTGCTCCTGTTTATTTATTTATTTTGATTTACTTATTTATTATGTATAGTGTTCTGTCTGTGTGTATCCCTGCAGGCCAGAAGGGGGCACCAGATCTCATTACAGATGGTTGTGAGCCACCATGTGGATGCTGGGAATTGAACTCAGGACCTCTGGAAGAACAGCCAGTGCTCTTAACCTCTGAGCCATCTCTCCAGCCCCTCCTGTTTATTTATTTAGACATCTTCTCACTATGTATCCCTGGCTAGCCTAGTACTTCTTATGTAGACCAGGCTTGCCTCAAACTTATAGACATCTGCCTTGCCTCTGCCTCCCAGATATGAGTTATAGGTGTGTACTACCACATCTGTCATGGCCTTTTTTTGTTTTGTTTTGTTTTTGAGACAGAGTATAGACCAGGCTGGCCTTGAACTCAGAGATCCACCTGCCTCTGCCTCCTCAGTGCTGGGATTAAAGGTGCATGCCACCATGTCCAGTTTGGCAAGTTTTTTGTTTGTTTGAGATTTATTTTTATTTTGTTTGTGTGTGCACATGCCTGTGTGTGTGTGTGTGTGTGTGTGTGTGTGTGTGTATCACAGCTGTGCGGGTACCCAAGGAGACCAGAAAAAGGTATCCCTGGAACTGATGTTGCATTCAGTTGTGCACAGCCTGATATGGGTGCTGGGAATTGAACTCAGGTTCTCTGGTGAACACAAGATAGCTTTTTTTTTTTTTTTTTTTTTTTTTTTTTTTAGTTTTTCAAGATGAGGTTTCTCTGTGTAGCTTTGGAGTCTGTCCTGGAACTCACTCTGCAGCCCAGCCTGGCCTCGAACTCACAGAGATCCGCCTGCCTCTGCCTCCCGAGTGCTGGGATTAAAGGCGTGCGCCACCACCGCCCCACACAAGATAGCTCTTAATTAATCATTGGTGTTATGTATCCCCATGTTGGCCTTTAACTGCATATGTAGCTGAGGCTAACCTTCAACTTCTCATCCTCCTGCCTCCATCTCGTGAGAGTTGGAATTATAGGTGTACACCACCACACTGAGTTTACCGAGATGTTGGAGATCAAACCCAGGGCTTCATGCTTGCTAGGGAAGCATGCCACCAACTGACTATATCCATAATGCCGAAGACATGTTTATAGAGTGACGTGTCCTGATATGGTTCCACCAGTGGGCAGACAGGAGCATTCTAGAGAGCATGTGCCAGGCCCCAGGCCCCAGCCTCCCACCCCTCTGGCCTCCTCTGCTTCCCCTCCCTGTTGCCAACCCCTCTTTCATGCTTCCTATCTTGGTTAAAGGCAGGGCTTATCCAAGTGAGTGGGGGTGGGGGCGATGGGACAACCCAAACCTCTGAGTCATCATGGCTCTTTCTTCTCCCCTGTGCTCGCTTGCTTCTCCTCAGCCCTCGTTCCTGTCCACTCGAGCCCGTCTCTTTCTGCTGTCCCTGCAGCGTTCCTCATGTGCACTCCCGCTGTCACACCTGTCCCCATCAGGCTCTTGAATCCCAGATCGGGGGCCTTGGGTGCCAGGCACTGAGTCACAGCAGACCTTGTGGCTACGGCAAAGGGCAGGTGCATGGTCCCTGCCCGAGGCCAGAGTCCAGTCAGGAAGGCCATGGGTCTGTAAGTGCAGAGGAGAACCTAACCTAGACAGGGTGTCTAGCAGCATTCCAGGTGGACAAGCTGCTTAGCTGGGACCCGAAGGGCCAGGAGTGAGCCAGGCAAAGGGAGGGGGAAGATGTTCCAGGCAGAGGAACAAGTACACACTCGGGAAGGCAGGAAGTAGGAGAGGTCAGAGCTGAACCAGAGGTTGGGGGGGCTGGGCTCCCACCGGGAGTATGCTAGGATCTCCTCCCAAGCATGACCTCCAGCCTCTCCCTTCCGGTTCACGCTCCACACCACAGTTAGCATGGGCTCTCTAAAACAGCCCAGAGTCCCGCTCCGCACCCACAGTCCAAGCAACAAGGCCCTTGAAGCACCCCAAAGGCTCCTCCAGCGGACTTTCTGCTTGCTCCTCCCAGCCAGCCACACCCAAGCAGGTCATTTTCTTTGTCTCCAGGAATGCTCTGCCCCACTTACCCCTAAAGGCCCAGCGTGGATGCCCCTCCCCCAGGAAGTCTCCTTGACCTGTCTCAGTGAGTTTCTCCTCTCTGCCTTCCTACAACAAACCGGGGTTATGTGCGCAGAATAACGGATAGCTGATGCTCATCGGCTGCTTTGTGGGAGACTTTATAGATGTGTCCCATGGTGACGATCTTAGTTAACTCAATGGCTCTGCAGTTAAGAACACTGACTGCCCTTTCAGAGGCCCTGGGTTCAATTCCCAGCATTCACATGGCAGCTAGCAATGGCCTCAAAGCCCAGTTTGATCTGATGCCCTCTTCTGCCCTCTGTGGGCATACATGCAGAATAAATACCCATACACATAAACTAAAAAGTAAAATAAAACCCTGCCAGCTCCTCAGTGTCACCTCTGCTCAGGTGAGACTGAGGCTCAGAAAGGCCAGAGTGTCTGTGCTGGTTCCCAAGGGTTATTAGTGGCAGAGCTGGGACTTGAACCCAGGTTGGCTGCTGCCACTAAGACCTGTGGCAAAGTTTTCTAGCACCTTTCACCAAACGAGCAGCACTTGGGAGGGCACAGTCCCAGGCTGATGCATTTGGGCTCCTGAGAGCCTCAGACATGGCTGCACCCACAGGTTAGTGTATACAGGTAGCATGCTACCAGAGGGTTGGGAGAGGGGTTCACCCTCCGCACCCTGAGTGGACCTGGTCATCATCCTGGGATTGAGCCAGTGTCCAGCCCAGGATCTGGCTCCTGAATCAGGCCTCCAAAGATCTACTGGCATTTCTATCCCTTGTCCGGCAGCTCTTCTGGAATCAGACAGATTTGTGTTGAACTTCAGCTCTGCCTTTAGATACACGTCTGTGAGAACCTTCAGATCTCTGAGTCTCCGGTTCCTCATCTTCAGGATGAGCTGGGAAGTATCTGCTCCCCGGGACTGCCCTAGAGGGAAATAATTGTTATCCTTGCTATTTCCCGAGTGTCTTTGAGCAGTGCTGAGCTTTCTCATTTTTTAAAAAAATGTATTGATTGTATTATTTATTTATTTATTTTGAGAGAGGTTCCCACTATGTAGACCAGTTTGGCCCGGAACTCACAGAGACCTCCTGCCTTTGGCTCCTGTGTGCTAAGGTTAAATGTGTGAGGCACCCCGCCCAGCTTATACCCTTTTTTAAAATTGTGTGTGTTTATGTGTGTCTGTGTGTGGGTATGTGTATATGTGAGTGCAGGCACCCGTGAAGGCCAGGAGAGGGCATCAGATCCCCTGGAGCTGGAGTTACGTGAAGGCTATGAGCCTCTTGACACAGGTGCTGGGAACTGAACTCAGGTCCCCCACAAGAGCAGTCCAAGTTCTTCACTGCTGAGCCATCTTTCTAGCCTCCTCATTTACCTTTTTTTTTTTTTTGGTTTTTCGAGACAGGGTTTCTCTGTGTAGCTTTGCACCTCTCCTGGAACTCACTTGGTAGCCCAGGCTGGCCTCGAACTCACAGAGATCCGCCTGCCTCTGCCTCCCGAGTGCTGGGATTAAAGGCGTGTGCCACCACCGCCCGGCCTTCATTTACCTTTTTAAACAAAATTTCTGGTTTATTCCACAAGTTCAGAAGAGAGAGTTGGATATACTAGAACTAGAGTTACAGATGCTTGTGAGCCATCCTGTTGGTGCTGGGAATTGAATCTGGGTCTTCTGGAAGAGCAGTCTGAGCCATCTCTTCAGCTCTGATCTATTCTTTTGTTTTGTTTTTGTTTTCCAATACAGAGTTTCTTTGTATAGCCTTGGCTGTCTTAGAACTAGCTCTATAGACCAGGCTGGGCTCGAACTCACAGAGATCCCACTGTCTCTGCCTCCCAAGTGCTGAGATTAAAGGTGTGAGCCACCACTGCCTGGCTTTCTGTTTGTTTGGTTTTTGGTTTTTTAGAGACAGAGTTTCTCTGTGTAACCCTGGCTTCGGATTTATTCATAATCAGTACCACCCTTTAATCCAGGCAATCAAGGACCTGGGTCCTCAATACTTCAAAAGGTCACACCAGCCCTCTTCCACTGGTTCCTCCCTCAAGAATGAAGACTCAGAGAGGCTAGGAACACATGCCCAACCAAAGTCCATCCTCACTCCCTTCTAAAACAGCTCTGGATACCAAGAATCCTGGAATCCCTGAGCCAGCTGACAGGGTGTGGGCGTGCCCTTCCCTAGTCCAAACCACACTGCCCGGGTAGATTCCTGGGCCTGAGGGGTAGCCAAAGGCAGCTGTTTACCAGGAGGGGGTGCTGAGGAAAGCAAGGGGCAGGGAGGCGGGGCGTAGGAGAAGGGCCTCCAGTGTGCTCTGGTAAGGAACACTTTGTCCTTCTGAGTAACAAGTGCCTCAGAAGGCAGGAACTACCAGCTCCGTTTTGGAGATAAAGGAACCTGTGCTCAGACTAGAGTGACTCTGAAGTCTGTTTACTGAGCTGCCTCAGAGCTGGCAGGGCTTCCTCACATCACAGTACCACACACCTAGCTCCTGTTTTGACTCCCACGATGCCCCGGAAGTAATATTATTGTCCCACTTTTCAGATGAGGAAACGGGCCCAGCAAGGTTGAGAGACTCGCCTGGGGTTGCGCAGTTTATAAGTAACATAGTCAAACGCTGGCAGTCAAGCTTTTAACTCCAGCTCTGGTGCCCATTACCATTATCTTAGTTAGACTTGCCCCTAATCTGGCTAGCAGCCACTGGTCTCAGTGGTCTGCCTGAGGAATGAGACACAGACATGCTCCGTGTGGCCGGTTTTGGAATGCCAGAAATGGTCCGTCATCCAAACTGAAGGTGTCTCGATGCCGACTGTGTTAGGAGCTAGGGAAGGGCTGGGGACCGGAGCTTAAGCAGCTTCTCACCTTTGTCCTGGGACAGCCAGGCAGGGCCCTGGGGCTGTCCAGAGAGAGGCCCCTCCAGTTTGTAGCTGTGCTTGTGGCCTGAGAAGACGGTGCTTTCACAGAGTGGAGGCCAGACCCTCCCCCTTTCCCTCTGCGGCCTGCCCAGCTGTGGCTGCAGTCCAAGCTCCCACAGGCGAGCCCCACCTCTCCCATACCAGGCCAAGCTGCTGCTCTGTGGTCACCTGGACCCAATTCCCTTCTTCCTGCCTCCTCCCATCTCTGGGAAGCACCACTGGACTGACTGCCCTGCCAATTTCAAAAATCTTCTTCCCCAGGAAGCCATTTCTGTCTCCCCCCACAACCACCCCTGGGGTCTTCTATACCCCCACTCAGAGTTCCCCAGTGCATCTCCCTTTAACTCCCCACACTGAGAATCACTTGGACCGTCAGTCCATTTTCCATTTGGTTCCTGGCTGAACACTGGGTCCCTGGTCAGACTGCGAGTTCCCTTCCCCTGGGCGGTATCACACCATGTGTTTCTCTCCCTCCCCGCTCCCAGTGGCCTGGCAGAATTGAACCCAGAGCCAGAAAGCTGCCCTTCCCCAGGAACCAAACCTTAGAGCTTAGAGGCCTGGAGCCAGCTCAACCATCCTCCCACCACCCTTTCTGTGCCAGGTGAAGTTCCCCGGGAGGCCCAGGAAGGGGAAGGAAGGGACTGAGCCAAGATCACCCGGAGGCCGACCCGGGCCTCAATCCTCTGTCTCCTGACTCTCAGGCCCAGGTTCTGACCCTGTACACAGATCAAGTTTCCAAACCCCTCAGGGTCTCATTTTCAAGCAGGAAACCAGAATAACTCCCAGTGGTGTAAGGCCCGAACCCCAGGGGTTAATCTTGCTCCAGACGCCACATCTGGAAAAGCCCTAAGGAGATCATTAGTCCAGCCTCCCTTCTCCCACAAACTGAGACCCAGAAAGCAGAGGAAACCTCCTTGGGGTCACACCAAGCTGGGACACCAACTGAAGAACACTGAATTCCATGTGGCCTTCTTTGATGAATTAAGTATCGAGGGACTAGAAGTTAGACTGAGTCTCTGAGAGGCAGACAGGCAGGGTGAGGGGCACAGCTAGGCAATGAAGATGCTGGGTTTCCAAGATGGCCGGCTCCTTCTTCACCATCTTGTCCTGAGACAGAGACCTAGTGGGCTTTTTCTCCGCCCAGTAGGGCCACCAGTAGGGCCCCTCTGCCTGTGGACCAGTCTGTCAAGTTCAAGGCCAGATCAGCACGTGGTTACCCCAAATTTTCAGACCTATTACCCTCCCTGTGGTTTTTCAAACTGGCCAACCCTCAACCGGGGAAAGGAAGACCCCCTCCCCAACCCCCACCTCACCCCCCTTAAAACGCCCAGTCCCCAAGGAGAGAGACCTTGGCTTCTGTAGTCTTCCCTCTGTTTGGCAGATTTTCCCGTCTTTTTTTTTTTTTTTTTTTTTGGTTTTTCGAGACAGGGTTTCTCTGTGTAGCTTTGCGCCTTTCCTGGGACTCACTTGGTAGCCCGGGCTGGCCTCGAACTCACAGAGATCCGCCTGCCTCTGCCTCCCGAGTGCTGGGATTAAAGGCGTGCGCCACCACCGCCTGGCCCTTTTTTTTTTTTTTTTTAAATATATTTTATTTTTATGTGCATTTGTGTTTTTGCCATGGGTGTCGGGGTCCCCTGAAACTGGAGTTTCAAACAGGTGTGAGCTGCCATGTGGGTGCTGGGAATTGAACTCAGGTCCCCTGAGCCATCTCTCCAGCCCCAGATTTTCCCGTCTTTTAATTCTTTAAACAGCAGAGAAAAGTAACTGATTAAGATCCCTAAGCAGTAACAGTATCTCCAACTCATTCATTCATTCAACAAACCGTGGAAGTTGACTAACTCCTGGCTGTGTGCTGGTATTGAGAATACAAGAACGAAAAGGACTGGGATATGAGCTGGGAATGTAGCTCTTTGGTAGAGAGCTTGTCTAGCATGCAGGAATCCCTGGGTTCAGTCCCCAGCATCGAATAAATCCAGCCTGGTGGCAAACCTTGTCAGTCCCAGCCCTTGGAAGGTGGAGACAGCAGGATCAGAAGTTCAAGGTCATTCTCAGCTACCTAATCATTTCCAGGTCAGCCTGGGCTATATGAGACCCTGTCTCAAAGCAAAACAAAACAAATTAAAAAAGCCAAGACAGCTGGGTGTCGGTGGCACATGCGATTTCCAGCCCCTCCCTCACGCTGCACCAATGGGAAGTCACCATGAATCACGGGTGTGAGCGTGACATGGCTGCTGTAAGACAACAGATGGAGTTAGGAAAGGTGGTGCATGCCTGCAGTCCCAGCACTCAGGAGGTGAGGACAGGATTCTAAGTTTGAGGCCAACCTGGGCTTGATTACAAAATTCTATCTCAAAACCCCAAGGCCTTGGTGATAGGATCTGTACCTAGCACGTGCAAAGGCCTAGGTAAAGGTAAAGGAGAGCTGGAGAGAGGAGGGAAGGAGAGAAAAAAAGGAAGCGTTTAGGAGAACCTTCATGACCTGGAATAGGCAAAGGTTTTTGCAGGTTTCGAACGCACTAGCCACAGTCTGTCAGAGGCACAGGCCTGCTGTAATCTCAATACTTGGAGGCCAAGGATCATGAGTTTGAGCCTAGCCTGGGCTACATAGCATTGTCCTGTCTCAGAAAAACAAGAGCCAGCTATGATATCACATGCCTGAAATCCCAGTACTTGGGAACCCAGGATGACTCTGAATTCCTTGTCTTCTTACAAGAGACCCTATGGCAAAACAACAAATCAGCCAGGCATTGCTTTTAATCCTAGCACTCAGGAGGCAAAGGCAGGTGGATCTCTGTGAGTCTGAGGTCAGCCTGGTCTACAGAGTGAGATTCAGGACAACCAGGGCTACACAGAGAGACCCTGTCTTTTTTTGTTTGTTTGTTTGTTTGTTTGTTTTTCGAGACAGGGTTTCTCTGTGTGCCTCTCCTGGAACTCACTTTGTAGACCAGGCTGGCCTCGAACTCACAGAGATCCACCTGCCTCTGCCTCCCGAGTGCTGGGATTAAAGGCGTGTGCCACCACCGCCTGGCTGAAACCCTGTCTTGGATAAAAAAAACAAAACAAAAAAACGTAACAAAGATAATTACATTAAAAAAAAATGAAGCAGCTGGATGTGGTGGTATATACCTTTATCACAGTATTGCAGAGGCTGAGTTCCAGGCCACCTGGTCTACCTAGCAAGTTCCAGGCCAGTCAGGGTTGCAGTGAAACCCTTGCTTGTCTCAAAACAAACATAAATCAGAAGAAGCAAGAAGCAGATCACCCTGGGCTCTGAGGGCTGTATAGGGGTTGATACTTCATCCTGAGGGAAGTGGGTCATCAGAAAAGGGTCTAAAGGGTTCGGCATGGTGGTGCACGCCTTTAGTCCCAGCACTCGGGAGGCAGAGGCAGGCAGATTTCTGTGAGTTCGAGGCCAGCCTGGTCTACAGAGTGAGTTCCAGGACAACCAAGGCTACACAGAGAAACCCTGTCTTGAAAATGAGAAAGAAGGAAGGAGAGAGATAGAAATGAGGCGGGGGTGGGGTGGGGGGACGGGACTTAAGGAGAGGGAGTGATGGGAACCGCAGCGGAAGCAAAGGTTGGGGACAGCGTGACCTCCCACAGCCTTATGGATGAGTTCTGTGCACCCTCTCTGCTGGGCATGCGACTGCACAGTGTTGCCTAACACAAAGGGGAGTAAAGAAACCCCGCCCCCTTCTCCTTGCTCAGCAGAGACAGGGCCGGGCTTGGATTC
Source organism: Peromyscus californicus insignis (assembly GCF_007827085.1). NCBI lineage: Eukaryota > Metazoa > Chordata > Mammalia > Rodentia > Cricetidae > Peromyscus > Peromyscus californicus. The sequence continues at coordinate 21,455,067 of NW_026294573.1, read as the reverse complement.
TACCCCTTTGCAATCAAGATGCAGTTTTACAACTTGAAAAGTCACTTAATCCGGGTGCCAGGACGAGGTGGGGCACTGCAGGTGGGGACTGGCTGTGAGGCCCGGTCCTGCAGGGCCTAGCCCTGGTCTTAGAGGAGCTGCAGCCTGCCAGCTCCTACCCACGCCCCAACTCCTGCTCCAGCCCCACCTGCTGTGCTCAGCACCTGGACTCCCCCTCCTCTGCCCAATCTTCCTCTTAGGGAAGAGAGAGCTTGGCAGAGACGGGAGGGAGCCAGGAGTTTCCTCCACCCACTCCCACTCCCACACAACAGAACCTGCACCAGATCTAGAGGGCACCAGGCACCAGGTTCCCGCAGAATCCCCTCCTCTGCCAGGCACTCAGGAAAGGCACTGGCAGATTTGGGTGAAGTGGTGCATGCCTGTGATGCCAGCGCTTTGGATGCTGAGATAGGAGGATTACTAAGGGTTCAAAGCCAACCCGGGTTATACAGCAAGACCCTGTCACCAGAACAAACAAATAAAACCCGAGCTCATCGGGTAAAGTTTGCTGTGCAAGCCTGGCCACCTGAGTTCAATCCCCCTAGTCCACATAAAGGTGAGAGAACCAGCCAGGTGGCACAAGCCTTCAATCCCAGCACTTAGGAGACAGAGGAACATCTCTGTGAATTTGAGGCCAGTCTGGTCTATATAGTGAGCTTCAGGACAGCCAAGACTACAGAGTCCTGTTTTGGGGGGTGAGGGGTGGGGTGGAGAACCAACTCTGATGTCTACATGCCCCTGTACACACATCATGTATACCCACAATAATAATAGTGAATAAAATTTAAAACAGGACAAAAATCCACAACAACAAAAACCCAGGGGGGGAAAAAAACTGGGTGCAGTTGGGCAGTGGTGGCGCACGCCTTTTATCCCAGCACTGGGGAGGCAGAGGCAGGTGTAACTCTGTGAGTTCGAGGCCACCCTGGTCTACAGAGTGAGTTCCAGGACAGCCAAGGCTACACAGAGAAATCCTGTCTCAAAAAAAGAAAAGAAAAAAAAAAAAAAAAGCTGGGTATGGGGAGCTGAAAAGATGGCTCAGCAGTTAAGAGCACTGACTGCTCTTTCAGAGGATTCAAGTTCAATTCCCAGCAACCACGTGGCAGTTCACAACTGTCTGTAAATTCAAGATCTGAAACCCTCACACAGACATACATGCAGGCAAAACACCAGTGCACCCAAAATTAATTAATTAATTAATTAATTAATTAATTAATTAAAAAAAAAAAAGCTGGGTATGGTGGTACACACCTTCAATCCCAGCACTCAGGAAGATAGGCAAGCAGATCTCTGCAAGCCTGGTCTACACAGGAAATTCCAGGCCAGCCAGAGGTACAGAGTAAGACCCTGTGTCAAACAGACACACAAACAAACAAAAACCAAGATACAGGACAAAAATGGTGCTGGGTGTGGTGGCGTTTGCCTTTTTAAAAAAATAATTTATTTAATTAAATCAATTAATTAATTAATTTTCTTTTTTTGAGACAGGGTTTTGCTGTGTAACAGCTCTGGCTGTCCTTGGACTTGTTTTGTAGACCAGGCTGGCCTTGAACTCACAGAGATCTGCCTGCCTCTCCAGTGCTGGGATTAAAGGTGTGCACCACCACCTTCTATTTGATTTTATTATTTTATGCACATTGATGTGATGGTGTCATATCCCCCGGAACTGGAGTTACAGACAGTTGTGAGCTGCCATATGAGTACTAGGAATTGAACCCTATTCCTCTGGAAGGGCAGCCAATTCTCTTAACCTCTGAGCCATCTCTATAGCCCCATGGCACACGCCTTTAATCCCAGTATTCAGGAGGCAGAAGCAGGCAGATCTCTGTAAATTTGAGACCAGCCTGGTCTATATAGTGAGTTCAAGGCTAGCCATAGCTGCACACAGCACACAGGAAGACCCTGTCTCAAATCAACAAAAAACTGTGAAGTTAGCGGCATTGTGACCCTACCCAACCCAATTAGCATCTGTTGAGTACCTGGTGCTTGCCAGGCCCTGTATCATTTGCGAAGGACAATATCCATAGCCAGCAACATCCCGTATGTTTTATAGAGGTACAAAGTGCATTGGAGTCTAGCGAGAAAGGCTGGTTTTATCTGGGGTGTGGTATGTGGACATCAAGGAGAATTTACTCCACAGGGGGCCATGTGAGCTAGACCATAAGAAATCAGGAAGACTGCCAGTAAGAAATGCTCCTGGAGAGCAGGCATAATGGTTCACAGCTGTAACCCCCATCAGTTAGGAGGCTGAGGCAGAAAATCAGTAGTAGTAGTATTTCTGCACCTACATGGAGCGCCTCAATACCACTTGTCACTTCTGGGCCAGGAGATCCAATGCCCTCTTCTGGACTCCTCAGGTGCCTACATTCACATTTGTACAAATCCTTATGTGCACGTGTGCACATGAGCACACACACACACACACATTTTTTTTTTAAAGATTTATTTATTTATTATGTATACAGTGTTCTGCCTGCATGTATGCCTGCATGTCAGAAGAAGGCACCAGATCTCATTACAGATGGTTGTGAGCCACCATGTGGTTGCTGGGAATTGAACTCAGGACTTCTGGAAGAGGAGCCAATGCTCTTAACCTCTGAGCCATCTCTCCAGCACCACACATTTTTTTTTATCTAAAAAAAAAAAAAGCTGGGCGGTGGTGGCGCACGCCTTTAATCCCAGCACTCGGGAGGCAGAGGCAGGCGGATCTCTGTGAGTTCGAGGCCAGCCTGGTCTCTAAAGCGAGTTCCAGGAAAGGCGCAAAGCTACACAGAGAAACCCTGTCTCGAAAAACCAAAAAAAAAAAAAAAAAAAGAAGAAGAAGAAGAAAAATTCGGGCTGGAGAGATGGCTCAGTGGTTAAGAGCATTGGCTGCTCTTCCAGAGGTCCTGAGTTTGATTCCCAGCAACCACATGGTGGCTCACAACCATCTGTAATGGGATCAGATGCTCTCTTCTGGCCTGCAGAAATACATGCAGATGGAACACTCATACCAAAAAAAAAAACCAAAAACCTAAATAAATAAAAATTAAAAAAATGCTTTCTTGGTCATTTCATCATGGATGAGGGATTAGCTCATGAGGCCACACTTTGAGGTACTTCTGATAGTTAATGGCTAATGGGGAGAGATGTCATTTTCGTTAGTAGTATAGCCCCAGTAAACAACCTCTCATCCATGCTGAGGTAAGCAACTCTAACTAAGCTCAGTGGCTCACACACACAAGACCTGAGAAAGTAGGAGGGGGACTTTTAGGGACAAAGGGTCTCAGCACAAGCAGGAAGGAGGATGAGAGAGAATTAAAGTGATTGCTGAGACCAAAGCAGCCATTGGTTCCTCACACTGACTCTGTGAAATGGTGTCATTTCATCGATGCCCCAGAAGTGGTCATGGTGGTGTGAAAGGAAACAAACGTCATTATATCCATGTACAAAACTGTCAAAGAACATAGACAGATAAGTAGATAGATAGATAGATAGATAGATAGATAGATAGATAGATAGATAGATAGATAAAATGTCCTTGGTGAAGTTAGGCATGGTATTTTACATCTGTAATCCCAGCATTCAGCAGGCTGAGATGGACTGTAGTCTGAGGCCAGACTGAGCTAAACGGTGAGTTCTAGGCCAGCCTGGGCTACACAGAGAAATCTCGTCTCAAAAAATAAATAAATAAGATTGGAGAGATGGCGCAGCAGTTAAGAACACTTGACTGGGGGCTGGAGAGATGGCTCAGAGGTTAAGAGCACTGACTGCTCTTCCAGAGGTCCTGAGTTCAATTCCCAGCAACCACATGGTGGCTCACAACCATCTGTAATGAGATCTGGTGCCCTCTTCTGGCCTGCAGGCAGAACATTGTATACTAAATAAATAAATCTTTAAAAAAAAAAAAAAAAGAACACTTGACTGTTCTTCCAGAGGTCTTAAGTTCAATTCCAGCAACCACATGGTGACTCACAACCATCTGTAATGGGATCAGATTCCTTCTTCTGGTGTGCATAAAGACAGACCACTTATATATGTAAAATACATAAATAAATAAGTCTTTAAAAAAATAAGAAAAAATGGCCAGGTGGTGATGGCACACGCCTTTAATCCTAGTACTCAGGAGGCAGAGCCAGACAGTTCTCTGTGAGTTCGAGGTCAGCCTGGTCTACAGAACGAGTTCCTGAACAGGCACCAAAACTACACAGAGAAAAATAAATAAATAAATAAATAAATAAATAAATAAATAAATAAATAAATAAGAAACAGGGTGAGGATGTACCTCAGAGAGCAGTTTTGTCTAGTACAGTCCTGGGTTAGATCCCCATCATCACAGGAGCCAGACATGGTGGCACCCACCTATCATCCCCATACTTGGGAGATGGAGGCAGAAGGTTCAGAGACTCAAGGTTATGGACCCAGTTTCAATAAATCCTGGGCTACAAGAGACTCACTTGGTAGGGAGAAAGAACTGACTCCACCCACGTCCTCTGGCACATACTACACAAACAGACTAAATAATCAAATGTAGTTTTAAAAGACATACTCTTGAATACAGCGACTGCTCAGGACCACAGCAACCAGGGCACCCTCACGCCGACCCTGTGAGAAGCTGTGATTTTGTCCACACTCCAGGCAGGTGGGAGGAGCGGTATTCGAGCCTCATTTCATCTGTTGCCTTGTTTGTTCCTTAGAGGAGCTTGGGCAAAGAACCTGTGGAGCCATGAGGAGACTGCGGGAGGTAAGACTGGTTCGTGGACCCAGGGTTATGGGTGTGGAATCTTTGGTGAGAAGTGTGGGTTTTACCCAGAGAGCACTGGAGGGCCATTCAAGGGGGGCAGATAAAGAGGTGACATAATTAGCTGTCTATTTTCAGAGGTGCACTTTATTTATTTACTTATTTTTATTTTGGTGGGTGGGTGTGTTTCAAGACAGGGTCTCATTATGTAGCTCTGGCTATCCTGGAACTCACTCACTATATAGACCAGGCTGGCCTCAAACTCACAGAGATCCTCCAGCCTCTGCCTCCCGAGTGCTGGGATAAAAGGCGTGCGCCACTACGCCCAGTTTAGAGGTGCATGGCACGGTAGAGACTGAGACAATCTGTGAGGAACTTGGTCAAAAATCCAAGAGAAAGAGCTGTGTCTGGGGTTCATGGGATGTCTTATAGGGTAAAGGTACTTAGAGCTAAGAGGTAAAGGTCTGAGTTCAATGTCTGGAACCACAGTACAAAGACAACTGATTCCTGAAAGATAATCCTATGACCTCCACACTTGTGCTGTGGCATGTACGGATGCACATGGACCCATATTCAATGCCCCCATCTCTCTCTCTCTCTCTCTCTCTCTCTCTCTCTCTCTCTCTCTCTCTCTCTCTCTCTCCCCCCAAACACACATGCCTATAGGGAAAAAAACAAAAACGAGCTAGGCCTGATGGAGTGCAATTGCTGTACTTTGGAGGTGGAGGCAGGAAGAATAGAAGTCAAGGTCACCCTCCCTCTGTTACATAGAAAATTTAAGCTGGTTAAGAGGTGGGGAGGAGGGACTGGAGAGATGGTTCAGTGGCTAAAAGCACTGTTTTTTTCTTCCATAGGACTCTGGTTCAATTCCCGGCACCCACAAGGTAGCTCATAGTTGTCTGTAACTCCAGTTCCAGGGGGATCTGATGCCCTCTTCTGGATTCTGTAGGCACTGCAAGCACATGGTACGCAGACAAACATGCAGGCAAAACACCCATACACATAAAATAAATAAAATAAGAAGAGGTGGGGAGGAAAGAGTACGCTGGGGAGACACCAAGCCGATGATGGGGTTCTAGTGGGGACTGCTTGGCTCTGGCGGATGAAATGGAGGGAAGAGCCAAAGGTGATGCCCCAGGTGGCTTCCGTACCGCTGAAAGAATCTAGTAATTGTTCTTCATAATAGTCCAGAGTGGGGACCCATACCCGCCACCTGCCCAGCTCACCCAGGAAGATACTTTATTCTCCAGACGTTCATTGTACATCCCCCAGCCATTTGTGCATGCATTCAGCCAACTTAATGGATCACTGAGTGGCTGCTGGCTGCTGGGCTGGGAGCTGGGGAGACATCATTAGCGGTGCACTGCTACAGCCTTGGGTATGGATTGCAAGCCTGGGTTTGCAGCCGACTTGCGGTGAGTCCTGGCTCGACCTTCAGCTTACTATGACTTAAGGCGAGTGATAGGACCTTTTATGTTCTTTGTTGTCATCTGTAGGATGGGGACATTAATGTCACCTACATGCCCGGAATGGAGTGAGCGCTCGGCGGCGTTAGCTGTCATTGTTCCCCTCTTCTCGAGGAGACAGAGCCAATAACACAGTTTAACTATTTCATTACAACAGAGATAAATATCCTGACGGAGCCAGCAGGGACTGGAGGTAGGGCAGGCTTCCCGGAGTGACAGCCGGCTGGTCTAGGCTGGACTGGGCTGCCAGGCAAGGCGGGAGAAAGCGCACAGGCCTGGTGGCTGGAGGGACAGAGCGATGGCAGGCTTTCGGTCACTTTGACTCTTTGAACCTCAAAGCCGTGCTGAGAAAGTGGGTCAGGGAGACACACTGCCCCCATTTCACAGAAAGGACACTAAGGCCCCGAGAGGACAGTGACTTAGCAGGCCGGAAGGGACAGGCCTGAGAAAAGGCCTTTGTCCCTGTGCCTGCTGGGATGAGAACAGCCCAGACTGCAGATGGCTACCAGCAGCTGTGGTGGCCAGAGCTGCATTCCTTCCTTCCCCTGCTAGCAGGGCAAGCCCAGGCTTAAGCAGGGGCCTGGAATTTTCTTCTTGTCTTAAAACAAAACAACAACAAAAAAAAACAAAGCAAAACCCACTTTAGTTAACATTAAGTCGTGTTGTGACTTCAAACAGATACACTCTGAACTGTCCTTCCTGGCCCCAGATCCCTCCGAGTCCCCAGGATAAGCCTCCCAGCAGCAAGTTTCTGGGAAAGACAAGGAAGTCTGGAGTTGGAGTCCAGACTTTGTGGTGAGTCTTGGCTCAGCCCCTCCGACTTGCTGTGTGACCTCATGCAGGTCATCAGCCCTCTCTGGGTCCACCAAACTGAAGGGAGGGAGGGTGGGATGATACAAGTAGGGTGGGGAGCCCAGCAACAGGCTCCAGCCAGCTGCAAGCATCTTTGCTGCTCTCCAAGTTGGAGGTATTTGGGCCTGGGGCGGGGAGGTGGGGGGGGGGGAGAAGGGAGGGTGTTGGTTGGTTGGGGGAGTTAGTGGGGGTTGGTGGTGGTGGTGGTGTCTGGAAGCTGGAGACAGGCAGCCTTTCATCTTAGGCTGGCCCAGGGTCGGGGCAGGTTGGCAGGCTCCACATCCCGAGATCACGTTTCAGGCTAGAAGGGGCCTTCCTGTGACCTCAGCCGGCCAGCCTCGTCTCTGCCTTCCTCCTCCATCCACACCAGAGGGAAGCAAGCAGCATCCCACCCAAGGTCACTGGCCAGCAAGTGGCTGTCCTTCGGCCTGCCCTTCCCTCCCCTCCTGCTGGAGCCAGCCCCCACCCCCGCAGCTCCCCCTGCAAAGCCCTGGTCTCCTGGGCCATTAGGAATCTGCCAGGCGAGGCGTGGTCTTTTCCCTCCCTCTTGCTTCTTGGCTTGTTTTCCCAGCTCTCCAAAAGCTGCCTCCTGCAAAAGCCTCCGGGTACATGTACAGGAACATTTTTCTTTAAAAAAAGAGGAGGGGTTGGGGGGGGACCTCAAAGAGAGAGAGAGAGAGAGAGAGAGAGAGAGAGAGAGAGAGAGAGAGAGAGAGAGAGACAGAGAAGCAGCTATGGTTTGGGTAGAAAAGCAACCAGCTCCTTAATCCTTGCCTGCAACCTCTGCCTCCCCAGCCAGCCTGTTTGGCTCTAGGCCCTGGAAAGAAGCCTGTACTCCAGCAAGAGGCCTAGACCTGTCCCCCGCCCGCCCGCCCGCCCGACTGCATCCTCACCACCTCTTTTTCTTTCTGGGTTTGGTGTGCCTTCCAGAACCTGGAGACAAGCTGCAGGGCTCAGCAGGGCTGAGAAAATGTGGGAGTTGCAGAGGGGGCCGGTGGGGGACCCCACTGCCTTGCCCGCTGGGCCGTTTTCTCCAGACCAGAGGTTACAGGATCTGGATCGATTGTTCAGCCCTAGCTATCCCTTTACTTCCTGCTGGCTCTCCTTTTCTGGAATCCCTGGTCTCTCCAGTGCAAGCTCCCCCGGGGCCATCACCCATGTCTTCGATATTGCCGCCTTCTTCTTCTTCTTCTTCTTCTTCTTCTTCTTCTTCTTCTTCTTCTTCTTCTTCTTCTTCTTCTTCTCCTTCTCCTCCTCCTCCTCCTCCTCCTCCTCCTCCTCCTCCTCTTCCTCCTCCTTTGTAAGAGCCATTTATTTTCACATTCTAAGTCTTTGTTCATTGGAACCCTCCACAGTAGTGGCAGTCAATGTCCCACCCTTTGCTCTGGCTGAAGAATCTTTAATTATGTGTAGTTCCCATGCCTGCTTCAGAGTTATGTTGCTGGAAGTGTGTCTTGAATGAATGAATGCAAACCATAAATAGATCCCCCCAAATATTCAGAGAAATCTTGTGGAGGGCCATTTGGCAATGGCACATCCCTGTTAAAGTGAGTGAGGTCATGCATGCATGTAATCCCAGCATTCGGGAAGCCAAGGTGGGATTATCCAGAGTTCAAGGTCAGCCTGCACTACATAGCAAGTACCAGGCCAGCCAGGGCTACACTAGTAATAGAAATAGAATAGAATAGAAATTCATCTATAACTCTTTTCTCAAAAATAAATAAATAAATAAATAAATAAATAAATAAATAAAAATCAGGCAAGCAATATGGCTCAGTGGGTAAGGCTGCTTGCTGCCAAGCCTGATGATCTGAGTTCAATTCCCACATGATGAAAGGTTGCTGGCCACTCCCATTTATGATAAATACATGTAAAACAAAATGAAAACAAAGAGAAACCTTCCACACCTGCCCAGTACCTTCATCAGCTCAAACCTTCATCTCCACCTCTCTCTAGTCACCAGCTCCTGTGGAGGCTTTTTTAACCCAGGAAGCCATCTTTCCTCTTGCCTCTAGATCCTTGCCTAGGAAATGCTCTTTAGCTTGTTTTCTGTTCTCCTGTCATCCAAGGAGTGCATATAGAGTAGCATCACGGCAAGGGCACTCCTCTTCATTTCTCTCTCTTCTTTCCTCCTTATCCCCCACCCCCGGCTTTGTGTGTATGTGCACGTGTTGGGGACTCAGGTGTGCTAGACAAACTCTACCACTGAGTGGCATCCCCACCCTTTTCACTTCTTGTTTTGAGATAAAGCTTCATTACATTGTCTAGTTCGGCTGTGAACGTCACTCTCTAGCTGGGCCTTGAATTCCCAATCCTCTGGCCTCAGCCCTAGCTGCTGGCCTTGAACCAGCTGGGAGTCAAGGCATTCTTCACTATGTTGCCCATTTATTTCTGTTGTGTGTGTGGAGGGGGCATGCTTGGAGGTCGGAAGACAGCGTGCAGGAGTCGGTTCTCTCCTTCCACCATGCGGACCCCCAGGGATCAAACTCAGGTCCTCAGATTTGCCAGCAGGTGCCTCTAACCACTGAGCCATCTCATTTTACCTTTGCTACAGGTTTCAGGTAGCCCAGGCTGGTCTCAAACTTACTATGTAATGGAGGAGGAGGATGACCTTGAACTCCTTCTGATCTTCCTGCCCCCGCACCCCAAGTATAGGAATGACAGGTAGGAGTTACTGAGCCCATCTGGCTTCATGTCCTTCTTTTATTTATTTATTTATTGGTTTATTTATTTATTTATTTATTTTTCCGGAGCTGAGGGCCAAACCCAGGGCCTTGCGCTTGCTAGGCAAGCACTCTACCACTGAGCTAAATCCCCAACCTCATCATGTCACTCTTTATGTATGGCTTCTTTCTCATTAAGGGGCACTCTGAGACAGAAGCTGGGGAGATTGATCCCGGGTCACTGGTGCCCTGCATAAGCCCCGACAGGAGCAGACAGCAATCTATACTTATTAAATTAATAGACTGGCAAAGGAGGTCAAGTTCAGGCAGGATTTGGGCTTTTTTTTTGGGGGGTGGGTGGGTGCTGGGGAGTGAACTCAGGCCTTGCTGGGGTTAAGGGCTTTGTGTATGTGATAGCAGCTAGCAGAGCTGGGTTACACCTCAGCTGCATGCGCATGCGTGGTTTTGAAGGCACGAGGAAAAAGCATGGCATGTTTCCACCAAGGGAACAGAGTCAGGACAGACAGACACAAATCCTCCTCATCCTCATCAGGGCACTGGGCGGTGCAAGGCACACATGGGCACAGTGTTAACTGCTGCCACTGTTATCGCTGTCCTGAGCCTTTTGGTCATGGTCACGTTAGGCATTTTTTTTATCGGCCTTCTCACTTAGTTCTTACCACAGCCCACAGAGCCAGGGATTGGTTGTTGTCCCTTTTTCTAAAGAAATGAGGTAAGCTGGGCAGTGGTGGCACATACGTGTTTAATTCCAGCACTCGGGAGGCAGAGCCAGGCCGATCTCTGTGAGTTCGAGGCCAGCCTGGTCTACAGAGTGAGTTCCAGAACAGGCTCCAAAGCTACAGAGAAACCCTGTCTCGAAAAACCAAAAACCAAAAAAAAAAAGAAAAGAAAAAAGAAAGAAAGAAAGAAAAGAAATGAGGTAGAAGCAGGCCCAACAGTTTGCTGGGGTCACTTGCTGGGTAAGTGGCAGGAAGGGGATTTGAACCCAGGTCCCTCTAACCCTGCCGCCCACCCATGTTCCCTGACTGGAGCCTGCAGGAGGAGGAAGAGAAGAAGGTGGCAGAGTAGCACGGTGGGAAGGCAGGGAGGCTCCACTGAGCTGGGCCTCAGAAGCAGAGCAGCAGGCAGTTTCTTTCTAGAGCTTTCATTTCCGCCAGTCTCTTCCAAGCAGGTGAAAAACCCTACAGAGGGCCCTTCTCTCCTTCCCTCCTTCCCCCCTTCCCACCCCCTCCCAGCTGCCTCTTCCCCCACGCTGGGAGGGGGAGGTCAGGTGTGCCGCTGGGGATGCAGGGGGGAGCGGAGCGAGGAGGTAGGGGAACATCATTCCAGCTCCTTCCCCTCTAGCACCCCGCTTCCCCTTCAAAGGCGCTCAGGGAGGAGAGAGCCTTCCAGGTGGAAGGAATGGCAGGCGAGAAGGCTGCGGATTAAGGATGTGGAGGCGGGGAAAGCCTGTGAGCCAGGCTGGGACCGAGGTTTGGGGCCCTCTGGGATTGCTCAGTGAAGAAGAACTTGTTTGGAGAGAGGGGGGGGGGAGAGGGGAGAGAGAGAGAGAGAGAGAGAGAGAGAGAGAGAGAGAGAGAGAGAGAGAGAGAGAGAGAGAGAGAGAGAGAGAGAGAGAGCTGAGGATGCCAGAGGAAGGGGAGTGGCAGGGACTTTGTGGGCTCTGAGGACAGTGCTCGCCACCCACTCCCCCCCCCCCAGATAGGGATGGGGTGCAGGCTGCCCGAGAGGTGATTGGTTTTGATCCTTCTGTTTCATCCCTGGTTCTGCTGGTTCTATACCAGACACTGGCCTGCAGCTCTACAGACGTTCTCACATTTTCTCTCCCTCTCTACAAGATCCATATGAGTCGCTCCATTTTATAGACAAGAAAACTGAGGCTCTACTAGATTATACACCTTGACCAAATCAGAAATCATGTTTGGGTTGTCTGGCTGGTTAGTTTTGTGGTTATGTTTTTTGAGACAGAGTTTTAACTAGGGAGTCCAAACTGGCCTCAAAGCCTCCATCCTCTTCCCTCGGCCTCTAGGTGCTGGGATTCTAGGTGTCCCACACCTAGCTCCAGACTGTGGAAGAGGCATAGCTAGGAACTGATCCCTGGTCTGTTTCCACAGGTGGCAATTTTGCTTGTCAGCCTGATGGGCTGTTTTCCCAAAGGGTTCCTGTCCCCATAGCAACAGTGACAGGAACTCCGGGTGGACTGCACTTTAGAGTTTGTGCAGGCCTTATTGTGTGTGTGCCTTGAAGCTTTATCATCCCTATTTCAGAGATAAGGAAACTGAGGCCCAGAGAATGGGTGTGACCCAGCTAAGATTACAGAGCCATTAAACTGCAAAGCTGACGTGCAAATGGAGTGTGCTTGGAGTTCTTTTGCCTCCCCTGTGCAGGAAGAGGGTCTGTTTCATGTTCTTCTCAGGGAATGGTCAGTTGACTGTTATTTTTTTGAGACAGGGTCTCATTAGGCCTCCTAGGGAATGCCATCACTCCCAGCCAGTTTGACTTTTTAGAGCTCAATCAGAGCATAGGGCGTGGCCTTTGCAACCTGGGCGATCTGCTCCAGGTACTGGATACTTTCAACATTCTGGCCATGCCTTTGATTCCTTGGATAGAGGAGGGAAGGGCTTGGCTAGCCCAGGCTGGGTTCAGTCAGCTTCCTGACAGGATGTCCTGGGGCCAGGCACATAGCTACCCTGTTCTTTCTTGACCTCATGGATAACATGAGGATAACGGAAAGAAGCCCATAGGCTTGTTGTAAGGACTGAGTTAATACATACATGTACAGCATGCGCACGTGTACAGCATAGAGTACATGCTCATTAAATGTTGATTATTAATATTTTTAATATGTGTAGCATTATTTTCTCAGAAAGCAGGCTCTCCAGCTACATCACCTACACAGAAAATACTAAGGTTCTTATTTGCTAACCTGTCAGCAAAGCCCCAAACCTTAATTTCTAGTGCAGGTAAAAACTGATGACATCAGCAGCATGTCAACAATACTTTTTACTTGTGTTTGAGGCAGGGTCTCACTATGTAGTCTGGACTGTCCTGGAACTCTCTATGTAGACTAGGCAGGACTCAGACTCACAGACACCAGACTGCCTGCCACTGACAGACATCAGACTGCCTGCCTCCTAAGTTCTGGCATCAAAGGCCGGCCACACCAGGCTCAATATGTTGTTTGGAAACAAAGTCTTGCCCAGGTTGTCCTTGAACTCATTATGTAGCCCAGGTGATACTCCTGTCTCAGCCTCCTGAGTACAGGGGTTACAATCATGAACCACCACACTGGGCTTAATAACCATAATCATTGTTAGATCTATTATTACCATCCAGTAACTGCTGATGTATGCGGATCACTGTGCTAAATGCCTCCCATCTACTGTCTCATTCACATGTTTTGTTTTGTTTTTGAGACAGGATCCCGTGTAGTCCAGGGTGGTGTCAAATTTGCTATGTATTGAGGGCGACCTTAAATTTCTAATCCTTTTACCTTTGCCTCCTGAGTGTTTGGATCACAGAGGTGCCACCACGTCTACTTATTTATTTATTTATTTTAGACACCGTCTCATAGTGTAGCCCAGGCTGGCCTCAAACTACTGATCTTCCTGTTCCAGCCTCCTGAGTGCTACAATTTCAAACCCAGCTCAATCTCATTCAATCTTTACAGCTCTGAGAAACAGAAGTAATAGTAATTATTTTGTACTGAATTTTTTTGATTCAATTTAAAACAATTTACTCAATTGTTTTTTTGAGACAGAGTCTTATTATGTAGGCTGGCTGGCTGGCAACTCACTATGTAGACTAGGCTCAAACTCAGAGAGATCCACCTGCCTCTCCCTGCGCACAAGGCCAAAAGCAATTATAACCCTTACCTTCTGTTTATTTGGTCTTCATGTGTAGGCCAAACTAGATTCAAACTTGCTATCTCGTCCAGGTTGGCCTTGTACTTCTGCCTTAGTTCTGAGAGTATAAGTGTGCACCACCAAAATGGGTAGTACACACCTGTATTGTCAGCACTCAGGACCACCAGACCAGGCCCAGTAGTACACACCTGTAATGTCAGCACTCAGGAGGCTGAGGCAGGAGGATTACTGGGAGTTTGAGGCTAGTGTGGGCTACATAGCAAGTATTGGGCTGGAGGGATGACTTGGCAGTTGCACTTCCAGAGGACCAGAGTTCCATGCCCAGCAGTCAAGCTGGGGGAGGGCAAATCATAACTGCCTGTACTCCAGCTCTAGGGGATATGACATCACCACCGCTATCTTCTGTCCTCTGCAGGTACACACACACACACACACACACACACACACACACACACACACACACACAAAGTGTGGGCTACTAAGCCCAGCTATGATCTGTATCTTTCAGATAAGGAAACAAACTCAAGAGAGATGAAATACCCTGCCCATAGCTAGACTTGGTGGTACACACTGGTAATTTCAGGACTCAGAAAGCTCAAGCAGGAGGACAGCCTTGAGGTTGAGGCCAACCAAAATAAACAATACCCCCAAACAACAAAAACCAAATAATAACAAAATCACACATTGAAGAAGTTGTCAAAAAATGAGTTAAAGCCAGCTTGTCTGACTTCAAAGTCTTTTTTTCTTTTTCCCCCAGACAAGGTTTCTCTGTGTGTAGCCCTGGCTGTCCTGGAACTCACTCTGTAAACCAGGCTGGCCTTGAACTCACAGAGGTCTTCCCACCTCTGCCTCCCTAGTACTGGGACTAAAGGCGTGCACCAACCACCACTTCCTGGCTAGCTCCAAAGTCTTAAGATCAGATGTTAAAACAGCTAGGGCATAGATGTCTGGATCGGTTCTATCTCAATCCATTGGCTGTATCTGCTGCTTCAGACTTACCTCCCTGGATGCTGGGTCAACCAAGCACCATTTATACCGTGCCTTTTATGGGTCAAACCAGTGGTGGCACATGCCTAGTCCAGCACTCGGGAGGCAGAGGCAGGCAGATCTCTGTGAGTTTGAGGCTAGCCTGGTCTACAGAGCAAGTTCCAGGGCAGCCAGGGCTACACAGGGAAACCCTGTCTCAAACAAACAAACAAACAAACAAACAAACAAACAAAAAACCATCATCCCCTAATTTATGACCTTCTATCATATCATCTTCAGTCCTCCAGTAAATAGACGAGGTACAGCAAGATTTGTGCCTGCAAGGTCACTCAATCCCAGGTAAGGTGGTACGGTTAAGGTTCAAACCCAAGAGAGTGTACCTTGAAGACTGTGTTCTTTCAAAGCAGTGCAGAGATCCTCGGGGAACAGCTCCACTTTCAAAGGCAGATTCCCTCCCCTGTAATATCCTTATTCATTTGGCAATAACGGGGTCTGAAGGTCCTGTGTGCTCTGCCCCACCTCCCCCTGCCAGTCTTCTCATCAGCTTCGCTCCTTCTGCGCCCATCTATTGACTTGCACCACTTTTTTCCAACTTCCAGCTCATTTATGGGCAGACACTCTCCCGCACTGTTCATCAGTTCACCCCGATACCACCTGCTCAGAATGCTTCCCCTGGCCCACACTTATTCTGGTGAACACATTGCTCTTTGCCTTCTTGTTCCTTTTCTTTTCTTTTTTTTTGGTTTGGTTTTTCGAGACAGGGTTTCTCTGTGTAGCTTTGCGCCTTTCCTGGAACTCACTCTGTAGACCAGGCTGGCCTCGAACTCACAGAGATTGGCCTGCCTCTGCCTCCGGAGTGCCGGGATTAAAGGCGTGCGCCACCACCACCACCACCCGGCTTCACATGGAATTTTGAAGTGCCTGCTCGTTAACTGACCTTTGACTCTAAGCTCCGTGGGGGTCCCAGGCTGTTTTGCTCACCCTTGCAGTTGTCCATTCCCAGGGTGCTCTACATATTGTAGGTGCTTAGCATTTTTAAAAGAATGTTCATTTATTGAGTGTATGTGTGTACGCGTGTGAACCTGTGTAAGGGCATGGACATACCAAGGCCTGTGTGTGAAATTCAAAGGACGCCTTGGTTCTCTCCTTCCACCAAGTGGGTTCTGGGGATTGAACTGAGGTCATCAGGCTCAGAAACAAGCATTTTTAGCTGCTGAACCATCAGTAGTTTCTCTTGATGGATGAATCTGCTAGTGAATAAATAACTACTGGGAGCTTTGTGTACTCATTGAGTCTACCATTAATTCACTGAACTCTCATGATTGATCTGTTGTCTACATCAAAACATTTGTTTCTTTTAGGTTTAATCATTTTATTTTACATGTGCATTAAACGTATGCATGTGTACCGTGTATATGCAGTGCCATTGGGGTCAGGAGAGGGTGTCAGATCCCTTGCAACTGGAGTTCTGGGTGGTTGTGAGCCACTTTGTGGGTGCTGGAAACTGAACCTGGATCCTCTGGAAGAGCAGCAAGCGCTCTTACACGGAGCCGTCTCTCCAGCCTGTTGTCCACGCGTCAGAGAACGAGTCCGTGAGGCACAGGCAGACTGAGAGTGGTGGAGTTATGCTTCTGTCTTTGGTCAGTCTCAGCCCAAGGCCTCTGTCATGTACACAGCTGCCTCCCTCACTCTCCAGGCACACCAGGATTTCAACAGTCACATGTCAGGTTGAGTGTCTCAATCTAAGCCCGGGAGACACTAATCCAGCCATCTCTGGGGCCCTGTCTGCACTGCTTACTTGGCAGTGTTGGCCTTTCTGAAGTCTTAAAGACTTGGAAACACACTCAAAGCAGTCCTTGACGGCCAGAGCTCTGCTCGCAAGAGCGGACAGACCTGCCTGAAGACCTGGAAATGCCAGGTGTGGTGGCAAATGCCTTTGATTCCGGTACTGGGGAGGCAGAAGCAGGGGGATCTCTGTAAATTCAGGCCAGCCTGGCTCATAGTGTTCCAGGACAGCCAAGGGCTCCATAATAGAGAGATCCTGCTCTAAATAAATAAATAAACAAATAAATAAATACATACATACAATAAAAATAAAAACCTGGTATTTGGTCCGTCACTGACGGCCCCCAGTGGCAACCTCATCTGGCTTCTGTTTAAGTTGTTCACCTACTCGTCATCTCTTCTCTCTTGACCCCTAGAATGCTAGGAAGATGTTGACCACATCCCTGGGGCACATTTCCACAAGAATATTGGTCTAGCTGGTGGATGGCAGGGCCCACTTTTACGTTGACAGGAGTGAAAGGAACATTGCCCTGGCACCTTTCGGGCTACCCTGGCCTCCTAAGGGGGCGGGTGGGGGAGCAAAGCCTTTTTCAGGTGACAAGATGTCTAATAAGAGTAAGAAAACAGGGATAGATGCTAAGGGATGTAGGTTTGAGTCCTGGGGTAATTTCCAATTACCCGGGTGACTGTGGGCAAAACTTATTTCATGAATTCAGGGTGGTGTGTGTGTGTTTGTGTGTGTGTGTGTGTGCATGTTGTGTGTGAGGGTGTATATGTGCAGGCCAGAGAATCACCTCAGGGGCTTTTCTGGCAACTTCCATCTTGGTTTTTGCGACCTGGTTCTCTTATTGGCCTAGATTGGACAAGCAGGCTAGCTGCCTGGGCCTGTGAGCTCTAGAGGTCTGCTGTCTCTGCCTCTCCAGAGATGGCACTACAGGTCTGCCTCATCGGGTCTGTTCGACTTCT
Source organism: Peromyscus californicus insignis (assembly GCF_007827085.1). NCBI lineage: Eukaryota > Metazoa > Chordata > Mammalia > Rodentia > Cricetidae > Peromyscus > Peromyscus californicus. Next base: position 21,437,702 of record NW_026294573.1, on the reverse strand, counting down.
TGTTTTGAATCTGAGTTCTAGAATGCAGGTCCTCTTGCTTTCAAGGCGGCGCTTTACTGACAGCTGCGTCTCCCCACAACTCTCGTTTTCAAAAGTTCAGTTCACTGCAAAGAGCGCAGCGGACATGACAGTAACAGAGCAGCCACCTGCCTAAGACTCATTCTTCCGTAAGAGGCCTATACCTGTTACACAGACTTGCTCTAGAATACTAAATGGGCTAAACTGGATTCGTCACGTTGTCATCCAGCTGCAGCATTTTAGATTCAAGAAGCCACTGGGCGTGCATCCTCGCATCGCCCACCTTCATGGACTGGAAGCAGATCTGCCTGGGCCTGCTGTTCTATTTTGTAGAACAAAGTGAGAATTAGGTAGGCAGGAGTTGTCTGAAGTCGCAGAGTGAAGAGACAGGTGACAGTGGCCTCTCAGAACTAACTCCCAATTCCAGTACCCAAGCTTAGCCAGGATACCTAGGCTTTGGGGCGAGCTGAAGCCTATGACTCACACTCTCCAGCCAACTTTCGGTCCCGCCTGGGACAAGGCGTGAAGGGACATAACTATTTGCAACTCGAGGGGTGTCCTCAGAAAGTTCACAGGCTCGGCCCGTTCCTTCCACCCAAAACACTGGATTTCTGGACTCTAATAAAAAGAATTCATCTTTCAACCCATGTTTGACGAGGTCTTGCACTTTCTTAGCTGATATTCTTCCGCTCGAACTTGGGCGTCGATTTACCTTTCTGTCCACCTCCACCTCACTTGGTTTGCCCTGGCCTCTGTTTACTCCGATTGCGGAAGTCGCTCGGGTGGAGTTCCCGGGACACTACCTTCGAATACGTCTTTTGCGTACTTATTTAATTGGCATTGGACTCAGACCAATGGGGGAGCTGGAAGCCCAGGGCGGGCGGGGCGGAGAGCCAATCAGAACGGTTGGCGGGGTGTGGCTGCGTCCCGGGGCGGGGAATCACGTAATGGCGGACTCGGGCCGGTGGAGTGCGGCTAGGGGCGTAGCGCGCTGAGGGGGGCTCCGGCAGTGTGGCAGCCCGCGAAGCGGTGGGCCGGGGCGCACTCCGTGGGGACACGGGCCGGCCGGCCAGCCCTTCATGTCGCTGAGGGCGACTGCGCGAGGTCAGGTGAGCAACAAGTCCCTCCCGGGCGCGTCCGGCTGCGAGGCGCGAGCGGTGGCCCGGCGGCCCCTGCGGGGTCCGGGGGGATCCGGTGCCCGCTCTGGCCGCCGCCGCTGCGGTCCGCGTGCTGTCAGCGCCGTGGCCACACCCCAGGGGTGGTGGTGACCCAGAGGGCCCTTCGGAGACTTGGAAGGGCCCGGCGAAAGTGTGCCGACCTGTGGCCCTGCCACCAGCCCACCGTGTGCTCTTGAGCAAGTCACTTCCGTCCTTTGGGCCTCAGTTTACCGTTTGTGAAAAGACTTCGCGCCAGAAGTATGTGGATTGGGTCTCAGCAGTTTCCCGAGCTCTTGGACAAGTTCTCCTCCAGGCTGAGCCTCAGTTTCCATATTTGGACCATGAAGGAATTGACGTCCTCTTTTGAGGTCCCTGGCCTGCTGCTAAGCTGGGGAGTGGGTAGGGCACTGTGTGTTAAGTGTGCGCGCACGTGTGCACAGAACACACGTAGAGAAAGGAGAGTTGGCTTACGGGACCACTTGTCCCAAAGCGTGGGTGCTACCAGATCGTGGCGGGGTCGGGCCAGGTTCCTTTGGTCCTGTGAGATGAGGAAGTTTTATACAGCCGTCCATAGATTGAGAGATGAGGAGGAACTCCTTGGAGCCTTTGGGGCTACTATTGGCATTTCAGCCAGTACTGAAGAGGGAGAAAGGCAAGAAGAACGTTTCCGGTCGTCCCACTATGTGCCACACCTTAGGAATACATGCTTGGTTAGTTTTTCCAGCTGACCTTGCAAGTTTTCAGGTGAGGAAGCCAAGTTTCAGAGAGGTTAAGTAACTTGCCCAGGGCCACACAGTACTGTGAGGCGCTTACCAACGTGAGGGTGTTTCCTCTGGGAAGCACCGGGCCAGGGGTAAGTCACGGCCCGCTCAAAAGGGAAGTTCGCTTTGTCAGAAATGGAGGGGTGTAGCCCAGAGATTTGATTCCGCTCCTGGTGTGGGGACAGGCGAGGTCTTGAGCTCAGGGTTATTCGTTACAAGTCCACCCTCCTTTCTCACTCCGTGACTTAGAAGGGACCCTTTGCGAGTGTTAAAAGTCCCTCCCCAAGCATGTCAGGACAGCAGAGTTCGGTCTGCGTCCTGCAGAAGAAAGTTCCCCGGCTTCTGGTGTTGACTTGACACCGGAGTTCTGGTCCAGGGGGGGACGATCCCAGTGTCTGTCTCTCTGTAAGAAGACTACGTTTTTTTTGGGAGGGAGGAATCTCGGAAATTTCGTTCGTTTACATTTCTCTGGGTTCCTCATGGTCAACGTTTCTGTAGCCTACCTGTGTTGTAAGTGTACCGTTTCTTCCTTCTCTTTCAGGTGAGTGAAGGCAGTGGACTTGGGTAGGAGGTAGTCGGGTGTCATAGCCCTTAAGCTTTAGAACCCTCTAGAGCTTTGGGTTAATCAAAATAGTAGGTCCAGCTGTGGGTATTGTTCTCTGTCAGTGGCAGGGAGGAAGATCGGAAGAGGAAGTTGCTGAGAAAGAGGGCGTTTCTTAGCTCAGGAGCCAATATGTATTTTCTTTGTTTGAAATTCTAAAAGCAGAAAAGCATCAGCTAAAGGAGGAAGGAAGGAAGGAACTTCTAAACTCTTGCTTCCTGTCAGGGAGCTTTGAGGACAGCCCCGGCCGTGTGGGAGGCACTGTTTGCCCAGGAAAAGGCAATTGAGTTGGCTGGACTTCGAGAATGAGCTTGTAGATTCTAGAATCTAGAATGAAATAACTTTAAGTCTCAAATCCTCTCGGATAAATTTTTAGACAACATTTGAGTGAGTTATCACTGTTGATTCCTTGTTCCCGCCATACTTTTCAGTCTTTGGCCAAATTTTAGCTGTGATTTGACTCTGGTTTTTTTTTTTTTTTTTTTTTTTTTTTTTTTGGTTTTTCGAGACAGGGTTTCTCTGTGTATTTTTGGAGCCTGTCCTGGAACTCACTTGGTAGCCCAGGCTGGCCTCGAACTCACAGAGATCCGCCTGGCTCTGGCTCCCGAGTGCTGGGATTAAAGGCGTGCGCCGCCACCGCCTGGTTTAACTCTGGGTTTTAACATAATCTGATTTTGCTATGAAGAGGATTCAGAGCCATCGTCATTTGAAAAACACGATGTGTTTGGACATTTATTTATATCTTACTGTTTTCTTTTTAATGTTGTTATTTATTTTCTGTTGAGTCTGGTCTTCCTATGTGACACAGACTTACCTTGAACTCAGTATCTTCCTTCGTCAGACTCTGGAATGTTGGGGTTACAGACATTGGCCACTACCATGTCCTGCTTGTTTTCGTTTTTTCCAGAGGCAGGGTTTCTCTGTGTAGCCATGGCTGTCCTTGAACTCCCTCTGTAGACCAGGCTGGCCTTGAGACTCACGGAGATACGCCTGCCTCTGCTTCCTGAGTGCTGGGACATCACTGCCCAGCTTCCCACTTGGTTTTTGACAGTTAAGGTTTTTTTTAATTATTTTATTTATTTATTTATTTATTGTATATGCAGCATATGTGACTATAGGTCAGAAGAGGGAGCCAGATCTCATTACAGATGGTTGTGAGCCACCATGTGGTTGCTGGGAATTGAACTCAGGACCTCTGGAAGAGCAGTCAGTGCTCTTAACCTCTGAGCCGTCTCTCCAGCCCCTACTATTATTATTATTATTTTTTTTTTTTTTTGGTTTTTTTCGAGACAGGGTTTCTCTGTGTAGCTTTGCGCCTTTCCTGGAACTCACTTGGTAGCCCAGGCTGGCCTCGAACTCACAGAGATCCGCCTGGCTCTGCCTCCCGAGTGCTGGGATTAAAGGCGTGCGCCACCACCGCCCGGCTCATATTATTATTATTTTTAATGGCTGTGAATCACCATGTGGGTGTTAGTAACTTGGGTCCTCTGCAAGAGCAACAAGTGCTCTTAACTGCTGAGCCATCTCTTCAGCCCCTTAAGCCTTTTTCTTTTCTTTTTTTTTTTTTTTAAAGAAATTGTCTGTGTGGGTATGTGTAACTCCAGTTCCAAAGGATCGGATTCCCTCTTCTGACCTCAGGTAGCAGGCACACACATGGTGCACATGCATACTTGTAAGCAAAACACTCATACAGTGAACACTGTATAACGGAGTTGATTTCAGAGTCCGAAAAATAGTGTTAGGTGGAGAACTTCTTCTTTCCTTTTCTGTGATATAAAGCTTTCACTTTAGTTAAAATACAGCTGATGTGCATTTATTTAGGTACCGGAACAGATCTTTTAGTATTCTCCCTACTTGTTTTTAGATGCTAAAGGACCCCTCCACCTTTTCTTTATTCGTGGTCCTGATAGTGGGGACTCCACTGTGTCTGCTAAGGGGGTGCACTTTACAGCTGAGTCACATCACCAGCCTCTCTGCCCCCCTTTTATAAACAATACTCCATAGGTCCTTTGCTCTCTTTGTTTTCTATAGCTATTGAGAGAAATGGTACCGTTTTCTGTACACTGAGAGAAAGATCTGTGCCTGCAGGATTTTAGAGCTGATTTTTTTCCTGCAGGGTGGTGCTTAGTGTAATATGGGATAATCTCTGGTAGATGGAATTTGGGTCAGATTTTCCTTTTTTCTTTTCTTTTTTTCCCTGGTGCTTTGAGACAAGGTCTCTTTTTCCATAGGCTTGTCTGGAACTAGCTGTGTAGCTGAGGATGACCTTGAACTCTTGATCCCAATATCTCCACCTCCCAAGTGCTGGGTCTGGAGGCTTGTGCCACTATACCTAGTTTTGTGGTGCTGGGGATTGAACTAGGACTTTAGTGCATGCTTGGCAAGCCTCTTCCAATTAAGCTACATCCTCAGTTATACTATATGTACCCTTAGCTTTTCTGAGCTACCTCTACTATAGAATGAAGTTCATTGTTTGACAATGAAGGGTTTCTTCTCTTTATAAGAACCCTCATGACAACATAGATTTTAAGAATTTTGTCCTTCAGAAGACTATGGAACCACTGTTTGAAGGCTCCAGTTCATTCTATTTGAATGGCTCCATAGTGTCTGATAATAGCACTTTCATTGGGTGTAGAGGGTGTGAAATGGTGGAATTGGACCAGGGAATAGGAGTGATCCTGGTCTAGAACATCCTTTCGTAATTGCTGACACTATTGAAAATAACTGCAGAAATAGTGAACTAGCATGCTCCATTCTAACATCTGCTTGTGATTCTGAGTACATTCTATGCGTCAGTCAGGAGTAGTGGCAAACACTTCTAATCCAGCACTCGGGAGGCAGAGGCAGGTGGATCTGCACACACACACACAAATGAAAGATATACTGAGTGGTGGGATTAAAGGCATGCTCTTCCATGCCTGGCCAACCAAAAGTTATGTTTATTTCTTGAGTATTAGTCTTACTCAGGTTGAGTGGGGTGACAATTGATAATTTGGAAATAGGTAGAAATGCATAATTTTTGGGGATTTGGATAAGGGAGGCAGACTCCTGGGCATTAGTGATGCCAAAAGAAGACATGGAAAGTTGTAGTTTGAGGGGCCGGAGAGATGGCTCAGAGGTTAAGAGCATATATACTGTTGTTGCAGAGGAACTGAGTTCAACTCCCAGTACCCACATTAGGTGGCTCACAGCCAGCTCCAGGGGACTCTGACACCTCTCCTCTCTGTGGGCACCTGCTCTTGTGTGCAGATAGACACACATATACATAGTTAAATAATAAAAATAAAATTAAAGGCTGGGCAGCGGTGGTGCACATCTTTAATCCCAGCACTCAGGAGGCTGAGCCAGGCGGATCTCTGTGAGTTCAAGGCCAGCCTGGTCTATAGAGTAAGTTCCAGGACAGGCAGGCACCAAAGCTACACAGAGAAACCCTGTCTCAAAAAACCTAAATAAATAAATAAAATAAAATTTAAAAAATAAAAGAAAATTGAAGTTTATGGCATGAGGAACAGTTGATGCTCCATGACTTTTTGTTGGATTTCTCCTTTTTTGGGAAGAGTGTATATAGGCTATGGAATAAGATGCTTTTTTTTTTTTTTTTTTTTTTTTTGGTTTTTCGAGACAGGGTTTCTCTGTGTAGCTTTGCGCCTTTCCTGGGACTCACTTGGTAGTCCAGGCTGGCCTCGAACTCACAGAGATCCACCTGGCTCTGCCTCCCGAGTGCTGGGATTAAAGGCGTGCGCCACCACCGCCCGGCAAGATGCTTTTTGCTTTCCTTTAGAGCAGATCTAAGATGTCATCTTCTGCTTTGGGAAAGGCTCATTGACTTACCCTCCCCCTTTGGTTAAAGCACTAATCAGAATCAAACTAAGTCAGACAATGAAAGCTACAGGCAGCCAAGGAGCAATGGGAGCAGGAGCTTCTTCCCAGGGAGGAGCACACTGATTGGTTATCCAGTACCAAGTGGTCAGCTCTGAAAAAAAGGAGACAGCGTGCCGACCGAGCCGGCTGTAGTTTTGTATTTAGGCACACACAGACACACACACACACACACACACACACGTAAGGACAATAGGGGAAAAGGAACGAAGCAGGGGTGGGTATTGGAGAGTTTGGAGGGAAGAAAGGAAGGGGAAATGATGTAATTATATTGTAATCTCAAAAAATTATTACCCCCCCCCCCCCAAAGTCAGACAAGTTATAAAACTGCTTTCCCTGGCTGTGTGCTGCTTCTGCTTCTCCTTCTCCTCTTCCTTTTTCCCCCCAGAGATAGGGTTCCTCTGTAGCCTTTGGCTGTCCTGAAACTTGGAGATTCAACTGCCTCTGTCTCCCAAGTGCTGGATTAAAGGCGTGCACCACCATGCCTGGTTTACTGTGTGCTTCTTTTTCTTCTTCTTCTTCTTTTTTTTTAAAGATTTATTTATTTATTATGTATACAGAAGAGGGTGCTAGATCTCGTTACAGATGATTGTGAGCCACCATGTGGGTGCTGGGAATTGAACTCAGGACCTCTGGAAGAGCAGTCAGTGCTCTTAACCTCTGAGCCATCTCTCCAGCCCTACTGTGTGCTTCTTAAAGATGGGACTTAATGTTCTTTTTTAATTTGTTTGTTTTTGTATTTTCAAGGCAGGGTTTCTCTGTGTAGCTTTGGAGGCTGTCCTGGATCTTGCTCTGTAGACCAGGCTGGCCTCGAACTCACAGAGATCCACCTGGCTCTGCCTCCCGAGTGCTGGGATTAAAGGCGTGTGCCACCACTGCCCGGCAATTTTTTTTTTTTTTTAATGGAGACTAAACCCAGGCTTTCATATGTGCTATGCAAGTGTCATACCACTGAGCCACATTCCCAGCTTTTTTTTTTTTTTTTCCCTTAGAGATAGGGTCTCACTATGTAGCACTAACTGTCCTGGAACTAACTATGTAGACCAGACTGGCCTTGATCTCACAGATTCACCTGCCTCTGCCTCCCATGTGTTGAGATTTAAAGGCGTGCATCACCACACTTGGTATCCTCAGCCTTTTTATGGTTCACTTTTGTATGGTCAATGTACAACATACCATATAGGTTTAATAAATGCTAACAATGCCTCTGTTTTATTCTGTTCTTGTGGTTTTGTTTTAAAATAGAATCTCACTCTGTAGCCCAGGCCAGTCTTGAATTCTTGATCCTTCTGCCTCAGTCTCTCGACGGATGTCCTGTCCCACCATGTCTGGCTTCTCTAAGGTCATTTGTGTGGGCTTCTCTTAGTTCCATTTCATAAACAGTCTCCTGTTTGCTACCCATTAGGTGCCAATAGCAGTGTGACATCCTCCCCCAATGTGACACCCAGAAATATCTCTAGACATCGTTGCACGGACATTGAGGAGCCAGATCACCCCAGGCAAAAACCACTGAGTTAGCAGGGTAACTCAGTAGAAGGAAGTGAGTGCAGATGGGTGCTGAGCTGGTGCTTGGGCTGCTTGGCTTCTGTTCCTCCTTTCTGGTTATACGTCTCCTGTCTTTGGATGAGAAAAGAAATTGAGGGAAATCAGGAAATGACAACTTTCAAATAGCCACATTATCTTTATTCTGTTCAGATTTTATTTTATCAAGTTAAAGTATATTGGAGCAGTACAGAGAGCTGAATTATTTATGCAGATCTATGTAAATTCAATTTCTTATCACTGATTAAGATTAGATGGAGTAAAGAGCTAGTAGACTATTACTTTCATGAATGAAAGACTCACAAAAAAGCTTTAGGCCCAAAGATCAACCTGCATTGCTTTTTAAAAGAACTTGCTAGAACCTGCTGGGATTCTTCTTAACTGAAGTTTGAGCTTTATGGCTAAGATGTATCTTTGCTGTCCCTGCTTAGATACTTTGTAACTCTAAAAAACGGCTTAAGGCCTTCCTGGGTAAAGGCTCTTGCTCCCACACCTGAAGACCTCTGAGTTCAGCCTCTGAATGAAATGTTTCATTTCTGTTGCTCTAATGAAATACTCTGACAGAAAGTGACTTAGGGGAGAAAGGGTTTAAATTTTGCTTGCAGTTCCAGGTCATAATCCATTGAGGCAGGAATTGAAGCAGCTAGTCACATACACAGTCAAGAGCAGAGAGAGAATGAGTGCATGCATGCTTCTATTGCTTAGCTCATTTTCTCTACTATCTTACACAGTCCAGGACCCAAAGCCAGGGAATGTCGCCACCCACATGGGCTGAGTCTTTCCACATTAATTAATATAATCAGAACAATCCCTCACAGACATGCCTACAGGCTATCCTAATCTAGATAGTCTTTCATTGACATTTTCTTCTGAGGCGATTCTACATTGTGTTATCATCATGGGGCTGGAGAGATGGCTCAGCTGTTAAGAGCATTGGATGCTCTTCCAGAGGACCCAGGTTCAATTTCAATTCCCAGCACATGGCAGCTCACAGCTGTCTGTAACTCCTCTTCCAGGGGATCTGATTCCTCATACAGACATACTTGCAGACAAAACATCTATTATGTATATAAAGTAAATTAATTAAAAACAACAACAACAAAAACCAAAACTGAACATGGTGGGAGACATTTAACTCCTCCAAGTTGTCCTCTGACCTCCACACACACAAAATAAATAAATGTAATTAGCCCTGGCTGTCCTGGAACTTGTTCTGTAGACCAGGCTGGCCTCAAACTTACAGAGATCCACCTGCCTCTGCCTCCCAAGTGCTGGAACTAAAGGTGAGTTCCAGGATAGCCAAGGCTATGCAGAGAAACCCTGTCGCAAAAAAAAAAAAAAAAAAGAAAGAAAGAAAAAAGAAAAGAAAAAAAAAGGGTGTGTGTGTGTTCATTGCCCTTCCAAAGGACAGAGGACCCCAGTTTAATACCCATCACCCTTATCCAGGACTCACACTGCCTGTAACTCTAGCTCCAGAGAATCTCATACCCTCTTCAGGTGTCTTTGGGTATTTGCACACACTTACAGACACATACATAAACGTGAATAAAAATTAAAAATCGGGGGCTGGAGAGGTGGCTCAGAGGTTAAGAGCACTGACTGCTCTTCCAGAGGTCCTGAGTTCAATTCCCAGTCAACCACATGGTGGCTCACAACCATCTATAATGAGATCTGGTGCCCTCTTCTGACCTGCGGTCATACATGCTGTATACATAATAAATAAATAAATCTTTAAAAAAAAAAAAAATTAAAAATCTTTTTTTTTTGGTTTTTCGAGACAGGGTTTCTCTGTAGCTTTGTGCCTTTCCTGGAACTCACTTGGTAGCCCAGGCTGGCCTCGAACTCACAGAGATCCACCTGGCTCTGCCTCCCGAGTGCTGGGATTAAAGGCGTGCGCCACCACCGCCCGGCAAAATTAAAAATCTTAAGGAAAAAAACCTGCAAAATTAAGTAACAACAAAAAATCACATACACACACTCACACACACACACAAAATCCCCTGCTGTTTTAAGTATGTTTATGATTTTGTGTTGGGCTGCTTCCATAGCTCTCCTGGGGCTGTAGATTGGACTCCTTGCTCTACAGTAGTATAACATTAGCATCACTCATATCTTAGTCACCATGAAGGTAAAGTTGAATGAATGTTTTTTTCCTGTTTCATTTGAAGTTATGAATGGTACTCTAAAGAATTCAAATGTATAGTCATGAATAGTATCTCAGAATAGTTACCATTTATGCAAATGAAACACACTTCTTAACTTAGAAACCAAACAGAATTGAATTAGAAAAGAGAAGAATAGAAACAAGGATTGTACAGAGGGAATGCTGTTCAGATACAGACGTATCTTAGAACAAATCTACTTTTCATCATGATTTCTAGATACCTAAAAATAAACAGTTTGAGATTGATGGGTGAGGCTATTAAGCTTTGCTTATGATATTTATTTTGGAGCTCTGGTTTTCCTTCTCCGGTAAAATATAGGAAAATCTGAAGTGTATTCTCTTAGTTGTAAGATTAATTCCAGTCGAATAAAATTAAGTTTCTTATTTTAGGATATAGACGCCTTTTTTTCAGAGAGAGTTATGGCTCATTTTAGTTTCAATTTGAGTGTATGCACACCTGTTTATTACACACATATATCTCGTATAACTTAAACTAATTTAAACTCAGTAGTTGACACAATCGAATAAGAAGAGCAATTCTTTTGCTCTCCAGTCTTTAGAATTATCCCCTCTCCCCATGATGCCACTGTTCTGGCAAGTATTAAAGACCCTTTCTCAAAACAGGTGTTTTTTTTCTTCTTCTTTTCCCTCATTTTGTGGTCCTGGGGTTGACCTAGAGCCTCTTTCATGCTCGGGAAGAGCTTCACTACTGAACTACACCCCCAGCCCTCTTTGTGCTTTTTCATTCGAGACAGTCTCACCGAGTATCCTAGGCTGGCCTTGAATTCACTCTGTAGCCCAGCAGGGCCTTGAACTTGCCGTTCTCCTGCCTTAGCTTTTCAGGGAATTGGGATTAAGGCCTGTACCATCAGACCTGGCTTCAAAACAGACCTTGAGAAATTGTTTGACTGTGTAGGACTTCTTGAGTTATACTTGTTGATATTCACATTGGGAACTGTAGATTCCTGAAATCAAGATTGGATTTTGATTAGAAGACCAACTTTGTCCCTTTCTAGCTCAGGTTCACTGAGCTCCGACTTTGATATATTCTGTGTGGTCAGTCCTCAGCATTTGAGATAGAGTAATGGTAGTAGCTACCTTTTGTTGTTGTTGTTTGTCTTTTTGAGACAGGGTTTTTCTGTGTAACAGTCCGAGCTGTCCTGGAACTTGCTCTGTAGACCAGGCTGACTTCAAACTCACTGAGATCCGTCTGCTTCTGCTTCCCAAGTACTGGGATTAAAGGCATGAGCCACCACCGCCTGGCCTAGTAGCTACCTTTTGTATTTTATGAATAAAATTACATTGGTTCACAGCTTTTAAAAAAAAATGTATTATCTCATGTGCATTGGTGTTTTGCCTGCACATATATCTGTATGGGGATTTTGGATCCTCTGGAACTAGAGTTGTAGACAGTTGTGACCTGCCATATGGGTGCTAGGAATTGAACATGGGTCCTCTGGAAGAGCAGCCAGTGCTCTTAACTAAGCCGTCTTGCCAGGCACAAGATACATTTTTTAAAAATCATTCTATTCATGAATAGCAGACTTCAGACTGAAATCCCCACCCCTCCCTTTTTTTTTTCCTTTTGGGGATTGGGTCTCATGTAACCAGGATGGCTCAGAACTCACTATGTAGCTGAATGCTGTCCTGGAGCTTACTCTGGCTCTGTCGCTCTGTGGCCTTGAACTCTTCATTGTTTTTAATCTCAGGATCCTAAACAGCTAAGATTATTAGTATTTTCCACCATGCCTGGTTCCCAGCTTTGTTTATCTATTATCAGTATTAATTTGATTTTTTTTTTTTTTTTGAGACAGAATCTTGTAACTCGGATTTCTAAAGGTCTTATTAATAAAAAAAACCCAGAACCAGATATTGGGGTAAATGCTGAAAGATCAGAGAGACAAAGGAACAAGCCACTGCCATGTTACACCTCAACAACTCCATGAATCCTCTGATTGAAATTCTCTGAGTCCACCCGAAAGGCTCCAGCTGAAAAAGCCTCTAGCTGAAAGGGACTGTTCTGCAAAAGCCTTTAGTTCCTGTCTCCTCAGCCTTATACACCTTTCTCCGCCCAGCCGTCACTTCCTGGGATTAAAGGCGTGTGTGTGCTTCCCAGTACTGGGATTAAAGGTGTGTGCCACCACTGCCTGACTCTGTTTCTCTCCTAGACTGAGTCAATCTCATGTAGTCCAGGGTGGCTTTGAACTCACAGAGATCCAGATGGATCTCTGCCTCCCCAGTGCTAGGATTAAAGGTGTGTGCCACCACTGCCTGGCTTCTATGTTTAATCTAGTGGCTTGTTCTATTCTCTGATCTTCAGGCAAATTTTATTAGGGTACACAGTATATCACCAAAGTCTCACTGTGTAGCCCATGGTGGCCTTGAACTCAAAAGATTTGACTGGCTCTGCTTCCTGAGTGCTGGGATTAAAGGTGTGTTCCACCATGCTGGCTCATTATTTTTAGTTTTTTGTTTTTTTTCCTTAAAAAAAAAAAAAAAAGAATCTCATGATTAAATGATGTGTTCATTTCTTTTCTGTCTTTTTCTTTTCTTTTTTTAAGATTTATTTATTTTGGAGCTGGAGGGATGGCTCAGAGGTTAAGAGCACACTGGCTACTCTTCCAGAAGTCCTGAGTTCAATTCCCAGCAAGTACATGGTGGCTCACAACTATCTCTAGTGGGATCTTTTGCCCTCTTCTGTCGTGCAGGCATACATGCAGATAAAACACTCATATACATAAAATAAATAAATCTTTATTATGTATATAGTGTTATGTACATATTATGTATATAGTATGTAGAGGCAGAGGCAAGTGGATCTCTGTGAGTTCGAGGCCATCTTGGTCTACAGAGTGAGTTTCAGGACAGCCAAGGCTGTTATTACATGGAGAAACCCTGTTTCAAGGAAAAAAAAAAAAAAGAAAAAAAAAAAAAAGAAATTAAAATCTGAAGCCAGACATGGTGCATGGTGGTTCATACCTTTAGTCCTAATGCACGAACAGGTGGATCTCTGAGTTTGAGGTCAACCTGGTCTTCAGAGTGAGGTCTAAGTTAGCCTGGGCCACAGAGTAAGGTTCTATCTTTAATAAATAAATAAATAGATAAATAAATAAATAAATAAAACAACAGAAGAATATAGGTATTGAGCCAAGTGTGGTAGGTCATGCCTATAACTGTAACACTTGGGTGCATGAGTAGGGGGGTTGCTATGAGTATCAGGCCTGGACTATAGAATGAGATCTCCCTATAGCCCCCCCAAAAAAGTCCACTTAGATTCCTATGTAATTTCCTCTGTCAGTAGCCTTGGACTAGTGATGCAGCCTTTCTTAGCCTGTTTTCTCATCTGTAAAATACATAGTATATTTTAGAGAAACATTGGGAGGATTAAATAATGATGCTACTCCTTAGTCCAGTGCTCAGTAACTATTAACATAAATTGTTACCATAAATTAAGGAATGGCATATTTGGCCATGTGCTTCAGTCTATTCCAGAATTACACTTTTTTGTTTGTTTGTTTGTTTTTCAAGACATAGTTTCTCTGTGTAGCTCTAGAACTCACTCTATAGATCAAGCTGGCCTTCAACTCCCAGATCTACCTGCCTCTGCCTCCTGAGTGCTGGGGTCAAACGTGTGCGCTGTCATCACACTTTGCATACTTTGCACTTTTTTTTTTTTTTTTTTTTTTTGGTTTTTCGAGACAGGATTTCTCTGTGTAGCTTTGGAGCCTGTCCTGGAACTCACTCTGTAGCCCAGGCTGGCCTCGAACTCAGAGATTCACCTGCCTTTGCCTCCCGAGTGCTGGGATTAAAGGCGTGAGCTACCACCGCCTAACTTTTTTTTTTAAATGATACAAAAAGTATAGTTAGGATTAGCCAGCTGGACCCAATTTAGACAATCCCAGTTTTGCTGGTAACATCCAGAGTGCTGTAGTCAGGAATTCACTGACTGTACATTTCCACCAGGCCTGATCAGGGTGTTGTTCTTGGCTACTTCAGTGACATTCAGTTTCTTTATAGCTTGCTTGGTGTGGTGCTTGTCAACCTTGACATCCATGTGTTACCCTGTCCTGTTTGCTCCGTAGACTATATGGTCATAGTGGACTTGGTGATGATGGTGTAGTGCTCAAGGTTTTTTCTGACTTTGCTCTTCTGAGGATATTTGGAGTCACATTGCCTTGGGCTGCCAGTGGGTGATGTCCAGCTCTTTAATGTGGGTGTGGCATTCAATGCCTATCAGTAATATCTTCCTTAAATTTACTGTCTTTGCCTTAGCTTTGCCTTTGGGGTGAGGGTGGGAGTGGCAGAAACTTCTTTATTTCCCTTTGGTGCCGTTTTGGTGAAAAGGAAGATTTCTACCAAAACCTTGTTCTACGATTTTGTAGGGAAGGCATGAAAATGCCAATTTCAGAAGTTAAGGCTTTGTTGCCTAAAATTCATAATTTCTCTAGGCATTTCTTTTGGAAATGTTGCCTATGAATCTATGCCACCTTTGAATTGTATTTTTCTTACATTCTACATTCCCACTTCAGCAGTGAGTTTGAGTATTTTTTTTTGGGGTTTTTTTTTTTTTTGGTTTTTCGAGACAGGGTTTCTCTGTGTAGCTTTGCGCCTTTCCTGGAACTCACTCGGTAGCCCAGGCTGGCCTCGAACTCACAGAGATCCGCCTGGCTCTGCCTCCCGAGTGCTGGGATTAAAGGCGTGCGCCACCACCGCCCGGCGAGTTTGAGTATTTTAAACTCTGAACTGGGAAGTGAACTGTTACTTTTTGTTGGTAACTTGGTTACTCATTCTAGTAAAAGCAATAGCTACTAAATATTAAAACATTATATTAGAATTCTTCTATTCTCATAGCAGTCCTTCAGATTATCATAGATAAGGGCCAAAAGACATTTAGCTGGGTATGGTGGCTCAAGCCTTTAATCCCAGTACTCGAGGCCAGCATGGTCTACATAGTGAATTCTAGGCCAGCCAAGGCTAAGACCCTGTCTCAAAAGTGCGGGGGGGCGCAAGCACTTGGGAGATGGAGACAGAGCAGGAGTTCCAGGCTATCCTTGGCTACATAGAGAGTTCAAGGATAGTTTACACTGCATGGATGGCATCCTACTTCAGACACAGAAAAAAAAAGAGAGAAGGAAAGAATTAAAAAAAAAATGGTTATACACCTAAGTCTACTAAAAATAGAATTTGGAAATTCTGCATCACCAAGCATGGTGGTATGGTACATTCTTGTATTCTGCCAAATCCAGCACTCAAAAGCCTGAAGCCAGAGGATTGTGGATTCAAGGCCAGGCTGGCCTACATAGTAAAATCTTACCTCAAAAACCTATTGGGTTCTGGGTCTAAACAGCAATGATAACAAAGTGAAAACATTGTTTCTTGACTTCTGTTTTGTAACTTGTAAGATTTGATAGAGACAGCAGTGGTGGGGCATGCCTTTAATCCCAGCACTTGGGAGGCCATGGCAGGATCCTGAGGATCTCTGGGTTCAAAGCCAACCTGGTCTACATAGTGAGTTCTAGGACAGTGAGCACTACACAGAGAAACCCTGTCTTGAAAAAAAAAAAAAAGATTTTAAGTAGAAATATCTTCCATTTACCACTTTACTTTATATTAAAGTTGCTATAGATGTGTCTGTATTTTTAAAAAGAATCTGCCTTATACAGAAATGCTCTGTCCTTTGTTCTTTTCAGTTATCTTCCTAGACTGTTTCTATTTTACCTTTTCTGTGTGGTGACCATAACTGTCCATTCTATTCTAGGTACAGACATGCTGGTTTGTACAGGGAAGGATAATGTGCCCTGTGTTTCCGAGGCTTCCATAATAACATCCAGCATTTTCAGGGTAGAGACTTTTAACCCCCTTCCTGTGTTCAGCAGATAGCTTTAGAGCTCATCTTCTGATAATTATAGTTTAGACTATTTTCCCATTACTACATTACCTTATTTTTATCTACATGGAGGCTATTTCCCACAATTCCAGACACATCCAATCTTAGACCCTCATATTTCTCTCTAGTACTGAGGATTCCAAACAGTAGATTCAAAATTTATAGATATTTTATTTTATTTGCTTTTCGAGACAAGGTTTCTTTTGTGTAGTCTTGGTTGTCCTGGAACTAGCTCTGTAGCCCAGGCTGGCCTCAAACTCATAGAGATCCACCTGACTCTGCCTCCTGAGTGCTGGGTTAAAGGCGTGTGCTGCCCTTGCTGGTTCCTCCAAGGATGAGGACTGAACGGAGGGCCTAACAATTGGCTTTTTTTTTTTTTAAAAAGATATATATATTTATGTGTATGCATGTGTGCCTGAATGTCTGTATGTGTTCTGTATGTGTGCAGGTGCTGAGGAGACCAGAGGAGGGAATTGGATACACTGGAACTGGAGTTAGGAGAGGTTGTGAGCTGCCTTCTGTGAGTGCTGGGGATCAAACCCTGCTCCTCTAGGAGAATAATATATACTCAACCCCTAAACCAACTGTCCAGCCCCCCATTTTTTGTTTTTGAGTTGCTCTACTGTCCTGGAACTTGCCGTGTACACTAGACTGGCCTCAAACTTGTAGTGATCCTCCTGTGTCTGCCTCCCAAGTGCTAGAACTACAGACACATACCAGTACTCCTAGCTTAGGGGTGTGTGTGTGTGTGTGTGTGTGTGTGTGTGTGTGTGTGTGTGTGTGTTGGAGGGTGGTGTTGAGATGGGTCTCCTGCTTCTACCTCCCAAACATTGGATTGTAAGATTGCAAAACAGGCCTGGCTTTAGGTCACAGTGTGTGTGTGTGTGTGGTGTATGCCTGTGTGTATCCCTCCAGACGAGTGTAGAGACTCAAGGTTGATGTCAGATGTCTTCCTCCTTCACTCTCCATCTCAGCTTTTGAGATGGTGTGTGTGTGTGTGTGTGTGTGTGTGTGTGTGTGTGTGTGTGTGTGTGTGGATATATCTGCCACACCCAGTGTTTTAGGTGTGTGCTGGGGGTCTGAACTCAGTCCTCATTCTGCACAGTAAGCACTTTACCCACTAAACCATCTCTCCAGGCCCTTAATTTTTTTTTAATGTTAATTATGATGTCAGTCTCAATACCTTGGGGA
Organism: Peromyscus californicus insignis; assembly: GCF_007827085.1. Classification (NCBI taxonomy): domain Eukaryota; kingdom Metazoa; phylum Chordata; class Mammalia; order Rodentia; family Cricetidae; genus Peromyscus; species Peromyscus californicus. The sequence continues at coordinate 21,420,502 of NW_026294573.1, read as the reverse complement.
CCATTTGTTTACACATCTTTAGTGAAGGTATTATATCAAAACTCATTTCTGCTGGGGCCGTGGTGGCACACTCCCTTAATCCCAGCACTCGGAGGCAGAGGCAGGCAGATTTCTGTGAGTTCAAGGCCAGTCTGGGCTACAGAGTGAGATCCAGGACAGACAGGGCTACACAGAGAAACCCTGTCTCGAAAACCCAAACAAAAGAAAACAAAAAAACCTCGTTTCTATTTTCTAATAAAAAATCTAGTTTCTGTTTTCAGTAGATTAGAGTTTGATTCTCAGCACTGAACAACAAAAATAAAAAGTCCTCCTCAGTGGAAACCAAACCAGCCCATCTTGCTCCCCGCAGTGCCGCTCAGTAGTCGTAGAACGCCTGCCCGGCACGCATGAAACCGTGAATTACGTCTGCCAGAACTAAACAACCAACCACCACCCCACTCCTCCCTCTCTGTCTCCATATCTCAGTATACGTTGATTGATTGGTTGATGCTTGTGACAGCATGTTGTGGAGGTCAGGGTCGCTCCTGGGAGTCACTCCTCTCTTTCGCCATGTGGGTTCCACGTCTTGGACCAGTGAGTAGCTCTGCAAGTTGACTGCTGGTTCTTTTTGAAATCGTTGCAGCAGTCTTTGGTAATATTCAGGGCTTTCTACATGATACAATGTTCGAGATTCATCTTGCACACTTCCTACCATTTCCCTAAATATCTCTGTACTCTTTTAGTGTATCATTCTTTTAGTATATATTATGTATGGAGAACATGCTTCTGTGTTTTGTCAGTAAGGCAGCCGAAGGCCAGTTAAATTCAGTGGTTTAATCAAGATCGCACAGATTTGGTGCCTTGTCATACCCTGTAAGCCTGGACCTCTGCCTCTTAGCCCTGCACCATAACTGTTTTTCCCTTCATTCTTGTACCTACTTTGTTTTTTTGGTTTTTGGTTTTTCGAGACAAGGTTTTTTTGTGTAGCCTTGGCTGTCCTGGAACTCACTCTGTAGATCAGGCTGATCTCAAACTCACAGAGATCCTCCTGCCTCTGCCTCCTAAGTGCTGGGACTAAAGGCGTGCGCCACCGCCTGGCTTGTACCTACTTTATAGAACTACATTTCAGTTTCTACTCTATCCTTCAGGGCAAGACAGGTGTTGGAGGTCCTCATTTGAGGTACCATCAAACTTATTAATTTAAGCTAATTGGGAGAAAACTTAAGAGTGTTGTGTGTACCTTTTTTTTTCCTGTTAGGAGTATGTATAGTAAGTGAAATTAGGCTCATAGTGTTATAGGTTATTTTGTTAGGTAGAGGGTCTTGTGTTTGGCTTAATGACTAGCTGAGAATGATACACACTTTCACTTATGTAAATTAGACTCTTGCAGTGCTTAAAAACTGCTCATTAAATGTTTTTTTCTTACAATTCTTTAGTGTTCTCATAGACTTTTCCTTATTAGAGTGCAGAGGTAAACTTTAGCTCTGATTGAAGTTTGTCTCATTTCAAATGTGTGTTGTCTGTACTAATAAACTGTTGCCTGTAAAATTCAGAGGAGTTTAGGAAGATATGTGAGAAAGTAGAGGAAGAACATCTGAAAATTAGACATCTGGTGGTTTCAGCCAACCAGAATTGCACCTTAAAGTAAACTGAAGTCTTAGCTGAGTAGCAGGGACTTTGAGAAAGCTCCTTTCTTAATCTGTGCAATAGTATCCCTCTAGACCTCATTTAGACAATCATGGACTGTGTTGCCTGCTGACATGTGGCCCAGAGTAAAAATGCTTGACTTTTCTGAACCTTTATTTATTTATTTAAAAATTGTATTTTATGTTTATGGATATTTTGCATGCATGTGTGTCTGTGTACCGGTTGTGCCTGGTGCCCACAAAGGCCAGAAGTGTGTTGGATCTCCTGGAACTGGAGTTACAGATGGTTGTGTGCATGGCCAAGAGCAGGTGGTGACACCTGTCATCCTATCACAGAGAGCTGAGAATTGCCTAGTTAGAGAAGGGGGTATTTCAGCCTATTATCAAAAGGTTGAAAGCAATACAATTGTGTGTGTGTGTAGAAAGCAAGTGTGACTTAGTATTAATTAGTGAACTCAGGGAAGGATATTTGGGAGTTCTTTCTACTGTTTGGAACTTTTCTCCAAATTTGGAATTACATTAAAATGAAAAGTAAGTCAAGCTGGGAGCTGCCCAACCTGTTATCCCGTTACTCAGGAGGCAGAGAGAGTCAGGAGAACCAGGAGTGCAATGTTTTGTATCCGCAGCAAGACTGAAGCTAGCCCTGGCTGTGTGTGACCCTGTTTCAAAAACAGAGTAAACACAAAAGTTTAAAAAAAAAAGAATATTAAGACTAAATAAAAACTTTCCTTATGAAACACAGCTATAATTTAAACCCAGACCATTTATTTCCAGAATCCATGTTGAATGAAAAAAAAAGATAAAAAGGATAGGAAAGGACATAACTGCTCCTAAAATGGTGGAGGAGAAAGTTTATTGTAGATAAAAGGGAGAGCATAGTTAGTGGCAGGGACATCTGGGAGTGTCCACAGTGGACATGACCAGACTGAGCTGGGCCATGTGGGGGGAGGGAAAGGGAGAGAGGAGAGAGGAGAACCAGGTGCAGCAGCCAGGAGGCCAAAGGTCCAAAAAGGGTGGGTACCCAACATGGCTGGATTATATAGGGAAGAGCCTCAGGGGGAAGGGCGGCCAAGCCCCTGGGCTGCAGAGTGCAGGGTAGAGGGCAGGATGTGCCAGCTATACCCTGGAACAGGTGGGGATTGAGGGATGCTGGGAGAACCTGGTGGCCAGGTCCAATATGATTATGTTAAATAGGCACCTCAGCCATTTGTCAGTTTGAAACGTAACACAAGTTTGGCTCTTAAATCGAAATATTCATTCATTTAGTGAGTGTGTGTGTGTGTGTGTGTGTGTGTGTGTTGTGTGTGTGCATGCGCACTGTGATATACATATAGAGGTCAGAGGACAACTGTAGGAGTTGGTTCTTCCACCATTTTGATCCTGCGGATGGGTGTGGCAGCAAGTGTCTTTACCTAATGAGCCAACTCTCTAGTTCTTAGACTGGTTCACTTTAAACTTTTTCTATTTAAAAGTTTTTAATTTATTTTTATTTTATGTTTATGGATATATGCCTACATGCATATATGTGCACAGTGGGTGCCTTCAGAGGTCAGAAGAGTGCTTGGGGTCCCCTGGAACCGGAGTTAGGGATGATCGTGAACCACCATGTGGGTGCTGGGAATTGAACCCAGGTCCGCTGGAAGAGCAACAAGTGCTCTTAGCTACTGAGCCATCTCTCCAGCTCTTGGTTCACTTCTAAGAGCAAGAGAGGAGGAGGCTGGAAAGATGGCTCAGCAGCTAAGAGCACTGGCTGCTCTAGCAGAGGACCTGTTTTTGTTTCCCAGAATTACATGGTGGTTCACAGCCTTCTGTAAAATGTCTTCTCTGACCTCAGGCAACAGACACACACCTGGTGTTCATACAAACCTGCATGTAAAACACTCACACACATAAAATAAAATAAATCTAAAACAGCTTTTCATTTTTTTGTTTGTTTGTTTGGTGTTTGGGACAGGATTTCTCTTCGTAGTCCTGGCTGTCCTAGAACTCACTCTGTAGACCAGACTGGCCTTGAAATCACAGAGATCCATCCCCCTGCCTCTGCCTCCCAAGTGCTGGGATTAAAGGCATATGCTACCACTGTCCAGCAAAACAATTCTTTTTTAAAAAAAGCAAGAGACAATACTATTAGTAATCCTACTGGAACCATTGATGTGAGCCAAGATGAATGGATACCCTAAAAGGATACCTGTTGGCAAAGTTCAGCTTTAATGTATTTGACAAGACATGGTAATTTTTAATTATAATTGAATTTTGTTTGCCATAGATTCTTGCTAATACAGTACAGATGCTTTTGTTTTTCTCCTGCTGATAGAAGTTAGGCCTTTACCTGATACATTTCGTATTTTCTTTTCTCGATTTTGTTAATTCGTTTGCTGCCTACCAGACCACTTGGGAAATACTCTTTGTCAAACTCTATTTCCTCCAAGTCTGAAAAATACCAGCAGGAATTTTTGTAACACTTGTCCTGTTTTTTAAAATATTGGCATTTAAAGCCATAAATCCCAAAACATCTTTATTAACATGATTTCTACAAGGAATGGAGCTGGGAAAGTCATCTGTATTACTAGATTGTCAGAGAATTAGTACTATTGTCAGTTCTCATAGATATTTGGAAATAGCCTTATTGTATGGTCCTGAGGCTGTGTTAATGTTTGTTAAAAAGGATTGTACCAGTCTGGAATCCAGGGTGTATGTGCTGTCTCATTGATCTGTCAGCCTAGTAGTGTCCATTGCCATTCTTCTAATCATAGTTACTTGTAATAGTGCTCTGCTAAGTTGAATCCAGTTACATGTTGACCCTCACTAAGAGAGGAATAGTATTTTTTTTAAAGATTTATTTATTTATTATGTATACAGTGTTCTGCCTGCATGTCAGATTTTATTACAGATGGTTGTGAGCCACCATGTGGTTGCTGGGAATTGAACTCTGGACCTCTGAAATAGCAGCCAGTGCTCTTAATCACTGAGCCATCTCTCCAGCCCCAGGAATAGTATTTTTTGGTCAATCACTAAACAAGCTTTCAAAATTACTCTAGTACAAAGTACACTGAATTAAAAAATATTATTTTAGGTGTATGAATGTTTTCCTGCATGTATGTATGTATGTATGTGTATCTGGTACTTGAGGCCAGATGAGGGTATCTGACTCCCTCAACCTGGAGTCACAGACGCCATGTGGGTGCTGGGAACTGAACCCTGGTCCTTTGGAAGCGCAGTCAGTGCTCTTGACTGCTGAGCCATCTCCAGCACACCCAACCCCCAGTTTTCTTTGAGACAGTCTCACGTACCCCCGATTGGCCAAGGAGGACTTCGAACATCTGATCCTTGTGGAAGTGATTATACTTGGAGCAGACAAGGAAAGATTAATAAAATTTACTGTCAATAAAATGACAGTAAAAGGTTGATAATTCAGGAAATATAACATGTTTTGAGTGAAATCACAGAAATGGTAGAGGATATGTAATGAGCAGTGGCTGGAGGGTATGACCTATTAAGGAAGTATCACCATAAAAAAGGCTAAAATAAGCTGGACAGTGGTTGTGCAAGCCTTTAATCCCAGCACTTGGAAGGCAGAGGCAGGCAGATCTCTGTGAGTTTGAGGGTAGACCAAGTTCTACAGTCTGTAGAACAAGTTCCAGGACAGGCAGGGTTACACAGAGAAACAGTGTTCCCCCACCCCCAAAAAAGGGCACTAAAATAGTATGTCAGTAGCAAACAATGAATAACACTTTTGTTGTTAATTCTCACCCCCTCTCTCCCCCAAGGCAAGGTCTCACTTTTTTAGCCCTGGCTGTCCTGGAATTCACTATCTAGACCAGATTGGCCTTGAATACCTAGAGATCTACCTGCCACTATTGAGTGCTTGGATTAAAGGTGTGTGCCACTATGCCCAGTCATTAATTATTTTGCTGCCTTCCAGATGATTTTTTAAATTTTATTTTATTTTAAGTGTGTGTCTGAGTTTATACTTGTGTACCACGTGCATTCGGGAGCCCTTGGAGGTCAAAAGAAGTGTTGGATCTCCTGGAACTAGAGTTACAGCTGGTTGTGAGTTGCCATGTGGGTGCTAGGAACTAACCTGGGTCCTCTACATACTATTAACTGCTGAGCTGTCCCTCCAGCCCCAGTTTTTTTTTTTAAATGTGTTTTGTTTAAATTTATTTTATGTGTATTGGTGTGAAGGTGTTAGATCCCCTGGAAATGGAGTTACAGACAGTTGTGAGCTGTCATGTCTGTGCTGGGAATTGAACCCAGATCCTCTGGAAGAGCAGCCAGTGCTCTTAACCGCTGAGCCATCTCTCCAGCGCCGTTTTTTTTTTTTTTTTTTTCCATTTTTGTTTTTTAAAGAAAGGGTCTCATTGCCAAGTGACCTGACTGGCCTGGAACTTTATATGTAGAACAGGCTGTCCTTGAGCTCACAAAATCTGCCTGGTATTGCTTCCTGAGTTAGGATTAAAGCCATGTGTCAACATGATTGGCTGGTTTTGGTATTTTGAGCCATGGTCTAGCCAGGCTGGCTTCTAAGTCTGTATGTAGTTGAAGGTGTCTTTGAGCTCTTGATCTTCCTACCTCCTTTACACGCAGCACATGCCACATAGATACCTGATAATTGTGAGTGTTCTGTCTCTGTCTCAATTCTTTAGTACTCTGACCCACCACAGATCAACATTTCCAGGTTTGCCCTTTTGTTGGGGTTCAATAGGACTTGGATTTGGTCATATGGTTTCCTGTTATTATTGAGAGAGACCAGTTTTCGGGCTAATTATTGGGAGGCAACTGCTGTTACATTGTTGCAGTCCATGACTTTGCAGGTTTTCAAAGGTGCTTGCATTTTGGTCTCAGCATTTTGAAAAAATTAAAAACTAAATCATTTATTGAAAAAGAATTGGAGGGCTGGAGAGATGGCTCAGAGGTTAAGAGCACTGGCTGCTCTTCCAGAGGTCCTGAGTTCAATTCCCAGCACCCACATGTTGGCTCACAACCATCTGTAATGAGATCTGGCGCCCTCTCCTGGCCTGCTGTCGTATATGCTGTATACATAATAAAAAAAATAAAATCTTTTTTTTTTGGTTTTTCGAGACAGGGTTTCTCTGTGTAGCTTTGCGCCTTTCCTGGGACTCACTTGGTAGCCCAGGCTGGCCTCGAACTCACAGAGATCCGCCTGGCTCTGCCTCCTGAGTGCTGGGATTAAAGGTGTGCGCCACCACCACCACCACCACCACCACCACCACCACCACCACCGCCCGGCATCCAAAAAATAAAATCTTTAAAAAAAAAAAAGAAAGAAAAAGAATTGGAGATATCTAGGAAAGTACAGATTAAAACCATAGTAATGTTGGTCAATCATATTGGCAAGAAATAAAAACAAAAATTGTTACCAAAAAAAAAAATTGGCATGGAGGCATATGCCTATAATTCCAGCACTCAGGTAGTAGAAGCAGGAGGATTAAAAATTTAAGATCATCCTCAGCTATATAGTGAATTCAAGACCAGCTTTGGCTATTTATCATCCTGTTTCAAAAAATTAAAAGCTAGCAAAGAATCTAGAACTTTACAAACAGGAGTGTGACAGTTAAAGATGTAGCTCAGTTTTAGAACACCTGGTTAGCATGTGCAACACACTGGATTTGTGCCTTGGCATTCCATTCCTGGGTGTCTACCTTAAAGAATTTTTTTTAAAAAAACTTACTTCGTCGTGTGTGTTTCTGAGTGTGGGCAGTGTGTGTGTGTGTGTGTGTGTGTGTGTGTGTGTGGATAACTCATAGGAGTAGGTTTTCTTCCTTTATCATGTGGGTCCTGGAGGTTGAATGCAGTTCATCTTGCTAGGCAGCAGATGCCTTCACTTGCTGAGCCATCTTGCCAGCCTTGTCCTGAAGAATTCTGGACATGTTATACAATGTTATACAAGGTACCAGGACATATTTACAAAAGTGTTCATAGCAACAACTCTATTGGCAGGAAACTAACAGAAATAATCAAAATTGGAAAAAAATCCTGTACATTATTTTGAAATTGGCTAAGTAAATCATGGTATGTTCTATAATGGGATACTACGTATCAGTAGAAACAAATTATAAATTATAGCAGCATTATCTCAAGAAAAATTACAGAATAAAAAGAAGTTACTAAGAATGTATTCATTTAGGATTAGGGATATGGCTCAGCATGCAGGAAACTGGGTTTGAGTCCTACTCCTACACAAACTGAGTATCATGGTGCACACCTGTAACCCCTGAACTCAGGAGGAGAGGCAAGAAGTCAGAAGTTCAAGGTCATCCTTGACTGTATAGAGAGTTAGAGGTCAGTCTGGGCTACGTGAGACCCTATCTCAAAGAAAAAGAAAAGATAAAAAGAATATATACATTAAAATTAGAGATACTTGAAATTCAGGAATGTAAAATAAGTAATGTTTAGTGATAGAAATATGATAAAGCCATAAAGATAAAACAAGGAAATGGTGAAGTTACATTTCAGGATAATTGTTATCCTAGGGTAAAAAGAGAGATTTGGGAGAGGCATGCAGGGATAGAAACACTATTTACTATATATCATGGTTCTTTATACCATGTGTATGTATTTATTCATTTTCTAAGACTTATTTTTAATTGTGTATATGAGTATCTTTGTGGGAGAATATGCACATGACTGCAACTATCTGGATAGGCCAGAGGCATTGGATCCCTCTGGAGCTGGAGTTACAGGTGGTTGTGAGCTGTCTGATGTGGGTGCTGGGGACCCAGCTTAAGTCCTCTGTAAGAGCAGTGTGCCCTTTTAATCGCTAAGTCGCTTCTCCAGCCTCCCTCCCTCCCTCCCTCCCTCTCTCCCTCTCTCCCTCTCCTCTCTCTCTCTCTCTCTCTCTCTCTCTCTCTCTCTCTCTCTCTCTCTCTCTCTCGTGTGTGTGTGTGTGTGTGTGTGTGTGTGTGTGCATATAAATATATGTACTCTACCTGGCAGGGGAGATACCATGGTCAGGAAGGTTGTTTCCCTAGGGCAAGACACAAACACAGAGAACAGCTTGGAGGAGGTATTTCTCTCCTTCCATTATGGATTGAACTCAGGTCATTAGGGTTGGCAGTTAGTGCATTTTACCCACCAAGGCGTCTCACTGCCCCCTGTCTCTTTTTTATTTTTTGTTTGTTTGTTTGTTTTTGAGACAGAGTTTCACTGTACAGCTCTGGCTGGCCTGGAATTCTTTGTAGACCAGGCTGCCTCAAACTCAAAGAGATCTGCCTACTTTTGCCATCTGAGTGCTGGGATTACAGGTATATGCCATCAGGCCCATCTTTTATTTATTTGTTTGTTTGTTTATTTATTTATTTTTTAGGCAAGGTCTCTCTGTGTAACCCTAGCTGTCCTGGAACTTACTCTCTAGACCAGGCTGGTCTAGAACTAAGAGATCCTCCTGCCTCTGCCTCCCAAATGCTGGGATTAAAGGTGTGTGCCACCATGATGGTTGTTGGCCCTTTTAAAAAGTTTATATCAATAAATAATTGCAAATCATTAAAAAGAGCCCTAACTTACTGGGCAGTATTGGTGAATGCCTTTAATCCCAGCACTCTGGTGGCAGAGGCATGGTCAGGCAGATCTTGATGAGTTTGAGGCCAGCCTGGTCTACATATAGAGTGAGTTCCAGGACAGCCAAGGATAGCTAAGGCTACACAGAAAAACCCTGCCTCCTCCCAAAAAAAAAGAGCTGTGACACTTGACATAGTCAGTATTCTTCCTCGTTCTTCTCTCATACATAAGCACGTGCTTCAGAGTATAAAGCTGATGCCTAGGGCTGGTGATGTGGTTCAGTTGTGGAGTGCTTGCCTAGCTTATGTAAAAAAACTGGGTTTGATTCCTAGCGCCGCATAAAAAAATGGGCCTGGTGGCACTGGCTGTAGTTCCAGTCCTTGGGGAGGTGAAGGCAGGAGGGTAAGGATTCAGGTCATCCTCCACTTTGCTGAGAGTTTGAGGCCAGAAGAAACAGACAAAAAACCCTAAAAAGCAAAAAACGCCTCAGAATGACTACTCAGAGCAGTGTAATTTAAATGTTAAAGGCAGCCGCTTATCAGTGGCAGAAGCTGGTTTCCTACTAAGTGGAGCTCTGCTGTCACCGTATGTCGTATGTCGCATGTCGCAGTTTTCCTGTTAGGTTGTGGAGCTTCTGTCGGTCAATTACAGGTGCTTCTGCCTCAGTCTTTCACCCTTCGTGTAGTACTACAGGTGCTTCTGCCTCAGTCGTCTTTCACCCTTCGTGTAGTACGTTCTCCACACTGCTGCCAAAGAGAGCTTTCGAAATGCAGATCTGATCCTGTCACTCTCTGCCCTCAGTTTCCAATGGCTCCCAGTAGCCTTCAGCATATTCTGAGTGGTACAGCCTCACATGTCTCCACTTCTGTCTGCCTTGTTGGCTCATCACTCATTACTTCCTGTATCTCAGCCCCACCAGGCTGTTGGCTCTTCCTGGAACATTGCTTCTGCACTTGCTGCTCTGTCCACCTGAAACTCACACAGCTAAACTTGTTATTAAAGATACATCCCCTCCTCCTCCCATCCCCATAACCTCAGAAGTCTAGAGGTTGAGGTGGAAGGTTCAAAAATTTGAGGTTTATGCTGGGCTTAGTGGTGCACACCTTTAGTCCAGCACTCGAGGCAGATGGATCTCTGAGGCCAGCCTGGTCTACATATTGAGTTCCAGGACAGCCAGAGCTACATAATTGTCCCTGTCTCAAAAAACAGACAAACAGGGAGAGGGGAGAATATGAATTTGAAGCTTGAACCAGGCATGGTAGCATGTGTCTGTAATCCTAGCACTTACCAGGTAGGTATCTGGTCTACATAGTGAGTCCAGGCCAGGTGGATACACAGTGAGACCTTGTATGCTGGAAGCTGCTGGGTTTGATCCCCAGCACCACATAAATGGGACCTGTTTTTCTGGTTGTGGAGATAGAAAGGCTATCCTTGGCTACATAAGAAATTCTAGGTCAGCTCCGAGTTACAGGAGATCCTTTCTCAACAACATAAATCCCCACAAAGAAAACTAAACACAGATGCTGAGTGTGGTAGTACAAGCCTTTAATCCCAGCACTCAGGAGGCAGAGGTAGGCAGATCAGAGTTTGAGGCCAGCCTGGTCTACATAGTCAGTTCCAGGACAGCCATAGTGAGTTCTAGGACAGCCAAAGCCACATAGTGAGATTCTGCCTGGAGAGAGAGGGAGGGAGAGAAGGGGGGGGGGGGGGGGAGAGGAGGAGGAGGGAGGGAGGGAGGGAGAAAGAACACAAGCCAAGAGCGAGCAAGAGTGAGCCAGAGCCACATAGTGAGACTGTCTGGAGAGAGGAGGGGAGGGAAGGGCAGACCCTGTCTCAAAAAACAAACTCTAAACTGGGTGGTGGTGCACACTTTTAATCCCAGCCAGCCTGGTCTACAGAGCAAGGTCTAGGACAAGATCTAAAGCTACACGGAGAAACTCTGTCTTGAAAAACCACCACCACAACACCACCACCACCACCACCACCACCACCAAACTCTGAAACAGGCTATACTTTGGATATTGGTTCTCTTCCCTCATAGTGTTACAGGAACAGATGTCCGGACAGTACCCTCACCCTTATCTCTGTGGGAGCTTCACTCATTTGCTCCTCCATCCCTGCAATCTCTTGCTTCCTCACACGGTTGCAGGTACTAAGACTAAGATGAGTAGTACTGCCGGCCTCAAAGAACCTCTTGGGGGCTGGAGAGAGGCTCAGAGGTTAAGAGCACTGGCTGTTCTTCCAGAGGTCCTGAGTTCAATTCCCAGCAACCACGTGGTGGCTCACAGCCACCTATAATGAGATCTGGTATACTCTTCTGGCCTGCAGGCATACACGGAAGCAGAATGTTGTATACATAATAAATAAATAAATCTTAAAAAAAAAAAAAAACAAGAACCTCTCGGGTTATCAGGACAGCAAGTAAGAAAATCGGTGAGTATAACCCAGTGTGATGCTCTGATTAGGACAGGGATAATAAAACTTAGAGAACCAAGGTGGACCTAAGCCTGGTACTGCAGACCTGCAATCATACTCAGAAAGCTAAGGTCAGAAGATTGATAGATGGAGTTCAAACTAGCCTGGGCAACTTAGCAAGACCCTCTCTTCATAGAGGAAAAGTGACTGGGAGTATAGCTCAGGGGTCGAGTACTTGCCATGTGCTCACAAGGCTCCAGTTCTAAGAAAGAGAGAACCAGTAGGACATGAGGGGAAGAGGCCATCAGTGTCCTTGGCAAGGCCTGTGGAGATGCTGCCCTCGTGTTCAACCTCAGAAGAGCTTCGAAGTTGGTGTGTGGGGGGGGTCAGACTCAGCGCTAGTGTGAAGAGCATGTGAGTGGAGAGACAGTGGGAAGGTCTGTGTGGGGCAGCAACAAGACATGAGGCCTGAGCCGTGTAGAGCAGCTGTGTTGTGAGCGATCTCTTCTGCTTTCGCAGATAAAGCTGCTATTATTAATAAGTTCATTCTCCTGTGTTAGATGACAACAGGGTCTCACTGTATAGCCCAGGCTGCCTAGAACTTGCTGAGTAGACCAGGCTAGCCTTGCACTTGCAGTGACCCTCTAGCCTGTGCCTTCCGAGTGCTGGGATAAAAGGCATGAGCCGTTTCAGCTAGGCTACTATTGTCTCTTTAGTAACTGAATTTTGTGATATTTTATTTTTTTGATATGTTCATTTTATATTTGGAGCTCTCTTATTCTTTAGGTGATTCTCTCTGAGGACTGTGTCAAATCCTACATTCAGGCATTGTAGAATGGATGATGCATAGCTTTTAGGCTGCTTGGAAAGACTTAAATGACCTTCAAAGGCTAATGTCAGGCCCCCATGTCAGTGTCACGGCAACTCATGCATGCATGGAGAGAAAACGGGAACTTAATTATGGAGGAGGGGATTGTAACCCTGCTTGAATGGGTAGTTGAAAGTCCTGGGTCCGCCCCTTAGCCTCCGAAAAGGACTTTCTTAACATTTTCTGCCAAGAGGTCATAGAGAGAGCCCACATAAATACCACCCTCCCTTAGGGATGTGCAAGCCAGTCTTATTTTCCTTCTACAGGTGCAGAATAGGTTCACCAAATAGTGTTCTGATCTCCATTGAACAGAATTTGGCATCTTATTGTCCTGCACAGAATCAATCCCTTTAAAGTATGGAACATGGCAATTTTAGGTCAGCAGGCATTTAAAGACACCTTTTTAACTTTCAAGAGCTGCCTAATAAGATACATTTTGGACAGAAATACCAGTGTTATCAAGATGAAGCTTGAGTCATTGAAATTTTGAATGGGGCTTAGTTTTAGCTGCTGGTGCACCTTTTATCTGTGAAATTACTTTTTGTAGTCTTTTAATGATACTGTCCTCTGGAGCACTGTGGCCATCATCAGATATCAAGACCCTATTCCACCCACTAACTTTTGGTAACTGTTAAGAATCTATTACGGGGCCAGAGAGATGGCTCAGAGGTTAAGAGCACTGGCTGCTCTTCCAGAGGTCCTGAGTTCAATTCCCAGCAGCCACATGTGGCTCATAACCATCTGTAATGAGATCTGGTGACCTCTTCTTCTGGCATAAATTCATGCATGATGATAGAGCCCTCATATATATATATATATGTAATATATATATATATATATAAAATAGTAATTGAACTGAGTCCAGGTGTGGAGGTCAGAGAAGACAATTTGCAAGAGTCAGCTTTTGGGGCTGGAGAGATGGCTCATCAGTTAACAGCACTTGGTGTTCTTTTGGAGGACCTGGGTTCAATTCCTAGCACCCACACAGTGGCTCACAACTGTCTGTAGTTACTGTTCCAGCAGATCTCATGCCCTCTTCTGGTTTCTGCAAGCACCAGGCATGTACATGGTACATGAAAGGAATATACTCCTATACAGAAAATTAAAAAAGAGAGAGTTGGTTATCTTCTCTCACCACGTGAGTGGTCAGATTATCAGGTTTGGTGGTGAGCCATCTTTACCTACTGATCCATCTCTCCAGCCCTCAAACTTTTTAAAATAGGGGTCTCATATAACTCAGGCTGGCCTCAAACCCTTTTTTTTTTTGGGCAAGGGGGATTTCGAGACAGGGTTTCTCTGTGTAATTTTGGAGCCTATCCTGGAACTCGCTCTGTAGATCAGGCTGGCATCGAACTCACAGAGATCCGCCTGGCTCTGCCTCCTGTGTGCTGGGATCAAAGGAATGCGCCACCACTGCCTGCTGGCCTCTGTAGCACGAATCTTAAAAGGTCTTATTAATTAAATCAAACCTAAGGCCAGTTATTGTGGTGAATGCTGGAAGATCAGAGAAGCAGAACAAGCCACAGCTACCTCACCTTGCCAGTTCCTCAGCTGATTCTGCTTCCTCAGACTGGAAACCTCAGAGTCCTCATCCAGAATGAATCTCAGCTGAACTGCTGCTCAAAAGCCTAAAAGCTTAACCAGCTAAAAGCTTCTAGTTTCTGGTCTTCACGTCTTATATACCTTTCTGCTTTCTGCCATCACTCCCTGGGATTAAAGGCTCACTTTCTGAGATTAAAGGCGTGAGTCACCATGCTTAGCTGTATCCTTGAACACACAGAGATCCAGGTAGATTTCTGCCTCTGGAATGCTAGGATTAAAGTCATGTGCTACCACTGCCTATCCTCTATGTTTAATATTGTGGCTGTTCTGTTCTCTGACCCCAGATAAGTTTATTAGCGTGCACAATATTTCAGGGAACACACCACCACCACAGGCCTCAAACTCTTGATCATCCCACCTCAGCTTTCTGAGTGCATGAATTACAGGTGTGAGCCACAACATTTGACACAGATCAAACTGGTTAATTTCTTTTTTCCTCTGTTCTCATTGATGTTCCCTGAAAGTTTTGGAGCCCACTCTCAAAGCAGTTCATAGAGACTTAGCTATATACACAATTTACTTACTGTTGCTTAACAGAAAAAGTACAAACCAAAGAACCGGGTGGCTGCACAGAGAAGAAGATGTGATGACGGCGGCGGCAAACTCGGGGCTAGGCCCAGAGAATAAAGAAGAAGAGTGCCGGGCGAGTCCCAGAAAGCTGATTGGTGAGCACAGAGTAGAGACTAGGAAACAGAACATGTGGACCACTATGCCATTACATTCTGATAACAGATTTTGTATTAGATTATCTTTCCAAGTAAAATTTTTGTAATGATTGGAATGCGACACAATTTATCTTTTGGCTTTTTGTCCCACTTAAGCATTAGAATTTTACACAGACCTTTTAACATAATTCATGGCAGATAGGAAATACCAGTTAAGTTTGGGCAGGTAGGATATAATTAGGCCTGTCTGAAGGAGTGAACTATTCCTGGCAGAGCTGTTTGTGGGTAAAACTGCAACAAAACCCAGTAAAGTACAGTACAGTTTTATACACATACACATGCGTTTTAAGAGAGACATCATTTACATTTTTCTAAAGTCAAAGGTTAATTTAAAATATTAATGCTGAAAAGATTAATTTAAGATACTAAATCTACTAGGCAAGAATACATGTACATATTGTGATTACTTCCTTTTTTAAATTAAAGTAATTGGATTATATTTAATGAGCTATTTACATTTAATAATTTAAAAAGACATCTTTTCAGTATGCCCTATAAGAGATGAGGGAAAACTCATTTCTGATTTTAGTGTCTTGACTTGGGCTAAAACAACTATATTTTTAGAAAAGTTGCAAGAATATTATTTTAAAATATACATATGTAGTTTAAGAATTACCCATAGGAATATGTCTTGATTCATTGTTTAAAAAAAAAAGAGAGATTAGATGCTTTTTAGAAGAAGTCCCTGGTGAAAAGATGTGACAAGTTGAGCAGTGAACAGAGACAGAAGCCTAAAGTGACTCTCGGGGACCAGGAGATAAAAGTAACCAGCAAAGTGACAGGGCTCCGGGTGCCTCGCTGTCGGAAACAGGGGCTCGCTTGCTTTATCTATCTATCTATCTATCTATCTATCTATCTATCTATCTATCTATCTATCTATCTATCTATCTATTTAGAAAAGCAGCATGTTTGAACGTGCCGTCTGAGGCTGGCACTTTAAATGAGCCGGTGTTTATGTTGTTTAAAGTCAAAGATGTAAAGCCCCTGAGCAGCTGGCTAAAATTGGGTGCAGAGAGGGAAGAAGCAGCGTGTTATTCTCATTAACACCACTTTCGTTCTAGGATAACTGTGTCAGGAAGCTTTCCTGTGCTAGCATGCAACTTTTAAGGGAGAAGGTAGTAGTTTGGGGCTGGGGCACTTATATTCTACAGTGAGAAACTGGAGCATATTTATCTGGCTGTGTGTTGTATGTATTTTGTGGGTAGTTAGCAGTGTGTTAGGGGAGGACATGAACTTCACATGGACCTGGCTTTCTTTTTATTTTTTATTTTTTGGTTTTTCAAGACAAGGTTTCTTTGTATATCCCTGGCTGTCCTGGAACCCGCTCTGTAGACCAGGCTGGCCTCAAACTCAGAGATCTGCTTGCCTCTGCCTCCCAAGTGCTGGGATTAAAGGCATGTGCCACCACCACCTGGTAGACGTGGGATTCTTTTTTTCTCTATTTGTTTTTGTTTTTAGCCCAGAATGGCTGAAAGCTCCAGGTCCTTCTGCCTGCAGCTCTCCATACTGGGATTATGAGACCCTGACCTGAAGTCCAAAAAAGCAAGAAAAGGAAAAGAAAAAAAAGAGATGTATAATAAATACATAGCATATTTTCTAGATTTGACAAATTTTTATTGTCCAAACACTATATACTGGGCATGTCCTCCCTATAATCCCAGCAGCTAGGTGACTGAGTCAGGAGGATTGTTATGAGTTCATAGCTAGCCTGGGCCATAAAGCAAAACCCTCTCTCTTAAACAAACAAACAAGCAAGCAGACAAACAAACAAACAAAAAACCCAAAAATCCATCCTAATAGAAACAGACACTACAGAGTGTAAGCATCTTGTGAACCTACCTTCTGCTGGGTTTAGTGTGCATACTGTAACCCCAGTACTAAATAAGCCAAGTTGTAGGGTCACGGGCTCCAGGTCAGACTGGACTAAATAAAGAGACTTTGTGTAAAAGTGAAGGGGAGATCCCATTCTTGCCTCCAGTTAGCTGTCAGGTTTAGGAGTGTTTTGTTTTTCAACACAGTACTCATTATTACAATATATATACATGAATATATCACACTCCTAAATTCTTTTTACCAGTGCCTCTTTATGACTAAAGCATTGCAGAACTAGAGTGGAAATCATTCTTGGCTTAAACAGGAAGCACAGACCTGTGACACTGAGAAAAGGGAAATAAAAATGGACCCTGACCATTCTGTAAATTCAGATGCATTTTCTAAACCATGAAGCAGGGTGAGAGATCTGAAGCAAAACAGAGTTTTGCTGTACTAAAGAGACAGTGACTGCAGTTTAAGGGAAGTTGAGGTAACTGGGAGACATGCACAAAAACTGTTATAACAATCTTTTTTGTTTCTTTGGTTTTTTTTTTTTTTTGAGATAGGACTGACTGTACTAGAACTTGCTCTGGAGACCAGCCTGGCCTCAAAC
This sequence comes from Peromyscus californicus insignis, assembly GCF_007827085.1. NCBI lineage: Eukaryota > Metazoa > Chordata > Mammalia > Rodentia > Cricetidae > Peromyscus > Peromyscus californicus. Next base: position 21,403,324 of record NW_026294573.1, on the reverse strand, counting down.
CCAGAGATCCGGCTGCCTCTGCCTCCCGAGTGCTGGGATTAAAGGAGTCCCGCCCCACTAGAACTATCTTTGTAGGGTTCACTTGAGACTTTGCTGACCACATATGCTCTTGTAAGGCCAGTTGGTGAAGTAGTGACCAGGAAGCTATGAACTGAGTTGTTCCCAGACATGGAGTTCTATCAGCCAGTGTACAGTCCATGTGACCTACTGAGGGCATGAAATGGAGTTCCCAAAGGGCCATATCTTAGTATTGGGGGTAAAATGTCTTGAAAGACTACCCTAGTCCTGCCCTGACCAAATTTAAAGACAGTCTTCAGAATAAAAACTTAATTGGCTAACAGGACAAAGGCCAACACTCTGAGAAGGAAGACTGTCATGTTGGGTTCCCAGCATTGAAAAATCACAATGTCCAGCATCCAACCAAAGTTATGCAGGGGCTGGAGCTACGGCTATTCTCCCAGAGGTTCTAGGTTCAATACCTAAGACCCACTTGGTGACTCACAGCCACCTGTAACTCCAACTCCAGGGTATCTGGCACCCTCTTATGGCCTCCTTGGGCACCTGACACAAATGCACACAGACATACATTGCAAGCACTCAAATTAAAATTATGTGCACAAAATAAACAAATGTGTGTGTGTGTGTGTGTGTGTGTGTGTGTGTAGCGTATGTAGTTCAGTTGGTAGAGAGTTTGCCTAGCATACATGAGGCCCTGGTTTCAATTCTCAGCATTCTTTGAGTCCATAAATGAGTCAAAAAATAAAGTTAAGTTTAAAAAAAAAATGAACGAAATATGAAAATACAAGGAGACCAGGGGATGGGGAAAAGGAAAAGATACTGACACATGATACACATTTATGAAAATGTTGTAATGAAACCCATTCTTTTGTAAAATGGATACATGCTACTTAAAATTTACATAGCATTCAAGAAGATACCATCTATAACTAGAAGAAGTAAAAACAAAAAAATCAGCTAGTTGAAATAGACTCAGAGCTGTGTGGTGGTGCACGCCTTTAATTCCACACTCAGGAGGCAGAGGCAGGCGGATCTCAAGAGTTTGAGGCCAGCCTGGTCTACAGAGTGAGTTCCAGGACTCAGACAGAGATGGTTTAGCATGATGGCACAAGATTGTAATCCCAGCTACACAGGAGGCTGAGGCAGGAGGATGGGAAGTTCAAAGCCTACCTAGGTTTTAGAACAAACTTAAGGCTAGTCTGAGCAATTCAGTAAGACCCTGTTTCAGAATAAAAATTAAGCCGAGCAGGTAGTGTATGCCTTTAAGTCCAGCACTTGGGAGGCAGAGACTGGCAGATCTATGAATTGGAGACCAGGCTTGTCTAAATAGGGAATTCTAGGACAGCCAGGGCTATTAAACAAGACCCTGTCTCAAAACAAACAAAAATCAAATTAAAAAGTAACAAGAAGGCAGGTATATAATTTAGTGGTAGTGCTTTTGTCTAGAGTGCAAATACCCCTAGGTTCAATCCCCAGTACCATCAAGAGAAACAAACCGGACAAATGATAAATTAGCAGACAACAGTATTAAGACAGCTGTTATTAATCCCAGCATTTGGGAGGTACAGGCAGGAAGATCAGGAGTTTAAAGTCATCTTTAGTTACCTAGGGAGTTCAAGGCCACCCTGTGTCACATAAACCTTGTATCAAAAACAAAACAAAAACTCCAAACCTATATTTTTTATGTGTATGGGTGTTGTGCCTGCATGTATGTCTGTGCACTATGTGCATGCCTGGTGCCCTTGGAGGCTAGAACAGGGCATTGGATTTCCTGTAATTGGAATTACAGGTGGGTATGAAATACCATGTGAGTGCTGGCAACCAAACCTGGATCCTCTGCAAGAACAGTAAGTGCTCTTAACCACTGAACCATCTCTTCAGCCACAGAAGTTACCCATACTTACACTACCACTGTTACTCCTATTTACTGTTGCTGTCATTTCAGCGACCTACACTCTGCTTTCTCTTTGAGATAGGTTCTCATTGTGTAGTCCTGACTGGCCTGGAATTCTCTGTGTAGACTTGTGTAGCCTTGGCTGGCCTGGAATTCTCTGTGTAGACTTGTGTAGTCCTGGCTGGCCTGGAATTCTCTATGTAGACTTGACTGGCTGAAAACTCACAGAAATGTGCCTGATTCTGCCTCTTGAGTGTGAGGATCAAAGGCATGCACCACCCATCTGACTATAAATGTGTGCGTGTGTGCTCTTGATTTATATTCATATGGGGAGGTATATGTGCACTTGGGTGCATGTAGAGGCCAAAGGACAACCTCAAGAATGCTGTCCTTCTTGTTTGAGACATGATCTCTCTTTGCTTGGAGCTCACCATTAGGCTAGAGCGCCTGGCCAAAACCTGGGGGTCCTCCTGTCTCCACTTCCTATCACTGGGGTGCAGGCTACGCTGTCACATATGGCTGCTATGTGAGTGCTGGGGACTGAGCTCTCCTCAGCCCTGCATCATGCATTGGATATCTGTGTTTTATTTTTCTTCACAACAATCTTAGAGAATACCAATTTATCAGGTTAGGAAAGAGATTAAGAGGTTAGCCAAAGCTAAAATGTGGTGATGGAGTGAATCCACTACACACACACACACACACACACACACACATGCACACGCACACGCACACGCACACGCACACACACAAAGACATCCACCTCCCGTCTTGTTCGTGGTTTTGCAGCTTTGCCCCAGTGCTTATTAGGTTTGATTACTTCCTAGTAAACTGAGGCAGAAAAGGTATTTATAATTTTCCTCTGCTATAATTCCTATGTTTCGAGTGGTGACTAGACCTTATGAAGGGAAGTAGATGTACAGCTGCCCTTTGCTGACTCTTAGTCAGTTGCTGGCAGCTTAGCTGTTTGTGACAGATGAGTATGTGACACTTTTTCAGGAATGAATTCTTGTTGCAGCTGGCAGAATAGAATCATTGATACAGACTTGCATGGCAGTTTGCTCCATAATCTTGCTCCCTGTTGCTCAGCTGTAGCTGTGATTGCTAGGTCTCTCCCCTCTCTCCTGGTGTACAGTCACATCTCGAGACTGCTGCATCTGCTTGCTCCATGATCACACGGTGTGTTTGTGTGTTGCCCTGAGCTGTCAGCAAAACACTTGGCTGAATGCCCTTTTTGTCATCGCCCTGTAGCCTTCCTTCCCGTGCCCTTTCTCAGCTGTGTAAAGTCGGTCGGCCTCTTTTTTGGCTGTCCATTTCCAGAAAGAGCAGTCACTGCATAGAGGAGCTTGAAATAGGAAGAGGACAGATTTAATGAGGGTTAGACAGTGGGCAGGATGGGCTGAGACTCAGTGCCTGATGGGCAGGCAGTTTAGCTCTGACGGTCTCCTTCCCTCCACTTTTACACACCTCTACATCTGACCCACCAGTGGCCCCCAGATCATACTCACTGCTACTTGCATGTGCCAAGGCAGAAAGGTTCTATTTTAGTACCGTCCTCTCTGTCCCTGAAGTAGGGAAGTGAGATGGGGTGAGAGTCCTGTATAAACACCAGCTGTGGACTGGAGACTAATGAAGCTGGTAGAGGGTCCGCTTAGTATGCACAAGACCCTGGCTTCGATCCCCAGCACCATACAAACCAGACACGTGGCACATGCTTTTAATCCTGGAATTTGGAAGGTGGAGGCAGGAGGATTAAAAGTTCAGGGTCATCCTCAATCCTATCTCCCCACTGCTGAGATTGCAAGAGCTCTTTGCCCCACCTAGCTTTTTATGGAGGGGGGCTCAGATCCTCATGCTTGCACTTTATGACTAACTAAGCTGTCTCCTCAGCCCGTGATTAGGACACTTTGATACATGCATGTAATGTATTTGATCATATTCACCCCCCTGTACCCTTTCTTATTTCTCTCCACTTGAATTGATTGCCTTCCTATTTCTAATTAGTCCTCCTACTACTTCAATGTCTTACTTTTTTTTTTTTAAATGAAGCATGATGTCTAATTCCTTTAATCCTAGCACTCAGAAGGTAGAGGCAGTAGGGTCTCTGTGAGTTTGAGGCCAGCCTGGCCTACATAGTGAGTTTCAGGCCAGCCAGGACTATGTAGAGAGGAACCCTGTCTTGAAAAAACAAAAATTTAAAAAAAAATTTTTTTTTTACATTTATTAATTTTGGGTGGGTGAGTGGGTTGGGGCTTGTGCGTGCCATGGCACACATGTGGAAGCGTCTGAGGGTTTAGTCTGCAGCTCAGATAGTAGATGTGCAGGTCCAATTCCAGTTCTATGAGTTCAAGAGTGCACTGGACAGGTTATTCCTGGAAGTCAGCATTCCATACCACATCCTGCTTCCTCTAGAAGCATTCTTTCTTTTTTCCTTTTTTTTTTTTTTTCTTTTTAAATTTGTTTTTTGGGACAGGGTTTCTCTGTGTAACAGCTCTGGCTGTCCTGGAACTTGATCTGCAGACCAACCAGATTTGCCTTGAACTCACAGAGATCTGCCTGCCTCTGCTTCCTGGGTGCTGGGCTTAAAGGTGTGTTCCCTGATCCTTGATGTGTGTGACTTAATGTTTAAGTGATGGAGGAAGTCCGGTCTCTACGAATGTTAGGATGAGGGAACTTATTCATAATATGTATTTATTTAATTAAAACTGATTTAGGGACTGGCATAGTAGTGCACAACTTGAATTCCAGCACTCAGGGCAGAGGCAGGGGGATGTCTGTGAGTTCAGGCCAGCCTGGTCTACAGCGTGGGTTCTAGGTCAGCCAAGGCTTCCTAGTGAGACCCTGTATCAAAAAACAACACAAGCCAGGCGGTGGTGGCGCACACCTTTAATCCCAGCACTCGGGAGCCAGAGCCAGGCAGATCTCTGTGAGTTCGAGGCCAGCCTGGGCTACAGAGCGAGATCCAGGACAGGCAACAAAGCTACACAGAGAAACCCTGTCTCAAAAAAACAAACAAACAAACAAAAAAAACAAAAGAAACCCAAACAAACAACAACAACAAAACAAAAAGGTGCCAATATAGGTGATGAGTAGCTTTAAGTATTTCAGACCATACCATTTGACAATATGGATATTACTGGAAATAAACATTAAGTTAGGAAAGTAAATGAACTTTGTAACTGAAAATAATTTTGGCATTCAAGTGGCTCTTAAAAAGGAATTGGGCCAAAATGAGGATATGAGAAATACTCTATGGTTAAAACTTTTTTGCAATTAAAAACTAAAAAAAAATGAATAAAAGAAGAGAAATAAATGTTTATTTTTTTCAGAGCTGAGAATACAAGTCTCCATTCTAAACTTTTTTTTTTAAGTGTACACTACAGCTAAACCAGACAAAGTAAAATTTTATTCCTAATTTTCAGTCATCATTAGATTAAAAACTGGGATCCAGGTTTCTAACTCACAATTTAATGCATTGTCTTTTGGGATACCAGGTAGATCCTATTCTCCTGAAAATAAAGTCTAATTTTAGTTGCTTATGGGGAAATTTTCTAGACGAAATTAATTTTGAAGAAGATGATCCCTCAATTTTAGTTTTCAGGGCAGAGCTGTGACTAAAGCTTGCAGAGTAATAGAGGCAACGGTGAAAGGTGGACTGGCCCCCAAAGATTATAGAAAGTTTGGGGATTACCAGAGATGGTCTTTGGATTTACAGAGTGCTCAGGAGTATGATACTGAAATTTAGAAGTTGTTTCCTAGGTCAAGTCTCAGCCAAGTTAAAACAGGAAGCTTCTTTGCGCTGACCGCATATAGCCTAGAGGCCATTCCTTTATCGAGCTGGAAATTTCTTAGTTTTAGCTCACAAGCTCTCTGGCTTGGTTTTTGTAGTCATGTTTTCTCCGTCCTGCCAACTCTGTTGGACATTGTTTCAGTGACCTAACCTGATTTGTCAGTAATGCCTTGTGTTTGGAAAGAGTGGTTGTATTTGTCAGTTCAGCCCCACCCTGTGTTTCAACAGGAAGTGGGTGTGTGCTTTGAGAAAGCTTTCTTCCTTGTCCTTGCATGATAGTGAGGATTGCTGTATTCAACAGTTGTGCTTTTAAGAGTGTGTGTGTGTGTGTGCGCGCGCGCACATGCATGCAGTTACAGAATCACCTCATGTGGGTGCTGGGACTCAAACTTGGGTCTTTTGGAAGAGCAGCGAATGCTCTTAACCACCAAGCCATCTCTCCAGCCCACTGTGATACTTTAGATGTTTTATTGTACCAGCTTGGACTGTGGTAAGACTGTTGTCTGCCAGTTAGATGATGGTTTGATTTTTCAATGAACATTGGTTTTTGGAGGGGAAGGTGTTGAAGTGGGTATTGATCTAAGGTCTTAGATAGTCAAGGATGGCCTTGAATTCTTAGCTCCAACTTCTGAGTGCTGAGAGTACAGGCCTGTGCCCACACTCAGCTGATAAAACATTGAATCTGATTGAACAGATTTAAACATTTTAAACAAGGAAATTTGCCTTTTGCAAGAGGAAACTACAACATAAACGTCTTGTTTGTCCCCTTGCAAAGCACTGTTAACTATGGACAGTGGGAAAAGTTGAAGTGAAAGCAGAAGTCCTAACTGCCTCGACACAGCATCCTCACGGGTTCCTGTCCCCTCTGCCGTGATCAGTACTAAGGGCTATTTCGAAGAGGAACTGCCTTGAGAAGCCTTTTCCTGGTGATGGCTATGGTTATGCCTCATAACGGTAGGAGTCTGTAGGTGTTGTCAGTGACCTTGGCTCACTCTCAAATGCAGCATTGTTTGTTTGTTTGTTTATCTAACAGTTCAAAATGACTATCACTGCCATTAGGGCAGTCGGTAATTAGCAGGGGTTCAGAGTATGGACTGCATTGTTGCTTCCTCTTCCTCTCACACGAACATTCCTCCACCCGTGACCTCTGCATCTCCCCACAACTACCCAATGATGTTGAAAACAGAATTGGGGAAATTCAGAGAGCAGAGCTGGACTTTTCCCTGACCAAATGTGACATGTAAATATTCCATGCTAATCTCTAGTGTGCACACTTGAAGAGTCTCTTCATTTGAGGGAGATCTGGAAGACCCTCTCATCCAGCTTCACTTTCAAAATATAAATCCCATCATGGTGTCAGGGTCCAGACTGCTTGGTACACTGCCAATCCTGGCTAGGGAGGGATGGATTTGTGAGATTTTTTTATTTATGTTTGGACTTACTCCCCTAAACTGAAAACTGCTAGGGGTAAATATGAGGATAGCTTCTAGATCTGTCCTGGATATTTGGAATTGGTCCAGAGCTACCTTTTTCTTTTGAACTTCTTCAGGTATTATATTATTCCCTCAGATTGGTCTGGGACCCTCCTAGAATATAAATAACTTAACCCCAGTATTCTCTCTGGAATATTTTTGGGCCAGTTGTGTATCTCATAGGTTCTGCTAACTGACAACATCTCGACTCATCTTACCTTGTGTGTAGAACACATGGCTGTTGACCAGATAAGGGGATTGTAACAGCTTAGAAGCAAATCCAGAAGTCTTAGAAGTCAGAGACCTGTGAGGAGCGGGAGTTGGCTGAGACAGGGTCTTGCTCTATAGCCCTGGCAGGCCTAGTACAGCTTGCTACGTTTGCCCAGGCTGGCAAACTTGAGCTCTCAGTGATCTTTGGCTGCCTCAGTCTCCCCTGGAAACAGGTGTGTGCATGTCTGGCCTTGACAGTTTCTCAAAGATCATTTAGCTTAGTTCTTTTATTTTGTAGTTGAGGAGGAGACTGAAACCTGAAACCTACAAAATTACAGCTTTTTTTTTTTTTTTTTTTTTTTTTGGTGGTGTTCGTGGTGGTGATTAGACCTAGGGCTTTAGGTATATGCTAGGCAAGTGCTTTAACATTTTACCACGGGGGGTGGGGGTGGGGCTGGAGAGATGGCTCAGTGGTTAAGGGCATTGCTTGCTCTTGCAGAGGTCTGAATTCAATTCCCAGCACCCACATGGTGCCTCACAACCATCCATAATGAGATCTGGTGCTCTCTTCTGGCCTGCAGGCATACATGCAGGCAGAACACTGTATACATGATTAAATAAATCTTCAAAAACAAAAAAACACTTTACCACCGAGCTGTAGCCCCAGCCCACATCTTTGAGAGCTTCTTTGGAGGTCTGGCAGGGGAGTGCAGCTAAAACAGTCCTGGTGCTTACCTCTGGGACAGGAGAAAGCATACAGCTTTGGGAGGGACAGGCATGAGGCTGTGAAGGAGTAAGAGGACACTTGCCTAGCCAGCCTGATGAGCAAGATCACCCTGGCAATCAGTGGGGAGATGTCTCAGCCAGACCGCCCTCCCATCCTGCATCCTTGATTTAGATGGACGTAGATGTTATCCAGTTTGACCTCTTGGTCCCCTTTCCTCCTCCTCTTTTGTGAAGCTGGGGATGAACCCAAGGCCTTACACGTGCTCTATTTTTTTTTAATTGAAAACAATTTATGTGTATGGGAGTTTTGTGTGCTTTATGTCTGTGCACCTCATTCGTGCCTGGTGCCCTTAGAGGACAGAAGAGAGCATCTGGAACTGGAGTTACAGATGGTTAGTAACCGCCGTATGTGGGCTGGAAATTCAACTTAAGTCCGCTGGAAGAGCAGCTAGTGCGCTCTTAACTGCTGAACCATCTCTCCAGCCCCTAAGTTTTTATTTTTAATTATGTAGGGGGTGTAGGTGGGTATGTGCATATGTGTATGTGTGCATATGGATGCCCATGAAGTCTAGAAAAAGGTGTTAGATCCTCTGGATCTGGAGTTGCAGGTAGTTGTGAGCTACCTGGTGTGGATGCTGGCAACAATTCAGATCTCCTACAAGAACAGTGTATGCTTTCAACCTCCGAGCCATCTCTATAGCCTTGTACATATTATCCCAAGCCCCTCCCAATTTCTTCTCATAGTCTAGGAATTCCTCCCTCAGCATGCCTGACAGCTGGTCATCTGAAGACTGGGAAGATCATAATTTTATCTAAAGAGAACCATTCTGCTATAGAGCAGCTCTAGTTATAAAGAACTAGATAAATTGGAATTTACTTCTCTGTAACTTTTATGTTTTTGACAGTTCTAGTTCATTTTCTATGTAACAGCTCTCAAGATAAGACCGTCTCAAGTCCCCAGATTAGCAAACATTGCTCTATCATGTTCTTTTCAAGGAACATATGACTGAAGGGCTGGAAAGAGGGCTCGGTGGGTAAGAGCTCTTGTGCAGGCATAAGGACCCAAGTTCGGCTATCTGGCACCCATGTAAAGAAGCTAGGGTATGGTCATGCATGCCTGTAACCCCAGCAATGTTGGGTAGAGACAGGATCCTGGGGTGCTCACTGCCAGCCAGTCTAGACACAATAGCATCTTCAAGTTCAATGAAACACTGTCTCCAGGGAATAAACAATAGAGGATACCTGATGTCTGTGTGTACACCTGCACACTCACTTGTGCATCCTACAAACACCTCCCCAATAAAGAAAAATTAATATATGACTGGAAAAGACATTTACTGATTCCATTAAAAACAGGGCATTTTACTCTTCCTGTATTTAGAACTTTAACCTTTTTTAATGATGTTGGGGGTCAAACCCAGGGTCTAGTGTACGCTAGCCAAGTGTCCCCCTCTGAGCTGTGTCCCCAGCCCTCATATCTTTTTCTTGACTAAGAACTACTTTTTTGGTTCTCCTTACTTTGTTTATATTTCTCTCTAGCACTAGCATTTAAGGTTTCAGTGACACCTTTTACTAAAGGAGCATGCATGTTATCACTCTGTTACTGTAGCTGTACCGAACAGTACGGAAAGAGTTAACAGGTGGGGCTGATGGGCTTGATTCACTCCTGGAACCTCTCTGGTTTCTCAGTTCCTAAGTGCTAGCTGGGGTGTGCTGGGTCTCCGAGTCTACTCTCTCCTGACCCTGTGAAGTTTCTCAGTTCATCTTCTACCTCCAACCTTCTGCCCCGTGTAACCTTTGTCCTTGTATTAGAATGATCTGTCTAAAATGTGGATTAGACCCTTCGTTTCAGTGGTTCTTCAACAGCCAGTGTTCTCCCAATTCCCCAGTAAAGTAGTACTTCTGATGGTGGAGGAGCCTTCCTAACTAGAGTTCCGTGAGAGAATGAAAGCTTAAGGCCACTGGGCACCTGTTGTGTGTGAGATATTAACTTCTCCGGGGCATCTACAGTGGCACTCCTTATGTACAGTCTTGAGGAAAATTGAGAAAACAGTCACTGTAATCATTTCTTTTGTTCTGTGGTTCAGATGAGGAGCGCAGTTGTGAAAGACTGGAGGAGAGAGTGCTGTATTTCAGGAGGTCTAAGAGTATAGCTAGGGGCAACTTCAGGGGAAAACCCATCAAATTCATTGAAGTCTAGGGTTTCATCTTTAAATTTTTTATGTGAATGCTGCATTCAACTATGTAATATGTCCATGGTTTAAAGTGTTTTTAAATATTTATCAATGAATAGAATTCATTCAGTAGGAAGATTTGCCTAGGATCTGTGGAACTACAAATAACTATCCTCTTGCTTTAAGCACTATAGAGGGAATTTTAGATATATTTTTCAGTGTCTGTAGGAAAATTGTTGAGGATCACAATTATGAGATGTCAGAGTCAAGAGACCAACCCAACTATGTCCTAACTCCAAAACCCATGTATTTTCTAAAGGCAGAAGTCTGTTTACCAATTCTAAGTTTATTGTCATTCAAATGTAGGATTTTTTTCCTTCTGTAAAATTACTAGTGTGGTTTGGGTTATGCATAATTTCATACTTCTTATACAGGAAACAACCAATCCTTGATTATCTAAAAGAAAAACGAGCAGTTGGTACAGGTAGTTCCATATAGAAGAGAATCTTGTCTCTTTTTAATGTCTTTGCTCACAACTCAGACACTACCTGCCCTACCTCCCAAGTGCTGAGAGTAAAGACACGGGGCACCATACCCGCCAAAAGAGCCATCCTTTTAAAAGAAATAGCAGACTTGCTTTTCTGATTGTTTTGTCTTGATGGATATTAATATTATTTTTCAAAAAAAATTATTTTTCTCTCACTCTTTTAATTCTGTTTATTTATTTATTTATTTATTTATTTATTTATTTATTTGTCGTTTTTTTTTGAGACAGGATTTTTCTATATATCCCTGGCTGTCCTGGAACTGCCTCTGTAGACCAGGCTGGCCTCAAATTCAGAGATCCACCTGCCTCTGCCTCTGCTGGGATTAAAGGCATGCACCACCACCTGGCTTTGTCTTTTTTATTTTTAAAAATTTATTTTACATGTATAATTTTTTACTCTGTGTGTGTGTGTGTGTGTGTGTGTGTGTGTGTGTGTGTGTGTGTGTGTGTTACACTGCACACACATGTGAAGGTATCAGAGGACAACTTGCTTATGCATGTGTGTTTTGCCTACATACATGTAGATGTACTTTCTGAATGTCTGGTACCGATGGAGGTTAGAAGAAGGCATCAGATTCCCTGAGACTGAAGTTACAGATGTGAACCACCATGTAGGTGCTGAGAACCAAACCCAGGTTCTCTGCAAGAGCAATAAGTGCTTGTTTGTTTCTCTGTGTAACATTGACTGTCCTGGAACTAGCTCTCTAGACCAGGCTGGCCTCGAACTCACAGAGATCCACCCGCCTCTGCCTCCTGAGTGCTGGGATTAAAGGTGTGCGCCACGGCTGCATAAGTGCTTGTGGCCACGGTGCCACCATCTCTCCAGCCCCAGAAGTTGGTTCTTTGCAGCATGTGGGTCCCAGGATTGAATTTAGGTTATCATGTTTGGCAGCAACATGTTTACTCACTAAGTCAACTCACTGGCCCAACGTTCTTCTACTTTTAACCTTCTACCTCCTTTCTTGTTCTAGATTCTTTTTACCATGATCTAGAGTCATTTACGTGTTATTAAGTGTAAGTGTGCATCTTTGTACCTGATACCATTTGCTGTAAGTAGAAGACGGAAAGAGTTAAACTGGAAAGTCTGGAGTTGGGGTTAAAAACCTATTGGCTCGAAGGAGGATCTTAATAGAGATATGGAATGGAAGTCATTTCCTAAGACAGTGGACAAGTATTCAGGAAACACCTCTGTACCCCAAAGATAGGCACAGCTGCCACACAGTGACCGTTAGGGAGGCTCAAAGTTAGAAGTAAACAGCTGGTTCTTTTAGTTCCTAGGCTGTTGCTGTTGGTGACAGGAAATCTTGGTCCCCAGGCTGCTGGCTTCCTGTTTTATTTTTACTTGTAGCAGATCAGAATGTCCATAACAAGGAGCAGCCTGTTCCAAAGAGTCCCACTGCCTCTCTGTGTGTTTGTTAGTTTGGATGTTTTCTTTTGTTTTGGTGAAACAATATGGTGGTTTGGTTTTAATCTCTGCAGTGATTAGCTTGCCGTAAGCATTTTGTATTCACAAGCAACTGTCTGGTGATGAGCTGGCGTTTTAGGATTTGATGTGAGTAAACCTAATTCCTCCTCTTCTTCTTCCTCCTCTTCTTAGGAATTTATAGTTGAGTTTCTGTAGTTGCCTCTGTGCCTTTTAATTTGATGTGAATTTGTCATTTTCCCTAGCACAAAAGCTGTTAAGACAGTTTAGATTTCTTTATATTTTCCTAAGATATGAAAACAAGACCTGTCCACTGTGACTTGACTGCTCGGCTCATAACCATTTTCTCCTTAAGTTAGTAATGTAGGAATTTGGTAATCTAAATCTAAAATAATAGCTCCATGTGAGCCTGAAGTGCTGGCATGTGGGGTGCAACCTGGGGAAAGGGCTCAGCCACTAGAATGAGAAACAGTAATGGGAAAATTTGTGCGTCTGTTCCAGACACACGCTAAAGGTCTTGGCCCAAGTGTATAGAATTCAGTAGAGGAACATTGAGTGGAAGAGAGGGCCAGGGAGTCTTAAAACACAGTTGGCTCAGCATCCCGTTTGACATTTTGAACATGTAAATTTTTCCTTGATTTTCCTTCATTCCGTCAATGTACAGACTAAACTTTGGTAGTGTTACTAGATCCTGGCATCTAGTATTCAGTTGTACATTAATAGTCATCATCCAGGAAGACCTAGAGAAGTTGTATACAGAGGCTTATCAGTGGAATTACTGTTGGCAGCTGATTTCATTGTGAAGATTATCAGATGAAGGCAAGGCTGCCTTTGTTTTTTTTCTTTTTTCTTTTTCCTTGAGAAAAAGAACTTGTGTAGTTCAGTCTGGCCTTGGACTCTAGCTGAGAAGATCTGTGAATTTTTCATACTCCGGCTTCTTATGCCACCAAAATGCTGGGGTTACAGGTGTGTACCACCATGTCAAGTTTAATGCCATGTTAGGGTGGGGCTCAAACCTAAAATCTCATGAATGCTAGGCAAGTACCATATCAGCTAGGTTGCATCCCTAGCCACAGAGGGATGTTTTTAAACCTTGTAACTGGTGACCTAGAATCTGATCTGTATTGGTTGTGGATACCCCAAGGATAGGATCTGTACCACCGTCCTATGACTGCTATTTTCTTACCATGCCTCCTTACCTGGAGGACTCTTATTGGTTAGACTCTTACTGGATTTCGATGCCTCCATGACGTCACCAGTTCAGAATTTCTAAACTTATAGCAGGACTCTTTAGTAAACCTCGAAAAGGTGGGATGCTTAAACTAGAAGGTAGGTAGGGGAGTAAAGAATAAACACCAACAACAAACTGTTTCAGACCAGAGCAACCCCAGAAAGGAAGAGGAGAAGACTCACACAGCCAGTGTGTCTGGAATCTGTGGTTGAGTACTGCTTTCCTGTTATTTCTTTTTTAGGTTGTTTTTCATCATTGAGAACATTGCCTGAAGCAGGTCCACCATGCCGTTAGTAACCAGGAACATCGAGCCAAGGCACCTGTGCCGTCAGACGTTGCCTAGCGATACAAGCGAGCTGGAATGCAGGACCAACATCACCCTGGCAAATGTCATCCGACAGCTGGGCAGCCTGAGTGAGTGCCCTGGAGAGCCTGCGCTTTGCCCTCAGGGGCCATTGGTGCTCTTTATTTTGTTTCCCTCTCCTCCCTGTTCCTACTTCTCCCCAATCTGCCTTCCCTGGGTAATGTGAAACTGTATCCCCTGCTCTCTCCCAAAGAAGGGCTCTGTTTGTGGTTCATCTTCTCCCCTCTACCCTCTCTGCTTCACAAAGAAGCTGAGGGAAGGTGGCAGGCAGGCAGGGCTGCAGCAGAAACTGCAGATGCAGTGACAGAGCAGAATTCTGTGTGAGGTGGGAGGTGCAGAGCGGTGTCTGGGGTCAGGAGTGCTCCTGTAATTAGATGAGCTGTTCCATGTAGCCTGCTTTGCTAAGCCTCACATGTGCCAGTAGTCTATCTGCCCAACACCCCACCGTGATCTTCCCAAAGGGACGAAAGGCAAGCGTGCACTCAGCAGAGATTCTGGCTGACGTGTCTACCCTGGGACACATTCAGTTGTGCCGCAAGCCCCCAGGTCCAAGACCAGGGTACAGATTACTCTGAGTCTCTGGAGTATGAGGAGTTTCGCAAGCTGTGTGAACACACTGTGAGACACACGGTGGCTGGAGCCGTTCTTCTCTAGGAGGAAGACAGCAGTTAGCCCGGTCTGTTTGGGAGGTGAGGGAAATCCAGATATTTATATATAATTCTTTAATTGGCTAAATTAATGAGACTGCCTTGGGTGGGGTATTTGCATTGGTTTGGATTCCGTTCTGAATCAAGCCGATGTTTGCTTGAAGCTGAGGTATGGGAGAGGCAGATGCTTGGACTAGCCCTGCATTTGTCTGGTGCTACCCCAGCTCCCATAAGCACCTCGGTCGAAAGGCCACTTTAGTGATCTTCCTTAGAAAAGGAATTGTTTCCAGCACTCACTGCTCTTAGTGAAGGCAGAGGAATATCAGAAAGCCTGAGTTTCCTCCCCTAGGTAGTGATAGGCCCTACCTTTAAAGTAGGAGCCCGAGGAGACACAGCTCTGTGACCACATGATGTATGGAGTCTGAGACTCCTAAGCCTCTGCCTAGCACAGCGCCTGTCTCAGTTGATCCAGGACTTAGTGAACCCTGGCTGGGCATCGTCGTGGAGAGTGAGCCCATTGACAGCGCCTGTCTTCACAGACCCTGGGAGCAGCACAGCAGCAGTGAAGCCCAGGGAAGTGCAGACCTCGCTGCTTCCTGCCTCCTCCCTGCCTTCTCCCAGGCCAGAGAACAGCCAGCAGCTGCTGCTGCTGCTGCTCACTCAGCAGGAGTCCTGCCGCCCCCCCAGCTGGTTTCCAGCATTGATGAAGGCTGTTGTGGGCCTCCCCACTTGTGATCCAACCACTCCTCTTGAAGCTCATCTGAGGGCCAGGGTCAGCTTCTACCTGAGGAAACAAGAGTTCATCACATTAGGGCGCTAACTGACCCTCTGCTCATCCAGTGAACATGGATTGGAGATATATATATATATTATATATATATATATATAATATATATATATAATTTTATTTATTTATTTATTTATTTATTTATTTATTTTTTGGTTTTTCGAGACAGGGTTTCTCTGTGTAGCTTTGCGCCTTTCCTGGAACTCGCTTTGGAGACCAGGTTGGCCTCGAACTCACAGAGATCCGCCTGGCTCTGCCTCCCGAGTGCTGGGATTGAAGGCGTGCGCCACCACCGCCCGGCGGATTGGATATATTTTATATGCTTGATGCTGTGAAGATACAGAAATAAGAAGAGATGGCCCCTGACCTCCAGGAGCTCAGAATCTACCAAAAGAGACACGAGGAAATAAGTTTTGAGGGGAGAGTGGAGAGAGGGGAGCTCGTATTTGTTGATGCTGTTTTATGCCCGTTTCAATGAGATGTTGATGTAATTTCATTTAATATTCTACAAGTCTAGGAAGTTGTATTCCCATTTTTCAGATGAACAAATGAAAGCTCAGAGACATAAAATAACTTTCCTAAAGAAAAGCCAGTAAGACTAAAGGTACTCATCTATTACTTATTTTTGTATTTACTTACTTTATCCTAAGGCTCAAGTCGAGAGCCTTATGCATGTTAAGCACATGCTTTACCACAAAGTTACACCCCCAGCCCCAAAGTGAATATTTAAACTTAGCTAAGAGTTATTTGCTTAGTCACTAATTCTATCCCTACCAGTAGGGTCTTTGTTGACTTAACCTAAAATATTTTTAATTAAATTGAATTAATTAACTGACTTATTTTTTGAGACAGGGTCTCACTATGTAGCTCAGTCCGGCTTCCCATTTGTGACCCGCCTGCCTCAGCTCCCGAGTGTTAACATTACAGCTGCCCTGTGAAGTCTCAGGTGAACTCAGTGCCCAGCCTTCCCCTGGCCGCCTCCTTTCAGTATAGATCTGTCCTGTAGCCAACAGTGGTATGCCTAGAACATACATTTCACCTTTCCTTTCTGTAATTCTGAACTTTGAAATTTTTATTTTGAGACAGGGTGTCATGATGTAGCTCAAGCTGGCTTGGAACTCACTGTGTAGCACAGGCTGGCCTTGAACCTCCCAGATGTTGCAGCACTATTCCTGGTTCTAATTTGGAATTTTGTTTGTTTGTTATTGAGACACGGTTTCCTGTACTTCAGGTTGTCCTTCATC
This sequence comes from Peromyscus californicus insignis, assembly GCF_007827085.1. Lineage (NCBI taxonomy): Eukaryota > Metazoa > Chordata > Mammalia > Rodentia > Cricetidae > Peromyscus > Peromyscus californicus. The sequence goes on along the minus strand of NW_026294573.1, from coordinate 21,386,797 downwards.
TAGACGTGTAGCCAAGGATAACCTTATACTCCAGATCTTTCTGCCTTCACCTCCTAAGTGCCAAGACTACAAGCATACCACCAAGCCTAACCTAGCCTTGGAATTTTTCAAAAGTTGTCCATTAATTCGTAAACAAATTTTTTCCTGCTCCTCTTTCTTCTCTTCCTCTCCTACCACTGAGCTGTATCCATACATAGCTCTTATTTACTTATTTATTTATTTATTTATTCATTCATTCATTCATTCATTCATTCATTCATTTATTTATTTTGAGACAGTGTCTTGCTAAATTGCCCAAGCTGACCTTGGCCTCAGTCTCCCAAATAGCTAGGATTATAGGTGTGTGCCACTGGCCCAGCTTAATAAATGTTTGAAAAGTACATTTTTTTTTAAATCTCCTTTTGCTCCTCGTGATGGAATAATGTAAATTCTTTGGCCTGGTATAAAGGCCTCTTCAAGCCCTATCTTCCTTTCCACGGTTCTGTATCCATCTTCTCCAATTTTGCACTATTGAAATAAAAATTCTGTTCAAGTGGAGAAGCGAGGATCAATGCGATGGCCCTGTGGGTAAAGGTGGTTGCCGCCAAGCCCAGCAGCCCGAATCTAGTCCCTAGAGCCCCCATGGTAGGAGGAGAGAACCAACTCTCAAAGGTCATCCTGTGACCTCCAAGGGCAAGAATTCCCTGCCTTTGCCTCCTAGTGCTGGGATTAAAGGCGTGTACCATCATGCCTGGCTTCTAGACCATCTTCTTTGACACTCCCACCTCCATTGTCATCAATGTGGTATTGGTCCCTCACCCGAGTACTAGACGCCCTTGCTCTTACACAGAACAGTTTCAGCTCAGGGATGACTGGACATACTTATTACATACCTGTATTATTGCATATCCCATAATACAAATTATCTTTCTTTTATTACTAAATTACATTTTATTAACAAAATGTCTTTTATTTATTCTTTTACAACTTCATATATGTAAACAGTGTATCTTGATCACATCAACCATGTCCCAGATTCCCCCTCCTACACTCCCCAGGAACTCCCAACATATCCCACAGACCAAGCTGGCCTCAGACTCAGAGGGATTCCTTGTCTCTGCCTTCCAAGATCTAGGATTAAAGGCATTCACCACCATGCCCAGCCCCAACCAGCACTTTTGATCAGTATTGTGCCCATCCTGGAGGGTGGAACCCCATTTGAGTTGCTGGGAAATTGTGCTCTATTGGAGTTTGCAGCATTATGGGTAGAGGGATGGCACTCTCACTCAGATTTCAACAAGAGGAGATGAACCGTTTAAAAAATGAGTTTGACCAGTTTATGCTTCCACGTAACATTCCACCTGAAGAATTTGCTAAGAGGCACTTGGGGGAACCACCTGAAGACTATTCTGAAAATTTTTGTAAAAGGAATATACTGATGGATATTGGGTCTGTCTAGGTAATGTCTGGATGAGAGAAATTCACCTTTGGACTTGGCACTTTTCTTTTGATTACTTAAATTTATTTATTTTTAATTTTACTTTATGTGTACAGGTGGTTTGCCTGCGTGTTTGTGTGTGCACTATGTGTGTGCAGTGTCAGTGGAGGCCAGCAGAGGGCATCACATCCTCTGGGACTGGAATTACAGATGGTTTTATCCTCCATGGGGGGGGGGGGGGCTGGAGGAGGGAGGAGAAGGCATCTGTGGTTTGTATGTAAAATGAACAGAACATTTCTTCTTAATAATAAAAAAAAGAACAACAACAAACAAACAAAAAACCTGGATCTTCTAGAAGAGCAGCCAGGGCTTTAACCTCTGAGCATCTCTCCAGCTCTTATTTTTTTACATGGAAACAGTCTAATGTAGCCCCGGCTGGCCTCAAACTCATCATATAGCCCAAGGGTGATCTTGAATTTTCAATCCTCCCACCTTCATTTCCCAAATGAAGGACTACCAGCATATACCATTATGATGAAATGTTGGAAATCAAACCAACCCACGGCTCTACATGCTGGACAAGCACTCTACCAACAGAACTAAATCTCTGGCTCTGACTTTATCCTATTGAAATGTCATACTTCGGTTTCCAAAATTACAGTAGTTTTTTACATTTGAATAATAGAAACCATCAAATCACTGATTAGAATTACAGTTAAAGTTCCTCTAAGTGGGGGCCGGAGAGGTGGTTAAGGGCACTGACTGCTCAGTTCCTAGCACCACATGTCACCTCACAACTGTAACTCCAAGATCTGACCCCCTCACACAGACACATGCAGGCAAAACACTAGTGCACATAAAACAAATAAATTTAAAAATAAAAGTTCCTCAGGGGCCGGAGAGATGGCTCAGCGGTTAAGAGCACTGGCTTCTCTTCCAGAGGTCCTGAGTTCAATTCCCAGCAACTATCTGATGGCTCACAGCCATCTATAATGAGATCTGGTGTCCTCTTCTGACCTGCGGACATACATGCAGACAGAACACTGTACACATAATAAATAAATAAATAAACCTTTAAAAAGGGGCTCCTCTAAGGATGATTGTGATGTCAGTTTAAGTTTCTGTCTCCCGCTGTCCTTCACTGCTGGTTATGTCATGCAGGTGAGAACTCTGTTTTCTGAGATTAAACTGAACACCATCATTCTGAATTGGGGTGGGGGTTCCCCTAAGCCTAGAACTTAGGATATTTAATAGTCACACTTGGTTTTGATTTTACTTTTGTCACAGGGCCTTGCTATGGTTCCTGGGTTTCACTGGAACTCAAGGGTTCAAGGGATCCTACCCCTCAGCCTTGCAGCCTCCTGAGTTGCTCAGGAAGGATTCCATGCTGGCTTAGATAGCTGAACTCTTAAAAATGGAATCGGGACTGAGCGATAAGAAAGAAGTTCATTTTAACAGTTTATTTAATCTTTCTAGTAACTTGGTGAGGAGGATAGAATCACAATCCCCAGTTCACAGGTGAGACTGAGTTTGAGAGATTGTGACTTCCTATGAAGTACACAGGGGTTGGAGAGATGGCTTGGCTGTTGGGAGTATTTGTTGCACCCAGATCTGGCAGTATACTCCTTTAAATCCCAGCACCCCCAAAGCAGAGGCAGGTGGGTCTTTGTGAGTTTGAGGCCAGCCAAGGCTACATAGGGAGATCCTGTTTCAAAAAAAAAAAAAAAAAAACAGAAGAATGAACAAAGTGGAACACTTGTAGTTCTGTTTTTGTTTTTATTTTTTCAAGACAGGATTTCTCTCTGTAGCTGTCCTGGAACTCACTCTGTAGACCAGGCTGGCCTTGAGTTCACTGAGCTCCTCCTGCTTCTGCCTCCCGAGCGCTAGGGCTAAAGGTGTGTGCCACCACCGCCTGGCCAACACTTGCAGTTCCTACTGAAAACCAGAGTTTAGTTCCCTGCACCCACGTGCTGGCTCACAACCTCCTGTAGCTCCAGTTCCAGGGGGTCTGGCCCCCTCAGCTGGCCTCTGTGGGTACCCACATGCACATGTGCATGCTAAACACGCAGAAACACACACGCACACACGTAAATAAAAATAAATATTACAAAAAGTACACTGGCATAACAGGAATAGCTGAGGCATAGGTCGGGTCTAGTGCTGTGCACCGTAATCTCAGCACCGAGGAAGAAAAGAATGGGATCTTGACAAGTTTGAGGCCAGCCTGGTCTACTAAGAGAATTTGAAACCAGCCAGGGGATCGCAGTGAGACACTATCTAAAAAGAAAATTCTGAGACATAACAACCCAGGTCTTCTGATTTGAGGCCTGCTACTTTTTCCATTTTCCATAGTGTGATTGTGAGTGTGCCCAGGGCCTGACCTGATTTTACAGTGGGGAAGAAGAGCCTGGGGGGGAGGGGTGGGGTACGCACACCTTTACTCTCAGTACTCAGGTAGCAGAAGCAGGCAGATCTCTGAGTTCAAGCCCAGCCTGCTCTACAGAGTGAGTTCTAAGACAACCGCGACTAGACAGAGAAGCCCAGTGTGTGTGTGGGGGGGGGGGGGGGTGGGGGGAACGGGGACACAAGACAGAAAAGAAAAAAACAAAAACAGGAAGAGAAAAGCTGGGAAGGTAGCTTTAATTCTACCCCTTGGAAAGCAAAGGCAGGCAGATCTCTTGAGTTGAAAAGCACCTTGCAGGCTCTAGAGAGAAACAAACTTGTGTTGTCCATGATTACTACGCTAGATAAGAAATTACTTAGTAGAATTTCAAACCAAGATAGTGTGTCTCTAAGGGGCTGAACTTATCCATACCCCACACAGAGATGCAGAGCTTCTGCTAATGGTGAAAAGGCCACTTTACATTCTCTAAACTTAGGCTTTCTGATCTACACAGCAAGTTCTGGGCCAGCCAGGGCTACATAGTGACACCCTGTTTCAAAAACAGGGGAAAAAAAAGTTACTAATTTTGTATTTTGAGGTCCTTTTTGAGATATTTTTTGTTTTTGTTTTTGTTTTTTCCGGGACAGGCTTTCTCTATGTTGTTTTGGAGCCTGTCCTGGAACTCGCTCTGTAGACCAGGCTGGCCTCAAACTCACAGAGATCCGCCTGCCTCTGCTTCCCAAGTGCTGGGATTAAAGGCGTGTGCAACCACGGCCCGGCTCCTTTTTGAGATTTTTTTTACCTGATGCCACACTGTCACCGTCTTCTCTACTAAGGAACAGAAAATCTGGGTCCTTTCTTGGAGACAGAAAGACAGGTTGGCTTGTATTTTTTCTTTTCTGCCAAAGCAGTTGAATTTTTGCTTTTGTTTTGTTTTGAGACAGCGTCTCACTATGGAGCCCCGGCAGGCCTTGAACTAACAGCAATCCTCCTTAGCCTCTCAAGTGCTCAGGTTACAGGTACACGCCATCATCGTTGGGTATTTTTTAAGGTTGGTTTATTTTCCATGCATAATGTTGTATATTTCTTGGATTTTTCCCCAAATACAGTTTTTCATTACTTGGTGGAGCAGGAACATTACCATATCAACAAGAGAAATCGGATAGGATCCTCCACACGGAGCAGCAGTGCAGCTTGTTGGCCACTTTGAGTCCTCTGAGCTCAGGCATTCCCCTTGGTTGTTGCTGCATGGGACCTTGCAGTCTGCAGTTAGAAAGCCCTTACTGACTTAAATTCACCGCTAGTTCACAATGCCCTTGTTCTCTGGTTCCACTGGAGAGGTTAGCTGTGGGTCACCCTGAGGGTGTTGCTTGGCCTTTCAGACTAGGTTAGCCTAATTCCCCCTCAAATACATACTAAGCTTAGAAGCTTTAAAAAAAAAAAGAGAGAGATCTTACTTTAAATAGGTCTCACAATATCTTTAGGTTGGGCAGTCACTTATGTCTGCCTTTGCTTTGTGAGTGACCGTGAGATGGTAATTTACCCGTTCCTACCTCTTTCCTCTGTTCCTAGTGAGAAAGGACCTTGTGGCTCTGAATAACGATATGGAGGTAGTGCCAAATTGCTGTTTCTGTGGTTGCAAATTCTCCTTGCATTCAGGGTTCAAAGTCCAGAGCTCTTTTCTTGTTTTAAAAAGCGAGACATTGTGGGAAAAGACCAGTGGTGTGTTGTTTTTTAGGGAGGGCTTGAACGTTTCAGCCTTTCACTTGTTCCCTGGGGTGTAGATTTGAAGGATTGTAACCTAGAGCAAAGACTTTGAAAGTTGTGGGTTAGAGGACGTGAGATGACCTTTGCCCGCTTAGAAGCAGCTCTGCATCTCTGTGTGGGTGTGGGCAAGTTCAGGCTCCTTAGAGATAGATACCCTCTTCTTGGTTTTCAGTGGACTTTTGAAATTCTACTGTGGAAGTAATTTCTTATCTAGTGTATTAATCATGGACACCCCGTAGCTCCTCTTACCTCTCAGTCTGCTCTCCAGCCGTTTTACAAGGTGCTTGACAGACTAGGAGGGCTAAGAGCCATGGACAAAGGTTTGCATCCACTGTCTGCTCTTCTAGGACTAATTTGTTGACATTGCACCTTTTGATTTTGTTCATCCTGCTTTGAATTTCGTGTTTGTTCAGAATTTGCCAAGAAGGTTCTATTAGTTACAGACACACAGACTGCCCAGGCTATGGCGAATATCTCTCTCCAAGGACAAGCATGCGCATGTGTGTTTGGTGGATGATACACTCTGTAGTCATTGGGTTTGTGTTTCTGTCATTCCTATGCACTAGTGATTGGTCTCTTTGCTCTTTCTAGGTAAATATGCAGAAGACATTTTTGGAGAGATTTGTACTCAGGCAAGTGCCTTTGCCTCCCGGGTAAACTCCCTTGCTGAGCGGGTTGACCGAGTACAAGTTAAAGTCACTCAGCTGGATCCCAAGGAAGAAGAAGGTGAGGCTGAGCCAGAGCTGCAGGCTCTGCTGAGCAGTGTCTGAGAATTCTGCCCCTGGTTTGTTAAAAAGCAAGGGGTGAAATCAGAGAGACTGGTACAGTTCTGCTTTGAAGCAACATAAGCCTGGATAGGGTAAAGAAATCTTTTTTAGCTCTACCACACTCCCACACTCCCTTTCGCCCATTCCCCAATTCCCTTGTTCTCAGATCTCCTTTCTCTCGGTACTGTTTTATTACCATAAAAGTACTTGGAAGATTCGTTTCACCTAAAGTGAGGCCTGTGAGATCTGGCCACATAGTAAACCTTTGTGTTGCTTCTTTCTGTTCCGTCATGAAATGGCTGGGCTGCTGACAGCCTGTGGGGCTTCCCCAGAGCGGGAGGGAGAAAAACCTGGCTGCAGATGGCCGGCCGCAGCCAAGCAACGAAGCAGCTGAGGCCTCTCTGACTAGTGTGACTCAGTGTTTGCTCAAATAGCCTGTCGTCCATTTCCTAACGCCTTCCATCTTCTCTCAGTGTCACTACAAGGAATCAACACTCGAAAAGCCTTCAGAAGCTCCACTATCCAAGACCAGAAGCTTTTTGACAGAAATTCTCTCCCAGTGCCCGTCTTAGAAACCTACAACAGCTGTGATGCTCCCCCCCCTCTCAACAATCTAAGTCCTTACAGGTAACAGCTCTCCCTTGTTGGGGACGTGTGTGATTAAAAACACTACATTGTCTAAAATATCTAAAGAAATGTTTATATCAGAGACTCTTACCGAGCTTACTGTCTACCCCAGAGGTGCTTGTGGCCGCAAAGACAGAGTTCACTGTTTGGTCTCTGAAAGGCATGCAGCATCTACTATAGACTGAAAGTTCGCTGTAACATTGAATGCTGCAGAGTTTAATTTGGTAAAAGCAAGTCCATCTGGATTCCATCCAAGGAATTTAGTTATTACAGAAGCAAAAGGACTTGTTAGCAGGCACTCCTGCACTATGGATTCCCAAGGGCTGCATTCTAGCAGGGCTTCCACTTACTGGGAAAACTGTAGATTCCCAGATGTTTGGGCAAGTTAGTGGGACTGGCCTCAGATGGACTGTTCTAGGCTCAGAGGGGGCCTTCCAAAGCATAGGGAGTAATTGGCATCCTTCCCTGTGTCAGTCTCTTCATTTTGGATACCCTTTGGATATTTTTCTTTGCAAGGACCTACCTTGCTGTAGATAGACATGGAAAAGGAAGGTAGCTTTAAAAACACTTATAGTCCTCCCCTCTGGTGATTTGATAATGCTGTCATCATGCGCAGACCAACTAAACAGAAGTGGATAGTAAATATTTATTTTGCTTGTATCCATAAATAACTTTGGAATAGGTAAAAAGTAATTACAAGTAACTGGAAGTGGATGCTGTCTGTCAGACATGGGTATACTGCAAAGCTCTGTGTGTGTGTGTGTGTGTGTGTGTGTGTGTGTGTGTGTGTGTGTGTGTCCCTAGTGAATTCAAGGACACTGGCCTGTTCAGAGAACCTCAGATAGGAACAGACAGAGGCAGAGACACACAGACAGAGAAGAGGCCAGAGTATCTTGCCCTTTGTTACTAGTATATGAAGTAGTCATGGTTACCCCTGTGGCTGTCATGCTTTAGTCTGATTGAGTTTGTATAGAGTTGTGTGACAGAAAGGTTGACATACCGAAAGGGGTATGATACAGCATATGTATGATGGGATAGGTGAAACAAATAATATTGAGATATTTTACCTTTCTGGAAACAATATTTTATTTTTTAGATACAAAATACAAGAAGAATTAATATCTCCTCTCAGTTATCTAATCTTGGTCTAACAGAAAGAAGCAGTGTTGTCTCTAACTCAGAGCAAGATTTAGTTAATCTAGAAATTATTAGTTGTCAGAGCCTGGAGAGATAGTTCAACAATTAAGGTCTTCAGAAGACCCAGGTTCAGTTCCCAGCACTGGCATCAGGTAGCTCACAACTGCCTGTAACTGTAGCTTCAGGAGATCTGACACCCCCTTCTGGACTTTGTGGGCACCCACACGCATGTGCATACATACATACACAGAGACACAGTACACATAAATTAAATGAAAATAAAATAAATCTGAGATTTTTTTTTTTTTAAGGAAGTATTAGTGTTTGATTTAGAAGTGTAGTCTGTGTGTTTGGAAAAACAAGTAGAATTGCCTTTCAGGAGTTTTAATTTGTTTGCTTTTATTTATTTATTTATTTTGGTTTTTCGAGATAGGGTTTCTCTGTGTAGCTTTGGAGCCTGTCCTGGAACTCACTCTGTAGCCCAGGCTGGCCTCGAACTCACAGAGATCCACCTGGCTCTGCCTTCCAGTGCTGGGATTAAAGGCGTGAGCCACCACTGCCCAGCTTGTTTGCTTTTATTAGTTTGTTTGTTTGTTTTTGGAGACAGCATCTCTCTAGTAGTCTGTCCTCCCTCTGTGCAGTCCGGCTGCCCTGGAACTTGTTATATGCACCAGGCTGGCCTCAGACTCAGCCTTTTATGTTTTCTTCCTTGTGTGTTTCTGCTTGTGACAGGTTCTCTCTACATGGCCTAGGCTGGGCTTGACACAATGCTTCTCTCCCTGCCTCCTGAGTGCTAGAATTATAGACATGCACCACCTGTCTTGGCTTCCAATTTTGTTTTGTTGTTGTTGTTTTGTTTGTTTGTTTTGAGACAGAGTTTTTTTGTGTAGCTTTGGCTGTCCTGGAACTCACTCTGTAGACCAGGCTGGCCTCGAACTCAAGATATCCACCTGCCTGTGCCTCCCAACAGACCTTGTAGTTTTCATTCAAACAGTGGCCGATGTGTTCAGTAGTTCCCCTTGGGTTGGTACTGGACACTGAGCTGCTCTAGAAGGGAGCAAGAAGTAGCAGTGTGCTCGGTTCCTTGTCTGTGTGTAGAAGAGCAATTATACACACAGACACATGAGTGTACAGGTTTCATATGGGTGCAAAGGCCTCAGTGCTTCCTACAGAGTCCTGGGGAATGGGTAGGGAAGGGGAACCAGTGGTGGAAATCTCCTTAGGTGCACAGCACCCATATATCTTTAGGGAACTGTCTGTGACCTTGCAAATGATTAGAAATAATCAGACTTCCTGCTGCCCTAGCCTGTTCTTACCCTGACGATGCAGATTACTGTATGGGAATTGAAGGTATGCAAAGGTTTGTGAGGAGTAGGGGGGCACTGTTCAGAGCCATTGAGAATCCCATGTGGGAGAGGAAATAGGCAATCGATTTGAATGGCTTCCTGATTCCTTAGTGTAAAAACTGCTAACTGGTTGGTGTTTGGAATATTGGATTTGGTTGGGAGCTCATGTGTCTGCTGACAGCTACTTGTCTTCATTTCTGTCCCAGGGATGATGGAAAAGAGGCACTCAAATTCTACACCAACCCTTCATACTTCTTTGATCTTTGGAAGGAGAAGATGCTGCAGGACACCAAGGATATCATGAAAGAGAAGAGAAAGCACAGGGTGAGGGGAAAGGGGCCTCTGTTCTACACATCAGTAGGCACGATTGTGGAGGGGGGATAAAAAGGAAGCCAGTCTTATGTGAAGTAATTCCAAGTGGCTGCTTGCTTGGATGCCAGGTAAAACTCTTTAAAAAAAAAAAGGAATGTGTCCACACCAAACACCACCAGGATGAGAAAGTATAAATCACACCAAATATGTGCTTGTTCCCCTGGCACTATTAACAGTTGAGTGAATTGAGTGTATTTGGGCTGAGTTTTAGAAATGGACTTTTATATTCACCATTTATTTTTCTTTTGCACCTGACTCTACTGGACACTCTGCTAGCCTGGTCCCGTCCCTGCCGGCTTTGCAGCTCATTTCTCAGAGACAAGCACCAGGTTCTGCAGTATTTGGTTTACAGCAGAAGGTTAACCCCTTCACTACTGCGTGGGTGGGGCCGGGGGCCGCCTGGTTTGGAGAGATGCTTCTCTCTCTAGGCTCCTGGTACTGTGGCCTGCCAGCTTTGACCTCGAAATCCCATTAGCATGGCTGTCAGCAGGCCCAGGAGAGTGCCAGAGGCTAGTGCAGCTGCGTGAGATGGAAATCCTTCACTGGGTTGGGTTTCGTTGTTTTTAGCTGTTTCCTTCTATCTGCTCCAGATCTCCTCAGCTGTCGGTCCTCATCCCTTGACTGATCTTTATGGCACAACAAAGAACAAATAAGTGTTTACTAACTTCCTAACAGAGTGCTTAAACATGTGAAACAGTTACCCAGAGAGGTAGCAGTGGCTTCTTTTTGCTAGAGGTGCTTGTGTGTGAGACTGAGCAAATGTTTTGCCCGGGAGGTGGTTTGAATTGGATGGCCTCTAGGTCACTGCAAACCTGGTAATTCTGTAAATTCTGCTGTTATCATGTGTTGTCTAGGCAAATCATCTCATGAGTGTGTGTCCACGAAGATGGGTAGAATTTTAATGAAGCACTTTGGAAAATGTTTTACAAAGGCTTTCTGTTCCTTTTCATTATAGAAAGAAAAGAAAGATAATCCGAATAGAGGGAATGTAAACCCACGTAAAATCAAGACACGGAAGGAAGAGTGGGAGAAGATGAAGATGGGGCAAGAATTTGTAGAGTCCCAAGAAAAGCTGGGGCCTTCTGGGTAGGTGATGTTTTATAGCAATCTTTGAAGGGGTTGGGGACCTCAGGACAATAGACTGTGGCATGATACCTTCCACACCCTTTGAAATCTAGCTGTAGGATTTAAGCCAATACAACTGTATGTCGACTACTTTTAAGTGTATCCATCTAGTGATTAAAATTTCTCAATAAGTCAAGAGACTCGGCAATTTAAATGAGGTGATTGGAGTGGTCTGAAGGGGAAGAGCCATGGCTTCTAGTGCTGCTACTCTGCCAGAAACCAGTATACCTACGGTCTCAGAGGAAAGATGATTGAAAGAGCAAGGAAAATGGTCTTGGGAGCCCTTTGCTTCCAGAGCACACAAGAAGGTTGTACTGAAGAGCTGAGCATGGGAGGGGCGGGGGCAGCCGGGGCGGGTGGGGGGGGGGGGGGGGGGGGGGGGGGGGCAGGCAAGCTGTGCACGTTACCAAAACAAATTTTCAGCCAGTCTTTGTCAGCCTTGGGAGAGACTAGCCAAAGGGACTGAATGCAGACCTCAGAGTCAGTGTGGGAAAGGTTGCTGGGCCACTGTGGAGGCTATATATCTCTGTGGGAAGTGGGGGATGTCATCCTGACCCATTTCCCAATACCAAATCACACTAGAGGTTTAAAGGGGGAGAATGGATTTAAAGGTTGGTTTGATGCTTATCCTGATGTCTGACCCCTGTGACATTCAAAGCCAAGTCACCATGACTGCTTGGCGTGAGTGTCACCCTGGCTTTGCCTCTAAAGTCATTGCATTCTGGCTGTCAAAGAACCGCACCAGCCCATACTGGGTGTTGAGGAGTGATAAAAGGAAAGAGCTGAGTTGTTCTTGCTTTTAGGAATAACTCTACCATGAAAATCTTGACTTTTAAGAATCTTGACACTTGTGACACTTGTTCTTCTTAGATTCAGAGGTTTGTTTTATAAGCATGATGAGGACAGTGAGGGGAAAAAGGACCTTTCTACAGAGAAACCAGTACTAAGGGTGCCTTCACTGATCTCACTACCCAGTAAGGGCCCATTTTGTTCCACAGTCCCGTCCCATTCTGATATAGACACACGGCATAGGATTAGTGACTCTGAGGCCATGATGCCAACTGTCAGAAGTATATGATGTCTCCCAACCTGATCTACAGAGCCAGTTCCAGGACGCGGAGGCTATACCAAGAAACTCTGTCTCAGAGAACAAAACAACAACAACAACAATTGTATGTCTCATTTTGAGGCTTGGGTAGTGAAGATGAGGAGTGCCCCTGTTTTCCAGGTTTAGAATTAGCTGTGTGGCTGGTCTATTAGAGCATGCTTGTGGGTGAAGCTGTCAGAGATGTGTCCAGGTTTGGGGGGTTTTCACAGTAGAGCATCATCGGACAATTGTTCCCCTACAACTCTGTTCCTGGGACCCATTGGATGAGCTCCGTAGAACTCAGCAGTGGTGTGAGGGAGAGGAAGAGAAGGCAGAGCAGGCCAGCTCTGCTAGCTGGTGCCCATTGTATTTAGGAAACGTGTAGGCTTCCTGTGTGGTGTGCTTATGCTTGTACGAGGTTTTGATGTTCATCCAGAGCCCAGTGCTCAGAGGATGGGTTTTCATGCAGCTACCTCTAGCACCTGCCTTAAGCGGCCCCTCATCGTGTGATGGAGGACATGGTAGAGAAGCCACATTTACTGCCACACGGCAACCTGCATTTATCTTCGGCTTGATTTTGCAATCAAATGCGTCCTTAGCCTTTGAACACTCCAGGGACTTGCCTACCTCAAAATCAGGCTGCATGCCAGTCACATGTTTGCAACTAACCTGTAGGACTTGGCTTCATTCTTTGCCTTAAGGTTTTGGGATTCGGGTTTAGCTGCATCTAATATTTGGGAGAGCATTTAAAAGAACTGCTGGGTTTGATACATATGTACGTACACACACACACACACAGAGACAGACAGACAGACAAGGACAAAGTCTCACTGTGTGACCTTGACTGGCATGGAACTTGGTATGTATACCACGCTGTCCTCATCACCTGTCTTTGCCTCCCCAGTGCTAGAACTAAAGGCACATGCTGCCACACCTAGCCTGAAGTATAATTTTGGCGTAACAGGAAATACATGGGAATCTCCTTATTTTGTTCCTCTCTAATAACTTTTGTGTCAGATGCATTCATGTGATATCTTTTAGCTCTGTGTATTTAAACATACTGTGGTGCTTTGCATGTCTTATCAGATACTCGTCAGCCTTGGTGTACCAGAACGGCAGCGTTGGCTCTGTTGAGAACGTGGATGCAGGCAGCTACCCACCCCCACCACAGTCAGACTCCACCTCCTCACCATCTCCTTCCTTCTCGGAAGACAACCTGCCCCCCCCACCAGCAGAATTCAGGTAAATGGCAGAACCTCTGCATCCATCCCGGGTAGTAAAACAGTCAAGAACAAAGTAAGAGTTCAAAATCTAGTTCAGGACCACTAAAATGACTTCAGGCAAGAGTGTGTAGATCATGGGAATAACATTTATCAAGCGTTGGCAGTGTTGTTGGAGTGATCTGTTGGGCACACAGAGGCCCGTGAACTTACTTACCTAAGGCACGTCGACTTTGATGAACTAGCAGGTTGGGGGACCTAGTAGCAGCCGTCTCCTGCTCACTTCTCTGTCTTCGGCTCACTTCTCTGTCCCCTCAAAGCAGGAGCTGAGTGTGGTAACAACACAAGTAATCCCAGCAAAGTTTAAGACTAGCCTGGACTCCATGTGAGTTCTAGGCCATCAGGGAAGGGGAACAACCCAGACTGTGTGACTTCCAGTCTGTCCCTTTGGGTACCTGTCTGTTGGTGTCTTTGGCCAACTTGTACAAAGGATTGCCCATGATTGCTAGAAGGTCTGAGGGTGGTTCCGGCTCCTCTGTTCTCTCTTTTCCTCTCTATGCCTGAGATGCGGGCCTTTGGAGGTGCTCTTCTCTCCCTGGACACCACTTACTTAGTGGCTGGGTATGTTGAAGGACTTAGACAGAGAGTTAAAACAATGCCTCCTCTCTCCTCTCTCCTCATCCAATCACTAACCCAAATCTCCCTCCACAATCACAGTTTTATTTATTTGTTTTTCTTAGTTTTTTGAGACAGGGTTTCTCTGTGTAGCTTTGGCTATTCTGGAACTCCCTCTGTAGACCAAGAGCTGGGATTAAAGGCTTGAGCCAGCATTCCTGGTAGGGTGCTTTCCTAAGCAGTAGCTCTTAGTGCAGGGCAGGTGCAAAGGTACAAGAAGAAAACACGTGGTCTGAGACTTTGAAGCTGGAGCCTCGGGGAGATCTGCTCCCTGAAGTGAGCCTTTACCCTCTTCCAAATCTGGGTCAAGAGTTAGCTGGGAGCTGAGCACGCCTCTAATACCAGCATTCAGGAGGCAGAGGCAGGCCAATTTCTGTGAGTGTAAGGCCAGCCTGATCTACATAGCAAGTTTTAGTCCAGCCAGAGATACATAGTGAGACCCTGTCCCAAATAAACAAAGCCCATAATTTTAGCATGTGGGAGGCCAAGATGGGATTGTCATGTGTTCTAGGCCAGCCGGGACTACATAGGCTACCTCCATTGGGCCAACTCCAAATAGATTTTTGCCGCCATCAAGTCCAATGAGTATTCAGAGCCTAAGAAACAGAAGCCAGTGGATGGATAGGGCTTGAATTGTTTTGTTTGGTTTTTGTTTTGTTTTGTTTGTTTGTTTTTCTAGACAAGGTCTCTCTGTGTAGCCCTGGCTGTCTTGGAACTCACTCTGCAGACCAGGCTGGCCTCTGCCTCCCAAGTGCTTAGATTAAAGATGTGCACGCCCACCGCCCAGCTTTGAATTTTTGTTCTAGCTCTTTCCTGTATGTATTTAGGTCTAGCTCTAGGCTTAAACTAATAGCCACCCATGGGCCACTCTCTCCAGGAGGGTTCAGGAAGGAGCCATCTCCTGGAAAGCTAAGGTTAAAGGGACCTAAGAGATGTCTCTGCAGCCTGCCTGCCAGAACATTCCTCTGATCGTTCCCTTCAGATTCTGGCTGTATTCCTCACATGTTGGAAAGTTCTTTCCCCATGGTGATGCTCATTTCCTTGGTGATCTGTTTTGACCATTTCCATCTGTCTGAGCCAGAGTGAAATGGGAGTCAACTAAGAAGGGCCTGAGCTTGTAGATAAGCCCGCCTCTGGGCAGGTTGGCATCGCAAGAACGATGCTGAGTCTTGTCTCCTTGGCCTTTTAGCTACCCTGCAGACAACCAAAGAGGATCTGTCTTGGCTGGACCTAAAAGAACCAGTGTGGTCAGCCCAAGCCACCCACCCCCAGCCCCTCCTCTGGGCTCTCCACCAGGCCCCAAACCTGGCTTTGCTCCACCTCCTGCCCCTCCCCCTCCCCCTCCGATGGGGGTGCCGCCTCCACTACCACCTATAGGATTCGGGTCTCCCGGGACCCCTCCACCACCATCACCTCCATCTTTTCCACCTCACCCTGATTTCGCTGCCCCTCCCCCACCTCCCCCACCACCAGCAACTGACTACCCAATGCCACCACCTCCCTTGTCCCAACCATCTGGAGGTGCTCCTCCCCCTCCCCCACCTCCTCCACCCCCAGGGCCCCCGCCTCTCCCCTTCAGTGGTGCTGATGTCCAGCCTGCTGCACCACCGCCTCTTTCTGATGCCACCAAGCCCAAGTCCTCCTTGCCTGCTGTGAGTGATGCACGTAGTGACCTGCTTTCTGCCATCCGCCAAGGTAAATCCCAGTGGTGGGTCTGAGGGCGGGTACCCTTTCTGAACCTGGGATGGGGGTGCCGGATCTTCACCCTTTCTAGGGAACAGCTTTCCTGGACAGCTGAGAGCTTGGGACCCCAGGGGTGGGAGTGGGGCTTCCCTAAGGATGCTGAGATTGAGAGTTCTTTCTACATTTGTTGAACGTGAATTATTTTTAAGCTGGGATCCTGGAATTCCTTAAAATGAGCATGCTGTATGTTGTGTTTACATACATACCATACTTTTTCTTGGGGAAAGATCCCCAGAAGAAAATGAATCACTGCCCCAGCGGGCAACTTTTCTGCCAGACTCGGTTGCAACTGTCTTCTCTGCTCTGCTGTTTATGCACTCCCTCTCTGCTCCCTCATCACCACTTCCCTTCTCTCCCAACCATCAACTTCCCTCCCTCCTCCACCAACCCCACCCCCACTCCACCCCCGTCTCTTGTCTCTCTCATTGGTCCCAAGGGTTTGTTGTGGGTGTCCTGTTGGTGACCCTCTGAGCCCTACTGTAGCAGGGACTGGGAGTAGTCTGAGCACTTGCCTGATGGGATATGGTGGTAGTCTACCTTCATAGGGAAGCCTGGGGAGCAAAGGACCATGTCCACGGCCAGGAAGAACATGGGGCTTCCTTTCAGAGATGCCCCCAACCCAGGGCTGTCTGTTGGTTCTGTAAGACCTGTCTTCCTTTTTATCTTGCTCCTGCAAGAATCCTTTCTGTCCTTTACAATCCTGTCCTGATCATCAGCCATTATTCATACTCATTCTTGAGGATTCCTAGGCTAGGGCTGTGCTCCTTAACTCTGCTCCCTCTCCCACCAGGCTTCCAGCTTCGAAGGGTTGAAGAGCAGCGGGAACAAGAGAAGCGTGATGTAGTGGGCAATGACGTGGCCACCATCCTGTCACGTCGGATTGCCGTTGAGTATAGCGACTCGGAAGACGATTCCTCTGAATTTGATGAAGACGACTGGTCGGATTAACTTTCTGCCTGCTGCCCACATTCCCTTTTCTGTCTTTCCTACCTACCTTCTTTGATTCCCACTGTAACAGTCTCATGGGGGAAGGAAGGGAGGACAAAGAATTGCAAGGGCCAAAGCCTTCCCTGGAACAACCAAAGATGTAGCTGAGTGCTTCCTCCAAATCACCATGTACTTTCCCTCTTCCCTGGCCGTGGGCTCTTGAGGGTCCATAGCTGAGCTGATCCCCTTCTCCTCAAGTGACTGTTAACTGTTGAGAGGAAGGAAAAACCCTACAGCAGATCCCTTTGGTTGGGTGTCAACTGGAGACAGTGCCTTCCCCTAAGAACCCTTTTAACCCATGGTCTTCCTCAAAACCCTTACATCCTCTCCTGGTCTTAAAGCAATGGGTGTGGCCTGTGTGGACACAGCTGGTCCCTTTCCTGTACCCTGAGAGTATAGGACAGGCCAGGTGCCCTGGCAACTAGACTGTCAACCCCTCTGCCCCACACTCAGCCCTCTGCAGCAGGTAGGGCGACTTCTCTTCATCCCTGCCTGGATGCCTTTGTTCCGGAAGGCATCCGGCCCCTAAAGAATGACTCACTCCTTTGCCCAGAAGTGATGCCTTTCTGAAGGCTGGGGCTGTTGCCTTCTTCCCACTCTCCTTCTTAGTGAGTGTGGTGTTCAGGTGTCCTTTGCATGCCCCTCCCTCACCCCATGTGCCTTTAGACTGCACAGCCCAGTTTTAACCTCTGATATTCATGACCAAACTAGCCCTGACACCCAGGGACCTGGGCCTCTGCTGACTGTCAGGAGCAAAACTTGAAGGCGTGGCACCGCAGGACTGGAAGAGAGTGGGGTGCCTTGAGTCCTACCCTTTTGGGACGCTCAGGCCAAGATGAGGAGTGACACTCAAGGTCACACAGACAGTGACAGGGCAAGAGCCCAGGTTTCCCATTTCCAAGTCACCTGTGTTTTCTGGGACCAAATAATGAGCACCTGCTGGAGTCTGGGCAAAGCAGCCCTGCTCCATTTTACTCCAGCCTCCCGAATGCAGGGTCTCATTTGGAGGGCTTGCAGTCTGTGCCAGCCCCACGAGTACAACCTGGACACTCAAAGACCTCTCTTGTAACCGTTTATCCCCCTTTCTGTCTCCAGCCAGTCATGTGGCATGGAGCTGTGCTGGGGAAGCAGAGTAGGGAGGAGGAGGAGGAGGAGGAGGAGGAGGAGGAGGAGGAGGAGGAGGGCGGCGGCAGCCCTGGCAGGTGCAGGCTTCAGCTCACTGCAGCTCCCTCCTCTCCTTTCCCCGATTTCAGCAAAGGTTCTGCCAGCTGTAGAAACTTCAGTCCCTCAGGCTGGCAGCCGCAGCAGGTACCTGCCTGGGGGGGGCCCGGCAGCCATGAAGAAGGTTGAAAGGCAGAAGGACATGGGGTCTTCTTCCTGGCTCCCCACCTCACTGCATGGTGATGTTGGCTCCCCCTTTACCCTCCTTTCCCAGAACTAATACACCGGTGCTATTATTCAGGAAAAACTGGTCAGCTTTGGCCAACAGCAAGGTTTCCTCTCTGCCCCAACTGTTGTGTGGCCTCTTGTGCTGAAATCCGCTGGATTCTCTGGCTTCAGAGCCTGAAACAAAGAGAAACAGGATCTGTCTCTACCCAGCAGAGCCAATGGTTGTAGTAATTGCCAAAGCCCTCATAAACCCCTCCGGCTTGAGGAGAGTGCAATCACGGGCACTGCCGCCTGCTCTTGCTCCGCACCTCCCTCTGCCTCCTTCTTAACTGAGGTGGTGAGCACGCAGGTGCCAGCGGGCCCTCCTGCTGTGGCTGCTCCGGAGTGCCCTGTCTGTCCCCGTCCGTCCCCTCCCCTGCCCCGCGCCTGGCACAGGGCTTGGCACTCCATGCTGCACATGTTTCCCACCCTGGGTTTGAGAAGCTGAAGGTGCTTTCATCAGAACCTTAAAATGGCTGTTGACCCCGGCTGCAGCCCAGCAGGGGCTGGAGAGGCAGGGGAGGGCAGTGGTCCTTCCAAATACAAGTCCTGGGGCTTGGCCAGGACGGGGTTTGTGCCTAATGGTTCTGACTAAATGACTCCCCTCCTCCTGCTCTCCGGGAAAAGGGAGCCAGAGGCACTCACTGTGGTTCTGTTCCGACCTTGAAGGGGCGGTATTGGCCTGGCTTCTGGAATGGACAGAGTCCACCAGGAAAGACTGGGGGCGGGAGGAGATGGGGAGGGGCCCTGTCTGCGGAAGGTAGGATTAGATCATTAGCTCAGTGACCTCCTAGGGTTTCGATGTGCTGTGTTCTCATCCTACAGCTGGTTTGGTAATGATCTGCAAGTCCCGGAGAGCAGCAGCACAGCTCTGCCTGACGCTCTCATTAAAATCCATGCAGCCAAGCTCTGCTTTGTAGCAGCCGGCCTTGCGGAGCCTCCTCAGCTTGGGGGGCTGGGGACCCAGTCGGCTGAGAGGTCCTCTAGGCTCTACTTAGGCTTATGTGTACAAAAAAATTAAAACATGCTCCTCTAAACCCAGAGCCCTTTAAAATAATAAAGAACCCAGTGCAGATAGGTGTGTTTATGGAATCCTGTAATTGTAGAATACAAAGTCTAGTGGTTATTTAAACTGGGCTGAGGCTGCTAAGAGTATAAAGCAGTGTCCCATAAGGACTCTTAAGTGCAAAAGCCAAGGAGCCACCTCCCTTCCTGGTCTGCCTAGCCCAGGGGGCCTGCCCCCATTCCTGGGGCCCAGGGGCCCGGCTTGCAATCGGTAGTGTCAGAAGTGACTTGTGGCTTTGCCTTGGTCGTGAGATGATTTCATTCCAAGGGTGGGGGTGGGGGGGATCCCTTGGAGGCTTGGAGCAGCTGGCCCAAGCTCCAGCTTGCCTCCAGTGGAAGCTCAGGCGCCCTCAGAAACGACCCTGGCCAATGTCACCGCAGAGCTGAGGCAGTGTTGTCAGGGCTAATGTGAAATCTCTTCCCGTGGCGCCGATCCTCCGACTCCACAGCGCCAGCTTGGACAGATTGAGGTCTCTGTGGCTTTGGTGACCCTGCTTAAGCATTCCCACCGTGTCCCTGCTCTGCACTAGGACCTGCCTCCTGCTGCGGCCCTCACTTGACCTCGGCCTGGGCAGGGAGGCAGTGTGCCGGGGCCAGGCGCTCCAGTTCAGGAGATATGTCAGCCTTCTTGGGGGGCAAAGAGCTTTGAGCTTGGCCAGTGCCCATCCGACCTGGGACCAGGTGTTGCACAGAGAATGCCTTCTCCTGAGCTTCCTGCCACATTCACTTTAACAGGGCCTCAGTGATGGCCAGGAACAGTTCTGTTACTGTATTAACTTGATTCAGTTAATTCACTTGAGAAACTAACCAATTTTTACTCTCTGCCTAGAATGATGTACACCTAGAAGAGAAAGCGATCATGCTCCCAAAGTGCCTTGTTTTCTCTGATATAAATATATTTATAAGGACATATTCCAATAGGTTTTTGGGTGTGTTTCCCACATCAAGATTTTGTGAACTAATAATATATAGTGGGGATACTGTCTGAAAATAGACCCCTTTCTCCTAAAAGTTGGGAGATCATAGTAGTAAAATGAAGCCACCCTCACAGTGGCCCTTTTTTCTGCCCTTTCCATACCAGTAAAAGAACATCCGCAGGCTGGTGTGGTGGCACACGCCTTTAATCCCAGCACTTGGGAGGCAGAGGCGGGCGGGTCTGTGAGATAGATCTAGGACAGCCTGGTCTACAAAGCAAGTTCCAGGACAGCCAGGGCTGTTATACAAGGAAACTCTGTCTCTAAACAAACAAAGCCGGGCAGTGGTGGCGCACGCCTTTAATCCCAGCACTCGGGAGGCAGAGGCAGGCGGATCTGTGTGAGTTCGAGGCCAGCCTGGGCTACAGAGTGAGTTCCAGGAAAGGCGCAAAGCTACAGAGAAACCCTGTCTCAAAAAACCAAAAAAAAAAAAAAAAAGAACAGCCACTTTTTTGAGACAGTGTTTCAGATAGACCAAGCTGCCTTGAACTTGCTACGCAGCTGAAACTGGTCTTGAACACCTGACCCCCCCTGCCTCAGCCTCCTGAGTTCAGGGATGATAGGCATTTAATGCCTGGCTAGAACAATTTTTTTTTTTTAAGTTTTCAAGTCTGGTTTCTTTTGTTTCTCTGTACTTCAGTGCCCTGAAGGTTCCATGTAACTTTTATGTATACACATGAATAGTTTAAATGCCAACATTTTCAATAATTTGATAAAAGTCTTCATAGCCACTCAGTCACCTCTGGTATATGTTTGTGTGTGTGTGTGTGTGTGTGCGCGCGTGTTTCATGGGAGGAGGGTCAGAAGAGGCAGCCCTGAGGGCCACAGGTGGTTAAGGGAGCTCTGTAAGGGGTCTGTCATGGGCGGGCTCCCAAGGGCAAGAGGCTTCTAGCTGGTTTGTAGGCACAGGGCCCTTGTGGGAGGACAGCCCTAGAGCTAGCTGCCCACAGCTCCTTGCACCAGGCAAGAGAGGTGCACACACTGAATGCTGATGCTGCCTCCCAACATCTGGCGGGCATCTTGTCTGCCTCTCAGACCCCAGCAACTTACCTTAAATAGAACAGTTTACAATGGGGTCCGATAAAAAGGTTTAGGCTGCTCCACGTCCCCTCTTTTGCTTGTTTGAGGAAGAATGAGGGGGCTGGGTTTGCATTCTGGACCCCCCCGCCAAAAAAAAGAAAATAACCTACCCAGGAAGCAAGGGTTATTCGGAGCACAGCTGCTGTGGGTTACTGTCCCTGGGGGTAATTTATGAGCAGACACCCAGTTCCGGGCCCAGCAGACACAGTGGGGTGGCCCGGGGGAAATGAGAGGGAGAAGGGTCGGAGGCCCAGTGGGTCACCAGGCCTGCTGTTCGCAGAGAGAGTCACCCACAGGCGTCCTGGGAGAGGGGGCAGAAGTTTTGAATTGTCAGCAAGTGCTGCGCCAGCCGCTCTGAGCTCATCGCTGGAGGTGGGGTGCCGGGGAGGGGGCGCGGAGCCCCTCGCTCCCCTCCTGTGCGGCCTGTGTTTAGTCAGCACTTGGCTGCTGGAGCTGGTGACTGACAGGCAGCCAGACGCCCGCCCTGGCAGAAGACAAAATGGTGCCGGAGCCGCCCTTGGAGGGACGGCAGGGAAGGAGTGTTCTGGGAAGAGGAGGCCCGAGCGCCTGGATGCCGGTCCGCTACTGCCACCCGGAAACCCTGACCCTGTGCCGGTCACCTCCTGGAACTATTCATCCTCGGGAAAATGGGCATTTACTGAGCGCCCACTACCTGCTGCTCTAGGCAGCATATACTTGGTTTTGATCTTTAAAGGTACCAACCGGTAGGTACCCCCGTTTGACAAGAGAGGTGAAGTGAGTTACCTGCACCCTGCCTGCCATGCCATTTACACGGCTTAACCGCCATCCAGCAGCAGGGTGGGGAGTGCCCGTGTCTAAGGTTTCAGCCCTTATCTGCCTCACCCACTCCTCCCATGCTCACTTTTACAGGTGCAATAACAGGTGAGGGCTAGTTTTGCTCTTTGAAGTCAAGCAAGCTTGACTGAGGGAGGGCCCAGCCGTCTTCGACCTTTGGCGGGGAAGTAGCCTTTGCCCTTGGCTGCTTAGGAACAACGTGGATTCCACGAGTATGGGCTCCACGTGGTCGTACCCTGCCCTGTTCACACATGCACATGTTCATTTACACACATTTTCCATGAGCGGCACACAGTCCAGGCCCAGGAACACATGCACATGTTGTGTACAGAGCTCTGCTCTGCAAAACAAGGACACAAGTCGGCATACAGCTACAGGAGCTGGCATAATTGCAGGCCATCTAACAGTCCTCCAGAGCCATGGTGCTGGCTGGCTGCCTCGGCCAGTTGCTCACTGCCCCCTCCTGGCCACCTTTTCACCCGGGCAACCTGGCACCATTTCCTGAAGTTCTGCTCAGGGTGATTGGCAACCAGTTTCCACCTAGATCATTGGGTCAGGACCAATTTCTGCCCACCCCGCAAGCCCAGGGTTGGGGGCGGGGGCACCAGAGGAGGCTCTTGAAGCCCAAGGACACAAACAGCCTGAACATCCTGAGGAATCAGAATTGCAGTCCCGTGTGACAGGAGGGCAGATACCCTCCCACTTAGGCAAGCAGCCACCCCCGCCCTGCCCTAGGGAACTGCAGACGCTCGTGCTCACGCAGGAGGTACAGAGGTGCAGACTTCCTTGCTGACCAAGCAGAGCTCCTCCAGCTCAAAGCTCACTGTTTTCTATCTGAGCCTGCACTTCCTCTGTTCAGCAAGGAGCTGAGCCTGATACCGGGTGCCAGCCGCCCCACTAGGGTGTTTCACTGTCTTTGCAAACAGTAACACTCCCAGATGTGTGCCTGAGTAGAGCACATCTGCCCACATGAAGCCTTTGATTCCCATTGTACAGATGTGGAAAGGCACAGAAAGGTGTAGCAACTTGCCCAGAGTCACACAGCAAACTGGCATCAGATGTTGAAAAAGAAACCTTACCAGTGCTTCAGAGAACACAGCACGTTGTGAGCTTGGGCCCAGAGTTAAGGAGATTGGAGCTGAGGGGTAAAGCCAGAAGCTTTACTTTCCCCCGCCCTTCCCCCTCCCCGGAAAGCATTGACAGGGTCCCTATGGCTATCTGAAGACTTAGGGGAAACCCAGAGGAAGTTCTACACTTAGGCATTCAGCAGGGAGGCTGGGGAAATGCAATTTGGAATCTGTGTGGACTCCACTGTTTCCTACTGCCCAGGGTAAACCTCTCGCTTGCTTTATGCATAGGCAGGAAGAAGCTAAGGAAGCTTCTCCCTAGCCCTGGCTACTTGCTTGGTCATCAAAATATGCACACATGAGCCGGGCGGTGGTGGCGCACGCCTTTAATCCCAGCACTCGGGAGGCAGAGCCAGGCGGATCTCTGTGAGTTCGAGGCCAGCCTGGTCTCCAAAGCGAGTTCCAGGAAAGGCGCAAAGCTACACAGAGAAACCCTGTCTCGAAAAAAAAAACAAAAACAAAACAAAACAAAAAAAAAATATGCACACATGAAGCCAGGCAATGGTGGCGCACACCTTTAATCCCAGCACTCAGGAGGCAGAGGCAGGCGGATCTCTGTGAGTTAGAGACCAGGCTAGTTTACAAAGCAAATTCCAGGATAGCCAGGATTGTTACAGACAAACCCTGTCTTGAAACATGCCCCCCCTCAAAAAAAATACAAAAAAACAACAAAATATGCACACTTGAGTGATGTGTGCACCAGACCTGGACTATCAGTGTTTGCTCTCACCTGAGTTAGTTTATGCATGCCTATAAGTAGTGCATTTAAGCTTACACACATACATGACTGTGATTGTGTTTATGTGGCTATTTATTCATTTATTTTGATGCAGAGTCTCACTCTATGACCCAGGCTGGCCTCAAGCTATGGGTGATCCCTCTGCCCCAGACTCCCAAGTGTTAAAAATTCTAGGTATAAGCCACTGGGCCACAATGCCTGGCTTTTTTTTTTTTTTTTCAAATGGGGATTGAACCCATAGCCTCAGGCCCTGTGTATGCGTTTACATATATAAATAGTGTCTGTGGGCTGGAAGGACGGCTCAGCAGGTAAGAGTACTTACTTGCTGCTCTTGTAGAGGACCAGAGTTTGATTCCTAGCACCCAGGTTGGGCAGCTTGTCATCACCTGTAATTCCAGCTGCAGGGAGTCTGAAGGCTGCACTCGGGTAAATGCTTAAATGCTTGCCTAGAATGCACCAATCCGTGAGTTCAATCCCTAGTATCATATAAAACCACGTTTGGTGTTACATGCCTGCAATCCCAGCCCTTGGCAGATGGAGGCAGGAGGATCAGGAGTTTGCCATCCTTGACTGCATAGTGAGTTCAAGGCCAGCTTAGGCTACCTGAAACCCCATCTAAAAGAAAGTAAATCTTTAATAAGTGGTTTCTACATGTCTGAAAGGTAACTTAATGCACAAGTGAGGTATTGCTTGGGTGTGTGCTCAGCAGGTGCACTGAATACACTTGGAAACATGCAAGTGTTCACTTCACTTACCTTAGTGTGTAGAGCTGGGTGGGGCAGGCCTATATATGCCTGCTAGTGGTGTGTGTGTGTGTGTGTGTGTGTGTGTGTGTGTGTGTGTGTGTGTGTGTACACGTATAGGAATGGCTTTATGTGTGACAAATGACAGTCCGTGTAAAATAGGAATGCCCTTGTGAGAAAAGTATGATGCCAGTACCCCCGCCCCCAGCCGTGATATGTGGAGTGCCCTGATGGGCTCCAGCCAGGTCCCTGACTCTTGGCTCCCTCCCCACAACATGCACACAATTCCCTGGACCCATCTTGCTCAGCCAATTTTCAGCCTTGCTCTCAGCTCCCAAGAAGGCCCTGCAGCAAAGTCAAGGGGCTGGTGGCCAATTAGTGAGGGGGTTAATCAGGGATCTGAGGACCCCTAGGGGGTGGGGAGCTGAAGGCAGCCAAGGGCTTATCAGAAACAGGAAATGCCTCTCATAAGGCCAGAGGAGGGTAAGAAGAGGAAGGGAGGCCTGTTGGTGCTGCAGAACCAGAGGTGGGCCCATGGATTCGTGATTGCTGAGCACTAACAGCAGGGAGCATGTGTGAGTGTGTGTATGCTGTGTGTGAAGTAGCATGTAGATGCATTCAAGTCCTTGAATGTGGTCCTGTATGCAGTTGTGTTTACATGACTGTAAATGCCACCTGTATACACTTATGTAGGTTTTTATGTGTATTTATGACTGCAGTGGTGTACAAATGGGTTTGCTATACAAACATATCTAGACATGTGTATATATGTACATACATAGTTACGTCTGTATACACATGTGTGCAAGAATATGTACATTTGGTGGGTGTTCCAGCTTGTACCCATGTACCTAAAGCTCATGTGTATAATGGTGAATCTAGTATGCAGATCAAGTGTGCCTGCCACAAGTGTGCAGATGCATCCAGGGATGATGAATACATGCACGCTTGCATGTGTCTCTGAACAGTCAGGTGCCTGGCTCCCGTGTGTGTGTGTGTGTGTGTGTGTGTGTGTGTGTGTGTGTGTGTGTGTGCCCATGTGTCTGTGTATGCAGAGATCTTGGCATGGAAAGAGCTGGGGGATGGTGGGCTCCAGGCTGCAGAAGAGGATCTGACAGACGAGGCTTGCTGCAGCCCCCGGCCCCGGGAGCCTGTTTTCCAGCCCGCGGAAGCTGTGAGCCCGTGAACTCATCTTATATTAATAGCTGCTGTCTCGTCTCTTCACTTATTGCAGAGAGAGACGGTCATGGCCCCTGCGGGGCACAGCACTCGGGGCTCAGCACTCGGGGCTGCCCCACCTCCCACAAGGACCAGGGCTCAGCCCAGCAAGAAGAGAGCCCCTGACCCCTCCTTCAGTTCAGGGAGCCCACTGCCCAGCACCCTGGCCTGGCCTGTATGATGATAGACTCGAGCATGGGGGTGAGAAAGCCGCCCAGATGGAGTGGCTGGGAGGTTTAATACCCCCTCCTCAGACACACAGGCTGAGCAGCCCAGGCCTGAGCACCAGAGGGGGCCAAGAGACAAGAGGCTCAGTATGAAGGGGAGAGTCAGCCCCAGCCCCGCTCTCAAGGACTCTTAGAAGCCCTCTGCCTAAGGGGAAGCTCAGCTTGCTGAGCCCCTGGTCTGAGGAGAGTCACGACCTGGTCTTCAGGAGCCTCTAGCTCTGAGGAGGAGACAAAGAAATCTGCTGTGATGAGCCTTCAGTTTGAAGGGACATGTCCCTTCTTTCAGAGACCCTCAGTTGGAGACAGGATGTAGTAGTGCCTTCAGGAGCCCGGGTCTGACTTTTACCTTTCTGCTCATTGTGGCTCAGGGGAGGTGGAGGCTTTGTTGTATAAACAGCTTTTTCTAAGCCCAGCAGTACTCAACAAGGGGTTCCCTGGGGAAGAATTGCTGGGCTGCAGGGGGACTGACCTGTCTCTGCAAAAAAATTTAAAAAAAAATCCAAAGAAAGGAAGACCCTGCCAGCCCACCACACACACACACACACACACACACACACACACACACACACACACACACACACACCACAGAGGCTCCACATGCAGGCTCAGAACACTGTACGCAGCCCAGACAGCGCAAGCACCTCTCTGATGTCCATCACAGACTCGTGGACACAGCATGGCAGTTGATAGACTCCCCTGTGGGCCCCAGAGCTGTAGCTGGAATGAGGATGGAAAGGGTCCAGCCACACCCAGTTGGAACAGGAAACTACCTGGGTCGGGGCTCCCCAGGGATGCTCAGGAGTAGGCCAGGGGGCACATCCCCACCGTGCCTCTTCAGAGGGTGAGTCATAACCTGGATACCCAAGCTTCACCCTAGCATGGGCACAGGCTTGCCTGCCCCTCATCCTGGCCAGCTTCTTTTGACACATTCCCAAAACTCACTCCCTAAACGATTTGGAGGCAGCTATGACCTGGGTTCAAATCCTAGCTCAACTGACAATAAATGTGACCTTTCTGGGAGGCCTTCCTTTTCTTTTATAAATTGAGAGAGAGAGAGAGAGTTTCACATAGCTCAGGCTGGCCTCGAACTCCCCTTATAGCTGCGGATGACTTGGTGATTCTCTCTGGCCTCCACCTTCCAGGTCCTACCATTACAGGTGTGCATCACCACACCATTTAGTGTTAGAATCAAGCGTGGGGTAAAAAAGCTGGCAGAGGCAGCATGGCTAGGAGGCTTAGTACCCCTCCCCAGACACACAGACATGAGCACATGTTCTGGAGATCAAACCTAGGGCTTCATTGTGCATGCTGGACAAGGACTCTACTAACTGAAATGCATCCCCAGCCTCCAGGAAGGCCTTTCTTTTGTCCACTTTTATCTTACAATTACTCTTATATTCTCTGTCTTTCCCTATTTTATTTTTATTTGAGGATGCAGGCATTAACACTGCAGGGTTGTTTTTGTTTGTTTGTTTGTTTTGTTTTTTAAAAACTTTATATTTTAAAATATTTTATTTATTTATTTATTTATTTACTTATTTATTTTGGTTTTTCGAGACAGAGTTTCTCTGTGTAGCTTTGCGCCTTTCCTGGAACTCACTTGGTAGCCCAGGCTGGCCTTGAACTCACAGAGATCCGACTGCCTCTGCCTCCCAAGTGCTGGGATTAAAGGCATGCACCACTACTGCCCGGCAAAATATTTTATTTTTAATTATTTGTATGTATGTGTATCCGTGTATGAGTATGTGTATGTTGAAGTGCACGTGTCTGTGGAAGCCAGAAGAGGGCGTTGGATCCCAGGGAGCTCAAGTTATGGGCAGTTGAGAGCAGCCCGGTGTGGGTCCTGAGGAATGAACTTCATTCCTTTGGTGTTTTGTTTGTTGTTTCTTTGTTTTAGGTCTTTGGAGACAGCTGGGGTTAAAGGTGTACACCTCATGCCCCCAGCTAGCTCAGTTCCTTTGTAAGAGCATCCTACCTGCTTAACTCCTTAAGTCGTCTCTTCAGCTCTAACTGCAATTATTGAAAACCTTTTCTGAGTGGTAGTGAATGTCTTTAATCCCTGCACTCGGGAGGCAGAGGCAGGCGGATCTCTGTGCGTTTGAGGCCAGCCTGGTCTACAGAGCAAGTTCCAGACAGCCAGGGGTACGCAGAGAAACCCTGTCTTGAAAAAAAGAAAAGAAGAGAAGAGAAAGAAAGAGACAAAGAAAACCTTTTCTGTTATTGCTATTTCCCCTACTAGACATTGAGCTATTTGCAAAAACATCGGTAATAGTGATGGCCCACTACTCTCAGAGTTTCTATAGCCCAGGGAAGCCTTGAACTTGCAATCCTCCTGCCTCAGTAAGTGGGATTACATGGTACTTTGGGATTTCCAGGCATGTGCCACCATGCTCAATTTACTCTTGAAGCCTCCTCTCACATCTTGCATTTTTTGTTTTTTTGAAATGGGGTCTGATGTTGCCTGGGCTAGCCTTGAACTCACAATAAAGATGAGGCTGACCTTGAACTCACACTAAAGCTGAGGCTAGCCTTGAACTCACACTAAAGCTGAGGCTAGCCTTGAACTCACACTAAAGCTGAGGCTAGCCTTGAACTCACACTAAAGCTGAGGCTGGTCTTCCTGCTTTGACCTTCCAGTGCTGGGAATAGATGCACCACTGCATCCAGCATCCGTCTTCCTCAGATGTAGGGCATTTGCCCCACGGATGGTACCGTGACGCTAGGATGTGCAATGTGTGGCTTCTGGGTTGGCGTGGAGCAGGTGCGTGGAGCAGGTGCGTGTGCAGTGAAGATCTCATCCAGGTGGCCTTCCAAAAGAGGGAGTGAGAGCACAGCCAAGGCTGGAGCCAGGAGGCATCCCTCCCTTGGGTCTTGGACTCCTGTAGTCTCTGTTAGGGAGGAATCTTGAACTCTAGGAAAAAGAATGGGAGCCTGAGAAATGGAAATGGAGCTGTGTCCCAGCAGGCCCAACACAACTGATTTTGAACAGATAAGTAGCTGCTTGGGGCCTCTTTTTTCTTTCTTTCTTTCTTTCTTTCTTTCTTTCTTTCTTTCTTTCTTTCTTTCTTTCTTTCTTTCTTTCTTTCTTTCTTTCTTCCTTCCTTCCTTCCTTCCTTCCTTCCTTCCTTCCTTCCTTCCTTCCTTTCTTTCTTTCTTTCTTTCTTTCTTTCTTTCTTTTTCAAGACAGGGTTTCTCTGTGTAGCCCTGGCTGTCCTGGAACTCTCTTTAGACCAGGCTAGCCTTGAACTCATAGAGATCCACCTGCCTCTGCTGGGATTAAAGACATGCACCACCAACCACCCAGCTTGGGGCCTTGGTTTTTCTATCTGTGTGATGATAGAAATGTAGGCTAGGGGGCTGGAAAGATGGCTCAGAGGTTAAGAGCACTGACTGCCCTTCCAGAGGTCCTGAGTTCAATTCCCAGCAACCACATGGTGGCTCACAACCATCTGTAATGAGATCTGGCGCCCTCTTCTGGCCTGCAGGCATACAGGCAGACAGAACACTGTATTAATAAATAAATAAGTCTTAAAAAAAAGAAAAGAAAAGAAATGTAGGCTAGACCAGAAATACTGTGATGACTCCTTCAGGCTTTGGCCAACTTTACAGACTGCCAGGCTGAACTAGTGAGAGCTTCCTTATTCATGTATTTAGGGGTTTTTTTTGTTGTTTGTTTGTTTTGAAATGGGGCCTTGTGTAACTGGCCTCAAACTTGCCAGGAGCTGCAGCTGGCCTTGAACTCCAGATCTTCCTGCCCTCCCTCCCCAGGTGTTGGGATTACAGACGTGTACTGTCACACTTGGCTGCTCTTCTATTTCTTTGTTTTTCCATTTTATGTGAATGAATGGGTGTTTTGTCTGCATGTGTATCTGTGCCTGGTGCCTGTGGAAGCCAGTAGAGGGTGCCATATCCCCTGGAACTGGAGTTACAGATGGCTGTGAGCCACGGTGTGGGTGTTGGGAATTGAACTCAGGCCCTCTGTAGAAGCAGCCAATGCTCTTAACTGCTGAGCTGTCTCTTCAACCCTCCCTATATTTGTGTGTGTGTGTGTGTGTGTGTGTGTGTGTGTGTGTGTGTGTGTGTGTGTGTGTGTTGATAGGGATTAAATCCAGAGCCTTGTCAGCAACTCTACCCCTGAGCTTTCTCTCCAGCCCTTAGGTATTTTGAAACAGAGTCTCACTACACAACTCAAGCTGGTATTGAACTCAGTGTGTCGCGGAAGCTAGCCTAGTACTCATGATCATCTGGCCTCTGGCTTGCCCACACAGGGGTTACAACAGGCATGTACCACACCAGCCCAGAGCTTCCCCTGAAGCTGTCTCTGCCCTTGTGGTGAGTACAGGCCTGCCTTCCTAAGCCCCAAGTTCAAGTCTCCAGTTACACAGTTACATGGAGAAGCTTTACCAGCTCCACAGTGACCAGACCCCATGTGACCACCTCCCAAATGTGGGCCACTGGCCCTAAGGTTATAAGGTAAGGTCCAGAAGGTTCTAAGCCCCAGGGTCAGGGGAAAAAAAAAAACTGACAGAAATGAGAAGTCATCGCCCAGAGGTCTGAACACAGATTTGGGAAACAGATGTTCCAGGTCTGCATATTGTCTTATATTTCCTAGCTATATGACCTCAGTTTCAGTTTTCTCATGAATGTAAAATGGAGAAAATATTATCTGTGCGGGGATGTTGGTTAGGCATATGCAGTACCCTTAGCACAATGCCTAGCCCAGAGGAAGCACTGTTGGAAGGAAGCTATTACTGTGAAGGGAATTTGCATGCTAGAAACATGTTCTGCATGCCTGAGCCCTGAACTAGCTACTGTGGACAGACTGTGGGTATCCTCAAACTATGAGGAGTCTAATATCCTGGTTCTGAATGCTGAGTCTCTGGGTGCTGAGGTTCTTGCAAGCTAGTATCCAGGGTCTGGTCCGAGGGGCACTGGCATCTTGTGGTGTCAGCCACACTCTACTCTGGGTCTCCAGTTTCCCAGATTCCTTAGGGAGTCTCGCTCTCCTGGCTCAACTCCACACCATGCAAATGCACAAACACCAATATTTATTAAAAATGTTTTTTATTGAGTAGGGTTGGGGACTGGACAGGAATGCACTGGGGACCGTACCCCGATTGGCAGAGGGGTGGGGTATTGGCTCTTGCCCCGCCTCCTCTCGGGCACCTCAGGGTAAGGCCTGGCCCCCAGGCCATGGCTGTGGCGCTGAAAGCCAGGCTGGAGTGGAGATGGGGGTACGTTTTACAGTCCCGACTGCCTCGCCGGGTTGCAATTCCCCCAAATGGCCACCAGAGGGAAGCCGGGCCTCAGCGCAGAGGAGTTCTCGGTTACTCAGGTGATGGCTTCTTAAAAAAATAAAAAAAACCAGAGGCTGGTGTGTTCCTCCTGCAAACCCGAGCAGTGCGGGCCTGGGAGGAGGCTCTGGTTTCTTGATCTCTCTGATAAAAAATAAGCAAAAATAACAAAATACGTGTTTTTTCTTTCTCCATCCCCCCTCCAGGAACTGAGGTCAGAAATGGGGACAAGGGGCTGGGGACACCCTGGTGCGGACTAGATTTCAAAGTGTGGGTCTCTTTTTTTTTCCCTTATCACCCATAAGTAAATTTATAAATAAATACATAATAAATAAATAAATATACTTTCTTTGTATGTTCACATATATAGTGATAAATCTTTCATCTAGGCAACTAAGTGTTTAACCTCTCTGACTCTGGAGCTTCAAAGCTAAAGTGACATGGCCAAGGTCAAGTTTCAGGGAAGGAAGATCAAGGACTTGGAATCATACTGTAACATTCCCAGCATTCTGGAATTGCAAACCACTTGGAACCACCATCTGGAACATTCTAGAACCATGCATCCAGCTGGGCTGGGCCCCTGAAGGAATCTTGAACAAGATCCTAAAACACCCAATGTCTTCGAACTCCAGAACCAGCTGGGTCTTAAGGGTGTGGAGCTGGGGGGTTGGAACTAAAGCCCCGGTGGGCCTAACATTCTGATCTGAAGTCGTCAAAGCCACAGAACCACCGGGATGACACTAGACGTCACTAGGGGACCGGGACCGGAATGGAATCTTGGACGTAGAACAGCAGCAGCAGATGGCCCACAGCACCTTCTGCACGTCTTGGTTGCGGAAGGCGTAGATGACGGGGTTGATCATGGAGTTGTAGGTGGCGGGGAGCAGGGTGAGATAGGTGTAGAGGGATGGAGAGTTGGCATCTCCCAGGAGGCAGTAGACAGTGAAGGGTAACCAGCAGGCAGCGAAGGCGCCAAGCACCACGGCCAGTGTGGCGATGCCCTTGCGGGTGGCCACGTAGTGAGAGGCAGGCAGCAGGTGTCGTTGGAGGGCAATCTGCTGGGCATGGCGGCAGACAATGCGGCAGATCTGGGCATAGAGCTGCAGCATGATGCCAAACACCATGAAGAAGGCGATGGCCAGGACCACCAGATGGTTCTTGGAGAGCGGGTATACCACACCACACGTGGTCAGGCCATCCTGGCAGTTCCAGGCCAGCACAGGAACCAGCCCCAGGCCTAGGGCACCCACCCACACCAAGGCCAGCATCACATAGGTCCGTGTGACTGTTGTCTCTGAGTAATAGGTGAGAGCGTTGTACAAGGAAAGGTAGCGATCAACAGTGATCGCCAGCAGGCTGCCGATGCTGGCAGTAAAGGCCATTGCTAGCACGCCAACCAGCACCAGCCTCATCTCTGGTGAGCCAACGCAGAAGACAGCCGCAAAGTACAGGACCAGGCCCAGGCCTGCCAGCAGGTCTGCTATGGCTAAGCTGCCCACCAGCAGGAACATGGGGGCACGGAAGGCGGGAGTGCCCACGATGATGGCCACCACCAGTGCGTTCTCACAGGACACCAGGGTGCCCGAGATGCAAAGCACCACATCCCAGGCCCTGGGAGAGGGCAGCAGTGTAGCTGGGCCGGTGGGTTCCTCTGCTGGGTCCACACCGCTCACATTCACGCTGCCTGAGCCAGCTGAGAGCCAGGCCATGGAGCTGCCTGGACCCCACATCGTGGTACCTGTAGAAGAAAGGCCCTATGAGATTCTGGCAGGCCTGTATCCTGACAAGAGGCCTTGGAGGAAGGAGATAGCTCTCAGGATAACAAGTAGGGTACCAAGGCCCTGCTCCCCAATTCATGTCCTGAAGCTCTTGCCCCAGGCTTTGTCCTCTGATGCCCCCAGGCCTCAAAACAGGGGCCTCTATTCCTGGCCATCCTTCCTTCCCTGTGTCTCTTCACCTTCCTCTCTGTTCCTATTAAAGACCTCCTTGCCACGTGTGGTCAGAGAAGTGGATCAAAGCTTACCATAAGTGAATGGGGAACCACAGGATTCAAGGTGAGCCTTAAAAAGGCTCATGACTAGGGGAGGGAATCCTGTCAAGGAGGAGGGCAGTCAGCTCCCTCCCATCGGAGATGATGACTCGGTTCCTGAAGCTCCCAGACCCCTCACGATTCGCAGCACCGCCAGCCTCAGGCTCCGCCCCCAGGCAAAGCCGGTGCAGCTCCTTGCCAGCCCCCAATCCACATTCCTAGGCTAACACCTCGGAACTCATTTCCCAACACTCTCTTCCAAACTTCTGTCTCCGGACAGACCCCCGTTCTCCACCTAACCCCTGGGTCTCCGTAGCAGACACCCCCTGGTGGAAGCCTGGATTCCTGAGTCAGACCCCTCCTGCCGGGACACCTGGATCTTGGGCCTGACTCCGCCTCCTGCCTTGGATAGCTGAATCCCTAAATAAGACACCTCCCCCTGCTTGGGAAGCCCAGGTGCCCTCCCCAGATGCCTCCTGCCACCTCAACCTCAGATGACTGCCGGTCCCTCCAGGGCCTCGGGTCCGGCAGAAATGCTCACCCTTCGCCGGGTCACCCCATCACACCGCTCCAGCACCCGAACACTTGGGGAGGCGCATGCTAATGCAGAATCTGCTAATCCAGAATCCCAGCTACGACCTCCGGACCCTGAGCAGCGGCAAGCAGCCTTCCACCCTCCCGGTGCCCCTGCACCCTGCGTGTCCTCCCAGACTCTGGGTACCTGCGGCAGGACCCCGCTACTCACCGCTCAGGACCGGGCGCGGCCGGGCCGCGGGGAGCCTCCACTCAGGTCCTGGCAGAGCAAGGTGTGCGCGGACCCCAAGAAGCCCCCGCGGCCGCGGGAGACGCGGCGTGAGTCACTCCGCCCCGCCCCGCCCCCGGCCACCGGTTTGGTGACGTCAGAAGCCCAGT
The DNA here is from genome assembly GCF_007827085.1 of Peromyscus californicus insignis. Taxonomy (NCBI): domain Eukaryota; kingdom Metazoa; phylum Chordata; class Mammalia; order Rodentia; family Cricetidae; genus Peromyscus; species Peromyscus californicus. Next base: position 21,352,492 of record NW_026294573.1, on the reverse strand, counting down.
CGGCCAATGGGCGCGGCGCGCTGGAGCGCAGCGCGCGCTGCGCGGCATAGTAATGAGGCCTCGCGCCGCCCGCTCCCCCATTCATAAAAAGTGACCGTGGCCGCGGCCCCGCCCCCTCCAGAGCCGGCCCGCGCTGTCCTTGACGCTGCGCCCTCTGCGGGTCGGGGGGCTTTGGGGGGCGCTAATGGGAGAGCCTCACAAAAGGCTCAGGGAGGCCACCGAGGATGTGGGAAGAGGACAAGGGACCGGGATAGTCTGCGGGGGTGACGAGCACCCTCGGGTGTCAGAAATGGGCTGACACCAGACAGGTGATGGGGCTGAATGGGCGTCCCCGGTGAGGATGACAGGCTTTGCCTCTGATAGGGCCCTGAGGTGACGGTGACAGGAGCACGAGGGAGTAGGGAGGTGGGTGGCTGTGACGATATGAGCGTGGTGACAGATCTGGGAGGACGGTGGCTGGGGGACGTTGGCGGTGGGGGGAGGGATAGGGCTCCTCAGGGCAGCCAGGGATGTGTCAGGGTGACTGCAGCATGAGGAAGCTCGGAGACCCCAGGGTCTCAGAGGTGGTGACAAAGCTTTGGAGATGACTGTTCGGGTGAAGGAACTTCAGGTCACTGTGACCCTGTCAAGTGCTGAAGGACTGAGGCGACAGAGCTAAATGAGGACTGTGGGGTCCCGGAATGAAGATCAAGTGACTTGTGAGTGGGTCCCAGAGTGAGGGGAGAGGGTAGGAAGTCTGACGACTGGACGGTGACCCAGCAGGTAAGTTGCTGCCAGGACAGGTCTCGTGATGCTGGGGTTGGGATAAGGAGCTGGGTGACGTCACTGATGTGGGCCCAATAGCGTCCTCGCAGCACGGGAGGGTGCGCCTGGCAAGATTTCAAAACCTGAATAATTTATTGAAGGATCTGGAAAACCAGAGCGGGGATGGGGAGGGGGGGGTGTCACTTCCCCGAAGCAGCAGGAGATAGGGAGCCGGGAAGAACTTGGAAACAGAAGGACCGGGCAGCTCCATGCTCAGAGCAGCCTCTCTGAGCGCCCAGCTTAGGTAGCCCAGGGGGTGGAGCAGGGGGGAAACTTCTTTGCCAGCCCCGTCCCTAGGGAAACGCCCCATCAGTGACCTTGTGACCCTAGTAACCAGTCCTGCCCCAATTCTGGAATGTTCAAGATTGTAGGAGGGTGATGGGAGTCAGGAGTCAAGTTAGGGTCTGAGGCTTAGGAAAGGAAGGCCAAGAGGCAGGGAATAACATCACACACCCTCACAGATACCACGGAACCAGGGCTGAAGGGAATGGCACATTTTGGGTCGGATGTAGTTAGTTCAGCTGGTAGGAGTAGACCAGCTTCGAACCCTAATATCCCTCCATTTCCTGGCTGTGTGACTTTGAGGAGTGAGTCTCTCAGGCTCTCTGAGCCTCTTTTGTTTTGTTTTTCATTTCTGAAATAGTGATATTGGCGCCTACTGGGGACTGTCAGGAGGCGTTGGGCCCATTATCAGCACTGGCTCTCTATGTACTGGCTGTCAATGGTATGTTTGGCCAGTGGAGGACAGCGGGGAAGCATAGGTGAGCACTAAGAGAATGAAAAGTGTAAAAATAAACCAATTAATTAATTAAATTGAAAGAAAGAAAGAAAGAAAAAGAAATGAAGAGCGACAGGAAGCTCTGCTTTGAGGGGCCAGGTAGATGAGACTCTCCTGTTGCAAGCTCTTTGCATGGGCTGTTCCTGTGTATGAAACCCTTTTGCTCTCCCCAGAGCACTGCTCTTAACCACTTCTTCCCAAACAGGCTTCCTGACCTCTGTCACAGATGACCAATTAATCCTGTCCCTGTCCCTCCTCTGCTAGGCTTTCAGAGAAGGGGGTGGAACAAGGTGCGAAGGTGGTGGTGGACGAAAGTGGCATCTGAGGGACACTTGCCCTCGTGAGCAGCTGGTTTGCAGTTCACCGATGCGCTGGTGAGAACTAGTCACCAGGTACGGGGGCACACGCCTGTAACCTCAGTACTTGGGAGGTAAAGGATCAGGAGTTTGAGGTCATCCTGAGCTATGAAGCCAGCCTGGACTACATGAGACCCATACCCAAATAAAAACAAACTGTCCTATCTCTGCAAGTCAAGTCCTCAAAGATGCTCCTGTTTGCCACTTCAGCGCTGACCTTTGACTTCTCCGTGCTGTCCACCTGTCCCTACAGCTGTTTTCTTTCTCTTTTTCATAAATTAAAAAAAAATTTTAACTTATTTGTATTTCATTCCCATTGGGGTTCAGCCTGCATGTATGTCTGTGTGAGGCTGTTGGGTCCCCTGGAACTGGAGTTACAGACAGTTGTGAGGTGCCATGTGGGTGTGGGAATTGAACCCGGGTCCTCTGGAAGAGCAGCAAGTGCTCTTAACTGCTGAGTCATCTCTCCAGCACAATATTTTCTTTTCTTTGTTAAAAAAGATTTTTACTGCTGGGTGGTGGGTGGCACACACTTTTGGTCCCAGCACTTGGAAGGCAGAGGCAGGTGGATCTCTGTGAGTTCGAGGCCAGCCTGATCTACAGAGTGAGTTCCAGAACAGCCAGGCCTACATAGAGAAAGCCCGTCTCAAAAAGATAGTTATTTTAATTGATGTGTATGTGTGTGTTTCTAGGTTGAGTGCATGTGTAGATACTCAGAGAGGCCAGAAGACAGTATCAAATCCCTTGGAGCTGGAGTTATAGGTGGTTGTGAGCTGCCTGGAGGAGGTGTTGGGTCCTTTAGAAGAGCAGCAAGTGTTTGTTTATAACTGCAGAGCCATTTCTCCAGGGCTTGTGTCTCCCCATCCCCATCCTACCCACCCCATCCCCCACCATCCCCAACCCCAGCAGTTTCTTGAGATCTTTGCTTCATACAGACCATATCCTGCCATCTGTATTTGGATTAATTTTTCTTTATAGGATAACCATGAATTCCACCCAAGCAAGCTGTGCCCCCCACACACATACAGTGGCCCCAACATCCCGCACCAAAACAGGTTCTGAATCTAACTATGAAGATAACATCCTGTGTGGTCTTGGACATTTGAGCTAGTTTTCTTCAAATTTCTTAGTGACAGTTATCCCAGGGTGAAGACATTAGCTTCCGTTTGTTTCTGCTGAAGCCAACAGATGGTCATGAACTCCCTCATTTGCGTGTCACTGTGTACTTTATGGCGAGGATTGCCTTTCTGGCTGCCAGGGAGGGAAAGTGTGAGGGTATGTCTAACCTGAGAGCACTTGGAGACTCAAAGACGGAGTGAGACAATAGATTTTCACATGTGTGCACTCTCAGGCACCAAACTCTGTGTGTGTATGTGTGTGTGTGTGTGTGTGTGTGTGTGTGTGTGTCTGTGTCTGTGCACATGCTCACCCATGTGTGTGCATGTGTATTCGATGTGCATACACATGTGTGTCTCAGACTTGTGGGAATCCTCCTTAGCTGGGATTACAGGTGAGCTACCACACCCGGCTGAACTCAGCTCTTACGTGCTCTCTCCTCCCTGAGACCTTCTCTCCAGGGGAAGGACAAGCCCTTCTTGCTCCATCTCCTTACTGCTTCCCCACCACCAGCCCTACAAAGTGAAGGGACAGAGCCCACGCTTCATAGAAGCCGAAGGACTTGCCCAATCCACACTGCGAGTGGTAGCACTGGACTTCAAAGCTGTGGCCACGCCCAGGGTGCCTCCCACTCTGGCACAGATGGCACCCTCTCCCAACAAGGGGCTGAGTGAAGTCATCTCACTGACAAACCTGCAGTTCCTCAGGTGGCCACCAGATGGCTATGAGCTTCCCTGGCCAGGTGAAACTTTTTGTTTTTTTCTTTGAGACAGGGTCTCAAGCAGCCAAGGCTGACCACAAACTTAAAACTTCTGATCTTATGCCTCCACCTCCAGAGTGCTGGTATTACAGGCAGGCACCACTACACACGGGTTTACGTTTTTGGTGCAGGGGATCAAACCCAGGCTTCCTGCATGCTGAACAAGTGCTCCACCACGGGAGCTTACTCTCACCAGCCCCAGGCAAAACTTTCCTTACTTCTGTCTTCTCCGCCAGCCTGGGGACCTTTGGCCTACATCCAAAGAGAGGGACATGTGTGTCTGTCCATGCATATATGAGAAGCACAGAGAATTAGTCTCCATTCTGACTTTGTCCAAAATTCAGGAGACTGGACAGTTAGCACATTTTTTTGGGGTGGGGTGGGGTATGGATCCAGTCATTGAATTAATGTTCTTTTTTAAATATTTCTTTATTTTTATGTTATGTGTATAGTTTTTTGTCTGCATGTATGTCTGTGTGCCACTGTTTTTCCGGTACCCTCTGAGGCCATAAGAGAGCATCAGATGCTCGGGAAGTGGAGCTATTGAAGGTCGTGAACTGTCGGTGTTAGGAATCAAACCCAGGCCCTCTGGAAATCAACACATACACTTGACCTCGGAGTCATGTCTCCAGCCCTCATTCAACCAATTTCTACTAACAGTGGCCTGGTCTCGGGGTCAGGTAGGGGACAGAACAATACGTAAGCCACACTCCTGCATGTTCCACTTTCATTTATATTGAGTATCTGCTATTTGCCAGGCATGGAGAGAAACACCGCAGTGAACAGAAAACATTCCTCCTTCCTGGAATTTCTATCTTAATAGAGAGAATAGAGAGAAACAGACAACGCCCAAAGAGATGCCAACTATGATGTCGTCTATGATATCAAGTCCTTGAGGGTCTCATAGAGCAATGCACAGGCACACATGCACACGAACAGTAGGACAGGAGAGCTAATCAGCATCTACTTCATCCTGTGTGCAGGGGGTTCACCCGGGAAGAAGAAAGCCATGGCTCCTGCCATTGTGGAGCGTGTAGACCAGGAAAAAAATGGGCAGTTAATTATGCATTGGACACGCGCTCCAAAGGAATGCAGGTGCTGGCATGTAGAATAATTAGGAGAGGTCTTTTCAGCAGAGAGGTTAGGAAATGAGTCACTTCAAGAGGGAACAGAAGAGCTTGCCTTTCCAGGACAGGGCACAGCAAGTGGACAGTCCCCCAGGAGGGGAAGAGTATGAGGGCCAGAGAGGAGGCTGGATGAACACAGAAGCTAAGGGAGCGTAGGCTTGAGCCCAGAATGCATCAGGAGAGTCTCCAGTGGGTGATGGAGAGAGCCTGGAGCTGGAAGGTGCTGGCGGGGCTGAGGGGGCAATAGGACCTGGGGTGGGTTTTTTTTTTTTCCCAAGGATCATTTTCAGTGGTGGCTCAAAGGAGTAATAGCTGGACAGATGGAGCTAAGGGCAGAGAGCTGGGATAAAGGCAAGAAGAATGCCTTCCTATCATGGAAATGAGGCATGATGGGAAAGGTTGAGACAAGCAAGATACACCCAGAGGCAGGAGCTCAAGGGTTCCAGGTAGAGGGCAAGCCATGCTGACAAGTCACTGAGAGAGATGTGGACATCTGTGTGAGGGCCCGCTCAGGGAGGGACTGTGGGGCCCAGGAGACAGGGAGATGGGGTCTGAGGATTTGAGCTGGGGGCGAGGGCAGGGGTGAGAACCAAGTGAGCTCCAACCTGGGTGGTGGGGGGCAGTGAGAAGAACAGAGAAGCTAGAGCTTTCCTGTGTGGAGGACAGGAAACAGAAGCCTAGTGACACCCAGGTGGAGGTGCACCGGAGACAGGGACACCCCCCTCCCCCAGGAGGCCCAGCTGAGTTATAACTTCCCCTGAGAAGCTGCAGGCTGAACATGGCACAGCCCATGCCGTGGAGCAGCTGTGGACATTAGCTGACTGACTCTGATTAGAATATATTTTACATCTTGTTGGTAAGAAGGGTTACTGGAGGCTGGAGAGATGGCTCAGTGGTTAAGAGCAGTGGTTGCCTTTCCTGAGGTCCCAGGTTCGATCTCCAGCACCCACACATGGAGGAGGCTCACAGCCTTTTATTGTAGCTCTAGCTGTCCTGGAACTCACTCTGTAGACCAGGCTAGCCTCGAACTCATAGAGATTCTCTTGCCTCTGCTTCCTGAGCGCTGATGGATTAAACTCGTGTACCACCATCGCCCGGCTGCCCTCGGTGACCCGGCGGAGCCCCATCCCTTTGGTCCAACCCCGCCCCAAACCGCCGAACACAGCCACGCCTCCCTCTGGCCCCCTCTTCTCTGGCCAAGCTCTCCCTGGACCCTCCCACCGGCCACACCCACCAGCCACGCCCCTGTGTGGCCACGCCCCCGTTGCCCAGGTCTCCCTCTGGCAAGCTCCGCGAGTGGAGTCAAGAAAGGACGCGCCACCCCAGCTGTCCGCCGACCCCCAATCCCGGCCCCCGCGCCCATGACCGCACCCGGCGGACCCCGCGCCTTGCGCGCAGCTCTCTGCGGCGGTTGCTGTTGCCTCCTCCTGTGTGCCCAGCTGGTTATAGCTGGTAACGCTGGGCAGGACCTGATTAGGGGGCAAGGCAGGGGCAGGTGTACTTCACTTTAGCTTCCAGTTCCCGCACGTCTAGGCTTGGGGGTGGGGGGTGGGGGGGGACCTTTTCATCGTCTTCAGGGCTCCAGGGCTGTGTTAAGACCATAGTGCTTATTTATGGGTTCTAGGTGGGGGGGACTAGGAGACTTAGGTGGATAGGTGGAGCGGGTGACTCCAAATGCCCCTGGGAACTTCAGGAGTATGTAAAGGAAGAAGTTCTGGGGGTGGAGGGGTGGGTAAGGCTAGGGGAGCTCCAGGCCCGTGCGGAGGGGTGAGAGACGCCATAGTCGGGGAGGTGTGCAGTGCAAGGTACCTGGCACTTTGCTGTTTTCCAACCCCCACTCCCAGGTAAAGGAGCGCGAGGCTTTGGGCGGGCAGCCTTGATCCGCCTGAACATCTGGCCTACTGCCCAAGGGGGCTGCAAACACCTGGGACACTGTGAACGCTGTGTGGACAGAGCCCACAACCTCTCCATTTGCGTCTGGCAGCGATGTGGGCCAGAGGAGCCAGGTCTGTAGCCGAGCCCTCCCCGAGTCCATCCCCACCACCCCACCCCAGCTTTCTCCCCACACCTCTTCCCTGCTGCTTCTCCCACCAGGACATTGTGTCGCCCAAGCTGAGGTGGTCAAGGAGGGTTGCTCTGTCTATAACCGTTCAGAGTCATGCCCAGGTAAGGGAGTTTAACTCTAAATCTACATGAAGGGAGGGGAGTGAGGGGTCAGCAGCCACTGCCTGCTTCCAGGAGGTACCAACTTCTCTCGGGGAGTGGACTGCACCCACGGACAGGTGGGGCCTTGTCCACAAGCAGTTGTACCTTGGCCTGGCTGGTGCCCTAGCCTATCACATTGGTCCAGGTGTGCCCAGGGGCTGGGGGAGCTAGCACTGTGTGAAGTGAGGCGCAGTGAGGTCTTTGGAATGGAGGAATCCTCCTGAAGCAGGTGGCATCGGAGATGGAGCGCAGCTGGGGGAGGAGACTGGCTGACCAGGCTTGAATGGGGTGGGGGTGCCGTCTGAGTGGGATCCAGCGACTGACCCAGGCTAGGGATCCTGGTCAGAGGGAGAGCTGTCTCATCGTGGATTCCCTGTCTCCTCAGCTTCCCACCACCACCCCACCCATGAACCGAAGACCAGCACAACAGGTAGGGTCCTCCCCGGGGGGAGGGGGTTGGACTGTGGCAGAAGGAAACGGCAGCGTGGGGCACAGGCCCTGACATGCTCCTCCGTGACCTCGGTCCTCTGAGTTCTCGGCACCCGTGAGATGGGTTGGACGGTACTTGCCTCACAGAGCCATGAGGATTTATGAGACCGTGTGAGGCCCACTTCACGGTCTGTTGCATCAGCATCAAAAGCAGTTGGGAAATGACAGTTTCCGTCACCCGTTCTGGGAACTCAGGGTGACCCCTCCAGATCCCTGCTTGGAGCTGAGGAGGTGTGGCTCCAGTTGCTAAGAGATGCCCTCAGTGACCACCTGCAGCAAGCTGAGGGCCCCAAAGTGGGTTCCCAGCAGAGCAGGGGAGGAACCCCATCTGCCTCTAGGTCCCCACTCCCGCTCCGAGGCCTAGAGGTCACTAAACTTAGCCAGGATGGCTGAAGAGGCTCTTGATTAATTAAAGCCGGCAACTGATCTTAAAGAATTAATTATTGATGGCTCGGCTCCCTCGGCTTGAGCCCCAGATCTGCCATGCCCAGCTCACTTCTTCCCTGTCTGTCCGCTTCCCCCAGCGTCCTTCTCTGCAGCCCTCAGCTTCAGCCACAGCAGAGCCGCCCCCTTCCCACTTCGTGTCCTTAGGTTCTGCACTGTCCATGGCCTCTGGGAAGGAGACCCTGTTCCCAGTTGGGCCCCTTGTCCATTGTCCCAGAATGATCGTCTACTTACCAGTGTTTTCCTGCCCTGGGCACCTGGCCCAGGGCCTGAAATCAAATCCCTGGTTGGAATTGATGGGTAATGTGGTCCAGCTGGTAGCCACCAAAGCCTGGACCAGTAAGTAACTCAGTGCTCAGGCCTTCCCAGGGAAGGGCAAAGGGCAGAGGAAAGGGTCACTGGGAGGTGACAGCCCGGTCTGGCCTTGTGTTTAGTCTTCACTTGTCCCCTCACTAGGGTGCTGGTCCTGGGACTCCCCTTATCCTTTGCTCCTCCCCCTCTTGGTGAGGACTCCAGGCTTAGAAGGCCTCAAGCACTGTGAGGGTTCATCTGTGCTCCAGGCCTGTGCCCTGAGCCGTAAGGAGGGCTGGTGGCTGAGTTCCAGGTCCATCCTTCCTCTACTAGGCTAGTGAGGGACAGCAAGGATGCAGAGGACCTTGGTCACTGTTGGCCCCATGTGACCAGGGGGCCCAGAGAGGGTGTGGGTGACATAAAGCGATGGAGCAACTCAGGAACAGAGCTGGACAAGGTCCACCCATCCCAGCCTCAACTCTCCCTTCCACCAGCTTGTGGGATTTGAAGAGCCTGAGATGGACTCACCTCCCCACTCTGTGTGTGTGTGTGTGTGTGTGTGTGTGTGTGTGTGTGTGTGTGTGTGCATGCATGCAGGGATCGAACTCAAGGCCTCACTAGACAAGCTAGGCAAGCGCTCCATCCCTGAGCGCCATCCTCAGCCTTCAACTGGACTTCGGAGCCTGGTAGTATGGGCCCCATCTTGAGGGCTGAAGGAAGCCTCAAGGTGTCAGGTGTGGGATCCGGGTCCACAGAGGCCTGTTGTAACCTCCACCCTACAGGGAGTCCCCCCGTCCCTGAAGCCCACAGCCCGGGTTTTGACGGAGCCAGCTTCATCGGGGGCATTGTGCTGGTGCTGAGTCTGCAAGCAACAGCCTTCTTTATACTGCGCTTCCTCAAGGCCAAGGACAGCACTTACCAGACACTGTGAGTACACGGCCAGCCAGCTGCAGGGGCCAGCAACGGGGGCCAGCTGCCTCCCCTACTCCCTCCTGCCTGGCAACCTGGCAACCTGTCTCTATGGGATGGTCCTAAAGACAATGCCTACTCTCCCAACATCCCCCTTGGGAACAATACCCCTCCTCTGTCTAGCTGAGGTTGCCCCTGCCAGATGTTGGGTGGGACCGGGACTCAGCCCTCAGAGTTCAGTGTCTGAGGGTCCAGCTGAGCCTTTGTGTCTTTGTCTCCTCATGCTGCCAGCAGGGAAGAGAACCAGTAGGTGTCAGCCCCCAGGCCAGTCCTCAGTCCACTGCCGCTGTGGGCAGCAGCCAGGGCCGTGTGTCCAGTGTGGTTTTCTCTGAGGAAGGGGCTGGGCGAGGCTTTGGTGTGCCTGTTCTGTGTGCTGTGGGGCCAGGTGTGCAGCCTGCATTAAAATGTTGATTCTTCCAGCTGTGCCTGATCTCTGGAAAGTGGGGGGAGGGGATCCTCACCCCTGAGTGTTGTCTCTGTCTGGCCTCCACAGAATCTGACCCCAGTGGTCCTGGCTCCACCTCGAAGGGACAGAGGACTCAGAGGCCACCCTCTTGATTGCCTTATGAGCACTGGGGGTGGGACACACTTTGGCCACCCGTTTCTGGCCCCCGTAGGCACAGGACACCAAGCAGGCTTAGCGCTGATGGCTGACATTCTTTCCTGTCCTGGGCCTGGCACCTGTAGCTGAGAGCATCCTTCATCCACCTCATGTTTCATCCAGCCAGCTGAGCCCCCAGCCTGGCACTTGAGGTCTGCTGCTGCTTCTCACCAACCCAGTCTGGGGTCTACCCCCAAATAAAGGACCTGTTTCCACCCCATGATGCCTGGCCGATGTCTTGGGCTGTCTGTGAATTGGATGGGGTGAGGGAGGGATTTCTGTCTAGTACTGTTGTCTGCCTGTAAGATATTTTCAAGCTGTGGGAGGGCAGCAAGATGGCACAGTGGGTAGAGGGGCTTACCGTGCAATCCTGACAAGCTGAGTTCGATCCCCAGAGCCCACCTGATAGAAGGAGAGAACTGGCTCCTGCAGGTTGTCCTCTGACTGCTACACATGCGCTGTGGCATGTGCCTGCCACCCACAAATAGATACTAAAAATATTTAAATTAAAACATTTTAGGGATTGGGAAGATGGCTCTGCAGTTAAGATCATGCACTGTTCTTTTGTTTTGTTTTGGTTTTTGTGGTTTTTTTTGAGACAGGGTTTCTCTATGTAATAGCTATGGCTGTCCTGGAACTTGCTCTGTAGACCAGGCTGGCCTTGAACTCAGAGATCTGCTTGCCTCTCCAGTGCTGGGATTAAAGATGTGCGCCACCACCGCTCAGCTAAAGACACATTTTTTAAAGGTATTTCCAAGCTAGGAACTGGGAGTCAGGTGTGGTGGTGTGTATCCAGCACTCAGGGTCAGGAGTTCAAGGCCAGTGACAGCTACATAGTAAGTTCTAGAATAGCTTTGGCTATATAAGGCCTCAAAATTTTTTATTTTCAAGTCAGGCATTGTGATGCATACCTGTCACCTCAGCATTTGGTAGATAGAATTAGGAGGACCAGGAGTTCAAGGTCATCACTGATTAGAGTGAGAATGTAAGCAAATGAATGCAAGGCCAGTCTGAATCACATGAGACCCATCTCAAAAAGTCAAATCATCACAACAAAAGGGAATTTCATCTGGGATATTTTTTTTCTCAGGTTAATTTAATTTTTATGTGTGTGTGTGTGTGTGTGTGTGTGTGTGTGTGTGTGTGTGCAGTTGTATCTGTGTGGTGTGTGTAACATATGTATGTGTGTGTAGTGTATCTGTGTGGTGTGTGTGTGTAGCACATATGTGTGTATAGTGTATCTGTGTGTGGTGTATGTGACTACGCAAGAACACACACCCTTGTGTGAGCGTGCCGAAGCCAAAGAAGGAGGTTGGGTGTCTCCTTTTATTGTTTTTCCTCTTATTGTTGTGAGGCGGGGGTCTCTCACTGAACTGGAAGCTTGACATTTTGTCTAGCTGGTTGGCCAGACAGCTGGAACCTGCCTGTCTGTCTGCATGCCCCTGATCTAGTGCTGGGGTAACCCATGCATTCCTGCTTCTTTACATGGGTGCTGGGCGTTCAAATTCAGGAACTCGTGTTTGCACATCAGTGGCTCTTACCGAGTCACCTCCCCAGCCCTCTGTGGTGACTGACCCTCTTCTAGAAAGAGTACGGCCACCAGCCAGGTAACTGTGCTCACTCATGACGGCACCCCTGGATGATGGCACCCCTGGATGATGGCAACCCTGGAGAGACTGAGCTGGGGTTGGAGTCTAAGATTTCTGACTCTAGGGTGAACAGAACACCAGGATTCCCTTCTGGAAGCTTCTGCCACTCTCTGTCCCTAAAATTAAGCTCCAAAGCTGAGGGCGTGGGGTGGGGGTGAGGGTGGGGGTAGTAGCACTCTGGGACTCTCTGGCAGGCAGAAGACAATCCTGGCACTGTACTTGCTTCCAGGCCTGTGTTGGGGTCTTATCTCGAATATTCTGTTCCAGCTGTGCTAGGAGGTTGTGAGCTCCGCTAATGCCAACTCTAGGAATTTCACAACTCTGGGCCACATTTTCTTACCTGTAAAGTGGGACAACATCTTGGTTGGATGTGGAAAGGCTCAGAGCAGGCGGATTGTGATTCATTCTTCTCCAGAGCACTCAACACCCGTGTTCCCAAGGGGGTCTCTGGCTGCAGCTGAAGAGCCTCACGGGAACCTGGGATCTACAGGTAGTTCCAGCTACTCCTTGGCCTTGGGGCTCACCTGCTCACATACGACATCACCAGCCACACGTGGGTCCCTTCCTTAGTGCTCTCCTTCCTCTGCGGCCATGCAAGGCCCACATCTATCCATTCAGACACCAGCCTCCTTTAGCTCCCTGCGTCCCCGGTTTCCAGCCACCTTGCTTTCTTCTTTTCTCTAAGCCTTTGCATCTGTGGTTCCTCCTGACATACTGCCCTTCCCTCAGCTCTCTCTGCTTGATTGCTTTTCTGTGTCTGCCTCCTTCATCAAATTCTGTCTTTTCCTTTGAAAGTAGAGAATGAAGCCGGGCGGTGGTGGCGCACGCCTTTAATCCCAGCACTCGGGAGGCAGAGCCAGGCGGATCTCTGTGAGTTCGAGGCCAACCTGGGCTACCAAGTGAGTTCCAGGAAAAGGCGCAAAGCTACACAGAGAAACCCTGTCTCGAAAAAACCAAAAAAAAAAAAAAAAAAAAAAAGTAGAGAATGAGTTCCAGGACAGCAGGGCGGTGGTCCCAGCACTCGGAAGGCAGGTGGATCTCTGTGAGTTCAAGGACAGCCAGAGCTGTTACACAAGAAACCCTGTCAAAACAAACAAAACAACAACAACAAAACAAACAAAATAAAATCTTAAAGAAAGAAGTGTTGGAGCCAGCTCCTTCCCCCATCTTTCCAAGCAGCCATGATGACACATCCGAATGCCCCGGCTGTGCCCGGAGGTGGTCCACAAGGCTGGAGATCCTTCTGAGGCCATGCTCCGAGGTCACCATCTGGTCTCTAACTGTGGTAATGAAGCATGGCTACCTTGGCAAATTTGAAATCACGGATGGCCACAGAGCTGGGAACACCGTTGTCAATCATACAGGTAGATTAGACAGGATGGAGGGATCAGCCCCAGGCCCGATGCACAGCTTGTAAGCATGGAAAAGAGGAAGGAGAATCTGCTTCCATCCATCCATCCATCCGGTTTCGTTGTACTGACACCTTCCGCTGTCACCACGGACCATGGAGAGGCAAGACGGGAAACACACAGTGAGGAGAATCCCAAATAACATGCCTCAGTGGGAGGTGGGGCTATGTGTGGTTTGCATCTGTGATACAGGCAGAAGATCAGGAGTTCAACTCCAGCCTTGGCTACATGAAACCTTGTCCCATAAATAGGTAAAAATAGTAATAGTGGTAAATAAGTAGGGACCAGTAAGATGGCTCAGAAGGTAAAAGCCTGATTTCAGCCGGGCGGTGGTGGCACACGCCTTTAATCCCAGCACTCGGGAGGCAGAGCCAGGCGGATCTCTATGAGTCCGAGGCCAGCCTGGTCTACAGAGCGAGTTCCAGGAAAGGCGCAAAGCTACACAGAGAAACCCTGTCTCGAATAAACAAAAAAAAAAAAAAAAAAAAAAAAGCCTGAGTTCAATTCCTACATGGTTGCCCTCAACTTCCACACATGTAATATGGCACACATACACTCAGATAAAGAAAGAAATGTAAAAATAAAGCCAGGTGTGGTGCACACCTGTACTCATAGTTCTCCAGAGGCTGGGGGAGAAGATGCCGAGAGTTTAAGGCCAGCCTTAAAAACTCTGTCTCAAAAACAAAACAAAGTAATGAAAGGAGGTTTGAATAAGAATGGTCCCCACAGGCTCATATACTTGAAGGCCGGGTCTGTCGCTGGAACTGTCTGGGACGGATTAGGAAGGGTGGCCTTGTTGGAAGAAGCACGTCACTGAGGGTGGGCTTTGAGGTTGCAAAAGCCCAGGCTGTTCTCAGTTAGCTCCTGCTCTCTGTCTCCGACCAGAGGATCAGCTGTGAGCTCTCGGCTACTGCTGAGCACAACGCCCATGTGCACGCTGCCGTGCTCCCTGCCATGGTGATCACGGGCTCGAACCCTGTGGAACCATGAACCCTCAAGTTAAACGCTTCCTTTTATAAGTTGCCCTGGTCATGGTGTTTATTACAATTGAAAAATAAGACAAAGAGTGACAAGCACTCCTTCCCTTGGCCGCTCCCGGAGATAGCTGCAGTTACCGGTGTATTTCAGACAGCAGTTCTCCGTGAATTTACAACCTCTGTACGCATGTTTATCTCTTTTATAGCACAAAGTGGGTCCATGCTGTTCTGCAGTCACTGCTTCCTTACAGATCAGATGCATCCTGTGACTTGTCCAGATGGTCATAATTTATTTGCCTGGATCCTATCAATGACTGCTGGGGTTATTTCCATATTGACTCATAAGTAGTCATGTACAGGCCCGTGTGCAAAGCCTGGCATTGCTGTAGGCTCGTATAAGACAGATCCCTTGAGGTGGAACTGGAGAAGCTCAGGGCATCCTTCTCAGCGACCCATCCATGCCACAGACAAACAGACTTTGCTTTCCCTGACACCTCATTGTACCTCAGCCATCCCCACTCCACCCACACTGGGCCTGACAAAGGACAGGCCCTCAGAGGGTTTGCTGAATGGGTGATCTCATCCCCTCCCTTCTCCCCCATCACATCATGCTCTTCTTCAGCTCAGTCCTTACCTCTCACAGCTGGGCCAAGCCTCCTGCCTCTAGGCACCCTGACCCCCACTGATTTGCCTATGCTAACAGATGTTTCCAAGGCTCCAAGGAATTCAAAACGGAACAAGCGGTCAGGGCACTTCCCTAAGGGTGCTTCTTTCTCTGGCTGGGGTGGGGGTTGTTGTACAGGGATTGGCTGAATGTTCTGTGGCTTTGGACAGGTAAGGGTGGTACAGCAAAAGCGTGGCTCATCTCTGAGCTCCGTGTTTTTGTTTTGTTTTTGAGACAGGGTTTCTCTACGTAGCCATGGCTGGCCTTGGCCTAGAACTCACTTGGTAAACCAGACTGGCCTGAAATTCACAGAGATCTGCCAGCCTCTGCCTCACCAGTGCTGGCATTAAAGGCTTACATCACCATGCCTGGCATGAGCCTCTTTTTTCTTTTCTTTTCTTTTTGGGACAGGGTTTCCCATGTACTTCTGGTGCCTGTCCTGGAACTATGGTTTCTTAGGTGCCTACTTTGTAGCAGGACCAATGGTAGGGAACTGGAGTCTGGGGAAATGAGTAAGTCAGTAAGATGCTTGCTGTGTGAGCATTTCAGACCCTCTCTCTGCTCCCACATAGAAGGCAAGTGTGCCTGGCCCTGGCATAGAGCACCCCTTTAATCCCAGCACTCAGAGGGCAGAGGCAGGCAGATCTCTGTGAGTTCAAGGCCAGTCTCATCTATATAGCGAGTTCCAGGATAGCCAGGGCTACATAATAGAGACCCCGTCTCAAATAAATTAATAAAATAAAATGAATAAAATATTTTCTCAATAAGGTAGAAAGTGAGGAAGACACCCAGCACTGACCTCTGACCTCCATATGCACTAGTGAACACCGGCAGGTGACTAAGAGTGACACCTGAGTGTAACAGGTGACCCATACAAGGTGGCAATGGCCACTATTAATATTGTTGGCAAGGACGGGAGGTGGAGACAGCAACAGGGCTGGACCTTCACAGAGAGCAGAGCCCCACAGGTGGAGAATAAAGGAGAAATTCTACCTAGAAGGTGTGAATGCTGAGTGACTGGTGTGTGTGTGTGTGTGTGTGTGTGTGTGTGTGTGTGTGTGTGTGTGGTGGGATGGGGGAGGTAGGGGCGGGCAGGAGAGGGGAGAATCCACAGGGGTGAGTGATGAGGTCTGGAGAGATGGCTGCTGAGCCCTGGATGTGAGGGTGAACAGGCAGAGGCAATATCAATTCTCTGGGGCCCGAGGGAGGAAAACCCTGCTGGCTCCAGTCTGGGTGGGGTGTCCCTGGGGGACAATGGGAAGAAGTCTTGCTTCAAGTTACCACCCTCACGGCCTGGTCCTTCTAAGCTGGTGCCCTCCCACTGGTGGCCCCAGCAACATGGACCTACTTTGGGCCCGACTGTTCCTGCTCGCCTGTTTGAAGGGCTGTCTGCTTGAGGGCCCAGGCTCACCCTAGCTGCCCAGGGAGCTGAAAGGTGGCTCTCCACATCAACCCACTCTTCATTCTTCCCTCATCCCAAAAAAGGTAAGAGCTTGATAATCTGGGCTGCTCACGCAAATATCTGTAAATAGGATGCAAATACTGCAAAACCTTATCATCTCAGGAAGCAGATACCCTAACGTCTAGAGTCTGGGAGGCAGAAGGAATTGCAGAGGAGTCTGGAGGAGACATGTCCACCCTGTGCCCACTGCCCTGTGTCTCCATGCAGAACCCAGGGAACTGGAAGCCTTCAAAACTGTCTTCCCAAGCAGTCGTCCGGGAGTCCCAGGAAGTCCTGGGGAGAAGGAAACTACAGGTCCCCAAGGTAAGGGACGCTAAGGACCTGGCTGGGGCAGCCTGTGGCTGGGTGTGGTGGTTTGAGTAAGAACGGCCCCCATAGGCTCATATAGTTAATGCTTGGTCATGGGGAAGTGGCACTATTTGAGAGGGATTAGGAGGTGTGGCCTTGTCACTGAGGGAAGGCTTTAAGGTTGCAAAAGCCCATGCCAGCCAGGCTCAATCTTTCTGTCTGTCTGTCTGTCTGTCTGTCTCTGTCTCTCTGTCTCTCTATCTCTCTCTCTGCCTGCAGATCAGGAAATAGCTCTCAACTACTTCTTCTGCCTGTACGCCACCATCCTCTCCACAATGGTGATGATGGACTAAACCTGTGAAATGGTAAGCCAGGCCCCGGTTAAAGGCTTTCTCTGTAAGAGCTGACGTGGTCACGGTGTCTCCTCACAGCAGTAGACCGCTGACTAAGACACTGGAGTGCGGGGCTGGAGAGATGGCTCAGAGGTTAGGAGAACTGACTGCTCTTCCAGAGGTCCTGAGTTCAGTTCCCAGCACCCACATGGTGGCTCACAACCATCTGTAATGAGATCTGGCGCCCTCTTCTGACCTGCAGGCATACATGCAGGCAGAACACTGTATATGTAATAAATAAATAAATCTTTAAAAAAAAAAAAAAAAAAAAAGACACTGGAGTGCAGCAGGGGCTGTCTGGGTTGAGCAGCCGCAACAGGGAAGCAGGAGCCTCCTCTGTGCCAGGCTGCAAATGGGTGTGTGCCCAGGATCCCGGGGTGTGCCAGGCAGGTCACACTGCCCATGCTTTCCTGCAGAGGATAGTGAGGCTCAGAAAGGACCAACTTCTTGCCACCAATTAGAGAGCCAGAAAAGGGTGAGGATAGGATCGGGGCACCGAATCCTGGTTTTGTTTGTTTGTTTGTTTTTGTTTTTGTTTTTGTTTTGTCCTGAGCATGGGGCAGGACTTAGGACATCTGCTTCTGAGATTTCAGGGTGACCTGGACCACCAGGCAAGATGGATCCCAAGGGGGAACCTGGGGATCTTGAGGCTATCCTCAGACTTTGCTTTGTTCACAGACTAGGGCTGGGCCCTCTCCACTACTTAGGGCTGCAAGTGTTGGAGGGAATGGTGAGAATTTGGAGTAGGGCTGGTTCTGCCTCACTGCTGGCTCATGGAGCCTCGGTGAAGGTGCACAGACCTCACAGTCAACACCCAGTTCTTTCTCTCTGGGCAGGACATCAGCAGGCCTGCTCTGATGCCAGGTGGGTGAGGAGGCCTTTACAGGAGCAAAGAACTTGGAATCGGACCAAGCTGGGGTGTTGGGAAGACTCCAGGCGTGGTGGAGCCTCTCCTCACGTCTCTTCATAGTCCCCTCTTCAGAAGCTCGCAGGAACTGAGAGGGCTGCTGGGTCCCTTACTTGTTCCAGAATCTAGGTAGAGAAGTTTGGGAAATAGCTTGGGGCCTTTTTCAATCTCTCTCCCTTTTCCCAGGTCTCAAGAGCTGCCAGAAACTGCTGAGTCCCAGTGCTACCTTGAGTGGTTGGTACCATTTGTGTCTACCAGGGGGTAGAGCTCTCCCAGCCTTTTGAGATATGGACACTTCAGGGAGTAGCTGGCTGGTAAGGAAAAGAGGACATAGGCAAAGCCCAGTGGTCACTGCTCTCCCTGTCTCCCTAGGGGGAGCCAAAGTCTACTGAAGCAAGGCATATCTTTTTTTTTTTTTTTTTTTTTTTTTTTTTTTTTTGGTTTTTCGAGACAGGGTTTCTCTGTGTAGCTTTGCGCCTTTTCCTGGAACTCACTTGGTAGCCCAGGCTGGCCTCGAACTCACAGAGATCCGCCTGGCTCTGCCTCCCGAGTGCTGGGATTAAAGGCGTGCGCCACCACCGCCCGGCAGCAAGGCATATCTTACTAGACTTCATAGACAGGAGCTTGCCCAGCTCCTGCAGGGACTGAAGAAGTCTGAGAAGGCTTCATGGAGGAGGTGTCATTTAGAAGGACCTTCAAGGCCCTGTAGAAGTTCTCTAGGCACACGAGGTGCAGGAGCACTTTACAAGTAGAAGCAAAGATAAACTCAGGAAAGTGGGAGAATGGAAGGGCTAAGGAGTCATGGGAGTAAGCTGAGGGTGTTGGGAGGGCGGTGTTTAGCAGCAGATCAATATGCAGCCAGGACCTTTACAGAGGCCAGTTCACAGAGGACATTGCATTACTGATCTGGAGGGCAATGGGGAAGCCATGCAGGAAGTTTAGGCAGAAAAGAGGCCAGGTCAGACTTAGTTTTAGAAAGACCTTAATCCCAGCACTTGGGAGGCAGAGACAGGTGGATCTCTGTGAGTTCGAGGCCAGCCTGGGCTACAAAGTGAGTGCCAGGACAGCCAGGACTGTTGCACAAAGAAACCGTGTCTCAGAAAAAAAAGAAAAGAAAAAGAAAAAAGAAAAAAGAAAGATAAGTCAGATGTAGGTATGGTAGTGCATGCCTGTAATCCTAATACTCGGAGTATCTGGAGTTAGAGGCCCATGGTGGG
This sequence comes from Peromyscus californicus insignis, assembly GCF_007827085.1. Lineage (NCBI taxonomy): Eukaryota > Metazoa > Chordata > Mammalia > Rodentia > Cricetidae > Peromyscus > Peromyscus californicus. The sequence continues at coordinate 21,333,587 of NW_026294573.1, read as the reverse complement.
CAGCATGGGACTGGAGAGATGGCTAGAAGAGAGCCCTGACCGGGCAGAGGGCCCACACTGGGCGGCTCATCTGCCTGAATTCCAGCTCCAGGGGATCTGACATGCTCTTCTAGGGCACCTGCACTCTCACACATATACACACACACTCATACACACACAGTCTCTCCCCTAAACACATACCAACCGAACTCACATGTATACATATAACACACACACACACACACACACACACACACACACACACACACACAGAGTCTCTCCCCTAAACACATACCAACCGAACTCACATGTATACATATACCACACACACACACACACACACACACACACACACACACACACACACACACACACGCACGCGCGCACACACACATTTCCTTTCTCTCCCCAAACAGATAATATTTTAATTTAAAACAAAACAAAAACCAGGCTGTACCACAGAAGATTCAATGGACGAGGCAGAAGACAGTGAAAGCGCCATCAATGGAATCGGACGCACGTCATCTGGAAGGTAGTTAAGAGGGGACTCTTCGGGCTGGAGGACTGTTTGGCTTGGGGGAGGAAGAAAAGGCAGAGGAAAAGGCAGAGGAAAAGGCCAGCTTAGGCTTCTGTGGGTAACGTTTAAATATCTCACTTCTTATCACAGCAAATTAAACAGGTTATTTTGCCTGACTTCCTGAAGGACTGGCCATCTCCCAGGGATGAGGATGGTGTTTTTATCATGTCAATCTCCCCAGGGGCTTACAAGATTTTGCCATGGGTTGAGTGTCAACAAAAGTGAATGAAGGAATTGAGTTTATCATCATTCACAGGCTCAAATGTGTCACTCGGAGGTGACACATTTGAGCAATAAGCCCCCAATCCAAAGAGCAGAGAAGTGTCCATCCACCCAGCCTCAACTGCCACCTCCCCTGGCTTCCCCTGCCCCAGACCAGTTTGGAGCTGTAGCACGTGCACAGAAACTGCCCAGGTGTTCCGGGGACGACAGGATGGGTCTGTGGATTTCCTCCACTCTTGGACCTCCTACAAAGCAGATTTGAGAGACAGGAGTCTGAGTTCTGGCTGGAGAATGAGAATTTATACTAGCTTACTCTGGAGGGTGAGTTCCCAGCAAGAGGGCGGGGCAAGGCCAAATCCCTACCATCCCAGCCTCCTCTTCCTCCCAGGTGCCCAGGAAGGGCAGGTAGAGCTGGAAGACTTCAAAGGCACTGGTACCTTTGTCCGCTAAACTATATTCAGAAGTACTACCAGTGGGTGCTGGGCAAGTTCTTAGAGGGCACTGCAGGGGAGTGGCCTGCAGGGGGCCCCTGGAGGAGTGGGGAACAGGGAGGCTGGCTGTTTCTCAACGTTTTCCCTGCGTACACGAATAAGGCTAGGTGACTTCTTCCCTTCTGTGCACCTCAGTTTCCTCATCTGAGAAATGGCAATCTTGAAACAAGACGGTGACTGAAGGAAAGAATTAAGCTCTAGGGAAGAACATCAGTGTGCAGCTGGGTCTTACTATGGGACTCTGAGCAAGTCCTTTCCCGGCCACAGCCTCAGTTTCCCCTTGTACAACATGAGTGGGGCCACAGTGTGGGGGCAGGGCCTCCAGCTGAGGCTTTGATGTGCAGCCACATTCTGTACTGGAGGCACGAACCAGAGAGACTTCTTTCAGAGAAGCAGTGAGTGTTGGGAGATATCTGAAAGGGGGAAGTGGTTATGGGGAGGTGCCTCTGGGGAGCCCCTTTTCCTGCCCAGGCCCAAGAGGTTCCTCCCAGCTCTCCCTGGCACACGGTTGCCCAGGCTGCTAACTGGGGCTGAGAGGAGACAAAGAGGGTGGAGAGAAACTGTGAGTTCTGGAGGGGATAAGATTTGGAGCTTGGAACAAGATAGTTCTGAGCTCAAGCCCCAGTTCCACGGACTAGCTGAATGACCATAGAAAAACAAACAAGACTGGTCCCTTGGTGCTGTCGGGGTCTCATGGGGACTGATAATGTCTACCTCATCACTGACTGGAGGCTGCCTTGGGGTATTATCTTTAAGGGTGCCTGGCATACTCCACTCCTCCACTCCTCCCTGCAGGGGACTCTCTGAGCTTCCACAATGGGAAGGCTTTTACCACCTATGACAGAGACCATGATTCAAGCTAGGGCAACTGTGCAGTGGCGGTCCCTGGTGCCTGGTGGTACAGATCCAGCTACTGAGCCAGTCTTGAGGGGTACTATTACTATGCTGCTTCGGAGGCCACTGCCCACAAGTATGGCATCGACTAGGCCTCAGGCAAAGGCGTGGGCCACCCCTACTGCAGGGTTCACATGATGCTTCGCTAGAGTCCTCCGATTGTCAGTGCGCTTATCACTCCTCACAGCTTCCGTGCCTTAGCGACCTTATTGCCAACCGCCACTGCTTCCTGGTCCAGACTGTAACCCTTTCCTGGCTCTCAGGACTTTTTCTTACTAGGGAGAAACCACAGAAAACAGAGCAGGAACATTAGCTTCAGCTCTATGCAAGGAAGAACTGCTGTTGTAGTTTTCTGTTTGTTGGTTTGGTTTTCAAGACAGAGTTTCTCTGTGTAGCCTTGGCTGTCCTGGAACTGGATCTGTAGACCAGGCTGGCCTCCAACTCAGAGATCTGCCTGCCTCTGCCTCCCGAGTGCTGGGTGGGATTAAAGTCTAGCTCCACCGCTGGCTCCCATTTGTTTCTTGTAAAGTGTTTTCCACCCTAAGCTCTGAAACAGGCCAAGTTTTCCCTTTCTATTGCTTCTTGCCTGTCCCAGTGGCTCAAACCAAGGAAGCCATGGTTTTCTTCCATGAGGCAACAGGGCTGTGAAACAGAGGCTTCCTACTATTTGTCTGTTTGTCCAAAGCCCCAACATATTCTTTAAATGTTTTTAGATTTATTTATTTTACGTGTGTGAGTGTTTTGCCTGTAGTATGCATGTGCATCACGTGTGTGCAGTGTCTATTCAGGTCAGGAGAGGGCATGTAACGACAGTTACAGATGGTTGTGAGCCACCTTATATACGTGAGCGCTGAGAACCAAAGCAACAGATGCTTTTAGCAGCTCTCTCTCCAGCCAAGCCCCGCCATTAAGAACAGAGGCAGCAACATGGTCCTAAGAATCTGACACATAGTCCTAAGTTTGGATCAACCTCAAATTCCCAAAGTTCCCAGTTCCCAAGTTCAGGGTCCCCTAAGGCTTATACCAACTCATTCCTTAGTCACTAATTCATACTAGGAAGTTAAAGGATCTTGGTGAATTTGAAGCTGGGATGCTCTTATAACCCCAAAAAGATGGAGCTTCTGAAGTTCCCTTCAAAGAGAAGCTAAGAAGTTTATAATGGAAGTGCTCCTCAGTCCCATGGTCAAGTTTTGGGTAGACCCTAAAGTAAGCATAGCTTCTCTGCAAGCAAGGCTCTTGGGAAAGCAGCCCGTCAAAGTTCAAGACATCAACCCTCTACCAGCATGAACATTACATGGGACACCTATTAGTCACAGTGTTTTACCCCCGCCCCACCCCTTCCCACCCCCTCCTTGTCCTGAGATCCATTCATTCACCGGATCCCTGCAGGGCGATGGCCCTCTTGTTGCCTCTCCCTGGCCGGGTCACACATCTTAAGAGCGCCTGCAGTGAGCAGTCCACAGAGTTTGGCCCGAATAGGGGCACAGGCTGTTCCGGAAGTGGACAGTGTCAGAGGTTCTAGCAGGAGAGGAGGGAGGGAGAGTCGCTGGGGAGCCGCATTGCCCCAGGGCCGAGGGTGGAGCTTTCCCAGTCGGGAAAGGGCTGGGCCCAGCCTACATGTGAGGGCAGAGCAGTGACTGCCAGCACTCCCTTGAGAAGTCTGGGTGTCGCATACTGCCGATTGAATTCCCAGGATCCTTCTGTGACCCGTGAGCCGAGGATTACTGGGTCCTCTAGATTCCCAGAACCCAGTCCGGTATTGCGGATCTGAAAGGACCGTGAAAGTTTGAGCAAAGATTTCTCTCTGAATTTCAGATTTCCGGAACAGGACGTCCAGCCCATCTCCGGATCCCGGCTGGATCCACATCCCCAGCCTCGTGCCCTGTCCCGGGTCCCTCGCGCCCGGCGCCTGGCGCCCGAGCGCCCCCGCATGGCGGGGCCGTGTCCCGGGGCCGGGGTTCTAGAACGCGCGGGCAGCTGCTGGCAGGACCCTCTGGCGGAGGCGCTGAGCCGGGGCCGCTCATCCCCCGCGGTCTCAGGTCGGGGCTGCGCGCGGAGCCGGCCGCTCAGTGTGGTCTACGTGCTGACCCGGGAGCCCGGGCCCGGGGTGGAGCCCGGCGCGGGAACCGAGGCAGAGCCGCTGCCGCTGCGATGCCTGCGGGAGGCCTGCGCTCAGCTCCAGGGCACGCGGCCACCCCCGCAGCTGCGCAGCCTGCCCTTCGCGACGCTGGCTCTAGGTGACACCACGGCGCTCGACTCCTTCTACAACGCGGGTGAGCCCCTGGGGGGCGGGGCTTGAGCTTGGGCGGGGTAAGGGGGCGGAGCTCGGCGACCCCTGACGGGGCGGGCGTGGGTATCACATCTACGGCGTCTATGGTAAACTAAAGCAGGACTTGAGATGGGGCTGTGACAACAACAGGGGCATGGATGTGGGTTAATGGATTATGGACGTGGCGGGGCTCGAGCCTGGATTTGGGAGTCCAGGCCCGGCTTCTGGGCGGGAGTTTAAGTAGTCTCCGGTCGCAAGTGGGGCGGGGCAGGCGAGCTCTAGGGGCGGGGCTGAGGGAGGAGACAGAGCTGTGGTTCTCTGCGTAGGCCGAAGAACGCGTTTTCACGATGATCTCACGTAGTATTTAAGTGAATCCTGAGATGGTGCTTGGTCTAGGGCAAGGGGCCGTCTCTACAAGGTTGGGGTTGAGAAGTCCTAGCATTACTACATCCAAGGATCGGGCTAAAGAGGCGGGAAAGGAAGTCCCGAGACAACTCGTCGGGACTGGATTCTAGGAGAGAGAATCTCTTTGGAGACTTGGGAGTTAGAAGAGAATGGGCGGGGCAGGGGTTGATGGGGGGGGGAAGGACGAGGCGGCCAGAGGCGAGGTCAGAAGGCTATTCCTCTCCTTCCCACCTACCCGGATGCTCCACCCATCCATTTGTTCATCCCAGAGCCAGGGAACCGTGTTTCCTGGACATCTGTGAAACTCCAGCTTAAAAATGAAGGCTGACCCGAGCAGATCACAGATACAGTCGTGGACTCATCTGCGTTGACTCATACAGTCCCTCCCTTGCAGACACTGTCACTTAAAGATGGCTGGATTCAGTAAGCTACACAAACACACATAAACGCACAGTATTGTCTTTACACACCCTGGCTTCAAGGATGGAGAGATGGCCCTGCAGTTAAGAGCACTAGCTGCTCTTCCAAGGATCCGAGGTCCCTAGCACACACATGGGGTGGCTCACAGCCACCTATAACCTCGTCTCCAGAGGATCCAATACCCTCTTCTGTCATACGCTCACACTGACACACACGTGTATATAAATGAAATAAACCACAGAGAGAACTAGAGAGAGAGAGAGACAGACAGAGACTAGGTTGAGGAGCCAGAGTATAGGACTTCTATTTGCAAAGTGCCTGTCTCCTCCATAACCCGGAACTGCTGAGCTGGAGCACCCTCATACATCTCCTTTCTGGGGCTTCCAGGCTCTCAGTGGGATGAGGGCCCTTGGGCATCTTCTGTAACAGCAGCAATACAAGGATTGTGAAAGCGTTGGGAAGCTCTCTAGAGTAGAGCTGAACGTAGCAGGAGGGGCAGGCAAGGCGGCTGAAGCGGCCTCCATCTCCAGGCTCCTTCCCCATGGAGCTGTGCTGTGCATCAGCACTCAGGCCTACACCTCTGTGTCCACAGATGTGGTGGTGTTGGAGGTGAGCAACTCCCTGGCACAGCCCTCCCTGTTCTACCACCTCGGCGTGCGGGAGAGCTTCAGCATGACCAACAACGTGCTCCTCTGTTCCCAGGCAGAGCTCCCCGACCTGCAGGCCCTGCGTGTAAGTGGCCAGATGGGTGGTGGGGACAGAGGTAGGATTGGGGGTATATGGTCTTCCCAGAATGCCAGTATCTGATTGTCTGCCTCCTGCAGGAGGATGTTTTCCAGAAGAATTCGGTGAGCAGAATTTACCGTTCATACTGTGTTGTGACCTCTGACCTCCACTAATATTCCCAGCTTCTTCATTTATCTCTGACATCCGTGTGACCCTCTGTTCCATGTCACATCCTCTCGTAAAGTGTGGTCCTTTTCTTCTATTCCTATATTCCTTAGTACTAACCTCTGAGCGGATGCTAGCCCTCTGCTGACCTGTGGGTGATCTCCACTGATTGCTGCCTTCTTCCCACCAGGACTGCGTCGGCAGCTACACACTGATCCCTTATGTGGTGACAGCCACTGGCCGGGTGTTATGTGGTGACGCAGGCCTCCTGAGGGGCATAGCTGATGGGCTAGTACAGTCTGGGGCAGGCACTGAGGCCCTGCTCACTCCCCTGGTGGGCCGGCTTGCCCGCCTGCTGGAGGCCACACCCACAGACTCTTGGTAATGGGGCTGACAAGGAGGGGGCCCCAGGAAGAGGCTGATGAGGGTAAAGTGGGCTAGGGCTGAGGGACAGACCCATCATTCTCTCTCCCTCCCTTCCCCGGCCTTGGGCATCAGCGGCTATTTCCGGGAGACCATTCGGCAGGATATCCGGCAGGCTCGGGAGCGGTTCAGTGGGCAGCAGCTGAGGCAGGAGCTGGCTCGTCTGCAGAGGAGGCTGGACAGTGTAGAGCTGTTGAGCCCGGATATCATCATGAATCTGTTGCTGTCATACCGTGATGTACAGGTGTGTGGTGCTCTGAAAGGCCGTGGCATTGGCTATAACTCCAGCACTCAGGTGGTAGAGTCAGGAAGGGCAGTAGTTTGAGGTCGTCCTGTTTACAAGCAAATGTGAGGCCAGCCTGGGCTACAAGGGATCCTGTGTCAAAACCTGACTAGGAAAGTGACAGAGACAGATCATTGTTGGACAGGCATTTGTCGCCAGGTAAACCCAAGGTCAGCTCCTGGCTGAGCCTCGCTGATGGCTTTAAGAAAATTGCCAAAGCTCTCTGAGCCTTCATTTCCTTATTTGTTTTAGTGTTATATTTTTAAAAATAGTCTCACTGTGTATCCCTGGCTGGCATGGAACTTGATATGTAGATCAGGCTGGCCTACATATCCACCTTCTTCTGCCTCCTGAGTACTGGAATAAAGGCATGTCTCACCACACCTGACTTGTTTTTTTTAAGATGTATTGTATTTTTTAATAGTGTGTATGTATGTGTGAACTGAACTCTGGTCCTCTGGAAGAGCAGCAGGCACTTTTAACTGCTGCCAAGCCATCTCTTTAGCCCACATTTTCTTATTTTTGAGGGATGATGATGTCACTGCCTTACAGGGCATTTGTGAGATTAGAAACACCCAGTACGGGGTGCACAATGAGTCTTCCATGGAAGGTACGGTCTGTGAATTTGCTTGGCCTGAGAGAGGAATAGAAAGTCTTCAGGGGATGGGGAGGAGGGTATCAGGAATGGGACAGGATAAAGGCTCAAGATTTTTCTCTGCCAGGAGTAGTTACACACACCTTTAATCCCAGCACTTGGGAGGCAGAAGTAGACAGATCTCTATGAGTTCAAGGCCAGCCTGGTCTACAGAGCAAGTTCCAGGACAGCCAGGGCTACACAGAGAAACCCTGTCTTGAAAAACAAAACAAAACAACAACAACAGAGATCTTCCTCCTTGTCCAGGGCTCCTCACGGCATGCTTGTTCCCCCCACAGGACTACTCGGCCATCATTGAGCTGGTGGAGACGCTGCAGGCCTTGCCCACCTGTGATGTGGCTGAGCAGCACAATGTCTGCTTTCACTACACATTTGCCCTCAACAGGTGAGTGGTGGAGCAAGGCTTGAGCCAGACTCACAGGGCCTCTGTGGCCTGTTCTCTGCCCAGCAAGAACATTATTATCTGGAACCCCTGCTCCTCAGGAAATTTGCTGACCTGGGCACTAATGTCAAGAGGTTCCTGTCAGCCTGGGTTAACGCTGCATGGTGGGGACAGACGAGGTGGCATCCCCCTTGATAGGGTCATAGCTGTCCAAGGTCCTACCCCTTAGAGTTATTTGCAACTAGAAAACACTTCCGCCTGTGGTCACTAACTCTAGAGATGAACACTGGCCAGGATCAGTATCCTTTGAGGCTTATTAATATTAAGCCCCTAGAAGAGTCCCATCTGTTTATGGTCTAGGGGGTCCCTGGACTGGGTGAGTCAGAGCCATCAGCCCATTTTCCTCTGCTTTAGGAGGAACAGGCCTGGGGACCGGGAGAAAGCCCTGGCTGTGCTCTTACCACTGGTACAGCATGAAGGTCCCGTGGCACCCGATCTCTACTGCATGTGTGGTCGCGTCTACAAGGACATGTTCTTCAGCTCTGGCTTCCAAAATGCTAGGCACCTGGAGCAGGCCTATCACTGGTAATTCACACAAGAGACTGGGTAGAGGGCTTAGGCAGGGGGGTGAGGGATGGGGCTGTGGGCATCCACAGGGCATCCATCCAGCCCTGCATCCCCCGCCCCACCTGACTCCAGGTACCGCAAGGCTTTTGACGTGGAGCCCAGCCTGCACTCGGGCATCAATGCAGCGGTACTCCTCATGGCCGCTGGGCAGCATTTTGAAGACTCTGAGGAACTCCAGCTGATAGGTAAACCCTGCTGCTAGCCCACCGTACCCAGCACAGGGTCGGAGCGGCTCGTGGCAAGGGAAGAACCCCGGGCAGCAAGAAGCACTGACTCATCAAGACTGATCTGCTCGTAATCACACTGGAGGCCTCAGAAGCCTTTGAATCCCACGTTGTTCCCAAGCCCACACTTGTGATTGTCACACTGGATTCCACATCTACTTGTGCCCAAGCTCTCACATGTACTACCCAAGATCTTGCCACACCTACCTTGTTGCCCGATCTACATTCATGTCCCCACTCTGGTGCTCATACTCACTCCTGTACCTACACTCACTGGAGCCCGTGCCCCTCCCCCAGGCATGAAGCTGGGCTGCCTGCTAGCCCGCAAAGGCTGTGTGGAGAAGATGCAGTATTACTGGGATGTAGGATTCTACCTGGGAGCCCAGATCCTCGCCAATGACCCCATCCAGGTGGTCCTGGCCGCGGAGCAGCTGTACAAGCTCAATGCCCCCATATGGTAGGTGGCCCCTTCTTCATTCCTGCACCTATGACCATTGGCACCCCCCAGTCATGACCCCAGCAGGGTGATACCACTGCCCATGGTACCCAATGCCCTTGCGATGACTCCATGCAGCCAGGCGGCGGCGGCACCAGCCGGCGCCTGGGCTGCCTGAAGCCAAGGCTGTGTGTATGGTTCAGGTACTTGGTGTCAGTGATGGAGACCTTCTTGCTGTACCAGCACTTCAGACCCACACCAGAGCCCTCCGGAGGGCCCCTGCTGCGAGCTCACTTCTGGCTCCACTTCTTGCTACAATCCTGCCAGCCTTTCAAGACAGCCTCTCCTCAGGAGGACCAGTGCCTGGTGAGCCCAGAGGGAGCCAGGGACCCAGGGAAGAGGCATGTGAGTTCTGACGGATCCCTTTCCCCTGCTGCTGAAAGGTGCTGGTGCTGGAGATAAACAAAGTGCTGCTGCCTGCAAGGCTGGCCATTCAGGGGACAGACCCAGTGAGCGCAGTGACCCTAAGCCTGCTGGAGCCCGAGACTCAGGTGAGCTCCCTTTGAGTCCCTTCACCCACTGCTATCCATCCTTTCTCCTACCCTCTCTAGTCCCAGCACCTCCACAACCGCCCCCCAAACCGCCCCCCCCCAAAAAAAAAACCACACACACTCTTTCTTCTCACAGGAGGATTCTTCCAGCTGGACCTTCCCAGTCTCCTCCATCTGTGGGATCAGGTGAGAGGCGGACCCTTCCGGCAAGCCCCTGCACCGCCAGGCCCCTGCACCGCCAAGCCCGGCACTCACAGGCCTCTCTCCTTCCTTAGTGCCTCCAAGCTGGACCAGCGCTGCTGCTTCCTCTACGCGCTGCCTCCGGCCCAGGATGTCCAGCTGTGCTTCCCCAGTGTGGAGCGCTGCCAGTGGTGCGTCCAGCCTCTTGGAGTTGGGGCTGGGATGCCCCGTGGGGTGGGGGGCTGAGGGAAAGGAAGCCAGCCTGGGCTCTTAGGGGATGGTTCCTATCCAGATTGCCCGCTCCACTTGTTTGCCCTCCTCAGGTTCTGTGGCCTAATTCAGGTCTTGGTGATGAACCCGGATTCCTCGGCACCCACTGAGGAGGCAGAGGGCGCAAGGGAGGTGCTGGAGGTGAGGCTATGGAACTGGGGGGTGGAGGAGAGCCAAGAGGGAAGGACCCAACTGAGCCGGGTATCCTCTGTTCCCCTCAGTTTGATTATGAGTACTTGGAAACTGGTGAGCGGCTGGTGCTGGGCAAAGGCACCTATGGGGTGGTGTACGCTGGCCGTGATAGGCACACGAGGGTGCGAATCGCCATCAAGGAGATTCCGGAGCGGGATAGCAGGTGGGGTTCATCGGTTCACGAAGGACCTAGGGCTCGGGAGGGTGGGCATGAGCAGGTCAGGTGTGTGTATGTGTTTGTGTGTTGGGGGAGACATGAGAACTGAGCAGCTGTGGGCATGGAAAAATGGCTGGTTAGTGGTTGTACTAGGGACGGTGGTCCTTACCGTAGAGCAGATGAAAGAGACATGTGGGCAGGGGTGGTATAAGGGTAGAAAGTTGATTCTAGGAGCTTCTGGGAGCTTGGTCTCATGGTACAGGACTGTGGGGGTGGTTATCTCTGCTCACATCTTGCTCATCGTTCTCTCCTCTACATTCCCAGGTTTTCCCAGCCCCTGCATGAAGAGATCGCTCTTCACAAACGACTGCGCCACAAGAATATAGTGCGCTATCTGGGCTCTGCCAGCCAGGGCGGCTACCTCAAGATCTTCATGGAGGAAGTGCCTGGAGGTACGGCCCTGCGTGGGAGAGGAGTGAAACCTGAGGTGTGGGGTGTGGGAATGGAGCCAGACAAGGGTGGCAAACCCCAAGGGGAAATGAACTCTAGCGTGGGTGGGTGTCGCCTAGAATTAGCTGACAGGGTGGGAATGGGTGTGCCTGGGCCTTGGGCAGACGGGTGTGAGTGGAGTAAGTGGGTACCAATTATAAACCTGGATTGTCTCTGCCCAGGCAGCCTGTCCTCCTTGCTTAGGTCAGTGTGGGGACCCCTAAAGGACAACGAGAGTACCATTAGTTTCTACACACGGCAGATCCTGCAGGGACTCAGCTACCTCCATGAGAACCGCATTGTGCACCGGGACATCAAGGTCAGCCCTGTGGCTGGTCCACTTGGCCTGCTGGGTGTGGGGAGACACTGTGCCAGACCGAAGCTGGCAGTTTGGAGTGAGAGGGCACACCTGTGCAAAGGGTGGGTGGGGTCTCCCAGAGAGAGCACACCTGTGCAAAGGGTGGGGGGGTCTCCCAGAGAGAGCACACCTGTGCAAAGGGTGGGGGGGTCTCCCAGAGAGAGCACACCTGTGCAAAGGGTGGGGGGGATCTCCAGAGAGAGCACACCTGTGCAAAGGGTGGGGGGGATCTCCAGAGAGAGCACACCTGTGCAAAGGGTGTGTGGGGTCTCCCAGAGAGAGCACACCTGTGCAAAGGGTAGGGGGGATCTCCAGAGAGAGCACACCTGTGCAAAGAGTGGGGGGATCTCCAGAGAGAGCACACCTGTGCAAAGGGTGGGGGGATCTCCAGAGAGAGCACACCTGTGCAAAGAGTGTGTGTGGGATCTCCCAGAGAGGTTCGTTAAAGGAGGAAAAGTCACAAAAGTCACATCTGAAGCCAGATCAGACACCAGCTCCTAGAAGGGCCTATACATGGACAGCAGGGGAGAACACGAGAGGCTGGCCAGGAAGTTCGGGTCTCAGGATGGGGTGTCTAGTTTATCTCAGGGGCCAATCCCAGTGTCCACTTCAATCAGGGGGACAACGTGTTGATCAACACCTTCAGTGGGCTGCTTAAGATTTCTGACTTTGGCACCTCCAAGCGGCTGGCGGGCATCACACCCTGCACAGAGACTTTCACAGGTAACGGGGTGGGGGTCGGACTCTGGGAGACTTCTGGGGAATGGAGTTTCCTCTGGGTACAGAGTTACAGTTCTAAGGGTGAATGGAATCTGGGGACAGGTGACTAGATCCAGGGAGAGGTGGTAAAATCTAGACTCCCAGGTTGGAGAACTGACGAAAATAGGTTTGGAACCTAAAATGGATGTAAGGCTGTGCATGCTGGGGGGTAAAAGGAGGTTGGTGAGTTTGTGGGGAGCATGGTGAACTATCATGTACAAGTCAGACCCATCCGGCGGCTGATGCAGTCTTTGAACACCATGCAGCCTAGCTTAAAGAATGGAAGCTTGGCAGGTGATGGAGCCCAGGTGGATGATGAAACTCGAGATAGGATCTGATGCACCCACCATTTTGAGGCGACAGGTTCAGCGTGGGTGCAGGCGGCCAGAGGATGATGGAGAGACTTGAAGCTTAGATTGCTATTGTTCTCCGTGTTCTAGGGACTCTGCAGTATATGGCCCCAGAAATCATTGACCAGGGCCCACGAGGCTATGGAAAGGCAGCTGACATCTGGTCTCTGGGCTGCACCGTGGTTGAGATGGCCACAGGTCGACCGCCCTTCCATGAACTAGGGAGCCCGCAGGCCGCTATGTTTCAGGTGAGTCCCTCTGGGGTGTGGCCTATGGAGGGTGGGTGGAGCCTGATAGGGCCTTGAACACAGCTAATCTCGGGCTTGTCCTATCTGCCCACCTCCACAGGTGGGCATGTACAAGGTGCATCCACCAGTGCCCAGTTCGCTGTCAGCTGAGGCCCAAGCCTTCCTCCTTCGAACGTTTGAACCAGACCCTCGCCTCCGAGCCAGTGCCCAAGAGCTGCTGGGAGACCCCTTCCTGCAGCCAGGGAAGAGGAGCCGCAGCCCGGGCTCTCCCCGGCATACTCCCCAGCCCTCAGGTGCTGTGAGCGGGGAAGAGAGTGGACACAGTGGAGGGCAGAGGTGCTGAGGCCGTGGGAAGACTCATGGCTTTTTCCTCCCTCAGGCACCCCTTCCACCGGTTCCAGTCCTTCAGCTGACTCAGCCACCCAGTCTCAGACATTCCCAAGGCCCCAAGCACCCTCTCAGCATCCACTCAGCCCCCCAAAGCGCTGCCTTAGTTATGGGGACACCAGCCAGCTCCGGTGAGTGCCTAGGGTCCTGGAGTGGGTTCCCTTCATCTGGTTTTGCCTTTCTATTCATTTCCTCCAGAAAAGACCTCCCTGGGTCTCGAACACCCTGACCACTTACAAGGACAGCATCTGTTACCTCCTGCCCTCTCCCAGATGCATGTTACCTTCACTCTGCCCACCCCCAGCAGGGCTTAATTTCTGTTATCCCCGTGAAGTAGGCATAAAAGAGCCAGGATTCAAACCCTGCGGCAGAGGTGGCTGCAAGGCGTTGCCCACCCTCTGTCTGACGTTCCTCATTTTGCCCAGTGTGCCTGAGGAGCCCGCAGCCGAGGAACCCGCATCCCCCGAGGAGAGTTCAGGGCTGAGTCTGCTGCACCAGGAGAGCAAGCGGCGGGCCATGCTGGCTGCGGTGCTGGAACAGGAGCTGCCCACACTAGCAGAGAATCTACTGGAGCAGGAACAGGTGGGCGGCCCGCCCCAGCGCCCCCTGGTGGTCAGGCTGGGATAAGGCCTGATGGCCCACCAACGAGCATCTAGGTTGACTGCGGATGGGAACACCCACGGACGCCCCTTCTTCTTCTTAGGATTCTAGACTCAGCAGGAATCATGTGGAACAGCTGCTTCGCTGCCTCGGGGCACAAATCCACACTCCTAACCGCCGGCAGCTGGCCCAGGAGCTGCGGGCCCTGCAAGCTCAGCTGCGGACCCAGGGCCTGGGGCCTGCACTTTTGAATGGGCCGCTCTTCGCATTTCCAGAAGCGGTGAGGAAGCTTCTTCTCAGTTAGGGCTGTGCAATAACAAGTCGTTATTGCAAGGACCTGATGTTCCAGGATTCTATGACTTCCCGGGAAGAAGCACGTCTGTCCAGCCCTGGATTCCCAGTCCCGCCCTTGACCCCAAGTCCGCCCACCTCTCTGCAGCAGATTTTCTAGGGCTTTGCAACTCAAACCCCACCTCTGTTTGAGGTTCAGACTATCTCAGCCGCGCCCTCCCTTCCTCCCCAGGTGAAGCAGATCCTCCGCAGACGCCAGATCCGCCCACACTGGATGTTCGTGTTGGACTCGCTGCTCAGCCGCGCGGTCCGGGCGGCGCTGGCAGTGCTGGACGCAGGTAGGTGGGGTTGGGGCCCGCCAGCCGGCCAGTGGGGGTGTGGCGATGGTGGGTGTGGCTCTGGGGCGTGGCGAACATAAAATTGGGTGGTTGGAGGGTTGGGCGGGAAGGACCCTGATTTGCACTGTTTGGTCACTATCTCCTTCCAACTCCCGGGCCTTCTGGGGTCCTAAATGGGCGTCACGCTCACCTTGAGCTCCACCCACTCGAATTGACAGAGGTGGAGAAGAAAGCGGTCCCACCGAAGTCAGAGGAGTGGAGTAAAGGGGAGTCCCAGCAGAAAACGCAGGAGAGCCAGCAGCTACACGGCCAGCTCCGGCCAGAGCAGGGGCCTCCACCGCTGACCGTGCAGCTGGGCCTTTTGCGGGCTGAGACTGACAGGTGAAGCCTCTTGGAATCACCCAAATAAGCTGCTCAGGCTTCAACCCGCGGGTCATTCCATTCTACTCCCACCCCCCACCCTCCCACAGGCTTCGAGATGTCCTGGCTGAGAAGGAACGTGAGTGCCAGGCTCTGATGCACCAGGCCCTACGTGGGGTGCATGCAGACACCAGGACTTACGCCCTGGCTCCAGAGCCCCCAGGTGAGCAGACCTGACTAGGGAAGTGGAAGGCTACTTCTAGCAGAGGACACCTTTGGACTCATCACCTGACTTGTTGACAGCCACTGTCTCAAAGGACCAGAGCCTGGTGCAGTGGCTACAGGAACTGAATGTGGACCCAGCCACCATCCAAACGGTGAGCAAGTGTGTGCTGGATGTCCCTGACCCCCCCAACCAAAGGCAGCATCTCTGTTTGTCTTCCAGAATTCTAAAGGTTTTCCCTGCGGCAAAGACTTTCCATACTGGAAAAGCTCTTAGTAGGCTCCTCTCATTATACAGACGGGGAAACTGAGGCCACAGGGGGAAGTAACCTGCCTGAGAATTTTAGTAGGTAGAAGCAAGAACCTGAGTTTCAGGTTGTATCCTTTTGTAACTTTATCTTTACCTGTTTCTGTGGATCTTGGTTCACAACCAGCTCCTGAGTCATAGCTTCACCCTTCAGACCCTGCTCACCTGTGCCACTCAAGATGACCTCGTCTATACCAGAATCAGGTACGTCTTGGGTCCTCCAGGGATGAACCATGCACACTTGGTAGCAACACACACGCACACGCACACACGCACACACGCACACTCACACACTCTCAGCTGTGAGCCTGCCTTGAGTCCCCCCTGCAAACTACAGGAGAACCAAGGTCCCCTATGCATAGTGATTCCTAAAGAGAGAGCAGTCCTCCTTCTGGCTGAATTACATTGATCCCTGATGTCCCCAGGGGAGGGATGGTGTACCGAATTTGGAGAGCCATCTTGGCACAGCGAGCAGGAGCCACACCAGTTACCCCTGGACCCCGGGAGGCTGAATGATGGTGTCAGGACACAGCCACGGATGGATGGACAGAGAAGACACAAACGGCTTCTGACACACCTGTCCAGCCCCCAGGAGCAGCTGCAGGACCCAGGCTGGTGGAAATAGCTAGGGAGGCACCCAAGGACACTACATACAATCAAAGACTATTAAACAGAACACTTGCTGCCATGCTTGTCTGGGCAACTTCAGAAGTGTGTATGTGGGGGTGGGGCGTGTCCAAGGAGCAGCCCCTTGAGGTCTCCATTTCCGAGGGACTCTCTTTCAGCCCCCGAGCTCTTTCCTGCTAATGCCTTACTACTCAGTAGCTCCGTACACAGACTTTATTGACTCCAGCCATGGGATGTGCTTTGTATGGGGGTCCACAGAGGGGCTTGACCGGGCTATGCCCTGGGGACCAGGTTAGTTCTGAGGGGCAGAAGGCCATCCACCCATTCACAGGGCCGCTCCAGGAGTGCCTGCCACAGCTGCTTTTCCTCAGGTGTGGAATCCATCCAGGGCACTTGGAGCCCATAGCTGCTGCCTGGATGTGGGTGGGCCAGAGTGGAGGATATTGTCACCTTGGACACCTCAGATCCCCCAAATAAACTTTCTGGTACCAAATTATGCACTACACCCAATCACCCCCAGCTCTTTGCAGACACTTTAAGAAAGGGACAGTTTAATTAAAGGCGTGCTAGTGCACGCCTTTAATCCCAGTACTTGGGAGGCAGAGGCAGGCAGATCTGAGTTTGAGGCCAGCCTGACCTACAAAGTGAGTTCCAGGACAGCAGGGCCATTGCACATACACACACACATACACACACACAGAGTTATAGATAGATACACATATATGTGTGTACATATCTCTAAGTATAATATATTACACACACACACACACACACACACACACACACACACACACACACACACACAATGGGAAACAGTGTCCAAGGCCACCCATAGAGCCCATGTCTCCAAGCTTGGCTCCACTCAGGGCCCTGCTCTGCTCACCTGTACCAAGGCTGAGGCGTGTGCCCCCCAGCTGGCGATTGGCCAGGGCCCCATGGTCCCACAGGGAGAGCTCAGCACAGGCTTGGCGTAGGTCGGCAGGCCCGAAGCCATCATAAACCATGGTGTGGTTGAACACAGGGCTGAGGCTTCGCCGAACCACTCTTGTACGTTGGCGGCTGGCCCGGCTGTCATCAGGCAGCACTGAGCTGTGATAGGTGAGAAATGAGGACTGGTATCAGGTGAGCCACCTCTTGACACTCCCTAGCTAAGCCAGCCAGGCACCATGCTCCCCTGGCCCCTGCCTGAGACCAGGTCTCCAGCCCTCTCTGTTTTGAGACCTTTACACCGATCTTTTCTTAGTCGTCTCTCTGTTCTGAAACTGATAACTATTCACGGGATCCCGGAGAGAAGTCTCTAAAATGCAGTTCTGCTATTTCCTGGCTTGATGAACACCAGTATTCCCTGCCCCCACCCCCTTTAATTTCCAAAGCCTCTGAACCATTGTGCAGAATGTTACTCTGATGTACAATAACAACAAAGACCAAATGGGAACCCAGAATCAGAGTGGCCTACCTCCGTTTTACTCCTCAAGGTTGAGGGAACACCCAGAAACTCTTAGAGGTTCTCCAAAGCTTACTTTGAAAACCACAGGGCTGAGGGGTTAGCTCAGTGGTAGAACACTGGCTTACTGTGTAGTCTCTGAAGCATTTCAGTCCCCAGCACGTTGAAAGACAACTACAATCAACCACTGAATTACAAGTTCAGGGCCGAGCTCCATAGCTTGTCCCTCCAAGATTTCCAAGAAGGGGCCCTTGTGGCCTTTCCATCATAGGAAGCACTATGGTGCACAACCTCACAGAATGCAGCCTGTAGTGGCTAATTTTATGTCAGCTTGACACAGACTAGAGCATGGTTCTCAATCTTCCTAACGCTGTGACCCCGTAATGCAGTTCTCATGTTGTGGTGACCTCCCAACCATAAAATTATTTTGTTAATACTTCACAACTGTAATTTTGCTACTGTTATTGATCATAAAGTAAATATCTGATATCGTGATCCTCAAAGCAGTTGTGAGCCAGGTTGAGAACTGCTGGGCTAGAATCATCTGAGAGGAGGGAATCCCAACTAAGAAAGTGCCTCCGAGCTACCAGGCAATGGTGGCACACACCTTTAATCCTAGCACTGGGAAGGAGAGGCAGGTAGATCTCTGTGAGTTCAAGGCCAGCCTGGTCTCCAAATTCAGTTCCAGGATAACCAGAGCTGTTATACGGAGAAACCCTGTCTCAAAAAAACAAATGCCTCCATAAGATCAGGCTATGGGCAAACCTGCAGAGCATTTCCTTAATTACTGGTTGATGGGGGAGGGCCCATCTCATTGTGGGTTGGGCCACCCCTGAGCTGGTTGTCCTGGATTCTATAAGAAAGCAGGCTGAGCAAGCCATGAGGCAGCATTCCTCCATGGCCTCTGCATTAGCACCTGCCTCCAGGTTCCTGCCCTGTTTGTGTTCCTGTCCTGGCTTGCTTCAATGATGGGCTACAATGTGGAAGTGTAAGACAAACCCTTTGCTCCCCAACTTGCTTTTTGGTCATGATGTCTCATCACAGCAATAGAAACCCTAAGACACAGCTCCTCAATTCCCCTGACTCCAACTTTTTTTGTAAGACAGGGTCTTACTCTATGGTCTTGGCTGACCTGGAACTGACTATGTAGACCAGGCCAGCCTGGAACTCATAGAGATGCACCTGCCTCTGGCTCCCAAGTGTTGGGATTAAAAACACATGCCACCATGTCTAGCCTAAACTCTTATTTTAAGACAGGGTCTTATATACGCTGTGTAGCCATGTATAATGTATGACCTTGAATTGATCCCTCTGCCTCTACTCCCAGTTTCTGTACTTTGTGGGGATCCAACCCAGGACCTCATGTGTGCCATGCCCAGCCCAGCCCCTAACTCTAATCCTTTGCCCAGCTGATCACTTCCACCCCTGCTCAAGTTGACTGATCTTGGGAGGGACAGGTTGGTCGGAGGTTGGGAGCAGAAGGAAGATATTGAGTGACATGTCACACTGCCTCTCACCATTGTATGTAAGTGTCCAGGGATCCTGGCCGCAGTGGCACGAGGCCCTGAGCTTCCTTCACCCAGAAGTGGAGCTCTCCACTCAGAGGCTGGCCTCCTCCTGTGGGGACACGCCAGTTCAGACCACCACCTCATGGAACAGATCTCCCACCTCCCAGGGGCCTGTCCAGCTTGGCTTCTCCCAGAACAGTCACTTACCCTCTGAGCCGGCAGGGACGTACTTGAGGGACAGAGAGAGCAGTCCGCGGCTGGGGAGCTCATCGGGAGATGGAGGAACCTGAAAAAAGCCGGGAATGGGCCTGTCGGGCTAGTGTCTCAAGAGGCAATTTGGATACCGTGGTTAGGAGAAGAAACGAGTTGAGGACAGGGTGTCCACTGAGGACCTCAATGGGCAACGCTCCCAGGGAAGGGGCACCCTGGCTGGCAAGCCTTGCCTAATGATAACAGCCAGTATGAGGCCCAGCGAGGCTCTGGGAACGGTCTGCAGGTGCCTGGTGGCCTGTGGGGTAAAGGAGGAATGTCTGTGACCACACACCAGCCCTTACCCGGGGCTGCAAGGGGAGCCAGATAGCCTTAGAGTCCCAGTTCCACGTGTCTAGGGGCACTTCGACCTCTCCCAGAAAGATGTTGCGACCCAGACTTTCGCGGTGCCACACGGACAGGCTCAGTATGCGGCCTGGGAGATCAGCCTGCTGGACCGGATGCTGCGGACAGGAGGTAAGTTTCAGTGGAGTGCGCTGGAGGCCCTGGCAGGGCTGCGGCACACCTGTTGACTGGAGCTGGTCTCACCACACTCCCTTCCAGGATGGGATCCTGATTCTGGGTTAGCTAGGGTCTCTCTATCACCGCCCAGCACAAATTGCCAGCCTTGGGATTGCGACCAGAGGCGGCCCCGTCATTCCTCTCACAGAACAAGGCCCAGAGCCTCCCAAGATTAACCAGGCGGACCCTGCCACTCACCCTGTAGCAAAGGGCACCCTGTTCATTTGCACGGGGAGACAACACCCTCATCGCCTCACCCGCAGAGTCTCGTTGAAGATCGGGTTCAGATTCCGTTTCTTCACCGACGTCTTGCGCTTGTTCTGCTTATCCGGGAGGAGGTAGGTTTTCACGTAGCTGGGCGAGGGAGGTGAGGGCTGGAGGTAAGGACGGGGCTCTTCCAGAGCCTTCGTCCAGCTCTGGGGACATCCCCAGCCACCATCCAGAGCACAGCGCCCCGCGCGGAGGCCTGGTGCTAATCAATTAACAAGCATCCAATTCAGCACACCTCCCGTTAACATCAGCTTGCCCATTTTGAAGAGGAGGAAACTGAGGCCAAGGCAAGTTGAGTGGTGGGCTGGGTCTTGGAGTGCCCTGGCGCCCCCAAGTCCCCTGCAGCCCACCTGTAGGGTAGGCACTCACGGATCGGAGCGGCGACGCCGGGCGGCGGCCAGCCCCTGGCACTGGATCACCTGCACTCGCAGCTCGGCAGCGCCAGGCTCGTAGCGCAGCGCCAAGTGCACGGAGCCCCGCACCTGTACCGTGCCAGCCTCCGCTTCCCCCGACAGGCTCATCAGGCTGCCGCTCAGCTGCGGGGGGCGGGGAGGGGTGGGAGGTCAGGGTCCCAGGCAGGCTTCCCATGGCGGGACTTGCCAGGGCACCCCGCCCAGCCCCTCCCTAGTCCTTCACCGTGGAGGAATTGAGGCTGGACACAGAGGAGCTGCTGCTGAGCATGCGGTCGAGGGAAGGGCCGAGCCCTGGGGCCTCTTCCCCATTCTCCTGGATCTCGGGGGTCACCCTGATCTGGGGAGGGGAGAAAAGTGACAGGGTACTCTCTACTTCCCTGGACCTCCCTGGACCATGCAGGTGTCGCTGACGGTTCCCATTCCCGGGGCAGGCACACTCTAGGTCTGGAATCCGCTCCCGGTCTTGAGAACAGCCACTGGCCACTCCCGCCTACCTGGGCTGGCGATGGCCAGGACTCCTGCTCCGCCCTCTGCTCAGGATCCAGCGCTGGGTCCGTCTCTGCCACCTGCACACCCCCTTGGCCGGAGGCTGGAGTGGAGCACAAGCTGCTGAGAGAGCCCCTCTCTTGTGTGTGTCTGTCCCTAAGCAAACCTGGAGGGACTTGTTCACAATTCTGGTCACCTGTCAGCTTCAGGCCCCAGTGGTGACCTGGGGTTGCCCATTGGGGGTGGGGGTGGGTGAGGGGAGAAGAGGAAGGTGAACACACGGGGGTTGGGGGTTGGGGTCATTAAAAATTGCCTCCGACTGCCCCAACGTCTTTTGCTCCCACTCACCTTCCTGGCCCTGGGGCTCCTCCTCATGATCTGAAGCCTTTGAGGCTACATATGGTGAGGGGAAATCTGGTCCCTGAAGAAAGCAAAGGGAGGTCATGACGGGTGGGAGGGGGGGGGTTAATGAGGAAGGGGTCAAGGGTTATGCTAGGGTCAGAGGTCAGAGACGCCAGCCTGTGCACCTCAGTGTTGGAGTAGGGCTGCCCTCAGGGCAGGGCTGGCTACCAGCTGCAGGACCAGTCAGGCCTGTACTTCACACCCTGGCATCCCAAGGCCGGTCCCTCCTGACTTGCCAGCCTGAGTTCAGGTGGTGGGGGCCATAACAGCTGGGTCCCTGGCCTCAGCCTCACCCACCTCAGCCCAACCCCAGTGTTTCAGTAGTGGGCTGGCTTCACGTCTCCTGTGTAGTTGAGGGTGACCCTGAACTCCTGATCCTCCTGTTTCTACCTCCTGAGCTCCAGGATCACAGGTGTTCCCCTGGTTTATGAGGCGCTGGGGGTCAAACCCAGGGCTTCCTGCATGCTGGGCAAGCACTGTACCAACTGAGTGACAGCCTTATTCTTAATAGCTGCATTTACAATTGCCTTAGAGGCTTGGTCCAGGCCACAGGTTGATCCAGTCGGTGAAGCTCTGAGCAAGACAAGACTTGTCCAAGTTCCCAGGAATGGGGGTTCCTTCCCTGGTATTTACCCCATTTGGTACCACAATGCGCTTGCTATTAGCTCACCCAGTCACTGGGTACTCACTTGGGTCTCACTGTGCCTCTCTGGAGCAGCCATCTCTATGGAGACCCTAGAAGGAGAGAGCCGGGGTTTTCAGGGCTGGGCAGTTAACTGGCACTCCCCACTCCTCTCCATGCTGCCTCCTCACCTGGACTCTGGCTCTTCCTCAGTGGTGTCTTTCCCAGCAGCCTCTGCCTCACCATCACTTCCCAGAGCCTGGTCCCCTGGGCTCAGGTGAGAAATTCTGTGAGCCTTCATTATCCGGAAGCCCCATACTGGCCATGGCCCACGGGAGATGCCCATCCACTTCCTATAGCCCACAGAGGGGCAGCGCTACTCAGACACTCAGTGTGGGGGCAGCCAGGACTGGAACCCAGAGCCTAGTCCTGCCCTGTTACAGTCTGCACCCTTGGCTTCCAGAAGCTCCCCCTCCCTGCCTTGAGGTCTCCCCTCACCTCTGGAGCTCTTCTTCCTGCGGATAGAGGCCCTGACAAGATCAGACCCAAAATGGGCATGGCGATGGCGCTGGGAGCGTGCTTCTTGGAACCAGTCCCCTGTCAGGATCTTCAGCTGCCCGGGGTCTGCCAGCGAGGCTCGGAGCTTGCTGGAGGACAGTGGAGGACACAGCTGTCACTATTCACCCAACCAACATCCCTGACCCCCACTCTGGACTAGGGCCTGGGGCTCAACAGCAAATCACACTTGATCCTTGTCCTGGGGTCACTCAGGCTACTAAGGAGACAGAATCCAGAATAGACAAGGACAGTGATGGAGGTAAGGGGGCCTTTTGTGTGAATCATTTCTCTCTCTCTCTCTCTCTCTCTCTCTCTCTCTCTCTCTCTCTCTCTCTCTCTTCCCCGAGACAGGGTTTCTCTGTGTAGTTTTGGTGCCTTTCCTGGATCTCGCTCTGTAGCCCAGGCTGGCCTCAAACTCACA
Organism: Peromyscus californicus insignis; assembly: GCF_007827085.1. NCBI lineage: Eukaryota > Metazoa > Chordata > Mammalia > Rodentia > Cricetidae > Peromyscus > Peromyscus californicus. The sequence continues at coordinate 21,310,828 of NW_026294573.1, read as the reverse complement.
GAGATCCGCCTGGCTCTGCCTCCTGAGTACTGGAATTAAAGGCGTGCGCCACCACCACCCGGCACAAATCACTTCTTAAAGGATAAACTGGAATTCTCCAGGTTGAGAGGCATAATCATCATTCATGAAGTAGTTATCGTGGGCCATGCCTGATAGTTTATTTGTTGCACATGTACATGTAATGTATGTGTGGTCTGCATGCATGTGTGTATGTTCCCATGTATGTGGAGGTCAGAGCTGGTTGGCCCACCCTTCTCTAGCTCAGCTCTCTCTACCCTATATATTGAAGCAAGACCTCTCACTTGAATCCAGAGCTCACCGATTTGGTGAGCCTAGCTAGACAGCTTGCTCCAGGAATTCTCCATCCCTATTACCCGAGTGCTGGGAGTACGGGTGCGCCACCATACCGCCCTGGCATTTATGTGGGTGCTGGAGAGCTGAACCCTTCCTCAAGCCTATGCAGTGAGCGCTTTACCCACGGAGCCATCTCCCCGGCCCCTTAGCTCTGTTCTAGCTGAGGAAGGTGAAGTTCAGGGTAAAGGCAGCCGCCCAGGTTTACACAGCTGTCCCAGACAGTGCTCATCACTCTTGAGGTCCTGTGCCTCTGCTGCTCTTCTGGGGAGAAGGGACATCTTAGGCTTCGAAGAGCATTCTGGGATTGGGAAGCTCCGCATGGCTATAGCACGTTCATGTGTATCTGGGTGGGGCTTAGAGGAAAATGAATGAGATGGGGCGCCGACAGGGACCCATCAGGGTGACCCGTGGACACACAGGCTCTGGGAAGGGTCCAGCAGAGTATTAAGGACAGGTGGTGTCTGTCCACCAAAGTGTCCTGTCCCAAGGTGGTGACCAGAGTGGGAAAGCCCAGAGATAGGGAGGCTTGAGGAGGACTTGGTACGGGTTTGGGAGAAGTGATGAGCTCTGAGCTGGCCAAGGTCAGTGGAGACCAAAGGGTAGAGCCAAGGACCACCCAGACCCAACAGGCAGCTTCCAAGGACCCAGGATCCCTTCCTTCTGGCTGGTGGCTGTCCTATCTCACCTGACCCGCCCCTCCTCCAGTTGGCGCAGGCGGGTATCTCGTTTGAGAACATCAGCGATGGCCTCCTGCTCCTCCTCTGTCAGGAAGCTGAGGTCCAGCAATCCCTCAGCTTCAGATTCTGGCCCATGTGCCATGGGGAGGGGGGGCAGGGCCCAAAGCCTCTCCTGAGATGTGTGGCCTCTCTGGGGCATCAGCTGGGGTTGTGCCCCAGCTGGGCATATGTAGCTTCCTGGGGGATAGACCAAGGGTCAGTGTCTTCTCAGATACACAGCACATCCAAGAACCAACTGCCTGTTTTCTCCCAAGCACACACCTGAGTAATAAGGAGCAATCAAAGGAAGGCCAGGTCAAGGTGAGGTGGGGTGTGGGGGATACACTCAAAGAAGGCTACAGAACACGTATGCACATACCCCTAAGAACACATGGAGAACTGCAAGCCAGTACACACTGATACATGTACCCACTGTTCTACACACAGTCATTCGGGAACAAGGATACCTGGACAAAGACAGGCAATGTACACACATCCCCATGACAGGAGTGTGCACACATACACAAGAGACCGAGCCCAAGGGCTGCGCACAGTAATTCTTAAACCTGCACACAGTGTGTGCACACAAAGGAGACAAGCACCCACTCAGGTACAAGAATAAGTCCCTGAATATCCACAGATCTCTCTGGCCTTCCTCACACACACTGCCCATTTAACCCGGCTGTGACCTCCTTGAAGCCAAGGACCGCTCATTCCCCACAAAGTCAGTACTTTGCACACAACATAACCTGATTCTTAATGAAATGCAAAAATATACCTGCACAAACATGTAAGTGCACACCCAGCCTTCTCCACCACTCATGCTTATACCCCTACCCAGGGAGCCTCCCAACCCAGCCTGCCTCTGCCTTCGCCTCCCTCCACCCCGCCCTGGCCCATTTGGCCTTCCTGTCTGAGGCAACCTCCTCCCCAACCCTCACCCCCAACTTCCTCCCCCCCGCAAGGTAACCGCAGCACCCAATTCCACTGAGGCCACCCGCCCTGGGATTCCCCGACAACAGCCCATCAGCCCTGCCCTCTTGCTTGGAGATTTCTGAGCCCCTCTGATTACAGGGCCTCCCCAACCCCCAAACTTGGCTGGAGGCCTCAGCTGGCTAAACAACTCATGCCTAGGCACCACAGCCACTCCGGAAGGAAAACATTGCCAGCTGAGAGGGGCGTGTGGACGTGGCAAGGGCCCAGCACTCAGAACTGGCGCTGGCCTGGGCCCACTGGGCACTCTCTCCTCTCCTTCCCACCCCTTCCATGCCAGGCCTCCAGGTGGGGCTGAAGTGGGACTAGAACAGCTCAGGGGCGGGTTCTGGCTTGTGCCTGTCTCCTCCTGCCCCTGCCGACTCCCGGCTGAGTCAGTGTCCAAGCATAGAAAGCCAGCCTCCTCTCCTACCCTGCTTTCCCTCTGGGGGTTTCTGTACATCTGCATCTCCATAGCCCTGGGCAGATGCCTGTACACCGACAGTGACTATTTCCCTGAATGGCTGTGCTCGAGGTGCGTGCTACGAAGCCAGCTTGGGACTCTCCTGTGGCACGGTGGCTGAGCATTGCTGTGTTGTGTTAACTGCTGAGTTAACAGGGTAGACATGTCTGCATCTAACACGGAACCAAAGTGCTGTGTTGTTGTGTAACTATGCCTTACAGGGTGGGGTGGGGGGCGATGGTAAGTGCAGTGACTTTCTGGGAGATAGTGCCGTGTGGGTGTATGCATTTCTTCCTGTGTGGTTGGCCAGCTCAGGCAATGTTGTGGTGTGTATCTAGAGCCCCGGGGACCACCCGATGTGTCTGTGTGTGAAGGTGGAGGGACATTTGGCAGAACTGGGCCTGGCCTTGTCTTACAGGTCTGCTTGGTCTGGGCTGTGAGCCTCCAAGCCCGGGTTCTCTCTACCTCAATTTCCCTCTCTTTGAGAAGCAGGTCAAGTGCCTGGTGCCCCTACCCTGTACTAACATCATGGGACAGACCCTTTGGTGATACAAAAAAAAGTATGTCAATCTGCCTGGGCAGGCCAGAGTCATAAACTTGCTCGAACTTCCCCCACCCCAAGCTCCCAAGGTGCCAGAGTATGCTCAGGACACCAGGTGGCAGTGCCCACCCCTTAGACCACTGGCAGGGGAGGTGTGTTACCTGTAGGGGTCCGGAAGGGAGGACAACCTCCAAAGCAACTCCAGCTCTCCAGGAAGGCGTTTCAGAGCCCAGAAGAGCGGTGGGGACTAAAGCTGACTCGCCCAGCTGCAGCTGCCCCAGCCCTGAGGAGGTGGAGGAGGAGGAGACACCTCGGCAGGGCCTGGTGCAAAACCGGGCCTGGACTGCAGCTCCCCAGGTGCACTGGTGCAGCCACAGTGCTGTCAGGGAACCCAGGGCCAGGTGTGCGGGCCCCTGTGGCTGGGCCCAGCTGGACTGTAGATTTATCCTGTAACTGAAGCATGCCTCACCTGCAGAGCTAGCTCGGGGCCTTGGCTGGCCCATCTGTGGACTGGGTAGCAGAGCCGTTCTGCCACAGAGGGCCAACCAGAAACTCTTGGGAAGCAAAGTTAGAAACTTTTCTAAGAACTACAGAAACGGGAAGATGAGAGAGTTGCCACTAGGCAACCTAGGCCGGAGTCCTGGCTCCAGCACCATAAGGCTTTGAGCAGGTGTCTTAACCCCTCTGAGCAATCATTTCCTTCTACGCAAACTGGAGAGTGGAACCCAGAGACATACAGGTGGCACACAGGTGCCTGGTACAGATGGCATGTCGTAGGTATGTGCCAGGTATCCTCTCTCCAACAGACCAATGCCCATGGCCATTTTAGCACCTGAGCATCCATGTTCACAGAACCATCCATGTCTCCTCTCACCCCCAGGGTGTTTGAAGGGCCCCGGATTCCAGTGCCAGCCGAGGAGCCCAAATTCTCACCTTCGAGTACACATCCTGCTCAGGAGAATCTATTTTGGGTCTCAGAGTCCATGGCTTTTGGGATCATGATGTTCTGCAGCTATCCACATTCTGGTCTTAGACACTAGAGGTCACCTCTATGCTTTTGTGTGTATAAAGCTTTGACTACATATATGTGTGTAAAACACACGAGTGCCTGGTGCCCAAGGGAGCCAGAAGAGGGCGTCAGACTCTGGAACTAGAGTTATAGATGGTTGTGAGCCACCATCCTGCAAGAGCAACAGGTGCTTTTAAGTGCTGAGCTCTCTCTTCTATCTCTCCCGTGCCCCCCCCCCCGCGCCTCCCCCTTCCCCTTTTTTTTTGAGACAGGGTCTCTCTGTATAGCTCTGGCTGTTCTGGAACTTACTCTGTAGACCAGGCTGGCCTCGAACTCAGAGAGATCTGCCTGACTCTGCCTCCCAAGTGCTGGGATTAAAGGTGTGCACCACCACCTGACCTTTAGCCCCCTTTAAAAGTTTTGGTTGTTTTTTTTTTTTTTACATTTTATCTGTGTGCATGTGGAGTTCAAAAGACCTCACAGGAGTCTCCTCTCCTTCCACCTTTCTGTGGGTTCGAGGGATCGAACTCAGGCCGTCAGTCTTGGCTGTTAAGTGCCCCAACTCTGAGCTTTGTCGGTCTTCAAGCTTGCTTGCTTTTAAATGTTTTTGTGTATGGGTGTTCTGCCTGCGTGTATGTTTGTGCATTAGAGGTGTGCTGCCTGGTGCCTGTGGAGGCCAGAGGCGGGCACTGGACCCCTTGAACTGGAGTTACAGATGTGAGGTACCATGTGGGAGCTGGAATCCGTCCTCCGGAAGAGCAGGCAGTCTTTGCTAATTGCAGTCGCCCCTCCAGCCCCACTTTCTATGGATTCATTTTCATTTTGGTTTGATGGTTGTGAGCCACCATCCTCTGGAGAAACAGTCAGGGCTCTTAACTTGTGAGCTACCGCTCACCCTCTGACTTGTTTCTGCCAGTCTTATTTTCAGTTTCTTTTTCCTTATCTAAGTTGGTTGATAATCATTTTTGGTTTTCACCACTATTGAGTGACCCCCGATTCTCAGATAATACATGTACAGGGATGGAGGCAGCTCAGGGAAAGCATGCATGGATATGTGCTTCCACGGTGTTCCTTGTGGGAGTGGTCATCCCGGTGGCCACCTGCACCCTCCTCTAACCTCCCAGCACCCCTGGAAGGTATCCAATCTTGCCTGTTTTCAGGCCCAAGTGTCTTTTCTAGGTGAGCTCTGCTGACTTTTGGGCCTCTTGCTTCCCCTGAACTTGGACAAGTCACGTGGGTGCCCATTTCTTCATCTGCCACATGGGCCTGATAGTGTCTGTCTTACAAGGCTGTTGGGAGGTTCCATGCCCGCAGCTCTGTAACAAGGGCCAGTAAGGAGGAAGCGTTTGAGTGCTGGGGGTGGAACCCAAGGCCATGCTCGACAAGGGCTGTCAGAGTCACAGGCTCTCCTGGAAACAGCCTTTAAGCTGGGCTTTGGTGGAAAGCAAAGGGTCAGAGTTGAGTACACACTGGTATGTGGTGAGGAACGTGGAGAACCCTGGCAACCATAGAAAGAGGAACCAAGGAGCAAGCTAGTCAGTGACATGATTGTGGGGTAAGCATGGGGACCTCAACATGGCCACCATACACACACGGCCAAGGGCTGCCATTCCTCTTGGCTCACTCCAGCTGTGCACTGAGGCTGAGGATGCAGGTCACTCCCAACTCCAATCCTATTGCCAAGTTTTTCCCAATAGGGAAGATGGAAGATTTCCTTCTAGAAGGAAATTGGGAACACAGACCAGGAATGGCAGGGACTTCCCACAGCCTATGCAGCAGCAGAATTTACAAAATGTTGATGTGCCCCTAAGTTCCAGTTGGAAAGACTCGGCCATGTTGTTAGTAATCAGTCTCTTTGCCCCAGGACCCAGGGATATATGAGCTTAAGGAATCCGGGGTGCGGAGGGGCAGAAGAAGAAAATGACAGACACCACCTGGACTTGAAACTTTATTTCCTGCCAGGGAGCCCCTTATAAAGGAGCAGGGGGTGAGGCGGGCTGCGCAGGGCCCACTGCAGCAACCGGAAGTAGAGCCAGCCGATCCACGGTGCACCAGCTGCTCTGGGGTTACTCACACTGTGGACATAAGGGGTTCTATCCCTGGGCTGGAAACAAGTGGGATTCACCTTACCTGATTTACAGGGGACCCACTCTGCACCTAAGGCCATTCACCTTGCTAGCCAGGGCCCAGATGAGGGGCGATGGGGTACACACTATGCTAGCACGGCTCTAGAGACATGGGAAGAGCCTAGACAGCCCTTCGAGTCCGGTCTAGGCCAGCAGAGAAGGAAGGTTCCAAGTCTCTTGGCTCACAGCACTTCTCAGAACACCACACCCCACTTCGGGACATGACAACCAGCCAGAAGCAGCTTCAAATCCAGCTCTGCCCACCGTGTCCTCACCGTGTCCTGGGCACGGCACAAGCAGCCCAGTGGCTGTGGCAGGAAGCGCTCGAAGGGAAGGTCTTCCCAGGACAGCAATGGGGATGCCACAAGGGTGAGGTCCCAAGCCCAGGGAGAGGACAAGGAGGCTCTAAGTGGCCTCATCTCACACTGTACCTCAGCACTTCCATCCCAAGCCCTGACCCTACTTCCAACCCAGGAAGCTAACTGTCTGAGGGTGGCGACAAGAGAGCTGGGACCGGGGTGGTGGCAGGGCCTCCCTGGGGGCCCTCACCGCAGAACTGGGACCAGGGTGGTGGTGGGGCCTCCTTGGGGGCCCTCACCGCAGAACTGGGACCAGGGTGGTGGTGGGGCCTCCTTGGGGGCCCTCACCGCAGGTTGAAGATGAGACTGACGGTCAGGATGATGCCCAGGAGAAGGACAAAGGGCAGCCAGGTCTTCACGAAGGCGCCAACACTGACGAGAGAGCACAGGGGCACGGTCAGTGAGCAGGCCGACGGCCCAGAATGCCCTCCTCCCCCAACCCTGACAGGGCTTAGGTTCCTAGGAGGCTCCTGGAACTTACTCCTCAGTTTGGTCAGCCAAGGGACAGGGCCTGATGCCTACTATGGAGGCCATGGAAGGAAGCAAATGTACAGAGTCTCAAGCCTGGCTCTGTCTCGATGTTCTTTTCTAGGGGAAAAGCAGGCCCCTAAGAATTTCCCTTCCAGAAGCTCTTAATGATGAGCACAATTAAGAACGAAGTTGGGAGCTGGAGAGATGGCTCAGCGGTTAAGATCACTGGTTGTTCTTCCAGAGGTCCCGAGTTCAATTCCCAGCAACCACATGGTGGCTCACAACCATCTGTAATGAGACCTGGTGCCCTCTTCTGGCCTGCAAGCATGCATGTAGGCAGAACACTGTACACATAATAAATAAATCTTAAAAAAAAAAAAATGATTTAAAAAAAATGATTTAAAAAAAAAAAAAGAACGAAGTTGGGGGGCAGGGGATCAGCTCAAATGTGAGATGGTTCCTAAGTCTGGGCTCTGCTGTGGGACACAGAGAACTCACCACCCTGAGTTCTCTCAGTGTGAACTGGGATAAATGTCTTAAATCTCACAGGTCACGAGGCTGTGGCTTCAAAGGGCTGTCTAGACTAGGAGCTCAACTGTCCAGAAGCCGGCCTCTGACAAAGGAAAGGGTCGGGGGCTGAGGAGGGGGAAACACTATCCATGAGATGTGTTCATCTCAACACCCGGAGACTCAGAGCTTCCCCAGGAGCCAGAACCACAACAGCCCTTATCAGGGACGGCTGTAGCCCAGAAGCAGCTACCCAGAACCTCGCAGGGAGCAAGTGAAGGTGACCTGGAACCCGTGTGGAGTTGGACGTTGGTAGAGCCACCCTGCCCCCCACCAGGAACTCGGTCGCTCTGGAGTAGAACCTCAGAGTCTGTTCCAGTTGTCCCCGGTGACTGAAGGACTCCAGTGACAGTCGTTCCAGGATCCTTGGGAGAGCGGCCTGGGGGAGCCTGCAGGTGTGAAGACAGCTCACCTGACGTACTTCCCGTAGATCAGGCAGAAGAAGCAGAGCGTCACCATGTTCCAGTTGGTACTGTTGTTGTAACGCATCAGGTTCAGGGCCAAGGCCACGTGAGAGTGGCAGTTGTCACAGCAGAGATTGTGCTGGAGACACAAGAGCAGCTGGGTCAGACCGCGCTGGGGGGAGGGGAGCCCCGCCCCCCGCCCGTTCCCACCTACCATCCGGTGCTTGTACTCCTCAGAGGCGTCGTGCACAGCTGTGTCCCACGCATTGGGGCCACTGGCGTATACCTGGGCGGGGTCCAATTTCCAGAACCTGAAGGGAAAAGGGAATGTTCTGGGACTGGCTCCGCCCCTTTGGGGCCTTCCAGCTTTATGAATGCTCTCTGTGTGGGGTGCCTAAGGCTGTGGGGTGAACCAGGTCCAGGTCTAGTGTGGTGTGGCTCTTTCCTCCCAGTTGAAACATTCTCTTCTGGAGGGAAGCAGGGAGATCCTGAGACTTGGGAAATAAAGACTCACGTGGCTCAGGAAACTCCTACAACAAAACTGTCAAGGCCCTTCCTTCCCCAGGGTCTACAAGTTGGAGCAGCTGGTGGGAAGAGACTCTGAATGCCCAGGTGCCAGCGTGACATGCAGGAAATGCAGGAAATGCAGGGATACGCACGCCTCATGCGCTGCGCCCACCATGTGAACTTTTCTGGGAGTCAGCTGACTGACTTTGGGACACTTGCACTCCTGTAAGTGACCCCAGTAAATGCAGGCTCATGAAGCTCCATTTGGGTACAATCAGTGTCCAATTTGTGGTGAATGACAAGTCTGTTCACATCTCTCCAAGAAGTGAGACAATTGTGACCCGGCAAGACCGCCAGTGCCGCGATGGCTCCTGGGAAGACGCGGACGAGTCTAGAGTGCTGTGTGGTCCGAATGTTTGTCCCCTATTTTTTTTTTCTTCTTTTTTTTTTTTAGTTTTTCAAGACAGGGTTTCTCTGTGTAGTCCTGGCTGACCTGGAGCTCACTCTGCAGACCAGGCTGACCTCGAACTCACAGAGATCTGCCTGCCTCTGCCTCCTGAGAGCTGGGATTAAAGGCGTGTGCTGCCACCGTCACAGGCTGTCCCCCTATTCTTTTTTTTTTTTTTTTTTTTTTTGGTTTTTTGAGACAGGGTTTCTCTGTGTAGCTTTGCGCCTTTCCTGGAACTTGCTTTGTAGACCAGGCTGGCCTTGAACTCACAGAGATCCGCCTGGCTCTGCCTCCCGAGTGCTGGAATTAAAGGCGTGCGCCACCACCGCCCGGCCCCCTATTCTTATGCTGAAATCCTAACCTGAGGAACTCCCTTCTGAGTGGGGTCAGTGACCTTAAAAGATAGGCCCCCTCCACTCTTTCATCACGCGTGGGTACAAGGAGGCCCTGTGGCCCCAGTGAGGCACTGAGTGTACCCGTACTCTCTTCTCGGCCTTCCTACTCTCCGAGCTGAGACATTTGTGTTGTGGAGGAGCCACCCACTCAATGGCATTTTGTCATGGCAACCTGAATGGATGAAGACAGAGGGAACACCTGAGTCTAGGCTGATGGAAGAGGGGTTCGGTCAGCACTGGGGGCTGTGGGAACAGCTTGATGGAGGAGGGAAGCATAAACTGTACGGCGTGTCCCAGAAATAAGTGACTGAGCAGTCCTGGAGGACTCAGGAGAGAACAAGGTGTGGGGAATGAACGGGCAGCTGAGGAGGGGGCGCGGATGTCACACTGAGGTGGTTTACCCAGCAGCAGCGTCTCCCCAACTCAGCTGGCGAGAGTGGGAAAGAAAGTGGCAGAGCGAAGCCCTGAACACCAGGCAGGTCAGAGTGGCGGCTGGAAGTAGCAGAGGCCCCCCGGTGACCTCAGGCAGAAGTGTGTGTGTGTGTGTGGGGGGGGGGGGGGGCAGGCACAGCGACAGGGGATCACCAGTGGTCGTGGCAGGAAGAAACCACCAGGGCCTGGACTATGGGGCTCAGGGGCTCCTGCTTGGAGCAGGTCATCTTTAAAACTGCCTTTGGAAATACGAAAATTAAACAACTAAAACACTCTGAAAAAGAGCCCAAAGAAACCCCCAGAACTATATCTCCACCTGCCTGAGGAAGCCAGAACAGGGAGCTCTGCTCCAAGATACTTCGTCCAGCAGCTTCCTGGCTAGCTTTGGGCCACAGGACACCTGCTGTAGTTCTGACGCACTGTCACCAGGCCCAGAGTTACAGGAACCACCCAGGGCTGAAGTAATAAATAAAGACAAGGCCTGGAGAGACGCCTCAGCGGTTAAGAGCACTGGCTGCTCTTCCAGAGGTCCTGGGCTCAATTCCCAGTACCCACACGGCAGCGCACAACTGTCTGTAACTCCAGTTCCAAGGGCACACCAATGCACATAAAATAAATAAATAAATAAATAAAAGGAAGAAAAGAAATAAAGACAAGTCTGACTGAAACTTTGCTCGCAAAGGGCCTGTGCAGCTTTCACGCCCTCCAAGCGGAGCTGCAGTGGAATCCCAAGCAGCCTCCTAATCCTAAATGGCCTGCTTGTTCCCCAGGGTGGAAGGACTCCAGGCTACACAGAAAGACAGACTTGCCAGGCAGTGGTGGCGCACGCCTTTAATCCCAGCACTCGGGAGGCAGAGCCAGGCGGATCTCTGTGAGTTCAAGGCCAGCCTGAGCTACAGAGTGAGTTCCAGGACAGGCGCAAAGCTACACAGAGAAACCCTGTCTCGAAAAAAACCAAAAAAAAAAAAAAAAAAAAAAGCAGATTTGGCTGTGTAGAGGCGGCTTTGATGCTTCCTTACTGTGTGACCTTGCCTGAGTCCCATCCTTTTCCGTACTCCTGTGCCACAGAGTTGAAAACACAACCTCCCTGAACTGAGGCAAGACCTGGACGGTCTACAAGATGAGGTCCAGACAGGCACTGACACACGAGATGCTTGGTACAGGGCACTGTGTCCTAACGGGCTCTAACTGTCCTCGGGGTGCTGGCTCCTGCTGCGTCTCACAGGGTCTGGCCTGTTGCTCCGAGCAGGAGGAACCTGGCCCTAGATCTCGACACAAGGCTACTCACTTACTTGGCAGGCTTTCCAAAGGCCATGTTGTCCTCCTGTTGAGAGACAAGAGAAAGACGTCAGTGCAGACACTACAGTCAGTCTAATGACAACCCGGTCAGAGGCTCAAGGGCAGTGACTCGGGGGCGGCAGGGCCAGGACACGGCATGGCATCGTAGTGCCAGAGGCACTGCTCTGTGGGGAGGAGGCCGCACAACAGCCAGGGGCTCCTCTGGTGCTCTCCCGATGTGCTGGGGCAGTCTTGGATCTTTCACTGTGGGCCGGAGCTTTCCTTCATGCCCGGAACCTCAGCCCCCTGACCTCTCGATGCAGCAATGATGGCTTACACGGGACCTGGAGCGGGACACCTCAGAGCGGGACACCTCAGAGAGGGACCGAGGCTGCTGGACCCAGAACTTTCTTATGAAGGAGACTATGGAGAGTCCCAGACTCTGTATGCGGACACACGCACACCCTAGAAATCTAATTATATATACTGAGACAGGGTCTCTCAATGTAGAGAGAACTCTCGACAGAGACCAGGCTGTCCTTGAACTCACTATCTGTCTCCTGAGTACTGGAATTAAAGGCATGTGCTACTATGCCTGGATTTTGTTTTTTGAAGCAGGGTCCAACTCTATACCCAACACTAACCTGGAACTCACCATGTAACCCAGGCTGGCCTTAAACTCTGAGGAATCCTCCTGCCTCAGTTTCCCAATGCTGGGATTAGAGAGGCATCCACTATGCCTAGCTAGTAAAAGTATTACATTCACAGCAATAGACCTTGTCCGTTTGGACGGTTGTAACAACCATTAACGGAAACAGGCTATGCTATCACACCCCTTTGTCCTGCCTTTAGCTACCTGAAAATAGGCAAATGCCATGTGCTCATCTGGAAAGAGCCCACTGGATAGAGTTGGTCCATCCCCAGGAAGCAGATTTGAGAACACACTGGTTCAGTCTAAAAGCCCCACCCTGGAAACCATGTCAGCCTCCCCTGTCCCCCAACCATGGCTCCCACCTTCTGAAGGTCCAGAGATGTGGTTCCTGGATGGTCTGACTCCACTCTTGCCTCTAACCCCTACCCATGTCTTGGTACCCAGGGATGGGGGCAAAGGGCTGAGTCAGTTACTTAAGACTCCTCTGGCCACACTGCCCTCCTGGCCTGTCCTGGAGGCAAGAGAAGGAAAGGGGTCAAACACTGGTGAGGGGCAGGAGGCTAGAGCCGAGTTATCTGCGACGTCCCGGGCCCAGGCCAGCCTACGTGAGCCTGGAGACTCTCCAGGGCAGGGCAAAATGGGGACTCACCGAAACAAAATAGGGGCCAGCGAAGTCCCGAATGACCCCCGTGGATGTGCAGATGCCCATGTGGCCGATGATGGGGAAAAACCACCTGTAAGAAAAGAGCAGAGAAAGGACAGAGCGGGGTTAGGCAGATGCCAGGGAGCAGGTGACACTGCTTCATGGTGAGTCACCTTAGGGAGGTCCACAGTGGGATAGCCTGCGCCACCGCCAGAAGAGCTATCACTGACACAGGACACGAACACCAAGCACAGCAGAGACACAGAGCAGCAGGCCGTGGACTCTGCTGGGGAGATAAAAACACCTCCCTCGTGGGAAACTGTCGGCTCTGTAAGCTACGCCTCAGCAGCTCTGAGGACGTACAGACAGAAACAAGGCCTTGTGCCCCAAAACTGTGTACGAAAACACACCGAGTACCCCTTATGCTTGTTTAGCATAAACAAGGCCTTGGGTTTGAACCCCAGAACTGTGAAAAATAAAAATCCTCAACGAACTGTGCTCATAAAAATGTGTACCTCTTATTGGGGCTGAAAAAAATGGCTCAGTGGTGAAGAGCACTGGCTGCTCTTCTAGAGGACCCTGGTTCAAGTCCCAAACCCCACACGGCAGCTCACAACATCAGGCCTTTGTGAGCACCAGGCAGATGTGCTGCACAGATGTGCTGCACAGACGTGGATGCAAACAAAACATTCATACACATAAAATGAAGTGTATCTTTTGTTAATGTACATTATCTCAAAGTTAATTGTTTAAAATAAGGTAACAAAACCCAGCTGAGCTGAACATGGCTGGTGCACGCCTGTAATCCTAGCACTTGGGAGGCAGAGGCAGGCAGATCTCTGTGAGTTCAAGACTAGCCTTGTCTACATAGTGAGAGCTTGTCTCAAAAATCAATGGGACGGGCTGGAGAGATGGCTCAGCGGTTAAGAACACTGGTTGTTCTTCCAGAGGTCCTGAGTTCAATTCCCAGAAACCACATGGTGGCTCACAGCCATCTATAATGAGATCTGGTGCCCTCTTCTGACCTGCAGGCATATGTGCAGGCAGAACACTGTATACATAATAAAATAAATCTTAAAAAAAAAAAAAAAAAAAAAAAAAAAAAAAATCAATGGGACTGGAGAGATGCCTTAGCCATTAAGAATACTTGCTGTTCTCGCAGAAGACCTGGGTTCAGTTCCCAGCACCCACATGGTGGCTCCCACCTCCGTAACTCCAGTTCCACAGGATGTGACATCCTCTTCTGACCTCCATGGGCACCAGGCATGCATGCAGTGCACATATATACATGCAGAGAAAACAAAATGAAGCTCTTTAAAACCAAACCAAACTAACGCCCCCCTCCACACACCCGGAAATAAGTAAAATCAGCATAGCCTGGCCATGGTTCCATGTAACAATGAAAGACACATTTCCGCTACACACAACATACTCTCAAGAGTGTATGCCTGAAAGAAAGTCCGAGCCAAGCGTATGGAATACAGCACTGTTGAGTGTTCCAGAGAAGACCAAACCAATCTATGGCTATTGCACTGGGGCCAGCAAGACGTGGCTCAGCTGTGTGGGTGCCTGCCACCAGGCTAGATGCCCAAGTTTGCCTCCTGGGACTCCATAAAGCTGCCTGACCTCCACCTGTGTACTGTGACAAACTCCCTCCTGTATATATACACATATTAACAATAAAATGAAAAAGCTTTCCATGTTATTTTAAATTATGTGTATGTGCATGTGTCTGCATGTAGGTATGAATGGGGACCCACAAGTATAGGATCCCACCAGAGCTGGACTTACAGGGGCTGTCAGCCAATGGACACAGGGCTGGGAAGTACACTTGGGTTCTCTGTAACAGTACATGGCCTTAACGGCTGAACTGTCCACAAACAGGAAGGGAGGGAGGGAGGGAGGGAGGGAGGGAGGGAGGGAGGGAGGGAGGGGAGGAGGGAGGGAGGGAGGGAAGGCAGGCAGGCTGGCTTAAAAACTTAGTTGATTGTAAGCTTAAGAATTGTGCACCTAGCTGGGCGGTGGTGGCTCACGTCTTTAATCCCAGCACTCAGGAGGCAGAGCCAGGCGGATCTCTGTGAGCTCGAGGCCAGCCTGGTCTACAGCGCGAGATCCAGGAAAGGCGCAAAGCTACACAGAGAAACCCTGTCTCGAAAAACCAAAAAAAAAAAAAAAAAAAAAAAAAAAAAAAAAGAATTGTGCACCTTATAATATGTAAATAATACTTCAGTGAGGAGGTTTAAAATGGGGGGGGTCATCAGGGCTGGTAAGATGGCTCAGTGGGTAAAGTGCTTGATGTATAACTGAAGAGGGAGTGGAGAGCCGAGGGAGCAGAAGGGAGACCGTGTAGAGGCTGCTGCTGAAGTCGCAGCTCCAGACGACAGTCCTGACTAGATAATCGTAGATGATGGATTCAGACTGTAAAAGGAAGAGGGCTTTCTTTTTCTCCACGATTAATTTAATTATGGGTATCTGTGTGTGGTGGTATGGGACGTGAGTGCAGGTAGGTGCCCTTGGAGGCCAGAAGAGGGCATCTGACCCCTGGGAGCTGGAGTTATCAGCCCTTGTGAGTCACAGGATGTGGGTACTGGAACCTGAATCTAGGTCCTCCACAAGAGCAGTACTGGCTCTTGACCACTGAGCCCACTCTCCAGCTCTTCCCTAGACACTCAGAGTTCTAAGGCGTGCCTGGCAGGGCACACAGATCCAACCCCCTATGTGTTGTCAGTGGAACACTGACCAAATGACTCACATTTAGGAGTAGAGGGATGCAGCTGGGAAGGAGGAGCAATTTCAGAGTTCTGCAGACAGTACGGTCCCTATGACTGACAACTAACCGCAGACTTCAAGAGTCAGGAGAGAGTTTTCTGAATCTTCCCAACACAGAGAGATGATAGCTGAGGTAATGGAGGAACCATTTACCCTGAGCTGATCGGCCTAACTGTGTGCGTGCGTGCGTGCGTGCGTGCGTGCGTGTGTGTGTGTGTGTGTGTGTGTGTGTGTGGTGTACGTGCATGTGCCCTGGTGTGTGTGGAGGTCAGAGGACAACCATGCATGTTGCTTTGTCCTCTGCCCCAGGACAGGACCTCATTGCTGTGTACTCCAGACTAGCTTCCAGTGAACGTCTGGGGATTCCCTGTGTCTGCCATCTCACCACAGGAGCCCTGGGATTGCAGGCTCCTGTTTCCTACGCCTGCCTTTGGATGGTTCTGGGGATTTGAACTCAGGTCCTCGTGTCTGTGAGGCAAGCACTTTGCCCACCCATTTTAAAAATACATACTGAAGCCGGGCGCTGGTGGGGTATGACTTTAATTCCCGTACTCAGGAGGCAGAGGGAGGCGGATCTCTGTTCCAGGCCAGCCTGGTCAGACAGATCCAGTACAGCCAGGGCTACACAGAGAAACCCTGTCTCGAAAAACAAACAAACAAAAATACATACTGGCAGGCCACACTGTACCCTATATGTACATAAGATTACTCTACCTGACAATTAGAAAAAAAGAATGAAGTCAGCACTCGGGAGGCAGAGGCAGGTGGATCTCTGTGAATTCAAGGCCAGCCTGATCTACAGAGTGAGTTCTAGGGCAGGCAGGACTACACAGAGAGACCCTGTGTCAAAAGCCAAAAAAAAAGAGTGAAGTCAGATCTGACTGAACTTTTGAGCAGGCTATTTATTCCCATCTTCCTACAGAATAACAAGTACTTGGCTGAGGGGCCACTGCTTCCAATCTATGTAAAACGCTTCTCACATGTGGGGTGCTGAATGGTGCGCTCAGCTGGTCAGTGAACACCTGCCCCCTGACTGAAAGAGTAAGCAGCTGAAGATCCATGGTGAACACAGGACGGTAACCAAGAACTGTGGGAAACAGTTCCCCTGGCTCTCAGAACCCAACCCCAGACTCTTCCGGGACCAGATTTCTTTCAAGTGGCAGGGGACCCGGCTTTGAGCAGCACTCCCTGTCACGACTGTGCTGATGGCGATAGCACTGGGGACAGAGGTTGGAGAGACAACACTAAAGCTCTGTGCCCGGCAAAGCCCCAGGGAAGCAGCGCCCAATGCAAGCTTGTCAGCGCCCCAAGACAAGCTCCAGAGCTCAGCTAACTGCTGTGTCTTCTGACCTAGGACAAAATCGTCCTCAGGAAAGGTCAGTGAACGAGTTAGCTGCTCATCCTGGAGTTTTGTTTCTTTATCCCTCATCTACAGATGAGCAACAATACCTGCTTTCCTAGTTGATGTAAGGACTGGGTGGCATCAAACATGAACATGCTAACATCTCAGAAGAGATGGACAGGTCTTCGACTCAGTGTCTTCCTCTCACAGACTTGAAAGACCCCATGCCACATCTATCCCTATATTCAGCAATCTCACATAGCCATGTCATTACAAAGTCATCAGTATCTGTCCCTTCTGCTGAAGGGCGAGTCCTCCAATGGAAGCACAGAGTCTTAGAAACACCTGCACACACATCTGAAGAGAACTGAGATGTAAACTGCTTCTAGCCTCACCTCAAGTTGTCTCCACCTCAAATTGCTACCATTTCTCTGCAGAGGACCAGGCCACAAATAGTTCTAAAACTGAGGAGCTGGCCAGATGGTTCGGTGTGTAAAGGCACCTGTGTTTGATCCCAGGACTCACACGGCAAGATAGAACTAACTCCTGTAAGCTGTCCTCCGACCTCCATAGGTACTCATACACACATAAACAATTTTGTTTTTCGACACAGAGTTTCTCTGTGTAGCCCTGGCTGTCCTGGAACTTGCTCTGTAGACCAGGCTGGCCTTGAACTCACAGAGATCTGCCTGCCTCTGCCTCCCGAGTGCTGGGATTTAGGGCTTGTGACACCACCCAGTAGAAATAATTCTTTACAATGAAGAAATGAGGAAAAGGCCAACATGGCTAGCATGCCGAGTTTTCACACAACCAACCCACCGCCCGGGTCCCCTGCCACTCAACAGCAACAGCCCGTTCTCTTCACAGCTCTGCTCCACAGCTGGAGCTCATTCTCTTAGTTACCTGCTTATTCTCTACCTCTCCCATCAACTCAAGGGCAAGCAGCACCCCTGCCTTACTAGCCAGAGTATGGCTATTGGCTATATACCATACATCTAGGCCTTACTACCTACAACGACAAGGCCCAAGTCATTTAGCAAATGTGTTGGAGGTACATCTAATGAATTAACAAGCACATATTGTAAATTGTTTTGTTATTGTTCTTTTTTTTTCTTTTTTTTTTTCTTTTTAGTTTTGACTTTTGGATCCAGGGTCTCACTCTGGAACCCTAGGTTGGCCCGGACCTTGCTCTGTAGCCTAGGATGGCTTCAATACTCTCAGAGACCTTCCTACCTTAATCTCTCGGAGCGCTCTCAGATCAGAGGTGTGAGCCACAGTGCCTGGACTCAAGACGTTTTCTTTTACGGTTTATTTATATAAATGTTTTGCCTGCATGTATGTATGTGCACCACATGTCTGCCTGGTGCCCATCAGATCCCCCGGAACTGGAGTTACAGATGCCCGAGTACAACCATAAGGACACTGGGAATTCAACCCTGGCTTGCAAGAGCAACAAGTGCTCTTAACCAACGAGCCATTGATTCAGGCCCACTCCCACCTCGTTTTGGCTCTGCCTCCTGAGTGCTGGGATTACAGATATATATCACCATGCCCAGTGGGGCCCTTTGCTGTGGGATGTTCTGTATGGCAAATGTGTTGCTGATTAGTCATTAAATAAAACACTGATTGGCCATTGGCTAGGCAGGAAGTATAGGCGGGACAAGGAGGAGAATAAAGCTGGGAAGTGGAAGGCTGAGTCAGAGAGACACTGCCAGCCGCCACGATGAGAAACAGCATGTGAAGATGCCGGTAAGCCACGAGCCATGTGGCAAGGTATAGATTTATGGAAATGGATTAATTTAAGCTGTAAGAACAGTTAGCAAGAAGCCTGCCACGGCCATACAGTTTGAAACCAATATAAGTCTCTGTGTTTACTTGGTCGGGTTTGAGAGGCTGTGGGACTGGCAGGTGAGAGAGATTTGTTCTGACTGTGGGCCAGGCAGGAAAACTTAAGCTACAGCCCTTACTTTTGGAGACAGTATCTAGCTGGCCAGCAAGCCTCAGAGATCCTCTTATTTCCTCTTCCTCAGTTCTGGGACTACAGACAATGCACAGTTTCGTTAGTTTTTCACATGGGCGACAGGAATCACAGCAAGCAAGCACTTTACTGATTGAGTCCCTACCCAGACCCAAGAAGTTTAACATAACACAAAAATTAGGGTCATTAGCTGGATGGAGTGGTATAGACCTGTAGTCCCAGAACGCAGAAGCCCAAGGCAGGGGGATCAGGAGTTCAAAGTCAACATGGACTACACAATAAATACTAGGCCAGCCTGGGATACATATTGAGATCTTGTCTTAAAACCAATAAAATTAATACAAAACAAAAGATTAAAGCGATTTTAAGATCAGCAACATTTGAAGCTAAAAATTACTCCTTCTCCACACAATTTGGCTGGTTTTGTTTCAGATTGGGTCTCACTAGGCAGGTCTGGCTGGCATGGAATACCTGTCTTGTTCAGGCTGGCCTCCAACTCAGACATCTGGCTGCCTCTAACTCTGGGTGCTGGGATTAAAGGTATGGATCACCATGCCTGGTGGTTAGTTTTGATAGAGGAGAAAATATGTATCCCCTCAGGTGAGGGGTGCTAGGACACGGCTGAAAGACAAGTTACATAGCAAACTTGACTTCTGAATGTCTTCTTGCTGGGGCAGTGAACTGACTAAGACAATGTGATAAGGAACTCAGCTTCACCATGGGGGGAAACAATTCCTACTTTAGAAATGGAAAGAAACGGGAATGAAAGAGCTTGCAAACTGTCCGGGCTGTTAAGACTAAAGAAGGAGGGCAGTAAGCTGCATCTATGTACCTGATTTTGTTTTGCCACTCAGAAGATGTAGGGGGCAAATGTTGGTATGGACCTCCCAGTGCTGACATCCCACGAACCAGTGTGGCCTCAATCAAACTCACTTTTGCTTCTAAAGGCAAAACGTCCTGCGTATAGTAGATGACCAGGAAGCATTCATTTGCTCAATGAGTGAACAAAAAAAAAAAAAGGTGAATGAATGAACACACCTCTTCAGACAAGGTTAAAGGACTTTTCTGTACACCTGCAGCTTAAGGGCTCGCTAGTCACCTGGCCTTTCCCGCTGATCTACACTTGTCCTCCTCCCCAATTAGACTAGGGGTAACCATGATCGGTAGCATGCATGCAGCTGGAACGCGCACCGCACGGGTGGCGGGGTTCTAGGGACCGGGCGCCGGCCTGGCCCGGGGTAAGGGTTGCCCGAGTCTGAGAAAAAAGCTAGAACGGCACACCGGAGGACGCTCGGGCCCTCCCCGTCTTCGCGGCGACACCGGAAGACACTCACGTGAGCACCGGGATGGGAGTCCATACCACGCAGTAGGGGAAGCGGCTCCGCTCCACGTCCATGGCGACGCCACCGGACCCGTGGTACTGCTTCATGTCCGTCTCGGCCGCCGTCGGCGCTTCTACTTCCGCCATCCGAGGAGGGGGCGGCGGCGGCTGCGACAGGAGCGGAGAACTCCCTTCCGCTTCCGCCATGCTGCGCGCGGCCCTCTCGGCCAGGCCCAGCTCGGGAAGGCCTGGCTGCGGCGCCGCTCACCCCTGGATCGTCACTTCCGGGAGGTTAGGGGTCCACCTGGTTGGTCTTCCCTCCGGGAATTGAAGTCTCGTCCTTTCGTGCCCGGCCAGCCTAACCTCTTCCCCGCGCCTGGAGCGGAGCGTCTACACGGTCCTCAGGCAGCTCTCAGTCTAGCCCTGGGCAGACCCACAGCCAATCGCGGTTCGGTTCGCCGGCACGTGGTGCAGGCAGTATTCACCGAGCACTTCTTAGGTGCCTTCAAGCACTTGACATCCATTGTTACTACTTTCCATAAGCTGATTAGCCTAAATACAAATTTAGTTGTTTTCCTCAGGTTACAAATGAGGGACTGAGGCTTGATGAGGTGAGGGGTCGAGGTTCAAACACAAGTTTTTTGTTTGTTTGTTTGTTTTTTTCAAGACAAGGTTTCTCTGTGTAGCTTTGCGCCTTTCCCGGATCTCGCTCTGTAGACCAGGCTGGCCTCGAACTCACAATGATCCTCCTGCCTCTGCCTCCCGAGTGCTGGGATTAAAGGCGTGCGCCACCACCGCCCGGCCAAACACAAGTTTTTAGATTTCCTTTGTCCTTTTTATTCTGTGACGTGAGTTACAGATAATGTAAAGGAAGGTCAGACTAAAATCTTGGTGTGTGTACGTGAGAGAGACATACACAGCGCAGTGAGCAAGGGGGCAAGACGGTACTGATGTTTGCCTCGGGCCTGGGGAGGACACGATGCAGAGATGCAAAGACAGGAAAGCTGAGAGGGTCACTGTGTGCGGGAGAGAGAATATCATCCTGGCTCGAGTAAGTCACAGGACTTAGGTAGATAGATAGAACCTCCTTATTATTGTTTTGGGATGGTGTTTGGTTTTGTTTCGAAACTGGGTCTCACTAAGTAGCTCTAGCTGTCTTTGAATTTACTCTGTAGACCAGGCTATCCTCAAACTCTGCCTGACTTTGCCTCCCGAGTGCTGGGATTAAAGGGGTGTGCCACTACGCCAGATCCTTTTTTTTGTTTAATGGGAAAACCGAGGCCCTCAGCAGTTATCAGTTGCCCAAGATCACACCTGAGAACACAGAGTGGCCCGGCTCCAGTCTTGGAATCTTTTGGCTTTTAGAGGGATGCCCAGAGAGACAAGGAAGTGGAATGTGATGCAGTGGGAAGTGGGGGTTAGAACAAGAAGGGAACCAGGCTACAAGAAGGTGTAAGAAAAATGATGCAGAGAAGCAGACAGATAGTCTCAACAGGCTGAGACTGTCTTATTGGAACAGTGGGGCTGGAGGACAGGTATATATACACAGGAAGCTACCAGGAAGTTACAGCTCTTTTCTGCGGTTTGTCTGGGACCAGAGTGAGGTGTTTTCCATACCCAGGCATATTGTTTCTGCAGGTGGAGCAGACCTGACAGGTTAGGGGTAAGCAGTTCTTTCTGACTAGGGGCTATGGCCCAGTACGGCCAGACTCAAGTCCTCATGACCTAAGGCTATTAGCCAACAGAAGGTATGGGCAAGCACACTAAGGAAGGAGAAGCTGTGCCTTTGAGACGATCTTCCATTAAATTACCCTTCTTTAATGGAGACCTACGGAAAGCCTGCTCTCCTGATACATTTAAAAAAAAATTTATCTGTGCTGTGGAAAATCTAAATGTCTTTGACTACACTAGCTAACACAGTTCCCAGAACTGTGCACATACCTGTTGAATGCACACTAAATGTTCCTCGATTTAGATATCTTTTAAAGCTCTCACTGGGCCAGGTGAGGGTTTAATCCTTTAATTCCAGCACTCCGAGAGCAGAGGCAGGCAGATCTCTGCTAGTTGGAGGCCAGCCTGGTCTACAGAGCTAGTTCAGTCAAGGCTACACAAAGAAAAAAAAAATCTCACTGGTATCATAGCTGAAACTAATTCTAATCTGCTCAAATTCCTTTGAGCACTCTGTACCTCTTCATGAGTGACCCTGTGCGGTGTGAACTCTGTGCGGTGTGAACCCTGGAGGGAAGCCACCCCTCCAGCAGCGTTTCAAAGGGATTAAGTGCCCAGTACACAGTTGTCGAATGAGTTGTCACAGTAGTTTTGGACTCAGTCACAGCAGTTGTCTAACTTCTTCTGTGCCCCAGGTTTGCCAGGAAAGTGTGTGTCTCTGATAGTCCTTTACCAGCATTGATTTTATGTTTGAATGAGTAAACAACCAAAGTAAGTCTCGGGGTTCTGCCACAAAGCTGGCCGAACTAACAAAATGCCACATATAATCTGACAAGCTTCAGTAGCTTCCCATGGCTCTTAGTATAAGACACAAATATCTACCAGGTTTTTGTTGTTGCTGTTGTTTTTCCAAGCCAGGGTTTCTCTGTGTAGCTTTCGAGCCTGTCCTAGAATTAGCTCTGTAGAATAGGCTGGCTTCGAACTTACAGAGACCCGCCTGCCTCTGCCTCTAGAGTACTGGGAATAAAGGCGTGGGCTACCACTGCCCTCCTATATCTATCATGTTTACTTTACAAGGCTCTGCACCTTCCAGACCGTGTCTTATCTCTTACTTCTTCACTATTGATACCCTAACCTTTGACCCCTTCCTTCCATCATCCCTTCATGAGGAACATGGCCCACCCCCCACCCCTACCTTTAATATACCCCTCTACCCACTTACACTAACTTCCATTCATCCTTCCAGACTTAGAGGCAATGTCATTTTCTCAGCCAGCCAATTTTTGGCTTCCAGTGTGAATTAGAAAGTCCCTGTCACTTTCCTCTGGAACATGCTTTTCCACAGCACACGAACACCCACGTATTGTTTGCTTCCTCCACTGTGGAGGAATGGTTGTCTTCACTTCTGTAAACCCAGTGCCTAGTAGAGTGCTTAGTGGTTTTTTAACCAATATTCACTAAGCCAGATCTGTGACAAATACTTATAGGCTTGGCATAATATTTTGGTAACAGACTGTTTGAGCGAAGGGACCTAGCTTATCGTCTGCTACTTCTTGTGCTGTGAGCCCTTTTAAGACAGGTTCCTGGAGGCTGGTGGGCACAGCGTTTTAGTCCTATGCTCTGAGAGAGCCCTCGCTTTCTTCTTACAGCCTACATTACCCTCCCTTTGCCCTGGGTAGCTACAGAAGTCAGGACGCAAAGGTCATGTGGCTGGATAGCGAAGCCAGCTCTGACTCCTGTCGGGGGCCTCTCTCCCGGGCTTGGCTTCCACTACGAGCTATCCCAGGGCCCCTTCTCTCACACCATCACCTTGGTTCTCACCCAGAGCTCTCAGCTCCCTGGCCTGTGTCCTTGCCTCGCCTGCCTGTTTCCCTTTCCCCCCAGCCAGATGGATAATCTCCATCAAAGACTATCGCTGCCTTCCAGGCTCAGAGGATCACAGCAGGGCCTGGAAGAGGCTCCTCTTACACAGAGTTTGTTTGAGGATTGATGGGGTTCAGAGCCACCCCTCCCCCAACACATACACTACCCAAAATAGGAATGACCATCTGGATCCATTTATGGGGCTGTCTGGGGGAGGGGAGGATGGCAGAGTGGAATCTGTCACGCTGGTAAACCTTTGGCGGTAAGATGCTGCCCCTTGGAAGAGTGAGCTTAGGGTGCTCCCCATTTTGGAGGAGTCAGGACACTTCCTCAACCGACTCCATGTAGGACTCCCCAGGGCTCACAAACCTCCTCCCTCAGGGCATCTCACTCATTCTGGCATCCAAGGCTCTCCCTGGGCTGGTCCCAAATTTCCTTTCCAGGCTCATCTGTGTCCTTGCGATGTCGTGATGCTGGCCTCACTGTACCTCATGCCTCCTGTCTTTGCTCACTCTGTGCTTAATCAGGAATGCCCTTTCCCTCCTCCTCAGCACCACATTCAAGGTTTCAGGCTAATGCTTCTCCTATGCTTCCAGAGCATGAAGGCTGTTTCCACCTCCTGAATATTCATGTGTGCTTGCATTAGCATTAGCTGTTTACACGGCTGTCTCCCCCTGGAGACTGGAGACTCCTTGAGAAAGGGACTGACTGGATCTAATGGGCCCTATAGTCAGCGGGCAGAAAGGGGTTGCCCAGGGAGTACCCTAGGAGCTATTTGTTGACCATATATGGTCTCCTTTCTGGGGAAGATGCGTCTCAATCAGTAGACCTGCAAAGGTGAAGGAGCGCCCGCCCCGAGCCAGGGGCTGCCGTGGCTGCCAGTTGGAGGAGCCCCTAGGCTGGATGCTGGGTGTGGCACCCCAGGGGTAGTGTCTTTGTGGATCTGCAGTCTTCGGCTCAGCTCCATCATTACACTCTGCCTACTAGAGACTGGATAGGTTTCTCTCCCTCTCCTCCTCTCCCCCTCTTCCCCTCCCCATCTCTTCCCCTCTCCTCTCCCTCCTTTTTTTCAATCTTTCTGTCCCCATTAGGACTGTGAAACTTTCCGCAACTCAGAGAGGACTGAGGGGCCAATCATTTAATGCAAGAAGCCATTGGCAACTAAGCCCTGACTCTTTAGATATCAGAGCACAGCTTCCTATTGCCTCCTTTTATGGGTGAATTTACCCAAGCAAGGTTACAAACTGTACAGCTGGGGCCACAATCTAAGTCTCCCACTTTGGGACAGACAGTAAAGCATGAGGTAAAACATGTGGGCTTGAGACATGGCCAGCCTGTTTAAGGTCTAAAGCCTAGCTGTCAGGGGCTACTGAAGTAGCTGAAACAGGACATCAGTTTCCTCATACTGGAGTAGGAAACAGCTGGGTATGCAGTTCGTTTGGCACAGTGCTCTGGGAGCATATACAAGGCTCTGGGTTCCATCCCCGGCACTCCATAAAACTGGGCATGGAGCTGGGGGCGTGGCACAGGGCTTTAATCCCAGCACTCTGGAGGCAAAGGCAGGAGGATCTCTGTGAGTTTGAGGATAGCCTGGTCTACAGAGTGAGTTCCAGATAACTAGGATTACATAGAGCAGTGGCTCTCAACCTGTGACCCTTTAATTCAGTACCTCATGTTGTGGTGACCACCCCCAACCATAACATTATTTTTTTAATTATTTATTTCGGGTGCACTGGTGTTTTTGTCTGCATATATGTCCATATGAGGGTGTTGGATCCCCTGGAGCTGGAGTTGCAGACAGTTGTAAACTGCCATGTGAGTGCTGGGAATTGAACCCAGATCCTCTGGAAAAGCAACCAGTGTTCATAACCACTGAGCTTCCCAGCTCCCCATAAAATTATTTGGTTGCTACTTCATAAATGTAATTTTGCTATTGTTATGACTCATAATGTAAATATATGATATGCAAGATATCTGATATGCAACCCCCAAAGAAGTTGAGACCTATAGGTTGAGAACTGCTGACACAGAGGAACTCTGTCTCAAAAAATAAAACCAAAAATTTAAAAAACAACAAAGAATACTGGGCATAGTGGCACAAACCTGTAATCTTGACTCTTGGAAAAAGACCTTGATTCTAAAAAGAAAAAAATCTTATAAAACAAAACACTTGAACCTTTTTGTTTATTTATTATTATATAAATAAACCTGTTCGTTTATTTATTTTGGTATTTTTCCAGACAAGGTTTCTCTATGTAACAACTCTGTCTGGAACTCACTTTTGTAGACCAGGCTGGCCTCGAACTCAGGGAGATCTGTCTGCCTCTGCCTCCTGAGTGTTTTGCTTGCACACATGTCTGTGCACTACATTCATGCCTGGTGCCTATGAAGGCCAGAAGAGGGTGTTGGCTTTCTTAGGACTAGAGTTACAGATGGTTGTGAGCCACCATGTGTGTGCTGGAAATCAAATCCTGGCCCTCTGCAAGAGCAACAAGTGCTCTTAACCACTGAGCCACCTCTCCAGCCAGTAAATACCTTCTTTTTAAGCATGTGTGCTTTGTATCTCAAGAGGTTGTGTACATCCTGTGCCACCCTTCTCTGGCTGGCCTGTGACTTGCTAACCAGAGAGGGTAACAGTATCCATTTTGCTGCAAGAACATCCAAAGAGGTTGTTGGGGTGGGGGTTGAGGAGACAGGGGTGTATAGGAGGGATTGGCTGAGGTGGAGGCACATATTGGAGTCAAACCCACATCTGCCTGTCTCTGGTGGAAAGAGAATGATAAGAATAGGGAGAGTCAGCCTGAAACAGTAAACTACGGTTTATTTTATTTAAAGAAATAAGTGGCAGTGGAGGGTAGGACCATGAGTGGCACATTCCTACCACAGTGTAGGATGCCTTCATCTGAGCGCCTTCCGTGCTGATATCATTAGGCCTGAGCCCGGCAGATGGTAGGGCACTCACTGATGGGACAGTACTGGAGAGGATCCTGTTTCCCATTGAAGGCCAATGTTCAGGACCACACGCAATCCACTTGCTTTTCTATAACTTCCAGATAATCTGGAAGCTCTGGGCTGGCAGGAACCGGCAGGAACCAGCAGGAACCAGGTCTATTGTATGCATTCTCATTGAGCCAGCGGCCAGCCCAATGCCAGGCACACAGTAAGAAGCTGAAACCTGTATTAGAAATATTAACATAAGAAAATGTCTGTTGGGGCTAGAGAGATGGCTCATCGGTTAAGAGCACTGATTGCTCTTCCAGAGGTCCTGAGTTCAATTCCCAGCACCCACATGGCAGCTAACAACTGTCTGTAACTCCAAGATCTGACCCCCTCACACAGACACACATGCAGGCAAAACACCAATGCAAATGAAATAAAAATAAATTTTAAAAATGTCTGTTGTGTTTTAGTGAAGATAAAAACCAGGTCCTTGGGCATGCTAAGAAAATGATTTAAAATTTTTTGATTTATTTTTAAAGATATATTTTATTTTCATGAGTGTTTTGCCTATATGTATATCTGGGCACCATGTGCATGCCTGGTGCCCTTAGAGGCCAGAAGAGGATGTTGGATCCCTGGAACTTGAGTTACAGATGGTTCTGAGCACCACGTGGGTGCTGGGAGCTCCCTGCAAGAGTGATTTACCAACTGCTGAGCCATCTCACCAGTCCCAAGAAAATGACTCAAAGAACTGGTCTAGGAACCGGAGATCAGGATTTAGTCCCGGAATTGCTTCATCCACTGTAGGGCCTGAGGCAAGACATCCTTTCCCCTTCTCTTTGGAATTCATTGTTCATGCTCATATAATTTGAACATGGCCAGACTAGTGGTTCTCACCTCTGGCTTCACCATAGAAGGAACCTGGAATGGTTCTAAGTAATGTGTGGAAGCCTGGGCTCTACTTTAGACAAATCAGTACAGAAGCTCTGGGGAGGGGACGAGGAAAGTATTTAAAAGATCCTAGGTGGTCCAGATTACAGCCAGGCCTGAGACTCACGGAACAGCTAACCTGTCTCCGAGGTTCTGCATCCACATTTGGGCATAGCCTATAAAGAGGGAGCCCATAGCAGACTCTGGGCTACACCTGCCCACCATGAACACAGACACCTCTATGTGTCATGTCTGCTTTGCTGTGCATTTTCACTGTGTGTGCTTATCTGAGCTCCAGACTCTCATCAGCAGGGCCAGCAAGAGCTTTGGATGAGACACAGGAGCAGAACCCTTTACAAACGGAACACTGCTGATCCTCTTTATACTTCTGCCTTTCCCAGAGCCACATAGCTGGAATCATAAAACATTTTGCCTTTACTGATTTCACTATGCATTTATTCTATGCACATTAAAATATTTTATATGTGTGGTAGTTTGAATGTATTTGGCTCATAGGTAGTGGCACTATTAGGAGGTGTGGCTTTGTTGGAGTTGGTATGACCTTGTTGGAGGAAGTGTGTCACTGTGGAGGTGGGATTTGAGGTTTCCTGTGTTCAGGATACTGCCCAGTGAGTCAGTCGACTTCCTGTTGCCTGCCCATTGAGCTGTAGGACTCTCAGCTCCAGCACCACCTCTGCCTACACACTGCCATGCTCCCCATTATGATGATAATGGACTGAACCTCTGAAACTTAGCTGCTACCTCAATTAAATGTTTTCTTTGTAAGAGTTACCATGCTCATGGTGTGTCTTCACAGCAACAAAGACGCCTAAGCCAATATGTATGGGTGTTTTCTCTGCTTGGGTCTGTGTACCATATGTGAGCCTGGAAATGCCTGAGGCCAGAAGAGAGCATGGGATCCCCTGTGACTGGAGTTACAGACTGTGAAAGCTGCCCTGTAGGTGCCGGGAGTTGAACCTGGCCAGTCTCCTGGAAGAGCAGCCAGTGCTCTTAACCGATGAGCCATCTCTCCAGTCCCAATTGTTTTTTTCCTGAGGTAGGATAGGTACTGTTCGTGTTGGCCTTGAACTCTGAGCTCAGGCCACCCTGCTTCAGTCTCCTCAGTAGCTGGGACTACAGGAACAAGCCACAGCACACAGCTAGATCCCACTTTTTATTTATTTAATTTATTTTTGTGGCTCACAGAGAGATCTGCCTGCCTCTGTCTCCTGAGTACTGGGATAAAAGGCTACCATGCCTGGCTTCTTTTTTTTCTTAATATGTATTTGTATGTATATGAAAAAATGCCCCCCCTTTTTTTTTTCAGGAACATTCCATTGTATGGTTGTAGTTAATTATTTGACCTTTTGAAGTACATGTTGGTTGATTTGTTTGGACAATCGTGAACAAAACACTTATAAACACACAAATATATGTTTTTACATAGAAGATTTTGTCTCATTTCGGTAAATACCAGAGAGTATGATTGGATTGTGTAGTATACTATTGGGTAGTAGCCGGGTGAAGGTGGCTCACACCTTTAATCCCAACAGTGAGTTCTAGGATATCCAGTGCTACACAGAGAAAGCCTGTCTCAAAAAACAAACAAAAGAACTGTGAACAGTCCTCAGACATGGGTACATTAGCTAGGTGTTGTGGGATCTTCTAATTCCAGCACAGGGGAGGTATTAACAGAAGGCTCATAAACCTGGGCCACACAGAGTTCCAAGCCAGCCTAGGCTATGTAGAAAGGCCCTGTTTTGGATTATCTGAATATAGTTTTGCATTTTTCCAGCAATGAATAAAGTTCCAATTGCTCCACATCCTTGTCAACATTTAGTACTGTCATTTGTTTACACCATCCTGATAGGTGTGTAGAGTTTTCTGTTATTTTGCTATTCTGTAATGACATGTTGTAATGATTTTTTTTTTTAAAGACAGGGTCTCATTCTATAGCACTGGCTGGCCTGGAACTCCTTATGTAGACCAGGTTGCCCTCAAACTCAGAGATCCTCCTGCCTCTGCCTTTTGAATATTGGGATTAAAGACATATGCCACTATACCTGTCATATTAACTATCTTTTCACAATGCTTATAAAATGTGCTCGGTGAAGAATCATTTTAGATCTTTTTTGGGGGGTGAGGTGGAGTTTGAGACAGGGTCTCTCTAATACATAGCTCTGGGTGTCCTGGAACTATGTAGACTGGGCTGGCTTCAAACTCACAGAGATCTGCCTGCCTCTGCCTCCCAAGTGTTGAGTGTGTGCCACCATGCTTGGCTTTTTAAAATATTTATGTTTATGTGTATGAGTGTCAGCGTGTGTGTGTGTGTGTGTGTGTGTGTGTGTGTGTGTGTGTGTGTGTGTGCACTACGTTCACGCAGTGCCCAAATAGGCCAGAAGAAGGTGTCAGATACCCAGTTGAGACCCACCATGTAGGTGCTGGAAACTGACCCCAGGTCCTCTGGAAGAACAGCCAGTGCTCTTAACCACTGAGCCATCCCTCTAGCTCCTGCTTAGATCTTTCCCACTCCCCTCTGCCCACCCTGTCACTTCTGAGGCAAGATCAGCTCAGGCTGGCCTCAAACTCCCGACCTCCTTGCTTTTCCTTTCAACTGCTGAATTACAGGTGTGAGCGCACCACCACACCTGGCAGTGGGTGTGACGGCTCAGGCCTGCTGCTTCAGTACTTCAAACCGCTGGTAGTACCGGCCAGCCAGACTGTACAGTGTGGAGCCATCTGAAAAAGTAAGACAAAACCAGCAAGCTGGACTTGGTGACCTATGCCTGTAATCCATGTGCTTGGGAGCTGACGGCAAAGGTCAAGGAGTTCAAGGCCAGCCTAGGCTCCAAGAGACCCTGTCTCAAAATACAGGAACCGGCCTAAGGGAGCTCTCTGTGTATTTCACACCCAAGTCCTTTACCCGATGTTCTGGCACTGTTACCTCATAATCTTTGGTTTGGTTTTTCATTCTTTTATAGTGTCCTTTGCTGAGCCAAAGTTCTTAGTTTGGATGAAGTCTTACCTACCGATTTTCCCCACTGATCTTATTTTTGATGTTGTATCTAAAAACTCACTACAAAACTCAAGGTCACATAGATTTTGTTATTTTCTGTAAAGTTTTACTGTTTTCTTTTTTTTTTTATGGTTTTTTCGAGACAGGGTTTCTCTGTGTAGCTTTGCGCCTTTCCTGGAACTCACTCTGTAGACCAGGCTGGCCTCGAACTCACAGAGATCCGCCTGCCTCTGCCTCCCGAGTGCTGGGATTAAAGGCGTGCGCCACCACCGCCCGGCAAATTTTACTGTTTTTGACACGGTCTGTGTAGCTCGGGCTGATCTCAAACGAGATCCTTTTGCCTCAACCTCATGTATCTGGCATTACAGGAATAAACCACCATGCCTAGATTTTATGCATATTTTTGAGGTGTTTTTTTTTTTTTTTTTTTAGATAGTGTTTCTCTGTGTAACAGCCTTGGCTGTCCTGAAACTTGCTTTGTAGACCAGGCTAGC
Source organism: Peromyscus californicus insignis (assembly GCF_007827085.1). NCBI lineage: Eukaryota > Metazoa > Chordata > Mammalia > Rodentia > Cricetidae > Peromyscus > Peromyscus californicus. The sequence continues at coordinate 21,280,170 of NW_026294573.1, read as the reverse complement.
TGAGAACTCAGAGATCACTCTGTTTCTGCCTCTGGAATGCTGGGATTAAAGGTGGACTGGAGAGATAGGTCAGAGTGCTTTCTGCTCTTGCAGAAGAGGTCCCAACACTCACATGGCAACTTACAACCACCTTTAACTCCTGTCCCAAGAAATCCAATGCCCTCTTCTGGCCTCTGGGGTCACCTGAACTTATGTGGTGCACACAAATGTGTGCACACATACACAAAATACAATAGCCTTAGGATTTTTATTTCTTGACATGAGTGTCCAGTTGTTCTTATCAAGTGCATTTTAGAAAGAGTATACTTTCCCCCATTGAACCAAAGACAAGTTGGCTATATTTATGTGGGTCTGTTTGGGGGCTGTTAATTTCTTTGGTCCGTTAATCCATTTCTTGCCAGTATTGTCCTGTCTTTATTACTGTAGTTTTTAGTACACCTTGCAGTTGGGTTTTATTGCTCCTTCAATTTGGTTCTTCAGTATTGTCTTGGCTATTGTGAATCTTTTACTTCTCCATACACACCTTAGAAGCGTTCTGCTGATATTCATAAAATAACTTGCCAGCACTTTTGGAAATTATTTGTTGAAGTTATAGATCAAGTCAGAAATGGCTGACACATTAATGTTAAAACTTCCTAACTATAAGCAAGAACAATCCATTTAATTTTATATTACCAATTTTGAATTTTTATAATATAGCTCTCATACTGCTGGGCATGGTGGCACACACCTGTAGTCCCAGCACTCGGGAGGCAGAAGCAGTAGATCTTTATGACTGGAGGCCAGCCTGGTCTACAGAGTGAGTTCCAGGTCAGCCGAGGCTACATAGTGAGGGCCTGTCTTAAAAACACAAATAATGTGTTTCATATGTGTGTGTGTGTTGTCACTCTGTACATTTTGTTAGATTTCTAAGAATTTAAATGTATTAATGTGTAAGTGTCTGCTTCTGTAATCTGTACAGTGCAATAATCAAAATGTAATCAACACCGTTTCATCCATGGTAACAAATGTGTCACAGTGCTATGGCTTGGATAAGAAATGCCCAGCTAGGGGCTGGAGAGATGGCTCAGCAGTTAAGAGCACTGGCTGCTCTCCCAGAGGTCCCAAGTTCAATTCCGAGCAACCACATGGTGGCTCACAGCCATCTGTAGTGAGATCTGGCGCCCTCTTCTGGCCTACAGGCAAACATGCAGACAGAACACTATGCATAACAAATTTAAAAAAAAAAAAAAAAAAAAAGAAATGCCCAGCTAGGTGGCACTACTGATAGGTGGCTGGGTCTTGAGGGTGCTAAATTCATCAATGGTTAATCCATCAATTGTGGGGTATTAAGGGATGAAGCCTGATTGGAGGAGAGAGGTCCCTGGGTGTTTTCCTTTTTATCTCTCTGCATCCTGGTTACTATGAGGTGGGTGACTTCCCTCTGCTCCTTATCCCACGTTTTTGCTTTGCCACAGGCTGAAAGGTAATGGGACCAGCTGTCCATCACCCAAAGCCTATGAAACCACGAAGCAAAGGAAACCTTTCCTGCTGTTTGTTTTTCTTGGGTATTTTGTCATAGCAACCAGAGTGACCAATATATAGACTAGTGCAAGGGGGTCAGTGACAGGGACACACTGTGCTCAGTTTCCTTTTCTCTGTGGTGTAGACATGCACGTGTGTAGACCAGAGGTTGGTGTTGGCTGTTTTCCTCTAGGGCTCTCATATTTTTTGAGACAGGATCTTTGTATCAAACCTGAAGCTTACTAATTCAACTCGACTATCCAATCAGCAAACCCTCTGGATCTTCCTGTCTCTGTCACCCCAGAACAAGGACTACAGCTGCATGCCACATTTGGGTCCTTATACCTGTGTGGCATGAGTTTTACCAACTAAGTCATCCCCTGGCCCCTCAATTTTCTGTAAGCCTAAAACTACTCTAGTGGGGGAAAGGGGTACCAATGCCAAATAAAAGGAGCTCCTGGTAAAACTCTTAAAATTTCTTCCTCACTGAGCATGGTGGCCTTAATCCCAGAACTCGGGAGGCAGAAGCAGGTGGATCTGTGGTGTTTGAGACCAGTTTGGCCTATATTGTGAGTCCTAGGACAGCCAGGGTTACAGTGAGACCCTGTCTCAAAAAACCACAATACGTCTCACTTACTGTTTGATTACTTATTTTTATTTTGTGTGTGCAGTGCCCATGAGGCCAGAAGAGAATGTTGGGTCTCCTTGAACTGGAGTTAGAGACAGTTGATGTGTGTGCTGGGTACAGAGCCCAGGTCCTTTGCAGGATCAAGTGCTTATTTAGCCACTGAACACTTCTCCTACCATCTTGGTAAATTCTAATGGCTCCTCCTTGTCTATAGGACCAAGCCTGTGGTCTCTCATCGAGGACATGGAATCCTCCGGTTAACCCCTCCTGTTCACCATCTGCAATCTGGGTCCCCAGAGAAACACACACCACTGCATTATTTCCTTGCCCTGGGACACTGTACCTCTCTCAAATGGTCTGGAAATATCTTGAGGCTTCTGGAGACTTAATTTGGGAACACAGGGTCTTTGTCTGGTCTGTCTCCTGACCTGATGAGATATAGCCAGCTAGCCCAGCTTGGTTCTTCCTGCAACTACAAAGAGAAGATTCTCAAGTTTCACAGTGGAACTGTTCCCCTGGCACTAAGAGCTCCTAAACTGTATCAAGGGACCTTATGGGGTCCTGGCAGGGTGTCGACAGCAAACAGGAGTATTTTAGAGCTACCAACATCTATGGGCCACAGAGAAAGCAACCAGCTTGAGGCAGTCTTCAGTCTCATTATGAGACTGCATTGTACTGCTTTTGACTACATCATTTCAAGAAGTTGGGGTATAGCTGGGTGTAGCAAGATACACCTTTAATCCTGGCACTAGGGAGGCAGGCAGATCTCTATCTACCAGGACAGCCAGGGCTACATAGCAGATCAACCCTGTTTAAAAAAAAAAAACAACAAAGTTGTTTTTTTAGCAGTCACTATGATAAAAAGCAAATCAATGTGGAAGTGGAAGTGAGCAGTGGTGTTTGCTTTGAATAAAAGTTTGAGAAGCTGTGCAGCACCCAAGTACCTGGATCCCATCCGTAACTGGCTATTTAAGAAAAAACTAGGGCTGGGGGTGGAGCTCATTCAGTGGACAGTGCTTGCCCAGCATGCCCGATGCCCTGGGTCCATCCCTAGCATGCAATAAACTGCATCCCATTAGCTGGGTGTGGTGGTGTACACCTGTGATCCCAGCGCTCAGGGGTTGGAGGCAGGAGGATCAGAAGTTCAAGGTCATCCTGGCCTACATAGTGAATTCAAGGCCAGCCTGGACTATGAGATCCTGTCTCAAGTGTCTCCTAATTTATGTGTATTATTTTTAAAAATATAACTAATTTGCTAGGACATAAAAACTCCTATGTGATTTGACTTACATACTTAAAATACATGAACTCAGCCATTTTTTGCTTTGGGGGGGCTCCATGAAAAATTACTGTGATGATGATGCTGTAAGCTGAGAAATTCTGGAATCTTCTGGTTTAAATCACCAAATCTAGGACACAGGAAAAAAACAAAAACAAAAAACAAAACGAACCTGTGGATTCTAAAATCCATTTAGTAGGCTACAATTAGAATTCTTTTCTGCAGTAAGACAGAAAGGGACACAGAACACACGGCATGTGTCAAGGGCAACACTACTGGGTTATAACACACACACAAGAAACATGTGCCTTCTGGACCCTAGAGTGGAATCTGTATTTCTGACTTAGGTTCTAGTTGAAGGAATCTGAAAAACTACTAAGATTTGAAATCCCTCATTTCACAGGGAGAAAGCCAGTGAGGAAAAGCTGATTATTGCCAAATCACAGCCATCAGCTCTGGGCTTTGTGCTCGGCCTGCTGGGCTGAGTGGCCGCTGTTCATGATGACTCTCACAAGGCAGGTTTCACTCTGCAGAGGTGTGGCTGCTCCAGGTCGGAGAGGTACGGAGGGGAGGGAGTCAAGACCCATTTGTAGCCCAACAAATGCCACCAGTCACAACTAGAACAAAATGGTTTTAATCAATTGCGTCAGTCACCCTCACTCTCCTGGGAGCAGAGCAACAAAAAGGCTCGGCTCCTGCCCCAGAGGACAGTAAGGCTTGTGTGTCTCTCCACACTGCAGGGCCCAGGCTAGGCAGCTGGGCGGGAGACAGGAGGCATGGAGGGAAGAGATGGCAGGTGGCCTGAACACAGGAAAGCAAAGGGACCCTGGCCAGTTCTTGTGCCCCAAGGCCTAGCTCAGCACTCCCTCTCCCCCTCCCTGGCTTGAGAAAGGTCATGAGGAAGAGACAGGGGAGCAAGTCCCAGCAGCAGGAGCAGCAGCAGCAGCTGTTCCCTTCACCAATAAATACACTTCATTACCAAGCTACAAGAGAGGGGTGGGCAGAGGGCCTGGGGTGGGCAGGGAGGGGGAGAAGCTGCCACCTGTGTCGCTGAGATTAAAGCAATGAGATGGTGCCAGACCCCCACCACTAGCCTCAGCCCCTAGTCTTCTGAAAACTGTGAAAAAGCTTTTAACATGGCCCTCCTGTCTCCAGGCTGCTCAGAAGCTTGACTGAGAGGAGGCACCTGGCAGAGACAGGGCTGAGGGAGGGAGAGAGGGAGGGAGGAGGGAGAGAAGGGAGGCTGCTTCTCCTCAGAGGCTGCAGCTGGAGGGCTGCAGCCCAGAAGAAGCACACAGGGCTGGGGTTGGCTGGGATGAACCAACTCCCACCTCCAGAGCAGGAGCCAAGGGGGCAGAGGGAGAGGGAGACTTGGTGGTGCAGTGGCCGTGGTGTCCAGTGTAAAGCTTGGGGGCTGCTGAGGAGGGTGGCTGAGCTAGGGACTTTCCTCCCCCCTCCCCCCAGAGCAGCAGGGGACAGAGAAAAGCCATCACTTCTTTGGTCTTTGTGGCGGCTCAGCACATGGATGGGAAGGAGGGCAGAGAGGGCGAGAAGGGTCCTTAGGAAGCGCCACCTCAGCAGAGTAGGCCTGGCTGGGAGCTCTGGCAGAAAGGTCACAGTGAGGCCAAGGAGCGCCCCAGGAGAGTGGCCATGGCGCAGAAGTCCTTGCATGGGCAGGTGGGTGGGGATGAGGTGCCCCACCTCCTGTCACATCATAGGAAAAGGCAAAGCCCCCAGAAACAGCCTAGGAGAACAGGCCCAGGAGGGGATGAGGAAGCTCCTCTGCCACCAGGGCAGGTGGCCTGACCTTGCCACTCCAGGGCTCCCATCTTTCCTATGCTTCCACCCTAACACTGGTGGCTGTGAAGGGACCTTCCAGAAAGACCACAGGGGAGCTAGCCCTGTAGGCGGGGAGCAAGAGCGGCAGAGAGCCAAGGCAAGGCTCTGCTGGCGACAGCGGCGGCGGGGAGCTCCGCTCCCTTTCTGCGGCCAACTGAAGGGCAGGGCAGTCCTTGAAGACAGCCTCAGCTCTGCCTCCCCACTGGAGGCAGAGGGGTTTGTGAAGGGCCAGAGCCTTCCAGAGATACAGAAGCAGGAGGTGAGGGCATACTGAGGGGCTTCCCCGCCTGCTTTTCTGCTCAGGGCTGGGGACAGTCAAGGGACACGCAGCCCAAGAGTCTGAAAGCCAGCAAGTTGCAGCGATCCCCACCCACAGTGCCAAACTAACAAACAAAACAGGGAAATGAGAAATGGGGGGAAGACAAAGCGAACAGAAGCCAGCCCCTCCTCTCCTCACGCCGGCCGGGGCCGGCCGGGGCTGGGCTAGGAGCATCTAGCTAGGCCGGCACTGCACCTGCCCCTCTGAGCTGTCCTCATCGTCAGAGGCCCCAGCACCCCCACTGCTCAGGCCTGTGATCCGGTAGCCCATGTCCAGCAGCATCGCCTCCAAGGGATTGGCATTCATGCGCCGCTGGTTGGCCTGAGAGGCACCCTCCATATCCTCCACCACTCGGCCTGTGAGGTCTTCACTCTGTCAAGGAAAGACAGTGTAGTGGGCTCAGGCGGAGGGCCAGCAGGACAGGAGGGAGGGTGCAGCATGTGCATGCACAGGGCTGGGGAGGGAAACACACGTACTGGGACACATAAGAAGAAATACCCACTTCAGAATATGTAAAAGAGGGGCCGGAGTCATGGCTCAGTGGTTAAGAGCACTGACTGCTCTTCCAGACGACCCAGGTTCAATCCCCAGCACCCACATGGCAGCTCATACCTGTCTGTAACTCCAATATCTGATACCCTCACACAGGCAAAATATCAATATACATAAAATAAGAATAAATATTTTTAAAAAAGAATATGTAAAAGAGATCACACTAGTGTATCTATGGGGCACACAGGGTAAAACACACTGGGAGGGGATATGTACACAGGAATACATGTTGGGGGGGGTGCTTCCCATCAGGATATTATGTGTATGTGGAGAGCACATGGGTGGGTCAGGGACCAGATGCAGCCCCTACCCTAAAAGCCCTTCCTCTATCTTTCCTCTGTCAAGGAAGGCTCCGATGGGGTCCCTTCTATAAAAGTCCCAACAAGTCAGTTCTGGATTCAGATCTACTCTGTGACCTTCAGTCTGCCAGCTGCCTCTGGAAGGCTCACCTGCCTACTGGCACTGATAGCAGAGGAGGCCACACTGACTGAAGTGTTCTGTGGGCAAGACTGACCTCATAGCGTCCTCTGGAGTTGTATCACCCCCGTGGTTGAGCGAAAGGGCAGACCTCAAACTTAAGGTAGTCAGATTCCCAAGTCTGTGGACATTGCTGGGACTCGAGGAGTCAGCCTTAAAACAGCTTCTGGGCAGACACGTCACAGAAGCCTAGGAAGGGAACCGCCTCTGGGGAGCGCGAGGCACCCCGTGAGAGGCTTGTCTCGCTCTGTCTTTCTTCTTGCACACCTGCTCTTGGTGGACAGGCATTTCACCTTCATGGCTAGCTCAGGGATATGCTCCAAGAATGCAAATGCCAATCTCACCCCAGAAGTGCCCACTGCATTTAGGGCTCCCCGGGCCTGTATGGCTTACCCACTTTCCCAGCGCTGAAGCTCAGCCTGAGGCCCTGAACGCAGTCCCTGCCCCTTGGTGCCTGGCTCTGGCTACCTGGCCTGCGTCCTCACCTCTGGCCGTGGGTTCCACAGTCGCACAACCGGGTCGATGCCACTGGTGGCCAGGAAGCAGTAGCTGGGGTGCGGCTGCAAGCAGTTGACGATGGACTCATCCCCCTGGAGCACTCGGACTAGGTTGGTGGTCTCCTTTTCCCAGACGAAGAAGGAGCCATCGTCAGAGCCACTGACGATGTATTGAGCGTTGCTGGCAGGGGACAAAGGGCAGGGAGGTCAGATGGGAGACTGCCCTAAAGTCTCAAGTAAAGGCTTGAGGGAGAAGGCCAAGCCGGGGACCACTCAGTCCCCCACACTCAGGGAGCTGCCCTTGACTCAGAACTCTACTATGCAGACTGGCTTGCTCCTCCCATACTGCAGGAACTAGTCATTACTGTGTTAAAACCCAACATCTGTCAGGCAGTGGTGGTGCACACCTTTAATCCCAGCATGCAGGAGGCCGACCTCTGTGAGTTTGAGGCCAGCCTGGTCTACAAAGAGAGGTCCAGGACAACCAGGGCAACACAGAGAAACCCTGTCTCGAAAAATAAACAAACAAAAAAACAAACCAAAACAAAAAAATAACCCAATATCTGTGATTCTCTGGGTCCCTCCAAGATAGTGCCACAGTATCCCCAAGGTGCACTGTTACCTCCTTGGTGGAGGACCAACTCTTGTATCTATCTTAGTTCCCTAAGAACACTCTCATCTAGCTAAGTCTTCCCTCAGCAATCTAAGACTTTTTGGGTCCAGCTATCAAATCCTACAGCACATCCACAACACAGCCCTCACACACTGTTGACATTTAGAGGAGATCTTGGCGGAGACTCTCTTGCTTTATGTCCATGTGTCTTACCTACCCAAAGGTATAAACAAAGAAAGGATGGGCTTAGGGTGGGAGTGTCTGAGAATACCTAGGGCTCGGTCCTGAGCACAATGGTCTGAGGTACCCAGCCTTTCCCCGACAGTTCTCAGCAGCAGAGAAAAGCTCTCAGTGTCCAGATAAGGCAAGCAAGCTCTAGGATACCAGACAGAGTGGGGAGCGGGAGGGGGGCAGAGGAGATTGCTCCGGGCCCAGCGCTGGGTGCTGCACTCAGGCCAGTCTGTGATGACCCCGTGAGCGCCATGGCTGCCTTCACTGAATAGACAGACACCAGCAGAGGTACCTAAGGGGCCAGAGGCAGAGCCAGGCCGAGTAGCCACACCCCACCAACTCCTGCTGACAACTGACAACAGCACCCTCCTCCTGCCCAGGGCCTCAGACCTGCCGAAGAAATTGGCCTCCTTGATGTCTGTCGTGGTGTTGCAGTGGCCACAGTAGCGGAACTGGTAGTCGTAGCTCCGTTCCCGGAGCACCATTTCGTCTTCCGAGATGGAGTCCTTGCGACTGGTGCTTCGAAGGCGAACTGGACCACCACCAGCTGCCTTCTTCTCCTCTGGGGGCAGAGATGGAGGAGGAGAGGTGAGAGGCTTCCCTCCAGCCCTCACTGTTTCCTCTAGCTGTACCGTTCGCAGCCCAGTACCAGCAATGCGAGGCTGTCCACCTCCACCCTCACTCCGGATGTTAGGCTGCAGGGATCTGTTTAAGCCCGAGCAGCGTTCACCGAACGAACAAACCCCGTGCCAGTTATCTGCCCCCAGTGAGCCCATTTTCCATGTTTGCAGCCCATGTTACCAAGACCCAGCGAGGAAGTGGGCAGGCTCTGGGTGCCCTCCGCAGAGGCCACTGGTCTGGAGGCTGTGCTCTACCCGTGGCCACACAGTGAGTTCTGCCTGGTGGAGCTGAGCTGGGAACTACGCGTCTCCACTGCCCCTGCCGCCATGTCTGCCACACTCGCAGACTGGAACAAAGGCGCAAACAGCATCGCTCTCCCCAGCGAGCTGCCAAGGCCCCGTCTGGGAACAGGTGGGAAGGGCCAGCTGGAGCCCACACAGCCTGCCTGGGCTCAGATGGCTTCTGTACCTGGTGTCCTGAATGCTCTCACTACCCTACCAGAGGCGGCTTTCAATGGGAGGTGCTGGCATCCCCACTCTTCAGGTGTGGAAACTTATTTTCAGGGGTCAACAGGCTGTCTCAGGCCACGGGGTTTCTGAATCTGCATCTGAAGCCAGGGCTTTCCCATCACAGAACCACGCCCTTTCCAGACCATGTAGCCCCAGGTAGGTAATCCACAGCAACCTCTCCTCGGCACTCACTCACCACCATCATTTTTGGAGAAAAGGGCAGCTGTGATGTCCCGACCCAATGCATCACAAGCACTGCTGTGGGCCTGTTCTGGGAACTTCCCTTTGAAGTCGTCCAGGCACTCCAGAGCCTCAGCCACATACTTCAGTTCAAAGAGGCATCGGGCCAGACGGAAGTGTGCCTTCAGGTGGCAAGGGTTCAAGGAGATGGCCTTGAGGCAGTCTCGGAGAGCATCATAGTGGTCACCATCCCTGGGAAGGCAGAGGAATACAGCTTAGAGGTGGGTGGGGCCGTGGCGCAAGCCCAAGGTTCTTTCTTACCCAGTCTCCTCTAACAGACTTCAGGGTTAGGAGACATGGAAATGAAGCCTTGGCTTAGCCCAGTACTCCCTCCTCCCTGGGAGATGGAGCAAGCTAAGGAACAGCCAGGCACGCTGAGGTTTGAGACAGTAAAAGCAGTGCCCGGCTGCCCTCTGTCGGCCACAGACGGAACTGTGCATGGCTCACCTCAGGCACCCGCAGCTCTGCAGCAGAAGGCCTGGCATCTTGCCCACCTCAGACTCCCCAAGCCCTCCTCTTTTCCTTCATCCACCTCCTCAAATCCCCCTGCTGGCCTTCAAAGCTATGTCCAAGGCAGGGGGCCCTCAAGGACAGTTCTGTGGTCTGGAGAAGCCAGAAGTGCTAGGCCGGGGGCTCAGGGTCTGACCAGCAGGCAGTGTGCCCTCAGCCAGACCCCCCTCTGTCCTGGCTGACTGATCTGCAGCAGCTGTGGCCTCCACCTCCTGGGGCTGCAGGATGGGGCCTGTCTGGCAAAGTCAGCTCTCTGGAAGCTGACGGTGAGGGGCCGTGCACGCCAGGAGCTCCAAATCCTCTCTACTCATTTCTCCGGTGGAAAAGTATGGAGAAAGGAAGTGGAGACGCCTTGCATTGGAGGGGAAGGGAGAGGCCCTCATTTTCCTGCGCTGAGCCTCCCCTGCCGCCAGATCTTTGCCTCTCATCTGTAGAGACAAGCAGCAACGAGGGCCATTTTCCCCTTTAGAAACGTGTATTTGTCCGTTTTTTCAGTGTGAGGGACTGAAGCCTCCCCACCCCTTCCTGCTAGGCTGGGGTGGGTCTATCATAAAGCCAATGGGGCCTCCACCAAGGAAGGGTACAGGTCACAATGTTCCTGTATGGCCAAAGTCGGCCTGTCACAGAAGATGCCTCCTGACCCTCCTCTGGCCAGGTAGTCAGAAGGAACGACCAGCCCTTGGAGTAGCCACTGGACTAGGAACCAAGAGCTAAGCAATGTGGGGCAGGCAGGAAACGGAGCTGCTCTGATGGTGTGTGCTGCGTCAGAATGAGTGGGTATGATGAAGGGGCAGGCAGGCGCTGTTTAGAAACCCAATTACTGCCTGCAAGGTGTCCCTTCTGAGCTCCTAGCAAGAGCCAGACCAGAGACCAGTCAGGAGCCAGAGGGTGGTCTGTTTCCAGGAGCAGATGGTAGCCCTGGGGAGACTGGCCTGGGACAGAATGTGACATTCTTGGGGTCACTGACAGGCATGTGGGAATGGAAAGAAAAGAGCAGGCTGGCCCCAGGACTCAGCCATCCTCGATGCACTGGCAGATCAGTCTCCCTGAAAAGACAGCCCTCTGCACATCGCTGCCCCAATCTCCAGCAGCTGCCCATCACACGGAATCAAGGCCAAACGCCACCCTCTGCATTCCAAGCCCTTTCCAGGCAAGCCCCAGGCTACCTCACAGACTCATCCCCTGCCAGTCCTTTCCAGAGCCCTGTGCTCCAGCCAAATGGATTTGCTGTTCTGAAACAGGCTCTTCAGTCAGTCCCCCGCCCCCACGCCTTTGTTCCCACCATTTCATCTCCCTGCGATGTCCTTCCCCACAGTCCTCGCCTCCCCCTCATCTCCTGTGTGAGCTGCCCACACTTCAAGCCCATTCAGACACCACGGCTTTCTGAGCCTTCTCTGGTCCTGAGCTGAGGTGACTCAACTCTTGCTGATGCCCACAGCACTTCACCTGCCCACAGACCAGACCTGCCGCCTCCTGCATCTGTCATAGCTTTCATGCTGAACTACGGCACAGACTTTATCTTTGTCCAGCAGCTGGGCACTCCAGGGCACAGGGACTCAGAGGGACAGAACTCTGTTTCCCCAGTACCTAGCACATAGTAGGAGCTCAGAAAGCAAGCTGTGAATGAGAAGATCACCAACTTTTCTCAGCAAAAATACTGACATGAAGCAGAGCTCCCAGTCAAGTTGAGATGAGAGCTGCCACATCCTACCCACCCATTGGAACAGAGAGGTGACACACCTCAGATGGCCCCCAGATAGTCCTCTTCTGAATTTGGGTGCTACCTGATCCCTGGGGAAACTCCTGATGCTTAGGCTGACTTCTGCGTGTGTGGCGTTTTCCCCGCCCCCACCCTGCTGATTTGGGTGGGTTTCTGAAGCTTCCCCCAGGCCTGCCTAGTTTCAGCCAGACGATGGCACACCAGCTGGCCTGTCTGTCTGGGCAGAGCCGACGGATGCCAGACGGAGCAGAAATGGCTGTGGGCCCAGCTCTATCCATCTCTAGTCTTGGCCCTGGCTGGGGGATGGGGGTCCGCCTGCCTGCTTGTCTGATGGTACCACGGGCAGCACCGAGACCCTGGTGGTCTCTGAGGGGCTTCTTAGGATCTGGACCTATCCTTTTACCACCAGTCAGTATATCCCAACATAATCTATACTTGACTTCAGATCTCTGAGGTCTAGTTTGTACTTGGTCCGGTGAGTGAGTATAAGAACCCAGAAAACAAATGCAGGGCCACTGAGCTGCAGCATCATTTTATGAAGATACAAACTGAGTTCACCAAGCTTCTCAGCTGCATCTACTAGATTACATTGTTCTTTCAAGGCCCAGTTCTCTAGTAATTAGTATCAACAATTTCTCAAACCCTACTTCAGTCACACTTTGTAACAAAGCACTGTGTGCATTTCTTGTGAACATGTATCTCTAAATCTCTTGGTGCTTGAAATAAGGACCCAACTACCTTCAGCCTTAGAGGTGGAAAGGAGTGGCCTACGTTCAAGAAGCCCCAAGAGGCAGAAGGCTGCCGACGCCACCTTCTCTGGATGCCGTAGCAATTTGGTTCTACGGTTCACTTGCCTCAGGCCTTGTCCTGACCCCGGTCCCTCCACAGTGCCCGCCCACTCACCATTTGCGCTTCATGTAGGCGGCAGCTCGGTTTCCATAGAGCATAGCATTGTGAGGGGCCTTCTGCACGGCCTTGCTGTAAAGCTGGATGGCCTGGGTCCACTGCTGGCAGGCAAAGGCCTCATTGGCTTGCTGCTTCACACGTTCCAGGTATGGGGGCAGCTCCACCTGGGGGCTACGGGGAAAGAAGAGCCAGTCAGACCAGTTCAAGGCAGCAGCGCTACCCAAGGGCATGTGCATGGTTTTGTGGATCCTAGGATCTCACGGGCATCCAGAAGAAGCCACCTTCACCTTGAGCTTGGGTTAGTGTGTGTACAATTCCAAATACTGTGGGCCAGTAAAAGGGAGGCAGGAGTAAGGCCATCTGGACAGATATACGGCAATTCCTAATCAAATGCTTGGGCTCAGGTGCCAGCCACTGATGTTATTTGCCTCCACACTGAATTAACCTTAGACCATCCTGTTTCCTCCTGTGACCCTCTATGGAGAGTACAGATCTTCTCAGGGACGAGAAAATTCCCACATCTATGTATCTAAACCCAACAGAGGTGGGAAAGGGTGAGGCAGGAATATGCTATAGGATGAGAAATAATGTAATAGGGAGGACCATCTGGGTGGGAGAGAAAGCTCAATGTTAAGAGGCAGCTAGCCTCCAGACCCTCACCCCAGAGACTGGAAGAGAAGAACAAGCTTCAGTCTGGGGATGATCTGTAGCCTCCTAGGTAGAAACTGCCTTAGGAACACTAGCCACTCTCTAAGAAGCCTCTCTGGCCCAATCTCCACCATCTGGGATTCATATCTGGGTTCAAGTCAGGAGAAAGGTAGGGGTGTATGTGTTGTGTGTGTGTGTGTGTGTGCGCATGTGCATGTTTTAAATTTTTGTTGAGATTTTTTTTTTTGTTATGGGCATTTAGCCTATATCAATGTCTGTGCACCATGTGTGTGCAGTGCCTGAGGAGGCCAGTAGAGGGCATGGGATCTCCTGAAAATGAAGCTACAGACAGCTGTAAGCTCCTATGTAGTTCTGGGAATTGAACCCAGGTCCTCTGGAAGAGCAGCCAGGGCTCCTGACTGCTGAGCCATCTCTCCAGCCCCTAGAAGAGATGTTCAAAGGCCACGTTTCTCCCTCCTATCCATAAGCTGTAACTAAGACATGGAAGGCCACAGAGGTCAGCTGGCCTCACCTGATACACCCCTTGCTTTCTGGCAGCCGGAAGCCATTGCTGTGAAGGTGTAGGCCATTAGAGACGCCATTGGACACACCGTTAGTAGTAGACATCTTGCCATTCTGGACTTCTGGCAGGACGGAAAGAAAGCACAGTGACAACTTGAAGAGACTTCATCTCTCTGCATCCCCTTGGCTTCCATCATAGGATCTGATGGCTCCATTGTGAGACTATTCTCCCAGGTCAAACCCAGCCCCAGAAAACAAATCAGGACAGGCAATGGTATAAAGAAAAACCCGCGCGCCCTCTGCTGGCTAAAGAGGACATAGCTTCTATCTGACACTTCCCACAGCTGAGGTTGGGGAGGGAATGAGGGGTGAGGATGGGGTGCATTAGCTGTAACCCAACAGAAAGAAATCTATGAACCAGGATGAAAAGGGGAACTACTTCAAATTCTTAAGCACCAAGCCGTCTTCCTTAGAGGAGGGCTGCAAAGCCTTGGGCAGATCTCTCTGACCTCTTGTGATCTTTCTGACAAGGTCACTGTGGAGACCTGCTCCTTTTAGAGTGCATGCACACAGGTCAGAGTAATGGGTAGGCTTCTCCACAGAGGTGACAGTACTCATGACCCCACCCACCTCAGCATAGGTTCCCCAAGGGAGAACTTACCCACAGGGTGGCATTTTCTAGGCAAGAGGAAGGTGTATGGCCGTTGCTTGTAAGTCAGGTCAAACAAATACACCTGGAGTGGAGGAGAAACAGAGGTCATGAGGTAAGGGTGTGGCTGAAGCATTGGCAAGATCTTGGCAGTTTTCAAGACCAGGGTCCTTAACTCACAGAGAGAACTAAGCATGGAACCACGGAGCTAGCCAGGTGTTTCCCTGAAATGAACCATAAGCAGGAAACTCCTCCTAGCTTGGGGTAGCTGGGTGATATACTCAAAGCCCTGGCTGGAATCTAGCCATTTACTGGGAGCACATATTTAAATTAGGAAGGTCCTCAAAGGTCACAGATGGGAAAACTGAGGCCTCAGAGAAAAGCTACTAAAAGTGGCACTGCCAATCACTTCTCTCAGTAAGTAAACATTATCTGTTGCTAATACTTACTGAGTGTTATCCAATGCTTATTTTGTTCCAGGATTCTGCTAAATGTTCTATGTGGACTTGCTCCAGAAAGTTAACATGAAGAGCCTATTAATATCACCCTTTCTGCAGATGAAGAAATGTAGACTCAGAAAGAATTTCATACTTTACCAGGGTCGGAAAGGCAGGAGACAGCATGGCCAGGACTCAAGTCAGATCTGCTGTCCCTGACGCCTCTGCTAGGCCTCCAGTCATCCTCATGAGCCTTCAGGCCAGGTGCTCACCCACTCTCCAGCCCTCTCCTTTGTATATTTACACCAGGCTTTGTAATGACCTCACTTCATGTCTGCTGTCAGCCTCAAGGGGGTCTGTATTTGCCTTTGTCCCCACCATGTTTATGATAATGCTAGTGCCACAGTGAGAGCAAGCTTGGTGACTAGAGATGAATTTCTCCAAGGCATAGTGCATATCGTGAGTTGAAAGCACATAAGCAGGGTGTTCGCACCTGGGCATGATCAACTACACTTGTGGAAAGCTGGCTCTAGATCATAGCCTGGCTGAGCTCAGAGCCTCAAGGATTTCCTTCCAGAAAACAGCAGGGGAGGAAACTGAGGCTCAGGAAAAAACAGACAACTGCTGGAAGTCACTGTATACAGCTAGTAAGCAGCAGGTTAGCATTTGAGAATGGGTTTCTCAAATGGAGAATGGGTACATCAACAGGAGACAGGTCTTACTAGGAAACCGAAGCTGGCCTTGAATTCTCTACCTCCTGCATCAGCCTCCTGAGTGAGTGCTGAGACCGCGGGTGCCACCACACCTAGCCCAGCGTCATCGGTCACTTTCTCTCTCCTTCTTCCCCTCTCCTCTCCTCACACCCCCTCTACCCCCTCTGTCAGACAGGGTTTCATATATCCTAGGCTGGCCTAGAACTTGTTAACTTCTGATCCTCCAGTGTCTACCTCTTGTATACTAGGATTTGCAGGCATATATCACCATACCTAGTTTACCCAGTTTATGTGGTGCTAGGGATCAAACTCAGGGTTTTGAGCATGCTAGGCAAGCACTCTATCAAGTGGCTAATACACCTAACCCACCCATGGTCTGTCAACTTCAAAGGGTATGTTATATTCTCTTTCGTCTTCTTTGTATTAAACTGTGAGTGCACGGTGGCCACGTGAATGCTGGTGTGCACATGCCACAGCGCACGTGTGGAGGTCAGAGGACAACTTTCTCCCTGTTTGTTTTCTATAGTTCTGGTTAGCCTGGAACTCAAGATGTAGATCAGGCTCGTCTTAAATTCAGAGATCTGCCTGCTCTGTCTCCCAACTGCTGGGATTAAAGGTGTGTGTCCCACCACCTCCAGTCCCAGAAGATGACTTGAGAGTTGGTTCT
Organism: Peromyscus californicus insignis; assembly: GCF_007827085.1. Lineage (NCBI taxonomy): Eukaryota > Metazoa > Chordata > Mammalia > Rodentia > Cricetidae > Peromyscus > Peromyscus californicus. The sequence continues at coordinate 21,264,090 of NW_026294573.1, read as the reverse complement.
CTCCTTCTACCTTGAGATCTGGGGACTGAACTCAGGCTTCAGGCTTCCACAACAAGAACTTTTTATTTTATTTTTATGTTACATGCATTGGTGTGAGGGTGCCAGATCCCCAAGAACTGGAGTTAGAGACAGCTGTGAGTGCCGTGTGGATGCTGGGAGTTGAACGTGCGTCTTCTGGAAGGGCAGCCAGTGCTCTTAACCACTGAGTCATCTCTCCAGCCCTGAACAGTAAGCACTTGAACCTGAGGAGCCATCTTCCTCATGGCAGACCAAATGAGGCAGACTGAAGCCTACATTCTGAACCAAAATATCACATCTACCCAGTTCCTTAACAAAAAGCAATTGTGCCTACCTGCTCCCCTCCCATGTTGACTAGCAGCTCTGTGCCATTGGGGCTGAAGGTCACGTAAGTGGCAACCAGCACTCTCAGACGGCTGTTGTAGTCAGGCAGCTTCACCGGCAGGTGACCTGTCAAGAAGAATACAATAACCCTAGGACGAGGCTTCCAGCCCTGCTTACAGAGGCAGGGGACAGGGTAAAGAGAGCCAAACTGAAAACGCTAGCAATCAACTTCATCATGGAGGCAGAGACAAGTGTTGAGCGCTCGGTACAGGCAATGGGCCAGCAGTTTATCCACGTTCCCTCATTTAGTCATTCTGTGTGTGACAGGGTCTCGCAATGTAGTCCAGACTGGCTTCACAGTTACTAGCTATTCCAGATTAGTTTTGTGATTTTGAACCTCCTGCCTTAGCCTCTAGAGTTCTATGATGTTGATGATGATGATGATGATGATGATGATGATGATGATGATTGTTTTTTTGAGACAGGGTTTCTCTGTGTTATAGCTCTGGCTGTCCTGGAACTCACTCTGTAGACCAGGCTGGCCTCAAACTCAGAGATATGCCTGGCTCTGCCTCCCAAGTGCTGGGATTAAAGGTGTGCGCCACCACCGCCTGGCAAATTCTGGGATTATAATCCCATTTTACAGAGAAGAAACTCACCAGGGTTAAGTGACTGGTTGACAGTCACACAGCTGGCCGATGGCAGCTCAGGAGTAAAGTCGAGATCTGTCTATGTCTAAAACTGGTGTTTGTCGTTGTCCCCCCCACCCCCCCACCCCCCCGGGTGTCCTCGGAGGAAAGAGCCGAGAGCCAGGACGGGCCCTACCTGCCACATAGTACTGCGCTGCCCCATCCGGAAGGGGCTTCTGCCGGTCACAGAAGGTGTGCACACCCGCAGAAGGGCTCTGCTTCATGCTCTTTCTGAGGGGAAAGAAAAGCAGGCCGGTTAAAACTCTAGCTTTGTCCCTAGTCAGCCGGATGACACTCCACAGAGGACACCCAGGCTTCTGTCCCCAGAGCTACAGAAGGGATCTCTCTTCTTGCCATCAGCAACTCCAAGGTTTGCTCTTTAGATGGCTGTGGACATCTTCTCCAGTGAATGTACAGCAGGCCAGACCTGTCCTAGGATCAGGAAAAGCCAAGGCTGTGGAGACCACTCAGGTCTCAGACCGCCCTCTCTTTCTTCTGTCTTTTCTGAGACAGGGTCACATTAGCCAAGGCTGGCTTCAGACTTAGCTCTGTATTAAAAGATGACCTTGAACCTCTGATACTTTTCCCTCTACCTCCAAGTGCTAGGATTATAGTAGTGTGCCACCATTCTTGATTTTACTTTTTCTTTTCTGTTTTAAAAATATTTTATTTTGGGGCTGGAGAGATGGCTCAGAGGTTAAGAGCACTGGCTGCTCCTCCAGAGGTCTTGAGTTCAATTCCCAGCACCACATGGTGGCTCACAACCATCTGTAATGAGATCTAGCGCCCTCTTCTGGCCTGCAGGCATACATGCAGACAGAACACTGTATACATAATAAATAAATAAATAAATCTTTAAAAAATTATGTGGCTATGTCTGTGGGAGGATAGAGCATGTGCGTGCAGGTGCCTCGCAAGGCCAGAAGAGGATGTCAGATCTCCTGTAGCTAGAGTGATGAGCTATTGTGGGTGCTGGAGACCAATATTGGTTCTTAGTAAGAGCAGCTCTTAGCCACCGAGCCCTCGCTCCAGCCCGAATCTTTCAATTTTTTAAAAACAAAATATGGACAAGTATGTAGTTCAGTGGTAGAGACCTTGCCTAGCATGTGCAAGGTCCCATGTTAATCCTGGTACCACAATAAATAAAATTATACATACAAAATATCATACATGTAAGACTAACTCTGTGGTCAGGTATGGTGGCATACGCCTTGAATCCCAGCACATGGGAGGCAGAGTGCAAGCGCGTCTTTATGAGTTCAAGGTCAGTCTGGTCTACACAGTGAGTTCAAGGCCAGTCAAGGTTACATAATAAGACCTTAACTCAAAAAACAAAAACCAAGGAAGAGGAGGAAACAAAAGACTAACTCTGGGGCTGCTGAAATGGCTCCGCTTGCCAAGTCTGATGACCCAAGCGTGACATCCAGGACCCACAGAGTAGAATCAGAGAATTAACTCCCCAAGGGTCTTCTGACCTCTACACGTGCACCAGGGCACTTGTGAAGCTATCCCCCCCCCCCCCCCCCCCCCCCCCACTGAGAAGCAAATGGAATTCAGAGGACGATGATGCTGTACAAATGCTAGCGGTGAGGTAACTATAGGAGACATACAGTGACTCCTGGGAAGGGATTACAGGCGAATTACTGTAAGAGAAAAAAGGGCTGCAGTGTTCCCAGTGTCTCGCCCCAGGCTGCAGGTCGTACCTGTGGTTATGGATCATTCGAATGTCATAGAGTCTTACGAAGGGCCCACTGGCTCCTACTGCCAGGCAGTTGTTGTCCTGGGGATTGACTGTGAGGCACTTGGCCTCCACCATTGGACCACAGTACTCCGTCAGGTCAATCAGCACCTCTGAGTGTTTGCTGTTCTCCCGAAGGTCATACTGGCTGTGAGAGAGGAGGAAATAAGTGGCTAGGGTTCTTCTTTTTTTTTTTTTTCCCTTCTTTTTGAGACAGGGTTTCTCTGTGTAATAGTCTTAGCTGTCTGGGAACTTGCTTTGTAGACCAGGCTGACATTGAACTCACAGAGATCTGCCTGCCTCTGCCTCTCAAGTGCTGGGATCAAAGGTGTGCGCCACCACCGCCTTAAGTAGAAAGCAGGAGAAAAACAAAGTCCTTGTAATGCAAGAGGAGATGGTGTCTACTGCAAGCCTCTTGCCTACAGTAGGCTTCGTCTTTTTTGAGACAGGGTCTCACTATGTAGCTCTGGCTATCCTGGAACTCACTGTGTAGACCAGGCTGGCCTCCAATTCAGTCTGCCTCTGACTCCCAAAACGCTGGGATTAAAGGGTGCACCACTACACCTGGCTTTATAGTAGGCTTCTTAACACATTTTGATTTATCCTAAATTAACTCCTTAGGGTATATATATATACTACAGTTCAGATCTTATAAATGTCAGCATTACAGCTACTGTTATTCTACCACTGATTGCTAAAAATACTGAGAGATATTGTGCTATTCATCCAATACTGTCCCCAAGTGTTTCATGTGCACTATTTAATTAAAAGACCACCAGCCCTATACCACTAGAACACTGAGGTTCCGAGAAATTAAATAAACTATGAAGTACAGAGCAGGAACAACCTGCTAAGATTATGGCACATAAACTATTCCGTTAGCTGGGTGTCATGGCACATGCTTGCAATCCTAGCATTCAGGAGGCTGAGGCAGGAGGATCGTGCATTCAAGTCCTGAGTTTAAGGACAGCCTGGGGTGCATAGGAAGATCTTGTTTTAAAAAGCAATCAACTATGCCGGGCGGTGGTGGCGCACGCCTTTAATCCCAGCACTCGGGAGGGAGGCAGAGCCAGGCGGATCTCTGTGAGTTCGAGGCCAGCCTGGGCTACCAAGTGAGTTCCAGGACAGGCGCAGGCGCAAAGCTACACAGAGAAACCCTGTCTCGAAAAACCAAAAAAAAAAAAAAGCAATCAACTAAACCAACAAAACCCTCCTTTGTTAAGGTCTTCCTACTTTCTTCAGGAAACAAGGGCTTACACGACAGTAAGAGAAAAGAAAATGAGCTCACCCAAGAGCTGCCTATGGCCAAAGCCAGGACCAGCCCCAGCTGCACAGTCCAGGAAAAGCCCCAATGGCAACAGTGGCCACACACCCCTGCTGCTCCAAACACAGGAACCCCCAGAGTGGGGCGTGGCATCACCCATGGCTTGCCTGGCTGGTATCTCTAATGCCTCGCACAGTTAACTTGTCCTCTAGGCCATCCTGACTGGAATGCTCTTCCTAAAATAGTCTGACATCATTCTTCTGCCATGTGATACCTGCAGCCTGAGTGCTACGTTTATGGAACTCCACAGTCTGATTTTAAGACCCAATTTCACATACCTTGTATTCCTCAGCTTTCTATGTGGGCCAATTATAACTACAGCCTTCCTCTCCACTCTCCCTGGGCTACGGCTTCAAGTATGTTAAGTGAGCCTCTACTACTGAGTTATGTCCCCAGCCTACAGTACAGCATTCTTTATCTCACATGCTACTTTCATCCCTGCTTATCACAAACCTCCTTGTGTGGCGAATCCACTCTGCCTCCTCTTGCTCATCCAAATCTTGCCTGTTGTTGAAGGCCCAGCTTATGATCATGTACTGCTAGGATGCCTCCACTGCTTGTGACTATGCCCAGGTCAGCAAGTGCTTCCTGAACATGCCATTGACCAAGGCTGTCTCTCAAGTACTGTGTGTTTTACATGCATGTTCTCAACTGTCATACTCAGATCAACAAAGGAGATATTATGACTATTTTAGAGATGAAGAAACTAAAGATCAGAGGTAAACTAAAGATCAGTGGCCTTTTCAGACTTAACACTGAGAGAACTGGGATTTGACCTGCTCTGTCTGGCTTCAAAGGCCTGCTTGTAACTACACTGTTATGAGTTTACACGTTACTTAGAAGGTTCTCTACAGCCGCAAAGAGAAGACAAGGGAATGGAAGGGATGGCCAGTTCAAGCAAGGCCGTGACAGCAGAGCATGGTGGTGTGTGCTTGTAAATCTCTCTGCGTAGGAAGCACAGAGAGGGAGCCACTGAGCCCAGGAGTTTGAAACCAGTCTGAATGACAGGAAGACCATCTCTCCAAACAACAGTGGGGCAGACTGAGAGTGAATGTTCTTGTCAATACCTGAGGGGCTGAGGAAAGTTCTCCAGCCCAAGTGTAACCCGGCTACAGAGCAACACCTTGTCTCAACACCTAACTCTCCCCATGAAAAGGGGGGGTGGTGCTTTAGCTCAGTGGTAGAAAATTATCTGGTATGCAAGGGGCCCTGGGTTTGACTCCCACTACCCCAAACGGAAAAAAAGGAAAGAAGGACAATGGCACCATCTTTGTCTGAAAAGAGCAGGGGCAAATATGCAACCGCACAGGACCCTGGACCAGGGAACCCACCTCCTCCCTGCTGGAGGGAGAGGCCACTTCACACAGAGACCCTTACCGGATAAGGCCATCCTCAGCGGCGCTCCAGAATGTGTTAGGCCACATGGGTGCTGTGGCGATGCGTTTCACCCGGTTTGTGTGGTCTCCAAACATGTGGATCGTCTCCTTTACCGTCAGGTCATGGACATGCACCTTGGAGTCAGCTGCCCCCGTGATCAAGATTCGGTCTCCAGCATGAGGCAGGAACTGCTCAGAAGAAATTGCATGATTGGCAGGAGAAAGTGGCTGTCTGAAGGAGACTGGCCTGGATGTCAGCATGACCGTTCCCTCTCATGTCACTTAAGAAAGTGAGTTTATCTATAAAGCTCACCAAAGTAACTTTGGATGGCAAGCAGCAGCCTATCAGCCTTAAAGGTTAAAATGAAGATATTTTATTATACATACCTCATGTAGTCAGGGTGGTCATGACTTACACCAAGCTGCATTACCTAAGGGTCCCTTTCCTCTGCTTCTTCTCCAAGCAGATGCTGCTGAGTGGATGATAATCCTCACTGTCACTAAGAATTTTCAAATACCAGACAACAGGGCAGCTACTTCATCTCGCTGATACTGAAAATAGTCTTATTCTAAATTGGAGGCTAGGAGTGAATCTCAGTGGTGAGCACCCACCTAATATGTGTAAGAACCTAAGTCCAATCCCTAGCACAGACAAAGAAAAATATCTTGAAGAGTCTTGGGCTAAGAGTGTAGCTTACTGACAGACAACATGTGAAACATGTGTGAAGTCCTGGGTTCAATTCCAGCATCAAAAAAAAAGTAAAGCAAGCAAATGAAAAGAAACCACTGAGTACGTATATACATACATCTGTATATCCATCCATCCACACACCCATACATCTGTATATCCATCCATCCACACACCCATACATCTGTATATCCATCCATCCACACACCTATACATCTGTATATACATCCATCCACACACCCATACATCTGTATATCCATCCATCCACACACCCATATATCTGTATATCCATCCATCCACACACCCATCCATCGGTATATCCATCCATCCACACACCCAGCCATCTGTATATCCATCCATCCACACACCCATCCATCGGTATATCCATCCATCCACACACCCAGCCATCTGTATATCCATCCATCCACACACCTATACATCTGTATATCCATCCATCCACACACCCATCCATCGGTATATCCATCCATCCACACACCCATCCATCGGTATATCCATCCATCCACACACCCATACATCTGTATATCCATCCATCCACACACCCATCCATCGGTATATCCATCCATCCACACACCCATCCATCGGTATATCCATCCATCCACACACCCATACATCTGTATATCCATCCATCCACACACCCATCCATCGGTATATCCATCCATCCACACACCCATCCATCGGTATATCCATCCATCCACACACCCAGCCATCTGTATATCCATCCATCCATACACCCATCCATCGGTATACCCATCCATCCACACACCCAGCCATCTGTATATCCATCCATCCACACACCCAGCCATCTGTATATCCATCCATCCACACACCCAGCCATTCTTGCACCCACACGTCTGTCCATCCACAGGTTTGTCCATCCAGATTTGGTGCTGGAGACTGAACCAGAGCATGCTAAGATAGGTAAGATAGACACGCTATCTACCCTGAGCCCATGACTACTACCCCAGTCCACGATGACTAATAAGCAAAACTGAAATAGTTCAGAATTGAAAGAATGAGCCAGGAGCTTTCAAGGGACTAGGTGTTTAAAATGTCCAACTCTTTCTGTGAAAAAATTGGGCAATCAGGCAACAAAGATTAAAAACTATTCCTGTCTTGCCACGCAGTGGTGGCGCACGCACGCACGCCTTTAATCCCAGCACTCGGGAGGCAGAGCCAGGCGGATCTCTGTGAGTTCCAGGATATAGTCAGGGCTGCACAGAGAAACAAACAAACAAAAACCCAAAGAAACAAACAAAGCACAAAGCAACAGCAACAACAAAACCATCTGTCTTCTGACCTAAAGCTCTCACTTCGAAGAAATAAAACAAAGGATTGAAAGGGGTGCTCAGCACAGCACCCCTTATAACCACAAGAGTAAAAGAGTTCAGATGCTGGACAACGGGAAGGACTGACCACGGTGAAGACGACCACCAGCGCCCCAGTGAGGTGGAGAACACAGCACTCCAGATGACATGCGCCAAAACCAGTTACAAACACGGCCTCGGGGACACACGAGACACAGCTTTATCATCAAACTCCGCGGCAGAAAGTGTTTGGTGTTGATGTTAGTTGAGTATGTTTTTCTCTCTCTGTCTGTCTGTCGCCCCGCCCTCCCTGTATGGGGACAGGCACGGAGAATGTTAGGCAAGTGCTCTACCACAGAGCTATATCCCAGCTCTCTTTTTCAGTTTTTATTTGAAAGAGAAATAAAATTATACTTTATCTGCTTTGCTACTTGCTCATTAGGAAAATGGATGTATAAACTTATTTTTAGGGACAAGCAGCAATCTTTAATTCTGTCTGGAGATAGCGCAGATCCCAGCCACAGCACAAATAAGCAGGAGAGCCCTCACTGCTGCCACATCTGTAATGTACCATAGTTGCCACCAGGGGGAGCGCATGGGTGAAAACCTGTAAATGCGGATGGTCAGTATCTTGACTACCTCAATCAAAAAGGAGCCATTTCTCTGCTTTTCTTAAAAAAGAAAAACCTAGGGCTGGCAAAACTGCTCAGTGGGTAAAGGCATTTACCATATAATCCTGGTGACTTGGGATTAATCCCAGGGACCCACAAGAAGGAAGGAGAGAACCAAGTCCACAAAGCTGTCCTCTGACTTCCACACGCCCGCTGTAGCACCCACGCCCCTCTCCCATACCACATACATAAACAAACAATAATACACTTCTGAAAATCTATTTTTAAAATACCCAAAACCAAACCAAATCAGACCAAAAACAACAAAAACCGCAGAAGAGGAGGCTAACGAGCAGTGTCTCGCTGGGGAACAGTAAGACTATTGTCAACATATATAGTACGTGCTGGTCAGAACCACAAACCAAGCTGCAGCTGTTCTGCTTCTAGAAAAGTCACAGGAATCCATCCACAGGAGGGGAGAGTAAACGGGAAAGCGCCAAGTTTAGGGTAGTAGGGTTTAGAACTCTACTCTAGCTATGATTTGGGGGGCCTGTCACTGCTCCTGATACTAACTGGGGAAATGAGATCAGTGGGGCTTTTCAATCATCAGTCACACACTTGTGTATGCCCATGAATATGCAAACAGAATTTCAGGGCTGAAAAGACCCTTTCCTCTTAGGTCATTTCAGATCCTTAAACCTGGCAGCCAAAGAACTAGTGACTGCCAGCCTCAGGGCAAAGACACTGACGCTGGACCGCAGCACGAAGGTCCTTGTGCTCACACAAGGTAATGGAGAAAGTTAGAGAAGGAACAAGTAGGACATTTTTTCACAATATTCTTAGCTTGTCACCAAGTGATGGAGAAATCCTTCTTCAAACCTTTGCTATTTACATGGCATTTCTTATGAAATTCTGAGGCTTCTAGCACATTACCTATTAGTAACTGATCAATCTCATCATTACCTTGTGCTAGAGGTCCTGGCAGACCTGTATGGGATCTGATATGTGTTATATATATATAGGATGTTCCCTTTTTCTGATGATTTCCTGCAATTGTATGAATAATGAAGTTAATTCTGTATTATCAGGAATAAATTCAGCGGTTTCAATATGTAAAACAACTCTCTCTGCATATTGAGAGTCAGTGACTATATTGAGGGGTTCTGTGAAGTCCATCAGTACCATAAGAATGGCATACAGTTCTGCCTTTTGTACAGAGCTGTATGAACTTTGTACCACTTTACCTAAGTCTCCTGATTTGTATCCTGCTCTCTCTGATTTATTTGCATCAGTATAGAATGTGAGGACTCCAGAAATTGGCTTTTGTTGTACAATGTGAGGAAGGACCCATTCAGTCTTCTTTATAAATTCTATTCTCTTACTTTTGGGATAATGGTTATTAATCTCTCCCAAAAAGTTACTGCAGGCTCTCTGCCAGTATTCATTATCTTTCCACAGTGAGGAAATTTCCTCATTAGTTAAAGGTACTACAATTTCTGCTGGATCCATTCCTGTCAACTGGCGAAGTCTTAATTTACCTTTTTGAATCAAATCAGAGATCTTTTCTATATAAGTCTTTAACTTCTTATTTGGTTTACGTGGTAGGAATATCCATTCCGATATAATATCTTCTCTCTGCATCAAATGAGGGGGAATGTCTGGAGGGGAATATGACAAGAATGTATTTAAGTTCTGGATCCACACGATCCACATGTGCTTCTCGAATTGTCTTTTCTACTAGAGCCAATTCCTTCTCAGCTTCGGCTGATGATTCTCTTGGACTATTTAATTCTTTGTCCCTTCTAGAGGATTAGCCAAATTTCATAGTCCATCTTTGGGTATTCCCATGATACCCAGTAAGTTGGAAATGCTTCCTAACAACTTTTCAAAATCATTACGAGTCTTCAATCGATCTCTCCTCAGTTGTACCTTTTGGGGTCTAATTTTTTGTAGCTCTATCTTATATCCTAAGTAATTAATAGAATCTCCTCTTTGTATTTTTTCAGGAGCAATTTGCAATCCCTAGTCGCCAGAGAAATCAGGAATGTTAAGCACGCAGGATTGTCCTTCCAATGGGAAAGATGTAAATCTGATTTTACCATCTAGAAAGCTGGGAATCGGAAGTGATTAACAGCCTAGTGGTTCTGTGTTATCTGTTGGGCCAGGCCATATCAAGCTCCTACAACCAAGACCAGAAGTGGCTAGTAATCTAAATGATCCTTACAGTCAGGGCCTCCCAAGCTCCCACAACCAGGACCAGAGAGACCTAATAGTCTAAGTGACCCTTACAATACTGTAGAGCCAGAGGCTCCCCCAAACTCCCACCACCACGACCAGAGGTGACTAATAGTCCAAATGACCTCTATGCTATCTGTATGACTGAGACCAGGCCGGACCCTTCCTTAGGCTCTTAAGATAGTTAGTACAGGTAGCATATCTCTAGAACTCTTCTTGGAAGAAATGACATGTACCCTGAGTTGAGCTTTGATGTAATTATGCTTCCTTGTGCATCAGGGATTGTTTTACACCAGGAAACTTTTTCCCCCCAGAATTACACTGTGTTTAAATTTGTTGGGAATAAATTACCTGGCATCAGACTCTCAAAGTCTTGATCCAGGCTGACGAAGTCAATCTAAACCAAGTTCTCGTTCTATGCTCTTTGTGGTTCATTTCCCTGCCTGACCCCTCCAGGGGCACTCACCCTGGTACACATCCAGAAGGCTGTTCAACCTTTAGCCAGGCATGGTGGCAATGGCTCTAATCCCAGAATGTAGGAGGCAAGAGGCAGGTGGATCACTGAGTTTGAAGGCAGTCTGGTCTAAAAGTGAGACTGTTTCAAAAAGCAAATACAAACAACTTCCTTCAAAGAGCTCCAAGCAGACCGCCCTTTCCTTCTCCAGGAAGTGATTCTAAGGCCTATGGGTACTTGTGGATTTGTTCTCTAGGATCAAGACACTGCAGTTCTGTAGACAGGGATGGAAAGAACGCAGACTCATGATACAGCTCAGTGGTAGAGCACTTGCCTGGCATCTGTGAAGTGCTGGGTTCCATCCCCAGCACCATACAAACTATTTATGATAGAGCACTCAAGGAGGTGGAAGTGGAGGATCAGAAGTTCAAGGTCATCCTCAGCTACACAGCTGGAGTTCTAGGCCAGCTGGAATTACATGAGACTAGTCTCAAAGGAAAAAAAAGACAAATTTCATCCAGTCTCATGTTTTCACGTATCAGGGCTTCAAAGGTTCCTTCAATAGGCTCCTTCCCATCTCTTCTCAGCTGAACTCCCTTTCAAGGGCAAAGATTCATTTCCTATGACAAGGTAAAAAAGCTACAATCTATGCTAGGAGTTTTAGTTTTAATTTATATGTATGAATTTTTTTTAAACCTGCATGTCTGCCTTTGGCGCCAGATCCAATGATCTGGAGTTCAGCCAGTAGTCAGCCTCCATAACGTACTGGGACAGGAGGTCTACTTCCACCCGAGCAGCAAGTCACTCTCAACCTCGGAGCTCTCTCCAGGCTCTATTCTCTGTATTACAAAACAACAACATCATCTTAGCCGGGCGGCGGCGGCGCTCACCTTTAATCCCAGCACTGCGGAGGCAGAGGCAGGTGGATCTCTGTGAGTTCGAGGCCAGCCTGGTCTACAGAGCGAGTTCCCTGACAGCCAGAGTTACACAGAGAAATCCTGTCTTGTAAAACAAAACAAAAAAATCTGGAACTCGCTCTGTAGACCATGCTGGCCTTGAACTCAGAGTTCTGCTTGCCTCTGCCTTCCAAGTGCTGGATTAAAGGAGTGTGCCACCATGCAAAGCTTAAAAAAACATTTTGAGATTTTAAGAATATTGGCTTCGAGAGATGGCTCAGCTGTTAAGTGCACTGGCTGCTCTTCCAGAGGACCTGGGTTCAATTCCCAGCACCCACATGGTGGTTCACAACCATCTCTAGTAGGATCTGTTGCCCTCTGCCTGCCTCTTTGGGTACTGCACACATGCGGTGCACAGAAATACATGCTGACAAAACACCCATAGCCATAAAACAGAAATGAAAATCTCTTTAAAAATTTAAGTGTGTGTGTGTGTGTGTGTGTGTGTGTGTGTGTGTGTCTACAAAAGCCAAAAGAGGGTGTTAGAGATGCTGGAGCTAGAGTTACAAGAGGCTGTGAACTGCTCTATTTAGGGTGCTGGGAACTGTATTCCCAGGTCTTCGGAAAGAGCAGCAAGTGCCATCTCTCAGCCCTCCCTGCTCATCTGTCTAACTTATTCATTCATCTGTTCATGAATTTAGAAGATACTCCTTAGCTTCTCTCTTTTATTAGAGGAAACAGGCTTAGAAAGGACAAGGGATTTGCCTACTCATACAACTTCCAGGAGGCATGCTCACATAAATACAAATGGATTGAGAGATAACAAGATGGTTCAGTGAGTAAAGATGCTTGCCACCAAGACTGATGATCTGAATGAGCCCCAAGACACATAGGGTGAAAGGCAAGAACACTCCTACCAGATTTCTTATGACCTCCCCATGTACCAGGATACACATGTACACCACAACACGCATGTACCCCCACACAAAGAAAGAAATAAAAATGTAATAAATACAAATGCATCTTGAGTTGGCCAGTTGGTTCTGAAAGCACATAGAGAAGAGACAGGGTTCAAGCCTCACTATCTAATACTCAGACCACAGGGATATCTGCAAGCCTAGGATACATGGGACACACTATACCAATACAACCATGCCCACAGCACAGTTCCCCCCATGGCTTGTCTTACTCACCTTGACAGAGAAGATATTTGCTGTGTGTCCCGTGTGCATGGAGAGTAGCTTCTTGTGATGCAGTGGGTCCCACACAATGGTGTGCTGGTCATCGGAACCAGAAGCCAGCAAGCTGTGGGCAGAGTTAGGAGCTCTGACTTCTCAAGTTCCCAGGTTGCCTCTTCCCTATCCCCATTCCCAGAGGATAGGGAGCTGGGCACACAGAACTCAAAGGACAGTAGATGTTGTAGAATTTAAGGTTAGCAGCTTGTGGTGGTGGCATACACCTTTAATCCCAGCACTCGGGAGGCAGAGGCAAGCAGGTATCTGTGAGTTCGAGGCCAGCCTGGTGTACAGAGTGAGTTCCAGGACAGCCAGAGCTACACAGTGAAACCCTGTCTTGAAAAACCAAAATCAAAACAAACAAACACTCAGAGAGCAGTAGTCTACCTCCTTAGATGTACCACAATGAGGAACCCTCTTCTCCCAACCTCCTTGACCCATTCTCTGGCCCTCTAGTTCATACTTACTCTCCTTTCTCATTCCACTCCAGACAGTTGACACATCCTGAGTGACCCTGGAGGAGGAAATAGAGGGTTAAGAAGAGAGCCGATTGGACAGTCTCCTGGGAAGCTCAACGCCAAGAAGCAGGAGTAAGCAAGCAAACCAGCTCTCTTCAGCATTTGTGAGGGACACGTGGAGGCCGAAACTCCACCACCCTGCATCGCACAGCATGTAAGGGTCTTCCACCTGCGGTCTCATTTGACACTGGACACCTGAGCTACAGCGGGCAGGTGGCATCGTCCCCCTTGGCAGGAAACTCATACATGAGGAAGTAGAAACACAAAGCAAACCAATTTCTGCCCCTATTCCTGGAAGGCACAGGTACAGTTCCTTCAAGAGACAAGTTCAGGGATAGAACGTTTGCAGCATCTCCGCAGGCCCATGTTTTATTCTTTACTCCTCCATGCTCACTCCCGAGTTAGACCCTAGAGTGCAGAAAGGTAAACCAGGCTAGAGTATTTCTCTTGAGGGTTTTAGTTAAGAAACAGAAAGTGGGGCTGGAGAGATGGATCAGTGGCTAACAGCACTTACTGTTCTTGCAGAGAACCCACGTTCAATCCCCAGCACCCACATGGTGGCTCACTACCACCTCTAACTCCATTCCAGGGATCTGATGCCTTCTTCTGACCTCTGTGAGTACCAGGCACATGAAGGCAAAGCACTCACACACACAAAATAAAACAATAAATCTTAAGAAAGCAACAGGGAAAGTGAAGCAGTCAACAGCAGAGAATGAATCTGAAAGCGCAGGGAGAAATGGAGAGCCTAGGAACCTACAATTAAATTCATGCTATGAAGGGGCAGACCCCAGAGTTTTACAGCAGAGGAGAGGAAATGATTAGGCAATCTTTCTGTCCCTTCACCCTCCCTCTTCCCTAAGAACACCAAGATTGCCACTCAACTATCAGCTTCCTGCCTGAAATCAGACCAAGTGTCCTGGGAAGCACAAATCCACTTTCTCCACACAGTGAAGGGTTCAGGAATTAGGCCTAAACCTTAACACAGGATGTAGAAAATAGTAACATTTATCTGGTCACAGCAGTCAGCTGCGAGATGAACATGGACCCAGAATCAGATGTCAAGATGGAAACAGGTGATGGGCGCTTCTAGAGAAAGAGTCTCCCACTCTCAGGAGAGCTGGAGCACACAGGTGCCTTGCTCTCCTGCAGGCCAGGGATGTGGATGTGACTGACTCCTGAAACTGGGGCACACACTTTGCCACCTTGAGGGAAAGTAGCCTGAGGTGAAATCAACACCAGAAGCGAGCTTAGCCCATAGTCTAAACTGGAGCCAGACTTACTACAGTAACAAACCCTGACACCTACTTCCTCTGGCCCTCAGTTCATTTTTATTATTAAAGACAGTTAAATCTGGGCTGTTCCCTGTGGTCCAAAGCATCCAAACCAGGGATTCCAACCTGTTCTTCAGGAATCACTGAGCAAGGCCTTCCTTCCAGACGCCCTGCCTATCTTGTGAACGTGGGAGGGAGGACTACCTTTCCTGCAGGCTCCTACTGCCATCCTACATTATGGCCCTGCAGTTCTGGGACTGTTTTCTTCTACAAAAGCAGGCTTTGTGGATTACTCTGCATCTCCAAGTTCAGCCACAGTGCCTAGCAGGAATCTGCTGCTTAACCCACCAAGTGAGTCCAGTGCAGCTAGTGAGAACTGAGAGGTACAGACACATCTAATCCCCAGCTGTCCAGTCAGAAACATCTATTCTCCGTCTTTCTTCTCTGGCTCAGAACGCATTCCTTTCATGGAACTCATTCAGGACCTCATCCCCTGAATACACAAAACCACCCTCTGCTCAAGCCTGCCAGGTCACCTGCTGACCAAAGGCCTCTCGCCTTCTCATACACTTGGTTGCAACCCCACACCTGTATCTGGGTCACAATCATTTCTATCCTTGTGCCTGAGGTCACAGCTTCACCATGGAGGCTCCCAGAACACCCAGGGCCTTGAATTAGAATGACTGCCACTCAGTGAGGGCAGAGCTGAGTATTTGTGGTAGGCAGAATAATGGCCTCCTACTGATGTCCTACCATAATTCTGAAACCTGCAAATGTTGTCTTAGGTGGCAAAAAGGACTTTGCAAGGACTCTGCAAATGTGATTAAGATGGGAAGATGATCCTGGACTGTCTGGGTGGGTTCAGTCAATCCCATGAATCCCTAAATTCAGAGGCCCTCCTGCACTGGCTACAGAGAAGTAGACAGACGGAGGTGTGAAAGGACTGTACCAGCTACTGCTGGCTATGAGGCAAAAAAGAAAGGGCCAGGAGCCAAGATTTGCAGCTGCCTTAAGAAACTGGGAAGAGCAAGAAAATTCTCCTCTGTTCTACAGCCTCCTGGAGGAGCACAGCCACAATGCCTTCTTCTAGCCTAGTGAGAAATGTGTCAGACTTCTGATGTACACAACTGTCACAAGCCAGCAGCACTGGAACATCTGTATCTTAGCACTCGGAAGGCTGAGGCAGCTTGATCTCTGAGAGAATTTGAGGCCAACCTAAGCTAGATGAGAGTATCAGGCCAGCCTGAGCTACACTGCTTCAAAACACTAAGAAACAACGGGGGTTGGAGAGGTGGCTCAGTGGTTCAGAGCACCAGCTGTTCTTCCAGGACTCAGGTTCAATTCCCAGCACCCACAGGTTGACTAACAACTGTCTGTAATTCCTGTTCTACAGGATCCAACGCTCTCTTCTGGCTGCAGTGGGCACTGCACACACACAGTGCAGACATACTAGTAAGCAAAACACCCATACACAAAAATAAAATTAATACTTTTTAAAGCCAGGCAGTGGTGGGTTTAAGTCAAGCACTCTACAGAGGCAGGGGCAAGCGGATCTCTGAGTTCAAGGCCAAACTGGTCTACAGAGTAAGTTCCAGGACAGCCAGGACCACACAGGAAAAACTGTCTCAAAAAACAAATAAAAAATGTTTGTTTTTAAAGTACTATTTGTGTATGTTTATTTTTCATTTATTTATTATGTGTGTATGTACATGTGTAGGCACTTCTAAATAGTCCCCTCCTCTAATTCAGCCCATGAGGGCGGAGTTTCTCTGTGACCTGGCAGTTGCTCCCAAATAACCACAATGAGACTTATTATTAGTTATAAATGCTCAGCCAATAGTTCAGGCTTGTCTCCAGTCAGCTCTTACAACTTAAATTAATCCATTTCTGTTCATCTATGTGCTGCCCTGAGGCTCGTTTACCTCATCTACGAACTTCCCATGTTGCTTCTTCCTTGTCTGGCTCGCAACTCTTTAGACTCTGCCCTTCTTCCCAGAATTCTCTCTGCCCTGAAAATCCTGCCTAGCTATGGGCCAATAAGCTTTTTACTAACAATGAGAGCAACACATTTTCACAGTGTACAGAAGGATTATTCCACAGCAAGCCCATCCCTGCTTGGAGACAAGGCTTTGAGATTGAGTTCATGCTGGCCTTGAACTCACAATCCTTCTGCTCTATCCCAATTACTAGAACTATTTACTCATTTTTTAAAAACTATGTTTATGTACTTACTTTTTGGGAGGGACATGGGCCACAGTGCACATGGAGGGGTCAGAGGACAACTTTCTCAAGTCAGTTCTTTCTGTTCACCATATGGGTACCAGTTTCTTGAACTTGGTAGCAAAGGACTGTACCCACTGAGACATCTCTCCAGACATATTTGTTTATTTATCGTGTGTTTGTATATGTATCTATGTGTGTACATGTGTGTCCCAGCACAGGTATGGACAGGTCAGAAGACAACTCATGGGAGTTGATTTTCTCCTCATACCAAGTGGACTTACATGGTCAGGCTTGGCAGACAGTCAGAATCCATGTAAAAGCTAGGTATGGTGGCACATACCTATAGCCCCGGGTAGAGGGAAGAGCAAAGACAGGCAGATTCCTAGATCTCATTGATCAGACAGTCTAGTCTTCACCAGGGAGCTCCAGGTTCAGTGAGACTCTGTTTCAAAAAAATCATGTGGAAAACCAGGTTTGGTGGCACAGGCCTTTAATCCCCAGCATGTGGGAGGCACAGACAGGAGGATTTCTGTGAGTTTGAGGCCAGTCTGGTCTACATAATGAGTTCTAGGACAATTTGGACTTAATAGAGAGACTCCTTCTCAAAACAAACAAACAAACAAAAATAATGTGGAGGGCTGGAGTTCAGTGGTTAAGAGCACTGGCTCCTCTTCCAGAGGACCTGAGTACAGTTCCCAGCACCCAAGTATGATAATGCTAGGTAGAATCATAGCCATTTGGTTATGATTTCATTATTCCTTTCTATATTTAAGACTAAATTTCAGATACATTAAATAACTCTTATGTTATTATGACCTCATAGGCATCACTATAAAAGAGAGAGGAGTGAAAAAGAGAAAAAAGAAATATACATACATATCAACTAAATAGTATCTATTTTTCTATCTCTTTATTTCCTTCTTCCTTTCTGTGGTAAAGTACTTGCCTAGCCAAGATTTATCAACTTGATCTTAGTGTTTCCTAGAATTCACCTGACATTGTGTGAGGGCTTCCCATGAAGGATGTAGTGGTGATGGTTGGGAGGGTGGGTTTGACAACATTTGCTTCCATGGGTATTCTGCCCAGGGAGTTGATGTTCTACCTATGGAGAACACCCTCAGAACACTTGGTGATCAGCTTCTTAATAATCCTACAGATTCTCCTTTCCTGGCCTACTGTTATGTTTTGTCTTCTGTCCTTATGGTAGAAGTAGGTGTTCATATTACTGCAGACTATTTTGTAAGGTTGTATATGACTAAATAAAAAGGAAAAAAAAAGTACTTGTCTAGCATATGCATGGTCCTAGGTTCAATCACCACATACCTTTAATGCCAGTACTTAGGAGGCTGATGCAAGCAGATCTCTTAAGTTTCAGGCTAGCCTGGTCTACAGAGTGAGTTCCAGGACAACCAGGGCTACAAAGAGAAACCTTGTCTCAAAAAACGAAACAAAAAATCAGTCACCACTACCACAAAAAAGATCTATCTATAACTACATACTTCAATTTCGATGTAACGAACAAGTTTAGTAGGTAAGGAAGGCAACAGCCATAACTCACAACAGTAACTTTTTCCTTATACTGAGCCTACTTCTAATATATATCCCTGCACTCTTTTTACATTTTACTTTTACTGAGCACCTAGCATATAATAAGCATTCTTCTACATGGAAATGCTATTGTGTAAATAATACAAGGAAAGCTAATGAGAGAAGTGTGGGAGCCCACAGAGGTTTCCTAGTGAGATCTGAGCTTGCTTTACCCAGCAGGACTGCATAAGAGGATGACTGGACCACAGGTGCCAGGTGTTTGGAAGGGTCTACACTTGGCTGTATCTGGGGGGGGGGGGGGGTCTTTTGCCTTGCTCCTTGACATTCTTATAGAAAGTCCTTTTGAATAAAGTTCTGGGCTGGTGGATATTGACCCAGGCCCTCCCGAAGCTATCCTATGTTTCTGTCTTTCTTCCCATCAGCTAGGTCTCTCTTTCTACCTAATATCTCTTATCCTTCTCTCCTTAAGAGTACCCTGGGAAAAGTGGGGGCAGTTTCCCCACAGAGAAGGAAACCCTACGTAGGTCAGTCAGGTAGTCAGGTAGTGACCAAGTGCTATGAAGGCTCTAAAACACGGTGCTGGGATTGCTGCACATGTACTTTAGTGATCAGACAGTCTCTCCTCTGAAAGGCCTTCTTCATTGCTGTATTTATCTCCCAGTGTCTTAGATATACTGCTGGCATATATACTACACACTCTATTGGCCTGAATATGTGAGTGAATTAGAGATGCTTTCCTACTTTTCTTCTCAGGTGATTACAACATGAATTTACTTCATTATCTAAAGTAAGTATCAACAACTTTTTCTGTAAGGGGCCAAACAATAGATATTTTAGGTTTTGTATACCATATGGTCTCTGTATGAATCATTCAATTCTGCCGTTGAATCACTAAAACAGACAGACAATACATAAATGAATGAGTGTGGCTGTGCTCCAATAAAACTTTATTTATAAGAACAGGTGGCAGTGCACTTGAGACTCATATGGAAATGTAAAGGACTCAGAATAGCTAAACAGTTTTGCAAAAGAACAAAGTTGGAAGACTCACATGCCCTAATTTCCCAAGTTGCTACAAAGTGATATTGGCATAAGGACAGATATTTTGATCAATGGTATATATAGGTTAACAGTTAACAAAAATTTTTACACTTATGGGGACAACTTCTGGTAAGAGTGCCAAGACAATTCAACTGTCTTTGCAACAAATGGTGCTGGGACAACTGGATGGCCACATGTGAAATAACTAAGTTTGGGTTGGGGATGCAGTTCAGTGGTACAACACCTGTTTAAGGTGTGCAAGTGCCAGGTTTAATCCCTGACACCCCTATGAACAACCAAAGAGTACAGTGTCAGGCTGGAGAGATGCCTCAGTATGGGCTCACCATCAAAACCTTAAGAATGAAGTTGGATCCCCCTTAGGGACCTTATTCTTGCGATCCGTACACCTCAATGGCTTTCCTTACTGAATTTTGTTTACATATACATACATATGGATCAAAGACCTGCACCTACTCTCCAAAACAGTCTAACTCTTGGAAGAGAACACAACCCTAAATTTTCATGACCTTGAATCAGCAATGATGACATATAAACACTGGAAGCAGAAGTGAGAAAAGAGAAAAACAGGCAGGAGAGAAGCTTGGTGTGGAGAGAGGCCCCTCTGCCCAGCCCGTGACCTGAGTTTGATCCCTGGGACCAGTAGGGAAAAGAGAGAGAAATGACTCCCTCATAGTTGTCATCTGACCTCCACAGGTATGTGTGCCCCACCCACCCACATCCACACACTAAATAAATATAAAAACTCAAAAGAGAAACTAAAGAGCTACCTAGGTGTGCCTGTGGGGCGTGTCTAATCCCAGCCCTAGGAGGCTGAGACAGGAGGGTCTGAAATTCAAGGGTAGCTTTGGGGTATACTATGAAATCCTGTCTCAAGAAAACAACAATACTGAATTCCAATGGAAGTCTCGTGTACACAAAGAGATCTAAAAGTTTGTCTCTACATGAAAATTTTTGCATGAATGTTCACAGCAGCACAGACATATATAAATATTTTTAAAGATTTATTTATTATGTATACAGTATTCTGTCTGCATGTATTCCTTCTGCATGACAGAAGAGGGCGCCAGATCTCATTACAGATGGTTGTGAGCCACCATATGGATGCTGGGAACTGAACTCAGGACCTCCGGAAGAGCTGCTGGTGGTCTTAACCTCTGAGCCATCTCTCCAGCACCCATATTTAAATTTTAAGGCCCACTTTGCCACTTCCATGCTACAGTTTACATAAAGGCTATGGAGCTTCTTTGACATACCAAGTTGACTCAGTCTGATTTGAATTTATGCTCACGTTACACAAGAAGCAAAATGGAAATAAAAGGCAACTGACACCAGGCCTGGTGGACCATACCTGCAATTCCAACACATGACTTGGAGGCACAAGGGTCAGAAGTTCAAGAACAGTCTTGGGTACATTTTAAGTAAATTAAAGGCTAATCTAGGCTACAAATAAATACTGTTTCAAAACCAGTAACAAGAGAAGGGCAACAAAGGCAAACTGAGAAGGTGAGATATAGATGGAATTGGCTCCAGCAGGTTCCTTATGGGTAGACTCAGGCAGGCAGAGGGAAAACAAGAGTCAGATTAAAGGCAGTTGCATCTGTGCTGAACACATAAAAACGTTTTTTCCTCATCATTATCCTGAAACAATACAGTATAGTAACTGTTTACACAGCATTTACATTGTAGGTATTAAAAACAATCTAGAGATGTTGTAAAGTATTCAGAAGTATGTTTGTAGGTTATATGCAAATGATACATCATTTTATACAAAAACCTTGAGCATTTGAATATACTTATACTTGTGGGAAGTTCCAGAAAAATCCCCCAAGCATATCAAGGGATGACTGTATAATGCATGTAATTTAAGAATAGCTGGGCAGTGGTGGTGCACGCCTTTAATTCCAGCACTCAGGAGGCAGAGTCAGGCGGATCTCTGTGAGTTCGAGGCCAGTCTGGTCTACAGAGCAAGATCCAAGACAGGCACCAAAACTACACAGAGAAACCCTGTCTCGAAAACAACAACAACAACAAAAAGAATAATATTAAAAAAATCAGGGGCTGGAGAGATGAGTTAGTGGTTAAGTACATTCTGCTCACACAGAGGACCCAGTTCAGTTCCTACACCCATAGGAACAGTGGTTCACAACTGCCTGTAACTCCAGCTCTAGGGGGAATCTGATGCCTCTGGCACCCAAAAGTACCTGCACACACATGAACATACCCATTACCTAATTAAAAAAACAAAAACCTAGCTAACTGTGGTGGCGCACACCTTTAACCCCAGCACTACACAGAGGATGGGAAACAGGCTGTGTGGATCTACAATGCAAACTGGATCTCTTACCTGAAGCTCTGCTTCCAGGCCCAGCCGCCGGATAAATGGATCTGTGACATGATATCGCCGTTCAAAGCTCAGGGCACCCCGTTCCTGGAGGGCAAAAACAAAGTTGTAGTTTCTTTGATTCAGTATTATTTAATATCTATCTTTCTTTTTTAAAATTTATTTTATGTGAATGGATGTTTTGTCTCCATGTACATCTGTGCACCATGTGCATGCCTGGTGTCTGAAGGTCAAAAGAGGGTGTTGGATCCCCTGGAACTGGAAATGTAGATGGCTGTGAACCACCACACAGATGCTGGGAATCAAACCCAAGCCCTCTGGAAGAACAGTTAGTGCTTAAACACACTGAGCCACCTCTCAATCTCCAATATATCTAACTTCTCAATATTCAACCCTATGCCGGCACAATAAGAAACAGAAAAGGGCCGGGCGGTGGTGGTGCACGCCTTTAATCCCAGCACTCGGGAGGCAGAGCCAGGTGAATCTCTTGTGAGTTCGAGGCCAGCCTGGGTTACCAAGCGAGTTCCAGGAAAGGCATCAAAGCTACATAGAGAAACCCTGTCTCAAAAAACAAAAAAAAAAAAAAACAAAAAAAAAGAAAGAAAGAAAGAAACAGAAAAGATAACAAAGAATTGAAAAAGAAAACAAAAAACAGGGAATGTTTGCATAGTTCAGATGGAAGGGCATATCTTTAGGATATACATTGTAAGGGCACACATATACATATACAAAGATGACCTACTTGATACTGAGCCTCTAAAAAATACTTCCTTGTCTATAAGGGCCACCCACTCCAATAAAATCCCCAAAGACCTCATAAAAACAGCCGAAAAGGATTCAATGGCACAAGGTAAAATAGACAAACACACAGGCTAATGTACACCAAGCACCCAGTTCCTACCAGGGCATCCATTACACTCAGTTCATCTAGTTCATCCACATGAAATTCTG
The DNA here is from genome assembly GCF_007827085.1 of Peromyscus californicus insignis. NCBI lineage: Eukaryota > Metazoa > Chordata > Mammalia > Rodentia > Cricetidae > Peromyscus > Peromyscus californicus. The sequence continues at coordinate 21,241,260 of NW_026294573.1, read as the reverse complement.
TGTACCAAATGCTACATAATTCTATTTTTGAAAACAGGGTCTCAATATGAAGCCCTAGTTGGAACTCATTAGGTAGCTGAAGCTAGCCTTGAACTCACTGAGATTCACCTGCTCTGAGGGCTGAGATTAAAGGTATGCACCATCACATCCCACTGGCTGCCATGCAATTTAATTTCTTTAGTTTAAAAGAGTTCTAGCATTTAACTTTTCACTTAACCATCACTTGACAGAAACAGTAGAGCACAGGCAAACAATGACGAGTCTTCAGGCAGTCCCACTACTCAGGGCAATGGACCAGGAAGCCGCTGGCTCCAGCTTGGGGCTCTGACCAGAGGTACGACACCATGCTTGAGACTCTTCTCAGCTTCTGTGGCTCCCTTACAGGAGTCTCCCTGGAGCTCTCACTAACTGAACTCCAGTGCCCAGTCATTCATCCATCTCTCAGGCATCACTGCCTTTTACATGCGAACTGCAGGGGACAGGCTACAGTGCAGGGGAGCCTCAAGGAGAACCCCTCACGCCGTACTCAGACTGACTGCCTTAGGTTCTAGCATGTCTGCAACTTGGCAGCTGGATCAGTGAGGAGGCCGTTACTCACACTCTGTGTGCACCCCACACTGACGGCTTCTCTACACTGACGGCTCACTGTCCTACATGAATCCTAGCAATGGCGGCACAAACACGGAGACGGGAGCCTCCATGAATTACTTGAAAAAATTCGAGGAGACAGGACACCTTGATTCTATCCTCAGTCTGCTGCTAGCAAGCTATGTGACTTTAGGTAAGTCCACCACTCTAGACCTCTCTTTTTGTTTGTTCTGTTTTTTTAGTTTTGGGGTGTTTTTTTTGGGGGGGGTATCTTTAAATGACTATAGGGCATTGGTTCTCAACCTGTGGGTCCCAACCCCTTGGGGGTGGAATGATCCTTTCACAGGGGTTTCCTAAGACCATGGGAAAACACAGAGATTTACATTACGATTCACAACAGTAGCAACATTACAGTCATGAAGTAGCAAGGAAAATAATTTTATCATTGGGGGTCCCCACAGCATGAGGACCTGTGTTAAAGGTCGCAGCGTTAGGAAGGTTGAGAACACTGCCCTAGGAGAACAAAGGGCCTAATGCACTGGTTCAGCGGTCTGGGCTGTGCTCACCTTGATTTGCCTACGAATGAGGTCTCTAGTTATGTTGACTTTTGCCATCTTCTCTTAATGGTTCAGCAGAAGGAAGCTACAGAAGGATCTTCAAGACCCTTGCACATTCCAGCCAAGCCCAGGTCCACAAGACAAGCATTTAATTACCTGCAAGGCAAACAAAAAGCACCATCAAGCCTTGGGAAATGGAGTAAGGCACCTTCACAAGCCTGATCCCACTCCTCACACAGCCCACTAGCCTGCCCTCTCAGTCATGGATGCCACGGTGGGCTGAAGAAGGCCCGAGTGAGCAAAGATGGAGAGTGCAGCCACTCATGGCCACAGGGAGCACTGAGCCACTCATGACCACAGGGAGCACTGAGCCACTCATGACCACAAGGAGCACTGAGCAAGCACCTGGGGAGTCATGATGCCTCACCAGGAATGGCTGTGGACACAGGGTGGAAGAAGGTAGTATGTTCTAAGTCAACAGGGCACAAATGTCAGTGTCCACTTGTCCCATGACACTTGCGGCCAACTGTAGATCTGAGACCCTCAGCTGGACTCTCCCACAACCGAATCAGTACCATAGACAGTTTCCCCAAATCAAAGACAGAGAACTGACACATGGAAGCTCCTGGAGAGCGGACGAGGAAGCTCCACGCTCCTTTCCATCCTTCGTAAAATCCTTTATAATAAATCAGTAAATAGCTTTATTACTGTGGCTACTACTGTTAGCAACTGACACATGGAAGCTCCTGGAGAGCGGACGAGGAAGCTCCACGCTCCTTTCCATCCTTCGTAAAATCCTTTATAATAAATCAGTAAATAGCTTTATTACTGTGGCTACTACTGTTAGCAGCGGGCATATGCATGTGGAGACAGAGAGCTCTTTGTGGAACTGGTTCTTTCTCCTTTCTCCTTCCAGCTTTATTTGAGTTTAAGGATCCAGTACAGGTAGGTGGCCAGGCTTCGGTGACAGGAGCTTTACCTTTGAGCCATCTCACCAGCTCCAGTATTTCTTTTTTCTTTCTTTCTTTCTTTCTTTTTTTTTTTTTTTTTTAAGTTTTTTAGTCTTTTGGGACAGGGTTTCTCTGTAATGAATGGCCCCGGCTGTCCTGGAACTCGGATCTGTAGACTAGGCTGGCCTGGAACTGAGAGATCCATCTGCCTCTACCTCCTGAGTGCTGGGATTAAAAACATGTGCTGCCACCACCGCCCGGCTCCCATAATTATTTTTAATTTAAAAACATTTGCCGGGTGATAATGGCTCACCCCTTTAATACCAGCACTCAGGAGGTAGAGGCAGGTGGATCTCTGTGAGTTCAAGGCCAGCCTGGTCTACAGAGCAAGTTCCAGGATGCAGACAGAGAAACCCTGTCTCAAAAAACAAACAAAAAAAATTTTCAAAGTTATGTGTAGGAGTACTTTGCCTGCATGTATGTCTGTGCATTATGTGCATGTCTGTAGAGTCCAGAAGACGCCGGGTCCCCTGGAACTGGAGTTCCAGTGGGTTGTGAGCCGCCATGTGGATGCACAGTATCAAACCCGGGTTCTCTGGAGGAGCTCTGAATCACTGAGCAATCTCTCCAGGCCTAGCTAGTAATTTTTTAAAATTCGTTTTCCTATTTTAAATTCTGTATGTGGTTTTTGTGTAGGCATGTGAACATGAGTGCAGGTGCCAGCAGAGACCAGAGAAGTCAGATCTCCTCGGAGCTGGAGTTACAGACAGCTGTCATTGATGTGCGGCTTGCTGGTAATCAAGCCAGGGTCCCCTGGACAAGCAATACCTGCTCTTTACCGTGGAACCATCTCCCTAGCCCCTAGTAAAAACACTTTTTGAGATTAATTAATTTTTTTAAAATCTAAAGATTTTTTTATTAATTTTTCCCCCAGCCTGATCACAGTTTCCCTTCCCTCCCCCCATCCACTCCTTTTTTTTTCTTCAGAAAAGTGAAGGTGTCCCATGTATATCAGCCAGCCACAGCATATCAAGTTGCAGTAAGATTAGGCACCTCCTCTCCTATTAAGGCTGGATGAGACAACCCAGGAGGAGGATAGGGTGCCAGAGCAGGCAGGCAGTAGAGTCAGAGACAGTCCCTGCTCCTTCTGTTAGGAGTCCCTCAAGAAGACCAAGCTACACAACTGTCACATATGTGCAGAGAGCCTCGGTCAGTCCCATGCAGGCTCTCTGTGAGCCCCTGTGAGTCCAGGCTAATTGATTCTGTGGGTTTTCTTGTGGTGTCCTTGACACAGTAAATGTTTTTTTTTTAAAGAATGGTAAATAAATGTCTGATGACTATGCCCAAGATTCAACAGAAATTCCTCAGGGCTGGAGAGATGGCTCAGTAGTTAAGAGTACTGACTGCTCTTCCAGAGGATCCCGGTTCAAATCCCAGCACCCACATGGGAGCTCACAACTTTCTGTAACTCTAAGATCTGACACCCTCATACAGACATACATGTCCCCCCCAAAAAAACAAACAAACAAACAAACAAAAAAGCCAGGTGGTGGTGGCGCACACCTTTAATTCCAGCACTCAGGAGGCAGAGACAAGTGGATCTTTGTGAGTTCGAGGCCAGCTTGGGCTACAAAGCGAGTTCCAGAAAAGGCGCAAAGCTACACAGAGAAACCCTGTCTCGAAAAACAAAAAACAACAACAACAAAAATACATGCAAGCAAAACACCAATGTACATAAAATAAGAATAAATAAATTAAAAAAAAAAAGAAAAAGGAAAAATTCCTCTTCAGTATCTCAGTATCTGGATGGTTTAGCCTTGGCCCCATCACCTCTGAAAGCTATTCCTATACCATCTAACTCTGTTTAAAAGAGTAAGCAATGCGCCGGGCAGTGGTGGCGCACGCCTTTAATCCCAGCACTCGGGAGGCAGAGGCAGGCGGATCTCTGGGAGTTCGAGGCCAGCCTGGGCTACCAAGTGAGTTCCAGGAAAGGCGCAAAGCTACACAGAGAAACCCTGTCTCGAAAAACCAAAAAAAAAAAAAAAAAAAGAGTAAGCAATGCAATTCTTTAACATACGGCAAAAGGAAAGAATACAAATGCAAGAAGAAAACTGAAGTATATTCGTCACAGATTTTGTAGCAGGAAAAAAAACCCACACAAGTTCTCAGTATTGGCAGTCTGTATTGCCATATGACATCACAGAGAGATCAGAAATGATAATCACAGGTCATCGAAACAGCTCAATGTGTAAAGGTTACTTCCCGCCAAGACTGACAACCTTAATTAAATCCCTGGGAACCACATGATAGAAAGAGAAATGATTCCAGCCAGTACATGTGCAACCACACACATATATACACTCTACACATAAAAATGAAGGCAGTATAAAGTTTTTTAAAAAGAAATAATAACCATGAAGGAAAAATACCTATGCTATGTGCAGCCCTTAAACAAACACTATACCTCAGCTATGCATTAAAAATGAAATACAGCTGCTTTGGAGGTTATGACTTTTGCACTCTACTTTCCAAATGTTCTCAACCTCTGGGACAGGACCCCCTTTGGGGATTGCAGATCAGACATGCTACATATCAGATATTTGCATTACATTCATAACAGCAGCAAAATTAGTTATGAAGTAGCAACAAAATAATTTGATGGTCAGGGGTCCCCACAACATGAGGAACTGTATTAAAGGGTCGCAGCATTAGGAGGGTTGAGAACTGTTGCCCTAGAGGGAGGATGAAGGAAAGGAAGGGGAAGGAGGGGAGGACGGCCTGCATCTGTTAGCCAGAGATCGGTGTTCAGTAGCTTCCTCTTATCGCTTTACCTCTGTTTTTGAACATAGGATCTCTACTGTGTGGGCGGACTAGCTGCCCAGAGAACTCCAGTGACTCCCGTCTCTACCTCCCCAGTGCTAGGATTCCTGGTGGGTACTACCACGCCTGGGTTTCTGGTGACAGGAACTTAAGAGCCCTCTGCTTTCATGGGCCAGCACTTAACAACCAAACCACGCCTCTACTCAGCAAGGCACATTTAGTTTTAATAGGGGCGGGGATAAAACCCCAAAAGTTGTTTATGGTTTGTAGTGGCCTTTTTTGGAGAGGGAGTTCAAGACATGATCTGACTATGTAGCCCTGGCTGCTCTGGAACTATGTAGATCAGTCTGGCCTCAAATCCACAGAAATCTGCCTGTCTCTGCCTCTGCCTCTAAAGGTGTACGCTAACATGCCCAGTTTTAATACCTTTTCAGTAATCTGCCAGAGTTGGGGGGGGGCTTCTGAGGAGAGATTACTGAGGCAGCAAAGCAAGAAAGGTTCCAGCAGCAGCTTAGGAGAAGCCAGATTGATGATGTAGACCTGGAATTCCAGCTAACTGGAAGGCTGCTGTAAGAATCAGGTCCCAGTACTCAGGAGGCAGAGGCAGGCAGAGGCCAGCCTGGTCTACAGAGTGAGTTCCAGGACAGCGAGGGCTATTCAGAGAAACCTCATATTGAAAAGAACTCTGAGGTCAATGCCTGTCCAAAGTCACAGAGTGAGTTCAAGGCCAGTCTAAGTAACTTAGTGAAGCCCTATTTCAAAAAAGAAAAATGCGTGGGGTGGTAGAGCATGCCCAAGGCCCTGGCTTCAACCACAGCACGGCAAAAAGCTGTTAAGTACATTACTGTCATTTTGTTTGTGTGTTGGTCTTTCTAAGACAGGGTTTCTCTGTGTAGCTCTGGCTGTCCCAGAACTTGCTCTATAGACCATGCTGGCCTCGAACTCACAGATATCTGTCTGCACTGCCTTCCAAGTGCTGGGATTAGAGGCGTGCACCTCTACCCCCCAGCTGCCTGTTGTCATTTTAAACATAAGCAAACAGATTCATGGACATGTGACAGTTTCCCAGTGTCACCTGGCCAATAGACTGGAGCTAGTATAGGAACTCAAGCCGAAGCCTGCATGACTCAAAGCCCATGTTCTTAATCACAATGGCATATTCTTTACCAGAGTAACGGCCACCATGAGAACCCAAAGAACCAACCAAATCACAACGACTTATTCATTAGCTTCCTCTGCAGCATTAACCAGTGTTTAACATGGAGAATACTGAGATAAAAGACACAGCACTTACAATCAAGCTCAGGACTAAGACAAATGGTTTTAGTTAAGATTGATGTGTGGCCTCAAAATGCAGAAACAAACAAAGTGGAGAAAGGAAATCAGACACACAGGAAACCAGTCAGTCAGGAGGTAAAATAAAAATACAGATTTAAGGGCTGGAGAGATGGCTCAGAGGTTAAAAGCACTGCTTGCTCTTCCAAAGGTCCTGAGTTCAATTCCCAGCAACCACATGATGGCTCACAACCACCTGTAATGAGATCTGGTGCCCTCTTCTGGCCTGCAGGCATACACGCAGACAGAACACTGTATACATAACAAATAAATAAATCTTTAAAAAAAAAATACAAAAATAAATAAATAAAAAAAATTCAGATTTAAACCTGTTAAATTCGATATAACTAATACCTACTTACCATTTTAATGAACATTTCTGCTCCATCCTGAGAAGAAATGGTAACATACTAGAAAACTGTCCTTGAATCCAGCCTGGCTTTTCTCAAGGAAACAAAGATTCAGTGCCTTTCCACAAAGTTCTGTAGGTGTATCTAACTAGATAAAAGATTTACAGAGGAAGAAATGCCTTTAAATCTACCAAGGGGCACAACTAGTTTCATATTTCCATCCAAAGTCTCTCTACCATAAAGAATTAGATCAGCAAATCAAAACTTACTTCACAATGAGAAGATGACGTCATGGTCAACTTCTAACTGCTACTTCAATGAGCATTCTTGACAGTCAACAGGTCAGATACAGAAGCTTGGGAATGGGGGTGAGTGAGACTGACATACTGCAGCGACGTACACGACCACGGAGAAGATGACACCAACGGGGATTCTCTCTCAGATGCAATATGCAAATCATGTAATGGCCAAATTAATAATTTCAAGAATTTTAGCACAAGAATTTTAATGAGCTGGACTTGGAAAGATGAACTGAATCTTACTTACACTAATTTATTCATACATCTTAGAAGAAAGCCCAGAAGACAGGACATCAACCATGGGGAAGAACATGACTACGTGGAGCCACTAGAAAAGGAGAACATGTCCTCCTCCTCACTCTGAGGCGGGGTGCTGAGTGCCACACCCCGACTTTCACACTTGGAACTGGAAGAGCATTGAGAACTAATTTGTTTATAGAAAATGAAAGCTCAGGAAAGACTTTCTCTAGCTAGAGGACAAAGGTTTTCAGGGTATGATCTGTAACTAGGATGCTACAGGCCAGCCCTAACAGACATTCATGAGAGAAGGAGAAAGGGAATTGTCTAACCCAGGCCAGCACACAGGAAAACACGACTTAATGTTCTAACAGAAATACGAGCTGAGCTGCTGTGCGGACGGACGTCACACCTCTCTGAAGGTATTCTCCCATGGGCCTAAAATCACTAGCGTGGCACCTTTAACCCCATCCTGCCTGCAAGTTTTTCTAGGAAACTTTCTTCCTCCCGAGGATAGCACTAACAAGAAACTAATATTCAGGACCAGCACAGCAAGATGGCTCAGCGGTAAAAGCACTTGCCAAGCAAATCTGGAACTTAAATTCGATTCCTAGAACCCATGTATAACATGAAAGGAGAAATCCAACTTCATGAAGTTGTTCTCTGGCCTCCATACACACTGTGGCATATATACACCCATGTATATAATCATATACATACTAAATACTAAATAAAAGAAAAGAATTAACAGTTGGCTTTAGAGGGGAAAAAAAATCTACTCATGATGCAAAGGGTACCAACAATGTAAGAGGCGAGGCTGGCGAGCCTTAGAATAAAGAAAAGCCACGGAAATTACCCATCTGGAACCAGGGCTAAGTGTTAACATGCAAACATAGAGAAAAACCCCATTTCATGTTGGCCAGAGTCCTTTGTCTGCCTGGACAATGTAGCAGAAAAAACAACAACACAAAATAGATTTTATCAATGTAACACCTTAGGGCTGGAGAGATGGCTCAGTGGTTAAGAGCACTGGCTGTTCTTCCACAGGACCCTGGGTTCAATTCCCAGCACCCACATGGCAGCTGACAACTGTCTGTAACTCCAGCTCCAGGAGATCCAACACCCTCACAGAGACATATATGTTGGAAAAACACCAATTCACATAAAATAAAAATAAATAAATCATGCACCTGGGTATGAATTCCAGCTCCCTCAATGTGCCAAGAAGACAAGATACTTCACATGAGGTCCAATTTGCACATCTGTAAAATGGGAACGGGTAGGTATCCCTTCCTCAGTGTGAGGAACAAATAATGAAATAAGTATGAACGTACTCAACAGTGCCTGGGACACAGCAGATGCTCAACAAATGAGGCAAATGTGAACTTGAAGAGTCGGTAGGTCCTGTTACACGTCTGGTAGCACAGGTCACACTTCTCTATCAAGAAGGAAGCTGACATTGGGCATCCCATCACAGAGCATGGTGTCCTTACTGATAGCTGTAAGTCGGGAGATTGGAAGGGAAATTGTAACTTTGATTTAAAGAGGAAACAGGTAGACTGGAGACAGGTAGATTCTTGGAACCTGCCAGCCAGCAGCCTAGACTATCTCAAAAAGTGGTATTGGGGAGGGACACAACATGTGGTGAGTTGAGCCAGCAGGCAGAAGATCGTGCCACGCAAGCCTGACCACCTGAGTAGATCCCAGGGACCCACAGTGGAAGGAGAAAACCAACTCTCAGAAGTTGTCCTCTGACCCACTCACACAGTGGCATGGTTGTGACCCTACTCCCATATATCACATATATACTCACAAAAAATTAATAAAGTGGGCCACATCTGAGGTTGACCTCTTGCTTCCACACACAACTCAAAAGACATGTTCACACATACCCACAACACATGTGTGCACCCACCAACTCACTAACAAAAGAATAAACTTCTGAGAACATCCCAGTGAAAGATGATGTCATAGGATAGAACCCTGAAAACAGAAAGGAGAGATGGCAGGACAGAGCAAAGCGATGCGGGCTTTTCAACTGAAGCAGATTCACACAACGTAAGATGAATCATTTCTGAATACACAATTCAACGGTACCCAGTACACACTGTTGTGCAACCACCACCCCTGGCTTGTTCCAGAACATTTGCATTACTCCATACCCCGTAAACAATCAGTTCCCATTTCCCCAACATCCCCATTCTATCTTGACGGATCTACCTACTCCAGATGTTCCATTAACAATATATGGCCTTTCGTATATGGCTTCTTTCACTTACCATAATTTTATTTGAGATCCATTTTGTACTATCACTACTTCATTTCTATTTTACAGCTAAATAGTATTCCACTACATTGATATAGTGCATTATTTATCTACTGGCTGGTGTGAACAGTGCTGTGACTATCTGTGAAAAAGCCCCTGGCCAGGGATGTAGCTCAGGGATGCACAAGGACTGGAGCTCTTCATATAAAGTCCCTTTAAAACTCTTTCTAGCTGGGCGGTGGTGGCGCACGCCTTTAATCCCAGTGGGAGGCAGAGGCAGGCGGACCTCTGTGAGTTCGAGGCCAGCCTAGTCCAGAGTGAGTTCCAGGACAGGCTCTAAAGCTACAAAGAAACCCTGTCTTGAAAACCCAAAAAACAAACATGCAAAAAATTTTAAAAACATAAACTTTCGAGCTATAGCAATTTTCAAAACGTGGAATATGATTAATGAAACAGGAAAACCAGTATGAATCCACAGTCAAAACAATCAGATCTAAGACATACATGGCCACACTAGTCGTGGAGGGCAGGCACAAACCACCACAGTGGGCCCAGCTAGCACAGCAGGGAAGCGCAGGGGCTGCTCTTGCAGAGGACCTGACTTAGTTCCCAGCACCTACACTGGGGTGCCTCACACCTACCTATAACTCCAGTCCTAGGAGAATCAAGGAGCATCTACGCTCCTCACATGTCCACAGGCACACACATATAATTAAAAAATTTTTAAAAACCAAAAACTAAAGCAGTGGTGGCACACGCCTTTTTTTTTTTTTTTTTTGTTTTTCGAGACAGGGTTTCTCTGTGTAGCTTTGCGCCTTTCCTGGAACTCGCTTTGGAGACCAGGCTGGCCTCGAACTCCCAGAGATTCGCCTGGCTCTGCCTCTCGAGTGCTGGGACTAAAGGCGTGCGCCACCACCGCCCGGCAAGTGGCACACGCCTTTAATCCTAGCACTCGGGAGGCAGAGCCAGGCAGATCTCTGAGTTCGAGACTAGCCTGGTCTACAGAGCAAGTTCCAGGATAGCCAAGGCTGTCTCTGTCTTCAAAAAACAAACTAATAAACAAAAAAAATAGTTGAACTATAAATTTTCTGTCAATACATTTCTGGCATGTGAATATCTCAACTATTAAAAGAAAAGGCTGTCAAACTCTGTTTCAAAATCACAACTCAAAAACAAAAGCTGGTTCTTAACTTTTCCTGTCTCCTCCCTTGAACTGTGGATTTACTGCTTCTCTTCCTTCAAGGCCAGCTCTTAACCTCGTAATGTTCCCAAGTCTGACTGAACTTAGAAGCTGCCAGTAACTACTCAATAAACAGCGTGCTAGCTGTGTACACAATGCTTTATGCCTATCAAAGTACCTTTGTTCACGCTTTTAATTAGCTTCACACACCTTTTGCTTCACAACAATCCCATGAGGAAGCCATAAAGCTATTAGCATCCCCACTTAAGGAAGACTGAAGCACACCCTATGTGCTGAGGAAGGACCACTGGTCTGGAGTCCTATGCCCTTGGCCAGCCTCGGCCTTAACTGATAAGAACTGAAGACACTGCACTCTGCCAGACTCTTCCTCCATCTTTAAATGAGAAGTAAAGCTCGGAGTGGTGGTGCACAGCTGTAAAACCAAGGCAGAGATCAGGCCAGCCTCAGTAACAGTGAGTTGGAAGCTAGCCTGGGCTACATGAGATTTATCTTAGTTTTCTATTGCTATGACAGGACACCATGACCAAGACAACTTATAAAAGAAAGCATGTGATTTGGTGATCATGGTTCCACAGGGCTAGAGTCCATGATCATCACCACCGTGGCAGGCAGGCAGGCATGCCGGAGCAGTAGCTAAGAGTTTACATCTTGATCCACAGGTACACGGCTGAGAGCATTAACTAGAAATGGCATGGGCTTAATTAACGCCCACCCCCAGTGACACACTTCCTCTAACAAGACCTCCTGATCCTTCCCAAACAATTCCAACTAGGGACCAAGTACTCAAATCTATGAACCTATTGGGGGTCATTCTCATTTAAACCATTACAAGACCCTCTCTAAAGAAAAGAAGTAAAGACAAGGGGGTGGCAGGCAGGATGGTCAATGAGTTAAGGGCACTGGCCACCTTGTATGATGACCTGAGTTCTATTCCTGGTACCACGAGGTGAAAGGACAGGACTAACTTCCACAGCTGTGCATACACACACGCGTGCACACACACAAAATAAGTAAGAGGCAGACTCGGAGACGAGCTACAAAACCACTTCCAACAACTGTTGATTCGCAGGGGCACTGCAGCTTAGCTGAAGAAGGAAGATGGTACCTCAACCACAGGTACTCACTCCCAGTCCTCCAGACACGCCCTCTTCCACAATATGGAGGTACCTCCAGCCCAAGTGACAACTGACCCCTTTCAACACTGTGAATTGTGCAAGAGATACATGCAAGTCTTCTTTCCTTCTGCTTGCCGGGAGTCCCTACTGGAGCAACCCCACAGAGGGAACGTGTACAGCATTTTTCTTTTTTTTTTTTTTCCTTTTTAAAGATTTCTGTATTTATTATGTATAGAGTGTTCTGCCTGCACATATCCCTGCAAGCCAGAAGAGGGCACCAGATCTCATTACGGATGGTTGTGAGCCACCATGTGGCTGCTGGGAATTGAACTCAAGACCTCTGGAAGAGCAGTCAGTGCCCTTAACTGCTGAGCCATCTCTCCAGCCCCTATATGGCATTTCTAAGACTCAGTTTCCTCTGCAGGTTAACCAGCGATGGGAGAATACATGTGTAAAAGTTCTGAAACAGAGCTGCTAAATGATAATCACTCAACATTCCAAACAGCTTACAAGTGTTATCTCAGACCCCTCATAGCAATCCCACAAAACAGGTGTTATTCTTATCCCAGATGCAGGATCTGAAGCACAGGAAAGTTAATTTTCCACAGTCACTAAGTTATTAAATGGAAATCAACCTAGCCTCACACCAGACCCAAGCTATTGGCCATAAAACAACTATTTCTATGATCTTAATCAGACCACATCCAAACAGGTGCCTAAAATGAATTTTATCTCTTACCATTCTTTAGAGCTAGCCTAGGAGGCAAAAATTACCTTGGCTGGGGTGTAGCTTACCAATAAAGAACCTGCTTAGAACATGTAGAACCCTGGTTCAATCTCTGGTACCAACACTTCCAGAAAAAAAAAATTATTTTGTCTTTGCTAGTTTTAAACACAAATTTAGCCAGGTAGTGGTGGTGTGTGCCTTTAATCCCAGTACTCGGGAGGCAGAGGCAGGTGGATCTCTGAGTTCAAGGCCAGCCTGGTCTTCAAAGTGAATTCCAGCACAGTTAGGGCTACACGAAGAAACCCTATCTCGAAAAACCAAAAGAACAAACAGACAGACAAACAAACAAACAAAAACCAAGGAAACAATAAACGCCGTAAATTTAAAGAGTACTACTTTAGGCCTGATGTATCAACACATGCTTGTTCCCCAGCACTCAGAAGGACAGAGGCAGGAGGATCATTAGTTTGCAGCTGTCCTAGGCTACCCAGTGAAATGCTGCCTCCAAAAAGAAAAGGCTGGCACAGAGGTGCAGGCCCACAGCCCCAACATTTAGGAAGTGGAGGCAGGAAGATTGTGGTTTTGAGGGCTCATTAGGTTATATAGAAGGACCTGTCTCAAAAGGGTGAGGATCAGAAAGCATGCCACTTTAGGGTCATGGATAATTAATACAAGGACAGTTTTGTAGAAAGGGGGTTGTAGACTAGTCCTATCAGCAAAGAGTATCTCTGGAAACATCTGAGTCTCCTGGCTCACAGAATCCCATGGGAGACTGATAGCAGCTTTTAGCTTTTTCTGTAGAGGTCCATCCAAAGAAATGCCTGTCTGGGAAGCATTTAGCAAAAACTCACCTTGACATTTCCTCTGCCTGAATGGGCATTTTCCCCAAGTTTTCAGAACTTTGCTTTTCATTAGCCAGTCTGCCTTCTGTTGGGCCATATCAACATATCATAAGGCAGTAGAAGACAGCAAAGAGGAAAAAGGAAGCATGTTTTGATAATGCTGTCCTCTCTCAAGGTTTATGAGCATTTTGTCTTGGATTTGGTCTTTAATCTGTGCCTTTCCAAATTCTGCTGCAATTCCTGCCTCCTACGGGGAAGTTACTCAAGTCCCACCCTCTAACTCCAGTCTCCAGAAAGGCCAAAGGAAAGTAAGGTGATAGCCTTGGAAATACTCCCTTTACAGCTGTGCTACATCCAGATGTGGGACTCAAGGGGGAGCCAGGTGAGCCACCAGCACCCATACACGAAGGCTTGGACTGAAGAAGCTTCCTAAACAGCCTGGCTCCCATTCTGAAAAAGATTCCCTAAAGGTTCACCAACAAGCAGTTTTATTCTGCTTGAAAATAGAACGGAGGGTTGTAAGTAGAAGTAAAAGTTTACAGGTTCTGGTCCTAACACTGCTTAAGAGTCACTGGGTAACTCCCTGGCCAAGGTCCTAGTCTGCTCCCTACCCCCACTCCAAGAAAATGGGGCTAATCCCTCCCTTGATGGTTACAGGGAGGATTAAGGGTCATTATTCTTGGCATCCAGCTCTGGCACAGCTCTAGCAGTTGTGAGCCTGTTTACCCTAAAAGAAGGTATTTAATATAAGAACACAAACAGTGACCCTTGACCCTCACTCTTAAGAATGTCTGGAAATTCTCTATTCTTCCCCTCCTTCCTTTAGCAGTACCACAGCCTGGCCAGGACCTACTTCAGGTGCTCTACCACCGGGCTACATCCTCAGCCCTTTTTCAATGTTTTCTTTTGAAAGCACCAGGTTGCCCAGGCTGGTTTTGAACTCCCTCTAGAACCCAAGCAGGCCTTAAATTTTCAGTCCTCCCAGATCAGCCTCTCAAGCAGCAGGGACAGGAGGCTTGTACCACCAGCCTTGGCTGACAACTTCCTTGAAACCAGCCCCTCTGACCTCTGACCTGCTGGTTGCATCCTTCCCTTACTCAGGTTTCAAGGTTTCAGGTCTCGCTCACTAATGCCATGAAGCTTGAGTCTGAAGCTCTTACTAAGACTACAAAGAATTAGCCCAGGCTTTCAGGGTTCCTCCGTACAGGCCTGCATTCACTCTGAAGAAGCCAATAGAGTTGTACTCCTTTATGCACAAGCCTGGCTCCTGAGGCAGACCAGGGAGGTCCAGTGCAAAGCACATACTGTCTTTTGGTCCCCATCAACACTTTCACAAAGCAGGCACCTCATCAGCTCTTTTCAGAGGCCAGGAATGCATCTGTAGCTCGGAGAGGACTGTGTCACATAACTAACAGGAGGCCAACGTGGGTTCAGATGACCTGCGTAACCTCTAGCGTATATCCTGACTTGGTTGAACCTGTTTCTTCAGGTAGGAATAATGATCCTGTCCGTCTTTCGGGGGGGAAAGGTGCTGATGGGACTAAGTGAGGTATTTGAGAAAAAAGGGTCCAGTATAAAACAGAAAATCAATACATGTCAGCTTTTACAGATCAAAATGAAAGCAGGTGGATCATTTCGCAGAGTAACAGTTTAAAATACCAAAAGACTGCTTAGTCCAATTACTTAAGCTTGAACCCTCTATCACATACTTGGAGTGGCAAGCCAGGAGTGGTGGCTCTTGCCTTTAATCCCAGTTTAGGGAAGTAGAGGCAGGTGGATCTCTGAGTACTTGGAGGCTGAAATAAAAGATCCTGAATTGATGGCCAGCCAGGGTTACATGGTGAAAGTCACCTTTGAACCCATCTCAAAAACCAAAGCGAAAGTGGTAACGCTCCTGCTTACAGGGCAGTATGTTTGTGTTTTAGAAAGCTAAGTTTCTACCAAGCATAGAAACCACATGCCTGTACTTCCAGGACCGTGAGGCAGAGGCAGAGGCAGAGGCAGAGGCAGAGGCAGAGGCACAAGTAGAGGCAGGGCTTGCCCATGAGTTCAAGGCCAGCCTAGTCCACCCAGTCAGGCCATCTGTCTCAAAGAAAGGTGGGTGGGGCCTGGAGACACCGTTTAATTGGTACAGCATTTGCCTATCCTGAAGAAGGCCATGGGTTTGATCCCTGGCACCTAATAGAACTATGGTGACATTTGTCTGTAAGACCAGCATTCAAGAGGTAGAGGTAAGAGGATCAGAAGTTCAAGGTCGGCCTGGGATATAGGAGACTCTGTCCATCCCCTCACCCCCACCCTCCTGGCAAAAAAAAAAAAAAAGCCTAATTTTCTCCAATCAAACCAAAGCCAACTCCCCGAGATCTGTCCTTTAATCCTCAAGCTGCCTTGTGGAGTGCTGAGGAAGTCCAGTCCCTCTCCCGGTAACAATCTGAAGACAAGTATCATGTTCCCATACTCTCAGCCTTACTCTTCAACTCTTCCCCACACCAGGACCACAGAGCACACAGGGCACTTCAGGCTCGCCTCTAAACTAGCTGTGCGAATTAAACAAGTCTTTCTTTGTTTTGGATTTTGTTTGTTTGTTTATTTGTTTGTTTTTTGAGACAGGGTTTCTCTGTGTAGCCCTGACTATCCTGGACTGCGCTCTGTATACCAGGCTGGCCTTGAACTCAGAGATCTGTCTGTCTCTGTCTCGAGGGCTGGGGTCAAAGGCAGGCACCACCACTTGACTTAAACCAAGTTTTGTTAAGTCTCCAAATCTGTGACTTCATGTGCATAATAAGGCAAAATAATTCTCCCCTCAGGAGACAGCCCTAATATTAATTAGCTGCTGGGGGTGGTGGTGCACATTTTTAATCCCAGCACTCAGAAGGCAGAGGCAGGTTCGAGGCCAGCCTGGTTTAAAAAAGAATATTGCCGGGCAGTGGTGGCGCACGCCTTTAATCCCAGCACTCGGGAGGCAGAGCCAGGCGGATCTCTGTGAGTTCGAGGCCAGCCTGGGCTACCAAGTGAGTTCCAGGAAAGGCGCAAAGCTACACAGAGAAACCCTGTCTTGAAAAACAAAAACAAAAAAACAAACAAACAAAAAAAAAAAGAATATTAACTAGAACCAAGTCCACCGATATATGTCAGTCATTTTTAAAGATATAACCAGTTAGTGTGTGTCTGTCAAAGTAGGCTAATCAGAATTACACGGAACACCAAGGTTCTGGTTTCTGGTGGTGACCATAAGGACCTGGGTTTCTTAAGACATGTCAGCTAAGAAAGCACAGTTCACCAGTTCACCAGGGTCTCACCACCTATGCAGCAGACCAAACATGTACCAGAGACTCTGTAAAGGGAAGAAGGAAAAAAGAAACAGGGTAAGACATTAAGCCACTGGCCCAAAAAAAGGCCAAGTATCATCACATTACATGTTGTCTAGGGCTGTCTCTGAGATTCAGAACTGTACATGTAGCACACGCTTTCTATTTTAAAAAAGAAATAAATAGTGGTTAAGAGCACGGACTGCTCTCCCAGAGGACCTGGGTTCAATTCCCAGCACCCACATGGAAGCTCACAACTGTCTGTAACTCCAGTTCCAGGGGATCTGGCACCCTCACATATGTAGGCAAAACACCAAGGCACATAAAATAAAAATAAATAAATAATTTTAAAACAGAAAAATAAAACCTAAAGGGGTCACTGCTGGGAGTGGTAGTGTGTGCCTATAATTCTGGCACTGAAGAGACTAAGGCAGGAAGCTCGCCATGAGTTCTAGGGTACCTGAGCTACACAGCGAGGTCCAGCACAGCCTGGGCTCTGTGAGGCTCTGTCTTGAAAAATGTCTCTTCAGGTATGTCCTTTTGGTCCTGAAGCCCAGGGTATGAAAACACCATACAGAGGATGCTCAATGTGTCATACGGAATTCTTTCCAACTGAACAATGGCCAGTTGCTTTGCTTCTTCCCATTAAGGGCTCACACTTAAGAGTCTGACTGAGTGTCTTGGAACTGCACTTGAACTTCAAAACAAGTTTGAGAAGTTTTCTGTTTCTTATTGTGTGGATATGTGAGTGTGAGCACCATGTGGAGGCCAGAGGGCCACTTCTGGAGATCTGGTGACCGAGCTCAAGGTTGACAGGCTTGCCACAAGCACCCTCACCAGCTAAGCCACTTCACTGGTACAAATTTGGACTTTTGAACTATGTTGAGATTTGGAGAATTCTTCGAGGTGGACTAGGACTAAATGTATTTTGCATTACAAAAAGGTCATGAGTCTGTGGAGGTCAGGGGTAGAATGTTATGAAAAAGAAAAAGCCCCTACAGGTTCACATGTCAAATGCTTTCTCCACAGCCAGTAGCACTGTTTTGGAAGGTCATGAAACTTTAGTGGGTGGGCGTAACTGAGGAAGAGGTCACTGGGGGCCGGCAGCTTGAATGCTATCCCCATCCCATCTCCCTCCTCTTGCTCTGCTTTTTGTTTGCCATGAGGCGAAAACCTCGTCACTTACTCGGGCCACCATGCAGCAAGCAGCCATGGACTGAACACCGGGAAACCAGAAGCCAGAATAAGGCTCTCCTGTTTAAAATGGGGAAATGCCACTTGTGACAGCTCCCAAACTGTCCAAATACTGTAAACACTGCCATCGTGATCAGTGTATCAGTCTCTCCTTCCTCAGGGGAAGGACTCCCAAGCAGAAATAAAGGTGGTTGTTCAATTATCCTGCAAATTAACCCAAATGCCATTGTTATACGGTCTACACATCGGTCTACACAACAACATGACAAGAAGAGGAAGGGATCCAGAGCTCCAGGCAGTGGTTGTCTCCAGCGCACAGGGGAAATACAACTCGCCGGGCCTGATGAAGCAGGCCTGTAACTCCAGTGTTCCCTGCGAAGCTGAGGCTGGGACAGCACAGGTTCGAGGCCTGCATGGACTATTTATGAACTCCATCATGGGCATGGGCCTATCTCAAACATTTCTCAAGGGCCGGCAATGTGGCTGAGTGAGCAAAGGTGTCTGCTGTGCAAGTCTGACAGGCTGAGCTTAACCCCAGAACCCACGGTGAAGCAGAGAATTCATCACTGGACTTCAAACATATGACAGGACATGCAAGCGGTGGTGTGTCTACCTGCAGACACATGTGCAGCACACATGCACGTGTGCACACTCAACACTCTCTCAGAGTAATACTAAATTTTTAAAAAGTTAAAAAAAAAAAAAAAGGACTGGTGATACAGCCGTGTGGTACAGAGGGCTTGCCTTGCATGCTCAAGGCCCTGGTTTTAATCCCCAGTGCTGCCAAAACCAAACCAAACCAAACCAAACAGAAAAGAGGCAACTTTTCCTCAGAGAAGCCTCCATCCACGCTCTGAGGCATCTTTCCCAAGCACCTCTTTCCTTCTCTTAATACTTAAAGTCTGTATTGAAAACATTCTTTAATAACACCAAAAGGGAAGAAACCCAGCCCAGACACGATGCCTCCCACTTGTAGTCCCAGCACTCAGGAGATGGGAGGCAGGAGGATTTGCCTTGAGCAGGCAAGCCAGTGCTACACAGCAAGAGCCTATCTCAAAAGAAAGGAGAAAAATGAAATACAATGTTGGGTTTTGTTTGTTTGTTTGCTTTTTTCCGAGACAGTGTTTCTCTGTGTAGTTTTGGTGCCTGTCCTGGAACTCATTCAGTAGTCCAGGCTGGCCTTGAACTCAGAGATCAGCCTGCCTCTGCCTCCCAGAGTTCTGGGATTAAAGGCGTCCACCACAACCACCACCTGGCTAATGAAATATAATTTAACAATGAAGAAATCAACTGTTAAGCCTCAGATTCAGTCCAGCTAGTTACTCTCTGGTCTGTTTTAGAAGAGACGGCTCAATGATTCAAAGCACTGGTTGCTCTTGCAGAGGACTGGGGTTCAATTCCCAGCACCCACATGGCAGCTCCCAACCATCTGTAACTCCAGTTCCAGGGAATCCATCACCCTTTTCTGGACTCCGTGGGCACCACACACATATGGTGCACACACACATACATATATACATACATGGAGGCAAAAGACTCATACAGGTAAAGTAAAAATAAATCTTCAGGAAAATAAACGGGTACTATACTCAACACTAAAAAGTCAATTCTTCAAGGATACAAGACTTAGAAGAAAAAATAATCCAGAACTCAAACCAGAAATAGTCCAAAAGGGTTCATTCATTCACTGTATGAGTACAGACTGGTCATTCACAATTTAATTGGAGACCAGTGAGCACACCTTGCCCTTGTCCTTACCTCAGAAGATACCCCAGAATCATTTTCTTCTTAAAACTGTTTCAGGCTTTATTTGTTTATTTATTTATACTCAGGGTTTTGTTTTGTTTTTTAGACTAGGTCTATGTATCCCTGGCTGGCCTCAAACTCACAGAGATCTGGCAGGCTTTGTTTAGAAAGGAACACTTGTGGCGCACTCAGAAGGCAGAGGCAGGTGGATCTGTGAGGCCACCCTGGTCTACAGAGTGAGTTCCAGGACAGCCAGGGCTGTTATACATGGGCCAAGTGTAAAGACATTATACCATTATAACTCCAATATTTGGGAGGCGGGGGCAGGAAAATAGAGTTTAAAGCTAGCTAGCATGAACTACATGATGATTCCAAGGCCTGCCTGGGCTACATGAGACCTTGTTTTAAAAACGCACACACAAAAAAGAAAACTTTTCTGACACCTTATCCCAATCATCCACCCCATTCTTGGAAGGAATGGAAAAGTGGCAGTCACCATACCCGGCTATTAAACTCAAACTTGAGAACAAAACTTTCAAGTTGCTCCACCAATACATTACACCTCAAGCGATTTAAGAAAATCAGAGACCTTCCCGAGAAATACATTCAGCTGCTAAGACAGGCCATAACCCCTCATACCTGCTTTCTAGAAGTCGTGGTAATGCACCTGCAGTGGAGAGCAAATCAGAAGTCACCAAGTAACTCCATCCAACCACAGGACTTGGGGGGGTGGGCGGGAGGGGGCTCCACTAAAGCTTTTCAGGAAGGGATCCTGCTGATTTGCAGTTTCTCTATCTCTACACTTATTTACCCTTTGAAGCGGGTACCAACAGCCCACTCCCAAACAGAGACCTTTTGTACTGGGCGCTACAGTCGATGATGCAAACACCTTGGCAAAGTTCAGTTTGGTGCCAGGATGAGCCACTGAAGGCATCTGCGGCTGCCAGAAGCCTGCACACACACACACACACACACACACACACACACACACACACACACGAGGGAGAAGGAGGGAGAGGAGAAGGGGGAAACAGAGACAGAGAGCTAGAGGGAGAGGCAGAGACACGGAAAGAGCAGGTCAGGTCATTGACCTCTCGAAACTTCCACCTGCCTCTTTCTTCCTGAGTGCCTTCAGCGGCAGATCAGATGTCAAAAACTCCGCAAAAAATAAATAATAAAAGTCCCGTGATAGGACGACTTCCACCTCTGCGCCGGTGGAGCCTCCGGGACCCCTACAGCCTTCTGTACCTCCCAGCCAGCTCTCTGCTAGCCCCCCACCCCCGGCCCACTCTGCCCTTCCTCGCCGCCGAGGCCTGCCCCCTTCTCGGGACACCCCGAAGTCCCGAGACGGTCGAGCTCAGGCCCCCAGCACGGGAGCCGGCCCAGAGCGGGCGGCCCGGGTGCTGGCGCTGCTGGAGCCCGTCCCCGACTCGGCGCCCGCGGCGGGGACCGGGCGGCGGCGACCCGTACCTGTCAGGTCTCTTCCTGGGACGAGCAGCGGAGCAACTTCAGGAGCCCATGTCGGTCCGGGGGGCCCGGCCCCTCTCCCGGGAGCAGGGGCGCGGATCCCGGGAAGGGGGCTGGGGACCCGGGCAGCTCTAGCCTCTTCCCATGCTCCCCGCCCGGCGCCTGGCCGGGGCCGGACAGCGCCTCCGCCCGCCCCTGCGCACCGCCTCACACCCGCGCTCACACACACTCACACTCCCTCGCGCGCTCTCACACACGCACTCCCCTCCCTCCTCCTCCTCCTCTGTTTATCTCCTCCAGCTGTCTGGGGACCCAGGAGAAGCCACGCACTGCGCCTGCGCCACGCAGTCTCCGCGCCCGCCCCGCGCAACACGGTCGGCGGCTACGCTACGGCGATGGCGCCCGGCAGTTTCCAGAATAGTGAGCGCGGGCCCCAGTCCTCCCTGCCCCCCCATCGCGCGCCCGGTCAACGTCTGCTGCCGGTGGCGCCCACTAACCTGCTAGCGGGGAAGCCCCCGCTCCGCCGGGGCCAATCGGCTTCACCGCTCGCGGGAACGGCGGCCTGTGGGCGGGCGGGAAAGCCAGACTCAGCCCTGGAGTATCATGGGAGTCGTAGTTTTTCGCCATCGCGGAGCTCCTGCAGCGTGAGCTTGCCCCGCCCGGTTACCATTAGTTACCTGGACGCACCGCCCATCCCGTTGCCGGATAAAATGCTCTTTTCCCACCTTTTCTGGGACCCAATACCATATGCTCGCCCAGAGTCCAGCACAGCCCCTCTAAGGGCTCGTCAAAACTGCCCCTGATCGAGTCAATTAGGGAACACCTCAGGTTAAGACCCAGAGTCCTCCCTGAGCCTCAGCCTACTCCTTCCCGCTCTAGGGGGCTGCTGAAATAGCACATTCCATGCTGGAATTTTCCGGATCCGGGAAGGAAGAGGATAAAAGAAAATCGTTCCTGCGTTGGGTGGCCTGCAGTAGTCAGTCACATGCTCTAGGAATGCAGATTGATGGCAGACAGGGTCCACCTAATACGAGTCCCTGCTGTTCTGACTTTGAAGCCTGTAGAGTCCCAGGTCAGAGCGGAGACACCCTCCTCTCTAAGGAAGTTCCCAAGGTGACAAGGGAGGCACTAAGGATAACTTAAGGTAGAGAGACCAGGAGCTTCAACTCAAAAAATTGTCATTACCTTCTGAGAAGAGGCAACATCGCTTAGGGTGGTACGTGGTAGGCCAACGTCCAATTAATAACACTTTTATTTTCACTGTATTGGGTGTGGTCCCTTTGATAGGTACAATTGTTTCTGTGTTTTACAAAAGAGAAAACAAACATAAAGAAGTTCAAAGCTTCTAGCCCAAGGTCACATAGCTGATAAGAAAACAGGGATTGAAACCAGGCAGAGCTTACCATCAAGGACTAGATACAAATATTTAGCGCTTAGAGTGTTGGTTCCATGTTTATCATTCTGTCTTTTTTGCCCATTTCTGTTCAAATCACGTGTGAATTAGTCTAACGATTTCTTTCCATTTGAAGAAGAACCTACCCCTTGTGAATTCAGCTCAGCCTTCACTGCTCTTCTCTTAAAAAGGTTGTGATCTTTCCCACATAGCTAGATAGATAGATAGATAGATAGATAGATAGATAGGTAGATAGATAGACAGATAGATGGATTGATCGATCTCAGTTGGGTGTGGTGTTACCTTTGAATCCCAGTACTTGGGAAGGAGCGGCAAATCAGATCTGTACTAGTTGAGGCTAGTGAGTTCCAGCCCAGCTGGGGCTGCAAAGTGAGAACCTGTCTCAAACAAAACAAAACCATAGACATTGAGACTAGAAGGCCTTGACATCTCTAGCTTCAGGCTGCAGCCTTGGTTTGGGTGACTGGGTTAAGAAAGCTACAAAGTAGCTAATATTTATCCTACATCTTCCAAGGGAGATTAAGTGTTTCCAGTGGATTAAACCACACTCCCACAATCACCGGGCTAAGAAGTGGCAGAGTTTGGCATCAAAACGTAGATCATTCTAATCCATTGGTAATCCTCATTATTTTAATAGGGGATTGTTCTAGGTGACAAGGTCGCAGAAATGACAAGGGAGGGGGTCGGTGGCATTGCTGTGACAGTATATATTTGTTGTCAGAATGAATGTTTGATGGCAAGGAACGAAGAACTGGAAGTAATAATAACCACAGTAACTACTGCTTATTTTCTGACTGGTATTCACTGGAGCCCCCATGCTTGGTCACATGCTGTCTCCATATATAGTTCACATATATGTATTTGTATGTATACACATATACAGTCACACACACTAATTTATTAGATTTACATTAGAAAGGATACATAATACTCTTACTCTGTGCTGGCTAGTATTTTGTCAACTTCACATAAGCCAGAGTCACTCGGGAAAGGGAACCTCAACTGAGAAAATACTCCTACTAGATTGGTCCGTGGGCAAGCCTGTAGGACATTTTCTTGATTAATAATTGATGTGAGAGGGCCAAGGAGGACACAGTTCACGGTGGGTAGTGCCACCCATGTGTTACGGAATAATCATTCTGTACACTGTGAAGATGTGTCTTTGCCAAGGCACCTTCTGATTGGTTTAATAAAAAGCTGACTGGCCAATAGCTAGGCAGGAAGAGGTTAGGCGGATGAGCCAAAGTGTGAGGACACTGGGAAGAAGGGCAAAGTCACAAGGAGTTGACAGCAACATGCAGAGGAAGCAGGAGATGAACTTGCTGTGCTGAAAAAAGGTACCACCACATGGTAGAGCATAGATAAGAAATATGGAGGCCGGGCAGTGGTGGAGCACGCCTTTAATCCCAGCACTCGGGAGGCAGAGGCAGGCAGATCTCTGTGAGTTCGAGGCCAGCCTGGGCTCCAACTGAGATTAAAGGTGTGCACTACCACATCCAGTTATAACCTGGCAATTCTAACACCACACAACTGTTTTACATGGGCACAAGGAGACACAAACAGCCAAGGATGCTCCTTCCAGCTCTACTATAATAGCAAAAAGAAGTCACAAGAACCCAACTATCAGTTGGGCGGCAGTGGCGCACGCCTTTAATCCCAGCACTTGGGAGGCAGAGCCAGGCGGATCTCTGTGAGTTCGAGGCCAGCCTGGTCTACAGAATGAGATCCATGACAGGCACCAAAACTACACAGAGAAACCCTGTCTCAAACAAACAAACAAACAAAAAAGAGTAAATCTAGCCAGGCATGGTGGCACATGCCTTTAACACCAGCTACTTGGGAGGCAGAGGCTAGATCTCTGTGAGTTTGAGGCCAGACTGATCTACAAAACAAGTTCTAGGACAGCTAAGCCTACACAGAGGAACCCTGTCTCAAAAAATCCAAAAAAAAAAAAAAAAAAAAAAAGGAGTAAATCTAGCTCACCATTAGTAAAGTTTTGAGACCCTTTATGCTAGTCCCTCATTTGACCCAGAAAACTGGCCTAGTCTAGTTAAGTGAGTCACTTAAAGCCCTTTGTTGTCCAGGGGCCCAAACTCTAAACTGCAGACTGCTGGTGTGGGGCAGAAGCACTCCTGATCACTGCCTGTGCTGAAGTCTTCCATTATCTTACTGATCTACATTCCTTCTTGAAAACCTTACTTAGCTATGTGAAAAGAATTCACCAATCTTGTTCCCCAGATGTGAGTTTTGTTTTGTTTCTTAGGAGGTAGGGGTGAGGGGGGGGGGGGGGCCTTTCTGTGTAAGCCAGGCTGGTCCAGAACTCACTACATGGTGCTCAGGCTACCCTCAAGCTTGTGAGAATCTTCCTACCTCAGTCACCATGCCTGGCTATTTCTTTTGTCTTTCTGGACAGGGTCTCATGTAGCCCAGTCTGGTCATGATTTCTGGATCCTTCTGTCTGGATCTCCCAAGTGATGGGATTGTAGATGTATCCCACCATTCCCTCTACAAAAACTATTTTTCCTTTGTGTGTGTATGTATAATGTATGCATGTGTGTGCACACATGGAGGTCAGAGGTCAAATCCAGGTGCTATTCTTCAGTGCTATCCATCTCAATTTTTAAAATTAATTATGTATCTATTTCATGCGGGGAGCATGTAGAGGTCAGAGAACAACCTTTTGAGAGTCAGTTTTCTCCTTCCACCTTGTTTTGAGGTAGGGCCAGGCAAGCTGGAGTACTAACTTTGGGCTAACTCTCCGGTCTCTGCCTCCCATCTCATAGTAGGAGTGTGGGGATGACAGATGTGTGTACCACTACCACATCTGGCTTTGTATGTGGGTTCTAGGAATCAAACTTAGGTTATGGTGTACACAGTAAGTGCTTTTACAAATAAGCCATCTCCCGAGACTCACCTTGGTGGGCTTTTTAAAAATCGTGTGTGTGTTCGGCCGGGCGGTGGTGGCGCATGCCTTTAATCCCAGCACTCGGGAGGCAGAGCCAGGCGGATCTCTGTGAGTTCGAGGCCAGCCTGGGCTACCAAGTAAGTTCCAGGAAAAGGCGCAAAGCTACACAGAGAAACCCTGTGTGTGTGTGTGTGTGTGTGTGTGTGTGTGTGTGTGTGTGTGAGAGAGAGAGAGAGAGAGAGAGAGAGAGAGAGAGAGAGAGAGAGAGAGAGAAGGTGATGGGGGCTCATGGCAATGTGCACCCCTTTGGGGACCAGAACTGGGGGCCAGAAAACAACTTTGTGAAGTCAGTTCTGTCCTCCTACCTCTACATGGGTTCTGGGGATCCAACTCAGGTTACTTCTTGGACAGTATCTTACAGAGGAAGAAAGCCATGTTACATCATGCCTGGCATTGGAATGAATATACATGCAGGCATGTAACTGAATCCATTTCACAGGCCAGTGCGCGTTCTCACTATTCACTGGGCACCACGTTTTCTACTTCTGTTCTGAGGTATTGGCACTGGCTCACTGAACTGATTTCGGGACCCACTAATGGACGATCACCTGCCACTTACGCAGCTGTACGGCGGCTGTACGGCCTGATGATTGGCACTATTGAAGGAAGCTACAGCGTTGCGAGCCACTCTGAGCACGTAGGCCATGCTTCCTATGATGTTCCTCAAACCCGTAGCTCTCCAACTCTGTAACATCTGTACAAACCAGAGAGGATGTAGGCTGGACGGTGTGGCACAGTGGTGGTGTACTGAACAAGCCTAAGCCCTGGGCTCCAGCTGGAAGGTGGGGTGAGGGCACAGGACTTATCAGGAGGACCAAGTCACTCAATGGTGGTGTACTGAACAAGCCTGAGCCCTGGGCTCCAGCTGGGGGGTGGGGGAGAAGACACCCGGGACTTATCAGGAGGACCAAGTCAGACAGTCACAGGTGAAGACTCTAAGCTGTAAAGTAATACAGGGATAGGAAGGTTTGTCTACAGAGAAAGCTGGTGGGAATGTGCATATAAAGAGAGGCTGGGGGGTTGGGGATTTAGCTCAGTGGTAGAACGCTTGCCTAGCAAGTGCAAAGCCCTGGGTTTGGTCCTCAGCTCTGGGGAAAAAAAAAAGACAAAATAACAAGAGAGGCTGGACAGGCTGATGCACATCTGTAATCCCACTTGGGAGGTAAAGGATTGAGGAGCAGCTTGGTCAGGCTTGCCTACATAGTGTATTCAGGGTCAGCCTGATACATAAGACCCTGTCTCAAAAAGGAACTCAGGTTGAGAGCTGGAAAACCTTATGTATTTAATCTTTCACCCTCTAACGGTGCCCAGGACACAGGATGAAATTGGAAGCTCCTTAAATACTAGTACAATGCTGTCTGATACAACCCCTCTATACTGGAAATGTTCTGCACTTTTGCTGTGCAGTATAATAGTTACTGCCCACAACTTTCTGCCTGCTATGGAAATATAGCTGAGAACTGATTTTTTTTTTCCAAGACAGAGTGTCTCTGTAGCTCTGGCTGTCCTGGAACTCACTCTGTAGACCAGGCTGGCCTTGAACTTGGAGATCTGCCTGCTTCTGCCTCTTGAGTGCTGAGACTGAGAACCAAATTTTAAATTTCAATTAATTTTAATTTATTTAAATTGTGGCTCGTGTCAACCTTCTTAATCTTTTTTTTTTTTTTTTTTTTTTTTTTTTTTTTGGTTTTTTGAGACAGGGTTTCTCTGTGTAGTAGCTTTGTGACTTTCCTGGAACTCACTTGGTAGTCCAGGCTGACCTCGAACTCAGAGATCCACCTGGCTTTGCCTCTGATTACTAGGATTAAAGGCGTGGGCCACCACCGCCCGAAAGTGTCAGACTTCTTAACAACTCAAATATATAGCCCAATCCTTTATTCTGTGAACAGAAGACTGAGGCTCTGAAAGATGCCAGTGACGTCAACAGGCTTGCACCAAGAGTGAATGGGAAGGGATTTGTAGATGTGGTTTAATGGGCACTGATGGGTAGATCCACCAAAATGAGAACAATCTGGGTCTCTCTGAATGGTCCAGTCACAAAAGTGAGTGGTGTGGATGACTCTCTCTGGACCTCACATCCCTTCTATAAAACAAGGAGTTTTAAGCTGGGGATGGTGGCACATGTCATCAGTTCTATCACTTAGGAGACGGAGGCAGAAAGATTGCTGTGAATCTGAGGCCAGGTTAGGCTGCAGAGTAAGACCATATCTCAAATAAACAAAGACCAACAAGCCGCACACACACCCCCAAAAAAGCAAACACAAAAGACAGTTTATGATTCTTGATTTGAAATCCCTTGTAATTCAGAGGTTCTAATAGGGTAATTGGTGCGCCCTCCTTTCACAGTGCCCCCTAGTGGTTGACTATGAACACTGTCTCTCCTTGCAGACAAACCTTTGGTCAGGGAGTCTGGAAGCCATGAGATTCCCCACTCTGACTACTTTCCCCACACAAGATGTGGGCAACACTTTAATGCTGACTCTTCTAGAGAATGTTCCAGGGTGTTTCCTGACCATTCACCTCTCACCTTCTGCATCCACAAGACCAGGGCTTTGTGGCAGCACTGAGTGGAGCCATAACTTCTATTTCAAAAGTCTCCTGTCCTTAAGTCTGGCCTGCAGCTTGACAGATGCCTCCTCTGCTAGGCTCCTGGTTTGATTTGTCTTCTTCTGGAAATGTCAGAAGGTAGAAAGTCATGAGCCCTGCCTTAACAGTCTGGGAACAGCTCAGATCTCCAAAGTCCCTGACTCCAGGGTCCTGAACAGTTCAGAGAAAGCTATCTAATTTCATGAGCCTCAGGTTGCACTATGAAGATAAAATACTCATCTAGGTCTGTGTTGTATGGTGGTGGCCTATACCTTTGATCCCAACACTTGGGAGGCAGGGGCAGGCGGCCAGCCTAGTCTACAGAGCGAGTTCCACGACAGCCAGGGCTGTTACAACAAAGAAACTCTGTCTCCTTGGGGAGGAAAAAAAAAAGGCAATGTGGGGGAAAGGGCTTATTTTACCTTACAGCTTTCAGGTCACTCTCCCATCACTGAGGGAGGTCAGGACAGGAACCTGGAGGCGGGAGCTGATGCAGAGGCCATTGAAGGGTGCTGGTTACGGGCTTGCTCAACTTGCTTTTTTATAGTACCCAGGACCACCAGCCCAGGGGTGGCAGCACCCACAGTGAGCTGGACCATCCCATATCAATCATCAAGAAAGCATGCCACAGGCTTGCCCACAGGCCAGTCTGGAGGGGGCATTTTCTCAGTTGAGGTACCCTCTTCCAAAGTGACTCCAGCTCCTGTCAAGTCAACAGAAATCCAGCCAGCACAGCTGACAAAGATATGATCCCAGACAGCTTCAACACAGGGAGTACAGAGCAGAGGGTTGGTGCTGGAGAGGTTGCTCAGTGGTTAGAGTCCAGCTCTTCCAGAAGACCTAGTTTAACCCCAGCACCCACATGGCAGCTCACAACTGTCTGTAATTCCATTTGCAAAGGATCCAGTGACCTCTTCTGGACTCGGTAAGTGCTGCATGCATGTGATGCACAGACATACACACTGGCAAAACACCCAAACACAAAGCTTTTTTAAAAAGTAAAAAAATTAAAATTAAAAATTAAAAAAAGATCCTTAGTAGATAGAACCAGAGGGTTCCCTCAGCCTGGAAGGCTCTCAAGTTATCTCTTCCATTCCCCTGTGGGTGCCACTGATTCAATCATTTCCTCAGATGCCTCTTGCTCCTAAAGACCCATCTCAAACCTGGAGCCACCCAGAAAATCTGGGGAGTGAAAACATGCGAGCCTCTGAGTCAAGAGGTCTGGAGCTCAGGCCCCACCTCCATCACTTTGAGTGACACTACCTGCAGCATGGCATTTTTCTCCTTAGCCTCTGAGTTTCATCAATAAAATGGGGGTGATTACATCATCATCATCATCATCATCATCCACTCCATTGTTAATATACAGATGTAAAAAACAGCAGTGACATGTGACCGCGGCTTGAAGGTCAGAGTTCTCTTCCCCAGCCTTGGGGTCCTAAGCACCACACGGGGCCATGACCTGTAGGTCAGTGAACTTACAGGTCATGTATTGAATCAGTGGCACCCACAGGGCTGGCCTGGAAGTAACTGTGTATCCTGGCCCAGTCTTTGTGATCCTTTGCTTCAGCATCTCAAAAGCTAGGATTCCAAGAGTGAACCAAGGTGCCCAGTCTAACCAGCTCTCCAGCCTCTTAGTAAGGCTTCTTCAGTCAGGCCTATAAAGCAGAAGAGCTAAGGGCTTCCTGGAGAAAGTGGTATCCAGGTTGAAACCAGAATGATTGGCAGAAGCAAGGTTTCCAGGCAAAGAAATATCATGAGCGGATTTGGGGAACTGGTTTAACCAGGCAGGGCAGAGTGAGGTTAAAAATGAGGCTGTGGCCAGATGGGAAGGGCCTTATGAAGCCATATTGTGGACTGTGTCTCAGGCCATTTGAGCCACAGACCAATCACTTGGATTACCCGATGGAGACACTGAACAGCATGGACCAAACGGGAGGCAGGAAAGCTGACAGAGAAGCGAATGCAGTGACCCAGGCGAAGAGGAAGGTCGCCTGGTAAAGGGGACAGAGGACGGGTAGACGTGGGCAGATCTGGGAGAATTACGAGGCAGGCTAGACTGGAGGAATGAGTGACTGAACACCCTGAACACCGAGAACAGACTGATGGAACAGACACAGGAAGGGTGTTTTTCACGGCGCCTCAGAGGCGATCTGTTGTACCAAGATGAAGCAGTATCTCTTTCCTGGCTGCTGGCGGCCAGAAATTCAAGCAAAAGCGCTGCTGGAGCTCTGCCTTAAGAATTGAAAGGGCTGCCAGGAGGTAGTGGCACGCCTTTAATCCCAGCTCTCAGGAGGCAGAGGCGGACGGATCTCTGAGTTCGAGGCCAGCCTGGTCTACAGAGTGAGTTCCAGGACAGCCAGGGCTGCACAGACAAACCCTGTCTCAAAAAACAAACAAAACAAACAAAAAACAAATAAAAACAAAATACAACTGAAAGGGCTGTGTGTGTGTGTGTGTGTCCAAATTAGTGGTGGTAACCACAAAGTTTCCTCAGGAAGCAGTGGGTCTTTTTTGGGGGGGGGGCAGTGCATTGAATTCCCACCTTAGCACATACAAGGCAAGTACTCTACCACTGAGCTGAACCCTCAACCTTTTCTTTCCTATTTTATTTATTTTCATTTTATGCACTTGGGTGTTTTGCCTGCATGTATGTCTGGGTACCCCATATGTGGCTGGTGCCCAAGGAAGCCAGAAGCAGGTGTCAGATTCCCTGGAACTGTTGTTACAAATGCTTGTGAACCACCATGCGGATGCTGGGAATTGAAATTGGACTGCTCTGGAAGCAGCCTGTGCTCTTAACCACTGAGCCATCTATCTGGCCCTATTATTACTTTTTTTTTTTAAAGATTTATTTTATTTATTTACCTTTTCCTTTGAGACAGGGTTTCTCTGTATAGTCCTGGCTGTCCTGAAACTCACTCTATAGACCAGGCTGGTCTCAAACTCACAGAGATCTGCCTGCCTCTGCCTCCTGAGTGCTGGGATTAAAGGCATAGCTGCCACCACCACCACCCTGGCAGTTTATTTTATTACATGCATATATGTGTCTGTATGAATGTATGCCAAGTGTGTGGATGTCCAGGTCAGAAGATGATGGCACCAGATCTCCGGGAGCTGGAGTTATGAGCTGCCCAATGGAAGTGCTGGGAACCATCTCTCCAGTCCCTCTATTTTTTTTTTTTTTTTTTTTGGTTTTTCGAGACAGGGTTTCTCTGTGTAGCTTTGCGCCTTTCCTGGAACTCGCTTGGTAGCCCAGGCTGGCCTCGAACTCACAGAGATCCGCCTGGATCTGCCTCCCAAGTGCTGGGATTAAAGGCGTGCGCCACCACCGCCCGGCCCTCTTTTCTATTTTAGTGTGAGGCAAGGTCTCACAAAGTTGCTCATAGTGACGGTGACAGACGGCTTTTGGCCCGCCCTGTGTCTGCTTGCTACCTAGTAAGGGGCACTCCTGTTACAGTCCAGGAGAACTAAAAAAAGAACTAAGTCCTCCCAGTTACACTGCGGCTGCCAATCCTGGCAAGCTCAGAGTGCTTCCTGGTGTACGTGGGGAGGTGGGGAGAGACGGGATTTTTGCATGGTGTAAGTGACATCACTGTGCCTGGTCATCTGGGGCCCCAAAGAACAAGTAGGATCCATACATTTGTCAAACCCGCGGAGAAAAATGACATGGAAAGTGAGATGTCCAAAAATCCTCTAAACAACCAGGCATGCACATGCCTGTAATCCTACACTATAAAAGCTGAGGCAAGAGGATTGCTAGGATTTAAAACAACCTTTTTTTTTTGTTTGTTTGTTTTTTTGTTTTTTGTTTTTTTTGAGACAGGGTTTCCCTATGTAGCTTGTCCTGGAACTCACTTGGTAGTCCAGGCTGGCCTTGAACTCACAGAGATCCGCCTGTCTCTGCCTCCCAAGTGTTGGGATTAAAGGCGTGCGCCACCACCGCCCAGCTTTAAAACAACCTTTAAAAGGATGAGGGATTCTGGAAATGTAGCTCAGTTGGTAGAGTGTTTGCCTAGCAGCACCAAAAAAGCCAGGTGTGTTGCCAAAGGTCTGTATTCTCAGCAGATGGGAGGATCAGAAGTTCGAGGTCATCCTTGGATACTCAGCAAGTCTGATTCCTGCCTGGGCTACATGAGATGTATCTCAAAAAATCAAGAGAGGGCGGGTGGGGTTAAAGATGGCACCATGGTGTAGGCCTTTAATGCTGGCACTTGGGAGCCAGAGGGCAGCCTGGACTACATGGAAACCTTTCATAGTCACAGGAAAGGCTTTTTTAAAATGAAGTTCCATAATCATGACAAAATCCTGGAAGAAACTAGGAATAGAAGATACTTCAATGCAATAACCAAACTGTGGCCAACATTTCACTCCATGGGTTAAGACAGTTGAAAGTGAAGACTGAAAGACCTCCTATACCCACAGATCAGCAGCTCAATTGTGGAAATGGCTGTATTGCCTAAAATGACTTACAATTCAGTCAAATCCCTACCTAAATTCCAGTGACACCCTTCACGGGGAGGGGGGAGCCAAAAATTTATAGGGAAACACAAGAAACTCTATCAAAAGCAGTCCTCAGCAGGAAAAGGCAGTGGGTACCACAGTATCTAATTCTTTTCTTGTCTCTCCTCCCCTGCACCTCTGCCTTTCTTTCAGACAAGGCCTTCTAGCTAGCCTAGAACTTATGTTGACCAGGCTAGCCTTGACCTTTACAAGAGATCCACCTGCCTCTGCCTCTTGAGCACTAGGATTAAAGATGTGGGCCACCATGTCCTGTTATGCCTTGAACTTTTTTTTTTTCCTCCGAGACAGGGTTTCTCTGTGTAGTTTTGGTGCCTGTCCTGGATCTCGCTCTGTAGACCAGGCTGGCCTCGAACTCACAGAGCTCCGCCTGGCTTTGCCTCCCAGGTGCTGGGATTAAAGGCGTGCGACGACGACGACGACGACGACGACGACGACGCCGACGACGACGCCGCCGCCGCCGCCGCCGCCGCCGCCGCCGCCGCCGCCACCACCACCACCACCACCACCACCACCACCCACCACCACCGCCGCTGCCACCAGGTATAAAATGTTTTAAAGAGAGAGAGATGGCCTTGAATTTGATTTCTTCCTGACTCCTCTCTGGAATGTCAGGATTACAGGCATGCAGCTACATATCCAGTTTAAAAATCCAAATACTTAAGAGTATTAAGGAGTGTAAGGAGCCAGGAGTGGTAGCACATGCCTTTAATCCCACCACTCAGGAGGGAGAGGCAGGTGGAACCTGCGTGTTCAAGGCTACTTAGTGATACGCAGTCTCAACAAAACAGGCCAGATGTCGTGGTGCACAATTTTTTTTTTTTTTTTTTTTTTGGGTTTTTGGAGACAGGGTTTCTCTGTGTAGCTTTGTGCCTTTCCTGGGACTCACTTGGTAGCCCAGGCTGGCCTCGAACTAACAGAGATCCGCCTGGCTCTGCCTCCCGAGTGCTGGGATTAAAGGCGTGCGCCACCACCGCCCGGCCAATTTTTTTTTTTTTTTTTTTAAGATTTATTTATTTATTATGTATGCAGCATGTTTGCCTGGAGGCCAGCAGAGGGCACCAGATCTCATTACAGATGGTTGTGAGCCACCACGTGGGTGCTGGAGATTGAACTCAGGACCTCTGGAAGGGCAGTCAGTGCTCTTAACCTCTGAGCCGGCTCTCCAGCCCGTGGTGCACGATTTTAATCCCAACAGTCAGGAGATAGAGGCAGAGGCAAGAGGAGAATCCATAAGTTCCAGGCTAACCAAAACTACAGAGAACACTGTCTCAAAGACAACAAAACACACACACACACACACAAAGAAAAAAAAAAACGAAAACAAAATCCAAGAGCAAAAGATGGTCCTCAGTTGATAGATGGCTTTCCTACAGCACAAACCCAGAGTTCAATCCCTAGCATCACTCACTCACACACACACACACACTCACACACACTCACACACACACACACAGGGACCTCACCGGGCGACGGTTGTGAACGCCTTTAATCCCAGCACTCGGGAGGCAGAGCCAGGCGGATCTCTGTGAGTTCGAGGCCAGCCTGGTCTACAGGGTAAGTTCCAGGACAGCCAGCATTACAAAGAGAAACTTTTGTCTCTCGAAAAACCAAACCAAAACCAAACCAAAACAAAACCAACCTAAATAAATGAATAAATAAAACAAGAATACTAATACAGAGGTGCTGTGGTGGCAGGTTCCGGCGAACGTGTCGTTCCATAATGCTAACCATTTGCTTTTCCTCAGAGGGATAAAAGTTACAGATACAGCCGGGCGGTGGTGGCGCACACCTTTAATCCCAGCACTCGGGAGGCAGAGCCAGGCGGATCTCTGTGAGTTCGAGGCCAGCCTGGTCTCCAAAGCGAGTTCCAGGAAAGGCGCAAAGCTACACAGAGAAACCCTGTCTCAAAAAAAAAAAAGTTACAGATACAGACAACTGCTTTCAGCGGGGAATGAACTCTGCTACTATTACTAGCAGGGAAAGTATATACCAATACCTCTTCTCACATCTCCCACAACAAACCCGCTCCATTTTTCTTACCACCTCCCACACCCCACACCCCAACCCGGGCTTCTGACCTGGACATATTTGTGGCTCCGTGAAGGCCCCGCCGATGAGAGGCTGACAATTCTCTTGATGTCACGAAAACTTGGCTCGGTCTTGAAGACCCCTCTTTTTCTGCCCCAGACTCCCTTTTCCCTACCAATGGATTGGATTCTTTTCACTGGGATGGGAGGGGCTAGTGAGCAAACAGGAGAGAGGGCAAGGGCTTTACAAAGGCTCCACCCCAGCTATTTCCAGCCTAGGGATCTCCGTCCTACCCAGGAGGAGTTGAAAGGTGACTCCACCCCTCCTTTAGTGGGTGTGGCTAAGAGCCTCTAAAGAAGGCTTAACGGGCTGAGAGGTAGAGGTGGGGAGGATGGGCCTTGGGGGTGACCATCTCTAGTCAAGTCAATTGCTTGTTTGTTTTGGTGAGGGTTGTTTTGTTTTTTTTGTTTTTTTTTGTTTTTTTTTTTTTTGCGCGCGCGCGGGGTGGGGGGGTGGGGGGGTTTCTAGTTTTTGTTTTTTTGAGTAGGCTACACTTTTGTAACCCAGACTGGCCTCGAACTCACCATGTAGCCCAGGCTGGCCTCGAACTTGCGTTGATTCTTCCTGCCTCAGCCTCCTTAGTGCTGGGATCATGAGTCAGGCGTTCACCACCACGTTGGATTGATTGGCTTTCTCAAGACAGTCTCGATGTAGCTCAGGCTGGCCTCCAACTCTCCATGTAGCCAAGGCTGACCTCCAATCTAAGATCCTCCCCTATGGCCTGCTGGATACAAAGATTTACAGGAGGGTTTGACCACACCCAACCAGGGCTTGTGATGTAATTTCTGTCAGAGCAGAAAGGGAATTGGGTGGGGGAGGAGCTGGCCGAAGACATCAGGAAGTAGGATTGTGTGACACTGGTTGAGTCACTGAGCAATCCGTCCACACCCTTGCTGCACAGACTTCTGTGGTTCCACAAGATAAAGTCCGGAGACCCAACCTTCGGTTTGAGTCAGGCAGGCTGGTCTAGTCCCCCAGACTTCCAGCAACCTCATTGAAAGAATTATATAAAAAGTACACAGCCAGGGCTAGGGTGTCTCTCAGATAGAGAGTAAGCTCAATGGCAAAATGAATTGCTTGCATGCTGGAAACCACGGGTTCAAATCTCGGGACAACAACAGAAGAGAAAGAAAATTTAAATGGAGTCTAAGGAACTGGGAGAATTTCAAGTTAGCTGGCAGATTTCCCAAGCAGGCTACTTTCAACTCAAATGATAGGTTTCCTCTGCCTTTAATCTTACTGATCGGTTCCTTTCCAACTATTCTTTCCCAGCTTCAAAGCATGTAACTTTAAAGTGTTTGAATGACCTATCCCAGTCAGGCACATTCCAAGCAATCCTCCTGCCTCTGCCTCCCTGAGGTTGTGGTGGGAAGTGCTCCGCTCTTCACATCTTGTTAGGAGCACATGCTGCCCACCGTTGTCATGGGTGATGTTGATCACATGGTGCTATTTGCCAAATCTCTCCATCGTGGTGACTTCTAACCATGTCTGTTTCCTCACTTTCTTCTTTCCATGCCCCACCCTTTCCATAGCACATCCTTCTGTGGGTTTTATGTTTGTTTGTTTGGTGATTGCTTGTTCTTTTTTTTTTTTCAAGGTGGGGGTTTTGTCTATGTTCCACAGGCTGGACTCCAGCTGTCCATGTAGCCTAGGATGGCCTTGAATTCCTGTTCCTCCCAAGTGCTGGGGTCACAGGTGTGTGCCCCGTGCCTGGCAGCTCCATATTCTTCTAACTTACAAACTCCACCCCACCCTCTAGAGTTAAAGAGTGGGCTTTTAAGTTCTATCTCCTGGAAGGGATATGGACATTTAGAATTCTTCTCCCTCACTTATTTATTCAATTATTTATGTCAGTATGAACTCATGCATAGTTATTCTATAGTTTAGATTACAATCCATACTCATTGATTTTGTAGTACAAATGGTTCCAGATTTCTTTGGGGATTTTTTTGTTCAGGGGGTTATTTTTGTTCTGTTTTTTGTTGTTGTTTTGTGTTTTGGTGGGACTTTGGGTTGAGTTGTTTGTTGTTGTTTAGTCTTCCTTTTACTTTTTAAGACCTTCCTGGCTCTCTGGCATTACGGGGTACTCTGGGTTTGTCTCTCATTTTTCCTGCTCGAGTACAAGAATCTGTCATTTCTCCAAAGATTCCTGTTTCCTTTTATTGGAGAACACAGTGTTTGGAAGCCAGTGCCTGAGTGCTGGCTCATTGCTGGTTGCCACTGGGGACCCTACTTGCAATATTTTTAGCTTTACTTTTTTATTTTCATTATTTTAAAAAATATTGTGTTGAGATGGATCACACTAAGTAACCAAGGCTGACCTTGAACATCATGATGATGATGATCCTGGTGCCTCCTGACTGACCTCTGGGATTACAGGTGTGTGCCACCACACCCAGCTTTAGACCTGTGTTTTTAAAATTGTGTAATATATCACATATAGACATTAAGCGTGTAAGTACAGTTTGAAGAATAATTATAAACTAAACACAACCAGATCTGTTTTTAGCATTAATTATGCTCAGTCCTTTGTATCTTCCTACTGAAACCCTCCCCTGACCTGAAACCAGGACCAGGGGCCCCTTCTAAGAGCACCATATACCCATAGCACCCTAGCACCTAATACTTATTCTTATCCTGATTATACATTAAGACATGTCTGTGGTCAACAAGTCAGAAGATGCAGTAACACTTAAAGAAGCCAAGCCAGCATTATTCTGCCCTCTGGGGTAAAAGTTGCTAAGGACCAGAAGGGTCTGAGGATGCAGTGGGCTTTCTCTACGTCTGTGCTCCAGTCATCAGCCGCAGGGCTGCCGAGCACGTGAAGTAATGGTGTGCACGGAGATTTCGTATAAGAAAAGCATATGGGGGGAGGTGGCTCCGTTGGTATCACGCTTCTCTGCTGTGCCCTTGCCTTGGGTTTGACTCCCCAGCACCACATAAAACTGAGTGTGGCCGGGCGGTGGTGGCGCACGCCTTTAATCCCAGCACTCGGGAGGCAGAGACAGGTGGATCTCTGTGAGTTCGAGGCCAGCCTGGGCTATCAAGTGAGTCCCAGGAAAGGCGCAAAGCTACACAGAGAAACCCTGTCTCGAAAAACCAAAAAAAAAAAAAAAAAACAAAAAAAAAACAAAAAAAAAAAACTGAGTGTGAGGCACATGCCTGTGAGCACAGCACTTGGAAGGTGGAAGTAGGGGGCTCACCAAGTTCAAGGTCACCCTGAGCTATAGAAGACAGAGAGAGACAGAGAGAGAGAGAGAGAATAAAATATCTCATTAACAACTTTTGGGGCTTGGTGGTGATTCGAACATGTAATCCTATCTGAGACATAAGTATTGCCCTTAAGTTCCAGGCCAGCCTGGGTCACGTAGTGAGTTCCAAGCTAACTTGGGCTATAAGAGGGAGACACTGTTTTAAAAAATAAAAGAAGGAGCCGGGCGGTGGAAGGGAATGGTGGCGCACGCCTTTAATCCCAGCACTCCGGAGGCAGAGCCAGGTGGATCTCTGTGAATTCGAGGCCAGCCTGGTCTACAGATCAAGTTTCAGGAAAGCCAGGGCTACACAAAGAAACCTTGTCTCAAAAAAAAAAAAAAAAAAAAAAAAAAAAACAAATAAATAAATAAATAGAAACAAAGTCAAACATGGTAACTCATGCCTGTAACCCCAGCACTTAGAAGTGCAGTTGGGGGGATTGGGAGTTCAAGGTTACCCTCAACTACACAGTGAGTTCAAGACCAGCCTGGGCTATATGAGAACCTGTTTTAAACAAAACAAAACAAAAAAAGAGGGGCTGAGGAGATATCTCTGTTGGTAAAGTGCTTGCTGTTCAAACACGAGGTACTGAATTCAATCCCCAGTAACCATGTCAGATATCCAGGTATTGCTGCACATCTGGAATGCTAGCATTGGGGAGGAAGAGATAGGGATCTCCAAGGCAAGTTATCTAGCTAGACCAGTTGGAACTAGACCTTCACATACATACACACACATTCGTGAATATTCATACATAAACATACATATAATAAACAAGGTATATAACACGACTCTTAAAATGGTCTCATGAATTGCTAATGGTCTTGTTGATAAAAAAAAAAAGTCCAGAGCCAGATATTGGGGTAAATGCTGAAAGATCAAAGAAGCAGAACAAGCTACAGCCACCACCTCTTACCTCACCAGCTCCTCAGCCTGAAGGAGCTCCAGCCGAAAGGGCTTCAGCCGGAAAAAGCCTTAGTTCCTTTCTCCTCACTCTTGTTTACTTTCTCTGCCCACCATATCACTTCCTTTTTAGTGTTGGGATTAAAGACATGTGACTCCCAAGTATTGGGATTAAAGGTGTGTGCCACCACTGCCTGAATCTGTTTCTCTCCTAGACTGAGTCAATCTCATGTAGTTCAGGGTGGTTTTGAACTCACAGAGATTCAGATGAAT
This sequence comes from Peromyscus californicus insignis, assembly GCF_007827085.1. Classification (NCBI taxonomy): domain Eukaryota; kingdom Metazoa; phylum Chordata; class Mammalia; order Rodentia; family Cricetidae; genus Peromyscus; species Peromyscus californicus. Next base: position 21,202,253 of record NW_026294573.1, on the reverse strand, counting down.
CTCTGTCTTCCTGAGTGCTAGGATTAAAGGTGTGTGCCACCACTGTCTGGCCTCTTTAATCTAGTGGCTTGTTCTGTCCTCTGATCTTCAGTCAAATTTTGTTAGGGTACACAATATATCACCACATTTCCCCTTTTGTATCTAAATTAGTGAAAGATTATAACTAATATAAGAAAAACTATATAGAATAAGTACAATAAGTATATACAATATATACAGTCAAAAATTACATTAACAATGTTCAGTTTATAAACATTTGACAGATTCAGACAAAATGCTCCATTATCTATCCTATTTTGGTGAGTCCAAAGTGTTGTACCTAATTCGCTTTCTATCCTAACTTGTGTTACCAACCCGAAACTATCTTTTGATGTTTTTCAAACTTATACACTTTACACCTCTTCAGTGAGTTTCTTTTCTGAATTTGTTAACAAGGAAAACTATAACTGTCTAGTCTTCAACTCCCTCATATTACCTAACTAAACAGTAAGTGCAGGCAAGAGACTTCCAAAAAATGTGAGAAGTGACAGAAACAGCTGGCTGCCTGGATAGTCACCCAAGCTTCCTCTGCAACATTGGGGTATCCATCTTTGGCCTATAGGCCTAGTATGTGTGACAGACTCATCTGTGAAGCAGGACTTGCTTTTTTTTTTCCCCCCCGAGACAGGGTTTCTCCGTGTAGCTTTGCGCCTTTTCTGGAACTCACTTGGTAGCCCAGGCTGGCCTCTGCCTCACATAGATCCACCTGCCTCTGCCTCCCGAGTGCTGGGATTACAGACCTGTGCCACCACCGCCTGGCATGAAGCAGGACTTTCTAAAGGGCCTTCCTACCTTGTCTTGGCAATGTTCGGGCAGTCCTTTCTTTTGTGTCCTGCTTGTCCATTTGTCAGCAGTCCAGGCAAGAGCAATTTCTTCCCAATGGCTAACTTTTGCCACTTAGAAAATAAACTCCATATGGAGTTTCTTCTATGTCCACCATCTTCTCTGAAGTAGATTAGTGCTGCCAGCAGCACATGTCTCATAGTCATAAAAAAAAAAGAATCTATGTTATCAAAGTAACTTAAATGCCTTATTCTGTAGATCTCTGAAGTGTTTGAAGATGACTTGTTTATCTAAAATATATCTGTTTGACCTTAAAAACATACTCAACCTAACAAGTTCCATTGTAACTGGTGACTAACAAGTAACCTGCATTTCTTTATATCCTAAATAGTTGGTAATAATAACTTTCAAGGACTAGAAAATTGCATTACATGTTAAGTGAGTTGTTAAGGTATAATACCTTGAACAAGATTAAAAGTGTATTACAGTATTTTCTAACAAAATTAATCTCAACTTTGTATCAATATACAAAATATGTATACAATATGCAAAAATCCAATCCAATGTAAATATTTAAAACTAGTAGTTGCTTTTTGTTTTGTTTTGTTTTTTTGAGACAAGGTTTCTCTGTGTAATTTTGGTGCCTGTCCTGGATCTTACTCGCTCTATAGACCAGCCTGGCCTCGAACTCACAGAGATCTGACGGGCTCTGCCTCCCATCATCTTTTCAAAGACTTCAAAGTCACTATTAGGCGTGGTCATGGCTCATTGCAGAAAATCTTTTTTGTGGGACATTTTTTCTGGATGATTTGTCCTTTTTCTTCAGATGTCTCATTTGTCCAGTGTTTTTCTCCTTAGCTGGATGCCTACATTCTCCTGAAAGATGAAAATAAAACCCTTCTCCAAGCCTAACTTTGGGGAGTTTCCAAATCTAATCTTTATCAATTTTGATTTATGGTTTCTCCTTAAACTTTTGTTTTATTTTCAAAAGGTGTTCTATTATCCTGAGCAGTATGGTTTTGTACAATAGGCATTAGATTCTTTAATTGCTCTGAGAAGGAGTTTCTCCCATGGTGACAGGAAAGGATTAAACCAAATTTGATATGGGGGCCTGTGAGAGGCCCCTCAGGGAGTTTCCCCAATGGCAAAAGATTACCTTGACTGTCCCTTGTTGATCTACATTTGTTAGTCCAATGTCTGCCTTTGCCACACTTTCTGTATAATCCAGAAGGGAGGAGTGTTCTGTTGGGATTATTCTTAGCAAAAACATTGTTTCTAAGAATGTCTTGTTTACAGTCCATTTGACTATTTTTCTTCAAACCTCTGGAAATAACATCTTCTATCCAAGCATCATCATAGTCATGAGATTCAATACTAAATGTACCTTGGATCCATTTCTCCAAAGGTGCTGATCTTGCCTTTAATGGCCTAATTACCCTTTTGCATTGTGCATTAGCATTTTCAAAAGCCAGAGATTCAATTCTTATCTGTCTAGTTTCTGGATTTGGTATCATTCTATTTACTGCTGAAATCAGTCTTTGTGGAAAAATCAGTGAAGGTTTCTTTTGGGCCCTGTATAACTTTTGTAAATGACTCAATTTTCTTTCCTACTTCTTCAATTCTGTCCCAAGCATTCAAGGCTGCAAGCTGATCTTGGGAAATTTCCATACCTCTAGCCCTACTTCATTGTTCAATGGTCTTAGCCTCATCTTTCCACCAAATCCTCCATTGTAATTGGGGACCAGCCTCTAAGACTGCTGTAACCAAATCTCTCCAGTCTCGGAGGGATAATTCTATTACAAGTTGATCTTGAGTTTAATATCTGCTTCATGAAAGATGAGTGGATGCCATACGAGACTATTGCTTCTTTGAATCTCCTTAAATCTAACATTTGCATAGGAGTCCTATCAGCTCTTATATAGCTTTGAGGATATCTATCACTGGGCAGTTCCTGTAAGGTTACTGGATAGATTAAGGTTGGCTGTTTGAAAGCCTTAGGCTGTTTCTCTGTAACCTAATAATGCAATGCTGAGATTGACTCACCTTGAAATTCCTCTGTCTGGGTCTGAATTTCTCTATGATCTGTTTTAACAAGTTTTTCTAAAACTTTTATCTTGGTACTTATATTAACCAACTTTTAAAATAATAAAACAAAAATGATCAAGCAAATAATATTTATAATTGACATTACATCTATCCCATCAACATTTATTATCCTCTCATTTAATTGTTCTGTTTTCAGACCATTTAATGTATAGTCAAACAGAGACCAAATGCCTTCCATTGTAAAAATGTTTCCCATTTTTTAACGTGGGGGAAAAAACTTTCTTTTAACTAATTCTTCCCTTTAAGAAATCTTAATTGACTCACCAAATCTACTGACAGTGATGATTCAGATGATGATGTGGCAGCAGCCTGAGGAGGGGGCACAAGGAAAGCCAAAACCCACCAAGAGAGGAAAGAAGCCAAAAAGCCAGCTTTCTGCATGGGGGGATGTGCGAAAGCAGCTAATTCTGGCATTTTTTTTGGAGCCCGAGTCTGGGCCTGAGTCTGGGCTTGAGCCAGCTGTAAAGTCACAGACAAGCAGCTTTTTGTGAATTCGTGCCCCATGTTGGGAACCAGATGTGACATGAAATCTTAAAAGGTCTTATAATAAAAGACCTGGAGCCAGATACTGGCTTAAATACTGAAAGATCAAAGAAGCAGAGCGAGCCACAGCCACCACCTCTTACCTCAACAACTCCTCAGCCTGAAGGAGCTCCAGCAGAAAGGCCTTCAGCCAAAAAAGCCTTGGTTCCTGTCTCCTCAGGCCTTCTAAGGTAGAGTGAAACTGAGGAACTGCTACCGTCATTGTTCTCTGTCTTGCCTTTACACACACGTACACCACACACGCACACATATGCACGCACCAAACAGCTTGAGCAATATAAAGTTCCTACCCACCTGAAAAAAAAAAACAACCCAGTTCCCCACATCACCTGACCCATGACAACTTTCCTGACCCCTCACAGTGGGAAATGAAGTCTGAATACCTCACCAGGCTGCCAGTATATTTGTATCCTCTGACTTTCTTGTTTTGTTTTTGAGACAGGGTCTCTCTATGTATCCCTTGATGTCCTGAAACCAGGCTATCCTTAAACTCACCGAAATCTATCTCACCATTGCCCCAAGTGCTGGGACTAAAGGTTGCATCACTCTCCTGTCTAGTACTCTGACAATTTGCTGACCTCTGTCCACTAATAAATGTTGTAGAATATTATTTTAAGATGTGTTACATTTGTTTATGTTGTGGAACATTTGTTTTAATAATGCAAAGATGTGTTGCACTCTTTTATGTTGCATTTGTTTAACTCTGCGAAGCTGTGCTACTGTGCCTGTCTAAAACACCTGATGGTCTAATAAAGAATTGAACAGCCGCTGGGCGGTGGTGGCACACGCCTGTAATCCCAGCACTCGGGAGGCAGAGGCAGGTGGATCTCTGTGAGTTCGAGGCCAACCTGGTCTATAGAGGTAGTCTAGGACAGGCTCCAAAGTTACAGAGAAACCCTGTCTCGAAAAAACCAAAAAAAAAAAAAAAGAAGAAGAATTGAACAGCCAATAGCTTGGCAGGAGAAAGGATAGGCAGGGCTAGCAGGCAGAGAGAATAAATGGGAGAAGAAATCTGGGAAGAAAAAGAAGGAATAAGAAAAGGAGAGAGGGGGCTGGAGAGATGGCTCAGAGGTTAAGAGCACTGACTGCTCTTCCAGAGGTCCTGAGTTCAATTCCCAGCAACCACATGGTGGCTCATAACCATCTGTAATGAGATTGGCTCACAAACATCTGTAATGAGATCTGTTGCCCTCTTCTGGTCTGCGGGTGTACATATACACAGAACACTGTATATATAATAAATAAATAAATCTTTTAAAAAAAATCTCAAAAGTGGGAAATGGGTGTTTAAAAGAAAAAAAAAGAAAGAAAAGGAGAGAGGACATCAAGGGCCAGCCACCCAGCCACCCAGCCACCCAGCCAGCCATGGACTAAGAGTGGAAGCATAATGTACAGAAGTAAGAGAAGGGTAAAATCCCAGAGGCAAAAGGTAGATGGGATAATTTAAGAAAAGCTAGAAATAAGCCAAACTAAGGCCTGGCATTTATAAAAGAAGAATAAGTTTCCACGTGATTTATTTGGGAGCTGCGTGGTGGGTTCCCAAAGAGCTAAGCTCAAAGAGCCAAAGAGTGAAAACATCCAACTACCACTAAACTGGAAGCGTCTTGAGGGGCTTCTTATGAATTCACAGTTGGCAGAGAAGGCAGGAACAGAATGGGATCGAGCCACAGCTGTGCCACTTCTCTGTGTGTTCTTGGGCATGGGGTCATCGTTGAACCCTTGCTGCTTTCCATCTCTGTCAAGGGGTTGGGGAGAACTGTGCCCTGCATGGAGTGCGTCTGGCTTTCCTCCCAGCACAGCTAAACGCACAGTCCAAGGGCAGGCTCACCCTGTGGCTTCGGCGCGGTCAGGTAACAAAAGTTAAGGACCAGTGGTTCTCAATCTGTGGGTTGTGACCCCCACAGGGGTCACAGATCGGGTCATACATTGCGATTCACAACAGTAGCAAACTTACAGTTATGAAGTAGCAATGAAAATAATTTTATGGTTGGGGGTCATCGTAACATGAGGAACTGTGTTAAAGGGTCCCAGCACTAGGAGGGCTGAGAGCCACCATGTTCGACAGTCAGAGAAGCATTGGGGCGGAAGTGCTGGAGGAGAAAGGCAGACCGCAGAGGTGAGGGATGGGGTGGTGGAGGGAAGAAAGAGCAGGCTGGGTCTTTTTTATTCTTCATTGTTGTGGTTTTGAGACAGGGTTTCTCTGTAGCCCTGTCTGTCCTGGAACCTTGTAGACCAGTTTAGCCTTGAACTAAGAGATCAGTCTGCCTCTCTTCCCGAGTGCTGGGACTAAAGGTGTGCACCATCACTGTCTGGCTTCTGTTTATTCTTTTTTGTTTGTTTGTTTGTTTGTTTTTTAAGACAGGGTTTCTCTGTGTAGCTTTTGGAGCCTGTCCTGGAACTCACTTTGTAGACCAGGCTGGCCTCGAACTCATAGAGATTCATCTGCCTCTGTCTTCCGTGTGCTGGGATTAATGGCGTGTGCCACTACTGCCCAGCCCTGTTTATTCTTATAAACTCAGTTTGCTGGAGGACTTACAGGTAGTGAGAGGGACTAGAGAGCAGTGCATATAGAATCGGAGCCTGCTTCCCCGTTCCCTGAGTTTTGAGATTCCTGCAGGAGGCAAGGCTGAACCTGGAGATAATACTTTCCTACTTGACTGAGTCCTAAAGGAAACCTTTCTCAGTTTTGTTGTTGTTTGGTTGGTCGGTTTTCTGTTTGTTTGTTTGTTTGTTTTTTAGATTTATTTTATTTGATTTTGATTTTCGAGACAGGGTTTCTCTGTGTAGACCAGGCTGACCTCAAACTCACAGAGATCTGCCTGCCTCTGCCTCCCGAGTGCTGGGATTAAAGGTGTGCGCCGCCACCCGGCTAGATTTGTTCATTTTTTAATCAGGTGTATAAGTGTTTGTTTACATGAGTGTGGATGCCTGAGGAGGCCAGAGGTCTCCAGGCAATCGTGAGGTACCTCACGGGAGTGCTGGAAATCGAACTCAGGTCATCTGGGATAGCCATACCTACTCATAACCACTGAGCCTTCTCTTCAGCCCTGTTTTGTTTTTTAAGAAAGCAAACAGGTATATTCTGTACACAGGGTTAGCCCCACAACTCTGTGATCTTGTCATGTGACTGGTATATTTGGGCTCAGGGAGAAGTCAGTCAAACAAGTGTGCCGGAAAGCAAAGAGCACCAACTCACCTGACCGCCCTGAGAGCCCCGGTTCACACTGCCAATTGAGGCTGAGCAGCCCTGGAGCGAAGCCACCTCAACATCCTTTCTTTGACTGGAAGACAATGACTCAGGGACTCCACCCTGCTGGGAAAAGGCTGAGCCACCTGTGAAGGCAGTCCTCTTTGCCTGGAGGTTCACTTTGTCCTTCAAGTCTTTTAATTTTAAATTCTTTTTTGGCCGTTGCTTCCAAAGCTACCCCATAGCTGTGTAGAATCTTCTGTAGTCCAGGCTCATCTGAGTCTGGACTCAGGAAAACAACTCTCCTCCTCCTTCTCGTCTTCATCTTCTTCGTGCCTCCATTCGATACTGGCTATAGCCCAGGCACGTTGTCCTTCCTCACTTTCTCTGAAGCTCCGCCACACCATCCTTCAGCCCTGAGGCTGCTTAACCTGGCTGGCTTTCCCTTCTCCAACTCCCTTCTCCGGGCAGCTGCTGAGGTTTCCAGTTTGCCTACTGTTGTGCCCAAGTCACTACCCTGTTGTTTTCCTTCTAAATGAAATAGTTCTCAAGCTAAAACCAACAACAACAACAACAACAAAAAACACCAAAAAATTTTTTTATTTGATTACTTCTTTGAGATGGGTTCTTACTAGGTAACCCATGCTGGCCTCAAATTGGTGAGCCTCTTTTTTTTTTTTTTTTTTTTTTTTTTTGTTTTTTCAAGACAGGGTTTCTCTGTGTAACTGCCCTGGCTGTCCTGGAATTCACTTTGTAGACCTGGCTGGCCTTGAACTCACAGAAATTCGCCTGCCTCTTAAGAGCTGGTATTAAAGACATGTGCCACCCCCACCCGGCTACTTAAGTGCTGGTAATATCAACTCCTATCAACATGCCTGCTACTAAATTATCTTGTGATTCTCTCCTGGGAATACTCATCGCTCTTCCCTCCATTAACGGGGACGAGAGTTACCTGTCCTTCAAATGCCGTTATTTCATTCACTAGTTTCTTCATTTGTTCATTTGAGACAGGGTTTCTGTGGAGCCCTGGCTGTCCTGAAACTGCTCTGTAGACCAGGCTGACCTCGAACTCAGAGAGATCCACTTGCCCCTGCCTCTTGAGTGCTAGGATTAAAGGTATCAGCCACTCCCCGCCCCCCAGCTAAATGAATAGCTTTTAAGAGATTTTCATTTATTATCCCGGGGTATTATTTCATAGAAAGTGTGGCCAGGAATGGTTAACACTAGCCCAAGACAAAGTAATTAGCCTCTGCACTTGCAAAATTCCATGACCATACATGCACACATAAACACACAACGTGCCAGAAGCTGAACATGGTAGGTCACCTACCTCTGCAAGCCCAGCTTGTTTGTGTTCTGTACTCTCCTCTCCCCTGCCTGTCCCCTGGCTGGCTTAGATGGAAGATATCAATGGCTCCCATGCCATTTGGATTTGACTTGGGCTTGGCCAGTGGGAAGTCCTGGCAGAGAATGGAGAAAGAGGAGACACTGAGGTCAGGAACTGTCCCTCTGGCTCATGCCCTGTGAAGCCTCTACAGGCTGGCCTTGTCAGCTGACAGGAAGTTAGTGCCCTCTTTAAGGCAGACAAATTGTACCCATAGGCAGGGGGTGGCAACAGCTTGGGTGCTGCCATCCCAGCTTCCTGTAGGCCTCTGGTGATTTCCCTCCACCCTGAGCACACAGCCAAACCAGTCTCTCTGTGTGTACCACCTGTGCGAACTGTCCAACTTGGACCGCGTCCTTTGCTTTCTCTTGGAATCTCACAGGCATGAGAGCGGGGTAGAGTTTTTAAAAACTGTTCAGAATCACAGAATCAAAAGAAGATGTGAAGACCACGGATTCAGACAATGGCTTCCTCCCATCACCTACCCATTCACCCAATAAACGCCAACTACATCCTGCTCCAGGCTCTTTCGTGGTTGTCCTTTTTTTTTTTTTTAAAAAGATTTATTTACTTATTATGTATACAGCGTGTATGACCGCAGGTCAGAAGAGGGCGCCAGATCTCATTATAGATGGTTGTGAGCCACCATGTGGTTGCTGGGAATTGAACTCAGGACCTCTGGAAGAGCAGTCAGTGCTCTTAACCTCTGAGCCACCTCTCCAGCCCTTGTGGTTGTCCTTTGAGGCTGGGTCTCCTCACTTTGTAGCCAGGCTGGCCTGGAAGTTACTGAATAGACCAGGCTGGCCTGGAAGTTACTGAATAGACCAGGCTGGCCTCCAACTCCCAGCAATCCGAGCAAATGGGATGGGGGCATGACTCACCATGCCTGCCTTTACCTGGGGTCCCTCTTAAGTCATAGTGAGACAGAGGAGTAGCCAGTGAAGCTGAGGGAAGGGAATAACAGAGAGCAAAATGTGCTTTACTAGACACTGGGACTAGTGTGCAAACACATGGAAAGGGGAAGTGACCGGTGTACCGGGAAGCACAGGGGGAGAGCTTCGCAGGGAAGGTTTCCTCTGGTTTACGGCATTAAAGACCTTTAAACACTTGCCTGGAAACAAGGGGAAGAGGAGAATTGGGATTTGAGGCAAACAGGATAAATGTAGATAAATGTCATGAGAACTGATTGTCATTGGGGCATGAGCAAGTCATGGCTGGGTGTTCAAAAGGTACTTTCTTTCTTTTTTTTCTTTTTGTTGTTGGTTTTTCAAGACAGAGTTTCTCTGTGTCGTTTTGGTGCCTGTACTGGATCTTGCTCTGTAGCCCAGGCTGGTCTCCAACTCATAGAGATCTGCTTGCCTCTGCCTCCTGGGTGCTGGGATTAAAGGCGTGTGCCACCACCACCTGGCTTCAAAAGATTTTTTCAAAAACACAATGAACAAAGGAGACAAATACAATGGAGGAAAAGAATAAAGGAAATGATGTACAAATGTAACTAATTTCTTTACATTTTATTCATTTTCATTTTATGTGCATTGGTGTTTAGTCTGCATGTATATCTGTGTGAGGGTTTGGATCCCCTGGAACTGTTACAGAAAGTTGTGAGCTGCTATGTGGGTGCTGGGAATTGAACCCGGGTCCTCTGTAAGGGCAGACAGTGCTCTTAACTGCTGAGGCATCTCTCTGGCCCCCAAGTGTAACTAATTTAAACTTTAAAACTTCCATAGGGAGCTAGAAGTGTAGCTCCGTGGTAAATGCACTTGCCAGCAAGCCCGATGGCCAGCAAGCCCGATGACGTGCGTACTTTCCTTCCCCAGAACCCGTACGGTGGGAAGGGAGAGACGAATCCTGATCGTTGTCTTCTGATCCATGTACCCACACACATACATGCACAGGCACACATACACACACTAAATAAATAAACAAATGAGTAATAACAACAAAACAAAAATGTAAACATCTAATTCATGGCACAGGACATGAGTACATTGAAATTCAAAATGGTTATCTAAGAGAAGGGAACCGTGACTAATCTGTAAATCGCACCTGGAGCTCAGTAGAAACCAAAGGGAGGCAAATGAGTTGCAACATAGGCAAAAGACTGAAAATTCCTGAGAGGCACGCCCCCCTCAGCAAGAATCACAAAATGGTCATTGGTGATCAGGGAAATAAAAATGAAAGTCACTAGATACACTAGTGTATGGAAAGGGGAAAATTATTATCTTTATATTAGAGAAATGAAGTATCTCCTTATTAACACGTGGCAATGTAATACTGCCCGTGATAAGGCACAGGTATGGTGTGGCCTGTGGCACAGTGTGACGAGAAAGTTACTGCATTTCTGGGGCATTCTTCCCAGACTATGACTCAAGTTGGGGGAAAATGTCAGGTATAAAAAATAAAAATAAAGCCGGGCGGTGGTGGCGCACGCCTTTAATCCCAGCACTCGGGAGGCAGAGCCAGGCGGATCTCTGTGAGTTCGAGGCCAGCCTGGACTACCAAGTGAGTTCCAGGAAAGGCGCAAAGCTACACAGAGAAACCCTGTCTCGAAAAACCAAAAATAAAAAAAAAATAAAAATAAAAAAAAAAAAATTCGAGGGCATTCTACAAAATACCTAACTAGTACTTTTAAAAATTTACATTGTGTGTGTGTGTGTGTGTGTGTGTGTGTGTGTGTGTACGAGCATGTGCCATAGCCACAAGTGGAAGTCAGAGGACAACTTTCTAGAGTTGGCTCTCTACCATGTAGGTTCTAGGGATCAAGCTCAGGTGATCAGGCTTGGTGGCAAGAGCGTTTGCCCACCAAGTCATCTTGCCAGTCCCGAACTCGTATTCTTGAAGACGATCAATCACAGAAACAAGAAAAACTGAATAATAGTCACATAACAGAGGGAACTGAGGAGATGTGAGGACTAACACAAGACGAGGTCTTGGTTGGGATCCTGGAGCAGAAGGGGAACCAGTGAATCCAAATACAGTCGGGAAGCTTCATTATTAATACTATGCTGCCAGAGCAGAGTCATTGCGAGCCTGCCCTGCTCTTGCAGAGGACCTGAGTTTGATTCCCAGTGTAGCTAGAGTTTTCCTGCCTGGCCCACAGTCAGGACAAATCTCTCTCACCTGCCAGTCCCACAGCTGCTCAGACCTGACCAAGTAAACACAGAGACTTATATTGCTTACAAACTGTATGGCCGTGGCAGGCTTCTTGCTAACTGTTCTTACAACTTAAATTAATCCATTTCCATTAATCTATATCTTGCCACGTGGCTCGTGGCTTACCGGCATCTTCACATGCTGTTTCTCATCATGGCGGCTGGCAGTGTCTCTCTGCCTCAGCCTTCCACTTCCCAGCTTTATTCTCCTCCTTGTCCCGCCTATACTTCCTGCCTAGCCACTGGCCAATCAGTGATTTATTTATTGACCAATCAGAGCAACACATTTGCCATACAGAACATCCCACAGCATCCCAGCATCCAGGTTAGGATGCTCATAACCACATGTAACTCCATCTTCCTGTCTCAGACTCTCAAATCCTGTGATTACAAGCATGAGCCACCATACTACACTGACTTAAAAAAAAAATTTATGAAAATTGTGTGTGTGTATGTGTGTATGTGTGTGTGTGTGTGTGTGTGTGTGTGTGAGAGAGAGAGAGAGAGAGAGAGAGAGAGAGAGAGAGAGAGAGAGAGAGAGAGAGAGAAAGAGAGAGAAAGATCAGGTATGTGCAAGTGTGAGTGCAGGTGCCCTTGGAGTACAGAAGGTTGAAATTACAGACAGTCCTGAGCCACCTGACGTGGGTGCTGGGAATCAAACTAGGGTCCTTTGCAAGAATAGCACTCACTCTTAACTACTGAACCGCCTCTCTAGCCCTCCTTGCTGTCACGTTTTTGTTCTTGTTGTTGTTGTTTTCTTTTGATACAGTGTCTTACTGTGTCAACTAGACTGGCTTCAAACCCATGGAAATCCTCCTGCCTCAGCCTTCTTTAGTCTTTGCAATCATCGTACACTAATATGACACTATCCCCTTGATCTACCCATGGACAAAGTGGGAGACAGGAACATCATGACTTACGTCTGCACACTGTGATGCACAGCGGCTGACCGGATCCTCTGCTGGCATATGCATTATCATGAGGTGGCCACAGCTGTACTCATTTCATAAAATTCCCAGCACCTCCAATGAAAGGATTCAAGTGTTTGATTGAGTGTTTTGGGGAGAGGATGTGACCTAAGTGGGGAGAGCTAGCACACAGGACCCACAGGAAAGGTCTGCAGACATTTCTTCTGAGTCAAGAGCAATGATATAATAACAAGTGAGGACATACAAAAAAAACCAAACTTTTTTTTTTCAAATACTGCAGTTTATGTGGTGGTTTGAGTAGATATGGTTCCCATAGACTCATGTATTTGAAAGTCTGGCCCACAGACAGTGACACTATCAGGAAATGTGGCCTTGTTGGAGGAAGTATGTCACCATGGAGGTGGGCTTTGAGGTCTCCTCTGCTCCAGCTACTCAGTATGGCACATAGTCTCCTTCTTCTGCATGTGGATCAAGATGGAGAACTCTCAGCTCCCTCTTCAGCACCCCGTCTGCACACTGCCATGCTTTTCGCCATGACAATAATGGACCACCCTCTGAAACTGTAAGCCAGAGTTGCCGTGGTCACGGTGTCTCTTCATAGCACTAGAAACCGTAACTAAGACACTTTATATTATTGTGATGCCAGGATTGAACCAAGAGTCCTCTGCAAGCTAGGTAAGCACTCCCACTGGACAGTACATTTTAATGGATGACCTTTAACAAGATAATGCTTATTCAGAAGTATTAGGTTCAGAGCAAGTGATGCAATGGTAGGACCAATCTCATCAGTGCGAGAGTCTCCTTCCTAGCCTGTCCATTGTCTCTGTGATCGTGTGTACAAATTCACAGGGTTCTTTGTTTTGTTTTGTTTTTGTTTCTTGAGACAGGATTTCTCTGTGTAGCTTTGGAGCCTTTCCTGGAACTCACTCTATAGATCAGGCTGGCCTCGAACTCACAGAGATCTGCCTGCCTGTGCCTCCCGAGTGCTGGGATTAAAGGCGTGCGCCACCACCACCTGGCTAAATTCACAGGGTTCTTGCATCAAGGTTTCTCCTGCAATATGAACACTCAGAAGGCTGAGGTAGGAGGATCATGAGTTTGATGTTTACCTGGGTTACCTTAGAGAAGTCCTAGAGCAAAAAATTCAAGCATTCAAACATGGTGGTGCACACCCGTGGTCCCAGCACTTGGTGGGGAGATGGTGGGAAGACAACAAGTTCAAGGTCATCTTCAGCTACATAGGGAGTTTGGAAGTCAGCCTGAGCTACAGCAATCCGGTATCAAAATGAACCAAACAAGCTGGGTGGGGGGTGGGGTGGTCACACCTTTAATTCCAGCACTTGAGAGGCAGAGGCGGTGGTTCTCTGTGAGTTCAAGGCCAGCTTGGTTTACATAGGGAGTTCCAGGACAGCCAGGGCTACATAGTGAGACCCTGTCTGTCTCGGGGGTGGAGGAGTGGGGGAAACAAAGAGACAAACAAAAAACCCAAACAGACATAAAAGTCTAAGTTCAGGACTTCAAGGTACATGGGAGAAACAATAAGTGACACATTTAGGTGGTACCTGCCGGTACTGCTCTAAAGCTTATGTACATTTCCTAATTACGTTACCATGAGCTTGGCACTATTGTGCAGTATTAACTGTGGAAGGAACTTGGAACAGACACTGATTACTCCAGGCTTTATAACTAGCCTGTGGTGGTGCTGGGACAGGGTCTAGACAGTAATCATCTGTTAGGCAGCCCCAAAGCCTCCTGGGACTGTGCCCTAGCCACAGGCTGTCCCAGGATTATTTCCTGATACTGTCAAGTTTTTATAACCTTCTCTATGTCCTAGGGGACCTCACAGGTGGTATTTCCTGGTCCTCCTCAAATCTGCCCTCTCTTGAGCTGGCAGCAAAGGCTTACTGAGGGCTGAAGAGAGGGAGCGGGGGATCAGGGTGCACCAGTGACTGGCTGTCTGGACTGGAAAGTACTGGAAAGTTTCTGGCTCTGCCTTTTCTTCTTTTTATTAATCTACACTGAGTCTGTGGTGTAGATTAAAGCCTGGCTGTAAATCTTAGCACTGCTTCCTCATAGCAATACAATCTTACGTAAACAGCTTCAAGAATCCAAACTCTGGTTTTCCATCTATAAAGTGAGAATGAGAATAATCACGACTGTGTGCTGATTCTTGGCTAAACAGCAAGACTTTGATTATTGACAAACATGGGCAGTTGATTTTCAATTCTCAGTGACTGAACAACTGTGAGGCATTATTGATTCTGATCTTCTGGGGTTTTAGTACGAAGAATGGAACCCAGGACATTTTGTATGCTAGGCAAGCACTCCACCACTGAGCTATGCCCCCAGCCATCTTTTATATAATTTTATTTTATTTTTTTGTTTTTTTCGAGACAGCGTTTCTCTGTGTAGCCTTGGCTGTCCTGGAACTTACTCTGTAGACCAGACTGGCCTCAAACTCACCTACCTCTGTCTCCCAAGTGCTGGGATTAAAGGAGTGTACCACCGATACCTGGCTACATACACACACACACACACACACACACACACACACACACACACACACACACACATATATATATATATATAATTTTATTTTGATATAGGTTCTCACTAAGTTGCTCGGGCTAGCCTTGAGCTCACTCTGTAGGCCTGATTGGGTTGAACTTGCAATCCTCTTGACTCAGTCTCCTGAGAAGCGGAGATTACAGGCCTGAGCTAGCACCAGACACCAAGCCTGGCTGATTCTGGTCCTTGACCTCTTTGCTTATCTCCATTGCAGCTAACGTTTGCCTTTCATCTGTTCTAGTGTTTTCTTAAAGTGCTAGAGATGAAGCCAGGGTCTTGCTCATGCTGGGACATCTGCTCCCATAACACTCTCTGAAGCTTCCCCCCTTGTGTGTGCATGTGTACAGTATATGCATACACGTGTAGTGTGTGCAAGTGCAGAAGCCTTGCACATACAGAGGACGTCAGGTTTCCTGCTCTGTCATTTTGTCTTAGTAACTGAGATGGAGTTTCTCACTGAACCTGGAGTCAGGTTGGTGGCCAGCAAGCCCCAGCAATCCTTTTGTCTTGTCCTCCACAGTGCTAGGGTTAAAGGTGTGTGGGGATACTTGGCTTTCTTTCTTTCTATTTTATTTTATTTTAAATGTGAGAGCTGGGGATTTGAATGCAGTTCAATGGGAATTTGAACCCACTAAGCCATCTCTCCAGTATGTTTCTGGATTCTTTTTTTTTTTTTTTGGCTTTTCAAGACAGGGTTTCTCTGTGTAGCTTTGGTGCCTGTCCTGGATCTCGCTCTGTAGACCAGGCTGGCCTCGAACTCACAGAGATCCGCCTGACTCTACCTCCTGAGTGCTGGGATTAAAGGCATGTGCCACCATGCCTGGCTCTGGATTCTTTTTGGTCACCTCCCAGTGTCTGAACCGATCCCTGGAAAATGTGAGGTTCAGGAAAGTCCGTAATGCTTTTACACTTAGTTGTCATATCATACTCTTGTTATTTGCAAGTTTCTTTTTCTGGAAGGATTTCATATCCACAGGAAAATGCATGAAGTCGGGAGGTGGTGGCGACCCCTTTAATCGCAGCAGAGGCAGAGGCAGGCAAATCTCTGCGAGTTCCAGAACAGCCAGGGCTGTTACTCAGAGAAACCCTGTCTCAGAAAAACAACAAACAAACAAAACCAAAAAGTGCACAATTCTGAGTGCTTGGTGAGCTTCCACAGTATAACGGCTTTTGGGAATCTTGGTACACTCTGACAAAGGAACAGGACACTGTCGGGACTCAGAAGCTCATTTTGAGCTCTTGAGCCGACACATAGTCACCGTCTCTACTCCCACTCCATGACCCATGCCTGTGTTGCTAGCCCAGCACAAAGCCTAGTCGACAGGTCCAGAAGACTTGTCAAACTAAAAGGAACCCCTCTAAGATTGTCTTGACTTTCTTGGCTTTAACTAACCCTTCTACAGAACAGGACAGCATTTCAATGATTTCAAAAATTCTCAGTTTGCCAGGTGGTGGTGGCCTACACCTTTCATCCCAGAACTCGAGAGGCAGAGGCAAGTGGATCTCTGTGAGTTCGAGGCCAGCCTGGTCTACAGAATGAGTTCTAGGACAGCCAGGGCCACACAGAGAAACCCTGTCTTGAAAAGCCAAAAAAGGAAAAACCGAATTCTCAGTCTGGGTTCAGTGGTAGAGTGCTTGCTTAGCATAAGCAGAGTTCTGTGTTCAAATCCTACTACTTAGGATAAAAAGATTTCCAATGACTGTACCATACAGATGTAATTTCTTGAGCTTTCCAAATTCCAATCATCACCATTCATTCAAACTTCAGTTTCAGCTGTGTGTGGTGGTACACAGAAATCCCACTTGAGAGGCAGAGGCAGGAGAATTGCCAGAATTTAGAAGTCAGGCTGGGCTACATGGCAAGACCCTGTCTCACAAAACAGAGAATGTGCCATTTTTGGAAGCTGTGTTCTGCCTGCAGGTAATAAAAATCCTTCTTTACTCTTTAAACCAATCAAACAAATAAACAGACTCTTGGTTTTTTGTTATTTCACTACTGCTATGGGTGGAAACGTGCCCTTTGAAAAGGAGTTGAAGCCTTACACCCACCCACCCCTCAATGCCTGTGAATATGGCCTTATTTAGATGAGCACCTTTTTCGTCTCTTTGAGACAGAATCTCCCTATGTAGCCCAGACTGGTCTGGAGCTCACTTTGTTACACAAGCTGAACTCGAGTCGAAATTCCTCTTTCCTTAGTCTCCCTAGTGCTGGCATTTATGGGTGGGAGCCACTGCTCATGGCTTAGATTGGACTTTTGAAGTTGATTAAGCTAAGGTAAAGTCATTAGGGCAGATTCCTGATTCAATTTGACTAGAGTCCTTATAAAAGGGAACATTTGGACCTAGAGACAGAGACAGGCAGGTTGGAGTTAGGCTGCCACAGTCAAGGGAACCCAATACACTGGCAGCAAAGCACCGGCAGGTGGGATGCAGTAACAGATTTCTGCTCACACAGTCCTTAGCACAAATCTACCCTTGTGAGCATCTATCTCCATTGCAGATTTCTAGTCCACATTTGTTTATTTATTTAATTTATTTTTTGGCGCTGGGCATTGAAATCAAGGCTTTGCAAATGTCGGCAAGCACTCTGCCTCCTAACCACGATCCTATCCCTTTCATTCTAAACATTTCACATAGATTACTTCACCTAGCCATCATGTTACCAGTTTGCTATAACTACTTATCTCCACGTTACAGTTGAGAAAGCTGTGAAGCAGAGAAGCTAAGTAACTTGCTCAAGGCCACGTGGTATTGAGAAAATACTTTGAAGACAGTATAGTATTTCATTCGTGTTAGACTGTACTTTTTTTTTTTTTTTTTCCCCAGTCTGGGTCTCGGCTTCCTCTTCTTACGTGATACTTCCTTCCCTCGGCGACAGGGGCCGCTGCACCGCGCGGGCGCTGACAGGTCTCTCTAGCCCGCCGCGCCGGCTGCTCGTTGGTGCCTATAAATGGCTGCGCTGTGCTCAGCGAGACATCAGTCCGCTGCCGCGGGACTCCGGGCTGTGTTAGGGCTGGAGGTGGAGCTGGAGCTGACCGTGAGGGAGCTGCCGCTGGGCCGGGGTGCACCACTGCACTGCACCGGGGTCTCAAGGAGGGGTGTGTTGCTGCTGGCTCACTGCGAGCCGCCTCCAGCCTGCGCCGAGGCGCCTTCCCGCCAGGCCGCCTGCCTCCGTCTTCCGCCTCCCTCCATTTCCCCGGAATCTCAAGCCCGGCGCGCCTGGACCCTGGCTCTCCTCTGGGTGGGGAAGCCTCAGCCTTTTTCCGGCTTTACTCCTTTCTCTCAGGCTGGCCTTCCAGCCTTCTCTCTCCTTTTCCTGCAGTGGGTCTCACCCTTTTCGGTCCCCTCTAGCACAGGCTCCTTACCCCTTCCGTTTAGCCGAGTTCCAGCACCCCCGGTGATTTTCCTTTGCTAAAGGTCCCATCCTTCCTTCCTCCTTTCCCCTGCCGGTGGTCCAGCCTGTTCTGGCCCTTCCTCTTTCTTTAGGACGCTGTTTCCCCGGTTGCCTTCTCCCAGCCTGGAGTTCTAGATCTTTTGGGTTTCCTCCCTAGTTCCTCCAAGGTACTTGTCCCTTTTTTTCCAGCTGGACTTTCAGATCGTGAATCTCTAGAAAACGAAAATACCTCTCTAAACATGAACTTTTCCTAGAGACTGCTCCAGTCTCCCTTCATTTGCAGACTCCTTACTACCTATGTCCCAGGTCTTACACTCACTTCCCTAAGGGCTGAGGCCTCCCCGGCTGAGGGAACAGCATGATGCTCCGGTGGTCTGGCGTCTGGGGACTTTCTCCACCTCGGATCTTCTCCTCCTTGCTGCTGGTGGTGGCCTTGGTGGGACTGTTACCTGTTCTCAGGAGCCATGGCCTCCAGCCCAGCCCTACTGCCAGCACCATCAGAGGTTCTGAACCACCACGGGAACGCTCAATTGGGGACGTCACCACTGCTCCATCGGAGCCCCTCCACCGCCCAGACGACCGCAATTTGACCAATGTATACATTGGACATGGCGTTAATTCACTTCGAAAGGCCTTTCCAGTCCTGGACATTGACTACTTACACGTGCGCACACCATTCGAGATCTCCCTCTGGATCCTCCTGGCCTGCCTCATGAAGATAGGTAAGTCGGAGGTGTGTGATGGTGCTGCTGCCGCCACCACCACCAGATAGGTGAGCTTCTTGCCCCATTTCTTACCAGATGTGGCTGCTCGGGATCTGAATGAACCACTCCTGTGATATGATCCTCCTTTTTATGTTTGGTCCTTAAACTCCGACTCTGGCTATGTGATCTGGTGGGACCTTCCAAGATGAGAGCTGGGATTACGTAGGGGGAAGGAAGGGATCAGGAGAATGCACAGCATTTGAGGATGGGATGCTTCTCATACTAGGTAGTTTCAGTAAAGCTTCCAAGGCTTGGCAGGTCTCCTATGGCTTGAATTGGACCTAGAGAGAAGCCACTGCTGAGCTGTGTGTAAGACAGGAGGATCTTTTAGCAAGTGGCACTTTCTGCCCTGTCAACAGGAACCAGTGCGATTTATTACCTTCTTCGTGAGAGGGTGTTTTCAGGACTTGGCCTGTCTAAGGGTTTTGTATATCCTAAGAGACCAGGTATGGGAGACTTAGGAGTGTGGTAGAACATCAGGGATCACCAGAGTCTCATTTTCCTTCATCCCCAGGGTAGTATCTGTCAGCTTTGCCTACCAAGGCCGGTCAGATGCCCGAGTCGGGTTCCAGACCAGAAATGCCAACCATTATCCAGTTCATAGGCATTTCTGAAGGCCATTTTGGGGTGGCAGGAAAGTGGAGGAAGTTGAGGTTTGGTTCAGGTTTGTACCCGACTGACCGGAGATGTTGGCTACTCACTGAAGGAGAAGAGATAGGGAAGAGCTAGGTCTAAAGAGATTTCAAAATATTCTTTTTTGAAGAAGGGCATGGAAAAGCTGTTCCCTCCCCAAGGGTTGGGCACCCTGCCCAGCCTGAGCACCCTATTCTGCTGGGTGATTGGTGGAGTTCTCCAGAGGCCACAGAGCCCAGAAGTCCCTGGAGGTAGTGTCTAGGGGGCTTTGCAAGCTGCCTTGCGTTTTTTCAGTCCATTTTCAGCTAACTGTGGAAGGCACAAGGTACTGGGACTCTGCTCCCCTCTATACTTGAGATTTGGGCTTTGAGGAGTTAGAGACTGAGTGGGAAGCCTTGCAGCTTTCCCAAGGACACTGTTGCCAGACTGGTGTGCCCGGGGCAAGCTGCGGGAACTAACTGATGCCTCTGTTTTGATAGATCCAGGAGCTGGCTTCCCAGCGCAGGGCTTTGGTGCTGAGGCATTATAGTGTCGGCGGAGTTTGGCCATGGAGTTGGGCCATCAGCACCTATACCCTGATGGCATTCAGCTTCCTGGAAAAAAGTCAAGGACTGAGCAAGGGGAACCCTGTGTACGGATTCTCACATAAATGTACGACCTTGAACAGCTGGGCCTTTCGTGAAGGTCTTTCTTTCTTGTGAAATAAGAATCTGAATTGCTGTTTATCTATATCGATTGAGTCATGGACCTTGTGTCTGTATTTACTATAAGAACCTGAAGTGACCGTGATATGTCATTTGTCTGTAGGAGATATGAGACTTCCTAAGTGCTGTCTGTAAATTAACACCTCCCTTCTGCCCCCTCATGTCCCAGTATCGGGAGCTGGTACATACACTGCAGATCTCTGGCTGCTGGCGATCTGACCAAAAAGCCCCCACTGTGGAAACTTTTTCCTGCAGCCCAGATGTAATAGCTCTGTCCTAAGGGGCACCGACTGGGCCTGGCCTGCTTTGTCATGTGTGGAGTCCGAGACCCTGGGCAGGAAAGCAGGGTTGGGGTGCTGGCAAGAATATCAGTCAGGAAACTGAGTTCCCATCTCTCCTCCCCCTGTGACCTTGACCAATTATGCCTCCTTAGCCACGGCTGACATTTCTGTTGTTGTTCTGATTCTGGAAACCCTGGTAAAGCTCCTCACCTTGGCCCTCAGTTTTCCTGTCATAGAATGGGAAGACTGGGTATGATCCCCCTTTGCAGTCCCAAAGGCCTGAGTATCTGGCTGGCAAAGGCATTTTTCTGTTTCTGACAACAGGAGCCTTGGCACCAGGCCATCCTGGGGCTAAAGGGTAGAGGGAATGTGAACAAAAGACCTCAAGGGTCCTGTTCAGATGGCGACAGTAGAAACCAGTCCTCCAGCTTCATTGTGTAGCATTAAGGCTGGGCTAGAGGTTGCAGTATAGAAAGCGCCTACCATCCGGTGGTTTACATTCTCTGAACCTCAGTTTCTTTATCCTAAAGTGGGAAGTACAGGATGGAGTGTAGCTCAGTGGTAGAGAACATGTACGAAGTCCTAGGTTCCACCCCCAGTACGTGGAGGGGGGTAGTATCTAGCTGTAGTGCTAGTGGTGTGATGATGAGGATGTAAATTAATGCATATACAGTTGACTTTCTATATATAGGGAGTGCTTGGTGAGCAGCCACCACCGCTGTTAGTATTTTAGCCACCTAAGGCAGAAGCATCCCTACTTCCTATATCCTCCGAGACTGGAGCACGATATCCCTTAGCCCTGGACTGCTGCCTGGTCCTTCCTTAAGGTCTCAGGTTTGGATATGTCCACCTGACTTGATTCTGTCCGAGCCCTGTGTAGTCCTGGCTGCCCTCTCCTCTCTCTTGTGCCTCCTTGGGCTGGTTGTGGGAAGAGGGGAGATGGTGCCTTGAGAACAGGCTGGAGGCAGAAGCAGTGGTCTCTGCCCTGGCTGCTGTCCAAGAGCTAGAGAACTATTTCAGGGTCTGGCCCGTTCTCTCCTCACCCCAGAGTGGGGAGGGGTCTTGGTGGAGTCCCCATCCTGTCAGCTGTGGGAGCTCCTTGCCAGGCGAGAGGCCCCTCTTTTACGAATGGAAAGCACAGTGCGCAGTCTCCTTTCCCATCCTGCTTGTGTCCCAGAGCCCAAAGGAGAACCTTGTGGAGACTGACATGGGGAGACAGGGCCAGAGTTAATGTTCTAATTGATGCCTCTGGGACTGCGGAGGTGACCTCGGGCCGGTCACTTCCCTGCTCTGGACCCTGTTTTTCTCTCTCTAGTAGTCTAGTCTTTTTCCTGGTGGGAGGAGGGTTAGTGGTTTAAGAGGGACTTAAATTATTGGGAGAACCAGAACTGGGTATGTAGCTTAGTTGGTAGAGTGCTTGCCTATCATACCTGAGGTCCTGGGGTTGATTCCTAGCACTGCATAAAGCAAGTGTGATAGTAACACCCTGTAATCTCAGCACTTGAGGGTTAGGAGGAAGATCAGAAGTTCAAGGCCATCCTCAGTTACAGAGTGAGTTTGAGGCCAGATACACGAGACCCCATCTCAAATCAGTAAATAATAAATAAATGTATGAATAAATGAATAATTGAGCGAACTGTCCTGAAACCTTTGGGGTAGGGCCATTCTCCTCCTCCCTCGTGTACTGTGGTTTGGCTCTTGCATGAATTCTGCTTTGTCCCAGTTCACCTGACTCTCAGGCAGTGCTTGTTCCCAGGGAGAAGCTCTCGGTAACCAGCTCACCACTGGCAGCACCCCTGTTGTTTGCCCATATTCCTGACCTGGAACGTCTGGCAGAGGTTCAGATGCCTATAAAGCAGGTATTCATCTTGTCCCCTGATTAGAGACAAAAAAAGACTTCTTTTGTCTCTTTACATCTTATGATGTTTTGGTTTTGGTCTTTGCAAGGTATATGCTACTATTTCCTCCTTAGGACGAGTTTGTGAATAGAGAGACTAAGGAATTATTATTGTCCACTTCACATAAGCAGACGTGAGCCTGGTGTTCTGTAAAAGTGAGACCGGGCCCTACCTCTTCTACTTCTCAAAAGGAAGCTTAAAGGTCACCTTGAGGCTGTCTCAAACCCTCGATGGGACTCCAGAAAGAAAAAGATGACCTTTCTCTCCTGGGAAAAACAGCTGTCTGCCTCGGGTGGTACGAGGGAAGTCAGCCAGCAGGTCAGCATCTGGGCCAAAAGGCCTCAGGTAGTGTGCTTCCAGGTGTGCCGGGGCATTTGGAGGGCCTGGGCTGGTCACACGATGCCCGAGGCTCACCTTTCCTCTCACCCCCAGCCAGTCCAGTCCAACACCTGCAGCTGCGCCCTAAGGAAAGCCTTGGTGAAACCTTGCTTTGCTCGCTGCCCTTGACCCGCTGCCCTTGACACGCGTCTCTGGACTTGCCTTGCCTTATTAGTGAGCTGACGACACTATCTCACTTTCTGAGTGTGAGTCTGAGGTAGAGGTTGACTTGGGGGGTGTCGGGCTCACTATGTTGGCTTCTAGAACTTATCAGACACCGCCCCCCCCCATGGTAGTCAGCTTTGTTACTATACCAAAAATACTGTATATAATCTGTATATAGGAAGAGAAAGTTTATTTTGGGTCACAGTTTTGGGGTCTCACAGATTAGTTGGCCCATTGTTTGCCTACAGAGGAGGTGACACTTGATGGCAGGACTGTGTCTGGGAAACCCGAGAGCAAGGAGAAAGATGAGATGCCATCATCCCCTCAAGGACATGCCATTGGACCGAAAGGCCTGTTAGGCCTCTTTTCTTAAATTCCCACAACTTCCAGTAATAATACTCTGGGCCTTTGGGGACTGTTCCAGATCCAGGTTGTCTTCCTAGCCCATGCCAGCCTGCAGCAGCTGCTCCCCTCTCCTGCCCCTTCTCCCCATACTGCTTCTCCCAGTTTCGGCATTAGGCCTAGCCTGCCCTGTGCCATCCTTCTGTTGCTGGGGCGTGTGTTCTAATAATAATTACCATTTATCGAGGATCTACAGAGCAGTGTCAGGGACTCCCTAAAAGTAATCTTACTCAGTTCCCACTGAAGTCTTGATAGAGAAAGGCTCCCTCTGTTCTTCAGATGAGGGAACAGCTCAGGGGTTCTCAGCGACGCTGCACTGCTGTTCATTTATGTTGGTGTCTTGGCTTACTTAGCCTCCTGGAGGGGTGCAGCTGCATTGACTGCCTCGTTCATTGCCCTCAGCTGGTGCATTAGGCGCTGTGTGGAGTGGTGCCCAGCTCCCCTGCACCTGCATGCCACAGGACTCCATCTGAGGGGGTGGCATGCCCACCGTGGGAGCCCTCTTCCCACCTGAGAGAGCTGGAGGTGTTTTGTGTCCGGCTTTAGGCCTGTCCTCTAAGGTCGCTGAGTCTGTGTGGGTGCACACAGATCCTGTGCTGGCCTGAGTCTGTTCCTTGTCCACGGGGAGTGACCCACCTGGCTCCTCACTGCAGCTGCTCTTAGCTGTCTGACAGAGCTGGTTTCTCTCCTGGTGGTCAAGAGTGTGACAATTGAAAGGGATTTCCTTTAGCCAGAGGGGGTGGCTAGTCTTGTGACTCTGACCTCCTGCCCTTGAGGATGAATGTACCAGGCTGCTCTTGGTTGCCCTCAGGGCCCAGTGGCATCCTCTGAGAGGCACCCTCTGTGATGGGAGCAGGTGGCACAATTTTCGTTAGCTCTAGAAGCAGTAATAGTAGTTCTTATTAGTACTGTGATTTGTTTCCAAAGCACTTGCATATACAATACTTAATTTTATCTTTTGTGGCTAAGGAAACTGAGTCTTGGGTTGTGACCTGCCTGAGGTAGGGGAAAGGAGTTGTTCCTGGCCTGCTAGCCCAAGGTCCTGTCTTTTTTCTGCCTGGCCAGCAAGCTGGGATTTTTTTTTTTTAAACAAACAGGGTTTCGCTATGTAGTCCTGGCTGGCCTCAGAGAACTCTGCCTGCCTCTGGTGTTAAAGGTGTGCACCACCACACCTGGCCACACTGAATGTTAGTAAAGTTCCAGCCAGGAGTGGTGGCGTAGGCCTTTTAAGTCCAGCACTTGGGAGGGAGGCAGAAACAGGCAGAATTGTGAGTTCAAGGCCAGATTGGTCTACATAGCGAGTTCCAGGACAGCCAGACCTTGTCTCCAAAAAAAACAAAAGAAGAGATCCAAAGTGGCTTTAGGAGAGAAAATGACCAGGTGCATCCACGTAGGTGACCTGGTGGCTGTTAAGAAGGCTAGCGTTCCTCCCTGGGGAAGGGAGGGCTGTAGGTGCTGGGTGCTCAGAGCTCGGGCCACTCAGCAACGAGGACTTCCCCGGCCTCCGATGTCCCCGGCCTCCGATGTCCCCGTGCTCTGTAAAGTGCGCCACTGAAGTCAGACCGTGGCTTGCCTCCTCACCTCCCTAGCCTGCAGAGCAGCAAACCTTTGCGATGAGAGAGGGTGGGAGGCTCTCCCATCCCCACCCAGGGAGAGGAGGAGGAGAGAAGTCAAGTTCATGGGAAACTCGCTAGAAGTGGGTGTGAGTGCAGGAGATCTGACCTCAGATCAGGGCTTCTTTTTCTTTTGGTGTGGGGATTGAACCTGGGGCCTTGTCCATGTTGAGCGGGGTGGGGGGATGGGGGGTGTCTCTACCACTGATTCACACCCCCATCCCCCAGCTCTGGTCTTTGCCAATCCTGTGATTTTAGGCAAAGTACAGTATCTGAGCCCATTTCCCGATTCATAATATTTTTGTTAAATGGTTGTTTATTTTTATTTTTTAACTGTTTCTTATTAAACTCCTAGTTTAAAGACTGCTGGGTACTTGCACAGTTAAAAACATTGGGGTTGAAGCCTAGCTCTGGCCAACTTTGGAACCTATGTTTTTTAGTGTCATATCTTAAGTTCAAAGGCCTTTTCCGTTCAGAAATTTCATTTTCCCCGTAATCATTTTGAACTGGAGGGCTGAACGCCTTGGCTGTTCTCTCTGGCTCAGTTTTTAAAAAGGGTTTAGGGAAAACTGACCCACTCCAAGGTCCACAATGAAGAACTAGTCCATCTCAGAGGTGGTGACATTCATACACACCCAGGAATGATGGGGACCTGGAGCTAAGGGGCCCCAGATGTCCTCTGGGAACAGCAGCCAGTACACAACCTGCAGCTGGGCTCCTGCCCTCCCCGTCAGCCCCCACCTGCTTTTCTTCTGCAGGCAGAGAAGCCTGGCTCAGCACAGGCAGGGCCTGGGTTACTCCTGAGTCATCCACCACCCGCCCTCCATGTGGGCTCCTGCAGCTCTCGCTCCCTCTGCAAATGTCTGAGTCAGATGAGTCTCCCCAAGGTTGTCTGCACACACCGCACTGGGCCAAACCATCTCTTTAGATGCCAATAAACATCAACTGATACGTTAGGCAGCCCGTGATTATATGTGGGTATTTTTAATCTTATGGGCTAATCTAATTTTAACTGAACTAAGTTTTGGGTTGGCCTGGATCAGTGGGCTGCCCCTGTTCTCTGGAATCATGCTGATTTCATTTCCTTCCACCTAAAGCTCATCCAACACGTAGGACTGGTTTTGGTGTTTATTGGGCCAGACTAAGCCCTGAATTCTAATACTGCTTGCCAGAAATCAGGAGTCCCCGGATTATGGATTATCCCAGTACTTCCCAGAAATACATGTCCTCTGGTGCTGGAGGGCTAGGGTTCCTTCCCCGGCCTGGGGGGTCCACTTACCTCTTAAACCAGAGTGGCTCATCTATAATGAGAGGATTCTGTCTGAGACCAGCTCACTGAAGGAGGAGGGATGACATCACAGGTTTATGTGAGACAGCCCAGAAGTTCACCGAAACAATTAATAGCTGATACCACTCGAGTAGCCTTTACGGCATGTCGGGTGAAGCTTGAGAAGGCTGTCTTTTGTGCTGGTCAGCCTGAAGAAAGAGAGGCAAGAAGAGGCACACCAGTGGTAGTCTGCCTGCAGGTTTTTAGCTCGTGGTCCTTCAGGCACTGGGAGAAGTAAAGCTGGGCCCTGCTCAGTAGGCGCTTCCAGTCTGTTCAGGACTGGACGAGATGAGACAAGACTTGACAAGGAGTGGATGTGTCTGAGGGCTGGGGAGACTCCTGGCAGAGGGCGAGTTGAGAGGGAGTAGGCAGTCCCTGAGGGCCGCGGTAGTAGAGGAGCCTTTCCAAAAAGAGGAGGTGGAGCCTGAGCAGAGTCCTGGAGGGAACAGAAGTAGAGCAACATGCTGTACTTAGAAGCTGACCCCCATGAGGGCGAGCATGGAAGCCCCTTGAAGACAGGACCTGTGCTAGCCTTCCCACTCCCCTCTTGGATATCTCTCTCTCTCTCCTTTTTCTTTCTTTTCTCTCTTCTTTTTCTTTCTTTCTTACTTTGTTACGGTGCCAGCAAAAGCCAGAAAACCTGCTTGACAGATTTTAAGTGAGCGGTAACACTGTGTGCATTCACTTTCTTAATGTCTCTGGCACACAGAAAGGGCTCTGTAAATACTGGGGAATGAGTGAAGGAGGAAGGGAGGGAGGGAGCACATGACTGCCTTCCAGGTGGAGGAGACAGGGTCCATACAGAGATTGGGGTACACTAGAGACCAGGTTGCTCAGAGAGGAGGGAGAAAGGGAGTCCAGAGGCTCTTTGGTGGCCGCTGAATGGCAGGCCAGATATTTAAGAAGGTGACATGCATAGGTGTCAGTTGGCATCTGAGTGATGCTGTGGTCGCTGCCTCCTCTGCATGGCTGTGATGCCGGTATGCAAGGGCATCTGCTCTGGGCTGGGTGGAGTGTCTCTGGGAGGATCTGGGTCTGTTTGGTCTGCCCTCTATGTGTGTGAGTAAAAGTGAGCTACCAGAACCTCCATAGGGAGCTGCTGAGAGCGCTGATTGAATTAGGTTTTTCCTGAGAAGATTCCTCAAGCCATAAACTGCTCTGTGACTGAATTAATGAGACCAGCGGCCATAAACCACATAAGAAGGCATCTTGTTAATTTATAGTCATACCTGGACAGCTTAGTTATGGCTTCTCTTTGTTTGTGTGTGGATTGGGTGTGGACTGGGGCCAGAATTTTCCTTTTGCAGCAGATTTATTTGTATACAAATAAAATAAGAGCAGCATAGTAAAATCCACCAACAGTCCAGGAGGGGATTAAGTAAAACGTGAGTCTCCCTGCTTAGCTCCCTGACCACTCTCCTTCACTGCCCGATGTCGCCGCTCAGCTCTGTTGTACTTCTTTTGCAGATTCCTCCATGCATGCGTGAGCTTATGTGCATCTAGGGCAAATTCGGTTTTCCTGAAGCCACAGCCCCAGGCTGTGACCAGGGACTTGACCCCTAGTACAGACGCTGCCTCTCTTCAGATAAGTCCTTTGGCTTTCTTGGACTTTCACTTTACTCTCCATTTCACTGTGCAGAGGCTCTGGGGGGGGCCTTCGAATGGGAAGGGAGCCCCTGCTTGGTTCAGGCCTAGGCAGACTGAAACACTTGGGAGGGAAAGGCTACAAAGTTCATCCTTTGTGGGTCAGTCAGGGCTCCCATAGAGAGACCTCAGGCCTCAAAGCACAGAATTCTCCTGCATAGGTTCACGGTCATATCCGATTCTAAGATTGAAGACATGGGTCCAGAGGAGAAGAACAGGGTGTCAGGAGGAGGCGCAGGCAGGGAATTGTGTGGTGCAGGTTGATGCTGGAATATGAGAGGAGATGAGAGAGAGAAGCTTCTGGAAGGAGATGGTCTGGAGAGGTGACCAGGGCACAGCCTCTCAAACTATGGGGTTTTGCAGCTGAATGTGGTCATGAAGCCTGATAAATTTCATAAC
Organism: Peromyscus californicus insignis; assembly: GCF_007827085.1. Taxonomy (NCBI): domain Eukaryota; kingdom Metazoa; phylum Chordata; class Mammalia; order Rodentia; family Cricetidae; genus Peromyscus; species Peromyscus californicus. The sequence goes on along the minus strand of NW_026294573.1, from coordinate 21,173,960 downwards.
TGGGTTTCCAAACATAACACCAAAAATTAGTTGAAAATCGAATGTCTCTCCAGTGCTCCCTCCCCTGGGCTGCGTTGTGCATCCTCACCAGAAGCCCTGCTTTGGTTCCGAGTGTACAACTTGCTCCATTCTGCGGTGTATGTGCAGTTGTGATGGCCACGAAAGCCGTCAGACACTGCTGGGAACATCTTGGCTCCAGTTCTAGACTATTGTGTCATTAACTGTAGCGGGGGTGGGTTTTCTTGTTTGAGACAGGGTTCTAATGTATCCCAGGCTGTTTGCAAAGTTACTCACTGTGTATCCAAGGATGGCCTTGAGCTTCTGATCCTCTTGTTTCTACCAACCCATACGTGAACAGGTTAAAGCCTGTGCTGGCTCTCCGCAACTGGCTTATGGGGTGCCGGAGATGAAACCCCGGGCTTTTCTTCATGCCTGATGTATCATTTACTTCTCTATAGCTGTGATAAAACAGCATGATCAAAAATGGCTCATAGAGGAGGCTGGAGTTCGATTCCCAGCACCACATGGTCTTTAATCTCAGCACGCAGGAGGCAGAGGCAGGTGGATCTCTGTGAGTTCGAGGCCAGCCTGGTCTACAGAGTTCCAGGACAGGCTCCAAAGCTACAGAGAAACTCTCTCGAAAAACAAAAACAAACAAACAAACAAAGAAAAAACAAGCAAAAAATCCCCACAAATAAATACATCTTTAAAAAATGACTTATACCAGAAGGAGGTTTTTTTTTTTTGGCTTCTGGGTCCAGAGGGAAGCCTCCATTAGGGCAGGGGAAGACGCATGGCAGCAGGCAGATGGCCAGAGGAGGAACTCAGAGATCCGCCTGCCTGTGCCTCCCAGTGCTGGGATTAAAGGCGTATGCCACCACCACCCAGCCTTAAAGTCTGCCTCAAATGACATAGTCTTCCAGCAAGGCTCTGTATCCTAAAGGTTCCAGAACCTTCCCAAACAGCACCAGCTGGGGACCAAGTGTTCCAGTGTGTGAGCTTGTGGGGGCCATTCCTCGCTCAAACCAGGCAAGGACTTCGCCAGCTGAGCTGCATCCCGTCCCCTCAGTTTGGTTTTTTAAAGGAAAATTTTATTATTTATTTAATTAATTAATTTTTTGGTTTTTCGAGACAGTGTTTCACTGTGTAGCTCTGGATGTCCTGGAACTCACTTTGTAGACCAGACTGGCCTCGAACTCACAAAGATCTGCCTGACTTTGTCTACCAAGTGCTGGGATTAAAGGTGTGCACCACCACTGCCCAGTAGAACATTTTTATCTTGTTATTTGTATGTGTGTGTGTGTGTGTATGTCACATATATGTGGGTGTCTGCAGAGGCCAGGAAAGGGGTCAGATCCCTGGGACCTGGAGTTACAGGCAGTTGTGAGTACCTAATGTGGGTGCCGAGAGCTGAACTCGGCCCTCTGAAAGAACAGCAGTCTTTAACCCGCTGAACCAGCGCTAACCCCATCTCCCGTTGTTGTTGGTTTATTCAGCCACTCATTGTTTATCTGAGTCTGATGGTCTATCCCTGGCTAACCTGACACTGACCATGCAGTCCAGGCTGACTTTGATTGATAGCAGTCCCCCTGCCTCAGCCTCCCTACTGTTGAGATTACAGAAGTCACCATACTCAGCTAATTGCAGTTTTTGTAATATGCATAAAAATTTTCTGTTCTCATATAAATATAATGGTTTAATTATGGAAAACAAAGACTTAATATTTCCCTACCATCATTCCTCAGCATGTAAAGTAGTAAGTTGGTACATCTTTGGATTGTATTGTGATTGTGGTAAACTATTTGATTTTAAAATTGCTGTTTGAGTTGATTTGAATTTCATTAAAAAAAAAAGAAGAAGAGTCTGGAGAGATAGCTCAGTGCTTAAGAGCACAGGCTGCTCTCTCAGAGGTCCTGAGTTCAATTCCCAGCAACCACATGTGGCTCACAACCATCTGTTATGAGATCTGGTGCCCTCTTCTGTCTTACAGGCAAACATACAGATAGAGCACTGGTATACATAATATATAAATAAATCTTTAAAAAAAAAAAAAGATAGTCTAGTGAATTTTGGCCAGGGATTAGGACAGAATTTCCAACAATTTCTGAAATGGCCCTAAACATCGGGTTATTCTGTCATTTTATACCACATATAAACTTGTTTATTTAAAGAACAATTTAAAGACCACATCTGTCCATTTACGTATGTGGGTGCATGTGTAGGTTGCACACATAGAGACCAAAGGACCTTCTTTCTCCATCACGTGGGTCCCCGGGATTGAGGTCAGACTGTCAGGCTTGGAGGCAGGTGCTTCTACCCACTGAGCCATCCTGCTCACCTCAGGGTATAGCCCGAGCTGGATTTGAACTCATGAACTTCTTGCCTCTGCCTCTTCAGCATATCCTTCCTATTGGCGTGTGCCACCACAGCTGGTGGTCCTGTATATTTATGCACAGCAGCATTCTTAGCATTGATGATTACAAAGTTAAAGTGTTGATCAACTCAGAAAAACAATGAAGATGCTGTGTCCTGCACATCAAATATTCAGTCAGAATTTAACTTTTTATATACAAATAAACAAGGACCAGCCATCTCGTTAGCATGTAAATCTGTTGTTATCTTTAACAAATAGTAAAATTACATGTATGTCCTAAACAAGTGTGTTAAGTGAACTCGTGTTTATTCTGTGCGTGTGAGTGTTCGGCCCGCGGTTTATGCACCACGTGTGTCTGGTGCCCACGGGGCCCAGACAGCGGCCCAGACAGCGGCCACTGGACTTGTGGACAGTTGTGAGACACTGGGTGTGTGTGGTGCTGGGAAGAACAGCCAATGCTTGTAACTGCTGAGCCATCTCGCCAGCCCTCTTAAAATAAATTTCTGTGTGATTTCTCATCAGTAAATGTTTTGTTTTGTGTAACTTTTATGTATTTATATACCTAGGCTCACATAAAAATTTCTTCAGCAAAGGAGTTACAATGGGAAAAGTTTTTTTTTCTTTTTATTAATTACATTTTGTCATTTATTTTACATCCTTCTGTTGTCCCCTACCCCCATCCACTCCTCTGTTTCTGTTCAGAAAGAGGCAGACCTCCCACGGGTGTCAACAAAGCATGGCATGTCAAGTTGAGGTAGGACTGAGATCCTCCTTTGTATTGAGGCTGGGTGAGGCAACCCAGTATGGGGACTAGGTTCCCTGATCCACTGCTAGGAGTCCCGCAAAAAGACCAAGCTACACAAGTGTTACACATATGTAGAGGGCCTAGGTCAGTCCCAACGGGAAAAGTTTAAGAAGCCTTGCTCTCGGGGAGAAAGGAGTCTAGCCTAGGTGGAAGAATGGACAGAATAGCTGCTGTCCTGGGACTCTCTGTGGAGACCAGGCTGGCCTTGAACTCTCAGAGATCTGCCTACCTCTGGCTCCCGAGTGCTGGGACCAAAGTTGCACACCACCACACCTTGCCGTTTTCTGCTTGGGCTGTCACGGGAGAGAAGGCCAGTAGTGGCCACAGATTCTGATGGCCGAGTGCTCAAGTCTTGTGCTGTGGGAAATTAGAGAGGGTGAAGGACTGCTTTCTGGTAGGGTTCCCTGGACACTGTGGTACCTGATCCTGAGAGGAGTGGAATTTCAAAAATTAATGCAAAAAGAGCGAGCCATGTCAGGAGTGGGGGGTTTCCTGGAGGAAGAGAGGCACGTGACTGCTAAGTAGAGAAGACTTTTCTGCACTGGGAAGCAAAGTGACACCACTGGACTCTCACCACACTGGACTCTTGGGAAGGCCAGGTTGCCATGGTGAGGCCAGCTCACACGTTAGGTGTGACTTAGTCCTGTTACTCTTTCCCTAAAATGCCTGGGGCCCAAACACACCTCTCAGACCCTGTAAGAGGAAGCAGCCACCGTGGAGACAGACGGAAGGGATCACCTCAGAAGGTGGGTAGTCTTTGAGGTTACATGCTAGGAAGCTGTGACTGGTCTCTGTTGTTTCCTAGACCAGGACTCCTGTTCCCTGTTCTCATCTTGCTTCTGGAAGGTACAAAGAACCTTTTCATAGTCTGTGGCTCCCAGCCCCAAAGGGAAAAGAGACATTTTGATGTAGTCCCCTCGCTGTTCAGTTGAGACCAGGGACGATTGGCCTTGGGCCACATGTGCATTAATGGCAGAAACAGGGTTCTTTCCTGGTCTTTAACACAGGCCTCTCTAGGCCGTGGGACTGGAGGAGGGGCTGTGCTCTATGCCTGGATGTAACAAGCATTTATTTTTCCAGGGGGATTTGTTAAGCCTAAGGAAGGGCGGTACCTCTTCAGGGACCAGGAAACTGTTGGGTATTGGCCACACTGGTCCTTACCCATTGAATCTTTTAGATTGTGTAGTAATCACAAGTCAGTGCTGAGCTGAAGTGCTCAGTGTTTTTCGTTTTTCAAGACAGGGTTGCTCTGTGTAGCCCTGCCTGTCCTGGAATTCCCGCTGTAGACCAGGCTGGCCTCAAACTCACTGAGATTTGCCTACATCTGCTGGGATTAAAGGCATGCACCACCACACCCGGCTAAGTGCTCTGGTTTTTTATAGCATTTTTACCATCAAATAAGAGCCTATCTCCTGGGTTCTGGGTCAGGCCCATGAGAATCTAGATGCTGAACTAGGGAGGCAGGATGCCAGCATAGGGCAGAGCCAGTTACATACCCAAGCAAGTCCAAGACCGAGCTTACAGCTAGATGGAGGAAGAGAAAAGGAGCAGGCACTCTCCCACCCCACCCTTCCTGAGCCTGTCCTGTCCAGCTGCACAGAGATGCAAAACTGCTCCTCTTGTCAAGCTCAGGGATCTTGAGGAGTGAAGTGGGGAGATGAGGCGAGTGGGTGAGACTTGAGGTACACATGGAATTCAGTAGGTGTTGGGAGCAGGGAGAGAAGACAGACCTGCCCACTGGAAGGGTCAAGATGCCTTGTGAGCTAGGCCCTGGAGGGTAGTTCCGGTGTGCATGAAACTGCCTGAAACACTTGTCAATCTCAGTCTCACTGGGCATATCACTACAAGTTCTTCCTGAAGGTGGAACCATTAGGTTGCTGAAAACTGCCCCAAGCAGTTCTCCGTGGAAATAGTTGTGGTGATTAGGGTCTCAGGCTCTGCCACCCAACCTCAGATCTCAGCTCTACTGGTCTGTCATGCCATGACCTTGAATGAGTAAGTCATGGTCACTGAGTCTCAGTAGTCATTTGTGACACAGTGTGACAGTTAACTTCCAGGGCTAGCAGGAGGATACTGGGAGGGGACCTGCACAGATGGGTTGTACAGAGTAAATAATGACTTCTAGGATCAGGAGAAAGGGAGTGCTGGCTGACTTCCCACTCAGAAGAGTGTTGGTATCCTGCTGTGTGTCCAGTGGTGTGCTAAGCACAGGCTGATGTGGCAGTGGGTAGAGGACACCTAGCCTTTCAATGAATGTACATACCCCTAAGCATACATTCCCTACAGGGCAGGGACCTTGTGTGTGAGCGTGTGTGTGTGTTTGTGTTTTGTGTGTGTGTGTGTGTGTGTGTGTGTGTGTGTGTGTGTGTGTGTGTGTGTGTGTGTGTGTTGGGGATCCAGTCCAGATCCCCATCGGGCTAAGCATGAGCTCTATCACTGAGCTACACTTCATACCCAGGAAGCCTTTTGAGGAAGATGCTCTTGCCTTAGCTACCCAGCTGAAGTAACAAGACTCATTCCCCGAAACATCTAATGAGGAAGGCATGATTTTAGCTGGCAGATGAGTATGTAGCTATAAAAGCACTCAATTTCACAGAGCAGTTATTTTTGTTTATGTGTTTTGTTTTTCTCAGACAGGATTTTGCTCTGTATTTCTTGCTAGTCTGGAGCTCACTGTGCTTCTCTAGACTGGCTGGAACTTGTTATCCTCCCAAGTGCTGGCATTATAGGTGTGAACCACCATACTCAGCTCAGATGGTGTGCGTGCGTGTGTGTGTGTGTGTGTGTGTGTGTGTGTGTGTGTGTGTGTGTGTGTGTGTGAAGGGCGGGGCCAGTTGCTCTGCACCTTTTTTTTTTTGAGACAGGGTCCTTCCAGTGCTGGTATTATGGACATGTGCCATCACGCCTGGCTTTTTACATGGGTGCTGGGTTCTCAAAGTCAGGGTTTAGGACCGCCCGGCAAACACTTTGCTGACCGAGCATCTTTTCTGTGCACTCCCCCTTTCCTTGTTTTCTTTTGTTTTTTTGTGACAAGGTTTCCCTGTACAGCCCAGGCTGTCCTTGAACTCAGAGATCTGCCTGGCTCTGCCTCCCAAGTGCACTCCCCCTCTTTTCTTTTTCCTGTAAGTTCAAGGCCAGACTGGGCTACATAGTGAATTGCAAGACAGCCTCTAACACTGTGTAACCGAAGGAAATGAAGTTTCCCTCCCCTCCTGCCTCCACCTCCTCGGTGCTGAGGAGTGAGTGCCCCACTGCACCTGCTCTTTCTATGGTGCCAGAGATCAAACCCAGGGCCTTATACTTGTCAGGCAAGCACTCTGTCAACTGAGTTACGTCCTTAGCCCATGAGATAATAGGGTTTTTGTTTTGTTTTTTGTTTGTTTGTTTTGTTTTGTTTTTGTTTTTGTTTTTTTTTTGAGACAGGGTTTCTCTGTGTAGTTTTGGTGCCTGTCCTGGATCTCGCTCTGTAGACCAGGCTGGCCTCGAACTCACAGAGATCTGCCTGGCTCTGCCTCCCGAGTGCTGGGATTAAAGGCGTGTGCCACCACCGCCCAGCGAGATAATAGTTTTTAACAGCCCCAGCTCCGAGTGCAAGATGATCGGTGCCAATGTTAAGGCGGAAAGCTTCGCCCCCTTTCAGTTTAATCACCGTTCCTAAGCCTCAGCTTCTTTGGTCCAATAGGGGATGTCTGTAAGCTCTGAACATACTGTGAGAATTGCGAGCTGCCGCTGGTCCTGCCCCATTAGAAGAGGATGCTGTTAGGTATGTGACCCGAGTGTCATCAGTACTCAGGGTAGAGGTGCAAGTGAGAGGATGACTGGATTGTATGGTTTTGTTGTGAGTTAGGAGTGGGGAGACAGCAAGCATCGATTTCTGCCGAGAACTGCTTGCTGGAGATGGAAAGTTGAGTAAGAATAGTCACTCAGGGGAGAAGCTGGCATGTAAACAGGCATTTGGGATGTGCTGTGAAATACCACAGCAGGGGCCCACAGAGGCCTAGTACATTTTATGAGTGTGTGTGTGTGTGTGTGTGTGTGTGTGTGTGTGTGTGTGTGTCATCTTCCGGAGCGTTGAGCTGGGTCCTGAAGGTGAAGTGTTCAGTGCTCAGCTTACCTGGAGGGAGGATGGAGGAAAGCGGCGGTGAGATGATGCAGAGCCAGCGGTGATGGTGACTGCCATTTGCTTCAAAAAGGGCTGATGCTAAAACAGGGTCCCCCAGTACAGCCCTTTCTGTCCGTGAACCCGTGCAGTCCCCCGCCTTACCCTACTGAGTGCTGTATTTATGAGAGTGACCCCCACCGGGACAGTTCGAACCCTTCCCCCAAAGAGCCTCACCTCCCCGCTTAGCCAGGCAGAGAAAGCGGAAGTACCCAGTCATAGTTGAGCTTGGTGAGAGGCTGTGATGTGTTGTCCTTAGACCAGGAAGAGGGAGCCGCCTTCACCAGCCTGGCCGCTGCCCTCTTCGTGCTGAGGACTCCTCTTAGTGCATAGCTGTCCATTTTCATGACCACCTTGAGCAGATCAAGTCAGGGTGTTCGCCTTTATCCAGCTTGTAAATACCAGAAAACAAACGACACAGGATAATTTAGCACTTGGGGATTGCTGCGCTACTGTTCAAAGCATGGAAGCCTCTGGAGAGGGAAGAGAGGTGACTGGAAAACCCAGCGAGCCTCAGTGTAAGGCAGCTTCAGCAAGCCCTATAAGCAAAGAGGTAGCAAATCAGGAGAGGCCTGGGACAGTGTCCAAGACTGAGCAGCTGGTATGCGTAGCCACCCGAGAGGACACCCGTCTAGCTTAAAGCATCTGCGTTGGCGTGCTGGCAAGTGACGCTGGGTAGGCTGGAGTGGCCTGGGCTTCTGAGCATCTGGAATTCTAGTCAGAGGGTCTGTAGCCTAGGTCGGAGCTTCCTCCTTCACTGCTTCCACACCTGTTACATCTGACGGTGACTCTGGCCCCCAGGCCTGTCTGTAATGAGGCGATCACAGAGCAGCTAAAGGGAGCTTATAGAAATGTAAACCAGAACGTGGTGTTCCCTGCTGAAGATAATTCTGATGCTTCCTCTTGAACTTGAGACAAAATCCAGAAGAGATCCAGCCTATACCTTTCTCAGTGTCGTGCCCTGCTCCCCTGGCCAGTCCATCTTCTCTGTGAGACCAGCGTTTACTTGTCCCCTAACCTGGAACACTGTCTGTAGACTGCCTCAAACTAGCACTGTCGTTCAGGCCTCAAGTCACATGTCTCTTCAGAGTGGCCTTCCTGACCACCCAGGCTAATGTCGGTACATGCCAGCTCCATCTTCCCTGTACCAGTCTATTCTAGATGCCAGGGACGCAGCCAGGATTGAGACAGAAGAGTGCTTGGGGTCAAGGGCTCAATAATGCAAGTGTGGATCCAACAACGTCAGACAGGAATATGTACCTGAAGAAAATAAATGTAGGTCAGGAAGGCCCTCTAAGGAGGTGGCTGAATGATGGGAGAGGGGCAACTGGCTTTGCAAAGACCAGGGTCCTGAAGAGGGTGTTTGAGGAGGCTGTAGTCAGGCAAGGAGAGAAGTGTGGCGTGAGAATGGAGGAGGCAGGGGCCAGACCTTGTATGGACCTTAGACTGCCTATTTAAGAGTCAGTGCTAAGGCCGGGCAGTGGTGGCGCACGCCTTTAATCCCAGCACTCTGGGAGGCAGAGCCAGGCGGATCTCTGAGTTCGAGGCCAGCCTGGTCTACAGAACGAGATCCAGGACAGACACCAAAACTACACAGAGAAACCCTGTCTCAAAAAACCAAAAAACAAACAAACAAACAAAAACAAAACAATGCTATGTATTATATGGTCCCATCCAGAGCAGCATGGTCTAGCCTGGCCTGGGGTGTATAGGGAGTCAATGTTAGGGAGGTATTTGAGACATGGGCTAGTTACAGAGTGAGCTGTATAAAGCAGATCTCGGCTCATCCATTCCTCAGCCTGGGACTGAGACAGGAGAACAAAGTTTCCCAACAGAGCACCCACCCCTTGCCAGGTGACTGGTGGTGTTGGAGTGCCAGTCTAGGAGAGCCACTGAGAGGGAGGGTCATAAAGACTGAGCAGTCAGTCATAAAGGACTCAAGGAGGAGGGGGAGGGAGGGAGCTGAGTGGGATGCCAGGAGCTGAGGCCTGCATCAGCTTCAGGGCCGTCAGCAAACATGTCCAGTAAGAGGGCATGGCAGCTCAGCTCTAGGACCCATTTCAGCGCCTGGAGCTGTTGGCAGACCATGGAAGGGTGGTTAGAATCCAAATCAGATTTCAGAACTTTGAGAAACCCTCGACTAAGTCCAGAGTCCTGCAAGTGCAATGGAGGAGAAGTTTGGGGGCCTGAAGCAGCCATGTGGACCTCGTGTGCAGAGCTGGGGACGTGGAAGGAGCATGTAAGAACATCTAGCAAGAAGGGCTCTTGGAAGCTGTGGACAGAGCCTGGCCTAGTCTCATCTCACAGAGGAGGAAACAGAAGGCCGAGCGGAAGTGACTGCCCAAGGGCAGCAGCGGGTGGTGGCAACACTGGGGTTGGGCTCAGCTCTTGACCCCTAGCTGGGCCTTTTTCTGTGATAATGTAATGGCCTTCTTCCCTCCCTTCCTATTCCTTCTCCTCCTCCTCCTTTTTTTTTTTTTGGTTTTCAAGACAGGGTTTCTCTGTGTAGCCCTGGCTGTCCTGGATCTCACTCTGTATCCCAGGCTGGCCTCAAACTCACAGAGATCCGCCTGCCTCCGCCTCCCAAGTGCTGGGCTTAAAGGTGTGCACCACCACTGCCCGGCTTCCTGTTTCTTCTTTACGGGGAGCTAGGGCTTCCTCTGGCATTCCACCTTTTTAGCTTGCCGCTGACCTCTTGTGCTTGGGTAGAGATGTGTGGGAAGTGGCTCCCACCAGAGGTGTTGACACTGTGGTGGGAGATTGAGCAATGGCAGCTAACATACCAAGTGGTTGTAGTGATGCAGGGCGCAGCACAATGGGCCCTGGTGGCAGATGGGTCTCTGTGATACTGCCACTTAGAGTGTGTTGGTGACAAGAAGGTTTGAACTTGGCTTTGAACTAATTCCAAGTGGGCTCAGAATCAGTGTGGAAGACTGAGATCTGCTGTGGACGAGAAACTGCAGGCGTCTACGGCCTGAGCATGGGGACTCAGGGCTAAGGACAGGGTTGTCCTGGAAGGTGGGGAACGGAGACAACGTTTTCTCTCCATGTTCTTGGCTCTGAGAGATTTCTGCCTCCTCCCTCTGTGGATAATTAGCTTCCTAAGAAATTGGTCAGATGGGAAGCTGCAGGAAATGGTCTGGGACAGGGATTGTGGGGGAGTTGTGGGAAGATTGGAGAGGAAATAGCTGCCCCCAAGCAGCAGGAGGTGGGGAGGGGAGAGTGAGGGGAACCTGGGCTGGGCTGGGAATGTGAAACAGGATGGAAGCTGTTCTGGATGGCCAAGTCCTCCACAACCCTTGTGGTCCCGGGAGAGGGGCAAGGCTGGCTGGCAGGATCCAGCCTCTCCGGGTTAACTGGGGCTGAGGTCCTAATGGGAGTCGGGGGCAGTGTAGGCCAGAGGCGAGATGGCTGGGCCAGCTGTGCTGCTGATGCCTTGTGTGGCCTGGCCCTTCGCATTATTGTGGACCAGGGTCTGTTTTGAATGCCGGGTGTAACTGGGCACCCTGTCCTGGCATCAGCTGCCTTTCACCCTGCCCCAGCTCCCAGGAGATCCAAAGCTTTAGTGTGGACCTGACTTTTGCCCCTATTTGGCCTCTCTGGCCAAACAGCAGCTGTCAGTGTGCTGAGGCTTCTTGGGAGTCTGGATCCACTTAGTGGCCAAACCACGCTGCTAGTGTCTGGCAGTAGGAGCAAGTGGCCCCCACGTTAGAACTGAGGAATAAGCGGCCGTGGAGCGGCTGGGATGGTTCTGTAGGTGGGGATTCAAGGCATCCTTCCAGACAGCCTCGGGTCAGGGTGTCCTGACAGCCTAAGGTCATGAGTCAGTAGACCTGACTTGAGTACCAGCTCCACTGTGCCAGCTCTGCTCTGTGACTGTAGGAAGATGACCTGACTGCATGAATGTCTTTGTAACACTCTTCTCATGCATTTAATTGTGGAGTCACATGCCATGTACTGTAACAGATATGCATAATCTTTATGTGTGTGTTACATACATAATCTTTTTTGTTTGTTTGTTTTTCGAGACAGGGTTTCTCTGTGTAGCTTTGCACCTTTCCTGGAACTCATTCTATAGCCCAGGCTGGCCTCGAACTCTACATACATAATCTTTAAATGTGCTATTTACAATGTGTGCATCCATATAAACTACCTAGATAAAGATACTGGACATCGTTGTACACTCTGGATTCCCTTGTGCTCTGGTTAATACCTCTCTACTCCCCTGGAATAACCACTATTCTGACACATCTATCATCATTGTTAGTTTTACATGTTTTTTATTTGTTGTTTTTGAGATGGTCTCATGTAGCCCAGGCTGGCCTCCAACTAGCTGTGTAGCTGAGAATGACCTTGAACTCCTGATCTCCTGCTTCTTCCTCCCACATGCTGTGATTACAGGCATCCACCACCATACCCCGATGTTTCACCTTTTTTCAGATAAAAAGAATGGTATATTCAGGTAGTGGTGGTGCATGCCTTTAATCCCAGCACTCGGGAGGCAGAGGCAGGTGGATCTCTGAGTTTGAGGACAGCCTGGTCTTCAGAGCAAGTTCTAAGACAGCCAGGGCTACACAGAGAAACCCTGTCTTGAAAAACCAAAACCAACCAACCAACCAAACAAAAATGTCTTGTGTGTGACGTCTTCTGCTGAACGTATTTGTGAGGTTCCTCTTTGTTGTCGGCCTACCAGAGGTTTGTTCTCTCAGTCGCTGTGGTATGTATGGTGTCACTGCGGTTGCCTTAGTCTCCTCTTGATGAGCAGTGAGCTGCTTCCAGTTTTTGACAATTATGAAGAAAGCTGCTTTGATAATTCTTATACTCCATGGGCTTTTTGTGGGAGTTAAATGAGATAATCTATTACAGTAAAGTGTTACATATTGAATTATGACTCAGAAAAATTGTCCCCCAGGGGGGTTGTGGGTTCTGTCTTTTTGTTTTTTCCAAAAGAATTTAAACACCAGTGTGTCCTACTGGCCCTTTTTCTATAGTGGTTGAGAACTATTAAATAAAAAAAAGTAAGCCTTAAAAACAAGCTTACTGTTGCTGTTTGTATTCTTGTTTGTTTGTTCAAGACAGGGTCTCTATGTTTAGTCTTGGCTGTCCTGGAACTCACTCTGTAAACCAGGCTGGCCTTGAACTCACAGGGGTCCATCTTCCGCTACTTCTGAAGTGCTGTAATTAAAGGTGTGGGCCCTGTGACCAATGAATGAGAACAGTGTGACATCATCATAATACTTGTATGCAGTCTATACTAATCAGATCAGGGTAGTTGGCATATTACCTCAGATGGTAATAATTTCTTTGTACTGGGAACACTCAGATCCTCTCTTTTGAAATATTTGATTGGTTGTTGGCAACCTTGGGAATGTGGCCTATGTCTCATAGGCAAGGCCCACAATCCCCAGCGCTTCAGAAAAACTGTTACCAACTGTAGTTGTGCCCTAGAACATCGGGAGTCCTTCCTCCTGTCCCTTACCCTCGTGTACAGTCGGCCTCTGTCTTTCCCTCCTCTTACCTCTCCTAGGCTCTGGTCATCACTAGACTGCTCTTGATTTTATGAAGTCAACTTTTTAGTTTATATATCCATATTTATTTATTATTTTAATTAATTAATTTATTTATTTTAGTTGTTCAATACAAGGTTGATCTGTGTAGCCTTGACTGTCCTGGAACTCACTCTGTAAATCAGGCTGGACTTGAACTCATAGAGATCTGTCTGTCCCTGCCTCCTGAGTGCTGGGATTAAAGGCGCGGACCAACACTACCTGGCTCATATCCATATTTTATAATTGAAATTTTTTAAATGTAAAATATATTTTATGTGTATGGATGTTTTGGCTGTATGTATGTCTGTGCATCATGAGTGTGCTTGATGCTCACAGAAGCCTGAAGGGGACATTAAAGCCACTGGAACTGGAGTTATAGACAGTTGTCAGCCAGTCTGTGGGTGCTGGGAACTGAACCCAGGTCCTCTGCAAGAACAAGTGCTCTTAACTACTGAGCCACCTCTTCAGCCCCTTGTTTTTTAGTTTTTTGTTTGTTTGCTTTGTTTTTTGAGACAGGGTTTCTCTTTGTAGCTTTGGAGCCTGACCTGGAACTCGCTCTGCAGACCAGGCTGGCCTCGAACTCACAGAGATCCGCCTGCCTCTGCCTCCCGAGTACTGGGACTAAAGGCGTGCGCCGCCACTGCCCAGCTTGTTTTATAATTTTTTTAATTAAGTGATTTTTTTTAATTTAAATTAGCAGAGATATGGGTTTCATTATGTCATTTGCATGGATGTGCTACACTTTTTCTAACTTGTCCCCCTCGCTCACTGCCCCCCCCCCCCCCCATTGCCTTCCTGCACACTGGGCTCCCTTTCTGTTTTCATGTGACACACACTCCAATGCCTTCTCTTTCCCTCCTCGGCATCTCCCTTCTCACGTCCCCCGTTCCAGTTCCTGGAGAGTCTCAGGTGAGCCCTTAGCCCACATGGACTTTGTGCCTCATCTGAGGGCTGGTTTCTTCCCTCTCCATGGAACCCAAGGTTTAGCTCTTGTTCCCTGTCTGGCTTCAGGCTTGAATACCCTGAGCTTTGCTTTTCTCATTGTTATAGTAGAACCTGTACCCACCTTAGAGAAATGCCATGAGGTTTAAATGTGCTGATATACATGAGTTAAACACAGAACAAACTGGAAAGCGATGTGCACATGCTCTTTATTATATAGAAACAGAGCTACAGGAGCTGTTCAAGAAGTTAATCAGCCCATCATGTTACACTGGAGGAAACCAAAGCCCCAGGAAGTTCACAGAACCAGCAAATGATAGGGCTAGAACCAGCCAGTGATTTCTGATGCCTGGGAGCCTACGTGCCTACTTTCTGGGCAAAGAGAACTCCCTAAGAGGGTCTCCCTCTGAGCCTGAGCTTTCTTCTGGTCTCCTTTTCTGTGTGTAGGGCTCCTTGCTGGAGAGGAACGACACTGTGGGAGTGTCCAGCTTCAATGTCCTCCTGGGTCCTGGCTGAGGTACTGTGGTACCAGAACTTGCAGGCAATGACGTGTGCTTGATGTTGAAGTTGGAAGCTCCACTCCAGCCTCACTCTCCCCATCCCAAACCCCGCCCCCTCTCAGAAAGCCCACCAAAAGACAGCACCTACAGGGCATTTAAGCTCTGGACCATAGACCTGCCTTGTGATTTCTCCGTTTCCCTGAGATTACCCAGGAGTGCTTTGCTCAGATTAAACCTGGTTTCATTCATTTGGCTCGATTTGACACACTTATCACTCATCAGCCTGGGGTCTAAGAAGGCAGAACAGAGATGCAGGATTTGGATGAGAGGAGATGCTATCCCCTAATCAGCCACAGCATCCTTGCTGTCCCAACTGTAACAACCTGGGCTTCCCCTTGTCCTCCAAACTAAAGAAGTCGGGCTGGAACTGCCGTTCCCTTCCCTTGGGCAGACCTCCACAGGCCTGGATTTGAGTATTCTCTCAAACTCTGCTTTTACCTCATAGCTCTGAGAGGATGGAGAAGCAGGCACCTCCAGATCTGTGTGAGACTATAGCCATGGCTGAGATCACCTGGGGACAGATCTGACTGGTGTCCATGGGGCCTTTCCCAGGAAGCATTTGGCGTGCTAAGGTTTACACAGTACCAGCCCAGGTGAGCCTGACTCTAAGTGTTTAGCCACCGCATTCAGTACCAGGCACATAGCTCAGAAATGGCTTTTTGTACCCTGGCTCCTGCCCTCTCCTGTGGCCACAGCTCATTATAAAAGGCTTTGCTGACGATAATCAAGGAGCCAGGCTGGGCCTGCCTGGGAGTGCCCTATTGGCCCAGGGCGGGGGCTGGGGAGAGCCCTGCTATCTGCTTTCAGGGTGAGGTCTTGAAGTGACGCTTGTCCTGGGGCAGTGAATGGTGATGAGAGAGTCCCGCACGTAGTCCTGCACTGTGGGCAGTGGGCACCAGCAGCTCACGGTCCAGCCTCAGCTCACCTGGCTCCCTCCTAGGTTCTGCCTGCTCATCTCAGGTGTTCCCCCTCACCCCGTGGGGTAGAGAGAGATAGCCTCAATTTGTAAGGAGGGACCCCAAAATTCAGAAGGTAGCTAACTTACTTTGGAAAGTGGTAAAACTGGATGAACTTGAATCCTGGGAAGTCAGGGGGAAAGACGTCCAAGGTTGTCTGGTCCCTCCCTCTGTTATATGCCTGAGCAGAGACAGGGCCAGTGTCACCTTCTGAAACAGGGCAATATGGCAACTGGGGCTCAGGAACTGGGGTTCCCTCTCCTGTCCTTTTCATGCTGAAGCCTCACTTGTTCCTGTGGGCACACAGAAGCAGCCCAGGTTATGACTGTCTTTTGGATCACTGAGAAGATTATCACCCAGGTCATTTTCTTGTTGGTGCAAATGAGGAACTGTTGAGAAGCAGGTCAGTGGGTGTGCATCAGCCTGCACTGGGGTCACTTCTTGGGCTTAAATCCAGCCTGGCCCTACCAGCTAGGTGGTCTCGAGCCTCTGTGAGCCTCAGTTTCCTTTGTCTGTGGTGGAAATGTGATGAAGCCTGCATCAGTGGGTAGTTAGTTGAGAGACTCAAGCCTTCATGAGTGTCTCCATCTCTTGAAACTGGGTGAATGAGCTGATTAGAACCAACACCCCTCCCCGCAAGTTTCAGACACTCTGTCCTGCCCTGTGGTGGCTGCTTCTCCACTTCTGGATGCCGCAAGCATCTTCTTGCCCTGCCGCAGGGGAGGCATATGTACCCTTCCTCTGTAGAGAGTGGGTCTCTGCAGTCCACACAGTGAGTGCAGCACCAGGCGGAAGCCAGGGCTGACAAAGGCTTCCTTATCTCCTTCCTGTGCACATGTACTTATTTTTATGGGGTTGGCTGGCTGGCAAGCAAGCAGGCAGGCAGGCAGCTTTCATCCTGCCTGGGACCCTTGGGCTTCTATGAGTGGCTCAGCTGAAGGGGTACCAGCCTCCAGCCTGGTACTCATTCCAGAAGACCAGAGAGCATCAGCAGGAAACAGTTACCAGGCCTGGCATGATGGCAAAGCTTGGCCTCTGCAATCAAGCAGTCCTGGGATCCAGTCCTAGTTTGGTTGCTTCCTGCCTCCGTCATTTGAGCAAATTCTTAAGCTCTGGGTCTGCTTGTCGTCCGTCCACTGGAAAGTGGAAACAGTAGTGTCTGCCCCCTGGCCCTGCTGAGGCTAAATGAGAAAGCCGGAGGCTTACTGGTAGTTCTGCCTTTTGGTGTCAGTCTGTGGCTAGAGGGTGCACTGTCGTGTCCCCCTCCCCCAAAAGTCAGTGCCTGCAGTCATTAAGCAGAGGCCTTCAGGCTGGACCCCGCAGGGCTCCATTCCTCACTGTCTGGATGCTCTTCCCTCTCCCTTCCCAGGGTCTTGTCTGCTTTGCTGTGGGGCTTAGAGTGGGCGAGTGGTCTGCCTGAGATCCCACAGGAGATAGAGAAGCTGGCAGTCAACTCCCGCTCTTGCTTCCCACACTTCCTGTTTGTTTCCAGGCAGGATCGAAAACCAGAGCCCAGCTTCTCAGGCAGCATGGCTAGAGACTGAGTCAAAAGACCAGGCAGATGACCAGGTTAAAACTCCTCTCTTTTCTTTTTTTTTTCTTTTTTCTTTTTTTTTTTTATGGTTTTTCGAGACAGGGTTTCCCTGTGTAGCTTTTGCGCCTTTCCTGGAACTCACTTGGTAGCCCAGGCTGGCCTCGAACTCACAGAGATCCGCCTGGCTCTGCCTCCCAAGTGCTGGGATTAAAGGCGTGCGCCACCACCGCCCGGCTTACTTTTTTTCTTTTCTTTTTTTTTTTTTTTTGGTTAAAACTCCTCTCTTTGCTAGCCTGTGGTGGCACACACTTTTAATCGCAGCAAATCTCAAAATCTCTGACTTTGAGACCAGCCTGATCTACAGGGTGAGTTCCAGGACAGCCAGTACTGTATAGAGAGAGACTTTGTCTTAAAA
This sequence comes from Peromyscus californicus insignis, assembly GCF_007827085.1. Taxonomy (NCBI): domain Eukaryota; kingdom Metazoa; phylum Chordata; class Mammalia; order Rodentia; family Cricetidae; genus Peromyscus; species Peromyscus californicus. Next base: position 21,156,666 of record NW_026294573.1, on the reverse strand, counting down.
GAACAACAGCAAAACCAAACCAAACACCTGGCACCTTTTTTGCCTTTGAGTTCCCGCCGTCGCCGCCGTCGCCGTCGCCGTCGCCACCGCGGCCGCCGCTGCCGCTGCTGCTGCGGAGGGTGATATGTCAGAGGGATACCGAAGACGCTCGCAGTTAAAGCAGACAATGTGACATGCTCAGGAAAAGACGGTTAAAACAGAGTGGACGTGATTTGTGGGGTTGGCACCATGTTCTGCATGAGGACGTTCCTACGCAGACCGTCCTGAGTGTCCCAGCTTTGCTGTCACTTTCCTCCATGACCTTGGCCCAGTCCCTGTCCTTATGGGGCTTAATTGGCATCCCTGGAGCAGAGGTTAGTTGGGTTGACGGCCTCCTCTAATTTCCTCAAGTGTCTTGATGCTTCTCTCCCCCCAAGATCTCAGGTCCTGGCCCCTCCTGGTTTGGGGACCAGGGCCTCTGGCCTGCTGTTTCCTCATTTCTCTGCAGTGTCCTCAATAGGGCAACCTTCTCTGGGCATGCTCAGCTTTCCTGTCCACTCAGTCCATTTACTCCTCCTAGAGGCCTGAATGACAAACTGCGCCCCGCCCCCCATGTCTACCACCATGCTGGAGCTTATGTGTGGAAGGTTTTTAGAACATGGCCTGTGGACCCATGCTCTAGCCACACCCGCTTACAGGGACTCTGCTGCCCAGGACTCAGGGATCCTTCATCTGTCCAGGAGAGTACAGCCTGTGCAGAGCCTAGTTCATCTACAGCTCTTGTGGCCTTCAGGAATGGTCCCTATAAGGAAATTTTATGATTTTACAGGTTACAAGTGTAAGGGTATACGGCGATGGTTTGGCTGGCAGTGGAAGAGAGCGGAGGAATCACCAGCCATGGTTACCAGAGTTAGAATGGGCTTTATTAGAGAGAAGAGGGGATAGGACAGGAGAAGAGAGAGAGTGCCAGAGAGATGCAGAGAGAGACAGAGACCAAGAGAGCGCGCAGAGACAGAGACAGAGAGAGAGCACTGGCTTTTAGGCTGGGACGCAGCCGCCTGCCGATGATGTAATAAGGCGCCAGATGAGACCCTTTACAACAAGGAGCTGGTGGTTCCTTGCAGGCTCTAGGTTTTTGCTTCCTGTAGCCTCCCTACATGCCCTCTGTGACTCTTGCAGCCAGGCTTAGCCTGAAAAAACTGACAGGGACTGGGTGTTCGTGCTGTGCTGCCTGTGAGTGGGGCCCAGTTCCCCTAGCTGCTGGCTTCTCTGGTAGCCATATCCTAATGCTTGGAGGACTATTTTAGGGCTAGAGGTGGGATGTGCAGAGATGGGATGGTGCCCTTAGCTGACTATTTTCAGCCCCCCGGCTGCTTGGAGTGGCCCTTCCAGATGAAATGCTTGAGTTCTGCTTCCCAGATGAAGAACCGAGTTAGAGGTTAAGTACCTGGCATAATGACGTGGCTTCAGTGGCAGGGGATTGTCCTCTTAACGATGGGGCCTCCTGATTGATCTGCCACTGAATTGGGGTTGAAAGTCTGAGCCGGCTGACTACCTGCCCTCCCTGATGTCTCCCTTCTAAGCCATCTTCCCTGGCCCCAGAATGCTGGCCATCCAGCTCTAGAGTAGCTGCCCCAGGGTAAGCTGTTTTATTGGCCCTTGAGTCCTTGCCTCTCCAGGGCTTGGCATGGAGCTGGCCTGAGTTTCAGGGGTGCCAGGCAATACATGACCTCTGTTCCAGCAGAAGGCCCAGCCCCTCTGCTTCCACACCCATGCCTTGCTCCTGTTGAACCCAAGTCAAGGCCAGTGACAGTCACAGCAGGCTGAGAGGAGGCCGAACTGTGCAGGGCAGACATCCCTTTCCCCTCAGAACACTCACGCCCCTTGATACCCTGCTTCTTCGTGAATGCCGTTTTCTACCCATAATCTGCCTGAAAACAGAACATTGGTCAATGTGCAGTTCATGTTCTTCTTTCTTCCAGCTGCCCTGAGCCACTGACATTGCTTATACCAGCCTGAGAGGAAGAAACAGGCTTAGAGAGGCAAGGGCTTGTTCAAAGCGCCCAGGGTGTAGGTGCTGTGGGCATACTGTGGGCCTGGCTCTGGCCCTTTCTCCTCTGAATGTAGCTTTCTAGTCTCTCAAGGCATGTGGGAGAGTGGGTCTCCCCACTCTCCTGGTATCACGCAGGGGCCATTACTATTCTCCCTGGAGTCTAGACTTCTCAGCTGTGGCCAGGCAGCTTTCCTGTGTTCCAAGGTGGGACCCTGGGTAGTTGGAGCCCTGCATCTTGTCTTGACTCAGTGGATTAATTAAGACCCTGCTCGCAAAAGAAACATATGCTATTGTACCATCTAGCCCTGGGTGAGCACTGGACTGGGAGTCAGCACTCCTGATAGGTAGGACTTTTGTCTGTGGTGGCACCTAGGTTATTTGGGGTGAGTCTGTGGACCTCTCTGAAGTTGTCTTCTTCATCAGCTCTCCACTGTCTAGGCTTCTTATGAGAACCAGACAAAGGAGTGCTCGATACTCATCTTTCTTGTCATTTCTTCCCCATAGAAATGCCCTCCCTGAACTAGCACTCAGCTCCTCTCCATTCTGCCTCTGCAGGTGCCCCCTAGATCTCACCAGGAAAGCCAGTTCCGCCCATAGGGCCAGTTGCTTGACAGGACACGGCAGTCTGGTCCTTAAGTGATCATGTAGGCTCAGCAGCCAGGTTTGATCCTTATCATCATGTGTCAGGCTCTGGGCTTGGTGATTGAGAGTCAAAAGTAAAAGGACATGATCAGTCCTTGTTTGGAGTAAGGAACTTGCTTGTGGTCCCAAGGGGACACAACTCAGTCTTCCATTCAGTGTGATCAGACTCTCAGTAGAGGGCTGTGTGTCTGTCTCTGGGGGGCTTCCAGGGACAGGGTGACCCGCCCTGTCAGTGCATTCCTATCTATGGTTTCATATAATCTGAAGAGTCACCTGGAACAGTGATAAAGCGAGAGATAATCATTCGTAGGTCAGTCATCAGTTGTAGACTGACTGTGTGCCAGGCACTAGTCTAGGTGCCAGGAGCATGACAGTCAGAGTAGACAAGAACCTACTGTGCAGCTCCCCTTCTGGGCAAAGGACATGCTGGTAAGCACATGTGCTGGCAGGAAGTGATGGGCACCACAGACAGAGTGAAAGCATGAGATTGGAGAAGGACCTTCCGGAGGAGGTGGAGGGACCTGCAGGAAAGGAGAGAAAACGCCATCCATCCATGCAGATACAGAGGGAATAAGTGCAGAGGCTCTAAGGTGGGATTCAGGATGAAGCAAGATGGTCAGGAGAGCTGGGGGTTGGGGATTTAACGTGGGGCAAAGTGTCTGGAGGGTTTTGTCTCTCCCCCCCTTTTTTTTTTTTGAAAGAGTTTCTCTGTGTATCCTTGGCTGTCCTGGAACTCCCTCCATAGACCAGGCTGACCTTGAACCTAGAAATTCACTTGCCTCTGCCTCCTGAGTGCTGGGATTAAAAGGGTGCACCACCACCGCCTGGCATTAGTATCTTCCTTTCAAAAGTTGTCATTCATTTGGTGTTGTTTGGTTTGGTTGTTTGAGACAGGGTCTTACTATGTAGTCCTGGCTGGTCTGGAACTCACTCTGTAGCCCAGGCTGGCCTCGAACTCACAGAGATCTGCCTGTCTCTGCCTCTCCAGTGCTGGGATTAAAGGTGTGCGCCACCACCGCCCACCTTACCATTTAAAGGTGGTTCCCTCTTGGCTGGCATAGGAAGAGCCCAGGTACTGCAGCGGATGCAGGAGACTGATGGATACTGCTGCAGTGGTCCCAGCAATCATGGTGCCCTGGAGCAGTTGTTAGCAGAGGAGGTAGTGAAGGGGTCTCAGAGGTCACAGGTCTGAAAGGAAGAGCCAGCAGCCTCTGGCTGTGTTGAGGTGTGGGGTGTGAAAAGCACAGAAGAGGCAGCACAATTCCACAGATGGGCACGAGCAACCAAAGGAGAAACGGGAAGGGAGTTGCCTGTCAGGAGCTCCCAGCTCCTGCCTCCTTGCCGCTCTACGGATCCACCTGTGCATCTGACCCGTTCCTCCAGAGCCCCCACCTCAGCTCTGCCTCCTCAGTCCTCCTCCATCACTGATACCGCTGGTGTCACTGCCGCCGCCGCCTCCTCCTGTCTTCTTCCTTTTCCTCCTCTTCCTCTTCCTTCTCTTCCTCTCCCCATCTCCCCTTTTTAGAGTACTAAAGATTAACCCCGTGGCCCTGCATAAGGTAGGGAAGTGCTGACTTACCATTGAGCTATGTCCTCAGGCCGTTTTCAACTTTTTTTTTTTTTTTTTGCTAGTGTCTCCATAAGTTGCCCAGGGTAGCCTTGGATTTACTTTGTAGCCCAGGCAGGCCCAGCTCTCGCCGAGATCCTTTTGGGCCTCTGAGAGGTTACCAAAGTGCTCGGGTTGTGAGGTAGCTATTTCTCAGCAGGTGGGTGCCCGGTCTCTGTCACAGAAGACACACAGCCCAGAACAGATCCTATATGCAAATGAGCCTTGAGGGACAGAGGGCCTGTGGCCTCCCAGGGGCTGCTGTCCTCTCTCCCTGACAAGCCTGGTTGCTTGTGAGCCTGTGCCCTCCTCTGTGGCAGCTGAAAATGGGACACCGTGACTCACTTTCTGCAGGGGAGTTTTCCTGAGAATTGTAGGTTCTCTTTGTGCTGCCTTCCTCTTGCCACTCCTTCATGCCACCTTGCCACATCTGTGCTCAAGTGCAGGTCCCATGTAGCGGGTCACACACAATGCATTGAACTCTTTCTGATGCTGCGGAATTAGACGGGCCTCAGGCTGAGAGGGTCGCTTAGGAACCACGAGTATTTGATGTGCTCCACTGCAGTTCTGTCTTGTGTCTGCGTTTTGCAGACTGTATCTTGCCCACCCAAAAGAAAAGAAAATCTACCATTCTCACAGCTTTACAATTTCTAGCAACAGAAGCATTGGAAGTTTCTGAAACATGAGAGCATTGTTTCTCTGTAGGCCCCGGCATACCTCAGATACGAGGCACAGGAGCCTGTGAAGCTACCACTACCACTGCCCAGGCCAGGCCAGGCCAGCAATGGAGTGGGTGTGGGAGCAAGAACCCAGCCGGGCAGCCACACACCGGGCCAGCAGGAATGAAAGGAAGACACAGTGACCGGACACTGGGTCATTTCCAGGTTTCTTGTAAGCTCCAGCATTCTGTTGTCACCCCTTCTTACCCCCAGGTTGAAAGCTGGGGAGCCAAGAGAGCTTGCCCTGCCAGGAATGTCACTTAGATTTTCCCAGTGCCAGCGATGCCGTGGGGTGAAGGTACATTGAAACCAGACACCAAGCTGCCCGGTGGTACTGCCAGCGACACAGGCAGGGCCTGTTTGAGGCTCTCGGCAGAGGTTACCAGAGCACAAGAAAGCACCTTTCACCCTAATGCCTGCCATTGTGAGGAACTGCTCTGTTGTTATGGCTTAGGCATGGCTATATATTTACAGTAAAGCGACTCCATAAGTCAGGGTACGAAAGGAGGAAGGACCAGGGTCCTTCTGCGTAAAATGCCCCAAATACTGTAGGCTTGGCTGTGTGTCCTTGGGGCAATACTCTAGCCTTTTCCCTATGTGTCATTTGTTGGTTTGTTACAGAATCTTGCTTTGTATCCCAGACCGACTTGGGACTTACTATGGAGCCCAGACTGGCCTTAAGCTCATGCCTCCAAGTGATGGATTACAGGCATGCTCCATCACACCCAGTCTCTCTCTTTTATGCCTGTGTGGTTTTTTTGAGAAAGGTTTCTCTGTGTAGTCCAGGCTGGCCTCGAACTCACAGAGATCCACCTGCCTCTGCCTCCCAGTCTCTGCTGGGATTAAAGGTGTGCGCTATTACCACCTGACTCACACCCAATCTCTTTATGATCATTTAAAAAAAATTACATTTAAGATCTTTTCTGTGGGGGAGGCACGTGTGCCTTGGTGCATGTGTAGTGAGTGGTCAAAGGTCAGCTTTTGGGAGTCGGTTCTCATCCTCCTAAGGGATGGAACTTAGGTAGTTGGGCAGCCAGCCCGGTCTGGGTCTCTCAATGGGGGTGAGAGCCGCACAACTCTTTAGGACTGAGACAAGAAAGTAAGGCTTTGTGTCAAAGTCCCCAAGAATAGTCAACCACTTGTACATAGTTTTATTTTTTTCATTTTAAAATATTTTAGTCTTAGTTTTTATTTGTGTGTGAATGTGTGTACATGAATGCTGTACCTGAGGAGGCCAGAAGAAGGTGGGATTCCCCTGGAGTTGGGATTAAGGTTCTCACTCTGTAGCCCTGGCTGTCCTGGAACTCGCTCTGTAGACCAGGCTGACCACAAACTCAGAGATCCACCTGCCTCTGCCTCCCGAGCGGGGATTAAAGGCGTGCACCTCTGCACCTGGCTGTTTTGTTTTGTTTCTAATAAATATTTATTTTATGTGTATATGAGTGTGCCTGGATGTGTGTGTGTGTTCACTAAGTGCACACAGGTGCCTGCAGCTGCCAGAAGAGGATTTTGGATCCTTTGGAGCTGGAATTAGAGGTGGTTGGTTATGTGTTACCTGACATGGGTGCTGGGAACTGAACCCAGGTCCTCTGTAAGAGCAGCAAGTGTTCTTAACTGCTGAGCCATTTCTCTAGCCCCTTAAACATAATTTTAAAACTTAAATTTATTGTTTTAACTAATGTATGAAAAATATGACTCTGGTAGAGTCCTTGCATAGCATGCTGGAAGGCCTTGGAATCTGTTCTCAGCACTTGAAAACAAAACAAAACTGGAGAAGCAGAAAAGAGAGTCTCCAAAGTAAACTCAGCAGTGGGGCCGGGCTGCTGGTATAGAGAAAAGGAGACTCTCAGGGAGACGATTGCCTTCTAAAAGCACTTAGTCTGGCAAAAGGATGTAGTACTAGCAAATATTTTTAAATTAGCATGGGCCTGCTTAAAATCACCAAAGCAAGCAGGGAGGCAGAGGCAGGTGGATCTCTGAGTTTGAGGCCAGCCTGGTCTACAGAGTGAGTTCCAGGACAGCCAGGGCTACACAGAGAGACTCTGTCTCAAAAAACCAAAATTAATCACCAGAGTGGTCCATGTCCATTTTAAGAAAATGGAAGAAATTAGTGTGTGTCACATGGTCCCTACTACCGCTGAGACTCGTGATCCTGAGATCCCACTGACCTGCCCCACACAGCCCTGGTTTCCCTTCCAGGTAACGACTGTACTGGCTGCTGGAGGCCTCTCCTGCCAGTGCTGTGGCTGCCAGTTCTGTCTCTTGTCAACACACACTGTTTACTGCTGTCCTGGTCCCTGTCCTTCCCTTCACCCTGTGTGAGTCATCATCTGCTCACTGCGAGGGGAGTTCATTGACTTCGGCTTCATGGAGGGACACCAGGCGTGCTGTTCCTCAGAGCAGGGAGGGGGTTCCATGGTTTGAGGTCACCGAAGGGTTCTTTAGCCACAGGGTGAAGGGGTGACAGCAGGACTTGGCTGCAGTCCATATAGATGGGGGTGCAGCCTGAAGGTCTGGGGGGACCCTCGGAGGCCTGCAGTGTCCGCTCTGCATGCTTCAGCCCGCGTGTCTCAGGCCTGTGGGCCAACGTCCTTTGCACTGTCCGGCCTCGGAGCCTCAGAAGGCATCAGAGGTCTTTGCTCTCCACTCCTTTGTCCATACTCTCCTCCCCTTCTTTGAGAGGGATCTGATGAGTTTTAGGAAGCTCCCACTGTCCCCTGAACCCCAGCTTCCCCGGTGTCATCCTTTCGGGGACCGGGCTGTGCTAGGGTGCCCAGCAGATGGGCTCTAATATAGAGTGTCCAGAGCATGTTCAGTTTGGAGAAACAGCAGGCTCAGTCTGGAGTGTGCAGGGAGGGCTTCCTAGAGGAGGTGATGCCTGGCTGGGAAGTGGGTAGAAGTTGAAGAGTTCCTCACTGTATACACAGAAGCAGGACTGGGAAACTTCTGTCAACCGGAAAGAGGGGCTGGTGAGGTAGAACCTGAGTGAAGACACGAGAAAAACAAAGGCTCACTTCTTTAATCTGAGGCCGAATCAGGAGGCAGGGGGATTGCTGTGAGTTTGAGGCCAGCCTGGGTTACATAGCTAACCCTGTCTTTAAAACAAATGACTCGAGCCAGGCGGTGGTGGCGCACGCCTTTAATCCCAGCACTCCGGAGGCAGAGGCAGGTGGGTCTCTGTGAGTTGGAGGCCAGCCTGGGCTACAGAGTGAGTTCCAGGAAAGGCGCAAAGCTACACAGAGAAACCCTGTCTCGAAAAAACAAAACAAACAAACAAACAAAAAACACAAATGACTCGAAAAACCAAAAAATAAAAAATAAAAAAAATTTAAAAAATGAATTTTTAAAAAAGAAAGAAAAAGCTCCTGTAAACCGAGAGTTGATGCGTGTAGGTCAAAGGTCAGCTTTTGGGAGTTGGTTCTCCCTCCCACTTTGTAGGTGCCAGGGGTGGAGCTTAGGTAGTTGGGCAGCCAGCCCGGTCTGGGTCTCTAAATGAGGGTGAGAGCCGCACAACTCTTTAGGGCTGGTTGGTCATAGATATCTACATCTAGAACAGCCTCTCCCTGCAGGCCTCCCAGAGATGACTCCTGGCTTCATCCCCGTGGGTTCCTCCGGGGCTGTTGGCTCTCGCGCTTGCTGTAGCCCATCTCTCTGTTCGATCTATCCTTCACCAGCTGCCTCACAGTATCACAGTATCACAGTATGTGTGCATCACAGTATGCAGGTGCTTCTGTGTCCAGCCCCCTGACTCTGACTTGACACACAGAAGAAGGCCCATCTGTGGTGAGCTCCGTGAGTGGGAAGGCTGGAAGACACCAGGGCTCAGGGTTATCAGGGCACTTTGTTCAGGCCAGAACAGCCTCTTGGCTCCCTGGCTCAGCCTTCTTTTCCTGGCCCAGACAGCTCAGCACCGCTGTTGTGTTTTCAGGTGGACTTTTAGCTGTTTTATTATGTAGACTTGCTGTTCCTAGGGGTGGGACCCCATGTGTCCTCCCTTCCCCCACAACCTAGAAAGACGGACGCCCTGATCTGACATAGGTTAGAACAGGAGACAGCTGCTGGATGGAAATGCTGGGGAGAGGCACAGAGAGAGACTGGCTTTTCTGGGCATGGGGATGGTTCCTGCCCAGGTACTGGGAGCAGATTTATTTCTGACTGTTTATGTGGGGGAGGCATATGGCAGACTTGAATTCTTGTTCTGTTGATCCTGACAGGCTTAGATTTCGTGGAGCTCAAAGAACCGGCAATTAGGAGACCTGAATTCTAATTATGGCAGCCCTTCCCAGTTCTGTGGCCTTGGTCACCCTACCTCTCTGATCCTTTTCATTATCTGTCAGGTACCGATCAGGGTGTAATAGGAAATGAGAAGAGATACCTGAAGACTCGGGCCCTGCTCCTCACATCCCAATGTCACATTTATGTGCTCCTTTCTCTGTGCTGGACAGTGTATTGTACAACGACTCATGAGCGTGTGACGCCCAACTGAGCGAAGAACACTGTCATCGGCTCCTTCTCTCCCTCCCTTCCCTCCCTCCCTCCCTCCCTCCCTCCCTCCCTCCCTCCCTCCCTCCCTCCCTCCCTCCTTTCCCCTCGAGGTGCTGGAGATCAGCCCCAGGGCTTTGTTTATCCTAGACAAACATGAACCCTGAGCTGCTCCCTCCAGCCTTTAGTTCACATTTTTTTTTTTCAAGACAGGGTTTCTCTGTGTATCCCTGACTGTCCTGGAACTCACTCTGTGGACCAGGCTGGTCTCGAACTCAGAGATCTGCCTGCCTCTGCCTCTGCTGGGATTAAAGGGATGGGCCACCATGCTCCACTCTGTTCTTTTTCTTTTTTTATATATTTTAAGTGTGTGTGTGTGTGCGCGCGTGTACACTTGCCCATAGAGGCCAGAAGAGGGCATCAGATCCTTTGGAGGTGGAGTTAGAAGAGGTTGGGAGTCACCCAGGTGCTGGGAACAGAACTTGGGTCTTCTGCAAGAGCAGTGTACCCCCTTAACCTTTGTGTCATCTCTAGCCCTGTTTACTTCCTCATTCTCTGTTGCTGCTCTGCTGCTGCTGCTGCTGCTGCTGCTGCTGCTGCTGCGTTTGGGACTGACTCCATTAGCCTCCCTCATGCTAGGCAAATACTTTACCCCTGAGCTGCACTCTAAGCCTGTCTGTTTTATTTTTTGTTCTCAGACAGACTCTTATTAAGTTGCTGAGGAGGGCCTCGAACTTGCTATGGTAGCACAGACAGCCCTTGACCTTGGGATCCTTCTGCCCAGACTCTAGAAGAGCTGCCGTTACAGGCCTTCCCTCCCCGCACCCCCAGGCCCAGTTTATGAGGTTCTTTATAGGAAACAGACCCTGTTCCTTAGGCATTTGTTGACTGAGCCTTCAAAGCCCAGCTCAGTAGCCCTGCTCTGGGAACACCGCCTACTCTTTCCCCTAAATCCTGCTTTGTCATAAGAACTCCGAGTGTCCCTTCTGCCTTCCTTTTTCCTGCGCTTCACATCTGACAAGTCAGTCGTATCAATCACAGTAGTTCATGTTTTCTCTGTGCTAGGAGCCAGGGACTCAGACGGCCCTAAGAAGTCCCCACCCTTGGAGCTTTCAGCCCAGCAGTGAGTGCGTGCCCAGCAGTGAGTCATGATAATGTATTTATATATACTCAGCTGAAGGGAGCTTTACTTTTGTCATTATTATGTCATTATTTATTTATCATATGTGTGTACATGAGGTGGGGGCACATGAAAGGACACACGTGCAACTGTGCCTGTGTGGGGGTCAGAAGACAACTTCGTGTGATGGGGTCTCTCCTTCCGCTTTGTTGTTTGGTTTTCAAGGCAGGGTTTCTCTGTGTAATAGTCCAGGCTGTCCTAGAACTCACAGAGATCCTCCTGCCTCTGCCTCCCAAGTGCTGGAATTACAGGTGTGCGCCACCCCCGCCCGACTCTCCTTCCACTTTTTCTTGGGTTCCAGGAATCAACTCAGGTCACCCGGTGTGTACCACCAGACTTTCCCCGTGAACCACCTCGTCGGCCCCTTGATGAAAGCATTAATAGAGTAGCTGTTGCAGTATATATTGGACGTCAGCATTCTGTGGTGCTTTCTCATCCTTTTGCAGATTAGTTCCCACCGAGTTGCTCAGGCAGGCCTCAAACTTGTGGTCCCCCTGCCTCTGTTCTTCAGTAGGTAGGATTATAGGAATGCACTCCATACCTGGCTCATTGCTTGGCATTCTTTACCTTTATCATCTCCTACTATATCTACTTCTACCCACTGCATGGTACAGGTAGGCAAACTGAGGACAAGAGCCATAAAGTAACTTGGCAAGGCCACCCTGCCAGCCAGTTACTGTACCCTGATTGGGACCCAGTTTTTCTAGCTGTGGGAATACAGCATGGGTAGGCGGTGGCACACAGTCCCGTCCCCTGCACTGCCTGAGAACCTGCTGAGATGGTGGCACACAGTCCCGTCCCCTGCACTGCCTGGGAACCTGCTGAGGCGGTGCCTGAATCTGAGCTGGTTTTGCTTCTTGTGCCCCACCGATGAGGTCATTGTGAGAAACCATGTCTGATTAGCTGCCACCTGTTACCCTAAGAGCTGGCAGCAAAGACCCTTCTGGCTGACTCACTGCATAGTTACTGGGAGGGTCCCTTCAAAGGCAGATGGTTTTCAAGAGGGCCGTGAGAGAGAGGAACTGTGCACGGACTTCCCTGGGGAAGAAGGGCTCATGGAAAAAAATGGCTGCCTCTGGTCTTCAGGGGACTGGGCCTCTTTAGTCCTGGGTGGGTCCTCTGGGAAACCAGCTAGGAATGAAACTAGAGGTGAGGTATGAATGACTCAGAACAGGCTCGGGGCCTAGATTGTGAACCCAGTTATTGGCTTTGTGAATTTAAGCCAGGTTACTTAATTAATCTCTATGCCCAGCTTCCTCATCCTAAGATTGGGTCCTCTCACCGCCATGGAGGAGCGAATGGGATCAGGATAGTCAGCACACACTGCTCTAAACGGTGGTCACCGTAGCTTCCATGGGAGGCATCGTCCCTCATTGCTGTGCTGAGAACAGCTGCTGGGGCGGTTGAAGAGGGACTTGAAGAAATCGAGTCACTGTGCAGTGAGGAGAAATCCCTTGGGCACTGGCTGAGCTGCAGCTCCAGAGCAGCCTTCAGGCCTGGAAGTAGGGTGACAGAGCCCCCACCCAGTCTGCCGCCTGGCCCTTGGTGATCTGACACCGGCAGGCCTCAGAGACCCCTCTTCCCAGCCTTCCCCTCTAACTTCCCAGGCCAAGGAGGCCTGGGACAAGCTGAACCAGGAACATGTGGTCACCCTAGCAACCGCGGGTAGCATGGGACAGCCCTGCCTGCTCCACTGTGCCCACCCAAGCAGATGGGGACAGCCTGAGAAATGTGAATAAAATGTTTTCATGGTGTAGGGCAGAACAGCTGCAGGAGCCCTGAGAATCCCCAGCCAATCCAAAATCTAGTGACATTCTGTCAGTATGCGTTTGTGTACACACATGTTCAGACTACCGCTTCAACGGGAAGGAATGAACACCCTCCTGTCCCACAGCCACTTCTCACAGGGAGGCCAACCTGGGGCTGCATTCAAGAGTTTGTGTAAGGCTGAGGATGTGGAATTCCACACCTTTTTGCCTCAGCTCTGGGTGGACAGGATGCCTGGAGGGGACGCTGTGGGGCAGACGGGCCTCACTGGTTTTGCCACACACAGCTCTTGTGGAACTGGTTCTGTGGCTATCGACAGGTCACTTGGTCTCTCTGAGTGACCGAATAATGGAGAATTAAATGCTGTCTGAGGTCCATTCTAGCTCCCTTGTCTCTAGATCTGTTTCTAACTGTGTCTGCCCTACCCGAATTCCATCGGAGCTCAGTCACCGCTGCCATAGTTTGAGTCTGGAGGAGCCTTTTTCTTGGACCCTTGCCTCAGTGCGGGGCCCTTTGTCTCCACAGCAGAGACCCCGTCTATTTATTGCCCTTTTCACTGCAGGTGTCAGCCAGTCCCGTGTTTGAGGATTCTTGGGTGATACAGGGTGGGGACAGTTGGAATCAAGGCCTTGGGAGAGGGACAAGCGAGGACAGACCCCAGGCAGGCGTGCTCCTTTCCCCAAGGAGTCTCCTCCTCCTGACAGACACTGCCCCTCCCCCAAGCACTTTCCAGTAACGTGCTGCCCTCTGCAGGCAAGAAGCCAAGAGGGAAGAGACCCAGTCCTTTCTTGCAGCCTGGGCTCAGCCTAGAGGCCCCTCAGGTCTGGAGCCCCACTGCAGAATACTCGGAAGCAGGACCAAAAGAAGACTACGGGAAATGGGAGGGGAAGGATGCCAGGGACATGACTGAAGCCCGGCTATCCTGGGAGCTGTCTTCAGTAGAAGAAAGCATATTGTTCCCTGCTCAAGAGACCCCAGACCCAGGAGTGGCCTGCGAGGGTCATCCTGCCTCTCAGAGCACCAGCTTCTCATCTGTAGGAACCCCAGCTGTTCACCTGCCATAGAGGACCCATCCCAGAACAGCTAGCATGGCCATCCCCGAGCTTCTCACAAAGGTCCCCAGGGCCCAGCAGGGAAAATATTGACACTCTAGCAAATGGCTGAGAGCTCTTTACCCCAGGTTCGAGACACCTGTGCTGGAGCAGAGTCCTTCCTTGCAGAGCCCAGGTTTGCCCTGTGCAGCATAGCAGCACTACCCAGCTGTTCCTGTCCTCGGGCGAGGGCATGTGCTTCCAGCACGGTGCTGGCTTGAGGGAGCCCCTCAGGAACAGCAAACATCCTCCTTGTTACCGCCCCTGGCCTGCTTCACTCACACACTCGCTCCAGGCAGGAGAACACAGGACAAGAGGCGTTTTCCCAGCCTTTCTGATAGGTGGAGGTGGATGCTGTCTTCTGTTTACTCTGGGTTGTCTCTTTCAATTCTGTCCTCTCCTAAGGCAGCTGTTGTTGCTAACGCTATAGAGCAGGACCCAGGACACTCAAGGAAGGCCAGCTGGTGGGAGCTGGACTCTTTTTTTTTGGGGGGGGGCACTTTTTAAAGCATTTATTTATGTGTGTACATGTGTGCTCACATGTGTGCTCACATATGTGCTATAGCCTGCCTGTGAGGATCAGAGGACAGCTTTTAAGAATTAGTTCTCTCCACTGTGTTGCACTCAGGGATCAAACTCAGGTCATCAGGCTTGGCAGCAAGCACCTTTACCACTGAGCCATCTTACCAGTCCCTAGAGCTGCACTCTTGATCTTGGGAAGCTGCTTTCTGGCCCATTATAAGATTATAAGAATTCTATTCCAGGCCCAGTGGCAGTGGTACACGCCTTTAATCCCAGCACTTGGGAGGCAGAGCCAGGTGGATCTTTGTGAGTTCGAGGCCAGCCTGGTCTACAGAGCGAGATCCAGGACAGGCACCAAAACTACACAGAGAAACCCTGTCTCAAAAAAAAACAAAAACTAAACAAAACAAAATTCTGTTCCCCTAAACTCAGTTGACTCACTTTCCTATGACTAAATACCTATTTAAAGAGAATTTTAAACTCTTACCCACCAAGCCATTGCCCTGCTCCAGTCTTGGAGCTTTTAGTCCTGAGACTGAATGACCCTCTTGCTTTGGGTCTGTGGTGAGGCAGCACATTGTGGGGGCAGCATGTGGTGGACCAAAATGCTTCACTCATGAACCAAGGAGCAAGGAGAGAACCTCGGCGGGGCCCTCACTTCCTCCCCTTCAAGGACACACTCCCAGTGACCTAAAAAATCTCTCACTAGATCCTGCCTCCTAAAGGTTCTGTCAGCTTCCTCCTGTTACTAACCCTTTAAAACGTGGAGGACTGAGAACCATTCAGGATTCACGGTGTGGCAGGTCCTACAGTCCCCTTTCAGGGCAGTGCAGGTCTCTGGGTAAGGAGCTGTGGCCCTGGCTCCACTCTTGAGCTGGTTGCCTGGTCCCTGTGGGTGCCAGGAACAAAGGGCGATCGAAGGTTGTGTGAGAAGGAGGCCCAGCGAGAGTCCTGTTGTGCCCTGAGCAGACAGGATGCTCAGGAAGGACCTGGAGGTGGGGGAGCGGGCAGATGCACTTAACCAGTCACACAGTGGGGCCTATCTCCCGGAGAAAGAGAACGGCTCATTTGGGGAAACTGCAAAGAATTTGAATATTAGGGACCGGGGAGGAGAATGGGACAAGAGATGGACTGGCAGCTGAGCACTGGGTGTTACTGGTCGACTCCAGCCTAGACAGCTTTTCAGCGCACAAGGTGACTTCTGAAGTCAGGAACATGTACAGGTGGCTTTGAGGTTCCTTCCTACCCTAAGATGGAGACGTTTTTCCCTAGCATGTTTTCAGTGTCTCCGGGGAGCTTGGCATTGTATGGGGCTGTGGTGGTACTGGCGTTGCCTGGGTCAGCACCTGAACGTAGGAGGGCTTTGCTTTCGGGAGAATTGTCCTTCCTTCCCAATGGGAGATAATGAAGGCAAAGATCTGGCCAGGCAGGTCCTTGAGGATCGTGGGTGTTTTCAAGTCAGCACCTACTATGGAATTTGCCAGCTCAGAGCTTGCTAGGTAGAGAAGAGGAGGGAGCATCGTTCTTGAGCACAGGGTTCACTGTCTCTTGACTGAGCTGGCTTTGGGGTCCGAGTACCCAACATTGCATCTGGGTGCCCAGGTCTTCACCCACCTTCCTACTGCAAAACCAAACCAAAGAGCTCATAGGGAAGAACATGGGCTCTGTAACCAAACCTGGGCTCCCCAGAGCCTGGATCTGGAGCCTCAGCATGGTCCGTGACAGAGAACGGCATGCTGCTGGTGGCCAACCCCACTAGGGAAATGGTTGGTGGGTGTCAGGATGGCTTCATGGGGAGGGAGGCTAGGGGAACTTAAATTTCAGAACTGTGGAGTTGGCTGGGGGCTGGCATCAGATCTGGGTTCCCTTGTGGTTCTGCTATGACTTACTCTGGCTTTGGGCAAGTTCCTTTACGTTTTCAGCCTCTGTTGCCCTGTCTTTAGAGTGGATGGGATTGAGCTAAAGGCAGGGTAGGGTGACAAAGAGATTTCACTTCACTTGCCAAAACTGACTGATGGCTTTTGACCTCTTGGGATCTTGTCTGGAGCAGCCACCTGGGGTCCGGAAAAGCATGCCTCGTTTATGTCCAGCCGTCTGCTGCCTGCCAGTCTGGGATTGGAGGTCTCTGCATGTGCTCTGCAGGTTTGCAGACCCAGCCCTGTTGTCCTCACATTGCTCCTGGCACTGATGCTCTTAGAATGTCCTGTCTCTCTGCCGGCTCCACTTTAACACCATTCATTGTCAACTGTGACTTACACACCTCCATGGTATGGAGCTCACCGCCTTCCCCGAGACAGAATCATTCGATTCTTCTTCCCTGCATGGGACGTAAGTCAGCCTCCCCGAACTTGTGCCTGAAGAGCTGCCATGGGCTCAGGAATAGCGTGATGCCTTGGATTCTTTGGTCATCAGTTTAATTTCTGTCTGCTAGAGGTGTATAGAGCGGCTGCTTTCCAACAGTTTATGACAGTGACAGAGACAGTTGGGGAATGTTCTGTGAAAACATCGGCCCAAAGTGGCTCAGAAGGTAAAGGTGCTTGCTGCCAAGCCTGAGGACCTGAGTTCAATCCCCCAGGACCCACATGATAGAAGGAGAGAACCAACTCCCACAGTTGTCCTCTGGCCTCCAACCACGTGCCATGGTGCATGCTCACATGTATATGCATGCACACGCACACATATCAAATAAATGTAAATTTTAAAAATCATTTATTTTATGCCACAGCCCTGTGAAGCTGGTATTATCCCTTCCGTTTTACAGGCAAGGAAGCCGAGGCTCAGAGAGTTAACAGAGCGGCCTTCTGAGACCAAGTCTGTGCACCTCTCGCCAGATGCTCTCCTGGTCCCCAGTCCTGTCCCCAACCTCCTGTTCTTCTGGCTCCCCTGAAAAGCCCACGGCCTCCCGTTCTCTCGCCCTTCACAGGTTTCCATGTGATCCCCACCATCTCGAGCATCGTCCCGGAGAGCTGCCTGCTGATCGTGGTGGGGCTGCTGGTGGGGGGCCTGATCAAGGGTGTTGGCGAGACGCCCCCCTTCCTGCAGTCAGACGTCTTCTTCCTCTTCCTGCTGCCGCCCATCATCCTGGATGCGGGCTACTTCCTGCCACTGCGGCAGTTCACGGAGAACCTGGGCACCATCCTGATCTTTGCCGTGGTGGGCACACTGTGGAACGCTTTCTTCCTGGGTGGCCTCCTGTACGCCGTGTGCCTGGTGGGCGGTGAGCAGATCAACAACATTGGCCTGCTAGACACCCTGCTCTTCGGCAGCATCATCTCAGCCGTGGACCCCGTGGCCGTGCTCGCTGTCTTCGAGGAGATCCACATCAACGAGCTGCTCCACATCCTCGTCTTCGGGGAGTCCCTGCTCAATGATGCCGTCACTGTGGTGAGGGGGCAGGGGCCACACCCCACGCACACGGGGCACAAGCCACGCCTTACCCTTCCACCGATGATGGGATAGATGGCCAGTGTCCCTCCATGCTTGCGTGTCAGGCACTGCTCTGAGCACTGGAATGTGGATTCCCTCTCTTACTCTTCAGGACAGCCTGGGGAGAGATGTGCTGTTCTTGTCTTTCAGAACCAGGAACAGCCCACGGAAGTTAGACAACTTGCTAGAATGTGGCGAAGCTGAGATGTGAGGCAGTGTGCTTGTCCCAGCCTGTTGCCCTCCAGGACCTGAGCTCTTGGCCTAGCAGGCCATTTGCTCCCTGGCCAGCTTGCATTTTGTTGCTGTCTTGCCCAATCACTGAACCTCTCTGCCTTCTTTTCCTCACAGCCCATTTCATCTCCAAGGAGCCTTTTAGCTCTTGTGTTGGCCATTTAAGAATTTGGTATGTGTAGGCCAGGCGGTGGTGGCGCACGCCTTTAATCCCAGCACTCAGGAGGCAGAGCCAGGCGGATCTCTGTGAGTTCGAGGCCAGCCTGGTCTACAGAGTGAGCTCCAGGAAAGGCGCAAAGCTGCACAGAGAAACCCTGTCTCGAAAAACCAAAAAAAAAAAAAAAAGAATTTTGTATGTGCAGGGTTTGGGGCAAAGGAAATGAGAAGGAATCTGCTCCCCCAAACCTGTAGAACGTGATAAGTGAATTTAGTAGGTCTGGGTTGACTACTTTTGTCTTACGTGACTCTCAGCAAGAGATTCTTCCTCTTCCAGGCCTCTCCGTTGACAGAGTAGTAGTGTTGTCTGCCTCGGGCCAGGCGAGGACCTGCACCTGGCAGAACTGTGTGTGTCTGTGCATGTCTATCAGCCAGTTTCCTCAGGAAGCAGATGTGTGCACTCGCATTCTGTCCCCTCCAAAACTGGGCTCCTAAGAAAGGGTCTGCACGCACAGAAAAACACGAAGACACAGAGGTCCATGCCCAGTCCTGCTGGCACGCACTCTGCCGTCCGTCTCCAGCCCCTTTGGAGGCGACACCTCCATAGAAACAGACTCTTGCTTACCAGCCTCAGCCTCAGCCTCCTCCTGTGCCCCTCGCCGCTTCTCATGCCGCGAGTCTAGCCTGATCATTCAGTGCTCCATCTTGGTCTCTTGTAGCAGCAGCCCCAGCCAAGGGTTACGCACGAGCCTCAGCTCGTGCAGGACACACAGAAGCTAGCCTGTCCTTTTCCTGGGATTCCTATAGGAATTCTGCTTATTAATGTGTGTCTGAAGCCAGTCAGTACCTAGTTGAACCCTCCCCAACTGAGTCTGGCTGTGAATCCATGTTGGCACCACTGGAAACAAAGGCATGCTTGCATCAAGTTGATAGCTCAGATCTGGTGTGTAGGGTCTACGCATGTCCTGACAGTGGTGACCGTGGTGACCGTGTGGCCAGCATTAGGTGTTCCGGTGTGAATGCATCTCGCCTTACCTGGTTTGCAGAGTGACTCTGGCTGTCTTCGTTAGGGTTTCTATTGCTGTGATCAAGTACCATAATCTGAGGATGAAAGGGTTTATTTCAGCTTACAGTCAGGTCACGTCCCATCACCGAGGGAAGTCAGGACAGGAACTCCAGGCAGGAACCTGGAGGTTGGAACTGAAGCAGAAACTGTGGAAGAGTGCTGCTTGTTGGCTTGCTCAGCTTGCTTTCCTGTACAACCCAGGACCACCTGCCCAGAGGTGGTGCCATCCACAGTGAGCTGGTCCTCCCTCATCTGCCTTTTAATTAAAAAAAAAAAAAGCCCCATAGCATTGGCTCCAGGCCGTCTGATCGAGGCCTTTTCTCAACTGAAGGCCTTCTTCCCAGGTAGCTCTAGCTTGGGTAAAGATAGCAAAAAACAACCAGGACAGTGGCATTCTTATCCGAGTGTTACCACATGAAGAAATGGAGGCGTTAAGAGGCTCCACTAGCTGATGAGTGATGCTGCTGGAGTCACATGACACTCCACACACACCCACACAGGCCTACACCATATTCTCTTTTCTGCTTTTCATACCACTGGTCATAGCTCCAGGCTAGAAAGGAAGACCTGGCCTCTACTGTTCCAGTGGCCCATGTGGTAGACTTGAGCACTCATGAGCACCCCAGGCCAGGAGTGGCGTTAGCCTAGGGCGGAGCACACCTGCTGCTGAGGCCCATCCTGCCTCCCAGATAGGCGTGGTCCTCCAGGCAGCCCTGGAGCCCAGCCAGTGCCCAGCATCTAGCCTTCCTGCCAGGCCCAAGTTGGGCCTTTTCTAGAGCTTGGTACAGGTGTGAACACCATATTTCCAAGACAGTGATGCTGCACCTGAGCTGCCTGGCATCGGGTCTCTGTCCTGTCACCTTCTCCTGTCCACCTCCCCTTCCTCCAGGCCTGGAAATTCCCCATCTGGTTCCCGGCAGAGCTGTCTAGGGCTGGACTTGAGTAGACTGGGGAACCACCATGTCAGTCCCTCAGAACAAAACCCATAATGAGGGAGCAAGTTCTGGGCCCAGTCCTGCCCCTTGGCAGGCCCCCCTGGCATGTTAGTTGATATATCTGAGCCTCCCTCTAGCAAGGAGATAGGGATCCTTGGCCTGCATACCAATAAAGATGGTTGGTATGTGACGAGCATTTGTAGACTGTTCCAGGGCTGGGAAACTGTCGGGCCTCCGGCTCCACAGCGCCTGAGCTTGGCTGTTCATTGCAGCTCCCTGGGCAGCTTGTTTAAATGGAGATTTGTCCGTCCCACTTGGTGGGTCCCAGATGACCTGGCCCCATGCGTTGTCAGAGGTTAACAGGTTTGCTGTAAACGTCCTGCTTCGTGCTAACTAACGGAGAGAGAATCCAGAAAGGCCTCGGTTTATACACGCTCAAACAGAGATAAGTAGACTCAGTGGTAGTGGTGGCACCACAGGGAGTATCCTGCTGAGCACTTTCCTAACTTAATTCTGTGACAGCCCTGTGACATGGGCGCTCGCTCCACTTGCTCCCACCGGTGGAAAACTGAAGCACAGAAGACTAGGTCATTGGCCGTGTGTACAAAGGATGGTAGCTTGGCTGCCTAGCTTTAGAGTTTATGTTCGTTACCAGCAGGGTGTGCTGCGGGCCTCCAAAAGAAGGTCCCCAGCCCAGGTTCTGCACATGCTCAGCACTAGGGTTTCCTGCCGCCAGATAGGCTGTATTCGTGGCTGGGGATCGTGGAGGGATGAGATGAGCATGGGTGGGATAACCAGGGAGCCGTGGGACATGGGACCAGGGCCTTGCCCTCCTGCCCACCAGCCTGCCTGCCCTCTCCAGGTCCTCTATCACCTCTTTGAGGAGTTTGCCAACTATGAATATGTGGGCATCTCGGACATCTTCCTCGGCTTCCTGAGCTTCTTCGTAGTGAGCCTCGGTGGGGTGTTTGTGGGCGTGGTCTACGGCGTCATCGCAGCCTTCACCTCGCGATTCACCTCCCACATCCGGGTCATCGAGCCGCTGTTCGTCTTCCTCTACAGCTACATGGCTTACCTGTCGGCCGAGCTCTTCCATCTGTCAGGAATCATGGCGTGAGTCGGGGCGTGGCGGGTTGACAGACTCGGTAGGGGAAGCTCCTTGGCGTGACATCCCCAGATCTGTGTGGTCGCCAAGGAGCTCCCAGCCCCTGGACTCTGGACTCCAGACTTCCCCGGTGTCCCCTGGAGTGGTCCGGGTCATCAGAGGCTGCCCATAGGAACGCTCCAGTAGACTCTGGGATTCAGGAATCCGAAGGTTGTCTGAAAGCAGATGAGGCAAAAGCAACCTGTGTTAGGGCTAGTCTCAGGCCCAGGAGGCAGAATCTCCGTGCTCCCTAGGAAGGTCTCAGTCCTGCCACTCCCTCCCTTTTTCCCAAAGTGAATGACTAGTTGGAAGCTGGCCCAGGCTCCCTGGAAAGAGCTAACCAGCGTGTTACCCCGCCTGAGTAGAAAAGCCCTGAGCTCTCTGCTGAGTTTGAAGTGGGCCATGGGACACAAGTCAGTGAGGAAAAGGAGAACAGAAGTAAAGAGGCCAGTCTAAACTGGGGGATTCTGGGTAGTAGGGAAGAAGCCTGCAAAGGTCCCTAGAGCAGTGCTTCCCAACCTGTGGGTGGTGACCTTTTCACAGGGGTCACCTAAGACCGTCAGAAAACACAGATTTTTACATTACAGTTCATAGCAGTAGCAGAATCACAGTTATGAAGTTCAGTGAAAATAATTTCATGGTTGGGGGTCACCACAACATGAGGAACAACTGTATTAAAGGGTCACAGCATTAGGAAGGCTGAGAACCCCTGATCTAAGGGGACCCTGTGCGTTGGCAGCATCGTACATGGAGGGAAACCCGAGAGACCAGAGAGTCTGTCCCTAGCTGTCATTGGGCAGATGCAGTGTGGCCTTGGGGAAAAGGCCAAGACCTTGGAATTGCACAGACTTTAGTCTCTTGCACTGAGTCACCTCAGCTGGACAATGGAGGTGACCTTATTTTTCTAAAAGTCCCGTCTCTTGTCTGCAAAATACAAGAATTCCCTGGCCCTGTGTGTCAAGGAGACACAGTGGGTATCTGGTCCTTCCGAGTTGCCTGGTGAGCAGGTGGGTGGTCAGCCTGTTCATAGTGGGTGCAGCTCACGCCTGAACCCTCTTCTTCCTCACCCCAAGACTCATCGCCTCGGGAGTAGTGATGCGCCCCTACGTGGAGGCCAACATCTCCCACAAGTCACACACCACCATCAAGTACTTCCTAAAGATGTGGAGCAGCGTCAGCGAGACCCTCATCTTCATCTTCCTCGGAGTCTCCACCGTGGCCGGCTCCCACCAGTGGAACTGGACGTTTGTCATCAGCACCCTGCTTTTCTGCCTCATCGCCCGGGTACTGGGTAAGGGCCAGACCCAGGCCAAGGGAGACATGTGTGTATGCGCCCCGCGTGAAGGAGCCAGGCTGAGGAGGGGCGACGTCCATACAGTGTGAGGCTAGGTTGTGGGGTGTGGATGTGTGTTGGTGTTTCTACGAGCTGGACTGTGGTATGTGTGTGTGGTGAGGTGTATAAGATCTGGGCTCTAATGTGTCTAATGTGTATGACACACAGTGCTAGCTGGGTTGTGTTCTATGGTACAGTATGTAAGGGAATGGGCTGTGGGTGTCTTCCCCGTCCCTCTCTACATTTTTTAGGTTTTTGTTTGGAGTTTTTTATATTTGTTTGTTTGAGACAAGATCTTACTATGTAGACCAGGCTAGCCTAGACCTCCTGGTAATCCTTCTGCCTCAGCCTCATGAGTGCTGGGATTACAGGTGGGATTTTTATTGTTGGCAAGCAGGTTTTGTGTGTGTGTTTTGTGATGCTGGGGATCAAACCGAGGGCCTCATGCACGCAGACCAAGCACTCTTCTGCACCCCTCCTCACAGCCTGCACTGAATTATGGTTTATTAGGGACAATTCCCAGTATATAGAAAAGAGAGGTAACAGGACCATTGTCTCCTTCCTGCTCCGCTGTTTTAATAAGTAACAGCACATTACCATTCTGTTGTCTCCTCCCATCCCTTGACCTGGAGCCTCTGAAGGCCTCTGGGATATCTTCAGAACAGGTGCAGGTTGAGGAACTCTTTAAAGGCCCACTGAGGTCCTGGGGGGAGGGACCCAGGAAGGGAGGGAGGGAGGTGGGCTTAGTGGAGGGGCTCGCGGACAACCTGACCTCCCCTCTGCCTGCTCGCTGGCAGGTGTGCTGGGCCTGACCTGGTTCATCAACAAGTTCCGCATTGTCAAGCTGACCCCCAAGGACCAGTTCATCATCGCCTACGGGGGCCTGCGAGGCGCCATCGCCTTCTCCCTGGGCTACCTCCTGGACAAGAAGCACTTCCCCATGTGTGACCTGTTCCTCACGGCCATCATCACCGTCATCTTCTTCACCGTCTTCGTGCAGGTGCTGGGCCTGGCCGGGCGCGCCCCTGCCTTGGGGAGCCTCACTCTTCTGGTGGAAAGAGGAAAAGGGCTGTGGGTACCCTGTCGTTGACTTGCCGCATGGCTTTGGTGGCCTCAGTCCTCA
Source organism: Peromyscus californicus insignis (assembly GCF_007827085.1). Lineage (NCBI taxonomy): Eukaryota > Metazoa > Chordata > Mammalia > Rodentia > Cricetidae > Peromyscus > Peromyscus californicus. The sequence goes on along the minus strand of NW_026294573.1, from coordinate 21,133,211 downwards.
GTTGTGGTAATGTGACATTGTGAAGTCAGTGATTAGCATGTGAAGTGACCAGAGTGCTGCAGTGCTGCCCTACGTCATTAGGAGCCACTGGTGTGACGTGGGCAGAGCCACTGACGTGACTGGGCAGCTGGCAGGCCTGAGACCTGACTGCCTAGTGGTTCAGGGTTTGTCGTCTCCAGCAGCACAGCACAGGCAGCTGGACCATCTTTTGAGCCAGGAAGCCTGAGGCCCGGACTGAGCCTAATGCTTCACTAGCTGTGTTTCTTGGGGAGACGCACCTGCCTGTGTCTCCGTCCCCATTGGTGAAGTGAGGAGACTGGGCTATATGATCCCAAGAGTCCTTCAAGCCTGCGGGCCAGTGACTTCTGAGCATTTAAATGACCCAGGCTTAGCAGAGCTCCACCCCTGTCTCTAGCCACCCTCCCCAAGGGAGGCCCGTGTGGGATGTTGCACACTACTCTCCCATAGCTGACTGACCTGGAACAGGTGAGAAACTCTGTTGGGCGTCCATTTCTCTTCCATCCTCTGTCTTTCCTGGGCACTAGTCCTCACAGAGTGCCAGATGGACACACCTTTGCTTTTTCATGAGAAAAAGATATGGAGAGCCCTCTTGGAGTGGGGTGCAGTTTCTGTCCTTTTACAGGAACGAGCTCCTCTTTGGCCTCTTGCTCTGTTCCGTCCTCAAAAACACTGCTTTATCTTGACTTTGCTGTTGAGCCTGTTTGGTGGGTTTCCAAGCCCGCTTTCACTGAAGGTGGCCTGGTGCTGACTCCCTTGAGCCAGCCTGACTCTGGGTCTGCTGCTTCTGGCCTTAGGAAATCACTCAGCCTCTCTACTGTCGGTTCCCTCATCTGTAAAATGGGAACATTTTAAGGAGCCATCTTTCAGGGATATTGCAGGTATTGTAGCACAAGTACTAGTGAACACGTAGAGCCTGTGAGGGAGGCAGGGCAGAGGTAGTTCTCTGTCTGCAGGGCAGGACTCCTTGGGCTGCAGAGCAGATCTGTGGTGGAGCCCGCACTGAACCCAGGCCCCAGCTAGATGGGCAGTGAGGCTTGTTGGGGGAGTTGAGCTGTCAGACCTCTGACTGCTGACTCCAGGAAGAGGTGGGCTTTAGAGACCTGCCTTTGTTCACACACTGAGGTAGAGAGTTATCAGCCCCCCAGTCCTGGGGGATGGAGGACCTCAAAGGGGAGGTGCTCTTTGCCTAGGAGGCCCTCAGGAAGAAGGGAGGTTCCTCAGCCTTCTTGCCGGGTGGCAGAGCCAGGATATCTGATACTCACTTGCCCTCCAGGGCATGACCATTCGGCCCCTGGTAGACCTGTTGGCTGTGAAGAAAAAGCAAGAAACAAAGCGTTCCATCAACGAGGAGATCCACACACAGGTACTGGGGGCTGGGCTGGGCCTTGGGTTGCAGGAGAAGGCTGCAGGAGCTGGAGCCCAGCTGGGCCTTAAGCCCGCCTTCCCTCATCCCAGTGCTAGGTCTCAGTCTCTCAGCCCCCGGGCCCCCTGCCAAGCTCTAGCTGAAGGGAAAGTGTGGTGTGAGCAGTTGGGAGCCCTAGAGGCTGTTACACCATCCCTGCCTCTGCTTGAAGCCACGCAAGTGGGTTCAGAGAGGAGGTGCTCACCAGTGTGTGGCCTGGGCTTCGGGATGAGTAAGGGGAAGGCGCCACCTCCTGGCTACTCCTGGAACTACAGGGCCAGCTAAGCAGACCCATAGTTGGGGTAAAGGAGGGTCGGGTAGGGAAGGAACCCAGTAGTAAGGCTTGACCTGGCCCTGGGCCCATTTCAGTTCCTGGACCACCTTCTGACAGGCATCGAGGACATCTGTGGTCACTATGGCCACCATCACTGGAAGGACAAGTAGGTGAAGGTCTGGTGGGCAGGAGGGGGGGAGGACAGTTCAGGGTCCTTGGGGGCCTGGACATCTTCTCATGTCTAGGAGCTAGCCCCACCTGCCTCCCTCCTCCCACAGGCTCAACCGGTTCAATAAGAAGTATGTGAAGAAGTGTCTGATAGCCGGTGAGCGCTCCAAAGAGCCCCAGCTCATTGCCTTCTACCACAAGATGGAGATGAAGCAGGCCATTGAGCTGGTGGAAAGTGGAGGCATGGGCAAGATCCCTTCCGCTGTCTCGACCGTCTCCATGCAGTGAGTGCCACTGGCCAGCCTGGGCAGCATCTGCACCCACGTTAGCTCCCCAGCCCTAGCCCGGGGTGGCCACCGGGGCTACGCTCCCACTGCCAGAATGGAGACCTAACCTGTGTTCTGTTGTCCCAGGAACATCCACCCCAAGTCCGTGACTTCAGATCGCATCTTGCCGGCGCTGTCCAAGGACAAGGAGGAGGAGATCCGCAAAATCTTGAGGAGCAACCTGCAGAAGACCCGGCAGCGGGTGAGGTCCTGCCCAAGCCTGGCACCTGTTCTGTATCCCCTGCCCTGCTCCCACCTCCCACACACCCAGAGCCTCCCTGGCCCTGGCCTTCCAGCCCAGCTTCTGAGTCCTTCTCTCCCTGATGGTGCTTCCTCCCTCAGCTGCGGTCCTACAACAGACACACGCTGGTGGCCGACCCCTACGAGGAAGCCTGGAACCAGATGCTGCTCCGGAGGCAGAAGGCCCGGCAGCTGGAGCAGAAGGTGCGTGTCAGGCCGGGCCTGCCTTCCTCACATGCTGGAGGCTGGTTCCTCCTCCTGCCTCTCACCACAGGGCACCTCAGGCTCTGCCGAGCTCCGCTGAGGGCATGCACCTACTTCAGACACAGACAACAGATCGTGAGGTTTATTAATGGTGTGAGGCTTTGGGCCTCATCCCCTGAGGAGTGATGTGGGGAAAGGGTGGGGGTGGCAGGGAGAGAGAGAAAGACGTGAACACAAGGGACACTGGGAAATGGAGCTAGCAAGACTGAGTGACTGGGTTACTAGTTTGAGGTGGGGCCACTGGGGTGGAAAAGGAATCTGAAGGGGGTGGTAGAGGTCACAGAGTACCCAAGAGGGAACAAGGCTTGTTGAAAGGTAAGGAGCTGAGCTCAGTTGTGATGTATTGGGTTTGCAGTGCCTGGGGCCGTACAGGATTTAGGTAGGCATGCCAGTCCAAGTTTTTTTATTGCTATTGTTCTATTTTTTTTTTTTTTAATCTAGAATCTTGGGGTCAGATGTGGGCTGGAGACAAGGCTAGCACAAAGTAGATCTGTTTGAGTCTGCTCACGTCAGTGTGGGTGCTGGCACAGGCAATGGGAGCCCATTGAGGAACCACTGCCCCAGTGTCCTCCAGAGTACTTCTGCCAGCCCACTGCCACACTCACCCTGTCCTCTCTCTGTCAGATCAGCAACTACCTGACGGTCCCGGCCCACAAGCTGGACTCACCCACCATGTCGCGGGCCCGCATAGGCTCAGGTAAAGGGCTAAGGAGGGGCCCTCAGGCTGGGTGTTTTGTGCCAGGGACAGGCCTCAGTGTCACAGGGCAAGACGGGCCTTCCCCATCACGACCACTTCTCAAACACTGAGTTATGTCCACGTCACAAGGGGCTGGGTGTTCACAGAGAGGGCAGCATAGCTCTGCTGTCGAACCCGGGCACCAAGGTGCTGCCCGTGGCACTCAGGATGAGGACTGCCATGGAGCCACAACGGAGCACCTGACAGGGAGGCAGAAGTCACTAGTCCATGAAGAGAACAGGGACAGGCCTAGGCCTACAGCTCATGACTCAGGGAAAGGCCCTATTTCTTTCTTTGTTTTTTTAAAATTTATTTAACTTTATTTTATGTGCATTGGTGTGAGGGTGTCAGATCCCCTGGAACTGGAGTCATAGACAGTTATGAGCCGCCATGTGGGTGCTGAGAATTGAACCCTGGTCCTCTGGAAGAGCAACCAGTGCTCTTAAGCTCGGAGCCATCTCTCCAGCCCAAAGCTCTATTTCTTTTTTTTTTTTTTTTTTTTTGGTTTTTCGAGACAGGGTTTCTCTGTGTAGCTTTGCGCCTTTCCTGGAACTCACTTGGTAGTCCAGGCTGGCCTCGAACTCACAGAGATCCGCCTGGCTCTGCCTCCAGAGTGCTGGGAAAAGCTCTATTTCTTAACCTGTGGGACACCAGTGGGAACCCCTGATCCAAGGAAAGCAACCATCTGATAGAAGAGCAGCTGGTAGCAGGGGGTCACTTGGCCCATGTGGACAAAGTTGTGAGGCCCATAGACGTGGTTGCATTCATGGGAAGATCTGAGAGCCGCTAGTAGAGGCTGAAGGGGCCCTGGAGGTGTGGCACATCCTGAGCAGGGCTCAGGGCAGAACCGTCTGTCCTTTCCTTTCAATCCACAGATCCACTGGCCTATGAGCCTAAGGCAGATTTGCCCGTTATCACCATCGACCCAGCCTCCCCACAGTCGCCTGAGTCTGTGGACCTGGTTAATGAGGATTTGAAGGGCAAGGTCCTGGGGCTAAACCGGGATCCAACAAGGGTGACTCGGGAGGAGGAAGACGAGGATGAGGATGGCGTGATTATGATGCGGAGCAAGGAGCCCTCATCCCCGGGCACCGACGACGTCTTCACCCCTGGACCAAGTGACAGCCCCAGCTCCCAGAGAATACAGCGCTGCCTCAGTGACCCAGGCCCCCACCCTGAGCCTGGGGAGGGGGAGCCTTTCATCCCCAGAGGCCATTAGAGCCAGGCCCGTGGGTGTCCATGGACTCTCCCACAGAGTGGGGGCTGGGAGCTCCCTTGCCTCCTGACCTGGATCGGCCCTGCCCCCTTCCCACGCATGGCAGCTGGGTCCACAACCCCCCCGCTGCAGCACGGCTCGCCCCTGCCTCCTGGGAAGTGTCCTCTCCCACCAGTACTGCCTGCCCAATCCACTAGGCAGAACAGCTGGGCTGCTGAGGCAGGCCCCGCCCCATCTCGAGATCCAGGCTCTCCCATACAGGAACCAGGGCTCCACGAGGCCCTCCCTTCCCGCAGCCCCCTCCTCATCCAGACCAATTTTCCATCTTTGATCATCACTTATAACCAAAGAGCCACTGGTTCCACTGTGGTCCTGCCAGGAAAGGAGGGAGCTGAACCTTCCTTGGCCTTGACCAGGCCCTCCCGTATCTGAGGACAGCAGGCATGTGGCTGGGAGACAGATGGGTGACCCATGGCAGACCCACACTACTCCTGCCAGCCATGGCCCCCCTGGCCAGCTACCTGAGCTGCCCTCACTCAGAGCTGCAGGCTGAGGGCACCTCTGAGCTCCCTGCTGGGAACTGGGTGATGGAACAGTGGCGGGACTTGGGTGATGAGGACCACTGGGCCTTTCTGGGGCTGCGACATGGGAGGGACTGTCCGAGGCTCCAGAAAATGCCACCTTTTTACATTTGGTTTATTCGCACCTCCACGTAAGTACGGTTCTGTTTGCACAGAGGCACTCCTGTTTTTAGACCCTTTGAGACCCCCACACCAGTCAGAACTCACCCCCTACCCCCTCCTTCCTTCATGCTGTCTAACACCTCCCCTTCCCTAGATCGAACCTCTGCCTGCCGGGCTCTATTGCCCACAGCACTGGTTGAGATGTGGCCCAACATGAGCAAGGGCCTCCTAGCACCCACCTTGCTCGAGGGTCTGCCTTTACTTCTGTTGGCCTGTTCCACCACCACCCCTTATCCAGACCACCTGCATACCCAGCCTGCAGTGAAGCCCAGCCTGGGCATAGGCTTCCCCCAGGGTCTCCTGTCCTGGCCAGGGCTGCTGGAGTAGACAGTACTGGACCCCAGAGGCCTTTGCTCACAAGCACATACTCCCTTCTGCCCTCATGGCTGGCCAAGCCAATGGGCATCTGCCCAACCCCCAAGCACTCCCTCCCCAGGATTGTGCAGTAGTCAGAGGGGTCCCTCCCAGGGGATGGGGCCACGGGTGCTTGGCCCAGCTGTCTCCTCTCCATGCAAGTGCTGTTTAGGGCAGGAGTTGCCATGCAAGGTGACAGCGACAACCATGTACAAAGCCACCACAGCTGCCGCCGCTCTGCCGCCTGTACAGAAGAAACTGAACCTTTTTCATATTCTAATAAATCAATGTGAGTTTTTTATAAGAGTCAGGGCTGCTTCCTGGGAAGGAGGGCACCAGAGGAACTAGGCTCAAAGACTGGCACAGAAACACTGCCACCATCAGCTGCCAGTGGGGTTGGTACTGTGGGCCAGGTGCTGGAGATACGGTGAGGTGGGGTAGCATGTCTGCACTCAGGGCCTCAGCTTGGTGCTCACACAGCTGGAAAGCCCTGGTGTGTCAGCAGGGCATTGTCAAGGAGACTCCTGCTGGTACCCCGGAACTGACACCTGGGAGACATGCAGGCCTGAGGAAGGCCAGTGGGGGGCGTTTCTCCGCTGGAATTCCTCCTACTCTTGTGAGTGTTCTTACTCTTCCTTAGTGAGTCTGTTTGCTCGGCTTGATAAAAGCAGTGTGTCTGGCTCAGAGGAACAGACGGGACGGACGGACGGATGGACGGGACCTTGTAGTTTATGGTTGGGATCTAAGGGCAGTACAGAGTCTCTGAAGCCCTGTGTTCTCACCTGGGAAATAGAGGCTGTACCCTGTTGGACCTAAGGATTGTGTGTAATGCAGAGCTGGGAACTGAGCTGCATTTCCAGTAGCTGACCACCAGAGGGCAGTGAGGTCTCAGCACAGAGGAACCTGTGCTGGCCAAGAGGCTCTGCCCAGCCTGGGACCTAGATTCAGAGCTGACTTAAGATGTCTGAAGCAGGCCATGCCAAAAGGATTATAGGAAAGGACCACACTGCATTCCTGTATTGATGTCCTACCAGGGAACAGCTGTAACACTCAGAAGGTGCTGGCAGCGTTATGGATACCCATCAGGGATGAGGCCCAATAGATCTCACTTTAGGAAAACATGACCTCCTGCCCCCCCCCCCCCCCACTCTGCCTGCCCCCAGGAGGGAGCAGAAGTAGGAGGATTCCTTGAGGCCAACCTGGGACTCCATGGCCACACCCTGTCTCAAGGATAACAACAGTAAAAGGTTCTAGAGCTGAAGGTGAGAAAAGAACTGTGGTTGTGGAAGCTGCTGTCCAGCCAGGGCTGTGCTGTGGCCACAGATAACAGCACAGCTGCCCGTGGATGCTCCAGAGGATCCAACCCCTCTGGCCACTGCACACACATGGTGCCCATCAACTCACACCGGCGTACACATATACATACGTAAAAATATAAATCTCACAGGCGGTGGTGGCACACACCTTTAGTACCAGCACTCAGGAGGCAGAGGCAGGTGGATATGAGTTTGAGGCCAGCCTGGTCTACAGAGAGTTCAGGGACAGACAGAGCTACACAGAAACCCTGTCTTAAAAAAACCAACAACACTAAGAAAGATTTTTATGTCAATTTTTCTTTAACTAAGGGTGGGGGAAACAGCTTCATCCTCAACACAGGAAACAAAATCTTGGCAACACTGCATCCTCGTCATCCTTCAGTCCTACTTAGGGATTAACTTGAAACATTAATCCTCAGAAACTGAGTATAGTGACTCACACCTCGAATCCCAATAATCCCAATACTCAAGAGGCCGAGGCAGGAGGACTGCCATAAGTTTGAGGCAGCCTAAACTATAGAGGGAGACACTAAAATAATTGGCTGGGAGTATGGCTCAGTGGTTAAAGAGCTTGCCAGACAGCATAGGGACCAAGTTTAGACCCCCAGTATACATGTAAAAAGTCAGTTTGACAGTGGGTTGGGTGGGGGGATTATCCCTGGAGCCCGATGGCCAGCCACCCTGGTGTGCTTCAGGTTTAGAGAGAGACCCTGTCTCAAAATTAAAGTGGAGAGGGATTGAGGAAAACACCTAATGTTACACACAGAAACGTATAAAGTTTCGTCATTGGGGCTCCTTGGGACAATAGAACACAAAAACAGAAAACTTGAGCAGCCTTCGTTTTATGGCTGGTCACAGGAGACCTTCGATGGCACTTCCCTCATTACTTCAGATACAGGGAGAGTCTCAGTGTGTATTCCTGCGCCTCAGCCTCTTGAGTGTTGGGATTAAAGCATGTGCCACCATGTCTGGAGTTTCTGTTCTTACCATGGGTGATGCCATGGCTGACTGGGGTTTTTACCTGGTGGGCTGAAGTAGGAGGATTCTTTGAGTCCTCCCTGGGGCTCCCTAGCCTCCCCTGTCTCAAGAATAGCAATAATATCCAATTCTAGAGCTGGAAGGTTGGGAGGAGGGACCTGTGACTGTTGTGTCTCTTTCCCTGTGTGTTTGCCCTTGGCACTGCTGTGATGTTTGTTGGGTTCCCTGGGCCCCCACAGCTAAGGGTCCCAGGAGTACTGGGAGGCCTCTGGTGAACCCGATGATTCCAGCCAGTCTTTCTGCCCACCCCCCATTGTATAGTAAAATTTAGTGTCCTGATAACCCAGACTAATTATCCTATAGCCGGTGCACTTGACCCTCCTCCTGCCGTTGACTGAGCCACATAGAGTTCAGCATGACCACAAGTCAAGGGACTGAAGACAGGAATCCCTCCAGGAGGTAACTTAGAGACCCTCCTACATAGAATTCCTTATTCCCCATGCTTGTGAAGCTGGGCTTCGAGAACAGAGGTACCGTATACTGGCTCTTTTGAAGCATGTGCTGCATCATTGCCCATCAGAGGCCCAAACTTAGGGTGAAGTCTCCCAGCTTGCAGTGTTCTGTCCCGTCAGTACTGCTGATGGTGTACATCAAATGGCAGTAGGTAGACAATGAGAGGCATTCTGTAGAATCCAGAAATTCGGTCCTGGTGAAAGCAACCAGGTGGGAATGCAAGTGGCGTCATTAGTATGCACTTAGACCCTGGGGTCATCAGTATGCACTTAGACCCTGAGGCGATAATTGCTCCTTCACAAAGAAAGTGGTGTCAACCTCCCAACAGCAAGGAGCTGCTACCCCTAGGGCGATGGTTCTCTTCCCAGCCCCTAATCTCCCTATTTTTAAAGTCTTCTGCTTGTGTGAACTTGTGTTCCCACGCCCAGTTTTGCATAAAGAACTAGCCTAGAGGTGTGCCGCTGTAATCTCAGCACTGGGGAGGTGGAGACAGAAGCCCAGAGGCTGGCCAGCCAGTCATTCTAGCTGAATCAGCAAGCTCTGCTCCTTGAAAGTCCCTGCCCCCAAAATAAAGTGTAGGAGCAATTCCTAGTGGCACACTCCTTTAATCCCAGCACATGGGAGACAGAGGCAGGTGACTCTCTGTGAATTTGAGGCCAGCCTGGTCTACAGAGTGGGTTGTAGGACAGCCATAGTGAGACCCTGTTTAAAATCAAGTGGAGAGCGGGTGAGATGGCAGGGTGTTTGTCACCAAGCCTGATGACTTGAGTCTGATCCTTAGGGCGCATATGGTGGGAGAAGAGAGTGGACTTTCTAATAAGTTGCCCTCTGTTGTGTTCGGATTCCCAGCATCCACATGAAGAGTTGGCTCAGAGGGGAGCACTGGCTGCTCTTCCAGAGGACCCAGGTTCAATTCCCAGCACCTACATTGCAGCTCATACCTGTCTATAACTCCAGTACCATGACTTGTGACTCCCTCACACAGACATACATGCAGGCAAAACACCAATGAACATAAAGTAAAAATAAATTATATAAAAAATTTAAGGTGAGAAAAATAAACATATATCACTTTATATGGATATACATACTATATATCTATATCTATACATAAAGACAGCAAACCTATCTGCCTTCTCCTTCAAGTTAATGGAACAGCAACTCCAGTGTGAGCTAGGGAGGATTATGATAGCAGCAAGTTGGGTGCCAGGGGATTTGAACCACCTGCCCATGCCATTTCCTGTGCTTTCTGGACTTGTCCAGACCTGAACTCATAGCTGCTTAATAATAGAATGCCAGCATGTGTGTCCAATCTTATGAGATGGGTCAGATAATCTCCAGTTCTGGTTACAGGGGTCGCTTGGTGTCCCACAGTCAAGCACTCTGCTCCTACCATGCCCAGTGTGAGCCAGGAGCCACTTTTCAAATGGAGAATAGTTATTGGCACAAGTTGCTGGCATGGTTTAATAAAACCCCCCGAGGGTCTGTAATGCCAGAGTCTCCACTGGCGCTTGTCCGCCCACCATCTTTCTGCCATGATCTCGTCTCACTTGCCTGGGCAGTGTCCTCTGCAGCCCACACCTGCTTCAGCGCCTCGCTTCCCCAAAGTCACAGTCTCGTGGAGTTCATAGAAAATGACTTTGGCAGCACACCTGGATGTGGTATCCATTGTCCGTCCCCCCACCCATCCCAAATTCAAAGTCCCACAGAAGCCCATCCATCCTTTGCCTCTGTCTTTGATGAGGGCAGTGTGAAGTTTGGCCCCTTGTCTCCCATCTTAGAGGAAAGATCTTGACCGGCCCTGGACCACCGGATCCCCGTGAAGCCTCTTTGACATGGCAGTCCCTAATTTTTCGTGATACTTAATCTCCTTCCTTTATTGACTTTTTTAAAATTTGCATTACGTTTTTATTTACTTTGCATGCACGAGTGTGTGTGCTTGTAGGGGTCAGAGGACAACTTGTGAGTGGGTGTTCTCTTTCCACCATGTCGATCTTGAGGATCAAACTCAGATTGTCAGCCACCTCATGGCCCAATTCCTTAGCAAACATTCCAAGAATGCCCATCCTTTATAGCTTCCTACTCACTGGGCCCAATTATCACCCCATTGGCAAGGTAATGGGCTGGCCTAGTGTTTAGAATTTTATCATGATGTTTGATGACCCTTGAGTTATCACATGATAGAAAAAAAGAATATAGGCAGAGCCAAGAGGTGACAGTGAGGTAAACATTTGGGGACTGTCTTGGTCACTGTTCTATTGCTGAGAAGAGACACCATGACTGTGAGGACCCGCCCAGAGTCCTGATGTCATCTTGCATAAAGCCCACTTTAAGAGAAAACTCTTCTTTGCCCTCTCCTCTCCCTCTATTCCCATGAGGTGTGCACCTCCTCTCTCCCTCTCCTTTCTCCTTCCATCCAATCCCTGTCCCCTCCCCCCAAAATAAACTTTCCGTGTGGACATGTATCTGCATAGTGTGATACCGCTCCACACTGCAGCATCTGCATGGCATGTCTCCCTCACCCACCGGGGCCCCTTGGCCCAACCCGCCAAGGCCTTCTGCGTGCCATATCATAACAATGACCAAGGCAACTTACAAAAGAAAGCATTTAGGGGTTGGGGATTTAGCTCAGTGGTAGAGCGCTTGCCTAGCAAGCACAAGACCCTGGGTTCGATCCTCAGCTCCAAAAAAAAAAAAGAAAGGGAAGGAAGGAAGGAAGGAAGGAAGGAAGGAAGGAAGGAAGGAAGGAAGGAAGAAAGGAAAGAAAGAAAGAAAGAGAGAGAGAGAGAAAGAGAGAAAGAAAGAAAAAAAAGTATTTAATTGGAGGCTTGCTTACAGTCTCAGAGGGTGAGTCCATGATCATCATGATCATCATGGCGGGAAGCATGGCAGCAGGCAGGCAGGGGGCTTTAGCTGTAGCTGAGAGGTTACATCTTATCCACAAGGACATGGCAGAAAGAAGAGCAGGACCTGATCTGGTGTAGGCTTTTGAAAGTTCCCCACCTCCACCCCCGACCTCTGCAACCCAGTGACACACCTCCTCCAACAAAGCCACACCTCCTAATCCTTCCTAAACCACCAACTGGGAACCAACCACTCCAATATATGAGCCTATGGGGGCCACCACAGGGGTCAAAGGCATCTGCCACCTCAGTCCCTTTCTTGTTGCTATGATAAAACACCCTGACAAGAGCAGCTTGGGGGAGGAAGGGATATTTGGGTTCTGGGTTTGAGGGTGCGGACATCATGGCTGGGAAATCAAGGCAGATGCTCATAATGTCTCCACAGGAAGCAGAAAGTAATGAATGCCTATGCTCAAGTCATTTCTTTTTCCTCTTTTCGTGTGGATATGTGGATACACGCGCACTCGCGGCGTGTGTGTGTGTGTGTGTGTGTGTGTGTGTGTGTGTGTGTGTGTGTATGCATGTTTGAAGACCCAAGACTGACGTCAAGAATCTTCCACTTCAATGCCGGGTGGTGGTGGCCTTTAATCCCAGCACTCAGGAGGCAGAGGCAGGCAGATCTCTGTGAGTTCGAGGCCAGCCTGGTCTAGAGAGCGAGATCCAGGTCAGGCTCCAAACCCGCACAGAGAAACCCTGTCTACAAACAAACAAACAAACAGAATCTTCCACTTCATTCATCTTGAAACAGGGTCTCTCAATCAAACCCAGAGGTCACCAGTATTGCTAATCTCAGTGACCCATCCTCATTCAAAGACTGAAATTACAGGTGAGCCACCACACCCACCTGTCATTTACGTGGGTGCTGGGGATCCTAACTCTGGTCCTCTTGCTTTTGTAACAAGCAGCTATAACCACTGAGCCATCTCCCCAGCCCCTTGCTACCGCCTTTTTATTCGGTCCAGGACCCTAGTCCAATGGGAAGTGGAGCCTCTTCCCATTGTTCAGCCTACCCCAGTAATCTCTCACGGGTGTGTCCAGAGGCTTCCCTTCCTGGAGATTCCGAAGCCTAAGTTGATGACACACCCCATCACACCCGCCCAGGAGTCATGCTGGCTTGTTGCAGTACAAAGTCTAGGCCACAGCAGCAACTGGAAAAATCACCCGACCTCTGTCCTCCCTGGGGACAGTGGTGGAGTTTTAAATCACACAAGATTGTTATCAGTTCGGAGCCAGGACTTTTTCCTATTTCAAGGACACTGGGGGTCCTTCAGGAGGAGCTTCAGGGACTGTGTCATGAAGGCCTTCCTCCCAGGACTGACCCTGAGCCAAGCCACTGGGTGATTCACTTTTTTCCCCTTATTTCAGGCCCCAAATAGCCAACTCATCCAGGTCAAACCACACCAAGTCTCAAATCCACACAAGCCCAGGCCTGAGTGAAGAGGCCTACATCAACTAATTTGGCTCTGTTTAAGCCCCAAGTTTGTCTCCCTTAGTCTAACACCCCCAGAATCCAACCCAGGTTTCTGGCAGAGCTCACAAGCTTTGGCCACTCCCTGAATGTGTACATGTTCCTCATAGAATGAGCCTTGTACTGTTCCTGGGCTATGCTAGGGCATCACTCTCATTATAGGAGGGTGTCCCCAGGGACAGGGGCAGGTGCTGGAACTGCATCTTGGGGGAACTCAGTGCCCCTTCAGATGCCACTGCCCCAAGCAGAGTCACTGCATGTATTTTGTTTTGTTTTGTTTTGTTTGAGACCGTGTTTCTCTGTGTAGACCAGGCTGACCTGGAACTGAGAGATCCTCCTGCCTCTGCCTCCTCAGTGCTAAAGGCATGCGCCACCTCTGCCCGACTGTCACTGGAAGGAAGATTTTTAAGCAAGGAAAGACTAGTTTTCAAGAACCGAGGGTGGAACTGCCCGCCATCAGCAAGAAGCCGCAGTGTCTACAAAGTTCTAGCCACACGGCCCCATCTCAGGGTTTGGGTTTCCGTGTGTGTGTGTGTGTGTGTGTGTGTGTGTGTGTGTGTGTGTGTGTGTGTGTGTGTGTGTGTGTGTGTGTGTGTATTTGCACATGTGTGCATGTGCCCCCAGAGACCAGAAGAGGGCATAGAGTCCCCTGGACCTGGAGTTAAACAGGCACTTGTGAGCCTGCCAAGTCCCACAGACTTGAACTCTGGTCTCCTGCAAGAGCAACAAGTACTCTTAACTACTGAACCATCTTTGTATGTGCCCCCAAAAGTGTGTGTATGTGTGTGTGTGTGTCTGTCTGTCTGTCTGTATGCTATGTGTGTGTTTGCCTGCAGAGGACAGAAGATGTCAGATCCTTGGAAGCAGGAGTTGCTGGTGGTTATGGACCACCTGAGGTGGGTGTGGGGAACCGATTTGGGTCCTCAGGAAGAGCAGCAAGCACTAACCACTGAGCCATCTCTCCAGCCCTCTTCCACACCATCACTCCTTCTTAACGCACGTCTTTTTCCCGGTGTGAAAGGTTTAATGGGACTGTGCGTATATCTGGCTCTGATTCTCGCCATTGGACAGAAACCAGTCCTCTGCCACAGCTGCCCTGTGGCTGACGGAGAGAAGGCTCTTTAGATCAGCCATGCCCAGTCTTTGTCACTATTTTAGTCAACGCTGTCACCATAGTTACTAAATGCTGCCTGCCACTTGATCTGCCATCATCTTGCTAGTCATCTCAGGCTACTTCTGGTCACACAGTGACTAACTGTCATGCCACGGCACGTCATAGCCTACCATTGTCCATCAGCCCCTGTCAAGGAGGTTATTAGAGCATTAGTCAAGATGCGTGGGCAGCCTGACCCCAGGCCTTGCCACGGGAGCTTCCATGGCTCTTCTGGTAGTCAGTCAGGCCCTGGGTGGAGTCTCTCTATCTCTCTGTCTGTCTGTCTCTGTCTGTCTGTCTGTCTGTCTCTCTCTCTTATTTTGTTTGAGACAGGGTTTCTCTGTGTAGTCCTGGCTGTCCTGGAACTCACTTTGTAGACCAGGCTGGCCTCGAACTTTGAGATCTGCCTGCTTCTGCCTCTTGAGTGCTTAGATTAGAAAGGAATGCCGCCGCCACCGCCGCCGGGCGGTGGTGGCGCACGCCTTTAATCCCAGCACTTCTCGGGAGGCAGAGGCAGGCAGATCTCTGTGAGTTCGAGGCCAGCCTGGGCTACAGAGTGAGTTCCAGGAAAGGTGCAAAGCTACACAGAGAAACCCTGTCTCAAAAAACAAAACAAAACAAAAAAAAAAAAAAAAGGAAAAAGAAAGGAGTGCCACCATGCCTAGCATCAGGACACATTCTCAAGTGTGTCAAAAAGGGTTTGAGGAAGGAGTCCCTCCAGAGTAGAGGGGTAGACTTAAAGGGACAAAGAAAGTGCTAGAATCTAGAAGAGCTGTAGGTTTGGGGAAGATCAGTTTCTGGGAATCAGTGCAGCACATAAGCCCATTTTACAGATGAGGAAAGTAAGACTTCTGCCCCATGTCTTTTGGCAAACAGTCCCAGAGCACCTGCTGTATGTACATGGAGCGCCCACGTGTCTGTGCATGAGCACATATGCTGGTGTCGGAGGTAAGGCATCCTCTCCTGAAAGATCCAGCAGGCAGCTGAGGCAGACGCCTCCGTGCCCACAACAGGCCACTCTGCGTTCCTGCTCACATCACGGCCAGATGGGAGGATTACTCGGGAGCCAGCAAAGCCATCTTCAGCTGAGACTTCCTTTTTAGAGGTCGGGGTGTCCTCATAGCTGTGATAGAATGGCTGGAATAAATGGGGAAGATGACTGCCAGCCCGTGGCTTCACAAGGTTCTGTCCATGGTGTCGGAGGTGGGGTGGGGGTGGGCTGGGGAGTAATGGAGCAGGCTAGCCCATATCATGACAGGAGGAGGAGAGAAAAGCCCTCACCAGGTTTCTCCCTTTTTTCTTACTCCGATTGGACCTTCAACCAATAGGATGGAATTCAGGACGGCTCTTCCCCCAGCTCACTCTTCCTGGACACACCCCGAAGTGTACATGACAAATCTCCTTGAAGCGGGGGTGGGGGGGGAGTGGGGGGGACATTGGGGGTGGGAGTGAGTAGGGGGGGTGGGGGGGGCATGGGGGGTGGTGCACGCCTTTAATCCCAGCACTCAGGAGGCAGAGCCAAGCGGATCTCTGTGAGATCGAGGCCAGCCTGGTCTACAGGGCAAGTTCCAGGACAGGCTCCAAAATACACAGAGAAACCCTGTCTCAAAAAAAACAAAAACAAAACAATTGAAAACAAAATCTCCTGGATGCTTCTCTATCCTGCCAGATTGGCAGTCAAGATTATCCATCATGGGCTGGGGAGATGCTTGTTAGGTAAAGGGCTGCCACACAGGCATGAAGACCTGCACAGGGACCCCCAGCACCATGCAAAAAGCCAGGCCAGAAAATATCGTCTCTCCAAGAGCAGCTGGTTAACTACTGACCATACCAGAGGGGATACACTGTGCTTCTGATGGTCTTTGCCAGGAAGTGTGTTTTAATAAGTGCACACGGTCACTCTCAGATGTGATCTTAGAATGTAATCATCTGTTTTTGTCTGGACTTGTAAGTTTTTGCCTGCTGTAACCTTAAGGTCCTGTGCCTCCTGGAAGGAAATTCAAATGTTCTCGGGGGCGATTAATGTCCTAAATGTCAAGAGTTCCAATAAACTGAAATTGCTTGTTTGGGTTTTAGTTTTTCAGTCTTAAGTAGCCTGGGTTGGTTTCTCACTTCCTAGGTGGTCAAGGCTGGCCCTGAACGCCTTTCCTTCACTTCTCATTTCCCAAGCCCTGGGACTGCAAGCATAAAGAAAAGATGAGTGCTCAGTTCACAGTGCGGGCAACTGAATTCGTCTGGGGGAGAGAGGTTTCTCTCCCGTTAGATTTTTTTCTTTTATTTGGTGTGGTGTGGATGTGTGATGTATGGTATGTGTGTGTGTGGTGTGGTATGGTGTGTGGTATATTTGTGTAGTATGTGTGTGTGTAGTGTGTATGTGTGTGTGGTGTATGTGTATAGTGTGTGTGTAATATGTATGTGTGGTATGTGTGTGTGATATAGGTGTGTAGTGTGTATGTGTGTGTGTGTGTGGTATGTGTGGATTGTATGTGTGTGGTGTGTGTGATGTGTATGTGTGGTGTGTGTGTGGTGTGTGTGATGTGTATATGGTATGTGTGTGTGTGTGATATGTGTGGTATACGTGTATGTGTGTGTATAGTGTGTGTGGGGGGGATCAGAAGTCCACTTGGCGAAGTTGGTTCTCCTGTTCAACTTTACATGGGGATCAAACTCAGGTCATCCAGCTGTACAGCAAGTGACAGGTGACATGCTTAGCCCGCTAGCTGCCCACCCCACCCCACCCCACCCCACCCCTTTGGAGACAGGGCCTCAAACTTGGTATGTATGGGAGGCTGGCCCTGAACTACTGACCCTCCTTCCTCTGCCTCCTAACTGCTGGGTTTATACATGCAGGGCTCTTGCTTTTTGTAACAACCCTGCCAAATTTTACACACACCCTGGTTTGTCTTAACACAACTGCTTCAGGGAGAGGGCTGGCATTTTCTAGTAAAGTGATATGCCATTCATATACTGTGACTCAGGACACCAAACCAGAAAAATGTCCTTGGAAATGCAGAGTGTACCAGGTAATGGATAAAACATTCAGAGCTGACCTTGCTGGTGCATGCCTTGAATCCCAGTGCTCAGGTACAGAGGCAGGTAGATCTCTGTGAGTTCGAGGTCAGTCTTGTCTACATAGTGAGTTCCAGGACAGCATAATGAGATCTTGTCACACACAAAAATAATAATAATAATGATTTCAGGATAGACATATACTAGAAACAATCCAAAAGCCTGTCAAGGAGCAGGTGAGGTGCTCAGTGGGAAGCCTCAGGTGAAGCTCTCTTGCTGCTGAGCCTGAGCACCTGAATTGGATCCCGGGAACCCACACAGGAAAGAGAACTGACTTCCTCAAGCTCTCTCTGTCTCTGTCTCTGTCTCTGTCACACACACACACACACACACACACACACACACACACACACACACGAATTAAAATGTAAAAACAAAAATTTGAAAGCCTATCACCAGTAAAATGCATAGACACATTTCTTCAAAAAATATTTACTTGTATTTGTAACTGTGTGTGTGTGTGTGTGTGTGTGTGTGTGTGTGTGTGTGTCCACGAGTGCAGGTACCCACGGAGTCCAGAAGAGGCTGTAAAAGCTGGAGTGCCAGGCCGTTGTAGCTGCCCAAACACGGTGCTGGGAACTGAACTCCAGCCCTCAGCAAGAGCAGAGCAGTTCTTAACCCCAGAGCCACCTCCAGCCCCAGCGAAGAGCTTTTTTTTTTTTTTAAATAAACAAATTTATTTTCTGTTTGTGAATGTGAGTGCACATGTGGAGGTCAGAGGACAACTTTTGGAAGTTTGTTCTCACCTTCCACCGTGCTGAGACAGGGTCTCTCTTGTTTCTGCTGCACACTTTATTCCAGGCTAGCTGGCCTGGTGGCATCTAGAAAATTCTCTGGTCTCACCCTAGCTGTCCTGGAATTACAGATACATCTGCTTCCTTGCTTTCCTTCCTTCCTTCCTTCCTTCCTTCCTTCCTTCCTTCCTTCCTTCCTTCCTTCCTTCCTTTCTGCCTGTTTTTCTTTCTTCCTTTTTTTTATTCTGGACATTAAGATTAGGTCTTCAGCTCTGAATTGGCTTTATAATTGTACCATGGACTATTAGGCAGCAATGAAAACAGATGAACTATACTTCCTGACAACACAGAATGTGCAAAGCTAACAGAGAACTAAAATGCAAAACCCAAAGCATATCTGACATGACCTGTTTATATAAATTTTAAAACCAGAAAAATCCACATTATACTGTAGAGCACGAATGAGCTAGGAAGAACCATGAAACTATAATGGTAGCTTTAGACTATCATAAAAAAAAAATGCAAGAATGATTCCCCTGAGGAGGAACTGAGATGTATGACTGAGACCCAGGGACACCCACGGTGCTGACAGTCTGCTGTGTCTTGGTCTGGGTGGGGAATAGAGGACAGGTGTCTGTCTCATAATTACACATTATACCATATGTTTACGTCTAGTGCATCTTTCTGTGCATGAGTTATATTTCACGGTCAAGTTTTTAAGCATCTTTTTGGAGACAAGTGCTTGTTCTGTAGCCCAGGTCTCACACTCCTGCCTCAACCTCTTGAGTGCTGGGATTACAGGTGTGCACTGGCACACGGCACTCAACTAGCGTTCACTTTATCTTCATTAGTCACTTTTCTGTTGCTGTGATAAAACACCATGACCCAAAGCAACTCATGGGAGAAAGAGTTTATTTGGGCTTATAGTTCTGGAGGGATAAGAGTCCCCCATGGCGGGGAGGCATGGCTTCAGGAGCAGGTGGCAGGCATGACTTCAGGAGCAGGTGGCAGGCATGACTTCAGGAGCAGGTGGCAGGCATGACTTCAGGAGCAGGTAGCAGGCATGGCTTCAGGAGCAGGTGGCAGGTTAGCTGGACAGTGCTGGAGAGCTTGTCCTGGTGATGTCAATGAGGGAAAGTTGGCAGGCTGACAAACCCAGCTACCACCCAGCCCCAGAACCAGGACTATGAGTTGGTCCACCCCAACATCCACCTCATGTATGATCTGCTGGAGCATGTGAAGGGGCTGGAATGCAGACCCAAAGCTGCAGGATCTCCATGACACAGGGCAACAGCAGGATGTCCAAGAGGAGTCCCAGTGAGGGCCCAGGATTTCGGGTGTAGCAGAAGCCAGAGGCCTCGAACCAGACCAACGATTCATGCAACGAACACTTACAAGTAAAGATGTATGGACTGAAGGGTGAACTGTGTCACACGACAGCTTCTTTTTTTCATTTTTCTTTTTGTATGTTAGTTTGGTTTTGTGTTTTTCTTTTAAATTTTATTTTATTGGCGGGGAGAGGTTCCAAGGGCAGAGGGCAGATTTGAAGGGACAGGGAGATGAATGGTATCTGGATGCATGATGTGAAATCCACAAAGAATCAATTAAAAAAAAAAGAAAGATAGTTTCACATTGCAGCCCAGGCTGGCCTGGAACTTACTATATAGCTCAGGCTGGCCTTCATCTCATGGCAATCTTCCAAATTTAGCCTCCTGAGTGCTGGAATTACAGGCATACACTACCAAGCAGAAATAATATCTTTACTAATATAATAAACTGGTGCCAGGCTTGTGATCTCAGCACTCAGAGGCAGAGGCAGGAGGATATCAAGTTCAAGGCTATTCTAGGCTACATAGCAAGATCTGTCTTAATAATAGCAATAATTGGGGCTGGAGAAATGGCTCAGAGGTTAAGAGCACTGGCTGCTCTTCCAGAGGTCCTGAGTTCAATTCCCAGCAACCACATGGTGGCTCATAACCATCTATAATGAGATCTGGTGCCCTCTTCTGGCCTGCAGTCATACATGCTGTATATATAACAAATAAATAAACAAATCTTTTTAAAAAATAATAGCAATAATGCTAATAGACAACTGGTAACATTCCCTGTTTTCCTTAGTACTGTGAACTGCCGGTAACACAATTTAACCCAGAGACAGGGGTTGGTAGGAGCCATAGTTTGCAGCTGATTGGTCAGAAGTGGATATGACAATCTGCCTATTGAGATCTGCAATGAGGCGACTCATGGGGCCACGCCCTGAACTACGGGACGTTGTAGCACTTCCAGGCAGATATCAGAACTGGATTGACTAAAAGGACACAAAGCAACAGCAAGAGGCTGCTCTGGAAATAGCAGGTCTTTCTTGCTTTGCATTACTTAACACAGGCCAACGGGGCTGGAGAGATGGCTCAAGTTAACCACACTTGCTGCTCTTGCAGAGGGTCTGGGTAAGTCTCCCAGAACCCACATGGTGGCTCACAACCCTTCGTAACTCCAGTTCTGGGAGTCTGACACCCTCTTCTGGCCTCTGAGAGTACTAGATGTACACAGGGTGCACATACACACGCAACCGAACACTCATACACATTAAAGAGTAAAAATGAGCTGCTTTAATCAGGCACGGTGGCACACACCTGAAATGCCAGCACACAGGAGGCAGAGGCAGCTGGATCTCTGGGAGTGTAGCCTGGTCTACAGAGTTGTAGCAGGTAAGAGGTCCTTGTACACACAGATGAGCACTAGGGAAACCAGGAAAAGTTAAACCAGGAGATGTTTACCTGCCTTCCGCTTGGAATGCTGGGAAAGGATGTAGTTTACAACCTGGTGAGCTTGGCCATGTGCAGAGCCAGGTTCACCCGAATCCCCCAGAATATTGTGTTTGTTTGGCACAGACTTTGCCCCCTAGATCTTGAGCATTGGTTCTCAGTCTATAAACCATCCTATAAGAGATGTCACGTGTTTTACAACAACCTAAGTGACTTCCATGTCATCTTAGGGTGAGGCCAACCCTGCCTCCCACAGGCACGTGTTTACCTCAGACATTCTCCCTAGACGCTTATCTTGAGCACTAAGTTTCTAAGTCAACAGAACCATCCTTATGAAAGAAGCCATATGCACTTTGTAAAGAGTTTCAATGTGAACATGTCCTAATGAACAGGGCTGAGTTCACTGTTGTCAGGAAACCTTTTTCCAAAATTGTGCTGTGCTTGAATATGGCTGAACTGAACCAGCGTCGACTCCGGAAGTTTGAACCAGTACCGGATAACTAGAGTTGAGCCGAACTGAATTTCATTCTTGCTCTTCTCGGATAGTTTCTCTGCAGGCCATGATGCGTGCCGGGACCCTCACACACAGTGAGTGCAAGGCCAGCCAGGGGGTTTGTAGTGAGATGCTTTTTCAAAAATACAAAACCAAACTAAAAAATAAAAACAAAAAGCAAAACATAGGACAACAGGACAGAGAGGGTCCTGGAGCTGCCGGCATCTCTCCCAGAGTTTGTACCTTCCTGCATCAGAAGGGGAATGTCTCCCTGAGGCCGAGACACCGTCCTAAAAATAAAGAGAGATGGCGACATCACAGATGTCTCCTGAATTTTAATTTTTTTTTTTTTTTTTTTTTTTACTTTTTTATTCAAGACAAGGTCTTACTACATAGCCTTGGCTGGCCTGGCACTTGACATACAGACCAGGCTGGCCTTGAACTCACAGAGATCCTTCTGCCTCTGCCTTCCAAGTCGTGAGACTAAAGGTGTAGGCCACCATACCCAGTTGTATTTTATTTATTTTTATTTTTGAGATAAGTTTTTTGGTTTGTTTGAGACAGGTTTTCTCTGTGTAGCCCTGGCTGTCCTGGAACTCACTCTGTAGACCAGGCTGTTCTGGAACTCACAGAGATCCACCTGCCTCTGCTCCCAAGTGCTGGGATTAAAGGCGTGCACCACCACCACCCGGCTGAGATATGTTTTTATGTAAAGTAAGCCTGCTTTTTACCCCCTGTGAAGGCAAGGGTGGGTGACCTTGGACTTCTGACCTGCCTGTCTCCATCTCCCGAGCACTAGGATTATAGGAATTCATCAGCACACCCAGTTTTACAAAATACTGGGGATCAAAGCCAGGGCTTCACGCATGCTAGGCAGGCACTCTACCGACTGAGCTACAGCCCTACTCCGTTCCTAGCTCATCACGTGCCTCTTGACAAAGGCTGTACTTTGGTGAGCAGTCAAGTGCGGCAGACCTTCCTTCACACACAATCCAGTCCACCTGGAGAACCGAGTGGCAGTACCAGCCTCGCCTTCCCTTCCCCTTCCTCCCCGGCACCGCCCCTGGCAAGAGCAGACTTGCTGCAGGGCTGCCCGGAGCCTAGCCTGGGCCCCTCTCCCTTTCCACAGGAAACAGTCCCCACGCTGCCCTGGCTGTGTCCCTCGAGGCCTCCTTCTCCTTGCTTACACGCGGGGAGACAGGCTGCAGGAGCGTAGCAATTGCTTAGGGCTGGAGCTGGCTGCTTGCGGGGGCCATCTGTTCACAGGCTGTGGGGAGGCGCAGAGCTGTCTGAGAAATGACCTCCAAGGCTCATCCTTGGGTTGCTTGGCAACTAGCAAGCAGGGACTAGTGGTTTCCTGTCCCTCGAGGGGCGGGGGGGGCAGCGCCCGAACTCAGATTTCCCTGGGATGAGCCGGTAAGGGCCAAGGTGGAATGAAGGGCCCAAGGCCACCTGTACAGCTGACACTTGAATTGCTTGGCATCGCACAGTACAGCGCGCCCGTACTCCCGCACTCGGGGTCATTCTCCTGAAGAGCCCAGGGACACTGCTCTGTGAAGACCCAGCCTCACACAGAGATCCGATGCCGGTTAGCGCTTCTGCCTAGGAGTTCCAGAAGGCACGGGGAGAGGCAGCTGGTTCCTGCTGAGCTGGGCGGTGTGTGCCCGCCCGCTCCAGTTCTCCTGCCGTAATCAATTAGGCCTGGAGATCAGTCTAACATGCAGGAGGGGGAGGGACCGCCGAAGGGACCCCAGGGACGAGCCACCTGCTCAGGCTCCCCTGAGCTTCCTTCCTCGCCTCTGTACCTTTTTTGACGCAGAGGCTGCCAGACACACCTGACTTTGGGCCAAGGTCAAACAGCACTCGACTCCTACAGGGTCCCTGCTGCCCCACCAGGCTTCCGGTCTCTCCTGAGACAAACAGAGGCTGATGGGTGTGGTGGCACACACCTTTAATTTCAGAATGGGGGGGTGGGGTGGTCAAAGCTAGCCTCAGCTGTGAGTTAAGACCAGCCTGTGCTGTATGAGACCCTGCTTCAAACTGCACCTCATTTTGAGAAATACCGGAATGTATGAGAGACGCGCAAACCTGGGTCCAGCTCCAGGTTCAGCTATGAATGATGGAAACCTGAAACGACAGAGACCTAAACGAGATAAAAATGTCCATCTCCACTTAAATGTCCAGGAATGCAGGCCGGGTGTGGTGGCGCAAGCCTTTAACGCCAGCGTTCCCGAAGCAAAGGCAGGCAGAGCTCTGTGAGATTGAGGCTAGCCTGATCCACATAGGGAGCCCCTATCTCAAAAAAACAAAACAAAGAACAAAAAACAAAATTCAGTCCAGGAAGACATGATATCTCAATCATTAGGGAGCTCCTCTGTCTTGTTCCCAAATGGTCCATATTTGCCCCTGTCACATGGTCCAAGCTGGCGGCTCCAGCTTCAGCTCCAGCATCATGGCTACATTTTATCCAGTGGGAAAGAGGAAAAGGATGGAGAAAAGAAGTCTGATTAAGAGAATTCCTGAATTACACTTTTCCTTACACTCCATCTGCAGAGCTTGGTCATTTCAGCCAGATCTACTGCAGGTTTACTGCAAGGGAGGATCGATGTGGTGTGTCTGTGTGTGTGTATGTGGTGTGGTATGTGTGTACTCAGTGTGTGTGTATGTGTATGATGTGTGTATGTGTGGGGTGTGTGTGTGTGTGTGTGTGTGTGTGTGGTATGTGTATGCCTGTGTGGTGTGGGGTATGTGTGTGATATGTGTGTTGTGTGTGTGTGTGGTATGTGGTATATGTGTATGTATGGTGTGTGTGGTATGTGTGTGTTGTGTGTGTAGTATGTGGTGTATATGTATGTGTGGTACGTGTGGTGTGTGTGTGGTATCTTATTGTGTGTGTGTGGAGTGGTGTATGTGTATGTATGTTGTGTGTGTATGTGGTGTATGTGTATTTGTGGGGTATGTGTGTGGTATGTGTATTGTGTGGTGTGTGTGTGTGGTGTGTGGGGAGTATGTGTGTGGTATGTGTGTGTGTGGTGTGTGAGATATATGTATGGTATGTGTATTTTGTGTGTGTGTATGTGAAGTGTGTGTGTGTATGTAGTATGTGTGTGGTGTGTGGTGTGTGAGGTATGTGTATGGTACGTGTATTGTGTGTGTGTATGTGGTGTGTGTGTGGTGTGTGCATGTGTAGTGTGTGTTTTACAGTTTGGAAGTGATTTCCAGCATAGAAGGCACTCAAAGCTGGTGAAAGAGAAAAGGTAGGAACCAAAGAAAATGTCTTTCTCATCAGACC
Organism: Peromyscus californicus insignis; assembly: GCF_007827085.1. Classification (NCBI taxonomy): domain Eukaryota; kingdom Metazoa; phylum Chordata; class Mammalia; order Rodentia; family Cricetidae; genus Peromyscus; species Peromyscus californicus. The sequence goes on along the minus strand of NW_026294573.1, from coordinate 21,108,783 downwards.
AGAGAGCAGTTGCTGTTCTCAGTGTTCACGAGGCCACCAGGTCAGCTCTTCCAAGGTCCTGCCAGGCAGGCGGGCTAGTCTTTGTTTGCTGAACCCAACAGATTGAAAAACTGTTTTTGAAGTGGGTGTGAGGAGGGTGTGTGGAAGCCCAGCACTCCAGGGGCTGAGACAGGACAGCAGCACGTTCAAGGCCAGCCTTGGCTGCATCCTGGGAGCCTGGTTCCAAAGAACAAACAAAAGGAGCTAGGGAGACGCTTAGTCAATACAGTGCTCACTTGTACAAGCTCAAAGACCTGGGTAAGATCCCCAGGACCGGGGCTGTAGAGATGGCTCAGCGGTTAAGAGCATTGACTGTTTGTTCTTCCAGAGGACCTGGGGACCTGGGTTCAATTCCCATTACCCACATGGCAGCTCACAATTGTCTGTAACTCCTAGGGGTACGAAAACACCAATGTATATAAAATAAATAAGTTATTTTAAAAATAATCCCCAGAACCCATATAAAAAGCAGAGCATTAATCCCAGGGCCAGGAGACAGAGACAGGAGGATTCCTGGAGTTTGCTGGGCAGTTAGCCTAACTGGTGAGCTCCAGGCTCTGTGACAGACTCTGTCTCAGAAAACCAGGTGAAGAGTGATTAAGAAAGGCACCAACATTGCCCTTTGGCCTCCATATATGTGCAAACACATGCACACTTAATCACACATGTATGCACACACAAAACACACCCGTGCACAAAGACAAAGATGCACAGAAGGTTCAGGCCTTGCTACAAGTGTCAGAGCTGGTAGCATCGGAGCCGAACTGCAAAGCTGAGATTCCCAACACCCTCCAGCATCCGCTTGTTCTACCCAAGGTTCTACCCAAGGTGGTGTGTGAAGACCCAGGAGTCTGTGTGAAGACCCAGGAGTCTGTGGGCCTGACAAGTGAGAACCTGACCGAGCTGATGACTCATGGGCTGATGCCACAAGAACACTACTGTGTGGGCTCTAAGAATTCAGTCATGTGCTAAACACAATTGTCCAGTGACCTCTTGTCCTTAGACTTCCAATGTACCCCTCTCCTCGATGGAGGGAGAGGGGAGTGCGGAGGATCCAGGTTCAGTTCCCAGCACCCACATGGCAGTTCACACTGTCTGCAACTCCAGTCCCAGGGGATTCAATAGCCTCTTCTGACCTTCTACTAGGCACATGACACACGCATGGTGCACATACATACATGCAGAAAACTCATACCTAAAACTAATAAGTATTATTTTAAAATTAAAAAAGAAAAACATCAAGCAGGGTGGTGGTGGCACACACCTTTAAGCACTTGGGAGACAGAGACAGGCGGATCTCTGTGAGATCCAGCCTGGTCTACAGAGCTAATTCCAGGACAGTCAGGCTACACAGAGAAACCCTGTCTTGAAAAAAACAAAAGAAAAAAATTAAAAAAAAAAAAACAGAAAGAAAGGAAAGCATCAATGTGTGCAGTTGAGAAGTGGGCATCCAGTTTGCCTCTTCTCCACCATGTGTTCCTGGTCCAGTGATGGGAACTGAAGGAGCCATGAAGGTCATGGAAGCATGCCCAAGGTCATGGAAGCATGTCCACACTCATGCCAGCTGTGAGAACACAGCTCCCACTGTTATAGATAACACAGTGCCCACCGGACGCCAGTGCCTGAGAGAAGACTGAACTCTGCTCCTGGTGCCTTTAATCAATGACAAAAGCCATTTTTAAACAGCAAATGAAACATGGTGACCATAGAAAATAAAAAATTCACAGTAAAAAAAAAAAAAAAAAAAAAAAGAAGGGTCCCAGAGGTCGGGATGCAGCTCAGAGCAGGAACCTGCTGTGCGGCCCAGGGTACCGTCCGCAGCACCACATTCAGAGAATCCTTGTAGTGACTTGGTGCGGTCCTTTCTTTCCTCAGAAGGGACTGGGATTTGTGGTTGTCCCCCTCCATCAGCATCTGCCCTGACCCACCCTGATCCCTGTCACCAAGCATGCTAAGAGAGTGATTGCTGAGCATGCAGGAAGAGAGGTGGGAAAATGCCCCCCCCCAAGTACATCCAGCTCATCCCTGGCCACTGGGGAATTTCACACACCAACATGTCAGAACTATCTGAAAGGTACGTCAGAGCTTCCAGCCCTTGTCTACACCTTTCAACACCTTCCCACTGTGCTTAGGAAAAATCCGGGGTCTCTCAGGCATCCTGCCACGCTGTCCCCACGACCTGGGTCTGAAGTCTGGCCTCTGCATAGCGGCTGTTTTCCTGGACAATTATTCAACCCTGTGACTCAGTTCCCTCCTTGCAGGATGGGACTTTAGGAGGGATGCGTGTGTTCAATGGGGTGTTTAGGAGCGTAGGTTGCACATGGACAGGCTGTGGTAAATACTGGTGGCTGTCTCTATTGTTTTGTCCTGTTCTTCCCCTGGCTCTCTCCCTAGGACACACCCAGCAACCTCCACTCCTCCACACACACATCCTGGGCCTCCCCTTCTAACCCCCACTCCGCACACTCCCTACATCACACAGTTCCTGTTAGTATCTAAAAACCAACAGAACAAAGCCTCCCATCTGATGTCTTTTTCATTTTATGAAGGGCTGTGCGTGGAGGCTCTTTCTGGAATCCTCCTCCGGCTCATCAGTTAAAATGGGCTTTATCTGCCCCAAATGCATACCTGACAGAAACATTGGGAATGTCATAGTTACATGATATCCAAACAAAATCAGGCTTCCTCAGCATTGACTAGCAGGTCCCCAACTGCATGTGCATCAGAATCGCCTAAGAGGTTAAAACCGAACCTGTGGGCCCTACCCCCAATCCTGACAGAACAGGTCTGAGTGTGGGCAAGAATTTCCATTTCATGCCTGGTGTGGTAACCTGCTTTTAATCTCAACACCCAGGAGTCAGAAATAGGTGGATCTCTGAGTTCCAGACTAGCCTGGTCTACGTAGCGAGATGCTGTCTCAGAAAAATAAATTTGCATTTCTCCCAAGTGTCCACGTTCCGCTACTGCTGCTGGTCCAGGGACCACAGCTGCAGAGTCTGGCGTGGAAGGGGTTAATGCTGCAACACAAACTGCAGGCTGTACCCTGAGTGTGGGACAAGATGTACGCAAATCCAGCCACGGCCCCCACTCTCGGGGCTCATGTTCACAGGGCCCTGTTCCTGACGCCCTTGATGTCCCACAGCCTCTGCCTTCATTTCTGTTCTGGAATTGACAGAAGTGAGGGAGAGGAGGGGAGGAACAGAAGGCACTGTACTATATATAGCCTGAGATGCAGTAGAACCTGAGGGAGCTGAGGTGGGAGCTAAGGTGGGAGCTGAGGTGGAAGCTAAGGTGGGAGCCGAGGTGGGAACTGGTGGGAGCTGAGGTGGGAGCCGAGGTGGGAACTGGTGGGAGTTGAGGTGGGAGCTGAGGTGGGAACTGAGATGGGAGCTGAGGTGGAAACTGAGGTGGGAGCTGAGGTGGGAGCTGAGGTGGGAGCCAAAGTGGGAACTGAGGTGGGAGCTGAGGTGGGAACTGAGGTGGGAGCCAAAGTGGGAACTGAGGTGGGAGCTGAGGTGGGAGCCGAGGTGGGAGCTGAGGTGGCAACTGAGGTGGGAGCCGAGGTGGGAGCTGAGGTGGGAACCGAGGTGGGAGCTGAGGTGGGAGCTGAGGTGGGAACTGGTGGGAGCTGAGGTGACAGATGTAGCAGCTATGGCAGAGGCTGTGACATGGTGGCCGAGGCAGGATAGACTAGTAGGGGAAACTAAGTGGTCTTGGGAGAGAGTGGGGCCCTTACCCCAGAGTCTGGTTGACACCCCTGGCCAGCTGAGAATCAAGAATACCGCCGGGCGGTGGTGGCGCACGCCTTTAATCCCAGCACTCGGGAGGCAGAGCCAGGCGGATCTCTGTGAGTTCGAGGCCAGCCTGGTCTCCAAAGCGAGTACCAGGAAAGGCGCAAAGCTACACAGAGAAACCCTGTCTCGAAAAACCAAAAAAAAAAAAAAAAAAGAATACCAACAGAATTGACACTTGCTCAAGGCCGTTCCCCCTTATTAACCCTCAACCTACAGTTTTCTAGAAACCCCATTACAGTACCAGGAGCCCCACCCTTCACACAGCCTGAGTCTCCGCCCTTTCTTACCAGATAGTAACTCCAGTCGGCACCTGAATAGAGAGGGGGGAGGGGGCCCTAGAAATCCATTAAACAACGAAATTCCAAACTTTTCTAAAGCTGGTCACTGTCAATCATGAGGGCACAGAGGCCCAGGCACAGCTCTCCAGTCACCCTCAGCAGCCTGAGGAATTCCACTAGACTTCTAGGACCTCAGCTCAGGTCGGAGCAGGGTTGGTGGCTTTGACGCTGAAAGGAATTTGAGGCTGAACAGTTTCTGAAGCAGAGTCAGAAGTTTCATTATAGATATTTTTAGACAGGCTCCAGCACAGGGGGAAAGGGGAAAAGAGACGCCCAGATAGGGTATGCGCGTCTCAAAGGAGAACGCGGAGGAATTGAGCGTGGGTACAGGCTCCTTCAGGGAGAGCTGAGACTGATTTTCTTAGTACCAGCCATCCCACCATGTGACGACTCTCAGGATACATCTCAAAGGTTTGCTGAGAAACTTTTCTTTCCTCTCTTTTAAGTGAGATCAGTGAGGTGGCTCTGGAGAGGCCTTACACAGAATTGTAATCTGAGACAGGAAATCAAGCCCCTAAGGTCGCACAGGGAGTTGAGAACTTTCCTACTGAGATTCCTGGGAAACTGCAGGTTCATAGCTGGAGGAGAGAAGGGCCTTGGGCAGCTGGAACTCTTGCTGTCTGTTGGTAAGAAGCTTCAACTGGATTCCAGGGGAAGGGGCTCTCTCTCTTTCTCTCTCTCCATATCTTCTCTCTCCTCTATTTTCTCTGTCTTTCTGTCCTGTACCAGCGTCCTGAAGCATTTCTTTTTCCTTTGAGAGACCATGTCCACACTTGGGTATGTCTTTTTTTTTTTTTAATTAGTCCTTGTGTTTAATATCTTTCCGTGTGGGACATGGTGGCGCACACAGGAGGCAGAGGCAGGCTGATCTCCGTGAGCTTGAAGCCAGCCTGGTCTGCATAGTGAGTTCCAAGACAGCTGTCGCTACAAAGTGAGACTCTGTCTCAAAAAAACAAACAGATCTTTCAATAAACAGTAATCTACTTCATACTGGCTTGGCCTGGAAGTCTTTTCTTTGGCAACGCCAGCTTTACCTCACTTGGTGGCTCTTGGAGGAGAAGGGAACAGCCGGGAGGTGGTGGCACACGCCTTTAATCCCAGCACTTGGGTGGAAGAGGCAGGTGGATTTCTGCTATGGGATGTTCTGTATGGCAAATGTGTTGCTAATTAGTCAATAAATAAAACACTGATTGGCCATTGGCTAGGCAGGAAGTGTAGGCGGGACAAGGAGGAGAATAAAGCTGGGAAGTGGAAGGCTGAGTCAGAGAGACACTGCCAGCCGCCACGATGACAAACAGCATGTGAAGATGCCGGTAAGCCACGAGCCATGTGGCAAGGTATAGATTTATAGAAATGGATTAATTTAAGCTGTAAGAACAGTTAGCAAGAAGCCTGCCATGGCCATACAGTTTGTAACCAATACAAGTCTCTGTGTTTACTTGGTCGGGTCTGAGCAGCTGTGGGACTGGCAGGTGAGAGAGATTTGTCCTGACTGTGGGCCAGGCAGGAAAACTTGAGCTACAGATCTCTGTGAGTTCAAGGCCAGCCTGGTCTACAGAGACAGTTCCAGGACAGCCAGGGCTACAAAACAAACCCTGTCTCAAAAAACAACAACAACAAAAACAACCACAGAGAGAGAGAACGAGAGAGAGACAGACAGACAGAGACAGTGAGACAGACGAGATGGGAACTTCTCTGGCTGCTGTGGGAGGCTGCCTTGTGAGGCTGTGGTGGGCTGGGCTGTGAGCTCTGGTGGAGGCTCAGGGGGAGCTGCACTGTAGTTTCTAATGCCCTTAGCTTTTACCTCCTTGGGTTCTGGGAAGGTAACTGTTTCCCTGTGATTCTCCCAAGGAAGCTGAGGGGCCAGGTGCAGGAGGATGACCATCTTGGCTGTACTCATTCTGAAGTTTGAATTCCCAGGGCTTGCAGAGACATGCAGAGGGGACCTTTGTTTGCTAGGACCACAGCTTCCTCCTGAGCGCAGGAGATCTCAAAGGTCCCTTTGTTCTGGAGGCCTTGTTGGTCTTGGCAGCCTGGCTGGGAAGTGTCCGAGGGGAGAGAGGGACACTGGGAAAGGCTCAGGGCTGGTGTCTCCTGTGAGAGCCGGGAGGCAGGCAGGGCTGTGAAGATGTAGCAGGCCTGATGGTACTGTAGGCGCCCTGTGAATGGGATGGGATGACCCTGGGGCCCAAGGAAGTCCGGTGCAGCTGTGTGCTGAACAGCTGTTACTCTTCCTGGGAACCAGGAGTTTCCAGTGAAATTCTGCTCACAGAGGCTTCTTGGGAGAAGAAACTGCTGCATTGTATGTGTGAGTCAATTCCAAGGCTGGAGTCATGGGAACAGCCGGCTGCTGGAATTCAGCAGAAGCCAGAGCCCTGCAGGCAAAGCCTGGCTGAGTGCAGAAGTCAAGAGTGAGGGATGAGACCAGCTTGCAGCAACCTCAATGGATGGGCGGGCTGCAGCTAACCCAGGGTTACCGCCACGTGCTGTAAGGGCAGGCAACGTCCCCGATCCCTTCCTAAAGCGAGGACCTTTTCTTCAAGTGAGAGGACTACATGTCAACCTACCCGGGTCAGATGACCAATCAAAGTCGTTGCACTTGGTCCCAGGTTACTGTCCAGCCAATGAGACAGAAGCAAGAGTCAGTGGGGGCGTCTGGGAAGGATTCTCCGCCCTAATGAAAACAGACATTTTAGGGCGGGAGCCATACTCCAGTCTTCCCTGCTGGGGAGACTGCCTCAGAACTCAGCGGAGCAATTCAAACTGGAGGCTTCCCAGCCAGACTCTGGGTTAAAAGATGCTTCTTCTGGCAATGGCGTCTTCCGCAGGGTTACTGACCTTTCCTGCCTCATCTTCCTCATCTGGTTGCTCTGCAGATCCAGTGGGCGGACACAGAAATGGCTGCTCCATGCAGCAGCGTGGCTTTGCTCAGTGTTGCTGGTCTAGGTTCGGTCGTTTGAGGATGTGATGCCAGGAGATGTCCTGATATCCATTGTTTTACAGTAAGAAATGATACGACTGAATCTGTCTTAGGATTTCTCTTGCTGAAACACCATGTTCAAAAGCAAGTTGGGGAGGAAAGGGTGATTTCATCTTCCCACTTAGAAGTCCATCACTGGGGGAGCCTGGGCAAGAACTCAAGGCAGGAACCTAGAGCAGGAGCTGATGCAGAGGCCAAAGAGGAGCATAGCTTCCTGGCTTATTTCTCATGGCTGGTTCAGCCTGCTTTCTTTTTCTTTTTTTTTTTTTTTTTTTTTGGTTTTTCGAGACAGGGTTTCTCTGTGTAGCTTTGCGCCTCTCCTGGAACTCACTTGGTAGCCCAGGCTGGCCTCGAACTCACAGAGATCTGCCTGCCTCTGCCTCCCGAGTGCTGGGATTAAAGGCATGCGCCACCACCGCCCGGCTCAGCCTGCTTTCTTATTGTTCTCAGGACCATCAGCCCAGGGGTGGCACTACCCACAGTGAATGGGGCCTTCCCACATCAATCAAAAAAACACATCACAGGCTTGCCCATAGGCCAGTCTAGTGGGGACATTTCTCAAT